>NC_092343.1:105432500-107832500 GCF_046630445.1 Rutidosis leptorrhynchoides
GCTGGCAATGCTTTGACCCGGTGGACTGCTTATGCTAAGTCCGTGGGAATTGACAATGCTAATGCAATCCCGTGGGACGAACTCAAAAGCATGATGGTTAATAAATTCTGTCCGAGAAGTCAAGTTCAAAAACTTGAAGCCGAGTTCTGGGAACTCAAGGTGAAGGGTACTGATATTGAAAGCTACACCAATCGTTTTCTCTAGCTTTCAACTTTGTGTCCCGAGATGTTTCCTACCGAAGCTAGAAGGATTGAGAGGTATATTGAAGGTCTCCCCGAAGATGTTCAGGGGAATGTTATCGCTGCCGAGAAGGTTATTCTTGATGCTGTGATTCTCATGGCACAAAATTTGATGCTGGCCAAGAGAAGAAGAGCGTCGGCTAATAAGCAGGTTGACACTAAGAGTAATGAAGGTAAGAGGAAGTTTGAGCAATCTCAAGGTTCGACTCAGAATGTTAGTAAGAAGCTGGCGGATAGTACAAGGACGAATTATAAAGGCACTTATCCTTTTTGTATTCGTTGTGAAAGGATCACCCGGGGCGGTGTACTGCTACTTATACGTTGTGTAAGAAAGTGGGACACGTTGCTAAGACGTGTATGACTTCTCCAAAGGATAAAGATATTGTTCCTGCCAAAGCTCCTCTTACTTGTTACACTTGTGGAGAAAAGGGATACATTAGTCCAAATTGTCCTAAGAAGAAAGATACTCCCGCTACTGGAGCCAATACTACTGCTGCAAAGGGTTGTGCGTTTGTTCTTACTGCTGCTGAAGCCCGAGAGGAAGATGAGGTTATCATGGGTACTTATCTTGTCAATAATTGTTACGCAACTATTTTATTTGATACGGGTGCCGACAAAAGTTACGTGTCTAGTGATTTTTGTACCCTATTTACTGAAAAGCCTCAACCCTTAGAATCTAAACGATTAGTAGAAGTAGCCAATGGAAAGATCATGAAAGTCGATAAAATCTATAAAAACCGCAACCTAATCCTAGCCAATAAAGAATTTAAGATAGACCTTTTGCAGTTTTGATGTCGTAGTTGGAATGGATTGGTTACATCCATTACATGCTGCAATCTTGTGTTTTGATAAAACCGTTAACATTCCGTTGGGAAATGGAGAGATTCTAGTCATTCAAGGCGACAAGAGTGGTTCTAATCTCAACATTATCTCCTGTATTAAAACCCGCAAATACCTTATGAAAGGTTATCCAGCTATTCTAGCCCACGTTAAGATGATCGAATTGAAAGAGAAGTGTATTGAAGATGTACCAGTAGTTAAAGACTTTCCCGATGTGTTTTCCAAAGATCTTCCTGGTCTTCAACCTCCTCGACAAGTTGAATTCCAAATTGATTTAGCTCCCGGTGCTGCTCCTATTGCTAAAGCACCATACCGTTTAGCACCTTCTGAAATGAAGGAACTTTCTAACGAACTCCAAGAACCATTAGATAAAGGTTTTATTCGTCCAAGCTCGTCCCCATGGGGAGCTCCCATTCTATTCGTTAAGAAGAAGGATGTTACGTTGAGGATGTGCATTGATTATCGCGAACTCAACAAGCTTACTATCAAGAACCGTTATCCATTGCCACGTATTGATGATCTATTCGACCAACTACACGGGTCAAGTGTTTATTCAAAGATTAATTTGAGGTCCGGTTATCACCAACTCAAAGTCAAGGAATCCGATGTTCCTAAGACTGCTTTTCGCACTTGTTATGGGCACTATGAATTTTGTGTTATGCCTTTTGGCTTAACTAACGCTCCTGCCGTATTCATGGATCTTATGAATCGTGTCTGCAAGCCGTATCTTGACAAATTCGTCATTGTGTTCATTGACGACATCTTAATCTACTCCAAGAGTGAGAAAGAACATGAGCAACATTTGCGCATGATTCTTGAACTCTTACGGAAGGAACAACTCTACGCTAAATTTTCTAAGTGCGAGTTTTGGCTCAAAACCGTACAATTCCTTGGACATGTTGTTGATAGTGAAGGAATACATGTCGATCTAGCTAAGATTACCGCTATTCAGAACTGGGAGATACCAAAGACTGCGAAGCATATTCGTCAATTTTTGGGACTTGCCGGTTATTATCGAAGATTCATAAAAAAATTTTCTCTTCTTGCTAAACCCCTTACGAAGTTAACTCACAAAGGGAAGAAGTTTGAGTGGTCCAAAGAACAGAAATCGGCTTTCAAGATTCTGAAGGAGAAATTGACCACAGCCCCGATTCTCTCTTTAACTGAAGGTACTGACGACTTTGTTGTTTACTGTGATGCCTCGAAGCAAGGCTTTGGTTGTGTTTTAATGCAACGTGAAAAGGTTATTGCCTATGCATCTAGACAGTTGAAGAAACACGAGTAGAACTATACCACACATGACCTTGAGTTAGGTGTCGTGGTATTCGCATTAAAGATATGGAGACATTATCTATATGGTACTAAGTTTACGGTGTACACTGACCATAAAAGTCTTCGACACATCTTTGATCAAAAACAGCTGAATATGAGGCAATGCTGATGGCTCGAGTTATTGAACGATTATGACTGTAAGATGGAATATCATCCTGGCAATGCGAATGTATTTGCCGATTCTCTTTAGTCGAAAAGACGATGTTAAACGTGTTCGTGCTTTAAACCTAAAAATCAAGTCGAATCTCATATCACGAATCTGTGAAGCTCAACTTGAAGCTATCAAACCAACACTTATCGAAGGTGAAGGACCTATCGGTTTCGAGAACCAACTCCAAGTGAAAGCTAATGGTACACGATACTTTGGCTACAGAATTTGGGTCCCTCGTTTCGATAATCTCCGTGAACTAGTCTTGGAGGAAGCACATAAGACTAGGTACTCTATTCATCCCGGATCCAGTAAGATGTATCACGATGAGAAGGAATTCTACTGATGGCCTAACATGAAAGTCGACATTGCTACTTATGTTAGTAAATGTCTCACTTGTTTGAAAGTCAAGGCTGAACATCAAAAGCCTTCTGGTCTGTTGACATAACCCGATATCCCGCAGTGGAAGTGGGAATGTATCACTATGGATTTCGTTACCAAGTTGCCTAAGACTTCGAACGGTAATGATACTATTTGGGTTATAGTTGATCGTCTTACTAAATCTGCACATTTCATACCGATCAAGGAAACTGACAAGATGGAGAAATTATCACAGCTTTACATTAAAGAAATTGTCTCACGTCATGGAGTTCCTATCTCGATTATTTCTGATCGCGATGGTCGATTCGTTTCTAGATTCTGGAAAACTTTGCAATCTGCTCTTGGAACTTAACTCGACATGAGTACAGCTTATCATCTGCAAACCGATGGTTAAAGTGAACGAACTATTCAAACCTTGGAAGGTATGCTACGTGCTTGTGTAATCGATTTCGGCAAAGTATGGGATAGACATCTACCTTTGGTTGAATTTTCTTACAACAACAGTTATCACTCCAGCATTAAAGTTGTACCTTTTGAAGCTTTATATGGCCGGAAGTGTAGATCCCCTTTGTGTTGGGATGAATTCGAGGACAGACATTTAACTGGTCCTGAAATTATTCATGAAACTACCGAAAAGATCATTCAGATTAAGCAACGATTAGAAACTGCCCGTAGCCAACAAAAGAGCTATGCCGATAAGAAACGGAAGGATATAGAATTCCAAGTTGGAGATAAAGTCATGTTGAAAGTATCCCCTTGGAAAGGCATTGTCCGCTTCGGTAAATGAAGTAAACTCAGTCCACGATATGTTGGACCTTTCACAGTCACTCAAAGAGTCGGTCCCCTGGCGTACCGATTAGAACTACCAACTGAACTTAGCCAAGTACATGATGTGTTTCATGTCTCAAATCTTAAAAGGTGTTTTGCTGATGACACACTTGTTATTCCTTTGGATGATATCCGCATTGATGAGCAAATGCACTTCGTTGAAGAACCTATAGAAATCATGGAAGGGGAGGTCAAACAAACGCGTAAAAGCAACATACCTATCGTTAAAGTCCGTTAGAATTTGCGTAGAGGCCCTGAATATACCTGGGAACGCAAAGACCACATGATACGGAAATATCCCCATCTCTTCTCAACTGCTGATGCAAACGAGGAATCTACCTAAAACTTCGGGACGAAGTTTCTAATAACGGGGAGGTACTATAACGACCCTCATTTTTCCATTCTATATTTTTCCAATATTAAATGCCCAACAATATAATAAAACTTAATGATTTAACTTTAATCGATAATTGTTAAGCGTTAAGAATTATAAAACATAATAATTAACTTTGTGTAGTAAACGAAAAGTTAATAAAAGATAAAAATAATGAGCTTATTAATTTTTGTGAACAAAATAAATAACCTTAAACCTTGTACATTTAAATAATTAAACTTGGATAATTAAGGAACTATTTAAGCTAATATAAAGTACAAGGACTAAAGTGAAAAAAGTTCCAAACCATCCCATGTAACCCTAGCCGATTTTTAAAGGGGAAAATTACCCTTTTGCCCCTCTAATTTTCGGCCAAGGCACCCCATAATCACCTCCTCATTTACTTGACCTGTTCCCTAAGTAAAACTTAACCCTAACCCTAATTCTAGAACACTCTAATCTTTCCTATAAATAGAGGCCTAGGCTAAACCTTTTTCTTGTATAAAATCATAACTACAATTCTCTCCCAAAATCTCTCTCCCTCTCTTTAATTTTTGGCCAAAACCGAAAATCCCCACCACCACCATCGAAAATCATCAGGATCTTCAAGGGTTTTCAAGGGTTTTCAAGTGATCTTCAAGTTGTTCATCATGTTCTTCGCGTTCTTCGAAGATCTTCAAGGGTGATCTTCAATCTTCAAGTGATTCGATCTTCATCTTCATGTGTTCATCAACTTTTCTTGTTGATCTTCATTAATCTTCATCAAGGTAAAACCCTAGATCCAAACTTTTAAATTTCATCTTGTTAATCCATGTTTATGTTCATGTTCTTAATCATATTCATAATCATATTCATGTTGTAAAATATATATATATATATATATATATATATATATATATATATATATATATATATATATATATATATATATATATACGTATACCTATACCTATACCTACAGTTTTATAAAAAAAAGAATTTTTGTGTGTAATCTTTAAACCCTAGATAATTGTTAGAAGATTTGTTAATGTTTAAAAAAGGTAACAAGATATATACATACCATAATTAGATACACCATGCATATTTGTAAAAAAAATAAAAATACTATATATATATATATATACATATACACGATTTATATATACATATACATATTAAAATATTAAAACCCTAACTAATTAAACCTAACCCTAATTTATTAAACCCTAATACATTAATTAAACCCTAATCATTTATTACTAAACCCTAATATTAAATATTACTTTAATTAACTAAAACCCTAATACTATTATATAATACTAACACATATACACTTATAATATTACTAACACATATAATATACTATTATTTAAATTATATTACAAGGTTACCATAGTCATTCACGATAACGTGCGATTACTCGAATGTCAACGCTACTTAAGGCCTAGGGTGATCCTTGGCACCACTATGGGACGTTTGTGGATTACGAATGCCAAACTTAGACTTTGGTCAAGAAATCCTGGGCCAACCGGTAACAATTGGTCATTCCGGTGACTCGGCGGTGGAATAGATGTTTGGGTATGGTCCACAATATCAACCCGACTATAATAATTATACACTTAGTTATCTTCACACTTAATAGGTGGTAGACTTATTAAGGACAACTCACTAGTGTTCGACACTAACTTACTAAAAGTGGAAACTTACTAAAAGTGGAAACTTGCTAAAAGTAGAAACTTACTAGGAATGGAAACTTAGTAAAACGAACTATACTTAAAACACTTGCGTACTTAAACTTAAATTTGGGCAAAATACATAACTACTCTTAAATGTCCTTAGGTTGACTTTCTGCTCATTCATCCAAACTTTCTATTCCGAGGAATAACGATCTCTCTCTACTTACTAAGGTGAACTCATAGCCCCACTCTTTATTGCATGCAACTTATTTAACTTCTTGGGGTGAGACACATGCTACTTTTATTATTTACAATTTAGACACAAGTACCAACTGTTAAACTATGCTATACCCGGCTATGTCCGACTAAGTCCCTACAGTGATATTTTTAATTGCTCGTTGAACACATTCTTAATTATTGGGGGTAGGCCTATCGGGAGTAACGTCCCCAATATATTTGACCAAGTCATTGTATTACTTAATAATGAAATTAAACTGACAAGTATAGACACAACTTGTCATTGGGGCAAACTTTGAATGTTTAGTCTAAATATCATGAATTGGCATAACTTTTTGATCCCTGCGAGATCAACTTTATAAATTAAATCTTGTGGTCTAAAACAACGGTCAAACATTTTTATTAAACCTATGAACTTCACTCAACCTTTTTGGTTGACACTCTAGCATGTTTGTCTCAGGTGCCGATTGATCAAGCTTATTTACTTACTGCTTATGTGATGCTACTTGGACTTAGGATCAAGAGATATCGCATTTATTATTCTTGCATTTGAAACAATTACTTTATTGTAATTCCCATTATTGAAACGACATTTCATTTTTTGCTGTGTACTAAATAAAATTTGTTCTTATCATGTAGTATTGTTCTTGTATATTATAATATGTTGGTTTATTTGATATTAATGTCACATTCACCCAGGCCCTAACTAGGGGTGTGATAATTCTGACGGGGTATTACACAAGTGTCATTTAACGCTCAAACCAACACACCTCCCAGATTCTCCAACCAAAACCGAAACCAAGGCTACAATTCCAACTATAACTAAAACCGCCAAAACAACTTCCAATCCCACAACTAACAAAATTACAACAACCAATCTTATAACAACCATTCCAACACAAATTACCAAGGAAATCAAAGTTATCAAAACCAAGGTTATAGTCAACCTCAAAATAACCAAGGTTACAATCAAAACCAACAAACTCAACAAAATAACCAACCTTCCCAACCTTCTAAAAGCTTAGAAGAGCTCATGCAAACTTACATCAAGAAGGTGGAATCAACTGAAGCGTTTTTGTTAAAGGAAAACAAGTTCTTGAAGCAACAACAAACCTCATTCCAAAATCTCAAGAGCACCATTGGGAGACTTTCAAGTCAAGTTTCCGAAAGACCTCAAGGAACTTTACCATCCAACACTCAAGTTAACCCAAGCACCAATTACAATAACAAGGCCAACCACAACAACCAACATAACCAAAACAACAACAACACCACTAGAGTTATTCCAATAGAAAGCAAAACTACCAATCAAAACACCAACCAACCAAGCTCTTCAAATCCTAACAACAACTATTCTCAAGTGAATTCTATTTCTTCAATGGAAAAGGAGGAGGAAACTGAAACTCCTCAAGTTTTTGCAATTGATCTTGAAGAGGGAGAGTTTAATTTGGACGAAGCTTTAGACATAGATACAATGGATCTCGGTGTGTTCAAGTTCTCGGATGATTCGGATGTAGCGGAATTTATTCCATATCAATTAAAAAGTGTTATGATGATGGAAGCTACCGAGTTGACATGCAAGGATCTAGAGGGTGAATTAAAGAAGGTTGAATCGGGTGACTTGGAGAAAAAGGTTGAAGTAGAAAGCATCTTGGATATAAAATCACAAAGCAAGGAAGTTGAGGAATTTGCTCCATCAATTGAAGGGAACAAGGAGGCACCGGTCTCACAACCTCAACCATTACCTCCTACACATCCAAAGGATGTAGATTGTAAGTTGACCCAAGATGAAAACAATAATATTTATGTCAAACTCCCCTTGGCGGAAGTGCTTGAAAACATGCCCAATTATGGGAAATTCTTGGAAGCACTTATGGCCAAGAAGGGAGAGGTTGAACAAACATCCACCACTTTCTTACTTAAGGAGTGCGATGGGATTTTAAGAAAACAAAACTTACCAACTAAAATGAGCGATCCCGGACCATTCTTAATACCATGCAAAGTAAACGGGTCGGAACCATATACATCATTAGCCAACTCGGGGGCTAGCATAAATTTCATGCCCTTATCCATTTATAAAAAGCTTGGCCTAGGAGACCTTTCACCCACCAAAATGGGAGTGAAATTAATTGACCAATCAATTAACCCAAGTGTGGGGATTGCTGAGGACCTAATTGTCAAAGAAGGGAGCATGGAATTTCCAACCAATTTTGAAATTGTTGACATAAAGGAAGACCCGGTTGTACCCCTGGTATTAGGGAGGCCATTTTTGGCAACCGCGGGTTATTTCTTTGACTTTAGAACCGTAAGGTTGACCCTTAGAGACAAAGGAAAATGCGTAAGCGTTAAGAGAAAAAGTGTTAAATTACCAACAAAAACTTCAACCACACCACAAGTTGTTGCTAGTGTGCAATGCACTACAAACCCAAAGCGAGTTAGTTCACCAACTAGATGTGGTGGTGGTTTAACCCGAAAAGTCCCAAGTAAGCTTAATCATAAAAATGCTGTTATTGATAAGTCAATGAGAAAATTGTATGGTCAAATTCATCATGTCTCATCCCAAAAGGATGACAAGATGAGAAAATGTCTAGTGTCAAACTTGTCAAAACAGGAAAAAGGCAAGCTTGAGGAGTTGATCAAGGAAACCAAGGCGATTAATGATTGGGCAATGTTGGTTATGAATGAAAGTGGTAAAGGTAACGGTTCCCTTAGTTCAAAGGGAGGGGAGGTTTACCACCTCAGTGTTAGCTAAGCCTCAAGTGGAAATTGAGTCGGGTGATAGACTCGTTAAACAATTTCCACAATCTTGTTTATATTTTTCTTTAATTGCATTGCATGTAGGATTGTATGATATTCTCTTTATTTATTTGTTTTTGCATTTAGATTGTTAAATTGAAAAATCCAAAAATAGTTTGTTACTTGGTCAAATTGTGCTTAAAAATGAGAAAAACTGCAATGAGGTCCAATTACGGTGCTTCTATTAAAGAAGCGGAGCTTTTTGCTTGCTAAGAGTGATGCTTTTGAGATAAGAGCGACTCTTTTACCCATGTTTTGGAACAATTTTTGAACAGTAGCCAAGAGCGACGTTCTCGCACGTAGGAGCGACGCTTTTGCTTATATAAGAGCGACGCTTTTTACTCAACTGCGGTGCTTTTAAGCTAGCAGAAGCGGCGCACTTTTACCAAGTGCGACGCTTTTACATATGTTACTTAACCAATTTTGAACGAACAAAACATCACTTTTTCACACCAAACTAAATTTTTTTCTCTAATAGCGGCGCATCTTCAACCCTAATCACCATAAATCGACCCAATACTTCAAATTACATCCATTTTCTTGCAAATCTTCATCACTTAACATGGGAAAAGTAAGAATCTATCATTCTAATTCGTTCTTTAACATGATTTGGGTGATTTTTACAATTTTTCTCTTTATGCTTAATTAGTAGATTATGCTTGAATAATGAAGTTAACGTTCAATTTGTTGATGATTCTAGACTACATTTTTGTTGATTAACATGTTTTGCATGCTTAGTTACAAACATTTCCACTTTGAATTTCAAGGGTTCATCCAATTTGGGGGTTTTTAATTTCGAGTCAAATTAGAGTGTTAGGTGTTGATGTTGATGCTTAATTATCAGTCTACCATGATAATCTTGCTTTGAATCCATCTTTCATGCTTGTATGATTTGAAATTGCAAAATTAGGGTTCATGAGCTAGGGTTTTGACTTGGTTTGACTAATTTGAGTTTGTGATTAGTGATTGTAGTGACCCGAACTTTTCCATGTTTATATATATTAATTGAGATTGATATTTACACGATTAAATGTTTCCAACATGTTAAGAAATCAAACTTGTTAAGACTTGATTAATTGAAATATGTTTCATATAGACAATTGACCACCCAAGTTGACCGGTGATTCACGAACGTTAAAACTTGTAAAAACTATATGATGACATATATATGGATATATATATAGTTAACATGATACTATGATAAGTAAACATATCATTAAGTATATTAACAATGAACTACATATGTAAAAACAAGACTACTAACTTAATGATTTTTAAACGAGACATATATGTAACGATTATCGTTGTAAAGACATTTAATGTATATATATCATATTAAGAGATATTCATACATGATAATATCATGATAATATAATAATTTAAAATCTAATTTGATATTATAAACATTGGGTTAACAACATTTAACAAGATCGTTAACCTAAAGGTTTCAAAACAACACTTACATGTAACGACTAACGATGACTTAACGACTCAGTTAAAATGTATATACATGTAGTGTTTTAATATGTATTTATACACTTTTGAAAGACTTCAATACACTTATCAAAATACTTCTACTTAACAAAAATGCTTACAATTACATCCTCGTTCAGTTTCATCAATAATTCTACTCGTATGCACCCGTACTCGTACAATACACAGCTTTTAGATGTATGTACTATTGGTATATACACTCCAATGATCAGCTCTTAGCAGCCCATGTGAGTCACCTAACACATGTGGGAACAATCATTTGGCAACTAGCATGAAATATCTCATAAAATTACAAAAATATGAGTAATCATTCATGACTTATTTACATGAAAACAAAATTACATATCCTTTATATCTAATCCATACACCAACGACCAAAAACCCCTACAAACACTTTTATTCTTCAATTTTATTCATCTAATTGATCTCTCTCAAGTTCTATCTTCAAGTTCTAAGTGTTCTTCATATATTCTACAAGTTCTAGTTACATAAAATCAAGAATACTTTCAAGTTTGCTAGCTCACTTCCAATCTTGTAAGGTGATCATCCAACCTCAAGAAATCTTTGTTTCTTACAGTAGGTTATCATTCTAATAAAAGGTAATAATCATATTCAAACTTTGGTTCAATTTCTATAACTATAACAATCTTATTTCAAGTGATGATCTTACTTGAACTTGTTTTCGTGTCATGATTCTGCTTCAAGAACTTCGAGCCATCCAAGGATCCGTTGAAGCTAGATCCATTTTTCTCTTTTCCAGTAGGTTTATCCAAGGAACTTAAGGTAGTAATGATGTTCATAACATCATTCGATTCATACATATAAAGATATCTTATTCGAAGGTTTAAACTTGTAATCACTAGAACATAGTTTAGTTAATTCTAAACTTGTTCGCAAACAAAAGTTAATCCTTCTAACTTGACTTTTAAAATCAACTAAACACATGTTATATATCTATATGATATGCTAACTTAATGATTTAAAACCTGGAAACACAAAAAAACCGTAAAACCGGATTTACGCCGTCGTAGTAACACCGCGGGCTGTTTTGGGTTAGTTAATTAAAAACTATGATAAACTTTGATTTAAAAGTTGTTATTCTGAGAAAATAATTTTTATTATGAACATGAAACTATATCCAAAAATTATGGTTAAACTCAAAGTGGAAGTATGTTTTCTAAAATGGTCATCTAGACGTCGTTCTTTCGACTGAAATGACTACCTTTACAAAAACGACTTGTAACTTATTTTTCCGACTATAAAAATATACTTTTTCTGTTTAGATTCATAAAATAGAGTTCAATATGAAACCATAGCAATTTGATTCACTCAAAACGGATTTAAAATGAAGAAGTTATGGGTAAAACAAGATTGTATAATTTTTCTCATTTTAGCTACGTGAAAATTGGTAACAAATCTATTCCAACCATAACTTAATCAACTTGTATTGTATATTATGTAATCTTGAGATACCATAGACACGTATACAATGTTTCGACCTATCATGTCGACACATCTATATATATTTCGGAACAACCATAGACACTCTATATGTGAATGTTGGAGTTAGCTATACAGGGTTGAGGTTGATTCCAAAATATATATAGTTTGAGTTGTGATCAATACTGAGATACGTATACACTGGGTCGTGGATTGATTCAAGATAATATTTATCGATTTATTTCTGTACATCTAACTGTGGACAACTAGTTGTAGATTACTAACGAGGACAGCTGACTTAATAAACTTAAAACATCAAAATATATTAAAAGTGTTGTAAATATATTTTGAACATACTTTGATATATATGTATATATTGTTATAGGTTCGTGAATCAACCAGTGGCCACGTCTTACTTCCCGACGAAGTAAAAATCTGTGAAAGTGAGTTATAGTCCCACTTTTAAAATCTAATATTTTTGGGATGAGAATACATGCATGTTTTATAAATGATTTTACAAAATAGACACAAGTACGTGAAACTACATTCTATGGTTGAATTATCGAAATCGAATATGCCCCTTTTTATTAAGTCTGGTAATCTAAGAATTAGGGAACAGACACCCTAATTGACGCGAATCCTAAAGATAGATCTATTGGGCCTAACAAACCCCATCCAAAGTACCGGATGATTTAGTACTTCGAAATTTATATCATATCCGAAGGGTGTCCCGGAATGATGGGGATATTCTTATATATGCATCTTGTTAATGTCGGTTACCAGGTGTTCACCATATGAATGATTTTTATATCTATGTATGGGATGTGTATTGAAATATGAAATCTTGTGGTCTATTATTATGATTTGATATATATAGGTTAAACCTATAACTCACCAACATTTTTGTTGACGTTTTAAGCATGTTTATTCTCAGGTGATTATTAAGAGCTTCCGCTGTCGCATACTTAAATAAGGACGAGATTTGGAGTCCATGCTTATATGATATTGTGTAAAAACTGCATTCAAGAAACTTATTTTGTTGTAACATATTTGTATTGTAAACCATTATGTAATGGTCGTGTGTAAACAGGATATTTTAGATTATCATTATTTGATAATCTACGTAAAGCTTTTTAAACCTTTATTGATGAAATAAAGGTTATGGTTTGTTTTAAAATGAATGCAGTCTTTGAAAAACGTCTCATATAGAGGTCAAAACCTCGCAACGAAATCAATTAATATGGAACGTTTTTAATCAATAAGAACGGGACATTTCAGTTGGTATCCGAGCGTTGGTCTTAGAGAACCAGAATTTTGCATTAGTGTGTCTTATCGAGTTTGTTAGGATGCATTAGTGAGTCTGGACTTCGACCGTGTTTATTTGAAAAATCATTGCTTAACAAATTTTGTTGGAAACTATATATTTTTAACATGTGAATATTATGTGATATATTAATCTCTTAACGCGTTTGATATTATGTGATAGATGTCTACCTCTAGAACAAGTCCCATTGACTCACCTAATAATAATGAAGAGTCAAATGTAAATTGGAATAATTCGTGGACTGATTCACAAGTTCCCGAAGATGAACCGGAAGAAGAGTCAGAACTGGAAGAAAAATCGGAACCGGCAGAAGAATCGGAACCGGATGAAGAAATAGAACCGGTAGGGGAAATAATAAAACGGTTAAGTAAAAGAAAATCCTCAACCAACCGACCAAGGTTAATTATGGTCAATGGTGTTTCCGCCAAGGAAGCAAAATATTGGGAGGATTACCAATTCTCCGATGAATCGGATTCCGACGAGAATTCCGATGATGTTATAGAAATTACCCCAACTGAATTTAAAAAGGCAAAAGAAAATAATAAGGGAAAGGGCATAAAAATAGAGAAATCTAATTCCAACCCCGATGAACTTTATATGTATCGTCAACCCCCGAAGTCCTTAAGTTGTAACAATGACCCGGGAACCTCTAAACCACCAGGTTTTTCTAAACCAATGTGGAAAACGACGGCTCGTATTAGGGGAACATCATATATCCCTAGAAACTTGGCAAAACGAACCAAAACCGAAGAAGAAGAAACAAGCTAGTCGGAATAAGATAGTTGTATTCGTGTAGTGTAATATATGTAATATAGTGTGCTTATGCTTTATGATATATGTAAAAATTGCTTGTATTAATAAGTATTTTTTTTATGAACCTAACTCTTGTCTATTTTACAGTATAAAAACACAAAATGGATAGACAACCCAATATTTTAAGAGACCTACCCGGAGACATGATTGATGAAATCTTGTCTAGAGTCGGTCAGAATTCTTCGGCACAACTATTTAAGGCGAGATCAGTTTGTAAGACATTCGAAGAACGTTCCAAGAATGCCTTGGTTTATAAAAGGCTTTCGTTCGAAAGATGGGGGATATCACATTGGTAAATCCATAAGTTACGATGTGTTTACTTTGACGCATATATTGCGGGGAATCCAAATGCTATTTTACGCAATAGGTTAAGAAATTATTTTGACTCAATATATCCGAATATTGGACTTCGTGATTTAGAAAAAGCGGCTAACATACAACATAAAGAAGCATGTTATGCTTACGGATTAGTAATGTTCGCTTCTCACCAAAGTGAGAACAAGAACATCGGGCTACAACTGTTAAACAAAACATTCCCACAAGTGACGGAGTCGGTAATTGGGGTAAGAAATGAGGTTTTTAGATTGTTACGGGACTGTTGGACATTACGTAACCCTCGTCCCTTTGACGACGTTACAACACCCTGTCTTATCAACGGCCATAACGGTTATGTTCTACAAGACCAAGGATGGGAAGTAATCCTAGTAAAACCAGAATGCATGACTTGTTTCTGGACGTATGAATTACGTGTCTTTATTGCCTTTGCTGAACGACTTGTGTACTAGCTAGAATTATCTTCACAACCATCTTGTATCAAATTTATTGTGTGCTATATTTCATGCTATATGTAAAATAAGCGGTATTGTAAGTTTGTAAAATATTTTGTAAAAGTTTGAAAGCGAAATATTTTTATAATCAGTTTTTCATATAGAATTGTAGTAGTTGAATTGTATATTAGCTACTAAGTATGAACTTAACGGGTAGGTACTACCTGAATTTAAACTTATAAAACGCTAATATGAAGAAAAAGCTTTTATAAATGAGTTCATATTATGCTACGAAATACTATTAAATACTCTTAATATTCTGTATGATTAACTTGTTCCATTTGACTATTTTGAAGGAAATGGCACCGACTACTCGACACACCGTGAATATGAATGAAGAGGAATTCCTTACTTTTCTAGCTTCAAACATAGCCGCAGTATAGGCTGCGCTACATACAAACAATAACCTTGGATCTAGCAGTACAGGAAATCGTGTAGGATGCACCTACAAAGAATTCACTACCTGCAAACCTTTGGAATTTGATGGAACCGAAGGACCGATCGGATTGAAACGGTGGACCGAGAAGGTCGAATTGGTGTTTGCCATAAGTAAGTGTACTGAAGAGGACAAAGTGAAGTACGCTACGCATACCTTCACAGGTTCTGCGTTAACATGGTGGAATACCTATCTAGAGCAAGTGGGACAAGACGATGTGTACGCACTACCGTGGTCAGCATTCAAGCACTTGATGAACGAGAAGTACCATCCCAGAACCGAGGTCAATAAGCTCAAGACAGAACTTAGAGGGTTACGAACCCAAGGATTTGATATTACCACGTACGAAAGACGATTCTCAGAATTGTGCCTATTGTGTCCGGGAGCATTTGAAGATGAGGAAGAGAAGATCGACGCGTTTGTGAAAGGATTACCGGAAAGAATCCAAGAAGATATAAGTTCACACGAGCCCGCCTCCATACAACAGGCATGTAGAATGGCTCACAAACTAGTGAACCAGATTGAAGAAAGAATTAAAGAACAGACTGCTGAAGAGGCCAATGTGAAGCAAGTCAAAAGAAAGTAGGAGGAAAATGGTGATAAGAATCACCAATACAACAACAACAGCAATTACAACAATTATCCCAACAATCGCAACATCAATCGCAACTACAACAAATGGCCCAACAACAACAACAACAGTAACTACAACAATCATCCCAACAACAATAATAACCGCAACAACAACAACAATCAGAAGCAGCTATGCCAAAGGTGTGAAAAGTATCACTCGGGGTTCTGCACCAAATTTTGCAACAAGTGTAAAAGAAATGGTCATAACGCGGCGAAGTGTGAGGTCTACAGACCAGGGGTTAATAGAACGAAAGGAACAAATGGTGTCGGAACGAGTAATGGCGGAGCAAGTAGTGTCGAAGCAAGTTATGCCAATGTAGTTTGTTATAAATGTGGAAAACCGGGCCACATTATTAGAAATTGCCCGAACCAGGAGAACACGAATGGACAAGGCCGCGGAAGAGTTTTCAATATTAATGCGGCAGAGGCACAGGAAGACCCGGAGCTTGTTACGGGTACGTTTCTTATTGACAATAAATCTGCTTACGTTTTATTTGATTCGGGTGCGGATAGAAGCTATATGAGTAGAGATTTTTGTGCTAAATTAAGTTGTCCATTGACGCCTTTGGATAGTAAATTTTTACTCGAATTAGCAAATGGTAAATTAATTTCAGCAAATAATATATGTCGGAATCGAGAAATTAAACTGGTTAGCGAAACATTTAAGATTGATTTGATACCAGTAGAGTTAGGGAGTTTTGATGTGATAATCGGTATGGACTGGTTGAAAGAAGTGAAAGCAGAGATCGTTTGTTACAAAAATGCAATTCGCATTATGCGAGAAAAAGGAAAACCCTTAATGGTGTACGGAGAAAAGGGCAACACGAAGCTACATCTTATTAGTAATTTGAAGGCACAAAAACTAATAAGAAAAGGTTGCTATGCTATTCTAGCACACGTCGAGAAAGTACAAACTGAAGAAAAGAGCATCAATGATGTTCCCATTGCAAAAGAATTTCCCGATGTATTTTCGAAAGAATTACCCAGATTACCCCCACATCGATCCGTTGAATTTTAAATAGATCTTGTACCAGGAGCTGCACCAATAGCTCGTGCTCCTTACAGACTCGCACCCAGCGAGATGAAAGAACTGCAAAGCCAATTACAAGAACTTTTAGAGCATGGTTTCATTCGACCAAGCACATCACCGTGGGGAGCTCCTGTTTTGTTTGTTAAGAAGAAAGATGGTACATTCAGGTTGTGTATCGACTACCGAGAGTTGAACAAACTTACCATCAAGAACCGCTACCCACTACCAAGAATCGACGACTTATTTGATCAACTACAAGGCTCGTCTGTTTATTCAAAGATTGACTTACGTTCCGGGTATCATCAAATGCGGGTGAAAGAAGATGATATTCCAAAGACTGCTTTCAGAACACGTTACGGTCATTATGAGTTTATGGTCATGCCGTTTGGTTTAACTAATGCACCAGCTGTGTTCATGGACCTTATGAACCGAGTGTGTGGACCATACCTTGACAAGTTTGTCATTGTTTTCATTGATGACATACTTATTTACTTAAAGAATGACCAAGAACACGGTGAACATTTGATAAAGGTGTTAGAAGTATTGAGGAAGGAAGAATTGTACGCTAAGTTTTCAAAGTGTGCATTTTGGTTGGAAGAAGTTCAATTCCTCGGTCACATAGTGAACAAAGAAGGTATTAAGGTGGATCCGGCAAAGATAGAAACTATTGAAAAGTGGGAAACCCCGAAAACTCCGAAACACATATGCCAGTTTTTAGGACTAGCTAGTTACTACAGAAGGTTCATCCAAGACTTTTCCAGAATAGCAAAACCCTTGACTGCATTAACGCATAAAGGGAAGAAATTTGAATGGAATAATGAACAAGAGAAAGCGTTTCAGTTATTGAAGAAAAAACTAACTACGACACCTATATTGTCATTACCTGAAGGGAATGATGATTTTGTGATTTATTGTGACGCATCAAAGCAAGGTCTCGGTTGTATATTAATGCAACGAACGAAGGTGATTGCTTATGCGTCTAGACAATTGAAGATTCACGAACAAAATTATACGACGCATGATATGGAATTAGGCGCGGTTGTTTTTGCATTAAAGACTTGGAGGCACTACTTGTATGGGGTCAAAAGTATTATATATACCGACCACAAAAGTCTTCAACACATATTTAATCAGAAACAACTGAATATGAGGCAGCGTAGGTGGATTGAATTATTGAATGATTACGACTTTGAGATTCGTTACCACCCGGGGAAGGCAAATGTGGTAGCCGATGCCTTGAGCAGGAAGGACAGAGAACCTATTCGAGTAAAATCTATGAATATAATGATTCATAATAACCTTACTACTCAAATAAAGGAGGCGCAACAAGGAGTTTTAAAAGAGGGAAATTTAAAGGATGAAATACCCAAAGGATCGGAGAAGCATCTTAATATTCAGGAAGACGGAACCCGGTATAGGGCTGAAAGGATTTGGGTACCAAAATTTGGAGATATGAGAGAAATGGTACTTAGAGAAGCTCATAAAACCAGATACTCAATACATCCTGGAACGGGGAAGATGTACAAGGATCTCAAGAAACATTTTTGGTAGCCGGGTATGAAAGCCGGTGTTGCTAAATACATAGGAGAATGTTTGACGTGTTCTAAGGTCAAAGCTGAGCATCAGAAACCATCAGGTCTACTTTAACAACCCGAAATCCCGGAATGGAAATGGGAAAACATTACCATGGATTTCATCACTAAATTGGCAAGGACTGCAAGGGGCTTTGATACTATTTGGGTAATAGTTGATCGTCTCACCAAATCAGCACATTTCTTGCCAATAAGAGAAGATGACAAGATGGAGAAGTTAGTACGACTGTATTTGAAGGAAGTCGTCTCCAGACATGGAATACCAATCTCTATTATCTCTGATAGGGATGGCAGATTTATTTCAAGATTCTGGCAGACATTACAGCAAGCATTAGGAACTCGTCTAGACATGAGTACTGCCTATCATCCACAAACTGATGGGCAGAGCGAAAGGATGATACAAACGCTTGAAGACATGCTACGAGCATGTGTTATTGATTTCGGAAATAGTTGGGATCGACATCTACCGTTAGCAGAATTTTCCTACAACAACAGCTACCATTCAAGCATTGAGATGGCGCCGTTTGAAGCATTTTATGGTAGAAAGTGCAGGTCTCCGATTTGTTGGAGTGAAGTGGGGGATAGACAGATTACGGGTCCGGAGATTATACAAGAAACTACCGAGAAGATCATCCAAATTCAACAACGGTTGAAAACCGCCCAAAGTCGACAAAAGAGCTACGCTGACATTAAAAGAAAAGATATATAATTTGAAATTGGAGAGATGGTCATGCTTAAAGTTGCACCTTGGAAAGGCGTTGTTCGATTTGGTAAACGAGGGAAATTAAATCCAAGGTATATTGGACCATTCAAGATTATTGATCGTGTCGGACCAGTAGCTTACCGACTTGAGTTACCTCAACAACTCGCGGCTATACATAACACTTTCCACGTCTCAAATTTGAAGAAATGTTTTGCTAAAGAAGATCTCACTATTCCGTTAGATGAAATCCAAATCAACAAAAAACTCCAATTCATCGAAGAACCCGTCGAAATAATGGATCGTGAGGTTAAAAGACTTAAGCAAAACAAGATACCAATTGTTAAGGTTCGATGGAATGCTCGTAGAGGACCCAAGTTCACCTGGGAGTGTGAAGATCAGATGAAGAAGAAATACCCGCATCTATTTCCAGAAGATTCGTCAACACCTTCAATAGCTTAAAATTTCGGGACGAAATTTATTTAACGGGTAGGTACTGTAGTGACCCGAACTTTTCCATGTTTATATATATTAATTGAGATTGATATTTACATGATTAAATGTTTCCAACATGTTAAGCAATCAAACTTGTTAAGACTTGATTAATTAAAATATGTTTCATATAGACAATTGACCACCCAAGTTGACCGGTGATTCACGAACGTTAAAACTTGTAAAAACTATATGATGACATATATATGGATATATATATATATAGTTAACATGATACTATGATAAGTAAACATATCATTAAGTATATTAACAATGAACTACATATGTAAAAACAAGACTACTAACTTAATGATTTTTAAACGAGACATATATGTAACGATTATCGTTGTAAAGACATTTAATGTATATATATCATATTAAGAGATATTCATACATGATAATATCATGATAATATAATAATTTAAAATCTCATTTGATATTATAAACATTGGGTTAACAACATTTAACAAGATCGTTAACCTAAAGGTTTCAAAACAACACTTACATGTAACGACTAACGATGACTTAACGACTCAGTTAAAATGTATATACATGTTGTGTTTTAATATGTATTTATACACTTTTTAAAGACTTCAATACACTTATCAAAATACTTCTACTTAACAAAAATGCTTACAATTACATCCTCATTCAGTTTCATCAACAATTCTACTCGTATGCACCCGTACTCGTACAATACACAGCTTTTAGATGTATGTACTATTGGTATATACACTCCAATGATCAGCTCTTAGCAGCCCATGTGAGTCACCTAACATATGTGGGGACCATCATTTGGCAACTAGCATGAAATATCTCATAAAATTACAAAAATATGAGTAATCATTCATGACTTATTTACATGAAAATAAAATTACATATCCTTTATATCTAATCCATACACCAACGACCAAAAACACCTACAAACACTTTCATTCTTCAATTTTCTTCATCTAATTGATCTCTCTCAAGTTCTATCTTCAAGTTCTAAGTGTTCTTCATATATTCTACAAGTTCTAGTTACATAAAATCAAGAATACTTTCAAGTTTGCTAGCTCACTTCCAATCTTGTAAGGTGATCATCCAACCTCAAGAAATCTTTGTTTCTTACAGTAGGTGATAATTCTAATACAAGGTAATAATCATATTCAAACTTTGGTTCAATTTCTATAACTATAACAATCTTATTTCAAGTGATGATCTTACTTGAACTTGTTTTCGTGTCATGATTCTGCTTCAAGAACTTCGAGCCATCCAAGGATCCATTGAAGATAGATCCATTTTTCTCTTTTCCAGTAGGTTTATCCAAGGAACTTAAGGTAGTAATGATTTTCATAACATCATTCGATTCATACATATAAAGCTATCTTATTCGAAGGTTTAAACTTGTAATCACTAGAACATAGTTTAGTTAATTCTAAACTTGTTCGCAAACAAAAGTTAATCCTTCTAACTTGACTTTTAAAATCAACTAAACACATGTTCTATATCTATATGATATGCTAACTTAATGATTTAAAACCTGGAAACACGAAAAACACCGTAAAACCGGATTTACGCCGTCGTAGTAACACCGCGGGCTGTTTTGGGTTAGGTAATTAAAAACTATGATAAACTTTGATTTAAAAGTTGTTATTCTGAGAAAATGATTTTTATTATGAACATGAAACTATATCCAAAAATTATGGTTAAACTCAAAGTGGAAGTATGTTTTCTAAAATGGTCATCTAGACGTCGTTCTTTCGACTGAAATGACTACCTTTACAAAAACGACTTGTAACTTATTTTTTCGACTATAAACCTATACTTTTTTTGTTTAGATTCATAAAATAGAGTTCAATATGAAACCATAGCAATTTGATTCACTCAAAACGGATTTAAAATGAAGAAGTTATGGGTAAAACAAGATTGGATAATTTTTCTCATTTTAGCTACGTGAAAATTGGTAACAAATCTATTCCAACCATAACTTAATCAACTTGTATTGTATATTATGTAATCTTGAGATACCATAGACACGTATACAATGTTTCGACCTATCATGTCGACACATCTATATATATTTCGGAACAACCATAGACACTCTATATGTGAATGTTGGAGTTAGCTATACAAGGTTGAGGTTGATTCCAAAATATATATAGTTTGAGTTGTGATCAATACTGAGATACATATACACTGGGTGGTGGATTGATTCAAGATAATATTTATCGATTTATTTCTGTATATCTAACTGTGGACAACTAGTTGTAGATTACTAACGAGGACAGCTGACTTAATAAACTTAAAACATCAAAATATATTAAAAGTGTTGTAAATATATTTTGAACATACTTTGATATATATGTATGTATTGTTATAGGTTCGTGAATCAACCAGTGGCCACGTCTTACTTCCCGACGAAGTAAAAATCTGTGAAAGTGAGTTATAGTCCCACTTTTAAAATCTAATATTTTTGGGATGAGAATACATGCATGTTTTATAAATGATTTACAAAATAGACACAAGTACGTGAAACTACATTCTATGGTTGAATTATCGAAATCGAATATGCCCCTTTTTATTAAGTCTGGTAATCTAAGAATTAGGGAACAGACACCCTAATTGACGCGAATCCTAAAGATAGATCTATTGGGCCTAACAAACCCCATCCAAAGTACCGGATGCTTTAGTACTTCGAAATTTATATCATATCCGAAGGATGTCCCGTAATGATGGGGATATTCTTATATATGCATCTTGTTAATGTCGGTTACCAGGTGTTCACCATATGAATGATTTTTATCTCTATGTATGGGATGTGTATTGAAATATGAAATCTTGTGGTCTATTATTATGATTTGATATATATAGGTTAAACCTATAACTCACCAACATTTTTGTTGACGTTTTAAGCATGTTTATTCTCAGGTGATTATTAAGAGCTTCCGCTGTCGCATACTGATGTCAAAGCAGAGGGGTATAAAATACTATTAATTTTTACAAGGAAATACTATTAAATACGATACAATTTTACACAAGATATTTATTTATTTATAGAATGGATATACTTAAACCTTGCTACAACACTTATAGGCAGTGTACCTAATCGTACAGTAGTGTAGTTTTTAGTAAGTCCGGTTCATTCCACAGGGAAATCTTTAAACAAAGCTCAACGCTATATTAGTTTACTTTTATAAAAATACAAATATATATATAAGTAATATTATTATTATAAAGGGGGGTTTTTACCGTTTAATGACCGGTTTGTCGATTTTAAGACTTTAGTCGCAGTTAAAACCTAATGTAAAATATTAAATAAATAAAAGACTTAATTTAAAGCGTAAAGTAAATAACGATAATGAAATTGCGAATAATAAAAGTGCGATAAAATAAAATTGCGATAATTAAAAAGTACGATAATTAAAAGTGCGATTAAATAACAATAAATAAAAGTGCGATAATTAGAAGTGCAATTAAATATAAAATGAAGGAAATTAAATATGAAATAAAAGAATTATGCTTATTTAAACTTCCGTAATCATGATGTTTGACGTGTTGATTTTAGTTTTATGCCCATGGGTTAATTGTCCTTTGTCCTGGATTATTTAATCTGTCCGTCTGGTTTTTGTCCATAACAGTCCATCAGTCATAAATATAAAGTGCGAGTGTCCTCGTCAAATTATTATTATACCCGAAGTTAAATATTCCAACTAATTGGGGATTCGAATTGTAACAAGGTTTTAATACTTTGTTTAATGAATACACCAGGTTATCGACTGCGTGTAAACCAAGGTTTTACTACTTTGTTAACAATTACACCAATTACCCTTGAATGTAATTTCACCCCTGTTTTAATTATTCTAGTGGCTATTAATCCATTCCCGTGTCCGGTTAAATGAACGATTATTCGTACATATAAGTACCCCGCCCATCGTGTCCGATCGAGTGTATATGGTAATTTATAAGGACGCCCAATTGTAAATCTTTATATTAACATTAACAAACTATCATTTAGTTAAACAAATATAAAGCCCATTAATAACCCATAGTCTAATTTCCACAAGTGTCGTTCTTTTTGTCCAAACCCCAATTATGGTACAAAGCTCAATTACCCAATTTTAGTAATTAGCCCAACATCATGATTACTTCGTTTTAAATAAGCATAATAATAACTTAGCTACGAGACATTAATGTAAAAAGGTTGAACATAACTTACAATGATAAAAAATAGCGTAGCGTTACACGGACAGAATTTTGACTTACACCCTTACAACATTCGCTAACATACCCTTATTATTAGAATTATAATTAAAATTAAAATATAAATTATATATATATATCGTTTACGTATGATAAGAAGAAAAAAAGATTATGAATTGCGATTAGAATTCGGTTGCTTTTATAGGAAAAGTCGAATTTTGGGGCTCCGCGACTCGCGGCAAAATCCTCTTCAAACTCCGCGAGTCGCGGAGAATGAATTTACAGCTCACACCCTTGGAGTCTTTCTCTGCCGACGGTTTATAATATATATATAATATATATATAATTAATATAATTAATTATATATTATATTATATTTATATACATAGTTAACTTGTAATTTTTAGTCCGTTGCGTCGAGCGTTAAGAGTTGACTCTGGTCCCGGTTCCGGATTTTCGAACGTCCTTGCGTACAATTTTATATTTTGTACTTTGCGTTTTGAATCTTGTACTCTTGTAATTTCGAGACGTTTCTTATCAATAATTGGAACCTTTTTGATTGTCTTTTGTACTTTTGAGCTTTTTGGTTGTTTGCGTCTTCAATTCGTCGAATCTGTCTTTTGTCTTCACCTTTTATTATTTAAACGAATATCACTTGTAAATAGAACAATTGCAACTAAAAGCTTGTCTTTCTTGAGGAATAATGCTATGAAATATATGTTCGTTTTTAGCATTATCAAATATTCCCACACTTGAGCGTTGCTTGTCCTCAAGCAATATTGTCTTGAAATACTAGAATCACTTCTTTATTCTTCACACTTTGTACATCAGTGATTTCTCTACGGCGGTATAAACAATGGTAGTAACGATATGGTTTACAGTCCCACATGACTATAAAAATTTAGATCCATTAAGGAAATTGGATCTTTATGAAAACATTTGATCTTTTGAAATCTAGTTTTTACCCTAGATAAGTTTTCCGGAATAACCCTTTACCGGTGTTTGCAAAATATTTTTCTGGGTTTGGTGGGTTTCAGATTTGAAAATTTTAGCTCAAAACTTTCGGTTTTGTGTCACCCACTTGCTAACCTTGTATTTGGAAAGCAACACGTCCAGTTTACTTGTCCCGTATATTACCTTTCGGTAAACTACCGTCCGGTTGTAAAGGAAAGCGTTGAACAAGCAACTGTTAAGGCAATGTCCCCTGACATGCTTTTAATTATGGTCTATAACGTGTCGGATGCAATTACTATCCTTGGTAGGAGCAATAGTAAAGCTCACCCTTATAATTTTTTGGTATGGCACAAGGTCCTGTCTTTGACCACTATGCAACCACCGTTCTTACGGTTGACACCCGATTTAGTTCAGGTGACCTAATGAATTCCAGGTGAATTCCTAGGATTTTACGTTCAATGGTAATGAACGCATTGAAAATGGGTTTTCAGAAAACAAATCGGTTTATAATTTTGATCAAGATATTTTCTCGTTCAAGCTCGAGTTTAGATATCATTGAATTCCATGAGTTTGAATTCTCAATCTTTAAGGTCAATCTCTAGGATTGAGTGATATCAGTCTTAAAAGCTGATTTTTAATCTTTAAGGAGATTATCCTTTCTGGGGATCTGATTCATTAGTCTTGTCCAGCTAATTTGCATGGTGCCCCCCCATTGTACGAGATAAATCCTTCTCATGGTTAGGATAAATCTGACCACTTGGCGACCCTGTTTAATGCTGAGGTCTGTGGATTTCCTGCTGATTTTAGTGATGACTTTTCTAGATTTTTCGTCAACCTACAGCTGGTCTGGACGACAACTTCATGACCTAAATCAAGAAGCGCGTTTCTTTTTCGGAAGACTTTACTTCCTTTTAATGATGGAATTGATTCATCGTGTAGATCCATCTCTTCTTTTCTTTCATCGGGTAAAATAGTTTAGTTTAGTCCAAAGCAAAAGTATTTTCAGTTATTAGTTACAGATATATGTGACATATGTTTAAAATAACTTGGTAAATTTTCCCACACTTGGCTTTTATTTTCCTTTTTATCGTCCTCTATTCCATTTTAAATGAATTTTAACATTTTAGTTTGTTTCTCAATTTATGTCCTTTCCGAGGTAACAATAATTTCGGTGTTAAAACCTAGTTTTATCGTTCATAAATATGTATAAACATGATTTTGAATTCATTTAATTGAAAAATTTGAAAAAATTTTACTAGAATTGGGTAGTCAGTATATAAGACTAGGGCTGTTCTTTTTTATCATAGAGCACTAGATTCTAATACAACTACTGCTTTACTAGTATTTTTAATGGTAACCAAGTGTATAAAGTAAAAATTTTTAAAATCCGAAAGAATTTAACCCCTTCCCACACTTAAGATCTTGCAATGCCCTCATTTGCAAGAAATCAGTAACAATTTAAATTATTGAGGGTGATTTATGTGAAAATGATTAAATTTTACCAAAGTTTCCAAATATATTGGCGGTTGTTTGCTGAATGATAAATGGTGCACATCATTTGTTCATTCCGTCTTGTTGTTATTTCACATATATTTTGCATCTTGTCGTCAAAATTAGTTGCTTTTGCTGAACTTAATGCCAGTCTTTGAAAATGCGTTGTTTTACCCTGTTGTGTACATAAGATAAACTGCAAACATATATACATATTTTTGA
This sequence comes from Rutidosis leptorrhynchoides, assembly GCF_046630445.1. NCBI lineage: Eukaryota > Viridiplantae > Streptophyta > Magnoliopsida > Asterales > Asteraceae > Rutidosis > Rutidosis leptorrhynchoides. Next base: position 105,458,960 of record NC_092343.1, read on the forward strand.
AGTTTGGTATATTACCCCACATTCAAAAATTATTAAAATCTAAGAATAAAAGTTAGATAATTATAAAAATGATTACAATATTAACAAAAGTATTAAACGTATCAATAATTACAAATTACAAAATAAAAAAAAATAAGTAAACTAAGGATGATATTGGTACCAATAGGGGTTCCAGGCATAACCATAAGTGCTATAGAATGCTTCGGCAGGGTCATACGTAGGATACGGTGGCTGCATCTCTATAGACCAAGGAGGGAAGATGGGTTTCGGTGTAGGAATATAGTTTCTACCTATATGTTGGCAATGAGCTATGATTTGGTTCTGATGAACTTGCCAATCTTCAAATGCTCTCTGTCTAGCATTTTCGTATTCCTGAGAAGCTATAAACCTATGCATTTCTTGCATCTCATTCCCCCCTCCTACATTACCTTGTTGTTGGTTTCTCTCCACCTGTGGATGTCTACCATGGTATCGTACTGCGACGTTATTTCGCCTCTTCAAAACTTTCGCACCATGGTATACATTTAAACCTATAGTATCGCGGGGTTCCGGTTCTTCTACTAATAATCCCCCCCGACTTATATCCACACCGAGATATTCACCAATCAAATTAATAAAAATACCACCTCCTATTATGCTATGTGGTCGCATCCCCCGAACCATAGCTGATAAATAATAACCCACACAATATGGTATACTTACAGCGCTTTGTGGGTCTCGAATACACATATGGTAAAACAAATCCTGTTCATTTACTTTTTCCTTGTTTTTACCCCTTTGTGTAATCGAATTAGCTAAAAACCTATGTATCACTCTTAATTCGGCTCTATTTATATCCAAATAAGAGTAATTTCCCCCTTTGAAACGGTGATGGCTTGTCATTTGACTCCACACACCGTGTGTATCAAAATTTTCATCTATCTTTCTACCGTTTAGTATCAATCCTCTACAATCGGCAGACGCTAACTCCTCAGGCGTATATATACGTAAAGCCTGAGCCATGTCCAGTAAAGACATGTGGCGCATCGAACCGCCTAACAAAAATCTAATAAAAGAACGATCGGTTAAACTAGCTACCCGATCATTCAACTCTATACTACATAACAATTCTTCACACCATACTTTATATACAGGTCTACGTATGGTGAATAAATGTACTCAGTCATTAAAAGAAGAATTACCATACCTCTGTACAAGTAATTCCCTAATTGGCCCGGCCAATTCTACAGCTTCTAAGGGTCCCCATTCTATGACCCTTGGTACCTCAACAACCTTAGAATGAAGAGTATGCAAACCCCTTTGATATTTTGGATAATCTATCCAAAGTGTGTCAAATCTCAGGTTTGGGTGCAACTCTTCCAAGTGCATATCGGAAAAGGTCATGACTGGATGAGGTATATCCTGCTTGTAGTAGTTATCCACCTCCTGTTGTTCCAAATTCTCAGCAGGAGCATTGCGGGCTTGGGATGAAGATTCACCCCTTTCATTCTGCAAAACACATCAAACACAATTTTTGTGCATCCAAATATGCATTAGTGTCAGCAAAATCATCAATCAAAATAATTACAATGACATTATCAATTTATATCAAACTTAAGCTCATTTTCACATTTTTATCAAATCTACACTTTTTCAAATAAGCATATACGAAAATGTTCGCCAAGTTCATAAGCATTCAACTCAAATAACATGTCAAAATAATCATTACTAGCAATTAAACAAGTCTCAAATGGCATTATCTTTCAAAAATCAAGTTCATGAATTTTAGACTTGAAAAAGTCCACTTTAATTCTCAAAATCATGTTTAGGCTCAAAGTTTGGATCATTTAACTACCTAGACATGTTACACTACTCAATTTAGCAACAATTCATGACAAAAATCGGCCATAACCTGTTTATATCAAAAAGCCCCAAATTTGCTCAAGAACACAAACCCTAGATTACTCAAAATTTGAAGTTTAAGGCTTCTAATCATGTTAAACAGCATCAATCTAGGTTATACAAGCATAATACATAAACAATTTAAGCCTAATTACACTAAAAAGCATCAAAATCAAATTGGGAAAAAAAATGACTCAGGAACACCAAATTTCGGATTAAATGGTGTTTAGGTGTAGAAATTTACCGTTTTTCTTGAGTAATTCTTAGATAGCATCCTTCTCAACATGATTTTAGCAAAAGATTTGGTGATTAACGGTTAAAAATTGTGATTTTTGGGGTTTTTTCTCGGGTTTTTCGCAGCTATTTTCGCAGGTTTTTAGTTTTTGTGGGTTGGGGACTGATCTGTTCTGCGGTTTATTTTTTTCTGTAAATTGATCCCTCCGCGAGTCGCGGAGGTTTTGCACTTCAAACTCCGCGAGTCGCGGAGTTGTTTTTTTTTTTTTTTTTTTATATAAACTTTAACTTATTGAAACAATTAAGTAATTAATTTTAAAATTTTGTTTCCCTTGTTTTTTAGGACGAGGTCATTTCGGATCGATGTCCTAGTCCGTCCCTCGACAAAATTTTAAAATTTGTCTTTTTGTAGCGATTGTTTTAAAAGCTAAGATTTTTGAGTTTTTTCAATGTTTTTGGCATACTCTAATTCAATAAGATTAAAAATAATGATAATAAAAGTTCTCGTCCCTCCCTCGGGTAAAGCAATTTCGGTTCAAAGACCTAGTCTTCAACTTACGACGAATTTTAAAAATCATATTCTTAACTTAATGAGATAAAGTAAATTTTTTTTTTAAATTCACACAACTTAAATATAAAATTCAAAATTATTATTAAAAATTCACACCAAACTTAAAATTTGAAATGCATAAAATTAAAAATTTATATTTTAAAAATTCACACCAAACTTAATTTAAAAATTCATAAATTCATATCAAACTTATATTAATTTTTCAAATATTTACAATTTTAAATATATTGTTTTTACAAAATTTACAATATTAATTTAAGATTTAAATATTAATTTTAAAAACATGGTAAAAATAAATTTAACAATCTTTTTGTCTTTTTATCCCACTTTAATCAATCAAATATTATCAAAAATATGCGCCCCTCTTTTCGGTAAAGTAATTTCGGTTCCAAGACCTAATTTAACTCATGACGAATTTTTGAAATATTTTGGGTTGATTGTTTAAAGATATTTATACCTTAAGAATAAACGTTAAATTTCGCAGTGATGTAATAAATTTTTGAATGATATCAATAATTTCGGTCGCCAAACCTAATTTTATTCAATACCAATTTAATACTTTTTAGCGAACAAATTAGCGTTTATTATCAAAAGGTTAAAAATAAAAATAAAAATAAAAACTGTATAGACATACCTGTGAAATAGATTTTTTTAGTTATATGATCTATCCCATTCATAAGATAGTCGGTTTAATTGGTTTTCCATGGCTACATAGGCGTAACCTCGAGCATTCAGTGTCTTTTCTTCTAAACATATGAACGGTCCGTCTCTGCATAAAGTAACAAATTCGGTATTTGAATAGGTTTGATTATTTGAACATTTACCTCCATGTGACCATTTTCCGCATTTGTGACATCTTTCTAGGTGTCGTGCTCTTCTTTTCGCTGCGGATTTTGATTTTCCTTTACCAAATTGTAACTTATTATCTTCGCATCTGGATTCTTTTCTAACTCCGTCCATTCTTTCTCTGATTACTGATACTATTTCACTCGGTAGTATGTCATTATTACGTTTAGTGATCAAAGCGTGTAGCATTAGACCATGGTTTAGTTCACAGGCAGTCTTCATTTCGTAAAAACCTAAAAAAATAAAAATTCAGAATGGGGGGAGAAGACTAGTTCTTTAGGGTCTGCTAGGGAAAGACCATTCGGATTCCATTCTCGGAAACTACATGAAAACAGAACATCTAACTCTAACAGAAATACATATTATCCTTTAAAGACTTGATTCTCCCCACACTTAGTTAGCTGTGGTGTCAAAATTGTGATTAACTTCATTGTCGACTTCCATCGGACCATGTATGTAATGTTTAACTCTGTGACCATTAACTTTAAATTCAATCCCATTTGAATTTATTAATTCTATCGTTCCATTTGGGAAAACTCTTTTGACTATGAATGGTCCAGACCATCTTGATTTCAATTTTCCAGGAAATAGCTTGAATCGTGAATTGAAAAGAAGAACTCTGTCTCCTTCTTTAAATTCTTTTGAACTTCTGATTCTTTTATCATGCCATTTCTTCGTTCTTTCTTTATAGATTAACGAATTTTCGTATGCTTCATGTCTTAATTCTTCTAATTCGTTTAGTTGACTTAATCGTAGACGTCCGGCTTCATGTAAATCAAGATTACATGTTTTCAAAGCCCAAAATGCTTTGTGTTCAATTTCTACTGGAAGATGACATGCTTTTCCATAAACAAGTCTAAATGGTGTGGTTCCAATTGGAGTTTTGTAGGCTGTTCTAAAAGCCCAGAGTGCATCCTCCAATTTAATGGACCATTCCTTCGAATTTGATCCTACGGTTTTCTCTAGAATACGTTTTAAAGCTCGGTTGGTATTTTCAACTTGTCCACTTGTTTGTGGATGATATGCGGTGGAGATTTTATGAGTTACTCCATATCTTTTAAGAACTTTCTCAAGTTGATTATTACAGAAATGAGTACCCCGATCACTTATTAAAGCTTTCGGTGTTCCAAACCTTGCAAAAAGACGTTTTAAAAAGTTGACTACAACTCGTGCATCGTTAGTTGGGAGAGCTTGTGCTTCCGCCCATTTAGATACATAATCAATGGCTACGAGTATATATAGATTATTATGAGATTTTGGAAATGGACCCATAAAGTCAATACCCCAAATGTCAAATACTTCACATACTTGGATGACATTTTGTGGCATTTCATCACGTTGACTTATTTTTCCGGCCCTTTGACATGCATCACAGGATTTGCAAAGAAGGTGTGCGTCTTTGTAAATTGTAGGCTGTTGAGTCCCCAAAATAATTAAGGATTTAATTATGACAAAACAATATTTATTTGCACTAAAGTGTTATGTGCAGCCAGCACACGTTTGTTTATGTATAGTCAGCTAATATAGCTGTGTCGAGTGTTTAGTATGCTGCCTAGTCTATCAGCACAAGGTAGAAATGTATTCTTCGAATCAGCACAGGATGTGCACCCAGCAAATCAAGAATATCGAGTGACTCAGCATATGAAGGACCAGTAAGTCTGGATATTAGCATACAACACAAGACAGCCATGTTCCATTACAAGCATGGTAGTTTCCCAGAGTGGTCTACATCAACGCACTATTCAACAGAAGTCGAAGACAAAGTTGAACAGAAAAGGACAGGAGTCGGCGGCTGACAAGTGACCTTACAAGACCACGTGGGAATGCAGAAGTGGAATGCATGTGCAGACATGTGTTATACTTTATTCATACCTAGGGAACACAACATTCCATTTGTTTAAATCAAATGGTAGTGCCAAACCGAATTGGTGTGTTCCTGCAAATAGCTACCTAAGAGGAAAGAAGGAGAGCACGCCTTCTGACACAATTGTCCCCACAAGTACAAGGCATCCAATGTACTAGTGGACAATAGATTAATTACACGGTTAATAGAACTACTATATATATTGTTGTATCCACTATTGTAAAAACTAGTGGTGTGGGTTTATCTGTTAGAGTCCAAACCGTGTAATAGCTTTAGTTTATCTCTTAGCTATAATCTAGGTAATCTGTATCAACCAACTATCATTTCCGCCAAGGATAGTTGTGATTCTTTCTGATTTAATCAATAAAGAATAACAGTTGAAAATTACCTGTGACTCTATCTTATTTACTACAGAATACTAAACGTGTTTAACTGACTAGTTAATTAAGAAAAGAATTGTATTCACCCCCCCTCTACAATACTCCTGTTGTTATTAAGGGACCAACAACTGGTATCAGAGCGTCAGTCTTGATAATTAATATCTTGGATCTGAATTCTCTTATGGCTTCGTATTCAAACTCAGCTTACCTTGAGAATGGCTCGTCTAACAGACCACCTAAGTTTGATGAAGATGAGTATGAAACCAGGAAGGTAAGGTTCATGCTCCATCTCGAGTCTGTGGATTCACTCATGCCTGGAATTGCCAAAGATGGCCCTTTTGTTCCCACTGAGACAGTTGGTAGTGCACCAGCAACAGCTGACACTCCTGCCATCCCTGGCAGAGAGGTTATTCTCACTCCCTCTAGATGGGATGATGAGGATAAACGTCGAGTTGGTCTTGACCCTAAAATCAGAACTCTGTTAGCCATAACTTTGCCTAACCCACTGTTCAAACTGATCAAGGGAAAAGAAAATGCTAAGCTTATGCTTGACTACCTAGATGTCACCTATGAGGGTATGGGAGAAGTTAGGCAGAACAGGATGATTGCTCTTAAAAGAGAATATGAAATGTTCTTTGCCTATAAGAATGAAACCCTTAAGCAAACCTTCATTAGGTTTAACTCTTTGATAGCAGACCTGACCACTTTAAATGTAACCTACACTGAATTTGAACAAGTGAACAAATTCATTGATGCACTGCCATGTAAATGGAAACCTGTTACTGACCCATTAAGAACCACACAGACCCTAAAGAACTTTAACCTGTCTTCTCTCTACAGTTCCCTTTGGAATCATGAGAAGGCAGAAGCCAAGTTTGAACTTAACATGAAAGAAAACTTTAGGTCTGCCCCCACCACTTCAAAATCATCTAAAAATGATGATGCTGCTCTTATTGCTGCTGCTAAATGGAAGAAAGCTCAAAAAGCTTTACTGGTTCAAAAGTTACTGGCAGAACAAGAGTCAGCTGATAGTGTTGAGGAAAATGGTACTGGGTCTGAAGAAAGCAGTACAGATGAAAGTGATGTAGAAGGGTTTGCTGAAGGTATGGCTCTGCTGGCTAGGCAGTTCAAAAGGTTCAATCGTAGTAGAACCAGCAAGTCATACAAAGGGAGCAAAAAGCCAAATGCTAGGTACAACAGCAAGTCAGTCAAGGGTCCTAAATCTGAGTGCTTTAATTGTGGGAAGGTTGGACATTTTGCTGCTGAATGCATGTCCAAGAAACCTTCCACGTCACATGCTAACTCTTTCTCAAAAGCTGATAAGTATAAAAACAAGTACAAAGCTATGAAAGCTCAGATGAAGGAAAGTGCAAAGACTGACAAGAAGGGTAAACAGCCAGAAAAGGTTCTAGTTGCTGAACATCATGACTGGGATGAAGCCAGCACGTCCTCATCTTCTGATAGTGATACTGATGATGATGGTGCTGGTTATGCTACTGGTAAAAAGCTGTGTTTGATGGCCAAAGAGGTCGAGGAGTCTGATGAGGATGATGGTGGTAGTACGTTTTTGGCTGATATGAGGGAAGCTGATCAAAACAGAGATTCTCCTCAATGGAAAACTGAAATGATGTATAAGGTTGATAATTTTCGAACTTATACTGATGATGAAAAAGCTGAAATGTTTGACTACCTAAGAATTGATTTATGCAGAAGCTGCAAACGTGAAGAGAGTTTGAAATCTAATAACAAATCTTTAAATGAAAAACTCAAAGGCAAAAATGATGAAATTAAGATCTTAAAAGATACAATTTCCAAACTTGAAAAACAAAACTTTGCTTTAGAAACTCTTCACGTTGAGGCAGCAGAAGTCAAGACCCAGCTGGACAATCTCAAAAGAGTTGTTGCTTCATGGTGCACATCTGCTCAACGCACAGCTAAATGTGTTAACGAGCAGGTGTCTGCCCAAGTTCAAGCCTTCTTTGCTGGTGACTATGCTGCTGCTGCTGCTATTGCAGAAGTTACTTTCATGGACCCGATTCTTGAAACTGATCCTGAAGCTGTCTTGCCAAATACTTTTGCCAAGATAGTTGAAGGTAAAAAGGTTGTGACAAACAAATTTGTTAGACCTACTGTGTCCCCACCACCTGCCATGAAAGAAATTTTGGAGGATGAAGTTAGAGCAAGAGAAGCCAGTAACTCAATTGATGAGACTACTGACCCCTCAAGCATCCACTACATGACTCCGAAAGAAAGACGTATTAAAAGGGAAATCACTGAAAACAATTTGAGAAAAGTTAAACCAACTGATTCCCCTTCGTGTTCGAGTTCTACCAGTGCTAAGCCAGCTGATGACCAATCTACTGGTTACCCAGTAGCTGCAGACAAGCCAGTGAAACGAAATACTGGCAAATCTAAGGCAGCAGTTAAGATACCTACTGGTTCATCAGCATCAGAAGACAAGCCAGCAACTTCCCACGCTAACTTGTCAAATGATAAAGGAAAGACAGTTCGCCATGGTCATGGTACTGGTTCCAAAAGGAAAGCTGCCCATAAGGGAAAAGCAAAAATTGACTCGACTGATGAGCTGTCTATCACTGAGATAATGACAGCCAAGCTTGACCAGCTAATTGAGGTAGTAACTAAAAGTCGACCCGATCCTACTGCCCTTATTAGATCTGTGCATGACCAGCCACAAAATCCAAAAGTGAGAAAATGCTACAAATGTGGCAGCAAAGCTCACCTGGCTAACCAGTGTACTCAAACCCAAACCCCATCTGCTGCTTCTTCTAGCAAGCCAGTAGAAAAGAAGAAGTCATCAAAGGTGACTCCTTCAGAACCCATCCTTGGATGGGTTCCCAAAAAGAACTAATCTCTAAGTTATTGTGCAGGGCATTCAAAACAAGCAAATCTGGTATCTCGACAGTGGTTGTTCGAGACATATGACCGGAAGTAAGTCCCTGCCGATGGACTATCAGGAAAAGGATGGTCCAGTTGTTTCGTATGGAGATAATTTGTTGGGTTACACAAAGGGTTTTGGTACTTTGACAAATGGGAATGTCACGTTCTCAAATGTTGCATATGTAGTTGGGCTTAAACATAACTTACTCAGCATAAGCCAACTGACAAGCAAGAATAAGATAGTCCAATTCAGAAAGAAAATTGGTACTATTTTTGATAAGACAGGGAAGCCACTGCTGACTGCAAAACGTCATGAAAACATGTATTAAATTGACATGAACACAGCAGTCACAACAACTGATACTTGTTTCTATTCGAAGGCAGCAGACAACCTGAAGTGGTTATGGCACAAGAGACTCTCACATCTCAACTTCAAAGATATTCACAAATTATCCAGTAGAAGTTTGGTGTCTGGGCTACCCACAATGTCTTATGTGAAGGACAGATTGTGTCCTGGTTGTGAAAAGGGGAAACATCACCATGCCTCGTTCAAATCAAAGCAAATCTCATCTGTTGAGAAACCATTTCACTTACTTCATATGGATCTATTTGGTCCAGTGAATGTGGCCAGCTGTAGTGGGAAGAAGTATACACTGGTTATTGTTGATGAATACTCGAGATACACTTGGGTGTTCTTTCTGAGGCAAAAGAGTGAAGCTGCTGATGAAATCATCAATTTTATCAAAAGAATGGAGCTTTTGAATGGGCATCTGGTGAAGCAACTAAGAAGTGATCATGGTACAGAATTCAGAAATGGTACATTAGAAGAATTTTGTGCTGACAAAGGTATTTCCCAAAATTTCTCTGCTGTGAGAACACCTCAGCAAAATGGTGTTGCAGAAAGAAGAAACAGAACTCTCATTGAAGCAGCAAGATCTATGTTGGCTGAGTCTGGGTTGAAGAATTCCTACTGGGCAGAAGCTGTGAATACTGCCTGTTTTACCCAGAATAGATCTCTTATTGTGAAAAGACATCAGAAAACTGCTTATGAAGTTCTCAAAGGAAGAAGACCCTCAATTTCATTTCTTCATGTATTTGGCACTCCCTGTTACATTCTAAATAATAGGGATCAGCTGGGCCAGTTCGATGCTAAAGCTGATGAAGGTATATTCCTTGGATATTCCAACATGTCAAAGGCATATAGGGTCTACAACAAAAGAAGAGGTTGTTTTGAAGAATCCATTAATGTTACATTCGATGAAACTGCCTCTGCTTTATCTACTGATCGTGAAGATGAAGTGTTACTGTTTGAAGAGCCTACTCAGCAAGCTCTTGATGATGAAGAGCCAACAGCACAACCCTCACCAATCCATGCTGCTGGGTTCTCTGATGATGAAATGGAACATTATGTTCCATCTGTGTCTAAACCAAGTGGACCTACTGGCTCTACTGAAGTGCTGCAACTTGAGCCTAGGCCTGCTGGTTCTGAGAGATCACAAGCTGGTACTGATTCTACTGATATTGATCAGCAACCTTCTGTTGCTGCTCACTCATCTGAACCATCTGATGATCAAGATGCTGTGTGTTCTACAACCAGCTCACCTGTTCATAACACCAAATGGACAAGGGAGCATCCGATTGAGTAGATTATTGGTAATCTTGCGAGTGGTGTTAAAACACGGAGGCGTGCTACCAGTAACTTTTGTATGCATGTTAATTTTGTGTCTACCATTGAGCCCATGTGTCCTGAAGAAGCACTTCAAGATCCTAGCTGGGTTGGTTCAATGCAAGAAGAAATTACTCAGTTTGATAGGAACAAAGTGTGGACATTGGAACCTGAACCTGAGGATAAGACAAAGAAGATCATTGGTACTAAGTGGGTGTTTAAAAACAAGATGGATGAAGATGGTGTCGTTATCAGAAACAAAGCAAGATTGGTTGCTCAAGGGTTTAGACAGGAAGAAGGATTGGATTATGGGGAAACTTATGCACCAGTGGCTAGGATGGAAGCTATCAGATTGTTCTTAGCATATGCTGCTAGGATGAACTTTAGAGTATTTCAGATGGATGTTAAATCTGCATTTCTGAATGGGAAGCTGCAAGAAGAAGTTTATGTCAAACAGCCTCCTGGTTTTGTAAGCAGTAAATATCCAGACCATGTCTACAAGTTAGACAAAGCTCTTTATGGCCTTAAACAGGCTCCAAGAGCATGGTATGAGACACTTCATGTGTATCTCACTGGTATAGGTTTTAAAGTTGGAACAATTGATACCACTCTATTCTCAAAAGAGATAGATGGTGATCTCTTGTTGGTACAGATATATGTGGATGATATTATTTATGGTTCTAAAAATGAAAAACATTGTCAAGATTTTTCAAAACGTATGTCAAAGGCATATGAAATGAGTTTACAAAGAGATCTGCAATACTTTTTAGGACTGCAGATCAAACAACTTGATGATGGAATATTCATAAGTCAAGATAAATATATCAAAGATATGTTAAAGAAATTTGGTCTGACCTGTTTAAAAGACATAGGGACTCCAATGGCAGCATCCATTAAAATAGATGCTGATCCAAATGGTGAACCAGTCAATATCACTGAATATAGAGGTATGATTGGATCCCTACTTTATCTCACAGCCAGCAGACCAGATATTATGTTCGCCACATGTCTCTGTGCCAGATATCAAGCTGATCCTAAAGAGTCACACTTGCTGGCAGTAAAAAGAATATTCAGATACCTAAAAGGTACTGCTAAACGTGGTCTTTGGTATCCCAAAGACCAGGATTTTGAACTAATTGGGTATTCAGATGCTGACTTTGCAGGGTGTAAAATAGACAGGAAAAGTACTACTGGTAGGTGCCAGTTACTGGGTAGTAGGCTAGTCAGCTGGACAAGCAAAAAGCAAAATACTGTGTCCACATCCACTGCTGAAGCAGAATATGTCTCTGCTGGTAGTTGTACTGCTCAAGTACTGTGGATGCAAAGCCAGCTAAAGGACTATGGTGTTCATGTTACAAAAACTCCAATCTACTGTGACAACACCAGTGCAATTGCTATCACCAACAATCCTGTGATGCACTCAAGGACTAAGCACATCTATGTTCGGTATCATTTCATAAGGGATCATGTTCAAAAGGGTGATGTTGAGTTACATTTTATTTCTACAGACCAGCAATTAGCAGACCTATTTACAAAGCCATTAGATGAGAAACGTTTTAACTATCTCAACTTTTGTTGGTGTGCTGGCTCTACAACGTGTAGGGCAAACCAGTAAGTCACATTTATTTACTTACTGCCTACATGTCAAACAACCAGCACAGCAAGGTCTTTTATATTTTGGTTACTTAAATGTTTTAAATGAAATAATAAATAGCTCTCCAAATTTAATGATTCCTTAAAACTGGAAACTCATTTACTTCCAATGATTTAAATTAAATTCATGACATATTAAATGTAACAAAAGTATTTTGTATTTAATACAAAAAATTATTTTTGAGGTTTTAAATCAATTTGTTTGAAATGAAATCTGATGCATTTAATGCTGTATGGGAGTAATGAGTGTTTAAGCCGTATAAATGTCATGTCAACCGTCTGTCTCCCTTTAAAAACGTGCCAGTCTGTCACATCTGCCCACGCGCCTGCAGATGACAGTAATTTTCTCTCTCCTGCACTTTTTCACCCAATCACAACGGATAAAAGTGTGTTTCATCTTACAAAATAACCTTCGGTTATTCATTTTTCAAAACACACACACTTTTACTCTCAAAATCTTTTCAATCTTCAAATCTTCATCCTACACTCATCAATGGCAGAACAACAACAACAATCATCACGTGCTGCAAGCCAGCAAGAGGAACAACAGCAACAACAACCTCAAACAGTCGAACCACAACCTGCCCCACAACCGGCACCGGCACCGGAGGAACCGGTGGTTCAAGAACACGTCGTTCAAGGACCACTGTTCAATCTCCACCCCAACCTGATTAGGGCTCCCAATGCACCTGATCACTCACTGATTCGCCTATCTAGAGGCAATGCTGCACATGCCCTCTCTATTCCCAAATCGAAGGTTAACAAAGGGTATGAGGCCCTCATCGAATACATCCGTCAATCACCTTTGGCAAGACCCATCACCGGTGTACCTTCCCGATTCTATGCTGCCTGTTTGGCACGATTTTGGTATACTGCCACTGTTGCCACCACTCCCGGCAACGTTCCATGTATTCGTGGCATGGTGACTGAAACCCTAAATTGCTCTGTCACCGTCGAAGCTATTAGACGTGCTCTTCAATTGCCCGGTGGACGATTTGTTGCTTCACCTACTAGTGACGAATTAAGAAGGGAGGTGTTGGAGACCATTGGGTTTGCTGGACCAGTGGCACATACACCGTTGAGAAAGCATATGCCACCTCTGTGGTACTACTTCTTTGGGTTGATGACTCAGTGCATGAGTCAAAAGTCAGGAAGCTTTGACCAATGCTCAGATTTTGAGCTCAAGCTTGGTCATGGGTTGTTGTTCAACAGGAACATCGATTACGCCCTTGAAATTTATTTGAGGCTAAGGGAAATGGTGACTGCTAGAGTAAGAACCAACTTGATTCCATTTCCACGATTCTTAAGCCTGGTATTTGAAAGTGAACTGGGTGAAGCTTATCAGCAAATTGCTGATCAATCATTTGAGGTCCCAGTAAAACAAGGGGGTATGCCAAAGGATGTACCTACTGCTCCATATGCTGAGTTGACACCAGCAATGAACGAGTATCTTGCTGCTCGTCGTGGAGCCACCCAATCGACTGCCTCTGGTTCTGCACCAATTGAGGGGGAGGGTCCTCAGCGAAAGCCAGCAACGCGAAGGAAGCAGCCAGCTACCTCAACTAGTACAGCCACCGTCTCATATACTGGTAAAGCAGTAGTTGTATTAGAATCTAGTGCTCTCTAATCATAAAGAACAGCCCTAGTCTTATATACTGACTACCCAATTCTAGTGTTGGAATCCGTTGCTCATCTATTTCTTGGTAACGGGCAAACCTAAGCGTGCTAAAGTTGGCTCCAAGCGAACCACAGGGGAGATTGCACCAGTCTCAGCTGCTGCTCCTGCAAAGGATGTAGCTATGGAACCTGGTGCGTTTCTAGACCAAACAGCAGAACAATCTAACTTAATTGAAAATTTTTTAACTGCTGACTTGAAAAATGTTGAGGGAGTTAACGGTATAACCCTGGCTCCCAAGCTGACTGGTTTTAAAACTGGTGTCAAGAAGAGTAGCAACCCATACTCGTCTAACCAGGCACTTCCACATTTTTCTGAAATGAACTTATTGCAATACTCTCTGCTGACAGTACAACCAGCAGAGAACATAACTGACCCCCAAAGCAGGCTTGAGCTGGGTCTTCATCGTGTTGAACCAGCTCAGGTGACTGCACAGCCAGTATGTTACTCGGATACTGTTAAGAGTCGCACTCCTACATCATTACCAGCCAGATCTCTTACACTATCTGGGTCAACATGTGTTGCCAATGAGTCAGCAGAGTCACCGCTGTACTTACAGACACCTTCTTCTGTCTCATTCGAAGGGCTGACCAAATCAAAAGTCTGTCCCCAGAGACCAAAAACAGATGCAATTATTGAGTCAAATTTATTTGGTTCTCCAGTTGCTAACATAACTTGTTCTATTGTTTCAGTTCTTAGCAGGGTAGATGAACAGGCAGAGGGGGAGCAAAATAAAGATGTTGTTATTCCTACTGGTGATATTGCTGCCTCTGCTACTGGTGTTGGCGCCACTGATTCTGTTACTGGTGGTGCTGATGCTAGTACTGTTGATTCTGCTGCTGCTGGTGTGGAAGATGTTATCATGGAAGAACCTCCTGTTCTTGAGAAGGTTATTGACAATATTGTCAAGGATGTTCTTCTTGATGAACCTGTCACCCAGCCAAGAGTGGACTCTGCATTAATGTCTGATGAGCCTGCTGATTCTTCTGATTCTTCTTCTATGGAACGTCAAGTTCTTACAGAATCGGCAGTTCGTCATCCTATTGGTCCGATTTTGGTTGCTACTGAACCAACTGCTGAGATGGAGTTTGAAACCATTCAGCCGAATGCAGCTAATGTTATTGTCATCCCTGGTTCTGATTCTGGTGCACAGGTTGCTGATGTTAAGGATGCTGGTACCTCTGCTGACACAACTACTGACTCGACTAAGGCTTCTGTTACTGAGGAAACAAAGCCATATGTTGTGCAGGTACCAGATCCAGATGAAGTTGTTCCTAACTTCATTTTCAAGGGAGCTTCAATCTCTCCCAAGATTGCTATGCTGGTCGATCAGCTGACCATTGATCCCGAATCTGCGATAGTCTCAGCCAGCAGATTACCTCGTGAAGAGATGGTTGAGCTATTATCTCAGCTTGATAGACCAGCTAGAGAAGAAATTTATGAGAGGATAGCCCTGCTGGAGCAAATCAATGAACAGCCTTACTATCATGTTTTTGGTATGGCTCCAGCTGCTTCGCCATTTCCTGGTACATGGAGGCCTCTTAAGTTTGTCATCGATCCTACTACTGGTAAGTGTGTTATGCAAAATGTCCCTGATTCGCCAGTACCTTCTTCTTCCTCAGCTTCTTCCTCCTCATCTTCTTCTGATGAGGATGCTGATGAAGGTACTGGTAAGGGCGAACCAGTCATTCATGATAATGTGACTGGTTCCAAAGACAAACCAGTGGATCTTACTGATGACAATGCTGATAGTAATGCTGACAAGGATATCAGTGGTTCTAAGCCTTCGGGCGAAGGTAAAAATGATGGTGATCATGATGATGAGTCAGCTCCTGACCTTCCATCTCCACCACCCCACGGTGATACTCCTCTGTTAGCTTGTGCTGACCAACCTTCAACCTCTGCATACTTAAAGTTCAATGCAGATGAGGTTGCTGATATTTCCACCTTTGCTGTCTATAACACTGCAAGGGATCACACCAAATTTGGAGGAAACTATTCGCAGAGCTATTGTTGATAGTGTCTCTGCTGCTGTTAGATCTGCTGGAGAGGCTGTTACAACTCCTATTGATCTTAAACTCCAGCAGGTGTGTGCTTTTGCTGATGTGGCAGTCGAAGCAATCACAAAGCACCACGAAGATGAAGAGGAGCTTGAAAGGCGAATTATCTCTCACAATGAGTACTGTGAAAATATCACCCGACTCCAAGCTGATTTGGATGCTGCTAACCGTAGAAATACTTTCTTAAATGAGGAGAACAGGGTGTTACACGAGAGATTGGAATCGCAGGAAGCTCAAATGGCTAACATGATTCCTGCTGCTGCCTATGTTCAGATGGTTGAAAACATGCAACGAATGGCTGCTTTGCAAGGTGATGTTCGGGCCATCGTTGAACAAATGGCTATGGGTGTAGCCAGGAATGAAGTTAGATCCTCCAATCTTCTGCTAAGATAATTTGGTGTGGATCCTGGTGCCCATCTTACTCCAGAGGTTGCTGCGTGGAACAATTTTGCCTTCTCTGCTCCTCAGTCAGACAGTGATCTTGATGCTACTGTCTCCCCTTCTATTCACCCTACTGCCCGTGATGATGACAAAAAGGGGGAGAAAAAGTCCAAAAAGAAATCTAAAAAGAGAAAACAGTCTGAGGGGGAGCATGAACATGAAAAGGCTCCTAAACAACCCAGGAGAGATGGAGATGGTGATGGTGATAGTCAAGACACTGGCCCTAAGCCCAGCAACGCTCATACTGAAGCTGGTGGTGCACAGGCAACTGGTGGTACTCAACCCAGTGTGTCTGCCACACCAGTGGATGATATTGGTTCTGGCAGTAAGCCCAGTGATGTTTCTGATATGGCTGTAGCTGAAGCTTTTGTGCTGTCTCAATCTATTGAACGTAAAATGAAGAGGAAGTTAGAGAGACATCAAAAGCGACAGCAGGAACTAGATGATGCCTTCAATGCCAAGTTTGAGGCCTTTGCTGAACTTAAACGTCGTAAGATTATGCACAGAAGATGGCTGAGTCCAAAAGCAATGGAAATCGATGATGACCTGACTGCCTTTGATAAACACAGAAAAGAGGCAAGAAAAAGAAATGCCAAGTTCATGGTCAAATACGACAAACAGAGGGCAAAGCTGTATGCACAGAGAGCAGAAAAAATCAGGAAAATGACTCCTGCTGAGATGAAGGATTACCTTGATTCTACTGAGTCAACTGGTGGAGTTAGAGCTGATATTTTCGTGAAATGGGTTGATGCTATGTTAGAAGCCAGCTCTACTCCTCAACCAGCATCTGCTGCTCAGCCAGCTACACAACAAACACAGCCAGCAGAAACAATCATCCTTAATGATGATGATGTTATTAGACAGGGGGAGCATCTTGCTATTGTTCCTTACCTGCCTCCTATTCAACCTGTATCGACACAAGAACCATCAGCTGAACCCAGGCCTATTGACAAATACAGGGTGAAATCTGCTCCTAGGGACAATCAGCCCCTGAGGAAAGGACCCCTATTCGAGGCAGCTGATGAAGGTACTGAAGTGGTTGAGCCAGCTGATACTAATCAGTCAGCTGGAATTGAAGACACAGCAAGGAGTGCTGTGATAGAAGACCCAGCCAGAAGTGTGCTGCTGGGTAGTACAAGTGTTGAAGACCCAGCAAAGTCGGTTGAGCTGGGTGCTAAACAAGTAGATGATGAAACGGTTGATCCTGATCACTTCACAGTCTGGGGAAGAGACGGCCAAACATTTGTTCTATCTCCTCTTCCTCCCCAGATTCAAGTTTACTTTGACAGAACACAGGATAACCGGGTCAATCAGTATCCAGTTAGTTCATCTGGCAGCTATGAATCATCTATGTATCCTCCATCTTCCCCAAGGGTTCATGACAAACATATCACTTGGGAAGATGACTCAGTAACCCATGGTGAGCCGAACATCAGAAAAATGAACCCAGATGAAAGAGATGCCTACAGACTTCAGATCACTGTTCCAGAGTTGCTTGAACAAAGACAAATTGAACTTAATGAAAGAATTCATCAAGTCAGGCTGCTGCATCACCCTCTTGATCAGCCACGCTATATTGCTGCACTAACCTTTGGCGTTGACATTAGGGTATACTTGAATAACAGTGGTCTCAGGCTCTCCACTACTGATGAAAGAATTCATTTTGAAGATGCTCTCCAGCTGGGTATAGATATAAGGGAGTATTGTGCTGCCCTTAGTACTGAAGAGGGTAGAAAGATGGTTGAAGCAGTAAGATCCCTGAACATTTCTTATGATGATTATCTGATGGGTTTAGCTGCTGAAAGGGAAGCCAGAGAAGCTGCTGATGCTGAACTTGCTGAACGATCAAGGCTTCAGGATATTGAAGACAGATTGGCTGCTGACAGAGAGCAACAGGCTGAGTCCCTCAAACTAGCCAGAGCCATTGTCAAAGAACAGCATAAGGTTTTTGATAAGATAGAAACTGCTGAGAAAGTACCTACCACTGCTCCTGTAGTACCTGATCACAATATTGAGTTTCCTGATACTTATTATAAGAGCAGGTATGGTAATGTGATGAATAGAAGATCTAATCCCTGCAGAATTATCAAGGTAAACAGGGGGACAAAAAGGGCTTTCAATGTTGTCAGGGATAACAATGTTCAAGAAAGGATTAGTTTTGATGACTTAAGAACTCTTGGATTCAGTGAATGGATAGAAATCTTGGAGTATTTCATTGGTAAAGGTGAGAGTGCTATCAAGAGTGCTCTTAAGACTGAACTCCAACAGCTGTTCAAGAAGGCAACTAAGTTTGGGAATGCACCAGTAGTTGATGTTGATGAATTTCTTGCTCAAAAGCCTAAAGGGAAGCAACCTACTGGTGAAGGACCAACTGGGAGAAGCCGAATTGTTCTACCTCCTTTCATCCCTGTTTTTGACCCTGCTGAATTACCTCTCCTGTTCCCTGAAGCCTGGAAGATTAAACAAGAGGAGCTATCTGATGAAGAAAGAGAAAGAGAAAGGGATAAAGATAGATAGTCTCCTATGTGCTTAACTTGTATCTTTGTAATTTACTTTTTATTATGAATTATCTTGTAATTATTGTATATATCTGATGTAATGTAAGTAAAGTGAGTTTATCTTCAAAATCATATCAAATTATAAGATATAGATAACTCATCAAAAGATCCCAAAACAAACTTAAAGGGACGAATTTACTGTCTACTCTCTCTAGGTCCCTAAGTGCTGGCTTTAGTGTTTTCTCTTCAAGTCATAGGTTTTGTCATCATCAAATAGGGGGAGATTGTTGAGTCCCCAAAATAATTAAGGATTTAATTATGACAAAACAATATTTATTTGCACTAAAGTGTTATGTGCAGCCAGCACACGTTTGTTTATGTATAGTCAGCTAATATAGCTGTGTCGAGTGTTTAGTATGCTGCCTCGTCTATCAGCACAAGGTAGAAATGTATTCTTCGAATCAGCACAGGATGTGCACCCAGCAAATCAAGAATATCGAGTGACTCAGCATATGAAGGACCAGTAAGTCTGGATATTAGCATACAACACAAGACAGCCATGCTCCATTACAAGCATGGTAGTTTCCCAGAGTGGTCTACATCAACGCACTATTCAACAGAAGTCGAAGACAAAGTTGAACAGAAAAGGACAGGAGTCGGCGGCTGACAAGTGACCTTACAAGACCACGTGGGAATGCAGAAGTGGAACGCATGTGCAGACATGTGTTATACTTTATTCATACCTAGGGAACACAACATTCCATTTGTTTAAATCAAATGGTAGTGCCAAACCGAATTGGTGTGTTCCTGCAAATAGCTACCTAAGAGGAAAGAAGGAGAGCACGCCTTCTGACACAATTGTCCCCACAAGTACAAGGCATCCAATGTACTAGTGGACAATAGATTAATTACACGGTTAATAGAACTACTATATATATTGTTGTATCCACTATTGTAAAAACTAGTGGTGTGGGTTTATCTGCTAGAGTCCAAACCATGTAATAGCTTTAGTTTATCTCTTAGCTATAATCTAGGTAATCTGTATCAACCAACTATCATTTCCGCCAAGGATAGTTGTGATTCTTTATGATTTAATCAATAAAGTATAACAGTTGAAAATTACCTGTGACTCTATCTTATTTACTACAGAATACTAAACGTGTTTAACTGACTAGTTAATTAAGAAAAGAATTGTATTCACCCCCCCTCTACAATACTCCTGTTGTTATTAAGGGACCAACATAGGCCAATAGAATCCAGCTTCATAAACTTTTCTTGCTGTTAGTTGAGGCCCATAATGCCCTCCTATTGGTCCTGTGTGACAATGGTTTAAAATTTTACTAGCTTCATCTCCAAATACACATCGGCGTATTATTCCATCGGGACAACTTTTAAACAGATGTGGATCTTCCCAAAAATAGTGTTTTATATCACTGAAGAATTTCTTTCGTCTTTGGTACGATAATCCTTTTTCAAGGAATCCACAAACTAAGTAGTTTGCATAGTCTGCAAACCATGGGATTTCTTTATAATCTATCTTCAATAGATATTCATCAGGAAAGTTGTCATGTATGGCTGATTCATTTAGAACTTCTAGCTCGGGATTTTCAAGACGAGAAAGATGATCAGCGGCGAGATTTTCTGCTCCTCTTTTATCTCGGATTTCAATATCAAACTCTTGTAAGAGTAAGATCCAACGGATTAATCTTGGTTTAGCATCTTGTTTTGAAAATAGGTATCTAAGAGCAGAATGGTCGGTATAGACCACCGTTTTTGCTAGAACGAGATATGATCGGAATTTGTCAAAAGCAAAGACAATAGCAAGGAGTTTTTTTCAGTAGTTGTATAGTTCGTTTGTGCTCCTTGTAACGTCTTACTAGCATAATATATAGGTTGAAATCGTTTTTCAATCCTTTGTCCTAAAACGGCTCCCATTGCAAAATCACTTGCATCGCACATTAGTTCAAATGGTAGATTCCAATTTGGTGTTATCATGATCGGCGCATTAGTGAGTTTTTCTTTAAGAATATTAAAAGATTTGATACACTCATCTGAAAAGATGAATGGCGCATCCTTTTCTAGGAGTTTATTCATAGGAGTGGCAATTTTAGAAAAATCTTTTATGAAACGTCAGTAAAAACCGGCATGCCCTAGAAAACTCCTAACTCCTCTAACATTGGTGGGATGTGGAAGTTTAGCAATTACATCTACTTTAGCTCTATCCACTTCAATTCCTTCTTTTGAAATTTTATGTCCAAGAACGATGCCTTCTTTAACCATGAAATGGCATTTCTCCCAATTAAGTACTAGATTTGATTGTTCGCATCTAATTAGCATTCGTTCCAGATTAACTAGACATGATTTAAATGTATCACCGAAGACTGAAAAGTCATCCATGAATACTTCCATGCATTCTTCTATCATGTCGTGAAAAATCGCCATCATACACCTTTGAAAGGTTGCAGGGGCATTACAAAGTTCAAATGGCATGCGTTTGTAAGCAAAAGTACCATAAGGGCACGTGAATGTGGTTTTCTCTTGGTCTTCGGGTGCTATTGGAATTTGAAAATATCCGGAAAATCCATCTAGAAAACAATAGTAACTATTTCCGGCTAATCTTTCCAACATTTGATCTATGAAAGGTAAGGGAAAGTGATCTTTTCTGGTGGCGTCATTTAATTTTCTATAATCAATACATACATGCCATCCTGTTACAGTCCTAGTAGGAATAAGCTCATTTTTCTCATTTGTAATGACAGTCATGCCACCCTTCTTAGGTACGCATTGAACTGGGCTTACCCATGGACTATCAAAAATTGGATATATCAAACCTGCATCTAGCAGTTTAATAATCTCTTTCTTAACTACATCTTGCATATTAGGATTTAGTCTTCGTTGGCATTGCACATACGTTTTATGACCTTCTTCCATAAGGATTTTATGTGTGCAATACGAAGGACTTATTCCTTTAATATCATGAATCTTCCATGCAATGGCTGGTTTATGAGCTTTCAACACAGAAATGAGTTGTGATTTCTCATTTTCAGTAAGAGAAGACGATATTATTACAGGTAATTCAGATTCACCATGTAAGTAAGCGTATTCCAAATGGTTTGGAAGTGGCTTTAACTCTAATTTCGGAGGTTCTTCTATCGATGATTTATATCGATATCTGTCTTCTTCTTTTAGCATTTGAATTTCTTCTGTTGTTGGTTCATATCCATTAGCTATAAGTGTAGCTAACATTTCAGCTTCATCAATTGGTTCATTACCTTCTCCTAAAGAACATTCTCCTGTTCCTTGTAATTCTGGAAATTCTTCTAATAATTCTGCATGTGCATCTATAGTTTGAATATAATAACATGTATCATCTGCAGATTGTGGTTGTTGCATTGCTCTATCAACTGAAAAGGTAACACTCTCATCCTCTATACTTAGGGTCAGTTTCTTACCGAACACGTCTATCATTGCTTTAGCCGTGTTTAAGAATGGTCTTCCTAATATGAGAGGAACTTGAGAATCTTCTTCCATGTCCAAAACAACAAAATCTACTGGAAATACTAAAGTACCAACTTTAACTAGCATGTTCTCCATTATCCCTCTAGGATATTTTATTGATCTATCGGCTAGTTGTATGCTTATTCTTGTTGGTTTCAATTCTCCAAGGTCTAGTTTAGCGTATAGTGAATACGGCATTAGATTTATACTAGCACCTAAGTCTGCCAATGCTTCTATTGAACTAAGACTACCCAGAAAACATGGAATTGTGAAACTTCCTGGATCAGATAGTTTTTCGGGTATCTTATTCAACAGCACTGCTGAACAATTAGCATTCATAGTAACAGCCGAGAGTTCTTCCATTTTCTTTCTATTTGAGATTAGATCTTTCAAGAATTTAGCATATCTTGGCATTCCTGAAATCACATCAATGAAAGGAAGATTTACATTTATCTGTTTAAACATATCCAAGAATTTGGATTGCTCGGCTTCAAGTTTTTCTTTCTTCATTTTACTCGGGTAAGGAAGTGGTGGTTGGTATGGTTTAACATAAGGTTTATCCTTAACTGTGTTATCTTCATTAACCTTTTCAACTACCGGTTCTTTTTCCTTATCTTGATCAGGTTGTGGTTCTTGTGGAGTAGGAATAGCTTCATCAGAAGTTACAGGTATTTCAGGTGGTTTAAGTGTTGTACCACTTCTTGTGGTAATGGCTTTAGCTGTTTCATTTCGGGGGTTAGCATTTGTATCGCTTGGTAAACTTCCCGGTTTTCTTTCACCTATTATTCTTGCTAGGTTACTTACTTCTTGTTCCAGATTTTGAATAGAAGCTTGTTGATTTCTAAATGCTTGAGCATTTTGTTCATTAGTTTGTTTTTGAGATGTGAAAAACTGCGTTTGAGTTTCAACTAGCTTCGTCATCATATCTTCTAAATTCGGCTTTTTATCATCGGTTTGTTGTGGTGGTTTGTTTTGAAAATTAGGTCTTTGCTGATTGTAAGTATTATTGGATACTTGTTGATTGCTAGGACCTTGTTGGTTGTTGTATGGAATATTTCGGTTATAATTTTGGTTTTGATTGTAAATCGGTCTTGGCGGTTGATAATTATTCTGATAATTATTTCCAGGCCTTTGGTTTATGTATGAAATATTCTCTCTTTGTTCCATTGTTAATTCAATACGGAGACAATCTTTTGTCAAATGTGGTCCTCCACACTGCTCACAACTAATTCGTATTGAGTGAATATCCTTAGTCATCTTTTCCATTCGTCTCTCCACAGCATCTATCTTTGCGGAAATGGAATTTAAGTCATGGCTAGAATCGGCTCTAGCTGCTTTAGATGATCTAACGATATCTTTTTCTTGGTGCCACTCATGTGAGTGGGAAGCAGTGTTATCAATAATTTTGTAAGCATCAGTTTCGGTTTTCTTCATAATAGAACCACCAGCTGCTATATCTATGTCTTTCCTTGTAGTGATGTCGCATCCTTGGTAGAATATTTGTACTATTTGACAGGTGTCTAAACCATGTTGCGGACATCCTCTTAATAACTTTCCATATCTTGTCCACGCCTCATATAGAGTTTCATTTGGCTTCTGTGTGAACGTAACAATTTCTGCTTGAAGTCTTACGGCTTTAGATGCAGGAAAGAATTGTTTAAGAAATTTGTCAACTAAAACGTCCCATGTATCAATCGCCCCTTCAGGTAACGATTCCAACCAATCTTTGGCTTCTCCCTTTAAAGTCCAGGGAAATAACATGAGATATATCTGTTCATCCTCCACTTCTCGGATTTTAAATAGTGTGCAGATCCTATTAAAGGTACGTAGATGTTCATTTGGATCTTCCTTCGGCGTACCACTAAATTGGCATTGATTAGTCACCATGTGTAGAATTTGTCCTTTGATTTCATAATCTGGCGCATTAATGTCTGGATGAGTAATTGCGTGACCTTGGCCAGTGCGTTTAGCTCTCATTCGGTCTTCCATACTTAAAGGTTCCAGATTCTCCATAATTGAATTTGTTGAATCGGTATCACTAGATGATTCTGATTTAATGGTTCGTTCCTCAACAATCTCTGTTTGAATGATTGGTGGTTCCGGAGGAAAGTTTAATGGTTCAGGATCTACGAACCGTTCCTGAATATTTTCCGGATTCTCAATTGTGAGGTCGGGTTCAAAAAATGGATTATCGGAAATTTGAACTGAAGTACTTGGTCTACTGGATGACGATTCTAAATGTCTTGATCTAGTTACAGGTGGTGAACGTACAAAAGGTGATGAACGTCTTGCTCGGTGCATTCACTGAATATCCTATTAGTTTTAAAAAGGAAAGAAAAATTATAATAAGTTATCCAATCAATAGACTTTTCTGATTTTGCCCACGTTTCGAATAGCCAAAAGATGCAGCAGAGGGGCAGGATTCGTTTGGTCTCAATATAATTGAGGACTGTTTGGCTCCAATAACCCGGTCCACGTACAAATCCAACTATTACTACGAACCAGAAAATTTTGATGTCTATCAATTTAACCACTTAAAATAAATTTTCATAATTTTAAGAAATTTAGATAAGAAGTAGAATAAAAATCTATGTCCTAAAAACTAGAATAGCGAGAAATAAGAGAGAAAAAGAGTTCGTCGAAAAAGGTCGAAAAACGAAAAATGGTTGAAAAATAAAAGGTGACGAAAAAATAAAAGAAACTTATAAAAACTTAAAAATACTTGACTAACCTAACCTTATTACTACAACTAACTTAAAATTATAATCGCAAATTGAAATTACTAATTGGAATGATAATTGATACATAGTAAAAGGTGTCTAAAAATATTAAAGCTTACAGGAAAAACTAAATCACAAATGGAAATAACTTAAAAAGAAACTAAAACTTAAAAAAACGTCGCAAAATTCTAAAGCACCTAAATCTTAGTCTAAAGAAAAAGCACTTAAGGAATTCTACGGCAAAGCCTAAAAATCTAGGAGTAAAAATAACTATAGCAAAAACTAAGTTTAAAATTAAATATGAGCTAAAAATACAAAAGTTATGCTACAACGATTAAAAAGGACAAAATATAAAAATATACAAAAAGTTGTAAAAAGTACAATTTTTATAAAAATATTATTTTTATATTATTTATTTAATAAAACTACTAATTTTACAATTTAATTAAACTAATTTAACTAAATAAAACAAATTAAATAAAAAGTAAATCTTAAAATAAAACTAATAATAATAATAATAATTAGGGTTAAATAATAATAATAATTAATTAATACCCGTAATTAATGCTGAATTAGGGCTTCCTGTTCGCGTGTCAGAAAGTCTCCGCGAGTTGCGGTAATTTATAAAGAAAACCCAATTGTAAATCTTTATATTAACATTAACAAACTATCATTTAGTTAAACAAATATAAAGCCCATTAATAACCCATAGTCTAATTTCCACAAGTGTCGTTCTTTTTGTCCAAACCCCAATTATGGTACAAAGCCCAATTACCCAATTTTAGTAATTAGCCCAGCATCATGATTACTTCATTTTAAATAAGCATAATAATAACTTAGCTACGAGACATTAATGTAAAAAGGTTGAACATAACTTACAATGATAAAAAATAGCGTAGCGTTACACGGACAGAATTTCGACTTACACCCTTACAACATTCGCTAACATACCCTTATTATTAGAATTATAATTAAAATTAAAATATAAATTATATATATATATATATATATATATATATATATATCGTTTACGTATGATAAGAAGAAAAAAAGATTATGAATTGCGATCAGAATTCGGTTGCTTTTATAGAAAAAGTCGAATTTTGGGGCTCCGCGACTCGCGGCAAAATCCTCTTCAAACTCCGCGAGTCGCGGAGAATGAATTTACAGCTCACACCCTTGGAGTCTTTCTCTGCCGACGGTTTATAATATATATATAATATATATATAATTAATATAATTAATTATATATTATATTATATTTATATACATAGTTAACTTGTAATTTTTAGTCCGTTGCGTCGAGCGTTAAGAGTTGACTCTGGTCCCGGTTCCGGATTTTCGAACGTCCTTGCGTACAATTTTATATTTTGTACTTTGCGTTTTGAATCTTGTACTCTTGTAATTTCGAGACGTTTCTTATCAATAATTGGAACCTTTTTGATTATCTTTTGTACTTTTGAGCTTTTTGGTCGTTTGCGTCTTCAATTCGTCGAATCTGTCTTTTGTCTTCACCTTTTATTATTTAAACGAATATCACTTGTAAATAGAACAATTGCAACTAAAAGCTTGTCTTTCTTGAGGAATAATGCTATGAAATATATGTTCGTTTTTAGCATTATCACATACTTAAATAAGGACGAGATTTGGAGTCCATGCTTATATGATATTGTGTAAAAACTGCATTCAAGAAACTTATTTTGTTGTAACATATTTGTATTGTAAACCATTATGTAATGGTCGTGTGTAAACAGGATATTTTAGATTATCATTATTTGATAATCTACGTAAAGCTTTTTAAACCTTTATTGATGAAATAAAGGTTATGGTTTGTTTTAAAATGAATGCAGTCTTTGAAAAACGTCTCATATAGAGGTCAAAACCACGTAACAAAATCAATTAATATGGAACGTTTTTAATCAATAAGAACGGGTCATTTCAGTGATAATATGCTTGTTTGCAGTATATTGATGTCATAACATGTAAAGATGATATGATTTGATGAGTACTCTTGTCTTAGTCGAATTTTTCACTTATTAGGCTTTGACTAGGGTTTACTTTTTTGCAACTTGTTCATGCTGACCTTGTTTGACCAAGAGGAGCTTAATAGTTGATTATATTGCATGTGCAACTTTTTGTAAAAGTTTAAAAGTTCACTAAGTCTTTGGTTATGTTTGATTTCACTTATCTCCATGTTTAAATGGAATTGTTTCATTCATGTTTGTTATTCATGCACATGTCTTATATGATGAAACCAAATGTGAATTTTTGGAAATCAACTTGGAAATTGTGATTAGAGTTTGAAAGTGAATTATTGCATGCTAACTTGTGTATCTCCACAATGTTTCTCTTTGTTGTCTTGACATGCAGACTAACGTTCCAATACAGTCGCATGGTGGATCAGGTAGTGGAAAGCGTCAAAAGAGTATCGGTGTTAAGGGCAGGGGTAAGAAACCAGTTCAGGATACCGAGGTAATTGAGGATGAGGAAATGCCACAGATTCCCGAGGATATTCAAAGGCTCTCCACGGACCCTTGGTTACAGCAGATTTTAATTAACCCACGCTTTAGGGATGGTTTAGCAATTAGGCTTAAGGAGACTTTTTATGTTGGAAAGGCAATTGATTGGTCCCTTTTGGACGAGGGTGGTTTCACGGATGAGACTGAACGACTTTTTGATGTTGAGTATGGAAACATGAGAATCAACCCCTGGGTCTCATTTTTTGGTACAATGAGCCCATCTACGCCGTCCCTACCCTAGAGTTCGCCTCCACCCTAATTGTAAACTTTACGGTGTTAAGAATCACTGATCAAAACTACATGACCTTTCAATTGGGGGGAAAACAAAGAAAAATGAGCATACTCCAATTCATTAGAGCCTTAGGAATCTACTCCGAATTTAGAGATTCTAATGCCCTTTGGGACTACCTTTTGAATTGCAACATTCCGATCCTCAACACTGAAGATTTTAATTACCCTGCAGCTTGGCACGAAATTAGTTCTGGAGTCTTTAGCCCAGGTAAAACTGTAGCTAACACCCTTAGGACCCATGACTTGAGGACAATAGCGCGATTCATTACCAATACGGTCAACTACCGTTTCAACAGCAATGAAAAGATGTCTTATTTAGACATTTGGCTTACTCACCAAATCTCCCATAGGACACACATTCATGTTCCTCATGTAGTTTCTGATTATCTTTTTGACAAGACGGGGTCAAAAGCGAAAAAGGGTACGGTGGGTGGTGTGTTTGTTACAAAGATTGCAAAGTATTTGAGGGTCGATCTTTCAAGGTTCACGCCTGGGGAAATGGCTTCATTTGGTTATGTGGATTTTAAAGGGGGTAGAATTCTTATGCGGGGCATGAACAAGATTATGAGAAAATGGTTTGATTATGGTAGAGCTGAGGAAGAAGCGGAGGAAAGGGCTAGGCGTGAGAGTAGTAGAGCTAAAGGTAAAGGTAGCGGTGTCCCGACCGAGTATGATCCCACTTGGATTGCAAACCAATTTGATCAAATCAACATCAACCAACAAAATCAAGCATACGAGGTGAGCTATCACTTTTCAGGGCTTCGCGCGATTTCACAATGGCAAGTCCATTGTAGTCAATTAGGCTGTGCGGACCCGAATGCTCCACAACCATTTGCTCCTACTTATGACCCGTATGATCAACAACACCCGAGGACTTAACCGTTCATTGATTATGACCCAAAAGAAGGGTATAGGAGGGCCGAGGAGTTCGCTTACTTCGAAAGCTTAAGGAATCAACAACCACAAGATCCGAATCAACAAACTACACTGCCAAACTATTATGACTACCCGAATCCGGACCAATCCGGAAGCTCTTACTCAGGAGGGTATAGTTGGTGGTAACTTTTATGGTTGTTTTCTCGCTCCCTTAACTCTTGCTTTGGTGAAAACATTTGGTGTTTGTTTGTTTGTGAAACTTTTAATTTGAATTATTGGTTTGTAATAATTATGGGCGGTTGGTTTGGGAAGAAATTTGAACAATTGCTTGGTGGTCGTGATGAGTTTGAAAACAATTTGACTTGTGTCTTGAATGATGGTATTTGGATCAAGAGGGCATGTGTTTCCCGGATAAAACAATTTGAATTTGATTGTGGCATTTAATAACTTAATACTCTCTAGGATCGTGATGTTTTTTTTATCTATGAATGTTTGTGTGTTTGATGTCACTTTGTCATGATGGTTGATTATTCGAATTATGCATGTATGATGTGGTTATCATTATCGTTATATTGTGTTTGTTTGTGAAGCGTTGAAACTATCGTTTGCATGTGATATTGGTGAAGTAGATTGTTTGGTTTTATGTATCATTATGGCAGTAGTTATTGGTATAGCTTGCTTGATATTTTTAGATCCTTGTGGGTTTATTGTGGGCGCTCATACTCACCCGAGTATGGCCCCGCACATTCTTGTACCTTGTGAGCATACTTCAATTGTAGGGAATGCCATATGAACTTGGCTCCTTCTTTTGGCTCAACAAGTGGTGCAACAACATGCAAGCAATTTGGTGACTAAGTTTCTAGAATGGTGACAACAAAGATCAATTGATCTACTCCGATTTTTATTTTCTCTTCTATTCTCTATCCTCATTCAAAATGCCCCTCAATTTTCTAAAATATTCTTTCGTTTAATATAATGAGTACATTGCATCAAACTAAATGTAGGGGGAGAGTAAATCTTGGGTCATTTTGAACTTTTTCGGGTTAAACTTGTCACATAAGTTCTATAAAGATTAAAACTTGCATTGTTAATCAATTTTTGGAGCAAGTTTTTAACCATTACATTAACTTACATCAAAAACATCTAAATGGTAAAACTTGTGAAAATTTTCAAACCTTTTGGAAAAAGTAAAGTCTTTTTCCATTATGCTTCAATTTTTGGGGAAGTAAAGTCTTCCCTTGTGTTGGCAATTGCAATACCAAGTGAAAGTAAAGTCTTTCACTTTTCATGTGATTTTGTGCTCCAAATGTTAAATTCAAAGAAAAATCAAACTTGTGCTTGGAAGTTAAAGTCTTTCAAGCACATTGCTTCAAAAACCAAGTGTTTAAAGCTTCGTGCTTTAGCACTTCTGGATGACTCAAGTCCATCCATTTTGGTAGGGAGTAAAGTCTCTCGAATTTCGTACTACTTGGTGTGGGACACTTTGTAATCTACACCATTTCATGTTGACATTGGTTATCTCATCATTTCAAGATGGTTCAACCGATGTATCATACTGAGGGAAGAGGAGCCACTGAGCTTCAACGTGTGTTATCTTCTTGATAAAGAGCAATGGCTTCGTGCTAGTGTTGCTAGACAACACAACCCATAGCCAAAAGCTATGGCACCCCGTTGATCTTTCAACTAACGAAAAGGTAGTAACTACTTCCTACCTTTTCTTAAAATAAGCATAAAAGCTTGTTATGTGAGAAGTAGAAAAACAAACACTTGGAAGTAAAGTCTTCCAAGTCCTCTCGGGTACCAACCTTGAAAGTAAAGTCTTTCGGGTCAAGTTTTTATTCCAAGCTTGGGAGTAAAGTCTCCCAAGTTAAGTTTGTCTCACTTAGGGAGTAAAGTCTCCTTAGCCGGGTGGTAAAGGTTTCATTTTTATCACTCCTGAGTGGCTCACACCCGCTCGTCAAGGAATTCAAATTCCGCCCAAAAATTTAGAATTGATGGATCTCTTATTTTGGCCACGTGGGGCCCTAATTCCACGAACCTCCGTCAATGCTTTTGCCCTACTATGAGAGAAACCATAGAGTTGTGATAGAAAGCTTGATGAGTGTCGGTCATCCTATGCCCGGATTGACCATAAAGATAGGGGTAGCCAGTCCCCTACGCTTTGGCGCACCCACCTTAACCCTAAACTTGGAATTGACGATATCATATTTGGAATTGACAAAAAATTAGGTGTTTTGGGGGCATGGAGGTGGAAGAGGGATAGTCATCGCGGGGTTGACTAAAGGATCATACTTTTCGGGGCATGTACCTATTGCATGAAGGAATTCTTGGCGAACGGTAATTTTGATGATTTTTCATAACCCATTCTCAATTTGGGTACATTTTGTGAGCTTTATGGTGATTTGAGCTTATTGCCTATATTTTATGTCACCTTGTTTGTATAGTAGTGAATTTGCTTATATTGTGAATAGCGTTGGTTTTTGGCTTGATTGATGGCTATCCCGCGAACCCTACATAATTGGTTAAGGTCAAGGAGGTCAAAGTTTTGTTTGTGATAAACCTTAGGCTTGATGATTTGGTGTTTGATGGCCGCTTAGGTGATGTAGTTGATCTTGACCGGGGAATGATTGTTTCGGGTAGACCTAGGTTTGAATTATTGTTGATTTGATGGTGATTGAAGATTATAGAATCGTTAATTTATGCTCATGCCACTAGTAGAAGAAGGAGAGTA
Source organism: Rutidosis leptorrhynchoides (assembly GCF_046630445.1). Classification (NCBI taxonomy): domain Eukaryota; kingdom Viridiplantae; phylum Streptophyta; class Magnoliopsida; order Asterales; family Asteraceae; genus Rutidosis; species Rutidosis leptorrhynchoides. Next base: position 105,490,262 of record NC_092343.1, read on the forward strand.
GAAGAATGCTTGGTCCTCGATAATTTTAAAAGGTTTTGGAGTTCATTATAGCCAACAAGGTGCACATTCTCAAAAGGTATCACTTGTTGCCTACATTGCACTTTGGCTCTAATCGTTAAACGTTCATTTTCTCCAAGCCTTGTTCTATCGATTTGCTTACTTGAGGACAAGCAAGGTTCAAATGTAGGGGGTTTGATATTGCTCCATTTAGATATATTTATTACGCAATATCGACCTCATTTTATTCGGTTTTGATGATCGTTGGGGCCTTAAAGTTGTTTTCCTGTGCCAAAGTGTCCACTCAAGGTAAAATGCCTAACTTGGTGTAAAATTGACCAAGAAATGCTCAAAAAGTGCAAAGAAAATGACAAGTGCAGGAAACAGCATAAAAAGCGTCGCTCCTGACTAAGGAGCGTCGCTCCTATCAGTCCAAGAGCGCCGCAGTTCATCTAACAGCGACGCTATTACCAACGTTTTGTCTCCATTTCTTCACAGTGATCAGAAGCGCCGCTCTTCAGAGTAAGAAGCGTCGTTCCAACCTGGCCAAAAGCACCGCACTATCTTCAATAGCGTCGTTCCAACCTGGCCAAAAGCGCCGCACCATATTAAAAAGCATTGCACCTGTTTGTTTCCAAGAGCGTCGCACCTAAGCTTAAATCGGCGCTCATGATGCTGATTCAGCCCACTTTTCTCACCACTATAAATAGAATATGTTAGCTCATTTGGCAGGAGAACTGCAGTTTTTACTCCGAATTTCACACACAAAACCCTAATTTCATCATCCATTAGAGTTCCAAGGTGATTTTGAGGAAGCAAGCTCAAGTTTCATCTTCATTAGTGCTAAATCTTTCTTTTGTTATCAATTTGGGTTGTAATCTTAACTTTACTCTTTCATATTTTCGATCAAATAGTTGTAATCTTTACTTTATCTTCATTTATATCTGAATCTTAGCTTGTAATCACTCAAGATAATGTTTATTGATGCTTTTATGATTGTTGCTAGTGTAATCTTTGCTATGAGTAGCTAAATCTCATGTGTTTGCTTATCTATGAATCTTTAATGCATGAGATGTGCCCTTAATCTATTGAATGAAAGTTGTTTTGAATGAAAATACATGAGCTAGTGTTATGGAGTTAGCCATGAGGTCTATTGCTATGTTTGATATTGGTTTTACTTTGATTACATGAATTGAGTAGCTCTTTAAGTGATTTTAGTAGTGAATCAATTTGTGCTTCAACACCTTTGGTGATCTAGACAACTAGAATAGGAATTTCAAGTGATTGTGTTTTTATACTAAGTTGGTTTTCAATTGACCTTTGTTCATCATAGTAGTGTTTGACTATCTTAGGTGACTTTGATGGTTAAAGGGTTTTAAGTGATTTTAACGTGGGCATAATCTCAATAATCAACTCATACAATACTTGATCTTGTGTTACTAAGCTTATGTGAATTTGCAAGGTAAAATTGGATTAAGAATATCTACTAGTTCAAACAACTTAAGTGATAACAATTTGGGGAAAACAAGGGCCATCTAAGCATAAAGAGGATTAGATAAGTGAACACTCTCCATCATATTGATTAATTCTCATTTCTTAATTACTTGTTACTTGCTACTTGTTAAGTTTTAGTTTGTTTATTGCAAAGTTAGTTGATTAGTCAAAATCTCTCGCAAACCCCCCCAATCAAACAAAACCCCTAGGATAACTATTAGTTTCAAATACATAATCTACACCGCTCTCGGGATGAACTTGATAAGAATACTTACATTAAGTACTATAGCAACCGGGTTTTAAGTGCTCGATAGATTGTGCGTGCTTTTTGTGATATTTAAATCTTGTATAAATTTAAGGAGTTATGTATGGTATATCCACGCCACATCACACCCCTTATGTTGGAATAGATGACTCACAAGTCGGTGACACCTCATGGTGGTTCACAAGTCGGTGACCCCTTTTGTAGTGGCGGGTGATTCACAAGTCGGTGACACCCTAAAGTGCTTCACAAGTCGGTGACAGTTAGTGGTGCTTCACAAGTCAGTGACGCCTCATGGCGTTCACAAGTCGGTGACGCCGCATGGCGTTCACAAGTCGGTGACCCATATGTATTGGTGGGTGATTCACAAGTATGTGACACCCTTGGTGATTCACAAGTCGGTGACACCTTACGATGATTCACAAGTCGGTGACATCATACGAGTGAGACTCGACGTTATTGGTCGTCTACAAGTCGGTAGTGCCATAGCGGGGAATGGTTTGATATGTTTATGGATTGTTATGATTTAGTATATTATTGTGGCGGTTTATATACTAATGTTGTTGCTAGTTGTATGTTTGGTGATGCTAGCTCGTTTATGCATTTATTGCATGGTATTTGTAATTGGATGCGTGTAGGTAAACTATATATGTATATGTATAAGTATTGCATTCACTAAGAAATTAGCTTACCCTCTCGTTGTTTATATTTTTATAGCTTGCAAGTGGCGGCCTAGGTTTGCTTGGGGACTAGTGCCTTACAGATTGCTTTATACTTTTGATTAGGATTGGGTAGCGTTCCCAATCACCATGCTCGGTTTTGGTTGTAAAGTGAACTAGTCGGGTCATAAACTTTATTTTAGATACGTCATGCATTCTGTAAACTTAATTTATATATTGTATGTTTTAAAGATGCTTAAACTTAACATCGTAATGATGATGTTTTCAGAAACGTATATGACTAATGTTGCATATATTATTATGATAAAAAGGAAAAAAATTATGGGCCAGAAATACGACGGGTTGGGTTGTTACAAGTGGTATCAGAGCATGGTCTAAGGGATTTAGGTGACTTGAGATAAGTGCCTAGACTTAGACTTTTGTGTGTGCTATTATGCGAGAATTGTAGGATTTCTGGTCGGTTCGGGTTTTAGTTAGTGCCTTAGAGAATAGGTGAACTAGCTATATGTTGATTATTGTTGCTACTAATCATGTTGTTTTGTGTTGAACATCTAGCGAGATGGTTGTTGTATTTATGAGCTCGGCGTGGCATGTGAGCGTAATAATGTTTCGCGACCATTATTACGGTTGCAAGCCAAGTCAAGTGAGTAATGTACAACAAGTATTGAACTAGATGGGGCGTACAAACGGTGATATATTTATATGATTGTGAATATAGATCGTGGCGGTGTATGTAATTTATTCGTGTTATGTTCCTAACCGAGTTCATTTCTTAAAATTAAGACAAGAAACGGACATGATAACGATGATCAAGGCGAAGACTCCGAGTTCACGGCCAAGGTTGAGGCCATTATACAAAGACACCATGCGGCCTTTTTGGAGGACGTTAAAAAGTTGTTCTTAGATTCGATTGATGAGAAAGTAGTCAATCTAGTCAAGGAACAAGTTAGGGTTGTTCTTCACGAAGATAATGTTGGAAGGTGAGACTTCCACTACAAAAATTTCAAGGATGCTCAACCTCCCAATTTTGATGGCGAACGAGATCCACTCAAGAGTGCTCGATGGATCTTCGATATGGAGGAGGCCTTTCGTACTAGTGAGTGCCCTCTTGATAAGAAGATGAGGTACGAAAGTAGCATGTTAAGGGGTGATGCCAAAATGTGGTGGGACGAAAAGATTCGGCTTTATGGTGAGGAACAAAGTATGGAATTCACGTGGGATAAATTCAAGGTGGAATTTTTCAAGGAGTACCGGACTTCAGCCGATCTTTCGAGGCTCAAAGACGAGTTGCGTGCTTTGAGGCAAGGGTCAATGGATTTGAACACTCTCAAATCTGTTTTCTTATCGAAGACCCAATTTTGCCCGGAGTATGTCGGGAATGATCACATGTTGAAGGAAGACTTTTACCGAACCTTGAATGACCACTGCCAAGAGAAGATTAGTAGGAACTCGATGAAAACTTTTGATGAGTTGTTTGACATGGCGAAGGGTTTTGAGAACCTTGTTCGAAAGGAAGCGGTTCCGATGTTAGTAAGCGGAAGTTCGAAGCGACGGTGCTTTCGAACAAGAAAAGTAAGACTGCTACCGAAGGTGTCGGAAGCATGAAGATGAGTGGCACGGGTGATTCTAAATTCACGTGCTATAATTGTGGGCAAACGGAACATAAGTCTCGTGAATGTTCGTCAGGTAAGGTCACATGTTTAAGTGGTGGAAGGAGGGACATCGAAAGTCGGAGTGCCCCAAGTGGAATAGTGATGGAGCGCGAAGGTCTAACGACGCTTGATTAAGGTACTATTCAATTCGGTACCTATTTTATTTTGTTGTATATGTGATGTTGGGTAATAATTGGGTTTACCATGTGATGTAATGACTAGCTAGGTCGAGTTAGCTCATTGAGGTTTGATTAGCCAAGTCGGATTATTCAATTGTTAGGGTTTGACCGAGTCGGGTTGACCGTGTGTGTTGACTTAACCGAGTCGGGTTAGTCATTAGATGTTAGGTGTTGACCGAGGCGGGTTGACCGTGTGTGTTTGACTTAACCGAGTCGGGTTAATCAATTATTGTTAGGTGTTGACCAAGTCGGGTTGTCAAAGTGAGTTGACTTAACCGAGTCAGGTTAATCAACAAGTGATAGAGGTTTAACCAAGTTGGGTTGACCAAGTGTGTTTGACTTAATCGAGTCGGGTTAATCAACAAGTGTTAGAGGTTTGACTAAGTCGGGTTAGTCATTAGATGTCGAGGGTTGACTATGTTGGGTTGACCAAATGTGTTTGACATAACCAAGTCGGGTTAGTCATTAGATGTTAAGGGTTGGCTATGTCGGGTTGACCATGGGAGTTTGATTAATTAAGTCGGGATTAATCATTTAGTATCGAGAACCTGACGAGTCGGGTGTAACCGTATGGTGGTAAGTGGTTACTTGTGTTGCTTTCAATTACATGATGTCGTGGTAAGGGAGTTGACGTGCAAGAAGATGCGTAAGTCGGGATGTTCATGGGAGTGAAACCCGTAGATGATGGCACGTGTTAGTATATTGCGGAATGGGTGACATTGAACGGATGCAACCTTTTGGATCGAGTCTTTGATTCCGATGGGAGTTGGTTGTGGAGTCTACATGACGCATCGTCAGTTGCCTTTTCATACCTGCGGACGTAACATTTGACTTCAATGTTAGTGAGGTTACGTTGTACTCAGGGTGCCAGTAAGAAACCCTTAAGTGCATGAGTGACCAAGTGAGCAGACAAGCGATGGCAACGTGATGATTGCGAGAGTGAAGCTTGTATGCTAAGTAGAAAATTCCTTCGTGTGAGGTGATGAAGGACGATCATAAATTATTCGGATGATTTTAGTTGTGCTGGGTCCGGTGAACCCAATGTTTCGGAAAGGGCTACCTTGCGGGTAGCGGTATTTGATATACATGGTACGAGTTGAGTTGGCTTTAAGTCATTGTTTTGACGACGCCAATGAATGACGGCGAGTGTCAGCTTCATAAAGTGAAGCGAGTTGTGAAAACGGGGGACTATGACCGATGGAGAGATTGGTTGGTAGCATTAGATGACGTGATTTTCGCAAGATGGTGATATCTTGGCGGCGAATTTATGGAACGAAGTTCCAAGTGGGGCAGTTACACTCCCGCACGGAAGTGTGTACGTATAAAGATTTCGGGTGACCTCGTAATAGATTTGGAAATTTGTGTCGAGATCTAGATTTGATCGGATGATGTAGAGTCCGTTTCGGACTAAAATTCATGATTATGGGAATTTAAATTGCTACTAGAGGTAGCGACGTGGTAAGAATTCATTAAGAGTCGCTATGTGTGAGATTTAGTCGAACTTTCACGAATTAGAAGGTAAGATGCGAGGCGTAACGCTTGGATTTATAGGGTTGAAGGACCGTGGAGTGTGGGTCCGGTTGGGTAAGTGACGAAGATCACGAGGACGTGATTGAGTTTAAGTGAGGGAGAGTTGTAAGACCCTAATTTCAAAAGTGTATAATGATTATAGTTGGAGGATTCGGGTTTTAAAGTGTTTATCGCGCAAATCGTGTTATTTTCCTACATTTTGAAGCTCGTATGTTATCGCAGGTCATATAGGTTGTGGGTATAAGTTTGAATGGTTTAAAGTGCAAGAAAATGTCCATAAATTGAAGTTTGGTATGTGTGAGGCGCGTTAGATAGGGTGTGAGGCGCGCACGTATGAAGGAAAAGCAAACAGTCAAAATTTGCACTTGGTGTGAGGGGCGCGCTTTTATGTGAGCGGCTCACACAAATTACACTTGGTGTGCGGGGCGCGTATTATAGTGTGCACGGCTCACACAAATTACACTTAGTGCGCGGGGCGGGTATTATAGTGTGCGCGGCGCGCACACCCCCTGAATCAACATACTTATTATTTGTGTAATTTAAAAGAAGGGTAGTTTGGTCTTTTCACTTGAGGGTCGGTTTTTGAGCCACAAAACTGACCCAATTCTTATCTTATCCTCATTTTCACCTCTTCCACCCATTTCCATCTAGAGAGAGAGAGTAAGAGCTTAGAGAGAGAGAGAGAGAGATCGATTTGAGGAAGAAGAAGAGTGAATCGGGTCAAGTCGCAAGAGTTAAAGTTGTTCTCCTCGTTCTTAGCTACAAGTTGATACTAGCGGTAAGCTCTAACTCCGAATTTCATTTTTGTGTTCATGTTTATGTTTAGGGCTTTTGATTGTATGATCTTGAGCAAAACCCCACTAGTTGTTAAATTGAAGGTTTGAGCTAATAAATGGTGAGGAAGACCATTTTGGTGGGTTTAGGGTTGGATGATGAAATTAGCGAGTTCATAATCATGTTTAGGAGTTTAAAACACCATTCAACTTGTGTTGAATGTGATTTGAAGTGTAAGTTCACAAATTTGGTGTTTTGACTAGTTTTTAGGTCAAAATGGGTTTTTGTGTAAATGTTGATTTAAAATGCGTCCAAAGACTAAGAGAGGTGTATTTAGATATTTCGGGAACGCGGGAAGTGGTCTCGTTAGTTTTGAACTTTTGAGTATCGTTAAAAGTGCAAAAAGGCGTAGATTGCACTTTATGTCAATTTGGGCGGGTCGTGAGTCCAAATGGGGGATCGGTTGATCAAACCTTGTGTAAGATGTATTAGTGGAACATAATCACTATTCGATTGTGATTATGAGTGGTTCGGGCGAGATTTGACTTAGTCAAAGTTGGTCAAGTGTAATTAGTCGAAATTACACTTGTGATGTTATAAGTCGAATAAGCTTAAGTTGTAGCTTATTTGCATGTATGCTTTACGTAGGTGATATACGTGAAGTCGGTGGAAGAAGTTCAAGTTTGCGAGTTACGCTTCTTCAAGTAATCGAGGTGAGTGGAATATTTATACATGTATGTATGTAGTTTATTTACTTGTACGCGATGTGGGTCTTCGGTGCCACATCGTGAGTATTGGCGTTATGTGTAACGACCTGACTTTTTCGACTTACTTTGGTGCTTGTTACTTTCTGCGAAACTGCTTATTTGTGCATACTGTGTTGGTTTATATTCTAGGATCTTATTTCACGATTAATTACTTTCGTTATTACCATACAACATGCCATTAAGTACTTAGGTACTTAACTTGATCCTCGAATGCTTTTATGACCGTTAGTGTCACTTGACGTTGAGAACGAGCTATATGTTTTGGTACACGTTTAACTTTTGTCGTAATTGGAATATTATGACTACGTAATACTAATTGTTATTTTCTAATAACAATTACTTGGGCTTTGTTGCTTAATTATGCTTAGTAATTTACTTATGCTCACTAGTTAGTCTTGTTGGACTTTCTACCTTGTTAGACTTTAGCCCACCCTACTCTAGTTAATGGACTATTTAATTAGCCCAATTTTAATAAGTTTATGACCCATATAAATGTAAGACAAATACCCATTAATAAGAGGGAACATACTAGTATTTTTGTTAACCATAATCACAATTTTTGCATGGGATCTCAACATAAGTACCAACTTTAGACCACCATTAACCAAAAAGCAAAAGTTGTCCCCCACTTGTCCCCCCCAAAACCGACGGCCTAAGGGCCTCCCCACCACCCTATAAATACCAAGCAAATATCACCAATTTCAAACTTAATCTCATTCACATTTTACACACACTTACTCTCTAATTATCTCTCTAGTTTTTCTCACTCTAAAAAGTGTAAGTTTTAAATTTTCTTCTTCTTCTTCTCTTCTCATTTTCGACATCATCATCATCATGCAAGGATCAAGCTTTTTAGCTTCTTGATCTTGTTATATCTTGTAGATTCAAACTTTAGTTTGAATCCTTCAAGAACATGAAAGATTCAAGCTTTCTAACTTTGAATCTTCATTACTTTGTTGGATCTAGGTTTTCTAGCCTATGATCCCTTTATTTTGTTAAAAAGATCAAAACTTGTGTTTATGATCTTCATGTAGCTTGAAGATCTAGCCTTTTGCTTTAAGGATCTTCAAGCACATTAAATATCCAAGATTTTTAGCTTAGGGTTTCATTATTTTGTTAAAGATCTTAGATTTTTAGCGTATGGTCTCATTACTTTTACTAGATCTTAGCTTTCTAGCTTATGGTCTCATTAATCTTGTAAAGATCCAAGCTTTCTAGCTTAGGGTTTTCTTAATACTTGAGATCTAAGTTATCATTGTAGATCTCACTTACTTGGAACCTTTTTGTGATTTTTGTGATGATAAAGATCAAGTCTTCATCATCTCATATGATGAAGATGCATAAACTTGTGTAAAAAGGACAAAGGTTGAAGCTTTATTGGGTTTATGCAATAAAGAGGCAACCTTGATGTTCAAAACTTGTAGAATGTTAGCTTTTACTCTTAGTTGTGTGTTGATGGTTGAAACTTGGTCAAAGTGATGCTAAAACATCAAAGAGTTGTACACTTGAAGCTTACACGCATCAAGGATGAGAACCGTGATGAGCATCAAGCACCAAGAAACCCACCGGAGCACTTGTTTGCTGTTTTTCGGGGTCTGATCATACTCCTAAGACTTCTGGAAAATTTATTTTCAGATAGTTCATTTCGAGTAGATGACTTTTCGTTTAGGCCTCGCCTAAATCCGATATACGGTTTAGGATTTATAGCCTTTCGAAAGTCACTACGCCGTTGTAACGACGTGCTGAAAATTCTTACCTACTCGCGCTTGAACCGTCGCCACGGTCAAACGACATACACTTAGGATCTGAAAATTGGATAGAGGTTAGAGGACTCACATATGGAGCCTTGGCCACTGACCACGCGTCTTTTCGTTTTGTATAGAGGTTGTAGCATCTGTCCGAAATCAGCCTTTTGTTTCGATCTCTATTCTTGTTGAAAACTTACTTTATCTTTTACGTATGATGATAATGATGATGATGATGATGATGATGACGATACTTAACACTTAATTTATTCACTCTTAAACTTTTGGGGACAATATACTAACTTAGTGACCTTTGACTTAGGTTGACGACCTTTCGGACCGACTTACTACTTGCATAGTTTTCATATCGACTTTACCGCACATTCACTGTGAGTTATAGCTTCCCTTTTTACTTTACTATTTTTGGGACTGAGAATACATGCGCTTTTTATGTTTTACATACTAGACACGAACACTTAAACTTTATATATGTGTGGGTGATATAACGGCACAAAGATTCCCCTTAGCACGGTAACGTTTAATCATTGGTTTTGAACCGGTGAACGCGAATATTAGATATGGATCCATAGGGTTTGACATCCCCACTCGGGCTAGTCGCGCTAGCATTTAACGGGTGTTTGATACTTCGAGAACATACGCACTCGCCAAGTGTACTTTTAGGGGGTATTATTACGTTAAGTTAGTTACCGGGTGCCCACGGTTAAGCATATACTTTTCATACTGTTTGAATACGAAATTTCGTGGTCTACATTACATTACTGAATACAAACTATAGCTCACCAACATTCGTGTTGACTTTTAAGCGTGTATTTCTCAGGTGCTAAGACGTTGTTGCTTCCGCTGTTAGACTTGATGTCTTGGTGTTTTAGACTTGCTGTTATAGACTCGCTGTATTAGACTTCCGCTGCATTACTTAGAGATGTCTCAATCATGGAACTTTTATTTTGCATTCGCAACCTATGTTATTTTGAATAATGGCTTTGTAACGACATGTAGTATTATACCATGTAATGGACCTGTTGTTGACAATTCATACATGATGGTTTTGTACGGGGTGTCACATTTGGTATCTGAGCATCGGTTGTAGGGAATTAGGTTGCATTAGTGAGTCTTGACCGAGCCGAGTAGGATTCGCTAATAGGACTAATCTACAACTTGCTCGTTTACTTGTTACTGCTTACTACTACTGCATGCTACTGCTTACCTTTTCTGCTATGTGAACTTGCTGTATGCTGCTACTTTCTCGCTACTGCATGCTACTATCTGCTTTTGATTGCATGTTACTTTTGTTTAATACTGTTACGATTGTCATGTTATGTACTGCTAGGATGCTGTAGTGCCTGATTACGTGCTTGCTATATGTCTTACTGACATGGAAAAAGTTATTTTTCCTTGTTCAGATGTCAGACATGCCGCCCATAACCTTTGACTTCGAGAGCGACTCAGATACGTCTGCTGCATTGCCTACTATTGTTGCTGACTCACCGCTATCCTCCGGCGACTTTGGCGATTCGTCTTCCGGAGATAGTAGACACGCGCTTGACCTCATGGACGTCTCAGACGGAGACGAGGATCCCGAGGAGATTCCAGCACCACCCAGCCCTAGACTCCCGGGGTCACAGCACCATTCCTGAAATGTCCCGTTCATATTGATTATAAACATTCCATATTAATTGATTTCGTTGCGAGGTTTTGACCTCTATATGAGACGTTTTTCAAAGACTGCATTCATTTTTAAAACAATCATAACCTTTATTTTACCAATAAAGGTTTTAAAAATATTACGTAGATTATCAAATAATGATAATCTAAAATATACTGTTTACACACGACCATTACATAATGGTTTACAATAGAAATATATTACATCGACATATGTTTCTTGAATGCAGTTTTTACACAATATCATACAAACATGGACTCCAAATCTTGTCCTTATTTTAGTATGCAACAGCGGAAGCTCTTAGTATTCACCTGAGAATAAACATGCTTTAAACATCAACAAAAAGGTTGGTGAGTTATAGGTTTAACCTATATATATCAAATCGTAACAATAGACCACAAGATTTCATATTTCAATACACATCCCATACATAGAGATAAAAATCATTCATATGGTGAACACCTGGTAACCGACATTAACAAGATGCATATATAAGAATATCCCCATCATTCCAGTACACCCTTCGGATATGATATAAATTTTGAAGTACTAAAGCATCCGATACTTTGGATGGGGTTTGTTAGGCCCAATAGATCTATCTTTAGGATTCGTGTCAATTAGGGTGTCTATTCCCTAATTCTTAGATTACCAGACTTAATAAAAAGGGGCATATTTGATTTTGATAATTCAACCATAGAATGTAGTTTCACGTACTTGTGTCCATTTTGTAAATCATTTATAAAACCTGCATGTATTCTCATCCCAAAAATATTAGATTTTAAAAGTGGGACTATAACTCACTTTCACAGATATTTCCTTCCTCGGAAATAAGACTTGGCCACGGATCGATTCACGAACCTATACAAATATGTACATATATATAAAAGTATGATCAAAATATAATTACAACCATTTTTATTATGTTTTAAAGATTTGAGTGTATTAAGTCAACTGTCCTAGTTAGTAACCTACAACTAATTGTCCACAGTTAGATGTACAGAAATAAATCGATATATTATCTTGAATCAATCCACGACCCAGTGTATACACGTCTCAGGCTAGATCACAACTCAAAGTATATATATTTTTGGAATCAACCTCAACCCTGTATAGATAACTCAAACATTACTGCATATAGAGTGTCTATGGTTGTTCCAAATAATATATATACATGGGTCGATATGATATGTCAAAACATTTGCATACGTGTCTATGGTATCCCAAGATTACATAATATATTAGAATACATGTATAATACAATATGAGTTAGCTAGGATATGATTAATATAGATTTTTACCAATATTCACGTAGCTACAACAAGAAAAAAAATTATCCAATCTTGTTTTACCCATAACTTCTTCATTTTAAATCCGTTTTGAGTGAATCAAATTGCTATGGTTTCATATTGAACTCTATTTTATGAATCCAAACAGAAAAAGTATAGGTTTATAGTCAGAAATATAAGTTACAAGTCATTTTTGTAAAGGTAGTCATTTCAGTCGAAAGAACGACGTCTAGATGACCATTTTAGAAAACATACTTTTACTTTGAGTTTAACCTTGATTTTTGGATATAGTTTCATGTTCATATGAAAAATATTTTTCCCAAAAGAACAACTTTTAAATCAAAGTTTATCATAGTTTTTAATTATCCAAATCAAAACAGCCCCCGGTTTCACTACGACGGCGTATATCCGATTTTATGGTATTCATCGTGTTTCCAGGTTTTAAATCATTAAGTTAGCATATCATATAGATATAGAACATGTGTTTAGTTGATTTTAAAAGTCAAGTTAGAAGGATTTACTTTTGTTTGCGAACAAGTTTAGAATTAACTAAACTATGTTCTAGTGATTACAAGTTTAAACCTTCGAATAAGATAGCTTTATATGTATGAATCGAATGATGTTATGAACATCATTACTACCTCAAGTTTTCTGGATAAAACTACTGGAAATGAGAAAAATGGATCTAGCTTCAAAGGATCCTTGGATGGCTTGAAAGTTCTTGAAACAGAATCATGACACGAAAACAGTTCAAGTAAGATTTTCACTCGAAATAAGATTGTTATAGTTGTAGAAATTGAATCAAAGTTTAAATATGAATATTACCTTGAATTAGAAAGATAACCTACTATAAATAACAAAGGTTCCTTGATCTTAGATGATTACTTGGAATGGATTAGAAGCTTGGAAGTAGACTTGCAAACTTGGAAGTATTCTTAATTTTTATGAAACTATACTTATGGAATTTATGAAGAACACTTAGAACTTGAAGATGGAACTTGAGAGAGATCAATTGGATGAAGAAAATTGAAGAATAAAAGTGTTTGTAGTTGTTTTTGGTCATTGGTATATGGATTAGATATAAAGGATATGTAATTTTGTTTTCATGTAAATAATTCATGAATGATTACTCATATTTTTGTAATTTTATGAGATATTTCATGCTAGTTTCCAAATGATGGTTCCCACATGTGTTAGGTGACTCACATGGGCTACTAATATCTGATCATTGGAGTGTATATACTATTAGTACATACATCTAAAAGCTGTGTATTGTACGAGTACGAATATGGGTGCATACGAGTAGAATTGTTGATGAAACTGAACGAGGATGTAATTGTAAGCATTTTTGTTAAGTAGAAGTATTTTGATAAGTGTCTTGAAGTCTTTCAAAAGTGTATGAATACATATTAAAACACTACATGTATATACATTTTAACTGAGTCGTTAAGTCATCGTTAGTCGTTACATGTAAATGTTGTTTTGAAACCTTTAGGTTAACGATCTTGTTAAATGTTGTTAACCCATAGTTTATTATATCAAATGAGATGTTAAATTGTTACATTATCATGATATTATGATATATAATATATCTTAGTATGATATATATACAGTTAAATGTAGTTACAACGATAATCGTTACATATATGTCTCGTTTCGAAATCATTAAGTTAGTAGTCTTATTTTAAATATGTAGTTCATTGTTAATACACTTAATGATATATTTACTTATCATTTAACATAATTAACCAAGTGTATCAATATCTTAATATGATTCATATGTACCTAGTAAGATGTTGTTATAACGATAATCGTTATATATATCGTTTTCGATTTTCTTAAATTAATAGTCTCATTTTTATGTATATAACACATTGTTAAAATACCTAATGAGATACCTACTTATATTAAAATCATGTTAACTATATATATAACCATATATATGTCATCGTATAGTTTTTACAAGTTTTAACATTCGTGAATCACCGGTCAACTTAGGTGGTCAATTGTCTATATGAAACCTATTTCAATTAATCAAGTCTTAACAAGTTTGATTGCTTAACACGTTGAAAATATTTAGTCATGTAAATATCAATATCAATTAATATATATAAACATGGAAAAGTTCGGGTCACTACAATTCCGGTGGCCCTGTGATCCCTGGGGGAAACGGAGACGGTCCCTGATGTGTTCTAGAGGGTGTGTATGAAACGGCTATCAGTTTTATATTTATTTACTACAGGAAATTACCTAAATTAAACTAAAACACAAAAGGCAAGTATACCTATCGTGTAATAATATAGCAAAGGTAAAGTCCGGGAGGTCGATCCGTGGACACTATTATTGGGTGTCTTACTAGGTCAAATTAGTTAATTAAGTAGTTAAACTAGATTTAGTAATATATAGTAATTATAGTGTGTAAAATAAATAAATGACGATAAATAAAATAACAATAAATAAAATTGCGATAGAATATGAAATAAAAGGATTATGCTTATTTAAACTTCCGTAATCATGATGTTTGACGTTTTGATTTTAATTTATTACCATGGGTTAATTGTCCTTTGTCCTGGATTATTCGATACGTCTATCTGGTTTTTGTCCATAACAGTCCATCGGACATAATTATAAAGTGTGAGTATCCTCGTCAAATTACCCTTATACCCGAAGTCAAATATTCCAACTAATTGAGGACTTAAACTGTAACAAGGTTTTAATAGTTTGCTAACAATTACACCAATTTTTCTTGTATGTAATCCACCCCTGTTTTAATGAGTCCATTGACTATTAATCCATCCCTGTGTCTGGTCAAATGAACAATTATTAGTACTTATAAATATCCCGCCCATCGTATCCGATCGAGTGTATGTGGTTATTTATAGATACGTCAAATTGTAAATCTTTATATTAAATTAACGAACTATCATTCAGTTAAATAAATATAAAGCCCGTTAATAGCCCATAGTCTAATTTCCACAAGTGTCGGTCTTTTGTTGAAACCCCAATTATGGTCCAAAGCCCAATTACCCAATCTTAATATTTAGCCCAACATCACGATTACTTCGGCTTAAATAAGCATAATAATAACTTAGTTACGAGACATTAATTTAAAAATGGAGAACATAACTTACAATGATTATTTATAGCATAGCATTACACAGACAGAGTTTCGATTTAAAACCCGTAAAACATTCTTACAATAACCCAATTATTATTAAACTTAAATTAAAATTATAATTATAAAATATAAATATATATATATCGTATATGATATGAGAAAGGAAAAGAAAAAGGTGTAGTTTCTTCATTACTCCGTGCCTTGCTTTTATAGGCAGATGATTGATACTGTTGTAGGTGGAATGTTAGATGGCTACCATTCAAAATTGAATCAATAATATCTCATTCCGAATTATTGATTTGAAATTTTCACTTATGACCCTTTAACTATGCTCAATTAACAACTTTTTATTATTTATTATTATTCTTATTATGAATTATTTAAATATTATATTATATTCTTGTGCATAGTTGACTTGTACTTTCAACTCCGTTGCATCGATCGTTGAAAGTTGGTTCATGTCTCGGTTCCAGATTTTCGAACGCCTTTTCGTATAATTTAATATCTTGTACTTTGCATTTTGCGGCTTGTACTTTTATAATTTTGAGACGTTTCTCATCAATAAATTGAACCACTTGAATTGTACTTTGTACTTTTTAGCTTTTTGGTCATTTGCGTCTTCAAATCGTTGAATCTGTCTTTTGTCTTCACCTTTTATTATTTAAACGATAATTACTTGAAATTAGAACAATTGCAACTAAAAGCTTGTCTTTCTTGAAGGATAATGCTATGAAATATATGTTCGTTTTTAGCATTATCAAATATTCCCACACTTGAGCGTTGCTTGTCCTCAAGCAATACATAACTTGAAATAAAATCACACTTTACTCGAATCACTTTTTTTATTCTCACACTTTATACGTCAGTGATTTTGATACAGCGGTATAAACAATGATAGTAACGATGTGGTTTACAGTCCCACATGACTATGAAAATTTAGATCCTTTAAGGAAATCGGATATTTATGAAAACATTTGATCTTTTGAAAATTCAATCTAGCTTTTACCCTAGATAAGTTTTCCGGAATAACCCTTCACCGGTGTTTGCAAATTGTTTTTGTGGGTTTTGTGGGTTTTGTGGGTTTCAGATTTGAAAATTTTAGCTCAAAACTTATGGTTTTGTGTCACCCACTTGCTAACCTTGTATTAGGAAAGCAACACGTCCAGTATACTTGCTCCGTATATTACCTTTCGGTAAACTACCGTTCGGTTGTAAAGGAAAGTGTTGAACAAGCAACTGTTAAGGCAATGTACCGTGACATGCTTTTGATTATGGTCTATATCATGTCAGATGCAATTACTATCCTATGTAGGAGCAATAGTAAAGATCACCCTATAGTTTTTCGGTCTGGCACAAGGTCCTGTCTTCGACCATGCTATGCAATCACCGTTCTTACGGTTGACACCTGATTTGGTTCAGGTGACCTAATGAATTCCAGGTGAATTCCTAGGATTTTACGTTCAATGGTAATGAACGCATTAAAAATGGGTTTTCAGAAAACAAATCGGTTTGTAATTTTGATCAAAATATTTTCTCGTTCAAGCTCGAGTTTAGATATCATCGAATTCCATGAGTTTGTAATTCTCAATCTTTAAGGTCAATCTCAAGGATTGAGTGATATCAGGCTTAAAAGCTGATTTTTAATCTTTAAGGAGATTATCCTTACTGGGGGTCTGATTCATTAGTCTTATCAAGCTAATTTGCACGGCGACCTCCCCATTTTACGAGACAGATCATCTCATGGTTAGGATAAGTTTGACCACATGGCGACCCTGTTTGATGCTGAGGTCCGTGGATTTCCTTTTGATTTTAGAGATGACTTTTCTTGATTTTTCGTCAACCTACAGCTGGTCTGGACGACAACTTCCTGACCTAAATCAAAAAGCGCATTTCTTTTTCGGAAGACTTTACTTCCTTTTAATGATGGAATTGATTCATCGTGTAGATCCATCTTTTCTTTTATCTTTTTTATAATATTACGGGTAAAACAGTTAATTTAGTCCAAAATAAAAGCACCTGCAATAAACTTTACAGAAACATGTGATAGATAGTTTTATTGAATAACTTTGTACATTCTCCCCACACTTAGTTTTTTTCTTTGCCTTTTTATTCTCCTTTATTCCATTTTAAATGAATTCAAGCGTTTTAG
The DNA here is from genome assembly GCF_046630445.1 of Rutidosis leptorrhynchoides. Lineage (NCBI taxonomy): Eukaryota > Viridiplantae > Streptophyta > Magnoliopsida > Asterales > Asteraceae > Rutidosis > Rutidosis leptorrhynchoides. Next base: position 105,507,579 of record NC_092343.1, read on the forward strand.
GTTGTTTCTCAATTTATGTCCTTTCTGAGGTAACAATAATTTCGGTATTAACACCTAGTTTTATCGTTCATAAATATGTATAAACATGATTTTGAATTCATTTAGTTGAAAAATTTTCAAATTTTCCCAAAATTTGGCAATTAAGTGTATAAATTAAATGTTTAAACCGAAAGAATTTAATCCCTTCCCACACTTAAGATCTTGCAATGCCCTCATTTGCAAGAAATCAGAAAAAATTTAAATTCATGAGGGTGATTAGTGTAGAAAAATGATTAAAAATACCGAGTTTGCAGACATATTATTTTATATCACATTTGATATTTTGCGTCTTGTCGTCAAAATTAGTAGCTTTTGCTGAACTTAATGTCAGTCTTTATAAGTGCGCTGTTTTACCCTGTTTTGTACATGACATAAAATATAACATATATATACATATTTTTGAAGTTTGGTATATAACCCCACGTTCAAAAATTTATAAAATCTAATATTTTTTTTGGCATACTTTAGATCAATAAAAATAATGATAACAAAATTTGTCGCCCCGCCCTCGGGTAAAGCAATTTCGGTTTCATGACCTAGTCTTCAACTTACGATGAATTTTAGAAATCATTTTTTAAACTTAATGAAATAAAGTAAATTTTGTTTTTAAATTCACACAAAACTTAAATTTAAAAATGCATATTAATTTAATACAAAACCTATAAAACAAAATTTCAGAATGGGGGGAGAAAACTAGTTCTTTAGTGTCTGCTAGTGGAAAAGACCAATCGGATTCCATTCTCGAAACTACACGAGAACAGAACAACTAACTCTAGACAACGTTTTCTCTTTAGAACATTTGAATCTCCCCACACTTAGGTAGCCGTGGTGTCGAATTTGTGATTAACTTCATTGTCAATTTCTTTTGGACCATAATCAACTTACATATCTGTGACTATTGCTTTAAGCCATTGGTCGAATTCCTATGTAATATCCACAAATTCAACTAGTTTTGCCTTTTATTTAGGCGATAGATTGGATACTAACCGGTTACATAACTTAAAGTTCCCCTTGGTTCTAGCATCGCGAATCCGTTTAATAAGTTTCTTCATTGAACTATTAATAACAGAGTCATTTAATTTCGTTTCAACAACAGGGTTCTTTGTTATCAGGTCATCATTAGGTTTTACTTCATCTTCCCCACACTTAGGCGTTTTATTATTGTTAAGTACTACCGTTGGAGTTGGTAAAACAACATGGTTCTTACCAATCGTTTTTGTTGGTTCAACGGTTTTGGTTGGTGCAGATTTAGACTTTTGACTCACAAAGGTGATCGATTTTTCATCATTACTAAGTGTCATTCTACCCTCTCTTACATCAAATAACGCCCCGGTGGACGCTAAGAATGGTCGACCTAAAATTAGAGGAATGTTTGAATCCTCTTCTATGTCAATGACAATAAATTCGACTAAAAAGGTTATATTACCCACTTGAATAGGTAGGTTGTCAGCAATTCCAATTGGGTACTTAATGGTTTGATCAAGGAGTCGAACACTCATATCCGTTGAACTTAACTCACCTACTCCTAATCTCTTATATAATGAAAGAGGCATAACACTCACACTCGCACCTAAATCTGCTAGTGTGTAACGACCCTGGATTTTCCAACGTTTACTTATTAATATTTATTATTAATACTTGTGATTTAATGAATGTATTGTTATACATTTACTTGTTACCATGATCGACTTTTAAATGCCCGAAACGTCTTTGTGACACACGTACATTATACGAATAATATTTTCAGATATTATTTACATTCATGATTAATTTTATTAATCATTTTAATTAACTAAGGTTATTAGTTAGTTACTTGGGCTTTGTTGGATTAAATTGCTAATTAATAGAACTTGGGCTTTGATTTATGTTAATGGACTTAAGAGCCCACCCTACACACTTAATGGACTAATTAGCTCATACTTTCATGTAAGTAGTCCATTAAGGCTTAAACTAATTAGTTGGTGAATGAAGAATCTAGTTACTTGTTACTTACACACCTTTCCTATGCAAATACACCTAATAACCAACTTTTGAGCCATAAACATGCAATAGACTTGTGGACTAATCCCTCCCCTCCTTTTTCCTTTGAAACCGTCGGCCTAGGGCCTTTAGAGGAGTCTCGTTTCATTTTTTTTTTTTTTGTATTACTTACTCTTGCATTCTCTCATTCTCAAACACACACTTACTTGCTTTCATTTTTCTCTCATTTTTTTCTCTCTTTTTCTCTCAAATATTGTAAGTACAAGGCTTCTTTTTCTCTTCTTTTTCTCCCTAAAAACCGAAACCTTACATCTCATATCATCATCATTTGTTTGCTTTTATCACTTGTTCTTGGTTGTTGTTTAGTTACTTGTCTTTATTAGTTGTTACTTACTAGTTACAAGAATCAAACTACCTAGTTTAATTCTTCATATTATCTTGTATTTACAAGAACACACAAGAACCTAACTTACTAGTTCGGATCAAAACGTGTAAGTTGGCAGGGACACGCTAACCCTGTGTGTCGTAGCACCCACCAATCCCACCCCGAAAGAGACCTGTGCCGGCAAAGTACCTCCTGCCAGGTACCACAGTGACGGCAAGGCGATTTTTACCCCAGCTAGCTAGACCCCCGAAACACTTCACAAATTTCCCCCCGGAGGGAGAAATAATTCCATGCGGGGCGCCCAGACTGAGAATCGAACTTGCGCCTTTCTTCGGATCAAAGCTTCCCCCACTGTGGGCCCAGGGATCAAAGGCATCGGGTACCACTGAGCTATAAGCTCGTTGGTCCTAACTTACTAGTTATGTTCTACACTCAATGTTTTAAAAGATTGTAAGTTCATGTGTTGTAAATCATTACTTGAATTCATGTTAGTAAACTTAAAGTTTACTTCCTTAAAGATCAAGACTTTGGCTTGAATCTTTAAAGTATGAACAACCATGAACTAGTTACTTGTTTATCTAGCTTATTTCTTCATTTCTTGCTCTTATAAATTCGTGATTCATGTGGTTGTTGGTCAAGTGTTACTAGTTAACTTTGATCTCATTTTTCTTGAACTAAAGTTAACTTTATGATTTCAAGAACATGGAAGTATAACTTTCTAGTTATAACTTCACATACTTATGAAAGATCTAAGTTCTATAGCTTATGGTCTACTTATTTTGTCATAAACAAAAGCTTGTAAGCTTACAGACACTTTACAAGATGAAAATCTAAGTTTTGTAACTTATGGTTCCATTAAAGTAAAGATTCATGTGTTATTACTTAGGATTTAACTTAATAACTTTAGATCTAGAATTTTGGGTCTTGGATCTTCAAGATCTAACTAAGAACTATGTTCTACAACTTAAGATCTTGATTAGTTAGTTTACTCTCAAGTTTGTAGTTCAATATTACTTTTATAGTTCATGTATGTGTCGGATCTAAGATTTTGATGTAACTTTGGTTCATCAAGCTACTTGCAACACTTAAATGAGTTGTGCTACATGTCTTAGACTTACACAAGTGTTATGATGGTCAAACCTTGGTTAAGATGATGCAAACACATCAACGAGTTGTACACTTGAAGCTATATGCATCAAGGATGAGAATCGTGATAAGCATCGAGCACCAAGAACCCACCGAAACATACTGTTTACTGTTTTATGGAACAGACCCAAATACCTAGGCTACTATAAAGTTGATTTTCAGTTATCTCTGTTCGAGTAGATAATTTTTCGTTTAAGACTCGTCTTAATCCGAGTTACGGTTTAGGATCTATGGCCCTCCGAACGTCACTATGTCCTTTTAACGTTGTGTTGAAAATTCTGACCTACTCGCACTTAAACCCTTGCCACGGTCAAATGAAGACGAATTTACCACAATTAAAGGACTCATATACGGAGCTATGGCCACTGGTCTCACCTTATTTCAGTAGGTATTGTGGCCGTGGTGACTGATCCAATTCAGCCTTTGTTTTAAACTTCTTTCATGAACGAAACTTACTTTACACCTTTGTTTTATGATGAATGATGATGACCCTTAAGACCTAATTTACATACATTTCAACCTATTTTGGACGATTTACTGACTTAGTAATATTTGACTTAGGTTGAGGACTTTCCGGACCTACGTACTTGCTTACTTCCCGACTCGACTTTACCACTACTTTACCACTGTGAGTTATAGCATTCCCTTTTTACTTTAACTATTTTGGGAACTGAGAATACATGCGCATTTTACATTTTACATACTAGGAACGAGTACTTAAAATTTATATATGTGTGGGTTATACAACGGTATAAACATTCCCTTTAGCTCGGTAACGTTTAGTCATCGGTTTTTGAACCGGTGAACGCGAATCTTAGATATGGATCCATAGGGTTTGACATCCCCACTCGGGCTAGTAGCGCTAGCATTTAACGGGTGTTTAATACTTCGTAAACATATGCACTCGCCAAGTGTACCTTCAGGGGGTTATAAACGTTAAGTTAGTTACCAAGTGCCCACGGTTAAACATATACTTTACATACTGTTTTGAAACGCTCTTTGTAGCACAGAAATCTCGTGGCCTACCTTACATTACTATTATACTTAAACTATAGCTCACCAACCTTTGTGTTGACGTTTTTAAGCATGTTTTTCTCAGGTGCTTAAGGTTGCTTGCTTCCGCTGTTGTACTAGTCTTGCTGTAGACACCCGCTGCTTTAGAGATGTCACCGCATGAACGTTTATCTTGCATTCATAAACTTATTACTTTTGAAACTATGATTTGTAACGACCTATGGGTCATATACTATTATCCTTGCTTCTATTCATTGAAGCATACTTTTGGTTGTTAAACATTGATGTTGGTAAAGACATCACCTTTTATCATGAATGCAAACGTATTTTGAAATAGCATATAGTGTTTGACCTTGTAATGATCTTGTTGTTGACGATTCGTACATGATGGTTTTGTACGGGGCATCACATTTGGTATCAAAGCATTGGTTGTAGGGAATTAGGTTGCATTAGTGAGTCTAAGACCGACCCGAGTAGGATTCACTAATAGGACTAATCTACAACTTGCTAGTTTACTTGTTTCCGCTGAACTTACTGCATGCTGCTGCTTACTTTTACTACTACATGCCGTATGCTATTACATGATTTCACTACTTCATGCTATTATCTACTTTTGATTGCATGATAGTTGTCGTTATTGCCATGCTACTTACTGTTACACATGATATAGACTGTTGTAGTTACTTGGCCTAATACGAGCTTGCTTTATGACTTAGTGACACGGAAAATTTATTTTTCCTTGTTCAGATGTCGGATATTTCACCTGCTATCATTTTGGGCAGCGATTCAGACACTTCAGCCACTTCACCTGCCACTGTTGCTGATCCCCCAATCCCGTCGGCGACACACTCTAGTGACCCAGGCGCTTCGTCCTCCGGAGCTAGTAGTCATGCGCCTGACCCAGTGGGTACTGCAGACGGAGCCCAGGACCTCCCAGAGATTCCAGCTCCACTAGCCCCAGTACCTCAGGAGCCACAGCACCATCCTGGTGGTGTTGTGATTCCCGCGGAATTTGGGGAAGGTCCATTCCGTAATCAGTATCGTCATTGGTGCCGACGCGCTCCTGATGGACGTCTCGTGCCGATCCCGCCTTTTAGATACCGACAGATGATGGCCGCCCGAGGAGAGCCAGTACAGCCACCCGTGCAGCCACCTCCACACGATTCAGTTGACCCATCATCCGACGACACATCCTCAGATGACTCTAGTGAAGAGGATTCCACCGATGACTCCGACGAGGAGGACCCCGATGATGCACCTGTTCAGCCACCCTCCACCCCGCCGAAGAAGCAATACCGTTTCGATGGTACCATCATTTCAAGGATTAACGGAGGTCGAACATTCACTGACGCATATGGTCGGCGTCGTAGGGTTACAGCCCGTAAGCGGCTTGTGCCGTATCCTGCTGATCCCTTCATCCGTAAGCCTTACCGCTTCGCAGCCTCTACTTCTGGAGCCAGACCGTCTGCACCACTAGCTCCACCAGCACCACCCGTACCGACTGCACCGCCTGCCCCACCATCTCCTACTGTCGAGGAACTGACAAGGGAGGTGGAGATCCTCCGTGCTCGGGTAGCTAAGCTCGAGGACCAGATGTCCCACGTATTGGACGTCCTACACCCACCTTCACCGTAGGACCTTTGTAGTAGATTTCATTATGTAATCTAGTTGTAGTTTTATGTATTACTTATGTATTGTACGAACCTATGCTGATGTATGCAACTTATTATTAATGAATGGAACTTTGCGTTATTTAATTCTTGCACGGTGTTCTATTTACGTTACTGTATGATTCTGTGGTATTTGTACCTGGATTGGATTACTTAATAAACATGTGATGTGTTGATTCCATGTTGGTTACCATATACTGTATTATTACTATTTGAATACTGGATTTTGACTTGAGTCAAAATTTTTGTTTAGAACATCATGGCCAACGGACGATCAACACCTACCGCAGCCCAAATCGAGGATATGATCAATGAGCGAGTCACTGCAGCTTTAGCAGAAAGGAACCTCCAAGCTCCACCGCCACCACCACCGGTTATTCAGCCCATTCGTAATGGGTGCACGTACAAAGAGTTCCAAAGCTGCAAACCCCATAACTTCAGTGGAACAGAGGGGCCGGTTGGTCTCACCAGATGGTTTGAGAAATTAGAATATATGTTTCGAGTTAGTAACTGCTCCGAGGTGAATAAAACCAAGTTTGCTTCATGCACTCTGTCTGACAGCGCACTAACATGGTGGAACACGTTGGCTCAAGCAAAAGGTATTGATGAGGTGTTTGCTACCCCATGGGAGGAATTCAAAGGGGACCTGATTGAAGAATATTGCCCTAGGACCGAGATCCAGAAGATGGAGATTGAGTTTATGCAGTTGAAGGTTGTAGGGAACGACCTCAATGGGTACAATCGTAGATATTTGGAACTAGCCCTGATGTGTCCTACCATGGTCACCCCGGAATTCAAGCGTATGGAGAGATATTTGTGGGGACTTCCTAAGTCCATTAAGGGAAACGTCACCTCCTCCAAGCCACCTAATGTTCCGGAAGCGATGCGCATGGCGCATACTTTAATGACTCAAATTATCATCAATGAACCGGAGAAGGCTAAGTCTGAAGCGGGTAGTGAAGCGCAAATGGGATAACAACAGGGGAAGGACCTATGATCAAAACCCGGCAAAACAACATGAGGGTTTCAAAGGAAACAACAACGGTGGGAACACCAACTCAAACCCCAACTACAAGGGTACCCTACCACAATGCAAGCGGTGCAACATGCACCATACTGGGTATTGTAACGTTGTTTGTGAAAAGTGCCAACGGACTGGATATATCGGTAAGGACTGCAAGGTCACCACCCTGAATGTGAAGGCGGACCCCAATGGAGCGAAAAAGTGCTACAAATGCGGACAAACGGGCCATTTCAAAAATGCGTGCCCCAACAAAAGAAAAGACGGTGGACCACCCCGTGGTTGAGCTTTCAACGTTAATGCAAGGGACGCCCGAGAGAACCCCGACTTGGTGACAGGTATATTCACTATCAACAATTTATTGGCTTCTGTCGTATTTGATACTGGTGCCGATAGAAGTTATGTATGTAGACATTTTTGTGATAAGATTAATTGGTCGTTAGTTCCGTTAAAGGAGAGTATGCTTGTAGAGGTAGCCAATGGAAAACTTGAGAGAGTCGACCATATTAGTCGAGGAGCTATTATCAACATAGTTGGTTCAGATTTCGAAATTGATTTGATACCCATCAAATTGGGAAGTTTTGACGTGATCGTCGGTATGGATTGGTTGACCAAGATAAGGGCCGACATTATCTGTAGAGATAAAGCTCTTCGTATACCACAAGGATATGGTGAGCTACTGATCATTTACGGAGAGAGATGTACCTGGAAGCTGAACCTCATTAGTTGCGTGAAAGCGCAAAAGATCATGAAGAAGGGACGTCTTGTTGTCCTAGCACATGTGAAAACGGTAGAAACCGGGGTGAAGAGTGTGGACGACGTTCGAATTGTGAACGAATTCTCCGATGTCTTCCCAGAGGAATTGCCTGGATTGCCGCCACCAAGAGCAGTAGAGTTTCAGATCGATTTAGTACCAGGAGCTGCACCTGTAGCTCGCGCACCTTATAGACTCACACCCTCCGAGATGCAAGAATTAGAAAGCCAACTACAAGAACTACTTGACCGTGGATTTATCCAACCAAGTTTCTCGCCTTGGGGCGCACCTGTTTTATTTGTGAAGAAGAAGGATGGATCCTTCTGCATGTGTATCAACTATTGTGAACTCAACAAATTGACAATCAAGAATCGGTATCCTCTTCCCCGCATTGACGATCTTTTTGATCAACTTCAAGGATCGAGTGTTTACTCTAAGATCGATTTGCGATCCGGCTATCACCAATTGAGGGTGAAGGAAAGTGATGTGATGAAAACTGCCAACTTGTTATGGTCATTATGAGTTTCTCGTGATGCCATTCAGTTTAACCAATGCACCTGCCGTGTTCATGTACCTTATGAATCGTGTCTGCAAGCCGTACCTGGATAAGTTCGTTATCGTCTTCATAGATGATATCCTCATATACTCTAAGAGCGAAGAAGAACATGAGCAACATCTTCGATTAGTACTTGAACTCTTGAGACAAGAGCAACTTTATGCGAAATTCTCCAAGTGTGAATTTTGGCTGAAGGAAGTCCAATTTCTGGGTCATGTTGTGAGCGACCAGGATATCAAAGTTGATCCCGCCAAGATTGAAGCTATCAGCAAGTGGGAGACTCCCACTACTCCAACTCACATCCGCCAATTTCTAGGTCTCGCCAGTTACTACCGAAGGTTTATTGAAGGTTTCTCTCTAATTGCGCGTCCTTTGACCGCGCTGACTCACAAAGGGAAGAAGTTCATTTGGGAACCCGCACACGAATCAGCATTTCAAACCTTGAAGAAGAAGTTGACCACCGCACCTATCCTATCACTTCCTGAGGGCAATGATGACTTTGTTGTTTATTGCGATGCATCGAAAAGTAGTTTTGGTTGTGTACTAATGCAAAGATCAAAGGTTATTGCCTATGCTTCTCATCAACTGAAGATTCACGAACGGAACTACACTACTCACGATCTCGAACTTGAAGCTGAAGGTATTTCGTATGCCCGAGAGACATATTAAATTAATGTGGCCAATATGTTATGATCCAAGTCGGGTCATACCCAATAACAAGCTTACCGACACCGTATACGTATTTGATCTTAACGATTGGATGATTAAACAAATACGCGACACTTGGATTTTAGAAAATCGGGTTTCTAAAATATAATCACTTGAGATAAATTATTGGGATAATTTATATATAATTGTTTATAGGTTTAAATGATTGCATTGTGTTACATTTTATAAAAGGTTTTATAAAATGTATAAGTAACAAATAATAATACATAAGTTTATAACAAGTTTATAAACTTTTATAAACTTAAAAATATTATTGTTTAAAGAGCATGTGTATGCAGAATTTGTGTCTCCAAGGATGACAAACACATGCCATTTTGCTACTTTTAACACAAGATTCCTCATGAAATATGCAAGGGCTTTAATACCAAAGTTTGACCAAAGTTTACATGTGATATATGCTCAAAAAAAACTGCATTTTACAGCCCTCTTTTCCCTTCATTCTGTCGAACTGGTACAGCCCCAAAGAGAGAGGATTTTGCTTGTAAAATCAAGTGTTCAAGTGTCTAAAATCCTAACAAATTAAAGGTTGTGTTGGTGCACTAAAAGCTTGGGGTATTACACACTTGAGGCTTCAAGTTAGAGGCTTTATTCCATCATATTTATCATCCATATTGCTGTCCAAATTCAGCTCTTAACTCATCATACAAGAGGTATAATCTTCTTCCTTATATGTTATTTGTAAGCATTATTTCATAACTTGATAACTACATGGAATTCAATCTAAATGGTTATGCATATAAACTTGTTTTATTAATCATCATGCTTCCGCTTACTTTACTATCATAAAATGGATTTGTGATTATGTTAAACATGTTGTTATGTTGAATTCCATCAATGGTATCTAGAGCCGAAGTCTATGAAATATGCTTCTTATTCATGGTCTTTAAAACCCACCAACTTTGCATTCTATTAACATGCATGAAGGTAGAATGTAAAAATGTTCGGGTTTGGGTGGGTTATCATTTAGGCCGAATTTGGAGGGGTTCCAAAAGTGGTTTTGGACTTGCCATTTGGTTCATATTTGTTGTTATATTATTGTTCACAATCATAGCCATGACCATGTGTTTGAATGAATGCTTGTTTGGTTGATTTATTATTCAATTGATATGGTTGTAATATTCATTCATTTGGTTTGTAAAATTAATTATTCATTTGGTATGTAATATTAATTTTAGTTATGTAATTTATTTTATATTTGGTATGTAAAATAGATTAGGTTGTATTTTCATTTTTTAGAAAAAATGTATTAGGATATATTTTTTGTAAAAATGAAGATGAAAGGATGGAGTCAAAGGAAGAACACAAGAAGAATCTACTTGGATGCAAGAATAAGTGGGAGTGGTAAAATCTCCTATTTTGTGTTATGACCCATTACCCGGTGGCATTTTGTTTTCGGCTAAACAAAATGCTTACCAAAAGGCTTGATTGTGAACAAAAATGTTTTGCATGCATTGTTGTGTTGTTTGATTATGGTTTGTATGTTTGGTTGCTAAAAATTAATCACACAAGTTAACAACAAGCTAAAATGAAATTTAATTGGTTAAATTAGACGTTATTAACGATATGCAATGAACAAACTACAATTTAATTGGTTAAATTAAAATGTTAAAAGGACATTAATAAATAGTTATTAACAACACCAAATGGATTTTAATAAATGGTTATTAAAACACATATAAAATGGTTTATATCAAGTAATTGGTTTAATTACAAAACATGAAAACGGATTTTCAAATAAACCATACACTAAATGCATGTTGGTGTATGGTGCAAAAGTTTTCTCAAACTAGAATTAATGAAAACTTAAAATCCCTTATTAACTAGGCAAACAAGTTAAACGCCATCCTATTGTGTGACACTTAAAAGTATTAGGGAACTCATGATGGGATAAAGGTCACCTAACCGTTATGAGCAAACTAATATGATTAAGGTAAATTTCGCATGCTTGTGGGATAAAGGTCACCTAACCGCTTGTATGTTAAATTTACAAGTCTATACAAGTAGGATGACTTGATTTGGGAATCATGAACTTAGGGTCACCGAAGCATGATGAACAAATAGGCGTTGATAGGATAAATATGCCATGCAAAAGGATTGCATGATCCCATAACTTAGAAGTTGCAAAAGGATTGCAATTGTCATAAAATGACTACCTAGCTAAATCAAATGACGGGATAAAGGTCACCTAACCGAAATTTGGTTTACCGTTGGATTCTAATATTTAATAAGTCAATTAAAATATAAAAGGGTATTGTTTATTAAATTTAAAATCGATACTTAAATGAACTTTGTTAAATTTTGTAGATGGCCGCCAATATCAACAACAACATTCCAAACGCACCACTTAACCTAAACCACCTATCATTAAGGTCTCTCTTAGAGAAAGACAAACTCAACCATACAAACTTTATGGATTGGTTCCGCAATCTTCGGATTGTCCTCAAACAAGAGGATAAAATGTATGTGCTTGAGGACCCCATTCCCGATCAACCGGATGAGAATGATGTGGAGGCAATGGCCTCTTACGATAAGTATTGCCACGACTCCCTTCAAGTCTCATGCTTAATGCTTGGGACTATGATACCCGAACTCCAAAAGGATTTCGAGCACCATAGTGCATACGACATGATAACGCAATTGAAGGAGATGTTCCTCCAACAAGCGCGTGTCGAGCGCTTCGAAACGGTTCGGGCGCTACATGCTTGTCGTATGGACGATACCCAATCGGTTTCATCTTATGTACTCAAGATGAAAAGCCTTATCGATCGTGCTAACCGACTTAACCTAAACATATCAAATGAGTTAGCCACCGATCTTATCCTTAACTCCCTATCGAAAAGGTTTGATCAATTTGTAATTAATTACAATATGAATGGGATGGATAAGAGCATAGGTGAGCTTCACGGTATGCTTAGAACGGCGGAAACTAGCATGGGTAAAAGGGCTTTACCCGTGTTAGCAATCGATCAAGGTGGATCCAAAGGTAACACCTCTAAGCCAAAGGTGGCTAAGAGGAAAGGACCCGCCTATCAAGGCAAAGGGAAGGGGAAGATGGTTACCCCAACCAAGAACAAGGCTAAGAAGCAAAAGGTATCCGAGAAGGCAAACCCCAAAGAAGACCCGTGTTTCGGTTGCGGTGAAATGGGTCACTGGAAGCGAAATTGCCCGGTCTATCTTAAGGAGTTGAAGGACAAGAGGGATGCAGGGCAAACCTCAGGTAATATATATATGGTATATATTGAGCTTAATATTACTTCTTCTAATACATGGGTATTAGACACTGGATGTGGAACTCACATTTGCAATTCATTGCAGGGGTTCAAAAGAAGTAGCAAGCAAACGGGAACATCAAGTCTCTACATGGGTAATGGAGCCAAAGTGCAAGTGAAGGCTCAAGGAGACTTTGTGTTAAAGCTTCCAAGTGGTTTGGAACTTATTTTGAAAGATGTTTTGTATGCGCCCGATTTATGTCGAAACATTATTTCCATTTCCCGTTTGAAACAATGTGGTTTTTATCTTAATTTTGTTAATGATGATATCCATATTTATTTAGATAATGTATTCTATTTCAAGGCTTCACCTTCAAATGGAATTTATGAATTGGTTCATGATGACACATCATCTAGTAGCTCAATGTACCATACAAGCACCAAGAAACTCAAAAGGGATTTGAGTGATTCCTACTTATGGCATTGTCGCCTTGGTCACATAAACAAGAACCGAATACATACACTTCAAAAGAATGGACTTTTGAAATCAAATGAAATGGATTCGTTTGAAGTATGTGAATCTTGTTTACAAGGCAAGATGACTAAAGCACCTTTCAAAGGGACCTATGAAAGGGCTAAAGATTTATTGGGATTAATACATTCGGATGTATGTGGACCCTTTAAACCCATGACTAGGAATGGTGAAAGATACTTTGTTACTTTCATTGATGACTTTAGTCATTTCGGATATGTCTACTTATTAAGACATAAGGACGAAACGTTTGAAGCATTCAAAGAATATCAAAACGAAGTACAAAATCAACTCAATAGGACAATTAAGGTACTTCGTACCGATAGAGGAGGTGAATACCTAAGCGATGCCTTCCAAGATCATCTTAGGAGTTGTGGGATTATCTCACAACTTACTCCACCCGGAACACCCCAACTTAATGGAGTTTCCGAAAGGAGGAACCGAACCCTAATGGATATGGTTCGATCTATGATGGCAAGAAGCTCGTTGCCTCTATCATTTTGGGGTTATTGTCTATGCTCCGCGGCCCGTATTTTAAATATGGCCCCAACCAAGAAAGTGGAACGAACTCCTCATGAGATGTGGTTTGGAAAACCTCCATCTCTATCATACTTAAAGGTATGGGGATGTGAAGCTTATCCTAAGCGTTACGTCCCTAATAAGTTGAATGCTCGATCCACGAAGTGTATCTTCATAGGATATCCCAAGGATGATATGGGATATTATTTCTATGATCCATCCGAGCAAAATGTATTTGTTGCTCGAAAGGCTGAATTCCTTGAAACTAAGTTCCTAATGGAAGGAAATAGTGAAAGGAAGATAGATCTTGAAGAGGTTCAAGATCAAGTAGATGATACACAATTGGTTGACACTAGCACTCAACATGAAAATGTTGAGAGTGATCAAATGGATGATCAAAATACACAAGACGTTCGCAGATCTGGTAGGATTAGTAATCCTCCTGAGAGATATGGGTTTCTCATGGATGGTTGCTATGTGGTTGATTTGGATGAACCAACAAACTACCAAGATGCTTTATCAAGGATTGATAAGGATAAATGGCAGGAAGCCATGAACGCTGAGATGCAATCCATGTATGACAACCAAGTTTGGGAACTTGTTGAACAACCTACTGGCTCAAGGCTAGTTGATTGTAAATGGCTTTTCAAGATGAAAACCGACATACATGGAAACTTGGATACATATAAAGCTAGACTTGTAGCAAAAGGTTTCACTCAAACTCAAGGGGTTGATTATGATGAAACCTTCTCACCAGTGGCAATGCTAAAGTCTATTAGGATATTATTTGCCATAGCTGCTCATAATGACTATGAAATATGGCAAATGGATGTCAAAACCGCTTTCCTAAATGGATATCTTGAGGAAGATGTCTATATGGTACAGCCCGAAGGTTTTGTTGATCCGAAAAATCCTAAAAAGGTATGCAAGTTAAAGAAATCAATCTACGGATTGAAACAAGCATCTAGAATGTGGAATCATCGTTTTAATGAAGAGGCAAAGAAATTTGGCTTCATTAAAAATGGTGATGAAGCTTGTGTATACAAGAAGGCTAGTGGGAGCTGTATAATGTTCCTTGTGCTGTATGTGGATGATATATTATTATTTGGGAATGATATTACCACAATGCAAGAAGTCAAAACTTGGCTAAAGAGTTGCTTCTCCATTAAGGATCTTGGAGAAGCACAATACATATTGGGGATAGGGATCTATAGGAATAGATCCAAGAGATTGATAGGTTTAAGTCAAAGAACATACATTGATAAAATCTTGAAAAGGTTCAAGATGGAAAACTCTAAGAAAGGTTTGGTACCTATTCAAAGAGGAACTGTTCTCAGTTCATCTCAGTGTCCTACCACGAAAGATGAACAAGAGAGAATGAAGAAAGTCCCATACGCATCTGCTATTGGGTCTATCATGTATGCAATGATATGTACTAGACCGGATGTGTCATGCGCTCTAAGCTTGACAAGTAGATACCAGAACAACCCAGGAAACAGTCATTGGATTGCTGTTAAAAGTATATTGAAATACCTTAGGAGAACTAAGGATATGTTTCTAATATATGGGTCTGGTGAGGAGGAACTCGCTGTAAAAGGTTACGTGGACGCGAGTTTCCAAACTGATCGAGATGACTCTCGATCACAATCCGGTTATGTTTTCATGTTAAATGGTGGTGCGGTCTCTTGGAAGAGTTCGAAACAGGAGGTTGTTGCGTTATCCACTACAGAGTCGGAGTACATTGCCGCCTCACTGGCAGCTCAGGAAGCTGCATGGATGAAGAAATTCATCGATGACTTAGGAGTGGTCCCTTCCATTCAGGACCCTCTTGAGATCTTTTGTGACAACGAGGGTGCGATTGCTCAAATCAAGGAACCTCGTGCCCATCAAAAGACTCGTCACATTGAGCGGAGATTCAACTACATAAGGGATGAAGTTGAAAAAGGAAAGATATGTATTCGCAAAGTTCATACAGATCATAATGTTGCGGATCCACTCACGAAGCTTTTACATGGGCCAAAACATGAGGGACATGTTTGTGCATTAGGGCTTCGATATTCTAGTGATTGGATATGATCTATTTTATGTATTGTACCGGAACGAAATTATTCAAACTCATTAATATAATTATGGTGTTAATTTAATTATGAGTCATGTTCCAGTTTTGCATATTTTATCCATGAATAAACTATTATTCTAAATTCCGTAGTTGATCACATTTGTGGGAACAAGTGTGAGGTCTAGACTATTATGAACTTGGATTGGTTAACATTCAAATGGAGAATGTGGGGCAAGGTTGCAACCAAGGTTCATAGATATTTGTGGGACACAAATATTGGAGGACCCGCTCTCAAGATTTACTGTATGGAGCCTTTGTGGTTGATCACATGTAATCTTGAGTAAAGGAGAATATCATTGTATCCTCTGACCTGAGATACATATTGGGTTCAGATATTCACCGAATATCGTGCCTTGATTCTTTCCTTCGCTATTCTGAAAAGGTAGCTCATAAGGGAGGCTTCAGGTATGGTACAAAGTGTAGTGTCTAGGACGTATGTAGCCAAGATGGAATTTGTCCCTCTTATTCGTTGAGAGTCAGATGTCTAAGGCCTGATAAAGTTAAATCTATAAGAGAGTGATCACTCTATGTCTCTTGGATTTAACATGACATCTAGGACAAAAGGATATATTGAAAGATTCACCTAATCATGTTCGAGATGGGAACTCGAAAGGGATGATGTTATTGAATGGCACTAAGTCATAATGCATTGGGGTGATGGACGGTCGTTAGGTGGTATCCGTCACTTGCATTAATTCCTTATGTTTCTCGTGCAAGTGGGAGATTGAAGGTATTTCGTATGCCCGAGAGACATATTAAATTAATGTGGCCAATATGTTATGATCCAAGTCGGGTCATACCCAATAACAAGCTTACCGACACCGTATACGTATTTGATCTTAACGATTGGATGATTAAACAAATACGCGACACTTGGATTTTAGAAAATCGGGTTTCTAAAATATAATCACTTGAGATAAATTATTGGGATAATTTATATATAATTGTTTATAGGTTTAAATGATTGCATTGTGTTACATTTTATAAAAGGTTTTATAAAATGTATAAGTAACAAATAATAATACATAAGTTTATAACAAGTTTATAAACTTTTATAAACTTAAAAATATTATTGTTTAAAGAGCATGTGTATGCAGAATTTGTGTCTCCAAGGATGACAAACACATGCCATTTTGCTACTTTTAACACAAGATTCCTCATGAAATATGCAAGGGCTTTAATACCAAAGTTTGACCAAAGTTTACATGTGATATATGCTCAAAAAAAACTGCATTTTACAGCCCTCTTTTCCCTTCATTCTGTCGAACTGGTACAGCCCCAAAGAGAGAGGATTTTGCTTGTAAAATCAAGTGTTCAAGTGTCTAAAATCCTAACAAATTAAAGGTTGTGTTGGTGCACTAAAAGCTTGGGGTATTACACACTTGAGGCTTCAAGTTAGAGGCTTTATTCCATCATATTTATCATCCATATTGCTGTCCAAATTCAGCTCTTAACTCATCATACAAGAGGTATAATCTTCTTCCTTATATGTTATTTGTAAGCATTATTTCATAACTTGATAACTACATGGAATTCAATCTAAATGGTTATGCATATAAACTTGTTTTATTAATCATCATGCTTCCGCTTACTTTACTATCATAAAATGGATTTGTGATTATGTTAAACATGTTGTTATGTTGAATTCCATCAGAAGCCTTTGTCTTTGCGCTCAAATTGTGGAGACACTATCTTTATGGAACTAAGAGCACTATCTTCACCGACCACAAAAGCCTCCAACACATCTTCGATCAGAAACAACTGAACATGAGACAGCGTCGATGGATCGAGACACTAAACGACTATGATTGTGAACTTCTTTATCATCCTGGCAAGGCCAATGTTTTAGCTGACGCTTTGAGCTGAAAGGAGAGGATGGCACATCTTCGTGTTCGGGCACTGAACATCACCATCCATTCAAATCTCAACAGCCAGATCCGAGTAGCCCGAGATGAGGCTCTCAAAGAGGAGAATATATCTCACGAACATTTGAATATTTTTGTCTCTCAATTCGAGGTTAGGGAGTCTGGACTCCGATGTTATGCCGGACGAATTTGGGTACCTCTTTATGGAGATCTACGAAACCTTATACTTGATGAAGCACACAAATCGAGATATTCGATTCATCCTGGAGCGGGCAAAATGTACCACGATCTTAAAGAACAGTATTGGTGGCTGAATCTTAAGAAGGAAGTTGTAACTTATGTTGGTAAGTGTTTGCCTTGTTCGAAAGTTAAGGCCGAACATCAGAGGCCTTCTGGGTTACTTCAACAACCGAAAATCCCACAATGGAAGTGGGAAAGGATAACAATGGATTTCATCACCAAGCTACCAAAGACGGTGGGCGGATGCATTACTATCTGGGTTATCGTTGACCGTCTTACCAAATCTGCACATTTCTTGGCTATGAAGGAAACGGATACGAAGGAGAGACTCGCTCAACTATACATCAAAGAGGTTGTATCTCGTCATGGTGTACCTTTATCGATCATCTCAGATCGCGATCCCCGTTTTGCTTCCAGATTTTAGCGTTCCTTACAAGAAGCCATGGGAACCCGTCTCGACAAGAGTACTGCTTATCACCCACAGACCGATGGGCAAAGTGAACGAACGATTCAGACTTTGGAAGACATGTTGCGTGCATGTGTTATTGATTTCGGAAAGGCCTGGGAAAGGCATTTGCCACCCGCCGAATTTTCTTACAACAACAGTTATTACTCGATCATTAATGCTGCACCTTTTGAAGTGTTGTATGGCTGCAAGTGTCGATCTCCTATTTGTTGGGCCGAAGTAGGCAAAAAGCAAATCACCGGACCCGAGGTAGTCCATGAAACAACGGAGAAGATTGCTCAGATTCAAGCGAGACTTAAGACTGCCCGTGATCATCAAAAGAGTTATGCCGATCTTAAACGTAAAGACTTTGAATTCAATGTGGTAGACTGTGTAATGTTGAAGGTTGCACTTTGGAAAGGTGTGATCCGTTTTGGAAAACGTGGAAAGTTAAACCCACGATATATTGTTCCTTTTGAAATCTTGGAACGTGTTGGACCCGTTGCTTACCGTTTGGATCTTCCAGCTCAATTGTGAAATGTCCCGTTCATATTGATTATAAACGATCCATATTAATTGATTTTGTCGCGAGGTTTTGACCTCTATATGAGACGTTTTTTAAAGACTGCATTCATTTTTAAAACAACCATAACCTTTATTTTATCGATAAAGGTTTAAAAAGCATTACGTAGATTATCAAGTAATGATAATCTAAAATATATCGTTTACACACGACCATTACATAATGGTTTACAATAAGAATATATTACATCAAAAATAAGTTTCTTGAATGCAGTTTTTACATAATATCATACAAGCATGGACTCCAAATCTTGTCCTTATTTTAGTATGCAACAGCGGAAGCTCTTAATAATTACCTGAGAATAAACATGCATAAAACGTCAACAAAAATGTTGGTGAGTTATAGGTTTAACCTATATATTATCAAATCATAATAATTGACTACAAGATTTCATATTTCAATATACATCCCTTACATAGAGATAAAATTCATTCATATGGTGAACACCTTGTAACCGACATTAACAAGATGCATATAAGAAAATCCCCTATCATTCCGAGAAATCCTTCGGACATGATAAAAACGAATTCGAAGTACTAAAGCATCCGGTACTTTGGATGGGGTTCGTTAGGCCCAATAGATCTATCTTTAGGATTCGCGTCAATTAGTAGATCGTTTTACTAATTCTTAGGTTACCAAGCAAAAGGGGCATATTCGGCTTCGATCATTCACCCATATAATGAAGTTTCAATTACGCGTGTCTATTTCGTAAAACATTTATAAAACTGCATGTATTCTCATCTCAAAATATTAGATTTTAAAAGTGGGACTATAACTCACTTTCACAGATTTTTACTTCATCGGGAAGTAAGACTTGGCCTCTGGTCGATTCACGAACCTATAACAAATATGTACATATATATCAAAGTATATTAAAAATATATTTACAACACTTTTAATACATTTTGATGTTTTAAGTTTATTAAGTCAGCTGTCCTCGTTAGTAACCTACAACTAGTTGTCCAAAGTTAGATGTACAGAAAAAAATTGATATATATTATCTTGAATCAATCCACGACCCAGTGTATACACGTCTCAGGCTAGATCACAACTCAAAGTATATATATTTTTGGAATCAACCTCAACCCTGTATAGCTAACTCCCACATTACTGCATATAGAGTGTCTATGGTTGTTCCAAATAATATATACACATGGGTCGATATGATATGTCAAAACATTTGCATACGTGTCTATGGTATCCCAAGATTACATAATATATTAGAATACATGTATAATACAATATAAGTTAGCTAGGATATGATTAATATAGATTTGTTACCAATTTTCACGTAGCTACAACAAGAAAAATTATCCAATCTTGTTTTACCCATAACTTCTTCGTTTTAAATCCGTTTTGAGTGAATCAAATTGCTATGGTTTCATATTGAACTCTATTTTATGAATCTAAATAGAAAAAGTATAGGTTTATAGTTGGAAATATAAGTTACAAGTCATTTTTGTAAGAGGTAGTCATTTCAGTCGAAAGAACGACGTCTTGATGACCATTTTGAAAAACATACTTCCAGTTTGAGTTTAACCATGATTTTTGGATATAGTTTCATGTTCATAAGAAAAATCATTTTCCCAGAAGAAAAACTTTTAAATCAAAGTTTATCATAGTTTTTAATTAACTAACCCAAAATAGCCCGCGGTGTTACTACGACGGCGTAAATCCGGTTTTACGGTGTTTTTCGTGTTTCCAGGTTTTAAATCATTAAGTTAGCATATCATATAGATATAGAACATGTGTTTAGTTGATTTTAAAAGTCAAGTTAGATGGATTAACTTTTGTTTGAGAACAAGTTTAGAATTAACTAAACTATGTTCTAGTGATTACATGTTCAAATCTTCGAATAAGATAGTTTTATATGTATGAATCGAATGATGTTATGAACATCATTACTACCTCAATTTTAGTAGGTTAACCTACTGGAAGTGACAAGAAATGATCTAGCTTCAACGGATCTTGGATGGCTTGAAAGTTCTTGAAGTAGAATCATGACATGAAAACAAGTTCAAGTAAGATTATCACTCGAATTAAGATAGTTATAGTTATAGGAATTGAATCAAAGTTTGTATATGAGTATTACCTTGATTTAGAATGATATCTTACTATAAACAACAAGGATCTCTTGAGGTTGGATGATCACTTTACAAGATTGGAAGTAAGCTAGTAAACTTGGAAGTATTCTTGATTTTATGAAACTAGAACTTGTAGAATTTATGAAGAACACTTAGAACTTGAAGATGGAACTTGAGAGAGATCAATTAGATGAAGAAAATTGAAGAATGAAAGTGTTTGTAGGTGTTTTTGGTCGTTGGTATATGGATTAGATATAAAGGATATGTAATTTTGTTTTCATTTAAATAAGTCATGAATGATTACTCATATTTTTGTAATTTTATGAGATATTTCATGCTAGTTGCCAAATGATGGTTCCCACATGTGTTAGGTGACTCACATGGGCTGCTAAGATCTGATCATTGGAGTGTATATACCAATAGTACATACATCTAAAAGATGTGTATTTTACGAGTACGAATACGGGTGCATACGAGTAGAATTGTTGATGAAACTGAACGAGGATGTAATTGTAAGCATTTTTGTTAAGTAGAAGTATTTTCATAAGTGTCTTGAAGTCTTTCAAAAGTGTATGAATACATATTAAAACACTACATGTATATAAATTTTAACTGAGTCGTTAAGTCATCGTTAGTCGTTATATGTAAGTGTTATTTTGAAACCTTTAGGTTAACGATCTTGTTAAATGTTGTTAACCCATTGTTTATTAAATCAAATGAGATGTTAAATTATTACATTATCATGATATCATGATGTATTAATATATCTTAATATGATATATATACATTAAATGACGTTACAACGATAATCGTTACATATATGTCTCGTTTCAAAATCATTAAGTTAGTAGTCTTGTTTTTACATATGTAGTTCATTGTTAATATACTTAATGATATGTTTACTTATCATAATATCATGTTAACTATATATATATATTCATATATATGTCATCATATAGTTTTTACAAGTTTTAACGTTCATGAATCACCGGTCAACTTGGGTGGTCAATTGTCTATATGAAACCTATTCAATTAATCAAGTCTTAACAAATTTGATTTCTTAACATGTTGGAAACACTTAATTATGTAAATAACAATTTAATTTAATATATATAAACATAGAAAAGTTCGAGTCACTACAGTACCTACCCGTTAAATAAATTTCGTCTCGAAATTTTAAGAAGTCGGAGGTGTTGACATATCTTCTGGAAATAAGTGGGAGTATTTCTTCTTCATCTGATCTTCTCATTCCCAGGTGAACTCGGGTCCTCTACGAGCATTCCATCGAACCTTAACAATTGGTATCTTGTTTTGTTTAAGTCTTTTAACCTCACGATCCATTATTTCGACGGGTTCTTCGATGAATTGAAGTTTTTCGTTGATTTGGATTTCGTCTAACAGAATAGTGAGATCTTCTTTAGCAAAACATTTCTTCAAATTCGAGACGTGGAAAGTGTTATGTACAGCCGCGAGTTGTTGAGGTAACTCAAGTCGGTAAGCTACTGGTCCGACACGATCAATAATCTTGAATGATCTAATATACCTTGGATTTAATTTCCCTCGTTTACCAAATCAAACAACGCCTTTCCAAGGTGCAACCTTAAGCATGACCATCTCTCCAATTTCAAATTCCATATCTTTTCTTTTAATGTCGGCGTAGCTCTTTTGTCGACTTTGGGCGGTTTTCAACCGTTGTTCAATTTGGATGATCTTCTCAGTAGTTTCTTGTATTATCTCCGGACCCGTAATCTGTCTATTCCCCACTTCACTCCAACAAATTGAAGACCTGCACTTTCTACCATAAAGTGCTTCAAACGGCGCCATCTCAATGCTTGAATGGTAGCTGTTGTTGTAGGAAAATTCTGCTAACGGTAGATCTCGATCCCAACTGTTTCCGAAATCAATAACTCATGCTCGAAGCATGTCTTCAAGCGTTTGTATCGTCCTTTTGCTCTGCCCATCAGTTTGTGGATGATAGGCAGTACTCATGTCTAGACGAGTTCCTAATGCTTGCTGTAATGTCTGCCAAAATCGTTAAATAAATCTTCCATCCCTATCAGAGATAATAGAGATTGGTATTCCATGTCTAGAGACGACTTCCTTCAAATACAGTCGTGCTAACTTCTCCATCTTGTCATCTTCTCTTATTGGCAGGAAATGTGCTGATTTGGTGAGACGATCAACTATTACCCAAATAGTATCAAAACCATTTGAAGTCCTTGGCAATTTAGTGATGAAATCCATGGTAATGTTTTTCCATTTCCATTCTGGAATTTTGGGTTATTGAAGTAGACCTGATGGTTTCTGATGCTCAGCTTTGACCTTAGAACACGTCAAACATTCTCCTACGTATTTAGCAACATCGGCTTTCATACCCGGCCACCAAAAATGTTTCTTGAGATCCTTGTACATCTTCCCCGTTCCATGATGTATTGAGTATCTGGTTTTATGAGCTTCTCTAAGTACCATTTCTCTCATATCTCCAAACTTTGGTACCCAAATTCTTTCAGCCCTATACTGGGTTCCATCTTCCCGAATATTAAGATGCTTCTCCGATCCTTTGGGTATTTCACTCTTTAAATTTCCCTCTTTTAAAACTCCTTGTTGCGCCTCCTTTATTTGAGTAGTAAGGTTATTGTGAATCATTATATTCATAGATTTTACTCGAATGGGTTCTCTGTCCTTTCTGCTCAAGGCGTCGGCTACCACATTTGCCTTCCCCAGGTGGTAACGAATCTCAAAGTCATAATCATTCAACAATTCAATCCACTTACACTGCCTCATGTTAAGTTGTTTCTGATTAAATATGTGTTGAAGACTTTTGTGGTCGGTATATATAATACTTTTGACCCCATATAATTAGTGTCTCCAAGTCTTTAATGCAAAAACAACCGCGCCTAATTCCAAATCATGCGTCGTATAATTTTGCTCGTGAATCTTCAATTGTCTAGACGCATAAGCAATTACCTTCGTTCGTTGCATTAATACACAACTGAGACCTTGCTTTGAGGCGTCACAATATATCACAAAATCATCATTCCCTTCAGGTAATGATAATATAGGTGCCGTAGTTAACTTTTTCTTCAACAATTGAAACGCTTTCTCTTATTCATCTTTCCATTCAAATTTCTTCCCTTTATGCGTTAATGCAGTAAAGGGTTTTTCTATTCTGGAAAAGTCTTGGATGAACCTTCTGTAGTAACCAGCTAGTCCTAAAAACTGGCGTATGTGTTTTGGAGTTTTCGGGGTTTCCCACTTTTCAACGGTTTCAATCTTTGTTGGATCCACCTGAATACCTTCTTTGTTCACTATATGACCGAGGAATTGAACTTCTTCCAACCAAAATGCACACTTTAAAAACTTAGCGTACAGTTTTTCTTTTCTCAACAACTCTAGAACTTTTCTCAAATGTTCTTCGTGCTCTTGATCATTCTTCGAGTAAATAAGTATGTCATCGATGAAAACAATGACAAACTTGTCAAGATATGGCCACACACTCGGTTCATGAGGTCCATGAACACAGCTGGTGCGTTAGTCAATCCAAACGGCATAACCATAAACTCGTAATGACCATAACGCCTCCTAAAAGCAGTCTTTAGAATATCATCCTCCTTCACCTGCATTTGATGATATCCAGAACGTAAATCGATCTTCGAATAAACAGATGAGCCTTGTAGTTGATCAAATAAGTTGTCGATTCTCGGTAGTGGGTAGCGGTTCTTGATGGTAAGTTTGTTCAACTCTCGGTAGTCGATACACAACCTGAATGTATCATCTTTCTTTTTTACAAACAAAACAGGAGCTCCCCATGGTGATGTGCTTGGTCGTATGAAACCACGCTCTAAAAGTTCTAGTAATTGGCTCTGAAGTTCCTTCATTTCGCTGGGTGCGAGTCCGTATGGAGCACGAGCTATTGGTGCAGCTCCCGGTACAAGGTCTATTTGAAATTCAACGGATCGATGTGGGGGTAATCCCGGTAATTCTTTCGGAAATACATCGGGAAATTCTTTTGCGACGGGAACATCACTGATGTTCTTTTCTTCAGGTTTAACTTCCTCGATGTGTGCTAGAATGATGTAACAACCTTTTCTTATTAGTTTTTGCGCCTTCAAACTACTAATAAGATTTAATTTTGCGTTGTTCTTTTCTTCGTACACCATTAAAGGTTTTCCTTTTTCACGCATAATGCGAATCGCATTTTTGTAACAAACGACCTCTGCTCTCACCTTTTTCAACCAGTCCATACCAATTATTACATCAAAACTCCCTAACTCGACTAGTATTAAATCAATTTTAAACGTTTCATACCCCAGTTTAATTTCTCTCTCCCGACATATATTATCTGCTGAAATTAATTTACCGTTTGCTAATTCGAGTAAAAATTTATTATCCAAAGGCGTCAATGGGCAACTTAATTTAGCACAAAAATCTCTACTCATATAGCTTCTATCCGCACCCGAATCAAATAAAACATAAGCAGATTTATCGTCAATAAGAAACGTACCCGTAACAAGCTCCGGGTCTTCCTGTGCTTCTGCCGCATTAATATTGAAAACTCTTCCACGGCCCTGCCCATTAGTATTCAATTGATTCGGGCAATTCCTAATAATGTGGCCCGGTTTTCCACATTTATAACAAACAGTGTTGGTATTACTTGCTCCGACACTATTCGTTTCGGCATTACTTGTTCCGGCATTATTTGCTCCCTTAGTTCTGTTAAACTTTGGTCCGTAGACCTCACACTTTGTCGTGCTATGACTATTTCTTTTACACCTGTTGCAAAATGTCGTGCAAAACCCCTGGTGATTTTCTTCACACCTATGACATGACTGTTTTGGTTTTTGTTGCCGTTGTTGTTATTGAGATTGTTGTTGGGATTGTTATTGTTGTTGAAATGGTTGTTGTAGTTGTTGTTGTTGTTGGGATGTTTATTGTAGTTATTGTTAGGATTGCGGTTATTGTTGCGATTCTTGTTGCGGTTGTTGGGATAGTTGTTGCGATTGTGGTTGTAATTGTTATTGTTGTTGTACTGGTGACTCTTGTCATCATTTTCCTCCCACTTCCTCTTAAGTTGTTTCGTGTTGGCTTCTTTGGCCGTCTGCTCTTTAATTCTTCCCTCAATCTGATTTATGAGTTTATGAGCCATTCGACTTGCCTTCTGTATAGAAGCGGGCTCGTGTGAACTTACATCTTCTTGAATCCTTACTGGTAACCCTTTTACAAACGCGTCGATCTTCTCTTCTTCATCTTCGAATGCTCCCGGACACAATAGGCACAACTCTGTGAATCATCGTTCATATGTGGTAACGTCGAACCCTTGTGTTGGTAACTCTCTAAGTTCTGCCTTGAGTTTATTGACTTCGTTTCTAGGACGGTACTGCTCGTTCATGAATTGCTTGAATGCCTACCACGGTAGTGCATAAGCAGCATTTTGTCCTACCTGTTCAAGATAGGTGTTCCACCACGTTAACGCAGTACCTGTGAAGGTATGCGTAGCGTACTTAACTTTGTCCACTTCAGTACACTTACTTATGGCAAACACCGATTCGACTGTCTCGGTCCACCGTTTCAATCCAATTGGTCCTTCGGTTCCATCAAATTCCAAAGGTTTGCAGGCAGTGAATTCTTTGTAGGTGCATCCTACACGATTTCTTGCGCTGTTAGATGCATTGCTAGATTCAAAGTTATTATTGGTATGTAGTGCAGCCTGTACTGCGGCTATGTTTGCAGCAAGAAAGGTACGAAATTCCTCTTCGCTCATCTTCATGGTGTGTCGAGTAGTCGGTGCCATTTCCTTCAAAATAGCCAACTGAATCGAGTTAATCATACAGAATATTAAGAGTAGTCAATAGTATTTCGTAGCATAATATGAACTCATTTATAAAAGCTTTTTCTTCATATTAGCGTTTTATAAGTTTAAATTCAGGTACTACCTACCCGTTAAGTTCATACTTAGTAGCTAATATACAATTCAACTACTACAATTCCATATGAAAAAACTGATTATAATAATATATCACATACAAATATTCTTCAAACTTACAACTTCGCTATATTACATATAACATGAAATATAGTACACTATGATACAGGACAGTTTTGAAGATAAATCTAGTTAATACGCAAGTTGTTCAGCAAAGGAAATAAAGATACGTAATTCATAAGTCCAGAAACAAGTCATGCATTCTGGTTTTACTAAGACGACTTCCCATCCTTGGTCTTGTGGAAAATAACCGTTATGACCATTGGCTAGGCAGCATGTTGTAATGTCGTTAAAAGGACGAGGGTTTCATAATGTCCAACAGCCCCGTAATAATCTAAAAACCTTGTTTCTCACCCCAACTACTGAATCCGTCACTTGTGGGAAGGTTTTATTTAAAAGTTGCAATCCGATGTTCTTTTTCTCACTTTGGTAAGAAGCGAACATCACTAACCCGTAAGCATAACATGCTTCTTTATGTTGCAGGTTAAAAGCTCTTTCTAATTCACGAAATCCTATCTTGGGATATGTTGAGTCAAAATAGGTTCTTAACCCGTAGCGTAAAATTGCATTTGGGTTCCGTGCATTTAATGCTTTAAAGAAAACACGGCGTAACTTACGGTCTCCCCAATGTGATATACCCCACCTATCAAAGGAAAGCCTTTTATAAACTAAGGCATTTCCGGAAAGTCTTTCAAATGTTTGACAAGTTAATTTCGCCATAACTAAATGTGCTGATGAATTCTGACCGACTCTAGACAAGATTTCCTCAATCATATCCTCTGGTAGGTCTTCTAAAATATTCGGTTGTCTACCCTTAATGTCCATTTTGTTTTTATACTGTAAAATAGACAAGGATTAGATTCGTAAAAGATAATTAACAAACAATACAAGCAATTTTTACATAGAACATAAAAGTACAAGCACAGTACAATACATATAATACACAACATGATTACAACCCTCTAATCTGAATCACTGGTTTCTTTTTTTTCGGACTTGGTTCGTTTTCCTAATTTTCTAGGAATATATGATGTTCCTCTAATACGAGCCGTCGTTTTCCATAATGGTTTAGAAAAACCTGGTGGTTTAGAGGTTCCCGGGTCATTGTTACATTTTAGGAAATACGGATGTTGTCGATACATATAAAGTTCATCGGGGTTGGAAACGGGTTTCTCTATTTTTATACCTTTTCCCATATTATTTCTTTCGCTTTATTAAATTGGGTCGAGGTAATTTCAATAACATCATCAGAATCCTCATCGGGATCCGATTCATCAGAAAATTGGTAATCCTCCCAATATTTTGCTTCCTCGGCGGAAACACCATTGACCATTATTAACTTTGGTCCGTTGGTTGAGGATTTTCTTTTATTTAATCGATTTACTATAGGTATCAATATTTCTTCCTCCGGAACCTCTTCTTCTTCTGGCTCCTCCTCTTCCGATTCCTCCTCTTCTGGTTCCTCTTCTTCCGGTTCCACCTCTTCTGGTTCCTCCTCTTCCGGTTCCTTTTCAGAAATTTGTGAATCTTCCCAAAATATATTTGATTCTTCATTATTATTAGGTGAATCAATGGGATTTGTACTAGAGGTAGACATCTATCACACAATCTCAAACACATTAAGAGATTAATATATCACATAATATTTACATGTTAATAATATATAGTTTCCAACAAAAAAAATGTTAAGCAATCATTTTTGAAGAAAAAACACGGTCGAAGTCCAGACTCACTAATGCATCCTAACAAACTCGGTAAGACACACTAATGCAATTTTCTGGTTCTCTAAGACCAACGCTCGGATACCAACTGAAATACAGTTGTGGACAACCACCGTCCCACCCAGTGCCTTCCCAGCTAACAGCCTGGTGACCACTGAGTATACCTCAGATACTGATTTTAGGGTCTGCCTCTCGGCTACTGCCAACCCTCGTAAGGGATCGCAAGGAGTAAGAGCCAATGCTTCGTCACAGGTAACACTGTGAGAACCTCCTTTACGACTAACCCGCCACACATGGACGGCATTATACCAGCTCTGATGCCAACTGAAATGTCCCATTCATATTGATTATAAACGTTCCATATTAATTGATTTCGTCGCGAGGTTTTGACCTCTATATGAGACGTTTTTCAAAGACTGCATTCATTTTTAAAACAACCATTACCTTTATTTTATCGATAAAGGTTTAAAAAGCATTACGTAGATGATCAAGTAATGATAATCTAAAATATATCGTTTACACATGACCATTACATAATGGTTTACAATAAGAATATATTACATCAAAAATAAGTTTCTTGAATGCAGTTTTTACATAATATCATACAAGCATGGACTCCAAATCTTGTCCTTATTTTAGTATGCAACAGCGGAAGCTCTTAATAATCACCTGAGAATAAACATGCTTAAAACGTCAACAAAAATGTTGGTGAGTTATAGGCTTAACCTATACATTATCAAATCATAATAATAGACCACAAGATTTCATATTTCAATATACATCCCTTACATAGAGATAAAATTCATTCATATGGTAAACACCTGGTAACTGACATTAACAAGATGCATATAAGAATATCCCCTATCATTTCGGGAAATCCTTCGGACATGATAAAAACTAATTCGAAGTACTAAAGCATCCGGTACTTTGGATGGGGTTCGTTAGGCCCAATAGATCTATCTTTATGATTCGCGTCAATTAGTAGATCGGTTTACTAATTCTTAGGTTACCAAGCAAAAGGGGCATATTCGGCTTCGATCATTCACCCATATAATGTACTTTCAATTACTCGTGTCTATTTCGTAAAACATTTATAAAACTGCATGTATTCTCATCCCAAAATATTAGATTTTAAAAGTGGGACTATAACTCACTTTTACAGATTTTTACTTCATCGGGAAGTAAGACTTGGCCACTGGTCGATTCACGAACCTATAACAAATATGTACATATATATCAAAGTATATTCAAAATATATTTACAACACTTTTAATACATTTTGATGTTTTAAGTTTATTAAGTCAGTTGTCCTCGTTAGTAACCTACAACTAGTTGTCCAAAGTTAGATGTACAGAAAAAAATTGATATATATTATCTTGAATCAATCCACGACCCAGTGTATACACGTCTCAGGCTAGATCACAACTCAAAGTATATATACTTTTGGAATCAACCTCAACCTTGTATAGCTAACTCCCACATTACTGCATATAGAGTGTCTATGGTTGTTCCAAATAATATATACACATGGGTTAATATGATATGTCAAAACATTTGCATACGTGTCTATGGTATCCAAAGATTACATAATATATTAGAATACATGTATAATACAATATAAGTTATCTAGGATATGATTAATATAGATTTGTTACCAATTTTCACGTAGCTACAACAAGAAAAATTATCCAATCTTGTTTTACCCATAACTTCTTCGTTTTAAATCCGTTTTGAGTGAATCAAATTGTTATGGTTTCATATTGAACTCTATTTTATGAATCAAAATAGAAAAAGTATAGTTTTATAGTCAGAAATATAAGTTATAAGTCGTTTTTGTAAGAGGTAGTCATTTCAGTCGAAAGAACGACGTCTTGATGACCATTTTGAAAAACATACTTCCACTTTGAGTCTAACCATGATTTTTGGATATAGTTTCATGTTCATAAGAAAAATAATTTTCCCAGAAGAACAACTTTTAAATCAAAGTTTATCATAGTTTTAAATTAACTAACCCAAAACAGCCCGCGGTGTTACTACGACTGCGTAAATCCGGTTTTACGGTATTTTTCGTGTTTCTAGGTTTTAAATCATTAATTTTGCATATCATATAGATATATAACATGTGTTTAGTTGATTTTAAAAGTCAAGTTAGAAGGATTAACTTTTGTTTGAGAACAAGTTTTGAATTAACTAAACTATGTTCTAGTGATTACATGTTCAAATCTTCGAATAAGATAGTTTTATATGTATGAATCGAATGATGTTATGAACATCATTACTACCTCAATTTTAGTAGGTAAACCTACTGGAAGTGACAAGAAATGATCTAGCTTCAAAGGATCTTGGATGGCTTGAAAGTTCTTGAAGTAGAATCATGACACGAAAACAAGTTCAAGTAAGATTATCACTCGAATTAAGATAGTTATAGTTATAGGAATTGAATCAAAGTTTGTATATGAGTATTACCTTGATTTAGAATGATATCTTACTATAAACAACAAGGATCTCTTGAGGTTAGATGATCACTTTACAAGATTGGAAGTGAGCTAGTAAACTTGGAAGTATTCTTGATTTTATGAAACTAGAACTTGTAGAATTTATGAAGAACACTTACAAACTTGAAGATGGAACTTGAGAGAGATCAATTAGATGAAGAAAATTGAAGAATGAAAGTATTTTTAGGTGTTTTTGGTCATTGGTATATGGATTAGATATAAAGGATATGTAATTTTGTTTTCATGTAAATAAGTCATGAATGATTACTCATATTTTTGTAATTTTATGAGATATTTCATGCTAGTTGCCAAATGATGGTTCCCACATGTGTTAGGTGACTCATATGGGCTGCTAAGAGCTGATCATTGGAGTGTATATACCAATAGTACATACATCTAAAAGCTGTGTATTATATGAGTACGAATACGGGTGCATACGAGTAGAATTGTTGATGAAACTGAACGAGGATGTAATTGTAAGCATTTTTGTTAAGTTGAAGTATTTTGATAAGTTTCTTGAAGTCTTTCAAAAGTGTATGAATACATATTAAAACACTACATGTATATACATTTTAACTGAGTCATTAAGTCATCGTTAGTCGTTATATGTAAGTGTTATTTTGAAACCTTTAGGTTAATGATCTTGTTAAATGTTGTTAACCCATTGTTTATTAAATTAAATGAGATGTTAAATTATTACATTATCATGATATCATGATGTATTAATATATCTTAATATGATATATATATATATATATATATATATATATATATATATATATATATATATATATATATATATATATATATATATATATATATACATTAAATGTCGTTACAACGATAATCGTTACATATATGTCTCGTTTCAAAATCATTAAGTTAGTAGTCTTGTTTTTACATATGTAGTTCATTGTTAATATACTTAATCATATGTTTACTTATCATAATATCATGTTAACTATATATATATTCATATATATGTCATCAAATAGTTTTTACAAGTTTTAACGTTCATGAATCACCGGTCAACTTGGGTGGTCAATTGTCTATATGAAACCTATTCAATTAATCAAGTCTTAACAAATTTGATTGCTTAACATGTTAGAAACACTTAATCATGTAAATAAAAATTTAATTTAATATATATAAATATATAAAAGTTCGGGTCACTAAAAATTGATCTTAGTTCATCCTACCTTCCACGTGTCAAACTTAAAGAAGTGTCTTGCTGCACCCGAACTTATCATACCACTGGAAGAACTTACGATTGATGACAAACTCCACTTTGTGGAAGAACCTGTTGAAATTATGGATCTTGAGATCAAAACTTTGAAACGCAACAAGATTCCGATTGTACGAGTACGATGGAATGCCAAACGAGGACCTGAGTTTACTTGGGAACGAGAGGATCAAATGATGCAGAAGTATCCTCACCTTTTCCCGACTCCTCCATCTACCTCAGCTTAAAATTTCGGGACGAAATTTTCTTTAACAGGTGGGTAATGTAACAACCCTGGATTTTCGGGACGAAATGTCTTACTGAACTAGAACTTGTCATACCACTTGAGGAGCTTACGATTCATGACAAACTCCACTTCGTGGAAGAGCCTGTTGAAATTATGGACCGTGCGGTCAAAAACTTGAAACGCAACAAGATTCCAATCGTCTGACTTTTTTGGAATGCTAAACGAGGACCCGAATTTACTTGGGAACGAGAGGATCAGATGATGCAGAAGTATCCTCACCTCTTCACAACTCTACTGTCTACCTCAGCTTAAAATTTCGGGACAAAATTTTCATTAACATGTGGGTGATGTAACGACCCAACTTTTTCAACTTACTTTTGTGCTTGTTACTTTCTACGAAACTGCGTATTTGTGCGTACTGTGTTGGTTTATATTCTGGGAACTTATTTCATGATTAATTGCTTTCGTTATTACCATACAACATGCCATTAAGTACTTAGTTACTTAACTTGACCCTCGAATGCTTTTATGACCGTTAGTGTCACTTGACGTTGAGAAGGCGCTATATGTTTTGGTACACGTTTAACTTTTGTCGTAATTGGAATATTAAGACTACGTAATACTAATTGTTATTTTCTAATAACAATTACTTGGGCTTTTGGTTGCTTAATTACGCTTAGTAATTTACTTATGCTCACTAGTTAGTATTGTTGGACTTTCTACCTTGTTGGACTTTAGCCCACCCAACTCTAGTTAATGGACTATTTAATTAACCCAATTTTAATAAGTTTATGACCCATATAAATGTAAGACAAATACCCATTAATAAGAGGAAACATACTAGCATTTTTGTTAACCATAATCACAATTGTTGCATGGGATCCCAACATATGCACCAACTTTAGACCACCATTAACCAAAAAGCAAAAGTTGTCCCCCACTTATCCCCCCCAAAATCGACGGCCTAAGGGCCTCCCCACCACCTCACAACCCTATAAATACCAAACAAATCTCACCCATTTCACACTTAATCTCATTCACATTTTACACACACTTACTCTCTAATTCTCTCTCTAGTCTTTCTCACTCTAAAAAGTGTAAGTTTTAAATTTTCTTCTTCTTCTTCTCTTCTCATTTTCGACATCATCATCATCATCATGCAAGGATCAAGCTTTTTAGCTTCTTGATCTTGTTATATCTTGTAGATTCAAACTTTGGTTTGAATCCTTCAAGAACATGAAAGATTCAAGCTTTCTAGCTTTGAATCTTCATTACTTTGTTGGATCAAGGTTTTCTAGCTTATGATCCCTTTATTTTGTTAAAAAGATCAAAACTTGTGTTTATGATCTTCATGTAGCTTGAAGATCTAGCCTTTTGCTTTAAGGATCTTCAAGAACATTAAAGATCCAAGCTTTTTAGCTTAGGGTTTCATTATTTTGTTAAAGATCTTAGCTTTTTAGCTTATGGTCTCATTACTTTTACTAGATCTTAGCTTTCTAGCTTATGGTCTCATTAATCTTGTAAAGATCCAAGCTTTCTAGCTTAGAGTTTTCTAAATACTTGAGATCTAAGTTATCATCGTAGATCTCACTTACTTGGTACCTTTTTGTGATTGTTGTGATGATAAAGATCAAGTCTTCATCATCTCATATGATGAAGATGCATAAACTTGTGTAAAAAGGACAACGGTTGAAGCTTTATTGGGTTTATACAATAAAGAGGCAACCTTGATGTTCAAAACTTGTAGAATGTTAGATTTTACTCTTAGTTGTGTGTTGATGGTTTAAACTTGGTCAAAGTGATGCTAAAACATTAAAGAGTTATACACTTGAAGCTTACACGCATCAAGGATGAGAACCGTGATGAGCATCAAGCACCAAGAAACCCACCTGAGCACTTGTTTTCTGTTTTTCGAGGTCTGATCAGACTCCTAGGACTTCTGGAAAATTTATTTTCAGATATTTCGTTTCGATTAGATGACTTTTCGTTTAGGCCTCTCCTAAATCCGATATACGGTTTAGGATTTATAGCCTTCCGAAACTCACTACGCCGTTGTAACGACGTGCTGAAAAAATTCTGACCTACTCGCGTTTGAAACATCGCCACGGTCAAACGACATCGAGTTAGGATCTGAAAATTGGATAGCGGTTAGAGGACTCACATATGGAGCCTTGGCCACTAACCACGCATCGTTTTGTTTTGTATAGAGGTCGTAGTAGCTGTCCGAAGTCAGCCTTTTGTTTCGATCTCTATTCTTGTTGAAAACTTACTTTATCTTTTACGTATGATGATGATGATGATGATGATGATAATGATGATGATGATGATGATGATGACGATACTTAAGACTTAATTTATTCACTCTTAAAATTTTGGGGACAATATACTGACTTAGTGACCTTTGACTTAGGTTGACGACCTTTCGGACCGACTTACTACTTGCATACTTTTCATATCGACTTTACCGCACATTCACTGTGAGTTATAGCTTCCCTTTTTACTTTACTATTTTTGGGACTGATAATACATGCGCTTTTTATGTTTTACATACTAGACACGAGTACTTAAACTTTATATATGTGTGGGTGATATACCGGCACAAAGATTCCCCTTAGCACGGTAACGTTTAATCATTGATTTTTGAACCGGTGAAAGCAAATATTAGATATGGATCCATAGGGTTTGACATCCCCACTCGAGCTAGTCGCGCTAGCATTTAACAGGTGTTTGATACTTCGAGAACATACGCACTCGCCAAGTGTACTTTTAGGGGGTATTATTACGTTAAGTTAGTTACCGGGTGCCCACGGTTAAGAATATACTTTCATACT
This sequence comes from Rutidosis leptorrhynchoides, assembly GCF_046630445.1. NCBI lineage: Eukaryota > Viridiplantae > Streptophyta > Magnoliopsida > Asterales > Asteraceae > Rutidosis > Rutidosis leptorrhynchoides. The sequence continues at coordinate 105,542,968 of NC_092343.1, forward strand.
ATTTGAAGACGAAATCTCGTGGTCTACATTACATTACTGAATACAAACTATAGCTCACCAACATTCGTGTTGACTTTTAAGCGTGTATTTCTCAGGTGCTTAGACGTTATTGCTTCCGCTGTTAGACTTGCTGTCTTGGTGTTTTAGATTTGCTGTTACAGACTCGCTGTGTTAGACTTCCGCTGCATTACTTAGAGATGTCTCAATCATGGAACTTTTATTTTGCATTCGCAACCTATGTTATTTTGAATAATGCCTTTGTAACGACCTTTGTGTCACGTTATCTTTTGTAAAATGTTACCTTTTCATGAATGCAAAACTTGTTTTAAAACAGCATGTAGTATTATACCGTGTAATGGACCTGTTGTTGACGATTCGTACATGATGGTTTTGTACGGGATGTCACATTATGTCACAAGACGGTGACTTATTGATGTTATGGGTGATGAGGACTACGGGTCGGTAGTGTCTTAATAGGTGGCTCACAAGTCGGTGACCCCTTATGTTGGAGTAGGTGACTTACAAGTCGGTGACACCTCATGGTGGTTCACAAGTCGGTGATCCCTTTTGTAGTGGCGAGTGATTCACAAGTCGGTGACACCCTAAAGTGCTTCACAATTCGGTGACACTTAGTGGCGCTTCACAAGTCAGTGACGCCGCATGGCGTTCACAAGTCGGTGACCCATATGTATTAGTGGGTGATTCACAAGTCGGTGACACCCCTTGGTGATTCACAAGTCGGTGACACCTTATGATGATTCACAAGTCGGTGACATCATACGAGTGAGACTCGACGTTATTGGTCGTCTACAAGTCGGTAGTGCCATAGCGGGGAATGGTTTGATATGTTTATGGATTGTTATGATTTAGTATATTATTGTGGCGGTTTATATACTAATGTTGTTGCTAGTTGTATGTTTGGTGATGCAAGCTCGTTTATGCGTTGTTTGTATGGTATTTGTAATTGGATTCGTGTAGGTAAACTATATATGTATATGTATAAGTATTGCATTTACTAAGCAATTAGCTTACCCTCTCGTTGTTTATATTTTTATAGGTTGCAAGTGGCGGCCGAGTTTGCTTGGGGACTAGTTCCTTACGGATTGCTTTATATTTTTTATTAGGATTGGGTAGCGTTCCCAATCACCATGCTCAGTTTTGGTTATGAAGTGAACTAGTCGGGTCATGAACTATATTTTGGATACGTCAAATGGGTCCCGGGTTGCATTCCCGTTTTGTAAACTTAATTTATATATTGTATGTTTTAAAGATGCTTAAACTTAACATCATAATGATGATGTTTTCAGAAACGTACATGAATAATGTTGCATATATTATTATGACAAAAAGGGAAAAAAATTATGGGCCGAAAATACGACGGGTTGAGTTGTTACAAATACTATTTTTTTTTAGAACAGCTAAAATTTCATTTAAAAAACAAGGACTCCCCCCTAGTAAGACACTAGAGAGGATCCATCAAACAATTACAATGGCATCAATTGCCAAGAGTCCCATCTCAAACTACGAACGCTTCTACTCTTTAACCAATTAAAAGAAAATTTTATAATAGAATCAAAGAGAACTTCTTTCTTCATTCTCCGGGTGCCAAAGAGCATACTATTTCGAAATCTCCATATATGCCAGATGAGAGAGGCGATAATAACATACAATCGCTTTTTGTTGTCAGTCGATAGATTGCAAGAATCGAACCAAACTAGCCATCCTTGCCACGAATTGCATATTAATCCACAACTTAACTTTCCTCCATAGCTCGGATGCAAGCGGACATTCAAATAATAAATGGTCAAGCGATTCAATGCTACAATTACAAATAGCACATCCGATATCACCAATTTTTATTCCTCTTAAAGAAAAATTTAACCTTGTCGGCAACCGATTCCATGCGACTCTCCATAGAATTATGTTCAATTTTCTTCGAAGTTCTTTTGCCCAACGAGTGGAGATATCCACCATGGGGAGCATACAATCGTCTAAATAAATCTGAGTATTTGCAACTTGAAAAACATCCTCATTCGTAAGTGACCAAATCCAGGAGTCTATATTATCGCTGAGAACAAGATTGCCCACGTGATCAGTAAGATGATGTAACAAATCTCGGTTTCTAGCACCTATGTCGTTTCTTTTCCAGTTCCAATTCCAAACTCCACCAACGAATCTATCGGCCAAAGTGCAAGAAACATTGGCCTCTAGGTGAAACAATCGAACATATTTAGAAGCCAAAGATCCATCACCTTTCCAGTTGTCGAGCCAAAACCGAGTGTTTTTACCGTTCCCCGCCTTCACTCTTAGAACGTTAGAGGGGATTCTACCTTGCAACTTCAGTTTATGGTACAAATTGATGATGGTAGGCCAAGCACGTGTTCCATTTAAGCCTCCTGTTATCCCTCCATCAACACCATAAATAGCACGTATCACACTTGCCCATTTCGAGTCCGGACTAGCAAAAAATTGCCAAACCCATTTAAGTAATAAGGCGTAGTTAAATGATCGACTACTACCAATACCGAGACCCCCATTATCGCGGGATGCCATGACTTGGTCCCAACAAACCCAATGCATTTTTTATTACCATCCGAACTACCCCAAAAGAAAGACGAACGCATATTTTCAGTATTATTAAGCACCAATTCCGGGCATTTAAATAAGGAAAAATAATAAATGGCCACCGATCCTAGAACCGATTTTACAAGCGTATAACGACCACCGATAGATAAAAGATTGGTTTGCCACCCCGTTAATCTTTTTTTGAATTTTTCGCATAGACTCGACCAACTAGAAATACGTTTCATCGAAGCACCTAAAGGTAGACCCAAGTACATGAAAGGAATTATGTCTTTCGAACAACCAGCTCGATCCACAAACTCATCTATTTCACCATCATGAACTCCCATTCCATGCATATTGGATGATGTGCGTAGGGGTGTATACAAAATAGTTATATTTTTTCAAGGAAATACTATTAAATATGATACAATTTTACACAAGTTATTTATTTATTTATAGAGTGGATATACCTAAACCTTGCTACAACACTTATAGGCAGTGTACCAAATCGTACAGTAGTGTAGTTTTTAGTAAGTCCGGTTCGTTCCACAGGGAGACTTAAACTAGTTCAACGCTATATTAGTTTTAATTGTAAAAATACAAATATATTTATATAAGTAATATAATTATTATAAAAGGGGATTTTTACCGTTTAATGACCGGTTTGTCGATCTTAAAACTTTAGTCGCAGTTAAAACCTAATGTAAAATATTAAAAATAATTATAACTTAATTTAAAGCGTAAAGTAAATAACGATAATGAAATTGCGATAAATAAAAGTGCGATAAAATAAAATTGCGATAATTAAAAGGTACGATAAATAAAATGACAATAAATTAAAGTGCGATAATTAAAAGTGCAATTAAATATGAAATATATAAATTATGCTTATTTAAACTTCCGTAATCATGATGTTTAACGTGTTGATTTTAGTTTTATTACCATGGATTAATTATCCTTTATCCTGGATTATTTAATATGTCCGTCTAGTTTTTGTCCATAATAGTCCATCAGTCATAAATATAAAGTGCAAGTGTCCTCGTCAAATTATCCTTATATCCGAAGTCAAATATTTCAACTAATTGGGGACTTAAACTTTAACAAGGTCTTAATACTTTGTTTAATAATTACATCAGGATATCGACTGCGTGTAACCCAAGGTTTTAATACTTTGTTAACAATTACGCCAAGTGTCCTTGTACATAATTCACCCCTGTTTTAATAAGTCTATTAACTATTAATCCATTCCCGTGTCCGGTTAAATGAACGATTATTCGTACATATAAATATCCCGCCCATCGTGTCCGATCGAGTGTATATGGTTATTTATAGGTACGTCCAATTGTAAATCTTTATATTAAATTAACAAACTATCATTTAGTTAAACAAATATAAAGCCCATTAATAGCCCATAGTCTATTTTCCACAAGTGTCGTTCTTTTGTCCAAACCCCAATTATGGTACAAAGTTCAATTACCCAATCTTTAATATTTTAGCCTAACATCATGATTACTTCGATTTAAATAAGCATAATAATAACTTAGCTACGAGACATTAATGAAAATAATATAAACATAACTTACAGTGGGTATTAATAGCGTAGTGGTACACGGACAGAGTTCCGACTTACAAAGCCTTAAAACATTCGACTAACCCAACCTTATTATTATCACTAACTTAAAATTAAAATTACAAATTGAGATTACGACTTGGATTGATAATTGATACATATATTATGTATATAGAGTAAAAAATAGAAAAAGGTGTAAAAAATTCGATCAGAATGCGCGACTTTTATAGCCCCACAATTCACTGTAGACCTCCGCGAGTGCGGATATTTTGTTCACAAAAGTTCCGCGAGTGCGGAGGTATGGAATACAGCTCATCTCTTGATTTAAACGTGGGCTGCTGTATTTTTTAATATAATACATATATAATTTATATAATTATATATATATATATATTATATTATATTCTTGTGCATAGTTGACTTGTAATTTTTGGTCCGTTGCGTTGCGCACTGAAAGTTGGTTCATGTCTCGGTTCCGGATTTTCGAACGTCCTTGCGTACTATTTAATATCTTGTACTTTACGTTTTGCGTCTTGTACTCTTGTAATTTTGAGACGTTTCTCATCAATAATTTGAACCACTTTGATTGTACTTTGTACTTTTTAGCTTTTTGGTCGTTTGCGTCTTCAAATCGTCGAATCTGTCTTTTGTTTTCACCTTTTATTATTTAAACGAATATCACTTGTAAATAGAACAACCTCAACTAAAAGCTTGTCTTTCTTGAGAGATAATGCTATGAAATATATGTTCGTTTTTAGCATTATCAAATATTCCCACACTTGAGCGTTGCTTGTCCTCAAGCAATATAGTCTTGAAATAAAAATACTAGAATCACTTCTTTATTCTTCACACTTTGTACATCAGTGATTTTGATTTGGCGGTATGAACAATGGTAGTAGCGATGTGGTTTACAGTCCCACATGACTTATGAAAATTTAGATCCTTAAGGAAATTGGATCTTTATGAAAACATTTGATCTTTTGAAAATTCAATCTAGCTTTTACCCTAGATAAGTTTTCCGGAATAACCCTTCACCGGTGTTGCAAAATGTTTTTGTGGGTTTTGTAGCGACCCCGACAAATCGTCAAGTGACGGCGTCGGCTACGTGGGTCCCATTACCTGATTATAAGTCTTTAAGATAACGTTTGACCAAAATATGTCGCCTTCATTTCAAAATAAAGATTGTTTCAAAGTTTACAAGAATTGTTCAACCAAAAGTTAAGTTACAACGTTATAAGTACGATTGAAATCTAGGCGACACGGTTTAAAGTAAAGTCAAAAGACGCTCCATGAAATGCATGTATACCCGACATCGGATGCAAGTATCAAATAGTAAGCGGAAGCATGTTTCACATATCGTGCAAGACCTGAGAAAAACATAGAAATCTGTCAACGAAAACGTTGGTGAAATCATAGGTATAAGTAAGTAAGTACAAGTGAACCACAAGATTTGCATCAAAGAAATAATAGTAATACATTCCAAAAGTTTGTTTCACGAGCACCCAATTATCAAAGCTTAACATTCCATCCATTGTATACCCCATCCATAGTGCTAGAACAAACACTGATTCTCGAAAATATATTTCATCCGTAGACGGTAGCGAACCGTCAAAGATGAGGGTTGTCAACCCATATGGCCATATAACATAAGTTCTCGCTTACACCCGGCAAGTGTAACTAATGATAATCGAATTGAGGATTTTTGTTCTAAACTCGTATGTAGAATGTTTGTTTTCCCGTTCTTGTGTTCACTTAGTTCAAAAGAATCGTTTATGTTTTCTCATCCCAAATATAAGTTCAAAAAGAGTAAAAGTGGGACTATGATCTCACCTTGAGTGCAAGAGTTAATAAAGTACTTCGACAAGTACTCGCGTGCAAAGACAAAGCTAGTCTTGACCTAAACATATAGGTTATATCAATAACGATAGTCACGAAGGGTCAAAGATGTTCAATTAGTCCTATGGCTCAATACGACTCGATTAATATAGCATGTGAAGCAAATTGTCAAGTTTCATGCAAGATACAAGTATAAAAGCATGTTAGGAAGATTGCATAATTAATTGGTTAAGTTTGACAAAAAGTCAAACTTGGTCGGGTCAAAGTCAACGAAAAAGTCAACATGTTCGGGTCGGGTCCCGGACAAATTTTCTATGCTAATTATTCATATACAAGTATATTAAAACAAGTTTCATGTGAATCGGAGGTCGGTAACTAGTCAAACATTTCGCGTGAATTGGGACCAAGAGGTCAGAATCTGTCCAGGCCAATCCGCGCGCCGCGCGGGGATGGGGCGCGCCGCGCCACCATCTGGGCAGAGAATTCTGGTCAGTTTTTCAAAGTATGCACGAACCAAAACCTTTTCCAACCCAACTCTTGACCCGCAAACACTTATAATGCCTATCATATATCGTTGGAAAGGTATTTTGACGAGGAATACAACTAAGCACTTATGGTCCAACAATAACATCATTTACAATAGACGAAATCTCATCAAGCGAACAATAAAAGTCCATTTCCTAAGTTTCAAGTTCATCAATTGCATTTTGAGTTTCGGAAAACCAATTCACACATATGATATACCGTTTTGAAGGTAATGAAGCATACATTACTACTAAACACTAACAATTAACATTCCATGACATTCAAGCATCCAAAAATTCATGTCAAGAACTATCAAACCCTGGTCAAACATCTCAAAATCAATAATCATGTTTTTGAAGTTTTCTTAATCAACCTACACATCAATTTGAAGCTAATGATACTAGTAACACTTTTAAAACATGCACTTTAACAATCTAACAACATTTGATCATCCAAAATCAAGGATTTAGCAAGTAATTTTCATATTGAACTAGTTACACCAAAAACAACGAATCGAGCATACAAATTACATACACGACATCACAATGAGCCATAGACACTAATTAACACACTTTTAAGTCAAGAACACAAATTTAAAGAAATCTAGTGTTTTAGAAATGTTACCCAAATGAGATGAAGTTGGTACCAAAATGAAGAGGATGAAGAGAGGATCACGAATATGTAATTTATTTTGTTGTAAGCCTCCTAGATCGAATTTAGATGATGATTGAATGAATTTGGAAATTGGGTGTGTTCTTGCTAGAGAGAAAGAGAGAAAGATGGGGGTGATTGAATGGTGGTGATTGGGGTGGACTAGTTGACCTAGTCAACTAGTTTGCCCCGTGTCAATTTTAGTCCCTCGAGTTTAGAAGCGGGTGCGGGATTTAACCGATCGAATATTTTTAAAACGCAAGTTAACGAGAGGTGTTATAATTAAATGACGGAATTATTATGAACGTTAGTCAACGGAAACTACGAATTTAAATAACGAAAGGTATTATTTAAAAAAAAAGACGGGCGTTAAAATAATTTAACGGAAAAATGCGGGATGTTACATTATCCACACCTCAAAAGAAATTTCGTCCCGAAATTTAGTTGGAAGCAATAATCGATATCTCTTACTCGGGACCTAGTGTAGTAACTCTACGAATGATTGAAGGTACTTTCTTAGACATTCCACGAATCCGGATAATCGGGGTGTTACGTTGTATTAGGGCTTGGTTTTACGATCCACAAGTTCAGCCGGTTTTTCCTATGAGGAGGAGTTTGTCATCAATAGTTGGTGCATCTAGAAGGATTGCACGTTCCTGTTCCGCAGGACACGTTTCTAAGTTTGTTACACGAAATGTAAGGTAAACGGAAACTTAATTGAGTTGGAAGTTCTAAACGGTAGGAAGCGGTTCCAATACGCCCCAAGGTTTCAAAAGGTTCAATATTGCGGCTATAGCCTTTCTCGATTTCCCAAAATGGATTACACCTTTCCAAGGTGCGGTTTCTCAATATTACGCGGTTACACACTGGGATTTGTGAGGTTTTCATCTAAGTTTGGTATAACTCTTCTGGCGACTACGGATCGTCTCGAGCCCTCCTCGGATTTGAATGATTTCAATTGTTGTTTCTTGATGGAGTTCAGATTTCGGTGGTTGATGCTTTGGTTAAATGAACAGGGGTATGACATTAGCGATCATATAGGGTTTCGGAAAGTGCGCGTGAACACACGAGTGGTAACTACTGTTGTAAGAGTGATCTACTAAAGGTGACAATACGAGTTTGTGACATGTCTTTCCAAGACGTAAATCGTTCGTTTGCTCGGTTCGTCGGTTTGTGGGTGGTACGCGGTACTCATGTCTAAACGGGTCTCCAAGGTTTCTTGTAAAACTAGAAGTGAAACGAGTATTTCGATACGGAATAATTGACAAAGATACGCCGTGTTGGAATAGAATCTCTTAAGATACGTTTGAACAAGTTAGTTAGGGTTCGAAAAATGTTCGTTAGGACTATTCACCCTCGTGGCGAATACTAATGTAATGTGATGAATTTCTCTATCCATGGAGAAATGTTACAAGGAGTTCCCTTAAACGGAAGTGCGAGCGATAAAGATAGGAGTGAAACGAGGACTTAGAATAGGATGAGCTTACATCTCGAGGTTGCCATAACGTGCCTCTAGTTGTCAAAAAAAAAAAAAAATGAAGTCTGAAAGAGAAACGAGATAGTACACGTAATTGTATAGTTCGGGGTTGAATAATGGTTGGACGATTATCAGTGACGCAAGGGCGTTAAGTCAAAGAAGAGTGAAGTATCGTTGGATTGTGTGTTATCTTAAATTCCAGTAATATTAGACGGTGACGGTGAAATAACAGAGGTAGGTAGTGTGGTACGGGATGACGAGAAAATTGATCGGATCCACAATTTAGTATTCGAATTCTTCGTGCAAAATAACGAATTTTAGTTATGTTGATTTTTGAGACGAGAGAGTATGCCTTTCGGCGTTCAAGTAGAAATATTTCCATGTTTGAGTTCCATCTAGTGCTATACGAATTTAGCTAGGAAGGTTGGTGTGAAGAATCACGTTCAAGGCTCAGACATGAAGAGGTTTAAAGTTTTCCTTAGTGAGTTAACGAGTTTAAAAGTCGTGTAACACGAGAAAAGTCAGAAATGAATCTTCGGTAAAAATAGACGAGATCTAAGATTTTACGAATACAAGTCTGAGTTGGGAGAGTTTCCTGATTACATGTGGCTTGATTTCGAGATTGATTGTAATGCCTTGACCTTTAACATCATGGTCTAGAAAATTGGACTTCGTTCAACAGAAATTCTCACTCGGAGAATTTGGTATAAAGTTGCTCTTTTCTCAAAAGTTCGAGCTTAAGATGGTGATGTTGTTCGTTTTCCTTCTTTACTTGAATAAGTTAAGATGTCATCTATAAATACAGATTAGTCTATATGAATTTGCATACGCGGTTCAAGAGGTTTATGGATACGGGCGAGCCCTAAATAAATCAAACGGTACTAAGAGAGATTTACAACTAACGTGGCGAGTTCGGAAAGTGGCTTAGGAGACATCGTCTCACTTAACCCCCAATTGATGATAACCGGAACGGGGGTCGATTTGGAACATACGGGATTCGTGCAAATAATCATGAGGTCATGGATGCGAGGGAGAGGGTATCGGTTTCCAACCGAAAATTTCTTAGTTCACAATAATCTATACATAAATGTAGGGCAACAATTTCTCCTTAATGAATAGGTTTTGAGTTCCTTAGTTCTATTGGTGTCGAGTTCAATTTCTTAACGTATATCCTCCGATAAAATTTATAAGCACACAATATTTTTCGTCGGTCACTTAAATCGTCTAAGTAGTATCTGGGGGAAAGAGGTGGAATATAAAGAGCACGAGTCAAATCCTTGGTTATAAAACGTCTAACGGTACTCGAATCGAATAAGTATGAAATACACGGTTTGTTGTGAAGAAACGTACCCGTGACTAGTCCATCATCGTCTCGGGCATCCTAGGTGTCGATGTTGTAAGTTCAACGGCGTGCGTTGGGGTTGATTTTCTTATTTGGGCACACATTCCTAAAATGACCCGGTTGGCCACATTCGAAGCAAGCACCCGTTCTGTGTGCGTTGGGCATCTTTCGAGCGACGGGTCCTTGGCACCGGTGGTGAAACCTGCCACATCCTTCAAAGTGATGCTTGTGGCATTCGTTACAAAAAGGTAGTTTTCCGGTATAGCCTTTCTTGTCGTTGGAGGCGAAAGGCTTCTTGGAGAGGTTGTTGTGGTTGTGGTTGCTTGATTGAGAGGCTTCCCATGTTCTTTTATTGCCGCTCGATTGGTTCTCGACCATTGGTGCCGGCGTTTCCGTTTCATTTGCTGTGTCTAAAGTATGGCGGGCCATTGTTAAAGCCTCTTGTAGGTTAGTGGGTTGAGATGTCATTACCTTGTGTTGAATGCTCTTAGGGAGGCCATCCATGTAAAGTTCGACTCTTAGGGATTCGGGAGTCATGAGATTTGGACACATCGAGACTAGTTCGGTAAACCGTTGATTATAAGCTTCGAGGTCATTTCCGACCGTTTTTAAATTCCTTAGACCCTGTTCGAGCCTTCGAGTCTCGTTGCGCGGGAAGTATTCGGTGATCATTCTTTCTCTTAATTCGGTCCAAGAGAGTGTGTGGGCTTTATCGCTTCCCACTAATTGTACATACGTGTTCCACCATGAGAGAGCAATACCGGTGAAAGTGAGGGTGGAAAACTTGACCTTATCTTGGTCTCGACAACCGCTTATGCTAAAAACGGATTCTGTTTGTTCAAACCATCGGGTGAGAGTAACCGGTCCTCCGGTTCCATCGAAAGTGGGAGGGTTGTACTTCATGAAGTTCTTGTAGGAGCAACCTTCGCTTGAATTACCGGCTCCACGATTGGTATTGTTGGAAAAGTGATCGGTCACGGCCGTACCCACGGCGGTGGCTATCATTCGTTGAAGAGCTTGTTCTAGAGTTTCGAGAGGAGTGTTGTGTTGACCTTGGTGAGCCATTGTTCCTTCATGAGACAAGAATATCGTTGGTTAGTATTTTCGACAATACTAACCGTGGCATGGAATAAGGATAGAGAGAAAATTTTCCTTGACTCGCCTTAAATTCTCTATGTCATAATGTCGGAACGTCCATGTGAATCACCGTAATATAATCCCGGAAATTATATTACCCTGATTCTCATGTGCATTTAACATTACTTCATAAAGTCAAGGTGGCGCATCAACAAAATTTATCAACTTAAGATTAAGATCGAATACGAGTTAGATATGATAGAAGAGTTCGAGTATAAATGCACAATTAGTCAAGTAATCCCTACTTCAGTCTATATGCCGGTTGTAGTCTAGATTCACCTATGTACCCTATGACTCGGGGTGGACACAAATGAACTCTAAATCCCTACAACCAAGGCTCTGATACCACTTGTAGCGACCCCGACAAATCGTCAAGTGACGGCGTCGGCTACGTGGGTCCCATTACCTGATTATAAGTCTTTAAGATAACATTTGACCAAAATATGTCGCCTTCATTTCAAAATAAAGATTGTTTCAAAGTTTACAAGAATTGTTCAACCAAAAGTTAAGTTACAACGTTATAAGTACGATTGAAATCTAGGCGACACGGTTTAAAGTAAAGTCAAAAGACGCTCCATGAAATGCATGTATACCCGACATCGGATGCAAGTATCAAATAGTAAGCGGAAGCATGTTTCACATATCGTGCAAGACCTGAGAAAAACATAGAAATCTGTCAACGAAAACGTTGGTGAAATCATAGGTTTAAGTAAGTAAGTACAAGTGAACCACAAGATTTGCATCAAAGAAATAATAGTAATACATTCCAAAAGTTTGTTTCACGAGCACCCAATTATCAAAGCTTAACATTCCATCCATTGTATACCCCATCCATAGTGCTAGAACAAACACTGATTCTCGAAAATATATTTCATCCGTAGACGGTAGCGAACCGTCAAAGATGAGGGTTGTCAACCCATATGGCCATATAACATAAGTTCTCGCTTACACCCGGCAAGTGTAACTAATGATAATCGAATTGAGGATTTTTGTTCTAAACTCGTATGTAGAATGCTTGTTTTCCCGTTCTTGTGTTCACTTAGTTCAAAAGAATCGTTTATGTTTTCTCATCCCAAATATAAGTTCAAAAAGAGTAAAAGTGGGACTATGATCTCACCTTGAGTGCAAGAGTTAATAAAGTACTTCGACGAGTACTCGCGTGCAAAGACAAAGCTAGTCTTGACCTAAACATATAGGTTATATCAATAACGATAGTCACGAAGGGTCAAAGATGTTCAATTAGTCCTATGGCTCAATACGACTCGATTAATATAGCATGTGAAGCAAATTGTCAAGTTTCATGCAAGATACAAGTATAAAAGCATGTTAGGAAGATTGCATAATTAATTGGTTAAGTTTGACAAAAAGTCAAACTTGGTCGGGTCAAAGTCAACGAAAAAGTCAACATGTTCGGGTCGGGTCCCGGACAAATTTTCTATGCTAATTATTCATATACAAGTATATTAAAACAAGTTTCATGTGAATCGGAGGTCGGTAACTAGTCAAACATTTCGCGTGAATTGGGACCAAGAGGTCAGAATCTGTCCAGGCCAATCCGCGCGCTGCGCGGGGATGGGGCGCGCCGCGCCACCATCTGGGCAGAGAATTCTGGTCAGTTTTTCAAAGTATGCACGAACCAAAACCTTTTCCAACCCAACTCTTGACCCGCAAACACTTATAATGCCTATCATATATCGTTGGAAAGGTATTTTGACGAGGAATACAACTAAGCACTTATGGTCCAACAATAACATCATTTACAATAGACGAAATCTCATCAAGCGAACAATAAAAGTCCATTTCCTAAGTTTCAAGTTCATCAATTGCATTTTGAGTTTCGGGAAACCAATTCACACATATGATATGCCGTTTTGAAGGTAATGAAGCATACATTACTACTAAACACTAACAATTAACATTCCATGACATTCAAGCATCCAAAAATTCATGTCAAGAACTATCAAACCCTAGTCAAACATCTCAAAATCAATAATCATGTTTTTGAAGTTTTCTTAATCAACCTACACATCAATTTGAAGCTAATGATACTAGTAACACTTTTAAAACATGCACTTTAACAATCTAACAACATTTGATCATCCAAAATCAAGGATTTAGCAAGTAATTTTCATATTGAACTAGTTACACCAAAAACAACGAATCGAGCATACAAATTACATACACGACATCACAATGAGCCATAGACACTAATTAACACACTTTTAAGTCAAGAACACAAATTTAAAGAAATCTAGTGTTTTAGAAATGTTACCCAAATGAGATGAAGTTGGTACCAAAATGAAGAGGATGAAGAGAGGATCACGAATATGTAATTTATTTTGTTGTAAGCCTCCTAGATCGAATTTAGATGATGATTGAATGAATTTGGAAATTGGGTGTGTTCTTGCTAGAGAGAAAGAGAGAAAGATGGGGGTGATTGAATGGTGGTGATTGGGGTGGACTAGTTGACCTAGTCAACTAGTTTGCCCCGTGTCAATTTTAGTCCCTCGAGTTTAGAAGCGGGTGCGGGATTTAACCGATCGAATATTTTTAAAACGCAAGTTAACGAGAGGTGTTATAATTAAATGACGGAATTATTATGAACGTTAGTCAACGGAAACTACGAATTTAAATAACGAAAGGTATTATTTAAAAAAAAAAAAGACGGGCGTTAAAATAATTTAACGGAAAAATGCGGGATGTTACAGGTTTGGTGGGTTTCAGATTTGAAAATTTTAGCTCAAAACTTACGGTTTTGTGTCACCCACTTGCTAACCTTGTATTGGGAAAGCAACACGTCCAGTATACTTACTCCGTATACCCCCTTTCGGTAAACTACCGTTCGGTTGTAAAGGAAAGCGTTGAACAAGCAACTGTTAAGGCAATGTCCCCTGACATGATTTTAATTATGGTCTATAACGTGTCGGATGCAATTACTATCCTTTGTAGGAGCAATAGTAAAGCTCACCCTATAGTTTTTCGGTCTGGCACAAGGTCCTGTCTTTGACCATGCTATGCAACCACCGTTCTTACGGTTGACACCCAATTTGGTTCAGGTGACCTAATGAATTCCAGGTGAATTCCTAGGATTTTACGTTCAATGGTAATGAACGCATTAAAAATGGGTTTTCAGAAAACAAATCAATTTGTAATTTTGATCAAAATATTTTCTCGTTCAAGCTCGAGTTTAGATATCATCGAATTCCATGAATTTGAATTCTCAATCTTTAAGAGTCAATCTCAAGGATTGAGTAATATCAGTCTTAAAAGCTGATTTTTGATCTTTTAAGGAGATTATCCTTTCTGGGGGTCTGATTCATTAGTCTTATCAAGCTAATTTGCACGGCGTCCTCCCCATTTTACGAGACAGATGGTTAAGATAAGTCTGACCACTTGGCGATCCTGTTTGATGCTGAGGTCCGTGGATTTCCTGCTGATTTTAGTGATGACTTTTCTAGATTTTTCATCAACCTACAGCTGGTCTGGACGACAACTTCCTGACCTAAATCAAGAAGTGCGTTTCTTTTTCGGAAGATTTTACTTCCTTTTAATGATGGAATTGATTCATCGTGTAGATCCATCTTTCTTTCAAATATATTACAGTTTTCCGGGTAAAATGGTTAATTTTGTCCAAAACAAAAGTATCTTTGTACAAAATATGTGATATATGTTTTAAAGAACTTGGTAAATTTTTCCCACACTCGGCTTTTATTTTCCTTTCTTTGCCTTTTTATTGTCCTCTATTCCATTTTAAATGAATTCTAACATTTTGGGTTATTTCTCAATTTATGTTCTTTCCGAGGTAACAATAATTTCGGTGTTGACACCTAGTTTTATCATTCATAAATATGTATAAACATTATTTTGAACATATTTATTTGAAAATTTTAAAAAATTTTACTAGAATTGGGTAGTCAGTATATAAGACTAGGGATGTTCTTTATTATCAGAGAGCACTAGATTCTAATACAACTACTGCGTTACTAGTATTTTTAATGGTAACCAAGTGTATAAGTCTAAAAATTTTAAAAATCTGAAAGAATTTAACCCCTTCCCACACTTAAGATCTTGCAATGCCCTCATTTGCAAGAAATCAGTATAATTTAAATTATTGAGGGTGATTAGCGTTGAAAAATGATTAAATTTTACCAAAGTTTCCAAACGTATTGGCGTTTGTTTGTTGAATGATAAATGGTGCACATCATTTGTTCATTCCTGCAGTTGTTATTTCATATATTTTGCATCGTGTAAAAAAAATTTGTTGCTTTTGCTGAACTTAATGCCATTCTTTGAAAATGCGCTGTTTTACCCTGTGTTGTACATGAGATAAACTACAAACATATATATACATATTTTTGAAGTTGGGTATATCACCCCACATTCATAAATTATTAAAAATTTAATAAGAAAAGTTAGAAAATTATAAAAACTATTAAAGTATCAAAAGAAATATTAAAAGTATAAAATTACAAGTTACCAAATAAATAAAAATAAACAAAAAAAATATTAGGGTTGATAAGGATTGTGCCAGTAGGGATTCCATTCATAGCCATATGTACTGTAGAATGCTTGAGCTGGGTCATATGTAGGGTATGGTGGTCGGGTCTGTATAGTCCAGGGAGGAAATACGGGCATTGGAGTCACAATGTAAGCTGCATTTATGTATGCACGATGACTTATGATTTGGTTTTGATGATACTGCCAATCTTGAAATGCTCGTTGTCTAGCCATTTCATACTCATGATGAGCCATAAAAAGTTGCATTTCTGTCATCTCATTCCCCCCTCCCGCGTTACCTTGCTGCTGATCTCTTTCGACCTGTGGATGCGAGCCATCATATGGTGCTGCAGCGTTATGTTTTTTCTTTAAAACCTTAGCACCATGATATACTTTCAAACCAATTGTATCACGGGGTTCCGGTGCTGCAATTATTAATCCCCCCGACTTCTATCGACACCGAGATACTCAGCAATTAAAGTAACAAAGATACCACCTACGATTATACCATTAGGCCGTATACTCTTAACTATAGCTGATAAATAATAACCCACACAATAAGGTATACTCATAGCGCTCTGTGGGTCTCGAATACACATGAGATAAAATAAATCATTCTCATTTACTTTCTCTTTGTTCTTACCTCGCTGTGTAATCGAGTTTGCTAAGAACCTATGGATTACTCTTAGCTCAGCTCTATCAATATCAGTATAAGAGTTATTCCCCCCCACGAAATCGGTTATGCCTAGTC
The DNA here is from genome assembly GCF_046630445.1 of Rutidosis leptorrhynchoides. Classification (NCBI taxonomy): domain Eukaryota; kingdom Viridiplantae; phylum Streptophyta; class Magnoliopsida; order Asterales; family Asteraceae; genus Rutidosis; species Rutidosis leptorrhynchoides. The sequence continues at coordinate 105,559,319 of NC_092343.1, forward strand.
ATTCTACTCCATACACCATTCATATCAAAATTCTCATCAACCCTCCTACCCTCAACTATCAACCTTTGACAATCAGCAGATGCTAGTTCCTCAGGCGTATATATAAACAAAGCCTGAGCCATGTCTAGTAGAGACATATGGTGCATCACACTTCCTAATAAAAATCTAATAAAATTACGATCGGTTAAGGTAGATACCCGATCATTTATTTCAATACTATATAATAACTCCACACACCATTCTCTATATACACGCCTACGTATATTAAACAAACGTTCCCAATCAGTAAAAGTAGAATTACCATACCTTTGTATAAGTAATTCTCTGATTGGACCGGCCAATCCAACTGTTTCTAACGGTTCCCAATCTATGACTCTAGGTACTTCAACATCATTAGACTGAAGGGTGTGCAGGTTCCTCTGGTATTTTAGATAATCTATCCAATGTCGATCAAACCTTAAATTAGGATGTAAATCTGACAATTCTATATTTGAATATGGAATGTATTGATGTGGTAGATCTTGTCTATATAGGTCGTTAATCTCCTGTTCTTCTGCATTCTCAGGAGGAGCATTCTGAGCCTGAGATGCGGATGAAGATTCACCCCTTTCAGTCTGCAAAACACATTAAACACAATTTTTGTGCATCCAAATATGCATTAGTGTTAGCAAAATCATAAACCAAAACAATCATAATGATATGTTTAATCCATTTTAAACTTTATACACATTTTCATAATATTAACAATTCTACACTTTTACAAATGAACATATATGAGAATGTATACAATGTTCTTTAGTTTTTATCTCAAATAACATGTCAAAATAATCATTACTAGCAATTAAACAAGTTCCAAATGGCATTCATATCAATTAAATTGAGTTCATGCATTTTTGACTCAAAAAGTCCACTTTAATTCTCGAAAATCATGTTTAGGATCAAAGTTTTGATCATTTCGCAACCTAAACATGTTACACTACTCAATTTACTATAAACCAACAACAAAATTCGGTCATAACCCGTTTATATCAAAAAGCCCCAATTTTGCTCAAGAACACAAACCCTAGATTACTCAAAATTTGAAGTTTAAGGCTTCTAATCATGTTAAATAGCATCAATCTAGGTTATACAAGCATAATATACAATCAATTTAAGCACAATTACACTAGAAATCATCAAAATCAAATTAGGTATATTTTTGTTTAAGAACACTAATAATTCGAATTAAAGAGTGTTTAGGTGTAGAAATTACCGATTTCCTTGAAAAACTTCTTGGTAGCATCCTTCTCAACATGATTTTAGCAAAAAAAATTGATGTTTATCAGTGAAAAATCACGATTTTGGGAGTGATTTTGTGGGTTTTTTCGCAGAAAAAAATGAGATGGGGTATGTGGAAACTGGCCTGTTCGACCAGTTTATCTGGTCTGGGATTCCAGACCTCCGCGAGTGCAGATGTGGAATCCACAGAGTACCGCGAGTGCATTTTTTTTTTAAAAACTTTAATAATAAAACAATTTATGGAATAATTTAAAATTTTGTTTTCCTTTTTATTTAGGACGAGGTTGTTTCGATACGTTGACCTAGTCCATCCCTCGACAAAATTTTAAAATTTTGTCATTTTAAAGCGTTATTTTAAATGCAAAGATTTTTGGGTTTTTTTAATGTTTTTGGCATACTTTAATTCAATAAGATTAAAAATAATGATAATAAAAATTCTCGTCCCTCCCTTGGGTAGAGCAATTTCGGTTCAACGACCTAGTTTTCAACTCACGATGAATTTTAAAAATCATATTTTTAACTTAACGAAATAAAGTATATTTTTGTTTTTAAATTCACATCAAACTTAAATTTAAAATGCATAAAATTAAAAATTCATATTATTAAAATTCACATCAAACTTTTATTATATTTTTGTTTTTAAAAACATACAAATTTATATAAAAAAAATATTAAATTTTCAAATATTTACAAACTTAAATATATTGCTTTTAAAAAGTTTACAATATTAGTTTAATATTTATTAATTTTAAAAATATGGTAAAAATTAAAAAAAATCTTTTTGGTTTTTTTTATCCCACTTTAATTAATCAAATATTATCAAAAATATACGCCCCTCTTTTCGATAAAGTAATTTCGACTATATTACCTAGTTTTACTCCTGACAAATTTTTGAAATATTTTTGGGTTGATTGATTAAAGATGTTTATACCTTAAGAATAAACGGTAAATTTCGCAGTGATGTAATAAATTTTTGTATGATATCAATAATTTCGGTTGCAAAACCTAATTTTATTGAGTATCAATTTAATACTTTATAGCGAACAATTTAGCATTTATTATCAAAAGGTTAAAAGCAATAAAATAAAAATAAAAACTGTACATACTTACCTGTGAGATAGAATTCTCAGTGACCTGCTTTAGCCCACTCATAAGATAGTCGGACTAATTGGTTTTTCATAGCTACGTAGGCGTAACCTCGAGCATTCAACGATTTTTCTTCTAAACGTATGAACGGTCCATCTCTGCATAAAGTAACTAATTCGGTATTGGAATATGTCTGATTCGTCGAGCATTTTCCTTCGTGTGACCATTTTTCGCATTTGTGACATCTTTCAAGGTGTCGTGCTCTTCTTTTCGCTGCGGATTTTGATTTTTCTTTACCAAATTGTAACTTATTATTTTCGTTCCTGGATTCTTTTCTTACTCCATCCAATTTGGCTCCTATTACTGATACCAGGTCACTCAGGAGTGTGTCATTATTATGTTTAGTGATTAAAACGTGTAGCATTAGACCATGGTTTAGTTCACAGAAAGTCTTCATCTCGTAAAACCTAAAAAAAAAAAAATTCAGAATGGGGGGAGAAGACTAGTTCTTTAGGGTCTGCTAGGGAAAGACCATTCGGATTCCATTCTCGGAAACTACATGAAAACAGAACATCTAACTCTAACAGAAATACATATTATCCTTAAAAAGACTTGATTCTCCCCACACTTAGTGAGCTGTGGTGTCGAAATTGTGATTAACTTCATCTTCAACTTCCATTGGATTATCTATGTATTGTTTAACTCTGTGACCATTAACTTTAAATTCAATCCCATTTGAATTTATTAATTCTACCATTCCGTATGGGAAAACTCTTTTGATTATGAATGGTCCAGACCATCTTGATTTCAATTTTCCAGGAAATAGCTTGAATCGTGAATTGAAAAGAAGAACTCTGTCTCCTTATTTAAATTCTTTTGAACTTCTGATTCTTTTATCATGCCATTTCTTCGTTCTTTCTTTATAGATTAACGGTTTTTCGTATGATTCATGTCTTAATTCTTCTAATTTGTTTAGTTGACTTAATCGTAGACGTCCGGCTTCATGTAAATCAAGATTACATGTCTTCAAAGCCCAAAATGCTTTGTGTTCAATTTCTACTGGAAGATGACATGCTTTTCCGTAAACGAGTCTGAAATGTGTGGTTCCAATTGGAGTTTTGTAGGCTGTTCTAAAAGCCCAGAGTGCATTCTCCAATTTCATGGACTATTCCTTAGGATTTGATCCTATGGTTTTCTCTAGAATACGTTTTAAAGCTCGGTTGGTATTTTCAACTTGTCCACTTGTTTATGGATGATAAGCAGTGGAGATTTTATGAGTTACTCCATATCTTTTGAGAACTTTCTCAAGTTGATTATTACAAAAATGAGTACCCCGATCACTTATTAAAGCTTTCGGTGTTCCAAACCTAGCAAAAAGACGTTTTAAAAAATTGACTACAACTCGTGCATCGTTAGTTGGGAGAGCTTGTGCTTCCGCCCATTTAGATACATAATCAATGGCAACGAGAATGTAGAGATTATTATGAGATTTTGGAAATGGACCCATAAAGTCAATACCCCAAATGTCAAATACTTCACATACTTGAATGACATTTTGTGGCATTTCATCACGTTGACTTATTTTTCCGGCCCTTTGACAAGCATCACAGGATTTGCAAAGAATGTGTGCATCTTTGAAAATTGTAGGTCAATAGAATCCAGCATCGTAAACTTTTCTTGCTGTGAGTTGAGGCCCATAATGCCCTCCTGTTGGTCCTGTGTGACAATGGTTTAAGATTTGACTAGCTTCTTCTCCGAATACACATCGGCGTATTATTCTATCGGGACAACTTTTAAACAAATGTGGATCTTCCCAGAAATAGTGTTTTATATCACTAAAGAATTTCTTTCGTTTTTGGTACGACAATCCTTTTTCAAGGAATCCACATACTAAGTAGTTTGCATAGTCTGCAAACCATGGAATTTCATTATAATCTATCTTCAATAGATATTCATCAGGAAAGTTGTCTTGTATGGCCGATTCATTCAGAACTTCTAATTCATGATTTTCAAGTCGAGAAAGATGATCAGCGGCGAGATTTTCTGCTCCCTTTTTATCTCGGATTTCAATATCGAACTCTTGTAAGAGTAAGATCCAACGGATTAATCTTGGTTTAGCATCTTGTTTCGAAAATAGGTATCTAAGAGCAGAATGGTCGGTATAGACCACCGTTTTAGCTAGAACGAGATATGAACGAAATTTGTCGAAAGCAAAGACAATAGCAAGGAGTTCTTTTTCAGTAGTTGTGTAATTCGTTTGTGCTCCTTGTAACGTCTTACTAGCATAATATATAGTTTGAAATCGTTTTTCAATCCTTTGACCTAAAACGACTCCCATTGCAAAATCACTTGCATCGCACATTAGTTCAAATGGTAGATTCCAATTTGGAGTTATCATGATCGGGGCATTAGTGAGTTTCTCTTTAAGAATATTAAAAGATTTGATGCATTCATCTGAAAAGATGAATGGAGCATCCTTTTCTAGGAGTTTATTCATAGGAGTAGCAATTTTAGAAAAATCTTTTATGAAACGTCGGTAAAAACCGACATGCCCTAGAAAACTCCTAACTCCTCTAACATTGGTGGGATGTGGAAGTTTAGCAATTACATCTACTTTAGCTCTATCCACTTCAATTCCTTCCTTTGAAATTTTATGACCAAGAATGAGGCCTTCTTTAACCATGAAATGGCATTTCTCCCAATTAAGAACTAGATTTGATTGTTCGTATCTAATAAGCATTCGTTCAAGATTACCTAGACATGTTTCAAATGTACCACCGAAGACTGAAAAATCATCCATGAAAACTTCCATGCATTCTTCTATCATGTCGTGAAAAATCGCCATCATGCACCTTTGAAAGGTTGCAGGGGCGTTGCAAAGTCCAAATGGCATGCGTTTATAAGTAAAAGTACCATAAGGGCACGTGAATGTGGTTTTCTCTTAATCTTCGGGTGCTATTGGAATTTGAAAATATCCGGAAAAACCGTCAAGAAAACAATAGTAACTGTTTCCAGCTAATCTTTCCAACATTTGATCAATGAAAGGTAAGGGAAAGTGATCTTTTCTGGTGGCGTCATTTAATTTTCTATAATCAATACAAACACGCCATCCTGTTACAGTCCTAGTAGGAATAAGCTCATTTTTTCATTCGTGATGACAGTCATGCCACCCTTCTTAGGTACGCATTGAACTGGGCTTACCCATGGACTATCAGAAATTGGATAAATTAAACCTGCATCTAGCAGTTTAATTATTTCTTTCTTAACAACATCTTGCATATTTGGATTTAGTCTTCGTTGGCGGTGCACATAGGTTTTATGACCTTCTTCCATAAGTATTTTATGTGTGCAATACGAAGGACTTATGCCTTTAATGTCATGAATCTTCCATGCAATAGCTGGTTTATGAGCTTTTAACACAGAAATTAGTTGAGATTTTTCATTTTCAGTAAGAGAAGACGATATTATTACAGGTAATTCAGATTCACCATGTAAATAAGCATATTCCAAATAGTTTGGAAGCAGCTTTAACTCTAATGTCGGTGGTTCTTCTATCGATGATTTGTATCGATATCTGTCTTCTTCTTTTAGCATTTGAATTTCTTCTGTTGTTGGTTCATATCCATTAGCCATGAGTGTAGCTAACATTTCAATTTCATCAATTGGTTTAGTTCCTTCTCCTAAAGAACATTCTCCGGTTCCTTGTAATTCTGAAAATTCTTTTAACAATTCTGCATGTGAATCTATGATTTGAATATAATAACATGTATCATCTGCAGATTGCGGTTGTTGCATTGCTCGATCAACTGAAAAGGTAACACTCTCGTCCTCTATACTTAAGGTCAGTTTCTTACCGAACACGTCTATTATTGCTTTGGCCGTGTTTAAGAATGGTCTTCCTAATATGAGAGGAACTCGAGAATCTTCTTCCATATCCAGAATAACAAAATCTACTGGAAATACTAAAGTACCAACTTTAACTAGCATGTCTTCCATTATACCTCTAGGATATTTTATTGATCGATCGGCTAGTTGTATACTTATTCGTGTTGGTTTCAATTCTCCAAGGTCTAGTTTAGCGTATAGTGAATACGGCATTAAATTTATACTAGCACCTAAGCCTGCCAATGCTTCTATTGAACTTAGACTACCCAGAAAACATGAAATTATGAAACTTCCTGGATCTGATAATTTTTCTGGTATCTTATTCAACAGCACTGCAGAACAATTAGCATTCATAGTAACAGCCGAGAGTTCTTTCATTTTCTTTCTATTCGTGATTAGATCTTTCAAGAATTTAGCATATCTAGTCATTGCTGAAATCACATCAATGAAAGGAAGATTGACATTTATTTTTTTAAACATATCCAAGAATTTGGATTGCTCGGCTTCAAGTCTCTCTTTTCTCATTTTACTCGGGTAAGGAAGCGGTGGTTGGTATGGTTTAACATAAGGTTTAGCCTTAACTGTGTTATCTTCATTATCCTTTTCAACTACCGGTTCTGTTTCCTTTTCTTGATCAGATTGTGGTTCTTGTGGAGTAGGAATGGAATCATCAGAAATTACAGGTATTTCAGGTGGTTTAAGTGTAATACCACTTCTCGTGGTAATGGCTTTAGCTTTTTCATTCCGGGGGTTAGCATTTGTATCACTAAGTAAACTTCCCGGTTTTCTTTCACCTATCAACCTTGTTAGGTAACTTACTTCTTGTTCCAGATTTTGGATAGAAGTTTGTTGATTTCTAAATGCTTGAGCATTTTGTTCATTCGTTTGTTTCTGAGATGTGAAAAATTGAGTTTGAGAATCAACTAGCTTTGACATCATATCTTCAAAATTTGGCTTTTTATCATCGGTTTGTGGTGGTTTATTTTGAAAAATAGGTCTTTGCTGATTGTAAGTATTATTGGATACTTGTTGATTGCTAGGACCTTGTTGGTTGTTGTATGGAACATTTCGGTTATAATTCTGATTTTGATTGTAGATTGGTCTTAGCGGTTGATAATTATTCTGATAATTATTTCCAGGCCGTTGGTTCATGTATGAAACATTCTCTCTTTGTTCCATTGTTAGTTCAATACTGAGACAATCTTTTGTCAAATGTGGTCCTCCACACTGCTCACAACTAATTCTTATTGAGTAAATATCTTTAGTCATCTTTTCCATTCGTCTCTCGACAGCATCTATCTTTGCTGAAATGGAATCTAAGTCATGGCTAGAATCGGCTCTAGCTGCTTTAGATGATCTAACGATATCTTTTTCTTGGTGCCACTCATGTGAGTGGGAAGCAGTGTTATCAATAATTTTGTAAGCATCAGTTGCGGTTTTCTTCATAATGGAACCACCAGCTGCTATATCGATGTCTTTCCTTGTAGTGATGTCGCATCCTTGGTAGAATATTTGTACTATTTGACAGGTGTCTAAACCATGTTGCGGACATCCTCTCAATAACTTTCCAAATCTTGTCCACGCCTCATACAGAGTTTCGTTTGGCTTTTATGTGAACGTAACAATTTCTCCTTGAAGTCTTACGGCTTTAGATGCCGGAAAGATTTGTTTAAGAAAATTTTCAACTAAAACGTCGCATGTATCAATCGCCCCTTCAGGTAACGATTCTAACCAATCTTTGGCTTCTCCCTTTAAAGTCCAGGGAAATAACATGAGATATATCTGTTCATCCTCCACTTCTCTTATTTTGAATAAAGTACATATTCTATTAAAAGTACGAAGATGTTCATTTGGATCTTCCTTCGGTGCACCACTAAATTGGCATTGATTAGTTACCATGTGTAGGATTTGTCCTTTGATTTCATAATCTGGCACATTAATGTCAGGTTGAGTAATTGTGTGACCTTGGTCAGTGCGTTTAGCTCTCATTCGGTCTTTCATACTTAGAGGTTCCAGATTCTCCATGATTGAATTTGTTGAATCTGAATCACTATAGGATTCTGATTTAATGGTTGGTTCCTCGACAATCTCTGTTTGAATGATTGGTGGTTCCGGAGGAAAGATTAATGGTTCAGGATCTCTGAATTGTCCCTGAATATTCTCCGGATTCTCAATTGTGAGGTCGGGTTCAAAAAATGGATTATCGGAAATTTGAATTGGAATACTTGGTCGACTGGATGACGATTCTAAAGAAAAATCAACGGCGACAATATTTGCTAGATGTCTTGATCGAGTTACAGGTGGTGAACGTACAAAAGGTGGTGAACGTTTTGCTCGGTGCATTCACTGAATATCCTATTAGTTATAAAAATAAAAATTATATAAGTTATCAAATTAATAGACCTTTCTGATTTTGCCCACGTTTCGAATAGCCAATAGATGTAGCAGGGAGCCAGAACCCTTTAAATCGGAAGCCCACAACTCGCCACTAACAAATCCAACTATTACTACGAACCAGAAAATTTTGGATGTCTATCAATTTAACCGCTTAAAATAATTTTTCGTTGAAATTTAAAAAAAAATTTAGAGAAGAAATAGAAAATTCTATGTCGTAAAATCTAGAGCGGCAAAAAATAAGAAAGAAAAAGAACGCGTCGAAAAACGTCGAAAAATAAAAGGTAGAAAGATAATAAAAAGAACGTAGCGTGTCGAAACTTAAAAAGGAACTAAAAACTAAGAATTAAAAGTTGCGTTTAAAAATATTAAAGCTTAAAAGGAATAGTATATCCAAAACGTCAATAACTTAAAAAGTACTAAAATATAAAAACGGCGTTGCAAAATTCTAAAGCACCTAAATCTTAGTCTAAAGAAAATGCACTTAAGGGATTTTACGGCAAAGCCTAAAAATCTAGAAATAAAAATAACTATGGCAAAAACTATGACTTAAAACTAAATATGAGCGAAAAATAAATATTACGCTAAAATAAATAAAAAGATACAAAATATAAAAATAAACTTAAAGTTGTAAAAAGTACAATTTTTATAAAAATATTATTTTTAAATTAATATTTTATAAAAGTATTAATTTTATAAGTAATAAAACTAATTAAAACCTAAAAATACAAATTTAATTAACTAAAACTAATTAATATTTTAATTAAATCCTAATTAATAATAATAATAAATTAAACAACCCTAATTTCGTAATTAATGCTGCAGTATTTGACCTGTCAAAAACCTCCGCGAGTGCGGATGCCAACTGGCAAAAAGTACCGCGAGTGCGGATACCTCAGGTTGAGATCAGATGCAGTTCGAATTTTGCAGGCTCAGTTTGTTTTATTAAATTTTTATTTTACTTTTTATTTTAATTTTCTGTTTTATAAAATATTTATATAAAATAAATAAAAACTTATAATTTGAAAAATAGAAATAGAATTACTTTATAATTTTATATATTTTAAACAAATTCTTAAAAATATATAGACATTTTTTTTTATATTTTTGTATTTTTAATATTTAAAACGTATTTTTACAAAAATAAACTAAAACTTAATAAAAAAAAATTTTATATATAGCGTTGCGCTTTCGGCGTTTAATTCTCCCCGGCAGCGGCGCCAAAAATACTTGATGTGCGTAGGGGTGTATACAAAATAGTTATATTTTTACAAGGAAATACTATTAAATATGATACAATTTTACACAAGTTATTTATTTATTTATAGAGTGGATATACCTAAACCTTGCTACAACACTTATAGGCAGTGTACCTAATCGTACAGTAGTGTAGTTTTTAGTAAGTCCGGTTCGTTCCACATGGAGACTTAAACTAGTTCAACGCTATATTAGTTTTAATTGTAAAAATACAAATATATTTATATAAGTAATATAATTATTATAAAAGGGGGTTTTTATCGTTTAATGACCGGTTTGTCGATCTTAAAACTTTAGTCGCAGTTAAAACCTAATGTAAAATATTAAAAATAATTATAACTTAATTTAAAGCGTAAAGTAAATAACGATAATGAAATTGCGATAAATAAAATTGCGATAAAATAAAATTGCGATAATTAAAAGGTACGATAAATAAAATGACAATAAATTAAAGTGCGATAATTTAAAGTGCAATTAAATATGAAATATATAAATTATGCTTATTTAAACTTCCGTAATCATGATGTTTGACGTGTTGATTTTAGTTTTATTACCATGGGTTAATTGTCCTTTGTCCTGGATTATTTAATATGTCCGTCTGGTTTTTGTCCATAACAGTCCATCAGTCATAAATATAAAGTGCGAGTGTCCTCGTCAAATTATCCTTATATCCGAAGTCAAATATTCCAACTAATTGGGGACTTAAACTGTAACAAGGTCTTAATACTTTGTTTAATAATTACATCAGGATATCGACTGCGTGTAACCCAAGGTTTTAATACTTTGTTAACAATTACGCCAAGTGTCCTTGTACATAATTCACCCCTGTTTTAATAAGTCTATTAACTATTAATCCATTCCCGTGTCCGGTTAAATGAACGATTATTCGTACATATAAATATCCCGCCCATCGTGTCCGATCGAGTGTATATGGTTATTTATAGGTACGTCCAATTGTAAATCTTTATATTAAATTAACAAACTATCATTTAGTTAAACAAATATAAAGCCCATTAATAGCCCATAGTCTAATTTCCACAAGTGTCGTTCTTTTGTCCAAACCCCAATTATGGTACAAAGTTCAATTACCCAATCTTTAATATTTTAGCCCAACATCATGATTACTTCGATTTAAATAAGCATAATAATAACTTAGCTACGAGACATTAATGAAAATAATATAAACATAACTTACAGTGGGTATTAATAGCGTAGTGGTACACGGACAGAGTTCCGACTTACAAAACCTTAAAACATTCGACTAACCCAACCTTATTATTATCACTAACTTAAAATTAAAATTACAAATTGAGATTACGACTTGGATTGATAATTGATACATATATTATGTATATAGAGTAAAAAATAGAAAAATATGTAAAAAAATTCGATCAGAATGCGCGACTTTTATAGCCCCACAATTCACTGTAGACCTCCGCGAGTGCGGATATTTTGTTCACAAAAGTTCCGCGAGTGCGGAGGTATGGAATACAGCTCATCTCTTGATTTAAACGTGGGCTGCTGTATTTTTTAATATAATATATATATATATAATTTATATAATTGTATATATATTATATTATATTCTTGTGCATAGTTGACTTGTAATTTTTGGTCCGTTGTGTCGCGCACTGAAAGTTGGTTCATGTCTCGGTTCCGGATTTTCGAACGTCCTTGCGTACTATTTAATATCTTGTACTTTGCGTTTTGCGTCTTGTACTCTTGTAATTTTGAGACGTTTCTCATCAATAATTTGAACCACTTTGATTGTAATTTGTACTTTTTAGCTTTTTGGTCGTTTGCCTCTTCAAATCGTCGAATCTATCTTTTGTCTTCACCTTTTATTATTTAAACGAATATCACTTGTAAATAGAACAACCTCAACTAAAAGCTTGTCTTTCTTGAAAGATAATGCTATGAAATATATGTTCGTTTTTAGTATTATCAGTGGACTTATGCATATTAATTTGTAAACCTGAGTAAGCATGGAAATCATCCAAAATATATAACAAGCTATCCAAATTATCTCTACTCCATCTAGATATAACAACTGCATCATCCGTGTAAAAAAGGTGAGAAACCATGGTTGGATTAATGCCTATCGAAACTCCCTGAAAAGTCCCTTCAAGAATTTTATTTTTGATACACAAGTGGAGGCCTTCCATTATAATCAAAAACAAGAATGGACTTAAAGGATCCCCTTGTCTCAACTCTCTCCGGACCGAGAATTCGTTTGTGGGACTACCGTTGACAAGGATGGAAGTACGGGATGATTGAAGGATCATCTGTACCCATGCTCGCCACGTAGATCTAAACCCAAGGATATTTAGCATAAAATCGAGGAACTTCCAATGGACCGTATCATAAGCTTTTTCAAAGTCAATCTTGAAAATCATCATTTTTTCTTTTCGCTTTTTACACCATTCCAAAGTCTCATTCAAAATGAACGGGCAATCTAAAATTTGTCGACCCGCAATAAAGGTAGACTGTTCTTTGCATATGATTTTATCCATAACCTTCACAATTTTAGACGCCATAATCTTAGTAATACTGATTTATATTTTCAAATTATGTTGATTATTGATTTATTGTTTGATGTTAGGAGGAAGAAGTAAAAAAAAAAAAAATATATCTGTAACCATCACAAAATTATCTATTCCTAAGCATCATATATTTTCATAAGAATTCTCATGTTCAAATATCACTTACAAACCCATCTTGTGTGGCAACAGAAAGCGTCATAAATGATCAAGGGATAACACTCTAGACCGCACGTGCATCCGACTAAAAATACTCACGACTAATCTGTTATCGGTTTACTTGTTTCATATATTTAATAAAATTTTGTGAGCCCTTTTTCACGTCTGTATTCCATAACCACGCAGACTTGCCTGGGTCACCACCGAGTTGCCCAATAAAGCACATCACCCGGGTTCAATTCCTGGCTATGCCAAATTGTTCAAAAATGAAATATGACTAGAGGGTGCACATAATGCCCAATTCAACTGGTACCAGGTCTGGCGCTCGGGGGACTTGATTACCCGAGGTTTTACCTTCTATGGGGTAGAAGGAGCCAATGTGCCCATTCATTGGAGGGTTACTACGTTTACCAAATATATATATATATATATATATATATATATATATATATATATATATATATATATATATATATATATATATATATATTCCATGTTAAACTTTCAACATTGAAGTTTAGTGTTGATTCCTCGTTTGGGAATGAAACTGTTGACCTTGAGAAAAAAAATATAATGAACTTTTGTTATATTATCCATATATTCATTTATATTCGATTATTTGACTTTTTACAATAAAAGAGTTATTTTCGGTTTTTAGATAGAACACTTTGTAAAGGTTAAGTTCCTTTGGAACGTGTAAAGTTGACACTTGGTCACAATTAAAGTGGCATCTGCCTAACGTTTTATGCCTACTTCTATTATATCTGCTAATGCTATATGTGAACAATCCTTCTATCCTATTGATGGGGCTAAAGTTTGGCGTGTTGCACTATCTTAGATATCAAGTGATAAGACCCTATATGAACTTCATTAAATTACATTTATAGTAATAAATCACTTTTTATTACTCGTATAAATACTCTTTCCATCTTAGAATAAGGTAAGACCTTGTAGTGGTTAAGGCATTTTTTATCGTATTCCTTGTCTTTTTGCAATTTTTTTTATGAATAAGACATGTTTCTTTTTTGAGCGGAGTAGTGGTGGTGTTTCATTTTTAATGTTTTCTTTTAGTGTAATGGTGATGTGACGTTTTAATTTTGTTTTTCATTTTTGTTTGAATTATTATTATTATTATTATTATTATTATTATTATTATTATTACTATTTTTACTAATTATAACAGATTAAATTTTTTTAACATCACTTTTATTAAAACACTAGTAAAGTTAGATATACCTTCGGCAATTCGAACAAATAATTGACGACTCATTCGAAAACGTCTCTTAAATTTTTTTTCGGATACACCGGTGAATCCGCAAAATAATCATTATATAACCTTATAGCCGCATCTTCACGATCCCTGGGAATATGAACCCGGGTTCGAGGGACTCGCAAACTACTAGCATCTCCCTCGATTTCTTCTTCCGTTAAACTATTAACAAAACTAACAATTTTTTCATCATCGGAATCATCAATAAGAAACTCGAGCATCTTGAATGTTTTATCCATTGTAAACAAATTAAAATTTTATGTTGTTTGATAAGAAAATAAGAATGAATGGAAGAGTTGTGTGTATTTTGGTTAAATTGTCGATATATAAATATGTAATAATAATTAGAAATTTTTTTTATTACAACGGTAAAAAAAGATGGACAAATCAGGTTGTGACACATGGCACGAAGGGGTTCCTTCACCCGTTGGAATCGAACGGCAGCACCAAAAACGCCGGCAAGTGATGCGTTGCTACGGCCGTTTCTGGCGTTTCTTCTCCTCCACATCAGCAAGTGACGGCGTCACTTGCTCCCCATACAAATGTTCTAAGTGTTCATATTTTATTTTACTTTGTTCCACAATACGTATTCACTTATATAGTTATATTCCTTCACACAAGTCGATACGATACATAGAGTAAATGGTAAAAGTAACATTTGTCTCTCAAAAATGAATATTTGTACTTTACCTGAAAGTGTGTATCAAACATCAATAAAATATATATTTTGCGACGGATGAAGTACTAGTACAAATTTATATACCTACCTTTTAAAACTATAGTTAATATGCATTTTATCCTCAACAAATAATACACATTCCAATTAAGGTCACTAGTATCGGCACCCGCCGTTGAACCGCCATTGGAGCCGCTCTTCAAGGGCGCCGATACCAGCAATTCTGTGATGCTCCGCCCTTCAACGACCGTGCTTAATTTTGCTTGGCAACGACATATTGAATCACGGATTGGTCTTGGTTTGCAACGGCTATTTTCTAGTTCAACGGATAGATTTTTCATTTATATATATCCACCAACTAGTTCAACGGAAGTATAAGAACAAGTTTACCAAAGACGAGTAGTGTTTGTTGTTTTTTAAATTCATGTCTTGTAATCGTTTTTTATTTATTTTTATTTTTTTAGGAATTTGTAATGTTTTTATTTTTAGGACTTTGTAATGTTTTTTTTTTAGGACTTTGTAATGTTTTTTTTTTAATAGGAATTTGTAGTGTTTTTTTTTATTAATAAAAATTTTACTTTTAGAATTTTAATTGTTATATATAAGTTAATAATATAAAAGTTTAATATAAAAAATAGAGGTGGGATCAAGTGATGGGTATGTCATGGATGTTAGCATTTAGTGGTTGGTTAGTGATGGAAAGAAAGTGCTAATGTGGCGCTGATGTGGCAGTCAGTGATTCCATGACGGACCGCCATGGTTAAGAGTGGTCTAAGAAGATTCTGAATTACTTTTGTCCATTTATAGTTGGTATTAACAAGTGAAGGGTGAGGCCCACACTGTAATGAAAAAGAACATACTGGAAAAGGAAATTGAGAGAAGTTGAATAATTATTACTACTTATTATTTTAGGGTAGTGATATATACACAATCAATTTTTACAAATACACAACCAAATATGTTTTACAGTGTTGTACTGTAAAACACTGTAAAGCATGTTTGGTTGTGTATTTTTGTAAAAATTGATTGTGTATATATCATCACCCATTATTTTATCCCTATATACTAAAACACGTGTCGTATTTCGTCTTTTTAGTTTTATCGGATTGTCGTTTTGAGTTTGCGTTCACACTACAAACGGTCCTTCAACTTCGGCCCAATTTACACAACGGCCCCTCAACTTTACACTTTTTCAGGCGTAAAAAGCGTAAACATATAATTTTATTAAAATAAAAGAACCTAATTCTACCCTAATTTTTAACGGGCCCTATCTTCTCGCTCGGTGCAAATTAAATTTTTCAGAGATCACCGTTCAACTCGAAAAATCCTAATGAACACAACGGGACTAACTACGCGCGAAATGGACATCATTAAAAAAACACTAGATAACGGGCCCTATATTCTCGCTCGGTGCGAGTTAAATTTTTCCGAGATCACCGTTTAACTCGAAATAATGTTACGAACACAACGCGACTAACTATACGCGAAACGGACATCGTTAAAAAAAAACTAAATATTTCGGGCTATATTACATACATATACATACACGTCCAACAAACAACCCAACCTACTAGATATATTAGGTACCAAACAACGTATATCCAAATATGATCGCGCGTCGAATACAACCGCAGCAACGCGCGGTCGAATTTCTAGTTGAGAATTCTAAGCGAGGAAATAAAAAATAAAAATTTATAGAAAGAAATTATAAAATTAAAAGGTGTAAAGGTAAAAATAATAATTTAAAATAAATGTTAGAAAAGAGTAAAAAGAAACTCAGACCCCCACCCCCTTTAAGAATTATCACTAAAAAACCCATTTTTGTGACCCTTTTTCATGAAAGCCAAAAAAAAAAAATTTGTCAATTTGCCCTCGCAAGAAGCAATGTGCCTCTTGCTCCCTTGCGACTTGCGTCCTTGCGACCTTGTTGCACCTGGGAGCAAGGTGTCTTGCTCCTTGCTCCTTGCTCCCGGGTGGAAGCAAGGGAGCAAGACGCACCTTGCGTCCTTTGAAATGTCCCGTTCATATTGATTATAAACGTTCCATAATAATTGATTTCGCCGCGAGGTTTTGACCTCTATATGAGACGTTTTTCAAAGACTGCATTCTTTTTTAAAACAACCATAACCTTTATTTTATCGATAAAGGTTTAAAAAGCATTACGTAGATCATCAAGTAATGATAATCTAAAATATACCGTTTACACACGACCATTACATAATGGTTTACAATAAGAATATATTACATCAAAAATAAGTTTCTTGAATGCAGTTTTTACATAATATCATACAAGCATGGACTCCAAATCTTGTCCTTATTTTAGTATGCAACATCGGAAGCTCTTAATAATCACCTGAGAATAAACATGCTTAAAACGTCAACAAAAATGTTGGTGAGTTATATGTTTAACCTATATATTATCAAATCATAATAATAGACCACAAGATTTTATGTTTCAATATACATCCCATACATAGAGATAAAATTCATTCATATGGTGAACACCTGGTAACCGACATTAACAAGGTGCATATAAGAATATCCCCTATCATTCCGGAAAATCCTTCGGACATGATAAAAACGAATTCGAAGTACTAAAGCATCCGGTACTTTGGATGGGGTTCGTTAGGCCCAATAGATCTATCTTTAGGATTCGCGTCAATTAGTAGATCGGTTTACTAATTCTTAGGCTACCAAGCAAAAGGGACATATTCGGCTTCGATCATTCACCCATATAATGTAGTTTCATTTACTTGTGTCTATTTTGTAAAACATTTATAAAACTACATGTATTCTCATCCCAAAATATTAGATTTTAAAAGTGGGACTATAACTCACTTTCACAGATTTTTACTTCGTCGGGAAGTAAGACTTGGCCACTGGTCGATTCACGAACCTATAAAAAATATGTACATATATATCAAAGTATGTTCAAAATATATTTACAACACTTTTAATACATTTTGATGTTTTAAGTTTATTAAGTCAGCTGTCCTCGTTAGTAACCTACAACTAGTTATCCATAGTTAGATGTACAGAAAAAAATTGATATATATTATCTTGAATCAATCCACGACCGAGTGTATACACGTCTCAGGCTAGATCACAACTCAAAGTATATATATTTTTAGAATCAACCTCAACCCTGTATAGCTAACTCCAACATTACTGCATATAGAGTGTCTATGGTTGTTCCAAATAATATATATACATGGATCGATATGATATGTCAAAAAATTTGCATACGTGTCTATGGTATCCCAAGATTACATAATATATTAGAATACATGTATAATACAATATAAGTTAGCTAGGATATGATTTGTATAGAATTGTTACAATATTTTCCGTAGCTACAACAATAAAAAAAAATATCCAATCTTGTTTTACCCATAACTTCTTCGTTTTAAATATGTTTTGAGTGAATCAAATTGCTATAGTTTCATATTGAACTCTATTTTATGAATCTAAACAGAAAAAGTATAAGTTTATAGTCAGAAATATAAGTTACAAGTCGTTTTTGTAAGAGGTAGTCATTTCAGTCGAAAGAACGACGTCTTGATGACCATTTTGAAAAACATACTTCCACTTTGAGTTTAACCATGATTTTTGGATATAGTTTCATGTTCATAAGAAAAATCATTTTCCCAGAAGAACAACTTTTAAATCAAAGTTTATCATAGTTTTTAATTATCAAACCCAAAACAGCCCGCGGTGTTACTACGACGGCGTATGTCTGGTTTTACGGTGTTTTTCGTGTTTCCAGGTTTTAAATCATTAAGTTAGCATATCATATAGATATAGAACATGTGTTTATTTGATTTTAAAAGTCAAGTTAGAAGGATTAACTTTTGTTTGCGAACAAGTTTAGAATTAACGAAACTATGTTCTAGTGATTTCAAGTTTAAACCTTCGAATAAGATATCTTTATATGTATGAATCGAATGATGTTATGAACATCATTACTACCTCAAGTTTTGTGGATAAACCTACTGGAAAAGAGACAAATGGATCTAGTTTCAAAGGATCCTTGGATGGCTTGAAAGTTCTTGAAGCAGAATCATGACACGAAAACAAGTTCAAGTAAGATTTCCACTCGAAATAAGATTGTTATAGTTATATAAATTGAATCAAAGTTTGAATATGAGTATTACCTTGTATTAGAAAGATATCTTACTGTAAATAAGAAAGATTTCTTGAGGTTGGATGATCACTTTACAAGATTGGAAGTAAGCTAGCAAACATGGAAGTATTCTTGATTTTATGAAACTAGAACTTATAGAATTTATGAAGAACACTTAGAACTTGAACATAGAACTTGAGAGAGATCAATTAGATGAATAAAATTGAAGAATGAAAGTGTTTTTAGGTGTTTTTGGTCGTTGGTATATGGATTAGATATAAAGGATGTGTAATTTTGTTTACATGTAAATAAGTCATGAATGATTACTAATATTTTTATAATTTTATGAGATATTTCATGCTAGTTGCCAAATGATGGTTCCCACATGTGTTAGGTGACTCACATGGGCTGCTAAGAGCTGATCATTGGAGTGTATATACCAATAGTACATACATCTAAAAGTTGTGTATTGTACGAGTACGAATACGGGTGCATACGAGTAGAATTGTTGACGAAACTGAACGAGGATGTAATTGTAAGCATTTTTGTTAAGTAGAAGTATTTTGATAAGTGTCTTGAAGTTTTTTAAAAGAGTATGAATACATATTAAAACACTACATGTATATACATTTTAACTGAGTCGTTAAGTCATCGTTAGTCGTTACATGTAAATGTTGATTTGAAACCTTTAAGTTAACGATCTTGTTAAATGTTGTTAACCCAATGTTTATTATATCTAATGAGATGTTAAATTATTAAATTATCATGATATTATGATATATTAATATATCTTAGTATGATATAAATATAGTTAAATGTTGTTACAACGATAATTGTTACATATATGTCTCGTTTCGAAATCATTAAGTTAGTAGTCTTGTTTTTACATATGTAGTTCATTGTTAATACACTTAATGACATGTTTACTTATCATTTATCATGATTAAACATAGTGTAACAATATCTTAATATGATTCATATGTAATTAGTAAGACGTTGTTATAACGATAATCGTTATATATATCGTTTCGAGTTTCTTAATTCAATAAACTCAATTTTATGTATATAACTCATTGTTAAAATACCTAATGAGATACTTACTTATCATAATATAATGTTAACTATATATATAATCATATATATGTCATCATATAGTTTTTACAAGTTTTAACGTTCGTAAATCACCGGTCAACTTGGGTGGTCAAATGTCTATATGAAACCTATTTCAATTAATCAAGTCTTAAAAAGTTTGATTGCTTAACATGTTGGAAACACTTAATCATGTAAATAACAATTTAATTTAATATATATAAACATGGAAAAGTTCGGGTCACTACATTACCTACCCGTTAAATAAATTTCGTCCCGAAATTTTAAGCTGTTGAAGGTGTTGACGAATCTTCTGGAAATAGGTGCGGGTATTTCTTCTTCATCTGATCTTCACGCTCCCAGGTGAACTCGGGTCCCCTACGAGCATTCCATCGAACCTTAACAATTGGTATCTTGTTTTGCTTAAGAGTTTTAACCTCACGATCCATTATTTCGACGGGTTCTTCGATGAATTGAAGTTTTTCGTTGATTTGGATTTCGTCTAACGGAATAGTGAGATCTTCTTTAGCAAAACATTTCTTCAAATTCGAGACGTGGAAAGTGTTATGTACAGCCGCGAGTTGTTGAGGTAACTCAACTTGGATTTAATTTCCCTCGTTTACCAAATCGAACAACACCTTTCCAAGGTGCAACCTTAAGCATGACCATCTCTCCAATTTCAAATTCTATATCTTTTCTTTTAATGTCGGCGTAGCTCTTTTGTCGACTTTGGGCGGTTTTCAACCATTATTGAATTTGGATGATCTTCTCGGTAGTTTCTTGTATTATCTCCGGACCCGTAATCTGTCTATCCCCCACTTCACTCCAACAAATCGGAGACCTTCAATTTCTACCATAAAGTGCTTCAAATGGCGCCATCTCAATGCTTGAATGGTAGCTGTTGTTGGAGGAAAATTCTGCTAACGGTAGATGTCGATCCCAACTGTTTCCGAAATCAATAACACATGCTCGTAGCATGTATTCAAGCGTTTGTATCATCCTTTCGCTCTGCCCATCAGTTTGTGGATGATAGGCAGTACTCATGTCTAGACGAGTTCCTAATGCTTAATGTCTGCCAGAATCTTGAAATAAATCTGCCATCTCTATCAGAGATAATAGAGATTGGTATTCCATGTCTGGAGACAACTTCCTTCAAATACAGTCGTGCTAACTTCTCCATCTTGTCATCTTCTCTTATTGGTAGGAAGTGTGCTGATTTGGTGAGACGATCAACTATTACCCAAATAGTATCAAAACCACTTGCAGTCCTTGGCAATTTAGTGATGAAATCCATGGTAATATTTTCCCATTTCCATTCTGGGATTTCGGGTTGTTAAAGTAGACCTGATGGTTTCTGATGCTCTGCTTTGACCTTAGAACACGTCAAACATTCCCCTACGTATTTAGCAACATCGGCTTTCATACCTGGCCACCAAAAATGTTTCTTGAGATCCTTGTACATCTTCCCCGTTTCAGGATGTATTGAGTATCTGGTTTTATGAGCTTCTCTAAGTACCATTTCTCTCATATCTCCAAATTTTGGTACCCAAATTCTTTCAGCCCTATACCGGGTTCCGTCTTCCCAAATATTAAGATGCTTTTCCGATCCTTTGGGTATTTCATCCTTTAAATTTCCCTCTTTTAAAACTGCTTGTTGCGCCTCCTTTATTTGAGTAGTAAGGTTAGTGTGAATCATTATATTCATAGATTTTACACGAATGGGTTCTCTGTCCTTTCTGCTCAAGGCGTCGGCTACCACATTTTCCTTCCCCGGGTGATAACGAATCTCAAAGTCGTAATCATTCAACAATTCAATCCATCTGCGCTGCCTCATGTTCAGTTGTTTCTGATTAAATATGTATTGAAGACTTTTGTGATCGGTATATATAATACTTTTGACCCCATATAAGTAGTGCCTCCAAGTCTTTAATGCAAAAACAACCGCGCCTAATTCCAAATCATGCGTCGTATAATTCTGCTCGTGAATCTTCAATTATCTAGACGCATAAGCAATTACTTTCGTTCGTTGCATTAATACACAACCGAGACCTTGCTTTGAGGCATCACAATATATCACAAAATCATCATTCCCTTCAGGTAATGACAATATAGGTGTCGTAGTTAACTTTTTCTTTAACAATTGAAACGCTTTCTCTTGTTCATCTTTCCATTCAAATTTCTTCCCTTTATGCGTTAATGCAGTCAAGGGTTTTGCTATTCTGGAATAGTCTTGGATGAACCTTCTGTAGTAACCAGCTAGTCCTAAAAACTGACGTATGTGTTTCGGAGTTTTCGGGGTTTCCCACTTTTCAACGGTTTCAATCTTTGCTGGATCCACCTGAATACCTTCTTTGTTCACTATGTGACCGAGGAATTGAACTTCTTCCAACCAAAATGCACACTTTGAAAACTTAGCGTACAGTTTTTCTTTTCTCAGCAACTCTAGCACTTTTCTCAAATGTTCTTCGTGCTCTTGATCATTCTTCGAGTAAATAAGTATGTCATCGATGAAAACAATGACAAACTTGTCAAGATATGGCCCACACACTTGGTTCATGAGGTCCATGAACACAGCCGGTGCATTAGTCAAGCTAAACGGCATAACCATAAACTCGTAATGACCGTAACGCGTCCTAAAAGCAGTCTTTGGAATATCATCCTCCTTCACCCGCATTTGATGATATCCAGAACGTAAATCGATCTTCGAAGAAACAGACGAGCCTTGTAGTTGATCAAATAAGTCGTCGATTCTCGGTAGTGGATAACGGTTCTTGATGGTAAGTTTGTTCAACTCTCGGTAGTCGATACACAACCTGAATGTACCATCTTTCTTCTTGACAAACAAAACAGGAGCTCCCCGTGGTGATGTGCTTGGTCGAATGAAACCACGCTCTAAAAGTTCTTGTAATTGGCTCTGAAGTTCCTTCATTTCGCTGGGTGCAAGTCTGTATGGAGCACGAGCTATTGGTGCAGCTCCTGGTACAAGGTCTATTTGAAATTCAACGGATCGATGTGGGGGTAATCCCGGTAATTCTTTCGGAAATACATCGGAAAATTCTTTTGCGACGAGAACATCACTGATGTTCTTTTCTTCAGGTTTAACTTTCTCGATGTGTGCTAGAATGACGTAACAACCTTTTCTTATTAGTTTTTGCGCCTTCAAACTACTAATAAGATTTAACTTCGCGTTGTTCTTTTCTCCGTACACCATTAAATGTTTTCCTTTTTCACGCATAATACGAAGCGCATTTTTGTAACACACGACCTCTACTCTTACCTTCTTCAACCAGTCCATGCCAATTATTACAACAAAACTCCCTAACTCAACTGGTATTAAATCAATCTTAAACGTTTCATCACCCAATTTAATTTCTCTATCCCGACATATATTATCTGCTGAAATTAATTTACCATTTTCTAATTCGAGTAAAAATTTATTATCCAAAGGCATCAATGGGCAACTTAATTTAGCACAAAAATCTCTACTCATATAGCTTCTATCCGCACCCGAATCAAATAAAACATAAGCAGATTTATCGTCAATAAGAAACGTACCCGTAACAAGCTCCGGGTTTTCCTGTGCTTCTGCCGCATTAATATTGAAAACTCTTTCACGGTCCTGCCCATTAGTATTCCCCTGATTCGGGCAATTTCTAATAATGTGGCCCGGTTTTCCACATTTATAACAAACAGCGTTGGTATTACTTGCTCCGACACTGTTCGATTCGGCATTACTTGTTCCGACATTGTTTACTCCCTTAGTTCTGTTAAACTTTGGTCCATAGACCTCACACTTTGTCGTGCTATGACCATTTCTTTTACACCTGTTGCAAAATGTCGTGCAAAACCCCTGATGATTTTCTTCACACCTATGACATGGCTGTTTTTGGTTTTTGTTACCGTTGTTGTTATTGAGGTTGTTGTTGGGATTGTTATTGTTGTTGTAGTTGTTGTTGTTGTTGGGATGTTTGTTGTAGTTATTGTTAGGATTGCGGTTATTGTTGCGATTGTTGTTGCGGTTGTTAGGATAGTTGTTGCGATTTTGGTTGTAATTGTTGTTGTTGTTGTACTCGTGACTCTTGTCACCATTTTCCTCCCACTTCCTCTTGAGTTGTTTCGTGTTAGCTTCTTCGGCCGCCTGCTCTTTAATTCTTCCCTCAATCTGATTTATGATTTTATGAGCCATTCGACTTGCCTTCTGTATAGAAGCGGGCTCGTGTGAACTTACATCTTCTTGAATCCTTACTGGTAACCCTTTTACAAACGCGTCGATCTTCTCTTCTTCATCTTCGAATGCACCCGGACACAATAGGCACAGCTCTGTGAATCGTCGTTCATATGTGGTAACGTCGAACCCTTGTGTTCGTAACTCTCTAAGTTCTGCCTTGAGTTTATTGACTTCGTTTCTAGGACGGTACTGCTCGTTCATCAATTGTTTGAATGCCGACCACGGTAGTGCGTAAGCAGCATTTTGTCCTACCTGTTCAAGATAGGTGTTCCACCACGTTAACGCAATACCTGTGAAGGTATGTGTAGTGTACTTAACTTTGTCCTCTTCAGTACACTTACTTATGGCAAACACCGATTGGACTTTCTCGGTCCACCGTTTCAATCCAATTGGTCCTTCGGTTCCATCAAATTCCAAAGGTTTGCAGGCAGTGAATTATTTGTAGGAGCATCCTACACGATTTCTTGCGCCGTTAGCTGCATTGCTAGATTCAGAGTTATTGTTGGTATGTAGCGCAGCCTGTACTGCGGCTATGTTTGCAGCAAGAAAGGTACAAAATTCCTCTTCGCTCATATTCATGATGTGTCGAGTAGTCGGTGTCATTTCCTTCAAAATAGCCAACTAAATCGAGTTAATCATACAGAATATTAAGAGTAGTCAATAGTATTTCGTAGCATAATATGAACTCATTTATAAAAGCTTTTTCTTCATATTTGCGTTTTATAAGTTTAAATTCGGGTACTACCTACCCGTTAAGTTCATACTTAGTAGCTAATATACAATTCAACTACTACAATTCCATATGAAAAACTGATTATAATAATATATCACATACAAATATTCTTCAAACTTACAACTTCGCTATATTACATATAACATGAAATATAGTACACTTTGATACAGGACAGTTTTGAAGATAAATCTACTTAATACGCAAGTTGTTCAGCAAAGGAAATAAAGACACGTAATTCATAAGTCCAGAAACAAGTCATGCATTCTGGTTTTACTAAGACGACTTCCCATCCTTGGTCTTGTGGAAAATAACCGTTATGACCATTGGCTAGGCAGCATGTTGTAATGTCGTCAAAAGGACTAGGGTTTCGTAAGGTCCAACAGCCCCGTAATAATCTAAAAACCTTGTTTCTCACCCCAACTACTGAATCCGTCACTTGTGGGAAGGTTTTATTTAAAAGCTGCAATCCGATGTTCTTTTTCTCACTTTGGTAAGAAGCGAACATCACTAACCCGTAAGCATAACATGCTTCTTTATGTTGCATGTTAGAAGCTCTTTATAATT
Organism: Rutidosis leptorrhynchoides; assembly: GCF_046630445.1. NCBI lineage: Eukaryota > Viridiplantae > Streptophyta > Magnoliopsida > Asterales > Asteraceae > Rutidosis > Rutidosis leptorrhynchoides. Next base: position 105,584,601 of record NC_092343.1, read on the forward strand.
CACGAAATCCTATGTTGGGATATGTTGAGTCAAAATAGGTTCTTAACCCGTAGCGTAAAATTGCTGTAAGACCCTAATCAGTTTGTACAGCAGTGTAAATATGTTACATAGTGTGTGGGTGATGTTGTGCAGTTAAACAGAAGTCACTGAGTGAGCTGAGCCTAGTGCGCGCCGCGCACACTAAAGGGAGCGCGCCGCGCACCCTTACTGTAGCCGGGTTCCAGCTTTTTAAATCAGATATTTTGATGGGCATTTTGGTAAATTCACTTATGAATGGGTTAAAGACAGATAGGTCAGTTTGTGGAGAACCATTACTCCATTATCAACAACCTTATCACTTTAACTTTAATTCTAGAGAGAGATTGTGATTTTTGAGAGAGAAAGCTTAAATCCAAGAGGAAGGAGCTTGTTTTGGGTTAAAGTTCAAGCATTAAAGTCGTTCATCTTATCTCTAGCTTCGTTGTGGTAGTTGTGGTATGTTCTAATTTTATTTTCCTTACTTTGATTTAGTGTAAGGGTTAGGGTTTGAGTAAATGATGAACACAAAACCCATTATTGGTGATTTTGGGTGTTCTTGGGTAAAATTGAGTCTTGAATACTAATTGGTGACTAGTCTAGGGTTTCAAAGTATTAAATGATGTTTATGAACCCTAATTGGTGAGTTAATTGCTAACACACCTAGTTATTTAGTAAATGGGTGTTGGTTAGTTAGTGGATGACCCGAAATGGGTGTGTTGTCTTAAAATGGTTATTTGGGTAATAAATTGACCTAGTTTGGAAAGATGGGTATGAATTACCCTAATTATGTATTAGTTGGTGTTGTTGGACCTTAATCACTAGCTTTTAAGTGATTAGTGGTGGTCTTGACTTTAATTGGGCGGTTTTGGTATAAATGGGCGATTTAATATATTAAGTCATTAAATGCTCATGTGTAAGTGTTAGTATTGAGTCCACTTAGCTTGTGTGTTGATCAAGTACTTATTATATTAGGTACTTTGCTTTGAAGCTTGTGGAGGTTGAAATCGTCATCTAATTGTTAAGGTGAGTGGAATAATTATATGCGTATGTATATAATGTATCTATTTGTTGTAGCGCGAAAGGTGTAGTGTCGAGGTGTTAAGACACCACGTTTCACGTGAAGGGTGTAGCATCGAGGTGTTAAGATGCCACTCGGGTGTAGCATCGAGGTGTTAAGATGCCACTCGGGTGTAGCATCGAGGTGTTAAGATGCCACCTAGGAGTGTAGTGTCGAGGTGTTAAGACACCACTCCGTAAAATAATGAGTGTTGCATCAAGGTGTTAAGATGCCACTCGGGGTAATGTGCCGAGGTGTTAAGGTGCCACCCTAGGGGTTAGTGGTGCGAGGTGTTAAGTGCCCTAATAGATGTTATGAACACCGATGACGTTTTCGCGAGCACCGTTTCCTTGTACTATTGGTCGACCATGGTTACTTGTGTTGTAAGCATATTATATCATTTCGAGTTATATTATTATGCGGTTGTTGCTATCTTGTGGTATTGGAGATTATAGCTTGTTAATGTGACGATAAGCTAATTGTGTTGCTAGCATGTTTGCGGTTTGTGTAAGTGTATGCAAGTAGGTATAATTATATATGTATTCGTATAATTATTGCATTCACTAAGCTTTGCTTACCCTCTCGTTATTTACCATTTTATAGGTTCGGTTTTGGACAAGGGTAAGGGCATCGTATTGAACTAGAGATCCCGCTTGATGCTAGGGGACGCTTTTGGCTTTAGTAGCTCTTGGAGTTTGACCGGTAGTTGGGTAGTTTAATCCCAAACGCCATGCTCATTGTGTAGTTTGGAACTTAAACTTTTTGGTGGTCGAAACTCTAAACTTGTATTAAACTTGTATTTTGGGTCGTGTGGGCCCCGCTTGTAAAACATCATTTTTATGTTTGATTCGTTTTAGTTTTACATATATAAGTTTGTTGTGAAAAGCGTTCGGTCTAAAAATGTCGGGAAGTGGTCCATCTTTTTGTGTGTTAAAAACAGTTCGGACAGAAGCTGGAGTGTTCTGTGCGCGCCGCGCACCACAGGGGATGCGCGCCGCGCACTCCCCTGTCCAGCAGCTTTTAATTTTTTTTTTAGGACTGTTTATGGTCGGTTATCGGGTTGGGTTGTTACAAGTGGTATCAGAGCATGGTCTAAGGGATTTAGGCGACTTGAGATAGGTGCCTTTTAATGTGTATGCGCTTTTTGCGGGACTTGTAGGAGACGGATCGGACCGGGGATTTGGTTAGTGCTTAGGTCTATGTGAACTAACCTTGCACTAATCGTTTTGTATTGTTTTAGCAATCATCAAGCGAGATAGACGTTGTACTAGCAAGTTAATGCGACGTGCTCGCGTAACAATGATTAGCTACCATTGTTACGGGTTCAAGACGTGTCAAACAAGCAATGTACGATGAGTATCAACCAAGATGGGACGGTGTGGTATATGTATGTCATTCCTTTTCGTTTCGTTGTTTAATCTATATGCATTCTTTAGAATGAAGATGGAAGATGGAACCGGAACGGACGCGCCTATTCATGAGGGGAAGGATGAGTTAACATTAAGGATTGAGGCGGAGTTCGAACGCTATATCTTGATTTTCGCTAACAAGGTTAAGCAAGTTCTCCAAGAGTCGTTTGAGGGAATAGTGACCGAGATAGTTCGAGACCGAGTGCCTAAGGTCGTGAAGGAAGAGTTAGAAAAGAGCTTTCCAAAACCTCAAGGTGACGGTGACGAAGGAGCAACTATGGGGATTGAATCTCATGCTTCAAAATTTGCTGATCACTCTTTGGGTAAGAGAAAGTTAGAATCAAGAGGTGCTCCTAGTAAAAGGGCGAGAAGTACGCCCGGAGGTGTTGAAAAAGTGAAGAAGAGGAGTAAGACAGGTTATGGGCCTACGTGCTTTCGGTGTGGAGGACGAGGTCATTTTGCACGGGATTGTACGAGTGTACCTTTAAGCACGATCAAGTGCTTTATTTGCCAAAAGAAGGGACACCGTAAGTCGGAGTGTTCCGAATCATTTGTAGATCGGGTTAGGAGGTTAGAGCGTGACTATCTGATGATTAGTGGAGCGTAAGGGTCCAACGATGATGTTTCAGGTATTTTCGTCTTTGGTACAAATATGCCTTATTATTGTTTATTTGTGCCGATGGATTCGTGTATGTATTAGGGACTTAAACTTTACTTCGAGATCTATTTAGACTCAAGTGAACTCGGTGAAGATTCGGTTTGTTGATGGTTTTGATGATAGTGCACCAGGGTAGCGCCTGAGTCGTTGACTCGTGGAAACGCGCCCTGGGGACGAATGCATAGTGGTAATACGTAGTATTGATGCGGGTGACATTCCTAATGGAAACACCCTATGATGACATTTGTATTGACGGACGAGGGCGTAAGACTTAGTGCAACCAAGCATTTCTTAGTGATTGGGTAAATGAATCCACTAAGCCATGAGAACGAACTTTGGCGTTAGGTTGTGAGCGCGTGTTCGCGTTTGTAGTGAAGTGGGTGAAACCCTTGAGAGCATGTGTGTATCGTTGACCGGATGCTTTCGTAGTGGTAACGGGTAGAAAGGATTTGATAGTTGGAAAATTCTACCTTGCGGGTAGCGGTAATTTCGTTCTAAAAGGATACGTGTTATGTGGACATTATGTCATCACTTTAGTGGCGCAATCGGGTGACGGTAGACGTTAGTATTTATTATTATCGAATTGAGCTCTCGAGAATTCAGGAAGAGGGACCGACGCCAAGTATGGTCGTGTACGACGGTAAATGGCGAAATCGTTTGACTTTGTAATCTTGACAATTTGATTTAGGAACGAGGTTCTACGTTGGGAAGTTGGTAGTGTTACATCAAAGAAATTGTGTCGACTTTATTAGGATTTATATTCCTACCGAGGAAGCGTAATGGGATTTGAGAAAAGGTACGATGCCTCATTGTCGTATACTTTGGGTAGTAGTTACAAAATAGACATTTTGTGTACTACGAGGAAATTAGATATATGTATTTATTTGGGGTCATCTCTCTGTTGACCGCGTTTGACTTGTGATAGGTGATGAGGGATATCCGGAAGGATTAACTCTTCGTTACCACCCTTGGTTGTGATGGATGGCAAGTGGCTCTCGGGAAGAACCGTTACTTGTATATTTATGATTTTAATTGCCCGTAGGAATTGTGCACATAGCCATTTTGTGCACATGGTTGTGAGTATAGTCGGTTTTAATCACACATTGGTATTAATAGTGCGGTAGCCATGTTTCACACATATATTGTTGGTAGTGTTGCAATAGCCGTTTTTGCGCACTACGGATATATCACGATAGCCGTTTTTGTACACCTTGAGTTTTGTATTGAATAACCTTCTTATTGTTAGTATTGAAAACTACTGGTTGTATACGCCGGTGGTTCGGTCATGAGGACCATGTTGTGTGACTAGTGATACAATAGCCGTGTTCTGATCAAATACTTGTGGTAGATGCGTATTAGCCGTGTATGCGTACTAAGAGGGGTGTTAGGTGGAAGGTGTTATCCGTAAGGATTCATTTTTACTTGGCCTTCATCTTTTGGGTTGTTGACATTAGGTTGAGACTTGGTGGTTTTTAGCATTGTACTTGGTAAGGGTACGCTAGGGGATTGATATCTTGGCACGAGATCGGTTAAGTTCTTCCCGATATAAGGGATTGAGCAAACTTTGTACTCGGACTTGTGGACTTTAGTAAATTGCGGGTGACAATTTGGTTATTAATGTTGACTCTTAGAGAATGATTGCCTAGAGAAGTTGGAAGAATACGTGACGACTTCGCGTATTCTAAGTGATCATTATAGACTTCGGATGTTGTGTGTATTGCACGTTTCGGAATGCGTGCAAGTGTGCATTTAGTTATTGGAATAATCTTCGAATTAATGATTAATTGACGATTCGATTTCAATGGCGGTTTTGTGATTGTGTGGCGAGTGTTGTACGCTCTTGACGGCCACTCTTTTCTTTTATGATTTTGGGGGTGTACGCGGTGTGCCGTTCTAGAGGCATTTCCGTTAATCGCGTTCGTGTGCGAGTAGAGTCTTGGTGGTTAACTATCCTTATGTATGTAGGTAACCGGGTTAATGGTTAGGACCAAGTTGGAAAGGTGTAAGCCTTGGTGTTCCAAGCGCCTCCTTAGTGTTGAGATGGAATATAAGTAGACTAGCTATGCGGCCTAGGTGGATAGTGACTAGCAGGTGCCGCTAGGAAGTCATGGGTGTCGAGCCGTAAGGTTCGTTAGATTTGTATGACCGCGTGTAGTTAGGTGACGTGTGACATCAGGAGTAGACCCCGTGAGGGTCGAGTCTGGGAGACTCGGTGTTAGTAATCGGAGTTGGATAACACAACGTCAGGTGCCTCCTTATACCTACTAGTGTAACTTTTGACCCCGATGATGTGATTGCTTTGATTTTGGGTACCGGTGAGAAACTCGAATTTACAACGGTGGTATAGTGTGATGTTTAGCGAGCGTTGACACTCAAATGATTTGAAAGACCGAGGTTCGAATATCTTATAGCAAGTCCTTAGAAGGATTATTTAGTATGACCAACGCCGGAGAATGAGGAAAAGTTCCTATCTAGTAGACGTGTTGAGCGAACGGGTGTCGCTCATTTAGGAAAGGAAAGCTTCGATGGTCTTCGAAAAAGCCCCAAGTTGGACTTTGGAGTTAATTGCGAAGGTAGTTAGCGACGTGAGACGGTATGGCGAAGTTCCCGATAGAGGGATACGAGAGATTTTCGAAAAGTGTCGGGATGATTCCCGAATATTCCACGATTTATAGGCGTGACGACAATGATTGTCGGTGGATTGTACTACTTTTAGGCCGATTGTGGAGTGTAGGGTACGAGTTTGGATACTCGGCGTAAGAGCAAACGGTTGTAGTTATTGGGTCTCGTGGGTTGGTTACCCGATATCGTGAAATGATGGAGTGCTATGGCTTTTGGAAAGATATATTATGATGTTTTCGCGGTGTATTTCAAAGTGAGTGGTGAGAATTTTGATTGAATAGAAGTGTGAAGTACGGTTGTTGTATTATGATGCGTTAGTGTACGAAGTGAGAACCCGGATGAGTGATTGCTACAAGTGTAATTCCGCATTGGAGACGGAAATGTTCAAGGTAGAGTGCTTAACTTCAAGTATTTGGTGCGGATCACGAGGACGTGATCCAATCTAAGTGGGGGAGAGTTGTAAGACCCTAATCAGTTTGTACAGCAGTGTAAATATGTTACATAGTGTGTGGGTGATGTTGTGCAGTTAAACAGAAGTCACTGAGTGAGCTGAGCCTAGTGCGCACCGCGCACACTAAAGGGAGCGCGCCGCGCACCCTTACTGTAGCCGGGTTCCAGCTTTTTAAATATGATTTTTTGATGGGCATTTTGGTAAATTCACTTATGGACGGGTTAAAGACAGATAGGTCAATTTGTGGAGCACCATTACTCCATTATCAACAACCTTATCACTTTAACTTTAATTCTAGAGAGAGATTGTGATTTTTGAGAGAGAAAGCTTAAATCCAAGAGGAAGGAGCTTGTTTTGGGTTAAAGTTCAAGCATTAAAGTCGTTCATCTTATCTCTAGCTTCGTTGTGGTAGTTGTGGTATGTTCTAATTTTATTTTCCTTACTTTGATTTAGTGTAAGGGTTAGGGTTTCAGTAAATGATGAACACAAAACCCATTATTGGTGATTTTGGGTGTTCTTGGGTAAAATTGAGTCTTGAATACTAATTGGTGACTAGTCTAGGGTTTCAAAGTATTAAATGATGTTTATGAACCCTAATTGGTGAGTTAATTGCTAACACACCTAGTTATTTAGTAAATGGGTGTTGGTTAGTTAGTGGATGACCCGAAATGGGTGTGTTGTCTTAAAATGGTTATTTGGATAATAAATTGACCTAGTTTGGAAAGATGGGTATGAATTACCCTAATTATGTATTAGTTGGTGTTGTTGGACCTTAATCACTAGCTTTTAAGTGATTAGTGGTGGTCTTGACTTTAATTGGGCGTTTTGGTATAAATGGGCGATTTAATACATTAAGTCATTAAATGCTCATGTGTAAGTGTTAGTATTGAGTCCACTTAGCTTGTGTGTTGATCAAGTACTTATTATATTAGGTACTTTGCTTTGAAGCTTGTGGAGGTTGAAATCGTCATCTAATTGTTAAGGTGAGTGGAATAATTATATGCGTATGTATATAATGTATCTATTTGTTGTAGCGTGAAAGGTGTAGTGTCGAGGTGTTAAGACACCACGTTTCACGTGAAGGGTGTAGCATCGAGGTGTTAAGATGCCACTCGGGTGTAGCATCGAGGTGTTAAGATGCCACCTAGGAGTGTAGTGTCGAGGTGTTAAGACACCACTCCATAAAATAATGAGTGTTGCATCGAGGTGTTAAGATGCCACTCGGGGTGATGTGCCGAGGTGTTAAGGTGCCACCCTAGGGGTTAGTGGTGTGAGGTGTTAAGTGCCCTAATGGATGTTATGAACACTGATGGCGTTTTCGCGAGCGCCGTTCCATTGTACTATTGGTCGACCATGGTTACTTGTGTTGTAAGCATATTATATCATTTCGAGTTATATTATTATGCGGTTGTTGCTAGCTTGTGGTATTGGAGATTATAGCTTGTTAATGTGACGATAAGCTAATTGTGTTGCTAGCATGTTTGCGGTTTGTGTAAGTGTATGCAAGTAGGTATAATTATATATGTATTCGTATAATTATTTCATTCACTAAGCTTTGCTTACCCTCTCGTTGTTTACCATTTTATAGGTTCGGTTTTGGACAAGGGTAAGGGCATCGTATTGGACTAGAGATCCCGCTTGATGCTAGGGGACGCTTTTGGCTTTAGTAGCTCTTGGAGTTTGACCGGTAGTTGGGTAGTTTAATCCCAAACGCCATGCTCATTGTGTAGTTTAGAACTTAAACTTTTTGGTGGTCGAAACTCTAAACTTGTATTAAACTTGTATTTTGGGTCGTGTGGGCCCCGCTTGTAAAACATCATTTTTATGTTTGATTCGTGTTAGTTTTACATATATAAGTTTGTTGTGAAAAGCGTTCGGTCTAAAAATGTCGGGAAGTGGTCCATCTTTTTGTGTGTTAAAAACAGTTCGGACAGAAGCTGGAGTGTTCTGTGCGCGCCGCGCACTACAGGGGATGCGCGCCGCGCACTCCCCTGTCCAGCAGCTTTTAAATTTTTTTTTTTTTTTGGGACTGTTTATGGTCGGTTATCGGGTTGGGTTGTTACAATTGCATTTGGGTTCCCCGCATTTAACGCTTTAAAGAAAACACGGCGTAACTTACGGTCTCCCCAATGTGATATACCAAACCTATCAAAGGAAAGCCTTTTATAAACTAAGGCATTTCTGGAAAGTCTTTCAAATGTTTGACAAGTTAATTTTGCCATAATTAATTGTGTTGATGAATTCTGACCGACTCTAGACAAGATTTCCTCAATCATATCCTCTGGTAGATCTTCTAAAATATTCGGTTGTCTACCCTTAACGTCCATTTTGTTTTTATACTGTAAAATAGACAAGGATTAGATTCGTAAAAGATAATTAACAAACAATACAAGCAATTTTTACATAGAACATAAAAGTACAAGCACCCTACAATACATATAATACACAACATGATTACAACCCTCTAATCTAAATCACTGGTTTCTTCTTCTTCGGACTTGGTTCGTTTTCCTAATTTTCTAGGAATATACGGTGTTCTTCTAATACGAGCCGTCATTTTCCACAATGGTTTAGAAAAACCTGGTGGTTTAGAGGTTCCCGGGTCATTGTTACATTTTAGGAAATACGGATGTTGCCGATACATATAAAGTTCATCGGGGTTGGAATCGGGTTTCTCTATTTTTATACCTTTTCCCTTATTATTTTCTTTCGCTTTATTAAATTGAGGCGAGGTAATTTCTATAACATCATCGGAATCCTCATCGGGATCCGATTCATCGGAAAATTGGTAATCTTCCCAATATTTTGCTTCCTCGGCGGAAACACCATTGACCATTATTAACTTTGGTCCGTTGGTTGAGGATTTTCTTTTATTTAATCGATTTACTATAGGTATCAATATTTCTTCCTCCGGAACCTCCTCTTCCGGTTCCTCCTCTTCCGGTTCCTCCTCTTCTGGTTCCTCCTCTTCCGGTTCCTCTTCTTCCGGTTCCTCTTCGGGAATTTGTGAATCTTCCCAAAATATATTCGACTCTTCATTATTATTAGGTGAATCGATGGAATTTGTACTAGTGGTAGACATCTATCACACAATATCAAACACATTAAGAGGTTAATATATCACATAATATTTACATGTTAATAATATATAGTTTCCAACAAAAGTGTTAAGCAATCGTTTTTAAAGAAAACACGGTCGAAGTCCAGACTCACTAATGTATCCTAACAAACTCGATAAGACACACTAATACAAATTTCTGGTTCTCTAAGACCAACGCTCGGATACCAACTGAAATGTCCCGTTCATATTGATTATAAACGTTCCATAATAATTGATTTCGTCGCGAGGTTTTGACCTCTATATGAGACGTTTTTCAAAGACTGCATTCATTTTTAAAACAACCATAACCTTTATTTTATCGATAAAGGTTTAAAAAGCATTACGTAGATTATCAAGTAATGATAATCTAAAATATACCGTTTACACACGACCATTACATAATGGTTTACAATAAGAATATATTACATCAAAAATAAGTTTCTTGAATGCAGTTTTTACATAATATCATACAAGCATGGACTTCAAATCTTGTCCTTATTTTAGTATACAACAGCGGAAGCTCTTAATAATCACCCGAGAATAAACATGCTTAAAACGTCAACAAAAATGTTGGTGAGTTATAGGTTTAACCTATATATTATCAAATCATAATAATAGACCACAAGATTTCATATTTCAATATACATCCCATACATAGAGATAAAATTCATTCATATGGTGAACACCTGGTAACCGACATTAACAAGATGCATATAAGAATATCCCCTATCATTCCGAGAAATCCTTCGGACATGATAAAAACGAATTCGAAGTACTAAAGCATCCGGTACTTTGGATGGGGTTCGTTAGGCCCAATAGATCTATCTTTAGGATTCGCGTCAATTAGTAGATCGGTTTACTAATTCTTAGGCTACCAAGCAAAAGGGGCATATTCGGATTCGATCATTCACCCATATAATGTAGTTTCATTTACTTGTATCTATTTTGTAAAACATTTATAAAACTGCATGTATTCTCATCCCAAAATATTAGATTTTAAAAGTGGGACTATAACTCACTTTCACAGATTTTTACTTCGTCGGGAAGTAAGACTTGGCCACTGGTCGATTCACGAACCTATAACAAATATGTACATATATATCAAAGTATGTTCAAAATATATTTACAACACTTTTAATACATTTTGATGTTTTAAGTTTATTAAGTCAGCTGTCCTCGTTAGTAACCTACAACTAGTTATCCATAGTTAGATGTACAGAAATAAATTGATATATATTATCTTGAATCAATCCACGACCGAGTGTATACACGTCTCAGGCTAGATCACAACTCAAAGTATATATATTTTTGGAATCAACCTCAACCCTGTATAGCTAACTCCAACATTACTGCATATAGAGTGTCTATGGTTGTTTCAAATAATATATATACATGGGTCGATATGATATGTCAAAACATTTGCATACGTGTCTATAGTATCCCAAGATTACATAATATATTAGAATACATGTATAATACAATATAAGTTAGCTAGGATATGATTTGTATAGAATTGTTACAATATTTCCCGTAGCTACAACAATTAAAAAAAATATCCAATCTTGTTTTACCCATAACTTCTTCGTTTTAAATCCGTTTTGAGTGAATCAAATTGCTATGGTTTCATATTGAACTCTATTTTATTAATCTAAACAGAAAAAGTACAGGTTTATAGTCGGAAATATAAGTTACAAGTCGTTTTTGTAAGAGGTAGTCATTTCAGTCGAAAGAACGACGTCTTGATGACCATTTTGAAAAACATACTTCCACTTTGAGTTTAACCATGATTTTTGGATATAGTTTCATGTTCATAAGAAAAATCATTTTCCCAGAAGAACAACTTTTAAATCAAAGTTTATCGTAGTTTTTAATTATCAAACCCAAAACAGCCCACGGTGTTACTACGACGGCGTATGTCTGATTTTACGGTGTTTTTCGTGTTTTCAGGTTTTAAATCATTAAGTTAGCATATCATATAGATATAGAATATGTGTTTAGTTGATTTTAAAATTCAAGTTAGAAGGATTAACTTTTGTTTGCGAACAAGTTTAGAATTAACGAAACTATGTTCTAGTGATTTCAAGTTTAAACCTTCGAATAAGATATCTTTATATGTATGAATTGAATGATGTTATGAACATCATTACTACCTCAAGTTTTGTGGATAAACCTACTGGAAAAGAGATAAATGGATCTAGCTTCAAAGGATCCTTGGATGGCTTGAAAGTTCTTGAAGCAGAATCATGACACGAAAACAAGTTCAAGTAAGATTTCCACTCGAAATAAGATTGTTATAGTTATAGAAATTGAATCAAAGTTTGAATATGAGTATTACCTTGTATTAGAAAGATATCTTACTGTAAATAAGAAAGATTTCTTGAGGTTGGATGATCACTTTACAAGATTGGAAGTAAGCTAGCAAACTTGAAAATATTCTTGATTTTATGAAACTAGAACTTATAGAATTTATGAAGAACACTTAGAACTTGAAGATAGAACTCGAGAGAGATCAATTAGATGAAGAAAATTGAAGAATGAAAGTGTTTGTAGGTGTTTTTGATCGTTAGCATATGGATTAGATATAAAGGATGTGTAATTTTGTTTACATGTAAATAAGTCATGAATGATTACTAATATTTTTGTAATTTTATGAGATATTTCATGCTAGTTGCCAAATGATGGTTCCCACATGTGTTAGGTGACTCACATGGGCTGCTAAGAGCTGATCATTGGAGTGTATATACCAATAGTACATACATCTAAAAGCTGTGTATTGTACGAGTACGAATACGGGTGCATACGAGTAGAATTGTTGATGAAACTGAACGAGGATGTAATTGTAAGCATTTTTGTTAAGTAGAAGTATTTTGATAAGTGTCTTGAATTCTTTCAAAAGTGTATGAATACATATTAAAACACTACATGTATATACATTTCAACTGAGTCGTTAGTCATCATATAGTTTTTACAAGTTTTAACGTTCGTGAATCACCGATCAACTTGGGTGGTCAAATGTCTATATGAAACCTATTTCAATTAATCAAGTCTTAACAAGTTTGATTGTTTAACATGTTGGAAACACTTAATCATGTAAATAACAATTTAATTTAATATATATAAACATGAAAAAGTTCGGGTCACTACATTAAACCCCCATTTGGAGTTGTATAAATCAAGTTTTCGATAACATTAGTATCACACCATTAAACCCGTTTGACAAGACTTTGCAATTTTCTATTTGATCTCTTTGAAATTAAACATATCTCAAATTTATGGAGTCCTCTCTATAAATTTAGTGGTGGCATGTATAATTTTACTACTATTTTGTATATAAAAAAATTTAATTAATGGGGTCATTTGACCCCACTTAACCTCAAGTAAACTCACCATTGAATGTGATTATGGCACCTAAAATATGCAACTATTCTCTCTCAAATAAATAAAATCAATTGTAAGCTAATTCAAAAAAAAGCCTTTTTTGCTTATCAGTTGAAGCTTGGGCTCGAGAGTTTGATTCAGAGGGTTGAATTTTTTTTTAACTTCTACGTCTAAGTCGTCATTTAGCCTCCACCGTCTCACGTTGACTAACTATATTTGTGTTCAACTCTTCATTCATGATTGTTTCCATGGTGTATCACTCACAACCTTTAACAAAACAGATACATGTACTGAATTATCGTTTTAAACATAGATCATGTAAAATAGAGGTGGCAACATGGGTTGATCGGGTAATGAAAAAGATAACAACCTTTATAACTGATCTTTGACAATCAATATGATACACAAAAATCTATTGTGAATCCTTGCTTCATGTACATTCAGATATACATACACAATCACATATAAATAAATACACGGTCAACATGTGAGAGAAAAATCGCGTAATCCATGCTTAAAGGGACATGGGGCAGGGACTCATGACCACCTCTTTAATTTAAGCTGCATACCCCCAACCACTAAGCTACCATCGCGGGAACTTGTTTTCTCTCTCTAGCGCCTTGCTAGTGGAGATATTTCAATAAAATATATTTTTGTAGGTAAAAAAAAAAAAGTTATCCTTAATCCTTAAAGCTTCTATAAATTAGCCTAATAAGAATGTAAACTTTCTGTTCCCCATGTGAAAACCCAACCTTTAAGTGACTATTGTATAGTTTTCAAATAGACTTGCATCTTCAATAGATCATATTTATATTTAAGTTCTTTTGGCCTTAATTCAAGTTCTTTTGGATGGAAATTGAAGTTCTTTTGGCCTTGGGATATCCCTTTAATCATCTTAAATATCAAAATTGCAACACTTTGTACCTTCTTTACAAACCAATTACATCATTTTCTTGCTTCATATTACAAAATAACAAATGGGTATTTATGCTTATGATAAAGTAGAAAAATGAGCAACGTGTAAGACTTCAATAATTAAAGGGATTATAGCCAAAATGCCCATTCCCATGTAGTTTCTTGCGCTGGAGCCCCAAAAAAAAAAAAATTGCCAGATTGCCCTCGCAAGACGCAAGGAGGCTTGCGAGTTTCCCTCGCAAGGCGCAAGTTTGCGTCCTTGCGTCTTGCGAGCTTGCGACCTTATCCGATCAGATGTTGGATTTTCAGATAAGATTTATTAAGATTTCTTAGATTTTTGTCGGATAAGATTTTACCCTATTTATAGTATGACCCTGGAACTTGTCTTTCACAGTCTCATAAAAATTCCATCCTTGTGCAATTCATTGATTAAAGGTACTTTAAGGTACTAATTTAAGCATTTTTCTTCACTAATTATTGTATTTATTATTTGTTTGTATGATGATTATTTTTAATTAGTTTGTTATTTACAGTTAATCTCAGTTAATATCCATGGACAGAAGAGCTAGAGCTTCACACCGACCATCACAAGGAGAGTCATCACAACAAGTTGCTGAAAGACGACGACTATTAGCCGACCGTCCCATTCTTCCTGGGGTTAGGGTTGTTGCTCTAGGTGGTTTTTCCGCGTACTGGCGGGGAATAGATGCTGGAGCTTTTCTATATCGTCAAGTTAATGAGTACTATCCCAGACTTGTTAGGGAATTCTATGCTAACTATGTCTTTGATCCACGTAAACTGAAATGTGTTCGCGTGAACATGTTTGGTTATTCCTACGATTGGACGTTGGAGGAGTTTGGTGAGATGCTGGATATTCCAGATGGAGATTTCAAGTTTTTCAGTCTTAGCAAGGATGTGAAAAAGGCCCCGAGGAGGTCAGCTATAGGAAATTCATTCTCAGCTTCTGGGTTTGTTTCGGGACTATGTAAACCTGGTTTTTACATGCCAAACAGTGGTCCTGTCATTATCAGGGAGGAAGATATTCAGGACCAGTATCAACAGATGATGAATGTCATCAAGAAGAATGTCATGTTTTGAGATGATGCTGATGTGGAGCTATCTGTAACTGAAGTTTTGATTTTGATGTGTTTGCTCGAACAAATCCCAATTAATCTGGCATATGTGGTTGCTAATCGGATGGCAGGATTGGCTGCAGCTGATGGGAGTGGATTGCCGTATGGCATGTTGTTGAACAACTTCTTTGCTGATGAAGACGAGTTGGTGCATCCTTCTGATCGAGAAGTGTTGAATGCTCAGATTATGTATACTGCTGCATTTTAATTAATCTTGGTTGATCATGTAATAAAGTAGGTCGTAGGGCCTTTTGTACTACTGGTTAATGAAACGGTATTTTAATTTTAGCCTATCTGTTTTATTGGTCATTTTAATTTTCAGTACAAGTTCAAGGACGACTGGAGTAATTGGGTCAATAACAACTTACACTTAAGCACTAGATAAATATTTGTAAACATAGATGGACATATACATTAACAGTAGTTAAATAAATAAATAAAAACTCAAATAGCAGCAACATAAAATAGTAATCATAAAACACGCAAAGACGCAAAACATGCCTTGCGAGACGCAAGACGCAAGACACAAATTTTGTAGATCTTGCGTGCTTGCGTCTTTGCGTCTTGTGTTTTTTATTATTAGGTTATAAACCTAATAATAACATTCACTTGACACACACACACTTCGCAAATACGCACAGACGCAGAGAAGCAAATTACGAAAAACCTAGCCAAACGCAAATACGCAAAGATCCATCATCTTCTCTCTCGTTCAAACAGTAGATCGAACCCACCATCACCACCTGCACTACCACCAGTTCATCCATCGTATTCACCACCACCACCACGTACCAGCGTCTACGTCACCAACTACGTCACCATCGTCTTCGTCTGCTCCATTTTAACTACGAAATAAATCAAGATATCAACCTAATAACAATGGAAAATCCGCAGGTTAGTTATTCCTTCACTATATATGTTAGTTATTTGGGAGGTTTATATCAATTTCATATGTTCATATATAAATCTGAAAATGTGCACACCAACTGTTCGATGAAATGTCTCTGTTTTTTTTTTTTAATAATGGGGTATATTATGTCTTGTTTTGTATAGTGTTTTGGTGAAACAACAATTTGTTGCTGGTCAAATTAATTTGACTGTCCAGGCAAAATGGTCGTTTTGCGTCCTTGCGTTCCGGACACAATCAAGTCGCAAGACCATACTTGCGACCTTGCGTACCGGTAGTAAAGGACGCAAGACCAATTTTGCGTATTTACGTATCATATGCTGATGTTCTTATTGCTAATTTTACAGGGATGGGTTGAAGGTAAACTGACGATGAAGAATAAAATAAGTATTATAGGTGATGTGAAGAAAGTAATGACCAAAAATCAAATAAAAATATTTAAACAAACGTGTTTTGGTGTATGGTTAGATCTTGAATACATGGGAAACGATCCCGGACTTGTACATGCAATGCTCCAACGTAAAACTGAATGGCCGAAAGGTATTGATGATGATAAGTACCCCGAGGAGCAAGATGACATATGGTTTAGATTTAAGCCTAATTTTTCTATTAGATTTGGTCGCCGTGAATTTTGTCTAGTAACGGGGTTTTTGTTTGGTACCCGTACGGATATGGCACATTACATCCCTAAAAATTATGAAAAAGAGACGGCTCCAATTAGACAACGTTTAATTCCGTCCATTAAAGAGAGCACAAACATTTTGATTGGTGATATTGAAAAGAAGCTTCTAAAAAGTAGTCGAGTTGGTGTTTCGGACGATGATGTGGTTCGACTAGCAATCATATTAGTTGTAGAGAGAGCTTTTATGGGTAAACAATCTGCCCATGTGGTGAACAAGAAGTTCTTATATTTAGTTGAAGATTTTTCAAGTGTTAATAAGTACCCATGGGGGTCTCGTATATGGGAACCGACTTACGAAGCGGTTAGTGAAGGGTTTGTTGTTCGGGAAAGCCAATTAGAGAGCGGCAAGGCGTACACTTTAGCGGGATTTATGTGGGCATTTAAGGTAACGACATGTTTGATTTCAAATAGTTTTATTATTTAAAGATAATATATATATTGATATTGTTTAAACAAAAATGATTTGTAGATTTGGATCCTCGAGGCTTACCGTCGTACCATTAAATCCTTTGCTACAAAAACGGACAAGAATGGAGTACCGAGGGCTCTTTTTTGGAAGTGTACAACAGCAGAGACTTTTGGAATCTCAGATTACATTAAACTCTTAGATATTCAGTTCAGTGGGCTTTAATATTTGGAATTACCATTGACTGGTAAATGACTGTTGAAACAGAGAGGAAATGGCAAGGACGCAAGACCCTTCATGCGTCCTTGCGTCTTTGGTAAGCGTGGTCGCAAGGTTGTATTTGCGTCTTTGCGTACGTGCTACTATGGAGACGCAAAGAGTTGTTTGCGTCCTTGCGTCTGTTTGACCAAAAAAGTTCCAAGTATTTTTTGTTATCTTGTGTATAAAGTCATGTTTGATTATGCAGGATGATTGTCCCAAGAACAAGAGACCTATACGTGGTCTCTTCCCCACTAATACAGAGAAGGAGTGTCAATGGTGGATTGATAGTGACGCGTTATTTCTTGGAACTTTAGTTGAACAGGAGATCCAGCAAGAAGAAACCCCAATAATTCCAGAAACTGTAGAGGAGACACAGACACAGACACAGACACAGACACAGACACCAACACATTAAAATACCGAGGTACAAGAATTACATCGTGTGGTAGCGTTGTTGACCGAGCGGGTATCCAAAACTGAAAAAGAATTTAAAGAGCGGTTGGACAAAGTTGAAAATGAATTAAGTGAATGTAAAAGGAAATTGTCGGAATACGAAGAAAACCCTTTTCCAGAGCAAGAGTATCTGGTATATTAAAATTTATTAATTATTTTTATATTTTGCATTTGAATATTTGTTCTCAATGAATTTATATAATTTTTGTTTTTTATTTGTTATTTGCTTAGGACGATACGTATTATGAGAAATCTTTCTCTGACAATGAGATTGTCAACCCTTCTCCGATGCAAATACGACGTGGAATAAGAGAAAGATGACCCACGCGTGCATTAAGGTCCCCGTTTACTTCACCTGGATATAGAAAACCAATTGAGAAGGTAAATTGCTGCATTATAATATTTTAGTTGTGTTTTTTTTTTTTTAAATGCATAAATATTTGGTGTTCTTGACTCACTGATGTAGACGCAAGGTTATGCTTGCGTCCTTGCGCTTCGTGGACGCAAAGTTTGTCTTGCGTCCTTGCGCTTTGTGGACGCAAAGTTAGTATTGCGTCCTTGCGTCTGTTGTTTTTATTAACCAGATTTCCTGTTTTGCACAGCTGTCCAGACATGTCATTGAGAAGGTGGAAAACATGAATGCGATCAACCTAGATACAGAAGAGCAATGTGTGGATGAGCAAATGGTTGATCAGAAAGCTGTTGATGGACAACCTGATGCTATGGTAGTTGATAATGTTGCCCCTGGTGAAACAGAAGGACCAAAGAATGTAAGTGGTAAGGATGTGAAGGTGACTTTTAAGAGAAAAAGGAAGGAAAAGGACTGGGCTAGTGAAGAAGAAATCTTTGCCATGATCGACAGACTTATCAATGATTAAGGTTGTCTTAAACCACCTCCCACTGGAGCATGGAGAGATCAGAGAAAGCATGCACCCCCTGCAAAAGATCCCACGACAATTATACAGAGCAAGCAAGAGACCCGTTGCATGTTCATCTTTCAAAGTGATCAGTTCATTTACCTTGGTCCAGAGTTTTGGATTCGCTTGCTGGGGTTAGGAGAGGCAGGATATTTGGAGAACTTGGTGAGTGATCTTCTTAATGTTTTGTTTATGACATGACTTATTGTGTTAATATCTTAACCTGTCTTCTTAATTTGTAGCACATTGATGGCTGGGCTACATTTCTTTTAAGATATCGTCAGAGATTTCTCCCCAGAGCAAGCCAGATGTTTAACACTCCTGAGTTACCACATGAGGTGGTTAAAGCAAGTTCTCGATGGACAATTATGCCATCTGGATTCCTGGCTCAGCTTGCAAACTTTAAAGAATTTTGGGGATTAAGTCAGAAGGAGAAGGAGGAGAGGTTGAAGCAAAAGGAGGAGAAGTTGAAGCAGGCCAAGGCCAAAGATCCTAATTTCAAAGAGAATGAAGGGTTCACTACCTTTAGGGTACCAAATTACACTTATATAATTGCTCTTGGGGATGGTAGTTGATAGTGTTCCAAATGAACATATATTTAGTAGCAATATCGTTCCAATATGTAAAGTTTTTAAATGTAATTTCCTTATTTTTAGTTGTAATAGTTAAATAAATAAGTGCGAAGACGAAAGACGCAAATCGCTCGAAAATGAAGATTTAAAGACAAAAAACGAAGATTTGAAAGACCAAAACGTCCAAAAAGCTCAAAAGTACAAGATACAATCAAAAAGGTTCAAATTATTGATGAAGAACGTCTAAAAATGACAAGAGTACAAGTTACAAAACGCAAAGTACAAGATATTAAATTATACGAAAGGACGTTCGAAAATCCGGAACCAGGACATGAACCAACTCTCAACGCTCGACGCAACGGTGTAAAAATTACGAGTCAACTATGCACAAGAATAAAATATAATATTTAAATAAATCATAATAAGAATAATATTAAATAATAAAAAGTTGTTAATTGAGCATAGTTCAGGGGTCGTAAATGAAAATTTCAAATTCTAAATTCGCTATAAAACGATGATTTACGATGAATTGAAAAAGGAGATTTTTTTTCCCGATCTTTTTTTTTCTTCTATTTTTTTCTTATTTTTCTATCTATCAATATCAATATCTATATTCTATATCTCTATCATAATGTTAACTTAATAAGATATAACAATAATCTTAATTTTAATTTTAAATTATGATAATAATAAGATTTATGATAGAGATCTTTTGAGTATGTAAGTCGAAATTCTGTCCGTGTAACGCTACGCTATTTTTAATCATTGTAAGTTATGTTCAACCTTTTTACATTAATGTCTCGTAGCTAAGTCGTTATTATGCTTATTTAAAATGAAGTAATCATGATGTTGGGCTAATTACTAAAATTGGGTAATTGGGCTTTGTACCATAATTGGGGTTTGAACAAAAGAACGACACTTGTGGAAATTGAACTATGGGCTATTAATAGATGGGGGGTATTGTCTAATTGAGTGACAACTCATTGGAGTCTGTCGAACCTATCTTCAAATTAATTAACCTAATAATTAATAATGATTATGGTTGTCCTATTTAGTGATGTTCATATGGAATCTGTTATAATCATTTAATTAATCAATTGGGTTGGGTAATTGATTATTCATTCTGATCAAGTGGATGAATTAATATTCATAAACTAATTAAAACAGGGGTGGATTACATACAGTGATAACTGGTGTAATTGTTGACAGAAGTGATAACTGCGTCACAGTTTAAATCCTTAATCAGTTGGAATATTTGACTTCGGGTATAAGGGTAATTTGACGAGGATACTCGCACTTTATATTTATGACCGATGGACTATTATGGACAAAAACCAGATAGACGTATCAAATAAACCAGGACAAAGGACAATTAACCCATGGTAATAAATTAAAATCAACACGTCAAACATCATGATTACGGAAGTTTAAATAAGCATAATTCTTTTATTATATTTCTCATCGTATCTTTATTTACTGTCATTTTATTACTCGCAATTTTATTTTCTGTCATTTTATTTATCGCAATTTATTTTACGCACTTTAATTTTTGTCATTTATTTTTACGCTTAAAATCGACAAACCGGTCATTAAACGGTAAAACCCCCATTTTATAATAATACTACTACTTATTTATATATATATTTTTACAAATAAACTTAATAATATAGCGTTAACTTCACCAGCTCCCTGTGGAACGAACCGGACTTACTAAAAACTACACTACTCTACGATTAGGTACACTGCCTATAGTGTTGTAGCAAGGTTTAGGTATATCCCATCCGTAAATTAATAAAACTTGTGTCATATTTTGTAGTATTTTGTATTAAAAATTTAATACTATTTCGTACCCTCACGCTACATCATCAAGTTTTTGGCGCCGCTGCCGGGGAGCGCTAAAACGCTATATTTTTAATTATAATAATATTGAAATAAAATATAATAATATAATAATATTTAAGAATCAGAATCGAATATATATCTTTGGTTTCCTATTTCAGTCGAGTGCAAAGAAGTGAATCCAAAATATAACTGTTTTTGATTTTTGTCTTAGTTATAAAATTCGTTTTCAGTGGTACAAATTAGTTATAAATTTTAAAAAAAAGTCGTATTTATTAAATACTTCAGGGGTATATTATGTAACTTATAATTAATAATTGCTATCATGTCGCTTTCATGTGAATAGTAAATTAATTAATTTATTTTCATTTACTATTCATGAATAGTAAATTAATTAAAAAAAAAAAAAAAAAAAAAAAAAAGTTTTAAAAAAAATTATAATTATAAAAAAATTATTAATTTGTAAAAAAAAAAAAAAAAAATCGTTTTTTTTAAAAAAAAAAAAAAAAAAATCGTTATTTATAAAAAAAAAAAAAAAAAAAAAAAAAAAAATTTGTGTAAAAAAAAAAAATCGTTTTTTTTTAAAGAAAAAAAAATTTCGTTTTAAAAAAAAAAAATTTGTAAAAAAAAAAAAAAAAAAATCGTTTTTTTTTTTTTTAAAAAAAAAAAAAAAAAAAAAAACGTAAAAAAAAAAAAAAAAGTTATTAAAAAAAATATATATTTTTAAAATTTTGTCTATAAAAAAAAAATGTTTTTTTTTAGTTTTATTACCTTTAGATTTTTAGACTATAGTCGCAACTTTTAGTATTAAGTTTAGTTTTGCCATAGTTATTTTTACTTATAGAATTTTTAGGCTTTGCCGTAAAATCCCTTAAGTGCTTATTCCTTAGACTAAGTTTTAGGTGCTTTAGAATTTTACGACGCCGTATTTCGCACTACTTTCTTATTTTTATTTTTCGACGCCTATTTTTCGACCTTTTATTTTTCGACATTTTTCGACGCGCAATCTTTTTCTCTCTTATTTCTCGCTATTCTAGTTTTAGGACATAGATTTTTATTCTACTTCTTATCTAAATTTCTTAAAATTACGAAAATTTATTTTAAGTGGTTAAATTAATAGACATCAAAATTTTCTGGTTCGTAGTAATAGTTGGATTTGTACGTGGACCGGGTTATTGGAGCCAAACAGTCCTCAATTATATTGAGACCAAACGAATCCTGCCCCTCTGCTGCATCTTTTGGCTATTCGAAACGTGGGCAAAATCAGAAAAGTCTATTGATTGGATAACTTATTATAATTTTTCTTTCCTTTTAAAAACTAATAGGATATTCAGTGAATGCACCGAGCAAGACGTTCACCACCTTTTGTACGTTCACCACCTGTAACTAGATCAAGACATTTAACAAATATAACCGCCGTTGATTTCTCTTTAGAATCGTCATCCAGTAGACCAAGTACTTTAGTTCAAATTTCCGATAATCCATTTTTTGAACCCGACTTCACAATTAAGAACCCGGAGCATATTCAAGGACAATTCCAAGATCCTGAACCACTAATTATTCCTCCTGAGCCACAAACCATTAAATCAGAATCCTCTAGTGATTCGGATACAACACTTCCTATCATGGAAAATCTAGAACCTCTAAGTATGGAAGATCGAATGAGAGCTACACGCACGGGCCAAGGTCACGCCATTATTAAGCCAGAAGTTAATGCGTCAGATTATGAAATCAAAGGACAAATTCTACACATGGTAACTAACCAATGCCAATTCAGTGGTGCACCGAATGAAGATCCTAACGAACACCTTCGTACGTTTAAAAGAATTTGTACACTATTCAAAATCCGAGAAGTGGAAGATGAGCAGATCTATCTCATGTTGTTTCCCTGGACTTTAAAGGGAGAAGCCAAAGATTGGTTAGAATCGTTACCTGAAGGGGCGATTGACACATGGGATGTTTTAGTTGAAAAATTTCTTAAACAATTCTTTCCGGCATCTAAAGCCGTGAGACTTCAAGGAGAAATTGTTACGTTCGCGCAAAATCCAAATGAAACATTATATGAGGCGTGGACAAGATTCGGAAGGATGTTGAGAGGATGTCCTCAACACGGATTAGATACTTTTCAAATAGTACAAATCTTCTATAAAGGCGTAGACATCGCCACACGAAAAGACATCGACATAACAGCTGGTGGTTCCATTATGAAGAAAACCGCAACTGAAGCTTACAAAATTATTGATAACACAGCCTCCCACTCGCATGAGTGGCACCAAGAAAAAGATATTTTTCATTCATCTAAAGTGGCTAGAGCCGATTCTAGCCATGACTTTGATTCCGTTTCCGCAAAAATAGATGCTTTCGAAAGACGAATGGAAAAGATGAATAAAGATATTCACGCAATACGAATCAGTTGTGAGCTATGCGGTGGACCACACTTATTGAAAGATTGTCACATTGAACCAACATTGGAACAACGAGAGAATGTTTCCTATATGAACCAAAGGCCGGGAAATAATTATCAAAATAATTATCAACCGCCAAAGCTAAACTTCAATCGAAATCAAAACATTCTTTACAATCCAAATGGACCAAACAATAACTCGTACAACCAACAAGGTCCGAATAACCAACCAACTCAAAACAACACTTTCAATCAACAAAGACCTGGCTTATATAAACCACAACAACAAACCGAAGAGAAAAAGTCAAATATGGAAGACGTGGTATTCAAGCTAGTTGAATCTCAAACACAATTTATTGAAACTCAAACCCAAACGAACGAGAGATTTGATCAGTCATTAAGAACTCAACAAGCTTCCATTTTGAATCTTGAAAAACACGTAGGTACTCTTGCTAGCATGATGAGTGAGAGGGAACAAGGAAAGCTACCGAGTAATACTGAAGTAAATCCTCGGAATGAGAATGTTAATATGGTTTCAACAAATTCTGAAAAACCAGTTCCAGAAGATGGGAAGGTTTTAGATGTGAGTAACAATGAAGAAGTTACACCACCACCACCCGAGTATGTAAAGCCAGTGGTGGCACCATACAAACCACCCATCCCGTTTCCAAGAAAAGGAGTTGAGTATGAGCAAGTGATAGGTAATAAAGATTGTGATACCTCTGGAAAGAAGAAGAAGAAAAAGAATAAGAAAGTGCAAGAAACAAAAGCCGTAAATATAAACCCGGTGAAGACAGTTCCACCAAAACCTCCACCTAGGGTAGGTGATCCGGGTGAATTTATTGTTCCTTGTCTACTTAGTGATTGTGTCATGTATGATGCACTAGCAGATTTAGGTGCAAGTGTAAGTGTTATGCCTCTTTCCTTATATAAGAGATTAGGTGTAGGTAAGTTAAGTCCAACGGATATGAGTGTTCGACTCTTTGATCAAACCATTAAGCACCCAGTTGGAATTGCTGACAACCTACCCGTTCAAGTAGGCAATTTAACCTTTCTAGTCGAATTTATTGTCATTGACATAGAAGAGGACCCAAACGTTCCTCTAATTTTAGGTCGACCATTCTTTGCGTCCACCGGGGCGTTATTTGATGTAGGAAATGGAAGAATGACACTTAAAAGTGGTAACAAATCAATCACCTTTATGATTCGAAAGTCTAAATCTCCACCAACTAAAACCGTTGAACCAGTAAAAACGATTGGTAATAACCATGTTGTTTTACCAACTCCAACGGTAGTGCTTAGCAATAATAAAACGCCTAAGTGTGGGGAAAATGAAGTAAAACCTAATGATGACATGATAACAAAGAACCCCGTTGTTGATACGAAATTAAATGATCCCATTATTAATAGTTCAATGAAGAAACTTATTAAACGGATTCGCGATGCTAGAACCAAGGGGAACTTTAAGTTATGTAACCGGTTAGTATCCAATCTATCACCTAAAGAAAAGGAGAAACTAGTTGAAATTATGGATATTACACAGGAATCCGACCAATGGCTTAAAGAAAAAGTCACGGATATGCAAGTTGATTATGGACCAAGAGAAATTGACGATAAAGTTAATCACAATTTTGACACCACGGCTACCTAAGTGTGGGGAGATTCAAATGTTCTAAAAAGAAAATGCTATCTAGAGTTAGTTGTTCTGTTCTCGTGTAGTTCCGAGAATGGAATCCGATTGGTCTTTTCCGCTAGCAGACACTAAAGAACTAGTTTTCTCCCCCCATTCTGAATTTTTGTTTTTTTTAGGTTTTATATGAAATTAATATGCTTTTAAGTTTTGTGTGATATTTAAAAACAAAATTTACTTTAATTCATTAAGTTGAAAAAATGATTTCTAAAATTCGTCGTGAGTTGAAGACTAGGTCATTAAGCCGAAATTGCTTTACCCGAGGGTGGGACGGCAAATTTTGTTATCATTATTTTTAATTTTATTGATCTAAAGTATGCCAAAAAGATATTAGACTTTATAAATTTTTGAACGTGGGGTAATATACCCAACTTCAAAAATATGTATATATATGTTTGTATTTTATATTATGTACAAAACAGGGTAGAACAACGCACTTTCAAAGACTAACATTAAGTTCAGCAATAGCTACTGATTTTGACGACAAGAAGCAAAATATCAAATGTGATGTAAAATAATATGCTTACAAACTGGGTATTTTTAATCACTTTTCTACACTAATCACCCTCATGAATTTATAATTATAGTCTGATTTCATGCAAATGAGGGCATTGCATGATCTCAAGTGTGGGGAAGGGTTATAAATTCTCTCGGGTTTGCACTTAGTTTATTTGCCAAATTTTGTGAAAATTTGAAAAATTTTCAACTAAATGAATTTAAAATCATGTTTATACATATTTATGAACGATGAAAACTAGGTGATAATACCGAAATTATCGTTACCTCGAAAAGGACATAAATTGAGAAACACCCTAAAACGCTTGAATTCATTTAAAATGAAATAGAAGAAAATAAAAAGGCAAAGAAAGAAACTAAGTGTGGGAAGAATGTACCAAGTTATTCAATTTAAAACATATATCACATATTTTTGTACAAGATTATTGCAGGTACTTTTGCTTTGGACGATTTTAATCAGTTTTACCCGATTTACTGTAAGAAAGATGGATCTACACGATGAATCAATTCCATCATTTGAAGGAAGTAAAGTCTTCCGAAAAAGACACGCGCTTCTTGATTTAGGTCATGAAGTTGTCGTCCAGACCAGCTGTAGGTTGACGAAAAACCTAGAAAAGTCATCTCTAAAATCAGCAGGAAATCCACGGACCTCAGCATCAAACAGGGTCGCCATGTGGTCAGACTTATCCTAACCATGAGAGGGTCTGTCTTGTAAAATGGGGAGGGCACCGTGCAAATTAGCTTGATAAGACTAATGAATCAGATCCCCAGAAAGGATAATCTCCTTAAAGATTAAAAATCAGCTTTTAAGACTGATATTACTCAATCCTTGAGATTGACCTTAAAGATTGAGAATTCAAACTCATGGAATTCAATGATATCTAAACTTGAGCTTGAACGAGAAAATATTTTGATCAAAATTGCAAACCGATTTGTTTTCTGAAAATCCATTTTCAATGCGTTCATTACCATTGAACGTAAAATCCTAGGAATTCACCTGGAATTCATTAGGTCACCTGAACTAAATCGGGTGTCAACCGTAAGAACGGTGGTTGCATAGCATGGTCGGAGACAGGACCTTGTGCCAGACCGAAAAATCATAGGATGATCTTTACTATCGCTCCTACCAAGGATAGTTCTAGCATCCGACACGTTAAAAGACCATAATCATCTGCATGTCACGGGACATTGCCTTAACAGTTTCTTGTTCATCGCTTTCCTTTACAACCGGACGGTAGTTTGCCGAAAGGTAATATACGGAACAAGTAAACTGGATGTGTGCTTTCCGATACCGGGATAGCAGTGGATTACACGAACCTAAATGTTTTTAGCCAAAATATTGATCCACAAATATATTTTGCAACACCAATGGTGGATCAAATCAGAAAACTTATCTAGGGTAAAATCTAGCTTGAATTTTCAAAAGATTAAATGTTTTCATAAAGATCCTATTTCCTAAAGGATCTAAATTTTTATAGTCATGTGGGACTGTAAACCGCCTTTCAAATGTGCACTTTGCTTTGGAAACCGAAAGTAAATCGGCTATTTGATTGCAAGTGTCGTTGACCTAAACCCAAGGCAACTGTGGATGACACACCCACCTTTAACCATCATTACTGTCATTGTTTATACCGCTATATCAAAATCACTGATGTACAAAATGTGATGAATAAAAAAGTGATTCATGTATGTTTTTATTTCAAGTTCTGTATTGCTTGAGGACAAGCAACGCTCAAGTGTGGGGATATTTGATAGTGTTCCAAATGAACATATATTTAGTAGCAATATCGTTCCAATATGTAAAGTTTTTAAATGTAATTTCCTTATTTTTAGTTGTAATAGTTAAATAAATAAGTGCGAAGACGAAAGACGCAAATCGCTCGAAAATGAAGATTTAAAGACAAAAAACGAAGATTTGAAAGACCAAAACGTCCAAAAAGCTCAAAAGTACAAGATACAATCAAAAAGGTTCAAATTATTGATGAAGAACGTCTAAAAATGACAAGAGTACAAGTTACAAAACGCAAAGTACAAGATATTAAATTATACGAAAGGACGTTCGAAAATCCGGAACCAGGACATGAACCAACTCTCAACGCTCGACGCAACGGTGTAAAAATTACGAGTCAACTATGCACAAGAATAAAATATAATATTTAAATAAATCATAATAAGAATAATATTAAATAATAAAAAGTTGTTAATTGAGCATAGTTCAGGGGTCGTAAATGAAAATTTCAAATTCTAAATTCGCTATAAAACGATGATTTACGATGAATTGAAAAAGGAGATTTTTTTTCCCGATCTTTTTTTTTCTTCTATTTTTTTCTTATTTTTCTATCTATCAATATCAATATCTATATTCTATATCTCTATCATAATGTTAACTTAATAAGATATAACAATAATCTTAATTTTAATTTTAAATTATGATAATAATAAGATTTATGATAGAGATCTTTTGAGTATGTAAGTCGAAATTCTGTCCGTGTAACGCTACGCTATTTTTAATCATTGTAAGTTATGTTCAACCTTTTTACATTAATGTCTCGTAGCTAAGTCGTTATTATGCTTATTTAAAATGAAGTAATCATGATGTTGGGCTAATTACTAAAATTGGGTAATTGGGCTTTGTACCATAATTGGGGTTTGAACAAAAGAACGACACTTGTGGAAATTGAACTATGGGCTATTAATAGATGGGGGGTATTGTCTAATTGAGTGACAACTCATTGGAGTCTGTCGAACCTATCTTCAAATTAATTAACCTAATAATTAATAATGATTATGGTTGTCCTATTTAGTGATGTTCATATGGAATCTGTTATAATCATTTAATTAATCAATTGGGTTGGGTAATTGATTATTCATTCTGATCAAGTGGATGAATTAATATTCATAAACTAATTAAAACAGGGGTGGATTACATACAGTGATAACTGGTGTAATTGTTGACAGAAGTGATAACTGCGTCACAGTTTAAATCCTTAATCAGTTGGAATATTTGACTTCGGGTATAAGGGTAATTTGACGAGGATACTCGCACTTTATATTTATGACCGATGGACTATTATGGACAAAAACCAGATAGACGTATCAAATAAACCAGGACAAAGGACAATTAACCCATGGTAATAAATTAAAATCAACACGTCAAACATCATGATTACGGAAGTTTAAATAAGCATAATTCTTTTATTATATTTCTCATCGTATCTTTATTTACTGTCATTTTATTACTCGCAATTTTATTTTCTGTCATTTTATTTATCGCAATTTATTTTACGCACTTTAATTTTTGTCATTTATTTTTACGCTTAAAATCGACAAACCGGTCATTAAACGGTAAAACCCCCATTTTATAATAATACTACTACTTATTTATATATATATTTTTACAAATAAACTTAATAATATAGCGTTAACTTCACCAGCTCCCTGTGGAACGAACCGGACTTACTAAAAACTACACTACTCTACGATTAGGTACACTGCCTATAGTGTTGTAGCAAGGTTTAGGTATATCCCATCCGTAAATTAATAAAACTTGTGTCATATTTTGTAGTATTTTGTATTAAAAATTTAATACTATTTCGTACCCTCACGCTACATCATCAGTAGTGATGAAATGTATCCAGCTTGGTCTTCATGTGATCAGGTAAGCATTTTAATTATCAATCTGGTGTTGATTAAAATTAGTGATCAGTTGATATTTTTTGTAAACTGGAACAGGCGCAAGGTATATCTTGCGACCTTGCGTCTCGTTATTTACTTGGACGCAAGGTTAGTCTTGCGACCTTGCGTCTTTTATTTTGCTAAGACGCAAGGTTAGTCTTGCGACCTTGCGTCTTCGTGTTATTTGGACGCAAGGTGAATTTTGCGTCCTTGCGTATGTGTTATTTTCTGACTAAACGTTCTTTCTGTTTCAGATCTTGATCCCAGTACACTTTAGAGTCCCAGAACATTTCTTGCTGCTATCATTAAAGTTAGAAGAAATGAAAGTTTATGTGTACGACAGTTTACCCGGTCTTGCTAGTGAACAGCTACAACATGTTGTCACAATGATGTGTGAAAACTTGCCCGTCTACTTGCACGCGATTTACTACTATAACAAGACGCCAGAATCACAGCTTGAAGATTACTACCAAAACAATGAGAGTATGGAGTTGATGATTGAATCTGGGCGTAATGTGCCAGTGCAGGCAGGTGAAACAGGTGACTGCGGTGTTTGGGTGTGCATCCATATGGAGAGACTGGTGTTTGCACAGGAGGGGCTTGATGACATTGGAGATCCAAAAAAGGCTGCACAGGAATATAGGAACAGAATGGCAAGGACGTTCTTCCGTGCACGTTTTGATACACTACCACCACCACCAGACGAAAAAGATGCGACAAGGGATGCTAAAAAGGCTGCACAGGTTGTTTGATTGTACCCTTGTTGATATGTATATGTGTTGTTTGAACTTGTTGTTTGTATATGATTACAAGTACTTACTAGTAGGTCTATATAAATGTGACTCTGATGGGAAAGAATAGACTGTAAGAGTAGCAGTATGCAGAAAGATGGACAATCTTGTGATTTGACCAGGGTTTGGAAGAAAGATGGACTATATTGCGACCTTGCGTCTGTGTTAATGAGGTCGCAAGGTCTAACTTACGACCTTACGGTCGCAAGGTGAACCTTGCGACCTTGCGTATGTGCAAAAGGTCACAAGGTGAACCTTGCGACCTTGCGTATGTGCAAAAGGTCGCAAGGGATATCTTGCGACCTTGCGTATGTGCAAAAGGTCGCAATTGCTATGATTGGACTCAAGGTTTAATGATAGCATACATAAACCAAAATATAGATTATTATTACACATAACATAGATAAACTTCTAGAATTTATTACAACGAGAAGATATGACATAAAAAACATACAATAGGAAAATAAACCGAAACTTGGAGATTGGTTTACTAATTATCGCTCCCTAGATTGCACGTTGCATAAAACTGAGACTGATAAGCATGAAATGCTTCTTTTTCAGTGAGTTTCTCCTTACCCTTCTTCGACTTTGAAGTTGAGACCGATGTTTTTACTACCCTTTTCGTGGTTGGTTCACTAGTTCGATCAACTGAAGATTTGCATGTATCCCTACCATGACCTGGTTCTTTGCAACGAGTACATGTTCTTACTGTTTTTTCAGTGTCTTCACCCGTTGACGGATGACGTTTTGTTGATTTTGGGCGTCCGGGAGCTCTTTTCGGCTTAATGGGAGGGTTTACAATTGGTAGGACGTTGGGCCCCGGATCCGACCATTCAGACCGATGGGGCAAAGGAAGGATGTGTTCCATATACGTACTTATATAAGTTTCTGTCGTGAACCAATGAGATACAAATTGAGTAACATCAGCTACTCCAAACAGTCGTGCTACTGTAATAACATGTCCGCAAGGTATGCCTGATCCCTGCTGTCACGACCCGACTTTTTCCGTTATCTTTTGCCGTTAATTATTTAACGACCGTTAATTGTTATTCGTGCCGCGTCATTTTTATGATCTATATTATTATTTTATAGTAATATATTAATTATTATGTGTTATATGAATATTTGTATTCATATCTTTAATTGTACGTTTCTACGTGTCGCGGATTTCTATCCGACGAATCTTTTCGGTTTTCAAACCAACGGTCGAGCTTTTGGGATTTTTAAGTCCTAATTATTTTAAATATGATATTTTAATGTCATATGATCATATATAGTGTTTATATATTTTATTCGTCGCGTATTTGTTATCTCTCCGAAAAATCAATCGCGTAGCGGTGTTTTCGCGTTTAGGGCTTCGTTCGGGCATCCGGGCCACAAGCAATTTATCTTAGCATCAATTTGGCCCTGAAATGGGGCCCACCCCATTGATTTTGGACGGACACCCCATGGGGAGGGGGTATACCCCTTTCATTTTTGCAATTCTCCTCATTTTCACATTTTATTCCTAATTTTATCAACCCTAAAATTCATTTGGTGCTCTCTCCTCTTCTCCCTCCCTAGCCGTCACCACCACCACCATAATCCATCATCATCTTCATCAAATAACACTTGGATCAAGAAATCATTCACATATTCGGATTCTACACAACGATCTCTACGCGTTCATATTACTTGATTGTTGATTAGGGTATAAACCCTAACCCTAGATTTTCAATTTTTCAATTATTTTTCTATTTTTACATGTTATATTGATAGTATGATGATAATATGTTATTGTATTGTTGATTGTATGCGTAGAATTGCTCGATTGCATATTTTTTCGGTTTGATAAAATTGGGACAGCAGCTTTTTCGTGTGTTTCTGATATTGTAACTGATGTTGATCATAAAATAAAGTATATAAATGAGTTCCTCTCATCAAGACATTAATTTTAGACTCCGGATTCATGTCGTTTCGATTCCCGGAGCCCTAGATACGAGCAAAGTGGTATTTTGTTAAGATTGAAATGTGATTTTGGTATGAACCAGGTTTGGTCCGACTTTGTGACCATATTTGGTGACTTTAGGGTGTGTTAGTGTGTTAGGACTGATGGTGGGGCGAACTTTCATGTTCGGGTCATCTCAATCCGAGCCACGTATCACCCGTTACGTCTAAAACACGTTTTTGATTGAATTGAAGTTCCAAGTAGTGTATTGGCTGTATATCACGACTTGTGGGCTGTTCATGGTATGTTCTTGAGTGTACCAAAGTGTCGGGTGGTTTGCTTAGGCGGAGATATATGTAAGGCTCGCCGAAAACCGACACCCGGGGCTCAGGATACGACCCGATGAACTTTTGATTTAAAACTTGGGATTTATTATTAAACTTATGATATAAATAATGGATTTCATTATCATTTAATTACTTATGATATAAAAAATAATTATTATTATTATTTAAGACTTATGATATATATTTATTATATCATTTAATTAATACTTATGATTTAATTAACATTTTAATTAAACTTGTGATTAATAATACTTTCATTATTAATGGAAAATACTTATGATAAGTATTAAATAAGACTTATAATAAGGATTAATTAATTATTTAATTATTATAAGGCTTAGTTATTATTTAATTATAATTTAATTATTAAATACTTATGATTTAATGATTATAATTAGAAACTTATGATATGATTAATAATTCATTATTAATTAATAATACTTATGATATAATTTAAAATTTATTATTAATGAATAATACTTATATTATGACTAATATTTAATTAATCAATTAAATACTTATGTTATATTAATTATATCATTTAAACTTATATTAACTTTAATAATTCATTTTAATTTAATTAAACTTATGTTATGACATAATTAGACATATTTAACTTTAATAAACGTTATAACTTATGTTATTATTATAACATGCACTTTTAAAATTAATGTTGACTATGTTTGACCAAGGTTGACTTTTGAGTTGACTTTCGGTTGACTTTGACTTTCAGTTGACTTCTGTTGACTTTCTAAATAAGGAAACTTTCCTAACTTAAAACTTTCTAAAAATAGAAACTTTCCAAAAATATAAACTTTCCAAAAATAGAAACTTTCCTAAAATAGAAACTTTCTAAAAATAGAAACTTTCTAAAAATAGAAAGTGTGTGTCCGTACGCTGTTCCGATCAAACCGATGCATGTTGAGTATTGCTCTATGTCTACTTGCAACATGTACAATAGCTATCATACTAAGACTTGACCTAAGTTAGTTATTTATATCGACCTGCTTTATTTATAGGTCGGCGTTGTGATCATTCCTGATCACTTTACTTCATTTGCTGTTCGCATGTTTGTGTGGTTACTTCGTTTGCTATTAAGGTGAGTTATAGTCCCATTTTTATATTTTAAATCTTTTGGGATGAGAATACATGCAATTTATTTTATATTCTGGACACAAGTGAAAGTTGGTTTAAATTATTCATTGTGAGTTGAACAAAAATATTCCCTAGTCTGGTAACTGTAATCACTGGTTTCTACTGGTGAACGCGAATCCTACGGATAGATCTATCGGGTTTGACAACCCCATTTCGAGCTAGTCGCGCTAGCAATTTGTTATCGGAATGTTTAGTACTTCGTATTTTGTTGTAGATACACTTGTTCGGTGTATATTATTTATTGTGTTTGGCAAGGGTAAATAAAGGGTTAAGTGGTTACCAGGTGGCTCACGGAAAATGGAATAATGTTTTATTATATGTTTTCTAGCATATAATTTGGTGGTTTAAAAAGGACTTTTATGTTTTCAAACATAAATTTTTATTGTTTAAATTAAATATTGTTTGCAATATTAAACCTATAATTCACTCAACATTTTTGTTGACAGTTACTCGCATGTTTTATTCTCAGGTTCATGATTGATTGCTTCCGCTGTGCTTAGAGAGTCTGCATATTTATGATGGCAGCTTTTGTTAAACATTAACTTGCATTCTATTTTGTTACATTAAATAGTGGTTGTTTGTTGACTTTGTTTTGGTCAACTTTTGGTTAAAGTATTATTGTATAGTTTTTCTAAACTTATACATTTTAGTAGATTTCCTTTATAGGAAATCATTTTTTTTAAATAAAGAATGCAAGGTTGTTTTATTAAATTCATATAGAGTTTCGATCAAGCTGTGGGACCAAGTGACAGAGCCGTTAAGTGTTTTGACGGAGTCGTCACAGTTGGTATCAGAGCTCTGGTTGTAGGGAATTAGGCTGCATTGATGTCGTTACCCGAGTCAATAGGGTGCATTAGTGAGTCTAGTCTACAGCCCGGCCTATTATATATTACTATATATGATTATTTGTATCGTATTAGTATGTATATTGTTATCATACATACATCTGGTTATGTTCTGAATCCGGGAGGAACTCCCATTCTGATTTAAACGTATTCTTCGACTCATGCGAACTTATCCTTATAAGAACACCTCGGGTAGTGAAACCGATGGATGTCATTCTTGACTTCTGAAATTCTCGACATTTCTATGTCATCTATTATGATTATGTATATAACGCTTGAGTTATATTACGCGAGATGTCATTCTTGACTTCTAAATGCTCGGCATTTCAATGTCAGCTATTATGTTTATGTATATAACATTCTTGTTATATTATATGTCCTTGTGTCGTTGTGCCTATGTGCTTTGGTTTTTGAACCGGAAAACGTCATTCTTGACTTTTAGAGATTCTTGGTACTTCGAAGACATTTTTATGTCATCGTTATTCCTATTCATTACTTTCGATGTCTTTGTCTCTTGTGCTATCCTTAGCACATTGTTAAGAAATTGTTTTAGGGAAATTGTGTTGAAATTCGAGGTTGACCACGTGTCCTGACCTTATGTAGTGATATTGGAATGGAACTATGAGTTAGTGAAATATAATGGCGTCAGGCCAACGTGATTATATTACGTTAATTCATAAAAAGTCCCAATATTGTGACATGAGGAATAGAAAGTGAGTCAGAGAAAATTTATACACCACTCATTCGGAAATTCTAACGTTGTTACATGAGTAAGGAAGATACTCATTATCTTATTTGTTGATATACGAGAGACTCGTCTTAACCGAACTACTTACCCTATGTTTTATCATTCATAACTCGCTTGTTAGTGATAGCTTCGCACGTGAAGAGTTTTGGCCCAAGGACTTATGTCCTGATAATAGTCAAAACAATATTTAACTCATTGGTTTTCATGACCTCGTAGCATTTATTGATTAGATGTCACAAGACGATTCAAGTCCATCACCCGAGCTTTAACGATCTTACTTCAACTCGTAACCTCTGTAATGCGGATACCCTGCTTTTCATTAAAATTTTTACACATTTGTGCAATTGGGCGGTTCTCACGAGATTTATGGGCGAATAGAAGTAATGAAATATTTTGTCATGTATACTATTTATAAAATCATATATGTACGTATGAATTCAAATGGACTAATTTACCCTTACCTATTTTGGCTATTATACACTAAATTATACCTTCAAAATTATTTTAAAAACCACTCTTGTTGAGTTGTTTAGTTAACTCAAATTGATTTACGTAAAATGGTACACGTTGTACATACTTCTAAATTTACTAAGAGCTACGTTCCATTTATGGGGTTACATCAGACGTTTCAAGCTTTTTCAAAACTCCTTTGATTGATTACATTAGAATTTTCGCATTACTCTACCGAGTGTTTGGATCACAGTTCTCCTCATCCTCCGTTTAGGGATGAAACTTACCATTAAGTTCATTGATTGAAACTCATACACCACTTTGGGGGCCGGCTTTGTAAATTTGTTGGAGAGTCTTTGCGCTCATTAGATTTTATCTCTTATGGTTGGACATGGCCGAAACGCGGACCGATAAATCAATTTTCTGGGGTACCCTCGATGGTCACCTTATTGTAGAAAAGGCGCTAGGTGGGTTTCAACCCCAACTGTTGTTATAATGGGTATCATGGATATATATTACTCTAGACCGTTTGAGGAGTTTCTACTCTCAATTTTCGCTGTCAACCGCAACACCCTCGTAAACATCAATCCTAGGATTCGATACTTTAGGGTGCATGAAATTATTTTTGGAGATTCATCTAACCTGGAGTCGGCCATTCTTTATAACCCATGATTCGCGTTCTTTTCATCCGCACATAAATTTAAGAATATGGATGAATCCTAGATTGCCTCGCTCATTGTACAAGGAAGTTCACTCTCGTTGAAATATCACACCTTTCGTACGTCTTCCTTTCGGAAATGTAATCAAAATTTACTTTGAAGTCCATGATCCTCGTTATCTCCTTCGAGAGAATTGCCTTAAATATCTATGCCACCGAAGTGACTACTTCATATATTTCTTCCCTCATTGTTGCAACTACATTTCATTCATCCCAGTTCGTCCCCTTGGGGAGCTCCTGTTTTGTTTGTAAAGAAGAAGGGTGGTTCGTTCCGATGGTATAGTGATTATCGCGAGTTGAACAAGTTTACAGTTAAGAACCGTTACCCTCTTCCGAGAATTGATGATCTGTTCGATCAACTTCAAGGTTTGTCCGTTTATTCTGAAATCGATCTTCGTTCCGGTTATCATCAGTTGCGTGTTAAAGAATCTGATGTTTCGAAAACTACTTTTCGCACCAGTTACGGTCACTTTGAGTTTCTTATTATGCTGTTCGGATTGACAAATGCACCTGCTGTGTTCATGGACCTAATGAACCACGTTTGTAGACCCTATCTAGAGAAATTCGTTATTGTTTTCGTCGACGATATCCTTATTTATTCCAAGAGTGATGAAGAGCACGAAGAACATTTGAAGTTGGTGCTTGATTTATTGAGAAAAGAAGAGTTGTACGCTAAATTCTCTAAGTGTGCTTTCTGGTTAAGAGAAGTTCAATTCCTTGGACATATTGTTAGTAAACAGGGAATACAAGTTGATCCTGCTAAGATTGAGGAGATCGAAAAGTGGGAAACTCCGAAAACTCCTACTCAGATCCGTCAGTTTCTAGGATTGGTAGAATATTATAGAAGGTTCATTCAAGATTTCTCTCGTATAGCGACACCTCTGACTGCTTTAACGCATAAGGGGAAGAAGTATGAGTGGAAGGATGAACAAGAGACTGCTTCTCAAATTTTGAAGAAGAAGTTGACTACCGCTCCGATATTGTCACTACCTAAGGGTAATTATGATTTTGTTGTTTATTGTGATACTTCGCGTCAAGGCTTTGGGTGTGTTTTGATGCAATGAAAGAAGGTTATTGCATATGCGTCATGTCAGTTGAAGATCCACGAGCAGAATTATACAACCCATGATTTAGAATTGGGAGTTGTTATATTCGCACTCAAGAATTGGAGACATTACTTATATGGGGTCAAATGTGCAGTGTACACTGATCACAAAAGTCTTCAACATATTCTTGATCAAAAACAGCTAAATATGAGACAGCGAAGATGGGTTGAGACGTTGAACGATTATGATTTTGAACTTCTATATCATCCTGGAAAGGCCAATGTTGTAGCCGATGCTTTGAGTCGAAAAGAGAGAGTTGAACCTCGTAAGTTTAGGGCCTTGAATATGACCATACGAACAAACCTCGCAAGGCAGATTCTTGCAGCTCAACAAGAAGCCTTGAAGGAGGAAAATTTCGCAACGGGAAGGTCAAAGGCCTAAGTAGACAGTTTGAGGTACGAACCGATGGCACTCGGTATTTTTGCGGGATGCCTTTGGGTTCCGAAGTTTGGTGATCTACGAAACTTGTTTTAGATGAGGCTCATAAGTATGGGTACTCTATTCATCCTGGTTCAGGAAAGATGTATCATGATCTTAAGGAGCTGTATTGGTGGCCTAATTTGAAAGCTGATATGGCTACGTATGTGGTTAACTGTTTGACCTGTGCTAAGGTTAAGGCTGAACATTAGAAACCGTCTGGACTTTTGGTGCAACCTGAGATTCCCGAGTGGAAGTGGGAAGGTATTACAATGGATTTTATTACGAAGTTATTGTGAGTTGTGGGTGGTTACGACGCCATTTGGGTGATTGTGACCGACTCACAAAATCAGCTCATTTCTTACCGATTAAGGAAACTAATTCGAGGGAGAAGCTTACCCGTTTATAATTGAAGGAAATTGTTTTGAGGCATGGTGTTCCCGTATCTATTATTTCGGATCAAGACAGTCGATTTACGGCGAGGTTTTGGCAGTCTTTACAAGATGCTTTGGGAACTAAATTGGATATGAGCACCGCTTATCATCCACCGTCGGACGGTCAGAATTAAAGGACCATCCAAACATTAGAAGGCATGTTGAGGGCGTGCGTAATTGATTTTGGTAATTGTAGGGATAGATACTTGTCGTTGGCTAAGCTTTCTTATAACAACAGCTATCATGCAAGTATTAAAGCCGCACAGTTTGAAGCTCTGTATGGTAGAAAGTGTAGGTCTCCTGTCTGTAGGAATGAGGTTGGGGATGCTGAACTCACAGGTCCAGACATTATTCATGAGACTACCGAGAAGATCGTACAGATTAAGGAAGGATTGAGAACCGTCAGAAGTCGGCAAAAGAGCTATGCCAATAAGAGAAGGAACGATATTGAATTTCAGGTCGGTGATCGTGTTATGTTGAAGGTATTGCCTTGGAAGGGCGTGATACGTTTTGGTAAAAGGGGGAAAGTTGAATCCTCAATTTGTTGGACCTTTTGAAATTATTGAGAGAGTTGGACCCGTGGCTTATCGTTT
This sequence comes from Rutidosis leptorrhynchoides, assembly GCF_046630445.1. Taxonomy (NCBI): domain Eukaryota; kingdom Viridiplantae; phylum Streptophyta; class Magnoliopsida; order Asterales; family Asteraceae; genus Rutidosis; species Rutidosis leptorrhynchoides. Next base: position 105,623,195 of record NC_092343.1, read on the forward strand.
GAAATTGCCACAAGAACTCAGTGCTGTTCACGATGTTTTTCATGTATCGAATTTAAAGAAGTGTTTGGCCGAGGCCGAGGAAACCATTCCTATGGAGGGACTTCATGTTGATAAGAAACTACTTTTTCTTTTAAGGAACCTGTTGAAATTATGGATCGAAAGGTTAAGACTCTTAAACAGAGTAGAATTCCTATTGTTCGAGTTAGATGGAACGAATCGGTCCCGAGTTCACTTGGGAGCGTGAAGATTAGATGAGGCAGAAGTACCCGCATTTGTTCCCAAATGTTGAGTCAACCCCTGCACCTGCTTAAATTTCGGGACGAAATTTCCGTAACGGGAAGGTACTGTCACGACCCGACTTTTTCCGTTATCTTTTGCCGTTAATTATTTAACGACCATTAATTGTTATTCGTGCCGCGTCATTTTTATGATCTATATTATTATTTTATAGTAATATATTAATTATTATGTGTTATATGAATATTTGTATTCATATCTTTAATTGTACGTTTCTACGTGTCGCGGATTTCTATCCGACGAATCTTTTCGGTTTTCAAACCAACGGTCGAGCTTTTGGGATTTTTAAGTCCTAATTATTTTAAATATGATATTTTAATGTCATATGATCATATATAGTGTTTATATATTTTATTCGTCGCGTATTTGTTATCTCTCCGAAAAATCAATCGCGTAGCGGTGTTTTCGCGTTTAGGGCTTCGTTCGGGCATCCGGGCCACAAGCAATTTATCTTAGCATCAATTTGGCCCAGAAATGGGGCCCACCCCATTGATTTTGGACGGACACCCCATGGGGAGGGGGTATACCCCTTTCATTTTTGCAATTCTCCTCATTTTCACATTTTATTCCTAATTTTATCAACCCTAAAATTCATTTGGTGCTCTCTCCTCTTCTCCCTCCCTAGCCGTCACCACCACCACCATAATCCATCATCATCTTCATCAAATAACACTTGGATCAAGAAATCATTCACATATTCGGATTCTACACAACGATCTCTACGCGTTCATATTACTTGATTGTTGATTAGGGTATAAACCCTAACCCTAGATTTTCAATTTTTCAATTATTTTTCTGTTTTTACATGTTATATTGATAGTATGATGATAATATGTTATTTTATTGTTGATTGTATGCGTAGAATTGCTCGATTGCATATTTTTTCGGTTTGATAAAATTGGGACAGCAGCTTTTTCGTGTGTTTCTGATATTTTAACTGATGTTGATCATAAAATAAAGTATATAAATGAGTTCCTCTCATCAAGACATTAATTTTAGACTCCGGATTCATGTCGTTTCGATTCCCGGAGCCCTAGATACGAGCAAAGTGGTATTTTGTTAAGATTGAAATGTGATTTTGGTATGAACCAGGTTTGGTCCGACTTTGTGACCATATTTGGTGACTTTAGGGTGTGTTAGTGTGTTAGGACTGATGGTGGGGCGAACTTTCATGTTCGGGTCATCTCAATCCGAGCCACGTATCACCCGTTACGTCTAAAACACGTTTTTGATTGAATTGAAGTTCCAAGTAGTGTATTGGCTGTATATCACGACTTGTGGGCTGTTCATGGTATGTTCTTGAGTGTACCAAAGTGTCGGGTGGTTTGCTTAGGCGGAGATATATGTAAGGCTCGCCGAAAACCGACACCCGGGGCTCAGGATACGACCCGATGAACTTTTGATTTAAAACTTGGGATTTATTATTAAACTTATGATATAAATAATGGATTTCATTATCATTTAATTACTTATGATATAAAAAGTAATTATTATTATTATTTAAGACTTATGATATATATTTATTATATCATTTAATTAATACTTATGATTTAATTAACATTTTAATTAAACTTGTGATTAATAATACTTTCATTATTAATGGAAAATACTTATGATAAGTATTAAATAAGACTTATAATAAGGATTAATTAATTATTTAATTATTATAAGGCTTAGTTATTATTTAATTATAATTTAATTATTAAATACTTATGATTTAATGATTATAATTAGAAACTTATGATATGATTAATAATTCATTATTAATTAATAATACTTATGATATAATTTAAAATTTATTATTAATGAATAATACTTATATTATGACTAATATTTAATTAATCAATTAAATACTTATGTTATATTAATTATATCATTTAAACTTATATTAACTTTAATAATTCATTTTAATTTAATTAAACTTATGTTATGACATAATTAGACATATTTAACTTTAATAAACGTTATAACTTATGTTATTATTATAACATGCACTTTTAAAATTAATGTTGACTATGTTTGACCAAGGTTGACTTTTGAGTTGACTTTCGGTTGACTTTGACTTTCAGTTGACTTCTGTTGACTTTCTAAATAAGGAAACTTTCCTAACTTAAAACTTTCTAAAAATAGAAACTTTCCAAAAATATAAACTTTCCAAAAATAGAAACTTTCCTAAAATAGAAACTTTCTAAAAATAGAAACTTTCTAAAAATAGAAAGTGTGTGTCCGTACGCTGTTCCGATCAAACCGATGCATGTTGAGTATTGCTCTATGTCTACTTGCAACATGTACAATAGCTATCATACTAAGACTTGACCTAAGTTAGTTATTTATATCGACCTGCTTTATTTATAGGTCGGCGTTGTGATCATTCCTGATCACTTTACTTCATTTGCTGTTCGCATGTTTGTGTGGTTACTTCGTTTGCTATTAAGGTGAGTTATAGTCCCATTTTTATATTTTAAATCTTTTGGGATGAGAATACATGCAATTTATTTTATATTCTGGACACAAGTGAAAGTTGGTTTAAATTATTCATTGTGAGTTGAACAAAAATATTCCCTAGTCTGGTAACTGTAATCACGGGTTTCTACTGGTGAACGCGAATCCTACGGATAGATCTATCGGGTTTGACAACCCCATTTCGAGCTAGTCGCGCTAGTAATTTGTTATCGGAATGTTTAGTACTTCGTATTTTGTTGTAGATACACTTGTTCGGTGTATATTATTTATTGTGTTTGGCAAGGGTAAATAAAGGGTTAAGTGGTTACCAGGTGGCTCACGGAAAATGGAATAATGTTTTATTATATGTTTTCTAGCATATAATTTGGTGGTTTAAAAAGGACTTTTATGTTTTCAAACATAAATTTTTATTGTTTAAATTAAATATTGTTTGCAATATTAAACCTATAATTCACTCAACATTTTTGTTGACAGTTACTCGCATGTTTTATTCTCAGGTTCATGATTGATTGCTTCCGCTGTGCTTAGAGAGTCTGCATATTTATGATGGCAGCTTTTGTTAAACATTAACTTGCATTCTATTTTGTTACATTAAATAGTGGTTGTTTGTTGACTTTGTTTTGGTCAACTTTTGGTTAAAGTATTATTGTATAGTTTTTCTAAACTTATACATTTTAGTAGATTTCCTTTATAGGAAATCATTTTTTTTAAATAAAGAATGCAAGGTTGTTTTATTAAATTCATATAGAGTTTCGATCAAGCTGTGGGACCAAGTGACGGAGCCGTTAAGTGTTTTGACGGAGTCGTCACACCTGCCACTGCCCACATGAACAAACTTTATCTGCTAGATTAACGAGGCCATTTTTTCGTCCATCGCGCACTTCTACTAGATTGTTTGTCGATGGAATTGCTTGCCATCTTCTTGACTTTTTCGTCCTCTTGGTTAGTTTATGTTCAGCATATGGAGTAACAGTTGAAGTAAGACTAACCGATTGGTTGCGATGTTTGAAATACCAATCTTGTACCGAAGCGAGAAAAAATTCCAATAACATGCAAACAGGTAGTTTTCGAGCATGTACGGATAGTGCATTAACAGACTCTACACTGTTGCTAGTAAGGTATGAATACCTAACATGTTCCGCTCTACTTCTAGACCATTTGTGGAACCCGACATCACTTAAAATTTTGTAAGACGCTTTCAATCTTCTTCGAAATACATCAAGATGATCCTCAAAATCCGACGCACGATAAGCTTTGACCATTTTCCAATAATGCCATTCAAAATATTTGAATTTGTTCGATTTACTTTTAATGCTTGCAAACAAATGACGAGCGCAGAAACAGTGAAACGCTTCGGGGAACACGGTTGAAACACCATGTGCTATTGGCAAACCTCGATCCGAAATAAAAGTAAGCTCTGACATACGATCTCCCATTCCCCAAGTCATCAAATGGTCTCGTAGGTTGCCCAAAAACTAATCCAAAGACTCGTTTGTCTCACCGCCAGCAATTCCATAAGCCAATCGCAAAATTCCATTATTGCCATCCATCGCAACAGCAACTAAATTTGTACCCAAATATCCTGCCTTCAAATGCGCTCCATCGACGATGATTATCGGGCAAAAATGTTGAACAAATGATTGAATCTGCAGGAATGAACAATGTTAAAACAAATATGTTTTTAATTTTTTAATCGATACGCAAGGAACGCAAAATTTAAAATATACATATTAAATGGTAATAGTGATACTTACAACTACGCCAAGGGAATAATAACACATCAGAAATCTATTTTCTTTGTCTGTGATCAAATTCATTACGCTTCCGGGGTTGTGAATCTTAATGTTATGTAGGTAAATTGGAAGCATTTGGTACGACTCTTCACTACTCCCACGAAGCATCTGTAATGTATGACATTTGGCCCTCCATGCTTGATTGTAAGATATGCTGACACCAAATCGGCTGCCTATATCCGCACGTATATCGTTTGCTTTATATTCCCGGTTTGCAGATTTGAATGAATCCACAAGCATACTACCCAACACCTTTTTGGTTGCATGTTTATTATTTCCCATAATTAGTGTGCGTGAGCATGTGTGTACGTCATGCAGTTTCTTTACCATAAAGTTTTCAGTGAATCGTATTCTGTAAGCACTACATTTCCACTCACAGTTTGGCAACACACATTTAGCGGTGTATCGAGATTTGTCTGACTTTACAGGCTTTATTTGGAAGTTTTCTTCAAGACATTTTGTAAATAGGGTGTTTATAAACTCTTCTTTGTTCAAGAAAGTTTGACGGACTTAAATTAAATCTGACACCCTATACGTGGTTGGTATTTCAGTCGTCTGTTCGCGCTCTTCCTCATGCTGACTCAAAAGAGTTGGCATATTCCAGAACGGATCTTGCTTTTCTTCTTCATATTGGAATTCTGCGTCTCCGTCTTTTCCTCCATCTGAATCACTATCTTCGACAAGAGGTACCTCAAACGGGTGGTCTAATTCTTTAATTTTACATACGTTTTCAAGACCATAGTTATGCAAATCAAACTCTTCTGTGTTAGGAAGTGGCAATTCAGGTTCTTCCGCTTCCAAATTGTTGCTTGCAAGGTTTTCTTCGGTATCATTTTGTAGTAATAATTGTTGTGGTTGGTGTTTTGGTTGTTTTGGTGGTTTTGGTGATTTTGGTTTTTTTGGTGTGGGTGTTTCTTGGTTTTGTTGTAGTAGTGGCTGGTTTGTCGAGAATTTTGTTTCTGGAATCCGTTGTGGCTGATGCATTATTACTCTATCGACAATATAAATATCAATAGGAGCATTTACAATTGCATATTGTAAAAACTCTAGAAAGTCTTCATCATCATCAGTAATATCAAAAACTTGATTATTAAAAACATATCTCATTGAAACAGCTGCATTCGGTGGGAATTGAATCTTTTTAAGAACATTTTTTAACAATATTCTCCGATTCATTGGTTTTACGAGCGCAATTGGGAGTCTTAACCGAATTCTAAAATAATCTCGTGGCATATATATGGGTATGTTGTTAATGTACTCAAAAGAACCCCCACAACATATATTAACAACAAATTTATCATCATTAACACAATTCATAATGACAAAATTAGTGAAAAAGTGGTTAAAATAGTACCTTAACGTGGGTATAAGCTCTGCATTGAAAAATTTTGAAATATTTATGAGACTGTGATTTCAAAGTCTCAGGGTCAATCTATATATAGGGACATAATATTATCCGTAAAAATCTAGGATATCTGACGAAATCTTATCCACAAAATCGTATTTCTGATCAGATAAGGTCGCAAGCTTGCAAGACGCAAGGACGCAAACTTGCGCCTTGCGAGGGCAACTCGCAAGCCTCCTTGCGTCTTGCGAGGGCAATCTGACAAATTTTTTTTTTTTGAGCTCCAGCGCAAGAAACTATATGGGAATGGGCATTTTGGCTATAATCCCATAATTAAAAGACGAACCCAAAATGATAAATGCACATATACCCTACCATGTGAGATTCTTTGTTAGATGGCTCAAATTGCCAGATACATATCACACCTTCACAAATAGTAATAAAATACAATAATTGGATAATTATGCAATTCAAATTAAATCGCGTGTTTACATGAATAATTAAATCGCGTGCATACAAATACAACCACCTTAGACATTAAAGATAAAGGTGCAAATTTAAATCGCGTGTTTGTTTGAATAATCACATCATCAAATTCTAGCACATGTAACATTACTCTTCACAGATAACGTTAAATTATGCTAAAATAAACATACAAATACAAGACATTAAAGGCTAAAACTTAATAAACCAGGAATTTGTTGTTCAACTACAAACATGAAGCTGCTAATAAACTTGTCCAAATAAACAAAATAACAAGAAACAACTACACTTGTATCCCAAGCATTCGCGATTGCAGCATGCAACGTTCTCGACCTTTTGTTGGTCAAACTTTGACTTACCATAACGATCGATCTATGAATACCTCAAGCGTGGGAGACAACGATCGTGATTAAAATACAAGTTATACAATATACTACATCTTTTTTGTCTTGTTTTCTTCTACTGCAATACAACCTTATTTCAAGAAAGTACAAGTTGTTCAAGCAGCCGACTTTATAACAATGGACTAACGATTTCGGTTTTCTTGAACTGATCAGAGGGTGAGGACAAACGGTGGTGCATCCCTACGTGGTCCTGCCACAGTTCGATAGATGTAAACTTTATGAGCTTGGCTATCTTCACTATCTTCATCTTTCATAACTTCAACGTTTAACCGAGGCATCTCTTTAGCCAAAACCCGACACCCGTTCATTGTCAAATTACAAGCCGACATCCAAAGAGACCTCATTGATTCGTATTTGGTCAAACCCGAAAGCAATGCAGCGTTACCAAACGGGCAGTCTCGTATTTCAAGCTTCCTAAGTTTCGGGCAGCCGCCCAGTACTGATTTTAAGCCTAGATCACTACTTCCAGCAAAAGCAACCGAAAGTGTTTCCAAGTTTTTTGCGTATTTTCCGATATACTCGAAGGTCAAATCGGTCAAAAGACCAGAAACCGCGAGTCTTTGAAGGTTAGGGCAGGTTTTTACAACAGAACCGAAAGCTTCGTCCATGGGTTCGTGGGTTAGGTAATCGGGTTGACCCGGGTTCATAATACAGAGGCGAAAGTGGGTGAAACCGGGGCAGTTTTGGACGATAGTGGCTACAGCAGCGTTTGTCATTTGGTGACAAAAGTAGAGTACATAACGCAGTTTCGGGCAGCCACGAGAGACCGAAACGAAACCAGATTCGGTTACACCTGCAACTTCTTGGTCAAACGGGTCAGCTGGGAAGACTCGAAGTTCTTCAAGTAATGGGCAGGATGATCCAACAGCTTCTAAACCTCTATCACCAACAGTATCAAGTACCTATAGATTAACATATATGTTAACTTGGTTTACCAAAATACCCTTGTGATTCAAAAATGTACAACTCATGTTTCGCTTACGTTCATCTGTTGATTTATCTATAACTTTAAATATTCTAAAGACAAAATTACACGGCTCGTGCTTGTGGTTTGTAAGAAATCGCATTCCGAGTCCCTGAACTTCTTTTTTGGCACTCCGAATCCTAATGGTTTCTTTTTTCCCACGGCTTGTGACAGGGGGAACCTATGAAGGGTCAACCGGGGTTGCCTGCCCCCGCGCCTATTCAAATTATTTTCAGTGCAATTATGTGTTAAAGTTCAATATTTCGTGTATTTATATGTTAAAAGTCCACATTTTGCCCCTGATTTCTTGTTTTTTTTTTTCCAAATTTTTAACATTTCGCACCAGTCGGAAAAAATTTAAAGATCCACCACTAGGCTCGTCCCTCAGTCTGACTGAACTTAACAGAAAATTTTAACGATGGTTAGACGGAGGGACGAGCCGTGCAAAATATGAAACAATGAGGACTCAGAATGCCAAAAAATGCAATTTCATACAAACCACATGGACGAGCCGTGTAATTTTGTCTATTCTATATAGGAAATGCATGTTTACAGAGAAGGTATTTACCCAAAGGCGACGTAGACTTTTGCAATGACTGAGAAGCTTTGCTAGTTCAACGCTACGTAAAGTTGCATAACTCAGGTTTAAGAACGTGAGACTTGCACAGGCAGGATAAATAGCCGGTAGATAAAGTGAATTACTATCCCATAAACCCGAAATAGTAAGTAGATTTTTACAGTTTCCGAAAGTACTTTCAAGGTCTGTGACTGGACGGGTAACAAGTTCTTGCATGAAGGTTCCTGTACCGAGTTCAGTCAATTGCGGAGCCCGCAAAAGAAGCTTTTGCAATTGATCTAAGTTTATGTTTCGGTTGACTTTCAAAACCCTTAATGATTTGCACCTAGCAACGAGCTTTTCAAGTGCATCGAAGCTGACTTCGCTGTTTAAGCTCGCGAAATTGAGTACTTCTAATGAAGTTAAGTTTTCTGGGAAGCAACTTAACCAATCCCCACCAAGATCATCAATCCCGTTTTCTTGTATGTCTAGCTCTGTTAAGTTCCTACAAAAATATGAAGAGATCTTAAATAATCATTAAGTGATAAAACACAAAATATTTAATCTATAGTGTTGTTCTTAAATAAGAATATCTAGAATTAAAAAGATCATAACCAGGCAAGCCAGAGAGATATATGCTAACAATATATAGTATTAAAAATTACATTCGGTTAACATTTCAAGTGTTATAATATAGCCTCCACTTTGAGTTTAAAAGCTTTATAGATGTACATTTCAATTGGAACAAGAACACGAATCAACAAAGATATTGATTAGTTTAAGATTGAAAAAAAAAAGTGTCACGCCAATATGTTGCTTTCAACGAAGACAAAACGTCTACAAACTCTATGTATATTCAAAGATGTATATACAAGAAAGAACGTTTTAGCTAAACGAACGTTGTAACAGAAAGCTCGTTGTCATGGATATGAACTTTAATTAAGAGTAGGTGTCATATCCTAAACATATTCAATGTACCCGCGAAAAAGTTCACAGCCTATCCAAAATGGTCAAGAATGATAAGGCAGCTAATATTCACCTTAATTAGGACAAGATGTCATATCCTCAAAGTAATTAACCTATCGCCCAAAAAAAACTTTACAAACCATCCAAAATGGTCAAGAATGATGAGACAGCTAATATTATTCAGGTTACAGTTAACTAAGAGGATTACATATCCTAGCATCAAATGACACTGGAGGTCACAGAAAGATGAAGTTTTTTACAATCATTATTTATTGGGAAAGAGCGTTGATTACATGTTTTTTCATTCTAAGTTAGTAGGTAATTGATGAAAATTCAGGTCAATCAAAGGAAACTTTACTTGACAATTTTGTTTTCTCGTATATGTAAGCTTAGTAATGAATAATTATCTAACTACCAGATTACAAAAGTTCTTTATCCTTCCAACCAAAAAGAGATCACGCCTACTTTAAATGTAAAAATCACTTGTAAGAAGCTAATACGAACCATTATGTAGGATGAAGACGGGGTGAGCTATTAAGCAAACTATTATGTACTTGTATATAGTCAAATCAAGTTTGAGTTAAATGTACCACATACAAATATGTCTGTAGAAGATGACATAAAGAACATGGCAACCATTAATGTTCAAAGACAATTCATGTGTCACATCAGGAAAGCAACAAAATTTGGCAAAGAAAAACAAATCGTAAAGTACTACCACTTCTTTTCCACTATACACCGTTTATCTAAATGCTCACATAATAAAACGAAAAAAAAAAAAAAAAAAATTTAAACTATAACAAAGAAGATAGACCGATTAAAAAGAAGTTACTCCTAGACATAATTTTAGGCACAAAGCATATCCAAATATCTAAAAGCCATCCCTCATTAATTGTATTAGCCAAACTAAACGTAAACACATGATCTTTTCCCACCCAAATCATCAAAAAAATTTCCTTTTTTATTCGATTCAATCCCTATTTGTTAAACAGCTTAATCAACTGTTCATACTGATAAGTGACAAAGAAAAACTATTATAATACAAAGGATTTATTTCCCTGTGTGGCTTAGTTTAAAGATTCGCTTATATCCACTAATACATAAAGAAACAATTTTCATTAATAGCAACATTAGTCATTTCATTTCAATATAACTATTTTTAGAAACAATAAAGGAATGATCAATGATCTAATCATCCATTTCCAGTAGTTAGATACTTGAACGGTATCCAATTATTAGCGTACGGACAAATTCGACATAAACTACACTCAGCATCGTAAAATATTAATTTCCACGAATAAACACTTGATCCACATTTCTGAAATTATCCAACAATTAAATCCAATCACATCTAAATCATTTCACATTTTCATAGCAATAAACTGAGCCTGCACATACTCAGACATTAACAATTAACATCTTAGTATCAAATCACAATAATTCAAGTGATGAAACTTTAAAACTATATACTCCGTAAAACATAAGATCAAATCATACCTGCAATGAGTAGCAATCGCTTTTAATCCATCAGTACTAAATCCATCACAACTTAATAACGACAACTTCTTAAATTCGCGAAAACTCGTCGCTAAAAACTGCAAACTCTCATCACTAACCGCCATTCGTTTCAACCTCAATTCCTCTAAAAACGGATACGCTTTGGCTAACACACTCAGCCACGGATACACGTCAGCTCCCCAATCTTCCGGTACCAAATTAAAATCCGAAAACCTAGGTTTACCTTTCAATGTCACACTCCGGATCTTCGGAAACCTTCCGGCAACAATCTCCGGCGAAACAGAGTAACAATTTCCGATGAACACGTGGCGTCTGCTCCATCGCTCAGCGTTGTACCAATCCTTACAAACTAGTGATACTGAGCTACGATCCTTGTGTGAGTTGATTAATGATAGTACTGGTTCGAGTACTTCGTCCGGGAACGGAATCGCCGGAGCGGAAGATGATTCCGGTGATTGTGCATCTGGATCGATCAGATCAACTGTTTTGGTACGCTTTTGATGCATAATTTGCTGCAAAATTGAAAAGAGGAAGTTAATGAGAATGATTTTGGAGATGAAGATTGAATAATTAGGGGGAAAAGGTAAACGGAAATCGTACGTATTTTGGAGATTGGGATTTACATAATGATTATGAAAAAAATATAAAAAAATAAATCAAAATAAAATTATTTATTTATGTAACTCAATAATGGAAGTCTCTTTGTTTCTTTCTCAGAAAAGAAGCAAACTAGCAGCTTTTAGAGAGTCATGTAAATATATGTACATTATAGGTCCTTCAACTATAAATAGTTTACATTTTGTATCTCAGATATTTAAAGTATACAGTTTTTTTTTTTTTTTTTTTAATGGTTTTTTAAGTTAAACATGCCTTTAACATCGAGACACTTCGCCCCGATGACGTTAAAGGTTGGCGTTAAAAAACACCGTTGGAACACAAACACTAAGTTAATGGATTGAATTTTACGATCGTTCGTAAATTCGACTTAGAGATAAGACCTTCTTTATCACGTGTACTCACTAACAAATTTGAACCAACACGTCGGCAGCATGCCTCTAGCGCGACGTGTTGTGGGCGTTTGAAGTTGGCATGCTGGCTGCAGGCATGGGAGTAGTTGATAGCGGGGTGGCTGTTTCGGGCAACATGGCTCACTTGGCTGGGTGTTTTCTCGACCGTTTAAGTCAAACAAATAGACACAAACACTTCACTCAAAATTAAAATTAAAATTCATAGTAATAATTAGTAAATATAAATTTATACAATTTGATCTATAAAATACACTTCACTCAAAATATTTTTTATACAATCTCATCCATTTTTTCTCCGACTAATCATTCTTGAATTGTTTTTTAATCAACACTTAACAATGACAAACTCAAACTCGAACGAATGGTCGTTTTATAGTAACATTTTAGGTGGCGAAGCGACAACTCCCAGCTCGTCATCTTCAAAACAATCGCGAACTTCACTTGATTTTGTCGGTTATATGCAAAGCGCGTTCGGTATGAGCCAACAAGAATTCAACAACATCTACAACACTTTCAACGACTACAGATAATTCAAGAATCACTCGGGTTAAAATCACAAAGACTTTTCAACAAACTCAAAATGCGTTCAACATGATCCAACAAGAAAATCAACAAGAAAAGCAACAAGAAATGAAACAAGAAACCGAACAACAAGCTGGCGGTTCGAGGAGAAGAGGAAGTCACCAACGAAAAGACAAAGAAAAAGCACGTGAACCGTGCAAAAAATAATATAACACCCCAAATCTAGATGTATTTTATTTTATTAAGAGTACATTTCATGAAAGTTTAACTTGTTTATGTAATTGTTTTGCACGATGTTACAGTTTTAAGCATAACTTGATCATACAGACTCTGTTTTAGGTGTTTCAAAAGCCCAAACGTGCATCTCTTAATGGGCTATGATATGGCCGAAACTAACGGTTTTATTTATGCGGTGTCGTTAGGTCACAAAATGTCAGAATCGGTTACCAAAAGTGAGTAATGGTTTTATTATTTATATTTAGCTGAGTTTCCTAGCTATAGTTCACCTACTTGTCTTTCTTTTAACGAGTAAGTGGTAAATATAACTCAGGTTCGTATTTTTATATGTTTCCTCAGTAACGTGGGATAAAAGTGCCTAAACAGTTAACCCTAGTGACAAGTGGTGAATGATTAAGATTAACTAAAAGTAATACAAACTATAAAGATAAAAATGGATAGGTAGGAAGAATAGAATACTGATGGGGAACTATCACAAGAGTTTAACTTCCTAGAATAAACACTAAACCTCAATCAACTAGGCTATGAACCTAATTGACTTGTCACTAAGAGTTTAGGCTTTGAAGATTCTGGCTAAGACGGATATCCCTACTCCCAACGTTAACCTTGGAAGGTTTAAATGAACTTATGGATAGAATCTTAGGTACATGAATAAAGTGGTATATCCTTAAAGGAAAATCTCAGCTTTTCTTAATCCTATTTGGTCTAACTACGATAATATTTTACTACTTAATACTAAGTTATGCCTTAACATTAACAGATGTGCAATCTTAGATATTCTAAGGTACTGCTAATTGAATTAGAGGTCTCTCCTTTGCAATCACTTACTCAACCCCGGATCATCTTACAACATCTCAAGAACATTGCTTTTGACGAGAATCATGCTTTTGAGCAAGCTAGTGTTCACTTAACTCTATGTTGCTTACTCTAATCACAACCTAAATGGGCAGCTCTTCTCTAACGAATAAATGATCATTCGTACGTAGGTACTATATCCCTATTGTGACGTTAAGTACACATAACTACTTACCTTGTATCCTAGGGTTGATCAGGTCCTAATACTAGGTTATAGCCATGATATGGCCAAAACGGACGGTTTTATTTTCGCGGTGTCATTAGGCCGCGTCACGTCAGAATCAGCTACCACGAGGGCGAGTAGTGGGTTGTTTTATCATTTATATTTAGCTGGGGTTCCAAGCTATAACTCACCTACTTGTCTTCCTTTTAACGAGTAAGTGGTAAATATAACTCAGGTACGTATTTTTGTATGTTTGTTCAGTAATGTGGGACAAAAGTGCCTATATAGTTAACCCTAGTGACAAGAGGTGATAGATTTAAGATTAACTAGATAAAATAGTAATTAGGCAATAAAAGTAAAGATATGTATGAAGAATAGAATTCTGAAGGGGAATTATCGCAAGAGTTTAACTTCTTAGGATAAATACTAAACCTCAATCAACTGGGCTGTAAACCTAACTGATTTGTCACTAAGAGTTTAGGCTTTGAAGATTCTAGCTAAGACAGGTATCCCTACTCCCAACGTTAACCTGAAAGGTTTGAACGACCTTATGGATGGAATCCTAGGTACATGAACAAAGTGGTTTACCCAATAAAGGAACGTCTCAGCTTTTCTTAATCCTAGTTGGTCTGACTAAAGCAATATCCTACCACTAAATCACTATGCTATGCCTCAACATTAACAGATGTGCAATCTTAGATATCATAAGGTACTGCTAATTGGGATAGAAGTCTCTCCTTTGCGATCACTTATTCAACCCCGGATCATCTTACAACATCTCAAGAACATTGCTTCTGACGCGAATCATGCTTCTGAGTAAGCTAGTGTTCACTGAACTCTCTATTACCAACTCTAACCACAATCTAAATGGGCAGCTCTTCTATGATGAATAAATGATTGTTCATACGTAGGTACTATATCCCTATTGTAACGTTAAGCACACATAACTACTTACCTTGTATCCTAGGGTTGATCAGGTCCTAATACTTAGGTTATAGCCACGTGAATAAGCGGAAAGGGTGATCCGTAAATTAAACCTCTAAACCGTCAAGGTTTCAGCATAACAATATGATAAGTTTTAGATAAGACATTCAACACGTAATAAACAATTGTAACAGATAGATAATCATGCAAGATGAAAGCAACTCAAGATAATAACTTTATTAAATTAAGGAAATCGTTCACCGTTTACAGACGAGATCTGGACCATTACAAGTGCTGACAACCTCTAGCCCGCTCCTATTACAATCTTCGGCGTTCGCCTCCGGGTACTTAATTTCCCGCTCGGAGGTGAGAAGGCCTTGAAAGCTCTAGTGGGAGAAAGTGTATTGTAGTGAGAGAGTGAAGAGAGGTGTGTGTTGGAATGAATGACAAAGACCCTTTAAATAGACTTGAAAATTGCCAAATACGCCTGGCAGGCCGTATGGCAGGCCGTATTTGGCAGGCCGTATTGCTGGCAGGCCGTTTGGTGGCTCGTGTGGTGGCACGTATCTGGCAGGCGGTTTCCATACTGGCAGGCCGTATGGCAGCCCGTATGGCAGCCCGTATGCCTTGCTGGTCAGCCTTGATTTCCTGGATCGTAACTTGATTTCTTGTCTTTCACCGTTTTCGCTCTAGAATCTTCGTTTTAGCCCCGTTTCTCTTGATTCTTTTTGCATCGTCTTTGTATTTACTTTGCCTACAAGTTTAACCGAAAAAGAGATTATTTTGCCGACAAAACTTTGAACTTTATGCTTTTGGGACTCAATATCGGGGGTAAAACGTGACTTTTTAGCCGATATCAAATATCCCACACTTAGACTTTGCTTGTCCTCAAGCAAACTTCCGAACTTAAAATAGTGAGGACTTTAATTCGTAGTGATCAAGCTGTTTTGTTCCGCAAGATGAAAGGGCAGAAACTTGGTTTTTATTCTTTTTACTATTCTCGAATCTTTTTCCGCAAGCATGAGAGGAGGTTACATAACTGAGGCTATCTCACTCGGGTCACTCATTTCACTAAAGTGTTTAGGGTGTCCTATAGTTCTAAGAAATGAAGTCACTCTTAGCCAGTCATGCTTACATTCTTCGTCATAGGCTTGATCAAGACTCAAATCTCCATCACTTATTTGCGAGAATTTTCGGTTATCGACTCAGCTTGACTTTGTGAAGAGATGGGGGTTTCAAAAGTTTCTAGAATGCGAAGGGTTTTTGATAGAAAGGAGTTACTTTTTCGAAAGATTGATTTCGGCGATCCCTTCAGTTTTTGTCAGGAATTTCTTGGTGATCATCCTTCTTTTTGACTGCCAGGAGTTCTTTTCTCAAATCTTTGCTGGTTTTGCTCCCTTTCTCAGAGCCTTTATTCGTAGAGACTTTGCTCTAGTTTTTTTTTTTTTTTTTTTTGAAAGCATCTTTTGCTTTTCTCTTCGAGGTCTCCTTTTGGGCGATCTTCTTTGATAATTGGCTTGGATGCTCGCATTTTTCTAGTGTGATTCTGGAGGTTTTTCCCGAAAAAGAATGATTTAGTCGGGATTTATTTGTTTTATGAAGCGAATAGAGTAAATAAGAAAAAGTGAAATGGATTTGTGGAGCAAAAATGAAAATGAAGGTGTGTAGCGGAGGTTGTTTTTGTCTTCACGGATAGCTGAGGCTTTAACTTAGTCATCCTCGTCAAAAGGTGTGATTCCGAAATGCAGATCAAGAGCAAGTTCTGATTCCGAGATGTTAACATTGGCGCGCTCAACGAAAATATAGTGAAGCACTAAAAATGAGTGCTTATAAAGCCTTATTTGGGGGTGCCTCACAACAATTATAGCAGGTCGAATTGCGCCTTTTGTTATGCAATGCTCTTTTGGGAAATTGATTTTGATTTTCGCAAAAAGTTTTCAACCTTGTTTTTACCTTTTTTGTCTATTTTGTAGCAAAAACTTTTTGATCTTTTATAGATTTTTATCATCCTTAGCGTTTTATAATTCGAAAAGTTTTAAATTTTGTGAAAAACTTGAGGATTTTACAAGAATCGTTATGTGCAACATTTGCTATCCCACACTTTAAAATAACATTGTCCTCAATGTTAAGGATACGGAGTATCCCACACTTTAGTTTTTTAAAAGAGGCGTTTGTGTTATTAAAAGTTTACGTCGGTGGGGTTGTCAATCCCACACTTAGTTTTTAAAGTGGTATAGTAATTGCGTATATTCTATTTGAAAAGGTGATGAAGACGTAGTACTCCCCTATGGTTTCAAGACGTGCAACTGGATGACTCGCTAACTATGGATTCTTCAATTCTTGTGCCGATGTCATCTTCGTTCAAGTTGTCCTTGCTCCAATATCCACCTCGTACGGTTCTCGATCGTCGTTTGCTTTGTGACGTTTATTCATGCAATATTTATTCTAAAAGCAACCATACATGCTAAAACATAAAAGTAGTTATGCCCGAAACCGGGCGTACAGAAACATAAGATAATGTAATGTAATGTAGCATCAGTAATAAAAGGTACGAATGTTCCAAAAGATAATCATGATTACGGCTGAGGTGCTGAATATGGGGGAGAGTAGATCACGCTGGTACGGGCCCTGGTTGGGTTCCTCAATCTAGATTGACTCTCGCTAGTCATCTCCTCGTCTGTGGTAAACTGGTCTACCAACTCTGCTGTATTCATACCCGAGGATATTCTAAATTCTATCTCATCCGATCTAGCGATTAACCCAGTTAATGATGACGTGCTCGTATGAACCATAGGCCATGCCTGCCAACCCATACTATCCTGTAAATCTCTACCTCTTCCCCACTGCTGGTTCACATCCATACTATCTATACCCTGTGCGATCCCTGCAGTCGTATGTTGCTCTAACGCCTGTTCCCACCTAGGGTCTTGACCAACAGTAGACGTGTTAACGTTGAACAACTCTTCAACAAAATTCTCGGGCCCTGTAGTCTGTGAAGGTGGCGGTGTAGGTCCTGAAAACTGATGGCTCGGGCCTGCTCCCCTAGGATCACGGTGGGCTTGCATTACTGGATACTCATGTGGGTATGGTGGGATGTCGAACTGCCTCCCCGCATAATGCGCAAAGTGATCCAAATTCTCAAGGATCGCATGCTGGGAAAACCAACTCTCATGCCCAGGTAAATCTCCCATATGGTACTGGTAGCCGTACGGTGGATATCGTGGACGATCACCCTCGCCAACTGATGAGTGACGGCGAGTGTCAGTGGGCCATCCATAAGCTGTGGGGTCATCCTCATCCACAGGTTCCTGGGAACCTCATCTCCTACTACCATCCCGTTTCCTAGTATCAAGTCTGAATCCCTGAACTCTCACCCCTGGTACCATCCGCTCTTCGAAACCGGGTATCTCTGGGTTTGCCTGGATGATCAACTGCTCACCCTCAACGCGAATATACTTCCAGTAGCTCAACAACTTATACCCAATCTCCTCTGATACGGCCCCAATCGTATAGTTAAACTGTGCAACATCCCCTAAAACATGCATGCTCTTGAGCAACTTAGTCACAACACCCCCTAAAACTGGCACAACCGTGCTTGCCAAATTCTTCTTGTTGGTGATAGCCTGAGCTAGGAGATGCGCCACCTGTAGATTCTGGTTGTTCATTATGGCGTGCATCAGGCGCATGTCTCTGATTGTAACAGCACCGCCAAATCTGGCTTTATGATGGAGGGTTTTGGTGATTAGGTGGTGGAGGATTCGAAGTACGGGGTTGGCGAATTTTGACGCCTTTTTACTTGACTGCCATGGCCCGCTATCTGTGGTGTGCTCTTGTCAGAAAGTCTGATGATCCATGTAATTCAAGGTGGTCAATCCATCCCTGAATATTGGCCGGGTGAGTTGTGATGATTTGTACAACTCTAGGTGTCTCGCAAACCTTGCGAGAGTCAAGTGATACATTCGGTTTTGATGTCGAAAATGGATGCATTCTTGATTATTATAATCTTCCGGATCAACCGTTGAATCAAAACTCCAGGTAGCTATAAACTCTGCATATGGCTCGTTATACGTTTTTTCGTTTAACTCAAACAACATTTTCCAGGCCCGGTGCGTTCTACCTTCAGCTTGGAAAGTCAACATTCTTCTGAGATCAGCAACCCAACCACACTATTCCAATATCGTCCAATTTATGTACTTATTACCCGCTTTATCTCGGTTAACCCACACTCTCATAAAGGGCTCATTTTCCTCCGGGTTATCCTGCCCACGAAGACAATGGGGCAACTCGACATCATTTCGACGATTGGCCATATGCAAAAATCAAGTAAAATAGGTTATGCTCCAAAAATTAAGACTTAGAGTCCAAAAATGCCTATATTTTTTGAAAAAAATTCGAAATGAGGGCTTTAAAAATGGGGGTTTCCAAAATCCTGTTATAGTCAGATATAGCCAAAATTACCACAAACAACATTTAAATGAACTACAATCTTACTTTTGAGCAAAATTCAAAGTGTACCCGTGATTGCAATAAATAATGCAATAAATAATAATTATAGTTATTTAGTCGTAATAAGCAATTTTTAACCAAATGTGATGAGTTTTAAGCATACAATGATCCTAACAACCATTTTTAATTACCTTAAATATTTTTAAACATCAAACTTGAGCTATAACATGTTAAAGTCAAAGATTAGAGCCGTTTAACCGAAAAATATTCATTTTGATCAAAAGGTACAAAATAAGGAAAATCAAGGTTTAAGCTACATTTTCACGAGCAAATCAATGATTTCGTCATTTGAACTAGTTCTAAGGTAATCCTAAGTTTTAAAAACGTTTTAACTATAGGAAAAACCGAAGTCCTAATTACGTGTAGTTTGACCAAAATACCAAGTTCAAGCAAACAAGCCTTCTTCGTTCCAAATTCAGTTTCTAAAGGTTCCTAATGAATCACTAAGGCTAACTAAGCTAGCAAAACATCAAATTTCCAAGAATTTCACTAAATTTCACCTTAAAACCTCAAGTAACTAGTCTAGAGCCAAAAACTATCCAAAATATCTAAATCAATCCTAAAAACTAACACAAAGTAATCACATTATCTATCTAAGCATAAAGGAATTCAAAATTGAGTCAAAAACTAAGTTTTTCTAAAAAGTCAAAAATTTGACTCTAGGAGAAAATTCGAATTTTCATCAAGAAAGAGTACCTTTTGTTTGAAATTGATAGTGGAATCGCGTTTAGGAGGCTAGAGAGAACAAGTTTCGATCTTTGATTCGTTGATTTTGGTTGAAAATTGAGGGTTTTAGGTGGTGATGGTGTGCGACGGTGAAGGGGACAGAGGGAAGAAAAAAAAATCACAAAAAGAAAAGAGAAGGAAGAAGAAAAGAGAAGGAAAAAGGAAAAGGAAAAGGCCCGTGTGGCTCGCGGGCTTATTTCCCCGACCCGACTTGCACAATTTTTAAATTTTTATGATTTTCAAATTTAAAGGGTTTTAAGAGAAGATAAATAAAATAAAACCTCGGATTTTGATTCGGTTATTTTTATATTATTTTATTTTTATATTTTCTAAGATATATCACTAACTAAAATAAGAAAAGAAAAGACAACTAAAAATTAAAATATTTTATTTTTATTAAAAACACAAATTACACAGGTTCTACAACTAAATTCCAGAAATGACAAGTTTAAAGCTTCTTTGACCATCCAGAGTAAATCAGCGGAGTGTATTGAAAATATTTCGAAATCACTTAACATCTTACGCTCGCGCTTCTGTAAATCTCCGATATCGTCCATAAGTTTAACCAAAGCCCTTTTAACTTTCTTAGTGTTTGAAATTCCGTCCCTTGGCCCAGTATCTCTATAATTTAGTTCAAAAAGAAGTTTTGCCACTGTGTCTTGAAATAAAAGATCTTCCGAGCAGTCAGGATCACCGATAGTAAATTTAAAGTTTGCAGATATTTCTCGAATGATCTTCCTTTGCGGGTTTGTAAATGGAAATTTTGACATATTGAGGATTTGCACGAGTTCCGAATATACTTCCTTTCTTTTTGCGAAGAAATTCTGATGTATTCTTTCCTCGGTAGAATCCGAAAAAGCTTCAATTAATCTTTTGATGAGAAATGAGGCTGGATCAAAGTAAAAGAAATCTCGATTTCTGTAGGTTGAAATAGGATTAGGTGTCTTGCTTTCAATCCAAAATTCTAATTCAGAGATCATTACCGAGACGTAGCGGTTTATATGAATTGGAGAAACTTCCTTATTGGTGAAATGAGGGAGAAAACTGACGAATGACTCTAAATCGAACTTGAAATTAATTTCTGCATCCCGATACTTGACGAAAAGGTCATCCCCAAATTCTTTTAACAGTTTGTGAAGAGAACGAGTCTAAGAACGCAGCTCTTTTAACAGATTGATTTGAAATGTTGAAAATGGGAAGTCTGAGGAATAGAGGTGCCTAACGAATTCTCTATAGACGTCTAACCTTCTGCTAGGATTTAACAGATTTCCAATAAACGGAGCTTTTGTTTTATCAGGGTTTCGTATCTCTTTAGGATTAAATTTGAACAAGTCTGGATAGTTGAAAATAGTCGGATATTCTTCCCTTATCTCATCTTCCATTATCAAGAGTTCGTTAAGACTGAGCCTCCCTTTTGGATCGTGAAGAGGGTCGAATCCTGGTTCATTTAAGTAAAACTTTTCCAAAAGCAATGAAATCTCTAAGTCAGATGAAATTATCAGGCTTCTTGGACTACAAGAATCAAGAACTAAGTCTTGATGAGATTCATCAGGGTTTATATTTGTTTTAGGTTTATAAAGAAAAACTTCGCCGGTTTCCGAAGTCGTGGGAGAGCAACTGCCATTCGCACTTTCTTCGTAGTCGGTTAAGTTTGAACTGGAAACTACAAAAATTAAAACCATAATTAATATTTTTGTTTTTATAATTTGAAAAGGGTTTACTGTAATGGCGACTTTAAATCCTATACCGACAAACTCTCTGCTTGTTAAGCATGTGTGATTCTTGTCAGTTTATCTTTTGAAACAAGTGGCCAGGCAGACAACGGAGAGGCAGGATCCTTTTGGTTCTAATAAAATTGGAGACTGTTCGGAAAATCCAATAACCAAGTCCGTGTATAATTGTCTTTCTTAGACACCACTCAAGAATCTCAGATATCTTGATTGAATCAGCGATTACCTTAACAGACAGAAAATAAGTCCCCGACAGCGGTGCCAAAAACTTACTACTACTCTCGTGATATGGCCAAAACGGACGGTTTTATTTTCGCGGTGTCGTTAGGCCGCGTCACGTCAGAATCAGCTACCACGAGGGCGAGTAGTGGGTTGTTTTATCATTTATATTTAGCTGGGGTTCCAAGCTATAACTCACCTACTTGTCTTCCTTTTAACGAGTAAGTGGTAAATATAACTCAAGTACGTATTTTTGTATGTTTGTTCAGTAATGTGGGACAAAAGTGCCTATATAGTTAACCCTAGTGACAAGAGGTGATAGATTTAAGATTAACTAGATAAAATAGTAATTAGGCAATAAAAGTAAAGATAGGTATGAAGAATAGAATTCTGAAGGGGAATTATCGTAAGAGTTTAACTTCCTAGGATAAACACTAAACCTCAATCAACTGGGTTGTGAACCTAACTGATTTGTCACTAAGAGTTTAGGCTTTGAAGATTCTGGCTAAGACAGGTATCCCTACTCCTAACGTTAACCTGAAAGGTTTGAACGACCTTATGGATGGAATCCTAGGTACATCAACAAAGTGGTTTACCCAATAAAGGAATGTCTCAGCTTTTCTTAATCCTAGTTGGTCTGACTAAAGCAATATCCTACCACTAAATCACTATGCTATGCCTCAACATTAACAGATGTGCAATCTTAGATATCATAAGGTACTGCTAATTGGGATAGAAGTCTCTCCTTTGCGATCACTTATTTAACCCCGGATCATCTTACAACATCTCAAGAACATTGCTTCTGACGCGAATCATGCTTCTGAGTAAGCTAGTATTCACTGAACTCTCTATTACTAACTCTAACCACAATCTAAATGGGCAGCTCTTCTATGATGAACAAATGATTGTTCATACGTAGGTACTATATCCCTATTGTGACGTTAAGCACACATAACTACTTACCTTGTATCCTAGGGTTGATCAGGTCCTAATACTTAGGTTATAGCCACGTGAATAAGCGGAAAGGGTGATCCGTAAATTAAACCTCTAAACCGTCAAGGTTTCAGCATAACAATATGATAAGTTTTAGATAAAACATTCAACACGTAATAAACAATTGTAACAGATAGATAATCATGCAAGATGAAAGCAACTCAAGATAATAACTTTATTAAATTAAGGAAAGCGTTCACCGTTTGCAGACGAGATCTGGACCATTACAAGTGCTGACAACCTCTAGCCCGCTCCTATTACAATCTTCGGCGTTCGCCTCCGGGTACTTAATTTCCCGCTCGGAGGTGAGAAGGCCTTGAAAGCTCTAGTGGGAGAAAGTGTATTGTAGTGAGAGAGTGAAGAGAGGTGTGTGTTGGAATGAATGACAAAGACCCTTTAAATAGACTTGAAAATTGCCAAATACGCCTGGCAGGCCGTATGGCAGGCCGTATTTGGCAGGCCGTATTGCTGGCAGGCCGTTTGGTGGCTCGTGTGGTGGCACGTATCTGGCAGGCCATTTCCATACTGGCAGGCCGTATGGCAGCCCATATGGCAGGCCGTATGCCTTGCTGGTCAGCCTTGATTTCCTGGATCATAACTTGATTTCTTGTCTTTCACCGTTTTCGCTCTAGAATCTTCGTTTTAGCTCCATTTCTCTTGATTCTTTTTGCATCGTCTTAGTAATTACTTTGCCTACAAGTTTAACTGAAAAAGCGATTATTTTGCTGACAAAGCTTTGAACTTTATGCTTTTGGGACTCAATATCGGGGGTAAAAACGTGACTTTTTAGCCGATATCAAGCCACGTGAAAAAGCGGAATGGGTGATCCATAAATTAGACTTCTAAACCGTTAAGGTTTTAGCATAACAATAGCATAAGTTTAAGATAAGGTATTCAGCATGTAATAAACATTTGCAACGGATAGATAAGCATGCAAGATGAAAGCAACTTAAAGTAAGAGGATAACTTTATTAAATTAAGGAAAGCGTTCACCGTTTACAGACGAGATCTGGACCATTATAAGTGCTAACATCCTCTAGACCGCTCCTAGTACAATATTCGGCGTTCGCCTCCGCGTACTTAATTTCCCGCTCGGAGGTGAGAAGGCCTTGAAAGTTCTAGTGAGAGAAAGTGTATTGTAGTGAGAGAGTGAAGAGATATATGTTGAAAATGGATGACAAAAAGTCTTTAAATAGAAATGGAATTTGCCTGCAAATGGCTGGCAAGCCGTTTGGCAGGCCGTTTGTCTGGTGGCCCGTTTTTTATGCCCGTTTGCCTGGGCCATTTGGCAGGCCATTTTCCTTTATGGCAGGCCGTTTGGCCTGCCCTGGCTTGCTTAATTCACTGGATCGTAACTTGATTTCTCGTCTTTAACCGTTTTCGCTCTAGAATCTTCGTTTTAGCTCTGATTCTCTTGATTCTTTTTGCATCGTCTTCGTAATTACTTAATCTACAAATTTAACCGAAAAAGCGATTATTTTGCTGAAAAAGTTTAGAACTTTAAGTTTTTAGGACTCAATATCGGGGGGAAAACGTGACTTTTTAGCGGATATCAAATATCCCACACTTAGACTTTGCTTATCCTCAAGCAAACTTTCTATCTTTTAGCATATAAGATTTTTATTCGTAGTGATCAAGCGATCTTCGTTTAGCAAGACGTAGGAGCGAAAACTTGGTTTTACTCGTTTTGTTATTCCCGAACCCTTTTCCGCAAGCATGAGAGGAGGTTACATAACTGAGGCTATCTCACTCGGGTCACTCAATTCACTAAATTGTATCGGGTGTCCTATAGTTCTAAGAAATGAAATCGCTCATAGCCAGTCATGTTTGCATTCTTCGTCATAGGCTTGATCAAGACTCAAATCTCCATCACTTATTTGAGAGAACTTTCAGTTATAGACTCAGCTTATATCATAAAGAGATGGTGACTTTGGAGGTTAAAGGGTGTAAAGGGTTGGATAGATATGAGTTCTTTTAAGGATCGATTTTTGATAATCCTTTCAGCTTCTTATCGGGAATTTCAGGGCGAGCATCCTTCTTTTTGACTGCCAGGAGTTCTTTTCTCAGATTTTTTTAGTTCTGCTCCTTTCCTCAGAACCTTTATTCATCATTTTTTTTACAAGCATCTTTTGCTTTTCTCTTCGAGGTTTCCTTTTATTTGTCGGCGGTCTCTTTGATACTTGACTTAGATGCTCGCATTTTTCTATTGCTGGTTCATAGAAGATCTCCCGGAAGTATGATTTCGCCGGAATTTATTCCTTTATTTATGAGGTGAATGAATAGGTAGCGAAAGATAGATATGTGGTGACGAAAATGGAAATGAAGGTTTGTGATGGGGGTGTTTTGTCTTCACAAATAGCCGAGGTTTCTAACCTAGTAGTTTTCGTCAAAAGGTGTGATTCTGAAATGTAGATCAAGAGCAAGTTCTGATTCAGAGATGCTAACATCGGCGCGCTCAACGGAAATATAGTGAAGCACTAAAAATGAGTGCTTATTAGGCCTTATTTGGGGTACCTCACAGCAATTATAATGGGTCGAATTGCGCCTTTCGTTATGCAATGCTCTTTTGCAAAATTTGGATTGGTTTTCAAAAAGTTTTGGCCTTGTTTTACTCTTTTGTCTATTTGTAACAAAAACTTTTTTTGATCTTTTATAGAATTTTGTAATCCTAAGTGTTTTATGGCTCAAAAAGTTTTGATAATTTGTGAAAAATTTAGTTTTATAAACACTTGAGGATTTTGCGAGAATCGTTATGTGCAATATTGCTATCCCACACTTTAAAATAACATTGTCCTCAATGTTAAGGATACGACGTATCCCACACTTAGGTTTTGAAAAAGACATTTTGTTATTAAAAGTTGATGTTGATGGGGTTGCTAATCCCACATTTAGTGTTTAAAGTGGTCTAATATATTGCGTATATTCTATTGAAAAAGTGGTGAAGACGTAGAACTCCCCTATGGTCGCAAGGCGTGTATGGATGGTTTACCGATTATGGTTTCTTCTAATCTCGTGCTGTCGTCATTCTCGTTCAGTGCGTCCTTGCTCCAAGTCGTGCTTCCACCTTGTACAGTCTCGATCGTCGTTTGTTTTGTGACGTTTTTTCATGCAATTTTATTCTACCAATATCGTACAAACTTAAACACAAAAAGTAGTTATGCCCAAGATTGGGCGTACAGACATAATGTAATAATGTATCATAGCATAACAGGTGCTCTTAAAATGAAATAGAGAGATAGGGATAATCATGGTTGAACTGGCTGGTGCAGAGGGAGAGAATACGATACGCTCGTGCGGGGCTGCCTCGGGTGTCTAAGAGCTGATTGTCCTTCGTCGGCCATTTCCTCGTCGGTGGTGAATTGTCGTGCCAATTCTGAAGTGTTCATGCCTGAGGATATTCTGAGACGAACCTCGTCTAAACGTGCAATCAGTCCAGTGAGTGATGAGGTACTGGTATAAATCATAGGCCCCGTATGCCATCCATTTCCTTCTTGCAGATCTCTACTCCAATCGTTATGCATACCCATTCCTCCGAAAACCTGTGTCACATCCTCAACCATACTCTGGCTCGTAGCCTGATCCCATGCATTAGTATGAGCAGCTGTAGATGTGTCTATGTGTGTTCTTGTACGGTTCTGGCAAAAAATTCTATTGGCTAAATCCTCGTGCCCTGTGCTTTGCTCCCTTGGTGGAGATGGGATGACCGTGTGCTGAGTGTAGTACTGCTGAGGAGGAGGTGAGGGTCGTGGATACTGATAGCTAGTCCCTGCCTCTCTAGGGTCTCTATGAGCGAACATCAAAGGATACTTGTGAGGATACGGTGGGACATTAAGCTGTCTGCCTGCATAAGCGTGAAGTGATCTAGATTCGAAAGATAGCAGCCTCAGCGAACTATCTTTTCTGCCCAGGCAAATCCCCCATGTGATAATGATACGGCTCAAAGCGTGGCTGATCCTCCTGACGTACTGATGAGCATCAGTGGGAGTCAGTATCAGTGGGCCCATCATGCATTGTGGGATCATCCTCATCCCTCGGCTCCTGCGAACCTCGTCGCCTCCTACCATCCCTCGTCCTTGGGTCAGGTCTAAAATTCCTAATCGTCACACCAGGCATAGTCTGATCTACCGAATCCGCAATTGCCGGATTAGCTAAAACTATCAAATGCTGATCCTCTACCCGAATGAACTGCCAGTTGTGCAGTAATTAATACCCAATCCCTCAATACTACCCAAAATATGCATCCGTCGAAGAAGTCTGGTGACAACAGCTCCCAAGACTGGTGCAACTGAACTCGGCGCGTTCCTCTCATTAGTGAATGCCTGAGCTATAAGATATGCAACATGCATGTTCTGGTTGTGGATCATGGCGTGCATAAGGCGCATGTCAGCAATGGTGACAACTCCGCTATGTTGGGTTTTCGGATGAAGAGTCTTGACGATGAGGTGATGGAGGATTCGATGAATGGGGTTAATAAAACTTGAGGCCTTTTTACTTGACCTCCAGGCTTCCTGATCGGTGGTGCAGGCTTGCCAAAAGATTTGATGATCAATTGGGTCCAGAGTAGTGTACCCTCGTTTGAACACTGAGCGGTTAACATGATTTCTCTTGTACAGTTCTAGGTGAATGGCGAACTGTGCAAGGGTTAGGTGATGCATGTTGTTTTGGTGGCGGAAATGGATGCAAAGACGACTGTTGTATTCCTCTAGGTCGACGTTTGCTTCGAAATTTTATGTTTCCATAAACTCAGCAAACGGTTCCTGATACACCCCTTCGTTATTCTCAAACAGCTTTTGCCAGGCACTGTAAGTTTTTCCATGTGCCGTAAAACTTAAGATTCTTCTAAGCTCATCTGCCCACCCGCACTGTTCCATTATTTCCAAGTTGATATACTTGTTGGGACTCTTTTGCCTATTTATCCAATTACGCATAAATGGCTCGTATTCTGCCGGGTTATCTTGCTCGTGAATGGAGTGGGGCAACTCGTACTCTTCTGGTAGATAGTTAGCCATCTGCAAGAGTCAAACAATGCAAGTTATGTTCCAAAATAATAAGACTTAGACATGTAAAATGCTTATATTTTTCGAAAAAAATTCAAAATGAGGGCTTTAAAAATGGCATTTTCCATATCCCTGTTATTGTCAATTATAGCCAAAATTACCGCAAACAATATCTAAACTTAGTATAAACTTATTTCTAAGGAAAATTCAAAGCGTACCCGTGATTGCAACAAATAATGATAAAAATAATAATTATAGTGAGTTAGTCGTAATAATCAATTATGATCAAAGTAAGATGATTTTTAAGCATACAATGATTCTAATGACCATATTTAATTACCTTAAATATTTTTAAACATCAAACTTTGCCTATAACGTCCTTAAGTCAAGGTTTAAGACCATTTTTATTGAAAAATATTCATTTTAATCAAAACGTACAAAATAAGAAAAGTCAAAGACCATGCTCCAATTTATATTTAAGTCAATGATATCTTAATTTAGACTACTTTTTTCAAGTCATCCTAAGTTTTAAAAATGTTTTAACCTTAGGAAAAACCTAAAGCCTAATTTAGTACATTTTTATCAAAACTTCAATCTTCAATCAAACAATCCTAAATTGTTCCAAAACTAGTTTTTAAGTGTACTAGGTGAATCACTAATCCCAAATGAGCTAGCAAAACATCAAATTTCTAAAAATTTCACCAATTTCTAGCCTAAAATTCAAATTCACGAATCGTAAGCTAAAAGTGGACTAAAATGCCTCAATCGGACCTAAAAACTAACACATATCAATCGCATTGTCTAACTAAGCATATAGGGAATCAAAATTGAGCATAACACATGAATTTTTACAAAAGTCAAAAATTTGAACTTGAGCAAAAACTTGATTTTTAACCATGAAATAGTACCTTTTGTGCGAAATTAACAGCGGGAACATGTTTAGAAGGCACGAGAGACTTAGATTAGTGCTTCGAATCGCTTAATTTGGTCAAAAATTGATGTGTGTGTGTGTATCATGCGTCGGCCGAACAAGGAAGAAGAAGGGAGGAGGAAAGAAAAAAAAAAGATGAAAAGGGGAAAAAACAAACGGGCCCGTGTGGCTCACAGGCTTATTTCTCCGACCCCACTCGCGATTTTTTATGTTTTTAAAATTTAAATTTTATCACTGTATTAATAAAGGATTTATAAAATTTTGCTTCTAATTTTAATCCGGTTATTATTATTTTTTTTATTAATAGATGTGTTAGTTTACTAGTATGTATGTTGAAATGGAGTTGTTAAGTAAAAGAAGTATTAAGGGATTAACACTTACGAGTTGACGATCTTCACTAAAGTGTATGTATGTTTAATTGTTATTTAGTGATTAAAGGATTATCACTTTTGTGATAGGTGCTAGTAAAGTGCTAAAGATCAAGATAGCAAGTTCATTGACGTAAGGTGAGTTTCATAGGAGTTAAAATACTGGTTTATGTCTAAATGATATAGTAGATATTTTTATGATGTCGCAATATTTGTTTTGTGCATGAATTTAGTTGTCAAATGAACCATATATGAAGTCTATGTTTGATAAAAAGAAAGACAACTAACTATGATGTTTTTTTTTTTTTTTTTTTTTTTTTGACAGCGATTGGGATCACCCGAGGGGGACTAAACCACCCGTTGCGATCATCTCCCGTTTCGACTATGCCGATGCTGCGATAATAAACCCCGCTCCCATCGCTGTCCGGGAGGAAACCTTGAAACCGATCCAAGGGCACGGTCAAGTAAAATCCCCTCCCCTTTACCCCCCCCAAACGATATGGGAAAGGTGCCATGGGTGGATAATTCATGGCAGGGATGAAATTGTGTTTTTAATATGTCGTCAACGGGGGTCGAACTCCTGACCTCCCCTAAAGTAAGCAGGCCACCAACCGCTGGAACACATCACAACTTCTAAGTAATTATGATGTTGATATGTAATTTTAAGTATAATCAAATTAGTTGAAAGAGTCTTTGTTGATTAAGTTGTTAATTGCTTCTAATATTATCATGTTAGTTTTATGAATGAATATAATGTTGAAAGCTTCGACGAGCCCAACACACCCACTATAGAGGACCTAGGTTATACTCACTCACTACACCAACACTTTGACATTGGTTAGCCTTTAATTTTATGAATCCTTAGTGCACAATAATACTTAGGCGACAGTGTCGACCATATATCATTCAGGCGGTATAACCGACCATATATCACTTAGGCGGCAGAGCCGACCATATAATAAAAATAACACAAGTGCACTAAGAACTTAAACACGAACTAAGGCTTAACAGGGAACTTAACAAATAACACTTTTATTAATACAAAATACAATTACAATTACAATATTACTTACTTACAAGTTTTCTCTTCTCGAACTCACACTCTTCTTACTTCCTCACAACTCTCACAACTTGCACACAAATGAAATCATCACCCATATTTATACTACTCCATGGAAGTTTCTAGAAACTAGATATTTCCATGGATAAATTAATATCTAGATATTTCTATACAAATATCTATATTTTTCTTTTCTAGATTTTTCTTTTCTAGATTTTTCTTTCATTTTCTAATATCTAGATATTTTCTTATACATATTAATATCTAGATATTTTACATATATACATCTACTAATTTCATATTTTATAATACCAAATTTGCATTGTATTTTAACACTCCCCCTCAATGCAAATTTTCTTCCAACGACGTCTTGCAGACCATTCCAAGTGCTTCTATGAATTTTGTAAACTTCGGTTTACTTAGGCTCTTGGTGAATATATCTGCAACCTGTTCATCTGTCTTTGTTGGCATCATCTTGATTTTCCCTTCAAGGACCTTCTCGAGAACATAATGATAGTGCACTTCTATATGTTTTGTTCTTGCATGAAAGTCTGGATTCTCTGCTAGACGTATAGCTGATAGGTTATCGCAGAAAAGCTTTACTTGATAATCAGTTGGTTGGTGAAGATCTTCCATTAGTTGCTTCAACCAAGTAATTTCTTGTGTTGCTAATGCTGTCGATCGATATTCTGCTTCAGTGCTTGATAAGGATACTGTTGGTTGTCTCTTGCTACACCATGATATTACTCCCGATCCAAGACTAAACATGTATCCAGTTGTTGACCGTCGTGTATCATAGTCTCCAGCATAATCGGCGTCACAATATCGAGTCACATGAAATTCTTTTGTTTTCTTGTATAAAATACCAAAGTTGATAGTGCCTTTAACATACCTTAAGATGCGTCGTACAACATCAAGGTGAGGCTTCTTCAGATTGCTCATGTATTGACTAACCACTCCAACTGCATAAGATATGTCTGGCCGACTTAGTGTGAGATAAATAAGACTTCCGACCATCTTTCGATACATGGTAACATCTTAAAGACTTTTTCCTTCATCTGCTCGTAGTTTTGTATTCGGATCCATCGGAGTTGAGATAGGTTTGCAATTAAGCATTCCGTACTTTTGTAAAAGATCTCGCGCATATTTCTGTTGTCCCAAAAATAATCCTTCTCTTTTCTGCTCTATTTCGAGTCCAAGAAAATGTTTGAGTTCTCCAAGCTCCTTCATATGAAATCTGATAGACAGATTCTCTCTTGTTCTTTGGGTCTCCTCATAGTAATCTCCCGTGATGATTAAGTCATCCACATATACTAGCACTATGGCCAGTTTTCCTTGATCTTGTTTCACAAATAAACTAGAATCTGAAGGAGCAACTGTGAAACCACTTTGTACTAAGAACTCGCCAATCTTCCCGTACCAAGCTCTTGGAGCCTGCTTCAAGCCGTATAGTGCTTTCTTTAATTTGCAGACATAGTCATGATGGATCTTGTTCTCAAAGCCTCTTGGTTGCTCCATATAAATGTTTTTGTCAAGTTCTCCATGTAAGAAAGCGTTCTTGACATCCATCTGCCATAACTTCCAAGATTTGCTAGCGGCTAAAGCTAGTAGAGCTCGAATTGTTGTGATCTTCGCCACTGGACTAAACGTTTCTTCATAATCCAGCCCATATTGTTGAGAAAAGCCTCTAGCAACAAGTCGAGCTTTATACCTTTCAATGGAGCCATCTGATCGAGTCTTCACCTTGTAAACCCATTTACAAGATATTGGTTTTACATCTTTTGGCTTTGGAACTAAACTCCATGTCTGGTTTTCTTTTAGTGCATTAATTTCTTCTTCCATCGCTTTCTGCCATTCTCGATTTTGCGCTGCTTCTTCATAAATAGAAGGCTCAATAGGTATTGATTCATCCACATGAGCAGCATTGGCATACCTTGGATTAGGTTGTCTCGGCCTTGTTGACCTCCTTAATTCTTGTGCATGCTCCTCGACTTCCTTTTGGCTTGGACGAACCTCCTCGGATATAGATTGATGTACACCATTTTTCCATGGACTCTTTTCCTTAGAGTACGACCCTTCTCCTTCTTTTATTGGATCCAATATCTGCTCTTTAGGTTCTTCTTTTTCTTCTGGACCTTCTTCTAATCCATAAGATTCTGGAAGCTCTATCTTTTGAGGTGACCACCATGAAGATGCTTCATCAAATACCACATTTCTTGAAGTATGGCACTTTCCGGTATTTGGATCACAACATCTCCATCCTTTTCTTGATTCATCATAACCGACAAAAATGCACCGAATTGCCTTCTTCTCAAATTTGCTTCGTAGATGATCTGGCACGAAGACGTAGCATACACATCCAAAAACCTTGAGATGGTTGACGGTTGGCTTGATCTTCCATAATCTTTCATACGGTGAAATATTCCCCAACTTTATTTGTGGAAGCCTATTTATCACGTATGATGCAGTTCTCATACATTCAGCCCAAAATCTTCCTGGCACATTCTTACCATAAATCATACTTTTACAAGTTTCAGCAAGGTGACGATTCTTGCATTCTGCGACTCCATTCTGTTGTGGAGTATTGGGACAAGTTAATTGTCTTCTAATCTTGTGCTTCTCTAGATAGATATTAAACTCAGTCGATAAATATTCTCCTCCATTATATGTTCGTAAGCACCTAATCTTATTATTGAGCTCACTTTCTATCTTCTTCTTGAACTATTTAAACTTCTGAAAAGTCTCCGACTTTTCCTTCATGAAGTAAACCCACACATACCTTGAGAAGTCATCAATGAATGTCACCATATACTTCATTCCTCCAGGTGATGTTTGTTTAACTGGGCCAAAGACGTCTGAGTGTATGAGCTCTAGTGGTGTCTTGGACTGATGTTGTGACTCCTTGAATGGCAATTGGTGAGCTTTTCCAAATTGACATCCAGCACATATTGTATATGTTCGGATATCAATTTGAGGAAGCCCATTTACTATGTGTTTCACCATCATCTCCTTTAACTTATTGTAGCCCACATGCCCAAGTCGTTCATGCCATAGATCAGCCGTCTCATTCTTTCGAGTCTTATCCACATATGCTGTTTCAGCAGATAGTACATAGACCGACTCTATTCTTCTTCCTTGCATAATTGGATTGCCAACCACCTTCACTCTCTTGAATACGGACACATCTTCTGGTCCAAAGAGCACATAATTCCCTTCTGCTGTCAATTGTGGTACTGATAGTAAATTCTTCTTTAGGCCAGGGACAAGATACACCTTCTCGAGTTGGAGCTTGTGAGAGTCGCCTTCATTTGGAATTATTGTCTTTCCAATGTGAGAAATAGACAACCTTGAATTGTTGGCTGTCAACACTACTCTCTTTCCTTTGTAATCCTCCATTTCTTGCAGCTTCGTCCCATCGTTGGTCATATGATTTGAGCACCCAGAATCGATGATCCAATCATCTTTGTAGTTTATTTTTGACTTTAAAGTTGTTGTAAGAGCTTGATCATCTATGTCAGCTTCAACAGAGAGTCCAACTTCTGCATCTCATGTTTCCTCATTAATGGTTGCTTCGAATGTGACCTCTTTCTTCTCATCTCTTACGGCGGCCACATTTCCTTCGAAAGTTCGCCTTCTGGGGAATCTACAATCTCGAGCAAAATGACCCTTCTTGCCACAATTGAAGCATTCACCATTCTTTCTCTTATCATTTTCCCCGTATTGTTGGCGATGATCTCTTCTTCCTTGTTGAGCTCCCCCTGAAGCGTTGCCTTTTGATTTTGGGTGACCCTTCCACCCATATGTCTTACTTTCTTTCATCGCCTCTTGTCTTCGAGATGTTGCTTTCTTCTTATTGGTGAAGAGTGCATCTTCTCCGTCTTTTATGGTTACTTCATTCATCTGCTTGGCTAATGCCTCTTGATTAGCCAATAAATTCTCCAGTTCTATTAATGATGGTTGAGTAGGCCATCCTCTCACAGCGGCTATAAATCCATTATACTCGGACCTTAAGCCGTGGATGATAATTCTCTTCATTCTTGCATCACTCACTTTCTCTTCAGGAGTAAGTTGAGATATCTCACGACAAATAGATTTCACCTTGGTGAAATACTGAGAAATAGATAGACTTCCTTGTGAGATAACTGCGAGTTCATTTTCCAAGAGCTGGAGGCGTGCTTCATTCTTCTTTGAAAATAATTTTTCAAAAGTTTCCCAAGCTGCCTTTGGTGTTTTCTCGTCACGGATGTGCTCCAATAGATCCTCCTCGATTGTAGTCTTCAGTATAAATAAAGTCTTCCCAGCCTTGATGTTCCATTTTCTCAAGGCTTCGGCATTTTCTTTTGGTGGAGGCGTTGTGTCACTGCCAGCAACTATTTCCCATAAATCCTGTCCTTGTAGGTAGGATTCTATACAAGTCCGCCAATAACCATAGTTGTGGTTATTGAGACTCTTGATACCATTGCTCGTACTTGCAAGATCTGCCATTATGACGTCCAACGTCCAATAAGCTTGGTCCCTGACCGATGAGCTTTCACAGTTCCTAACTGTGCTCTGACAGAATCTCCCTTAGAGCCTTGGTGAAAACAAGTCGATGTAAACGTCCAACGTTTACCGATTTCCTCCACTAGCAATGGTCCCGAACGACCCGCTCTGATACCAATTGTTGAAAGCTTCGACGAGCCCAACACACCCACTATAGAGGACCTAGGTTATACTCACTCACTACACCAACACTTTGACATTAGTTAGCCTTTAATTTTATGAATCCTTAGTGCACAATAATACTTAGGCGACAGTGTCGGCCATATATCATTCAGGCGGTATAACCGACCATATATCACTTAGGCGGCAGAGCCGACCATATAATAAAAATAACACAAGTGCACTAAGAACTTAAACACGAACTAAGGCTTAACCGGGAAACTTAACAAAGAACACTTTTATTAATACAATTACAATTACAATATTACTTACTTACAAGTTTTTTACTTCTCGAACTCACACTCTTCTTACTTCCTCACAACTCTCACAACTTGCACACAAATGAAATCATCACCCATATTTATACTACTCCATGGAAGTTTCTAGAAACTAGATATTTTCATGGATAAATTAATATCTAGATATTTCTATACAAATATCTATAAGATTTTTCTTTTCTAGATTTTTCTTTCATTTTCTAATATCTAGATATTTTCTTATACATATTAATATCTAGATATTTTACATATATACATCTACTAATTCCATATTTTATAATACCAAATTTGCATTGTATTTTAACATATAACGATATTACTTTAAAGATTAATCTAATATGTGCTACCAAGTTGTTGAATAAATCGAATGTTGTAGATGAAAGAGTAAGATGATTTTGCTAATATGAAAATAAGTTAGATCAAGTATGATAAAGATAATCAAGAGAGTCTTTTATGGACTAAGTTATTTGTGGTTCTCATATGTTATTAAACTAGATTTATAATATATGGGAGTTATGATACAATGTTTGTTATGATCATGAATATACTGTTGAATGAAACAAGTATCCCACAAGAATTAATTTGAGGTGATGTAAATTGATTAGTTTAAGTACAATTGTGAAGTCGATAAAGGGTTCTTAATGAACAAAGTTATAGAAGACGTCCTTCTTGGGCAAGTTAAAAATAATGTATTATATGTTTTAATAATGATGCAATGCTTGTTTTATTCATGATCTTAATTGATGAATGAATCGGGTAGTTTATCTTTATGGATGAGTATAGTAGTAATATTTTGATGTTGATAAGAAGCTTCAAGTGGAACGAGATAGTTGAAAGGGTCACTAATGAACTAAGTTATGGAAAGATGTCCAATGGAAGAAAAGTAGAAAAAGATGTCCTTAATAGACAAAGTGTGAATGGGTCCTTTAGTGGACTATGTTGAGAAATGTGCATAAAATGGAGAAAGTGGATTAAGGGTAAACTAATGGAGATAGGGAAGTACTACCGAGAAGATATGTTATGTATTCTTTACTGTTTAAAGTCATGTGTATACTAATGAGGATAACGTTTTCACTGAAAGATAAGTTGTGCTACAGATGATTTTTAATCCCTATGTGCTCACTAAGCTTTTCTACTTCCCCTTTAGTTAATGGTGCTTTTGATAAGTCCAAGCATTGTGATAAGGAGTGAAGAAGACAAAACACAGCGAGAGCTGGAAGACATGCGCTCTTAATGTAAGTCGCTCGCGAGCTCTTCTTAAAGCACGCATTTTATTGTCAACTTGAATATAAATGCCTAAGAACACGTATGTTGTGTTTATGAATGCTTAATGGGTTAAGTTGTTATGATTTGGAACTAAGTTTTGTGTTTTAAGAATATGCGTTAAGGTTTTGTGATTGTATGGAAGTTGTGAAGAAGTGGTATAATGAGTTTGAATGATTGTGAGTATGTAAAAGAGTTGATATTTTAGAATAAAATGAAGAAATAAAATTTATATGTTGAAGAATGCTTTGTAAAGTTAAGTGCAGGTTTAAGATGTCAAATATTAGGTGTTTAATATAATCGTCAAATTGGTCAAAAGATAAAATTTGGCATCAGGCCTGTGTGCACCGTGCTACCAAATCTTGAGTGTTTATGTTGAGTTTCGTGCGCTCCACGCACAATGGGTGCGCCTTGCACACCTGATGAGTGCAAGCCACACACATGATGAGTGCAAGCCGCGGACTTAGTTGTGTGCACCGTGCATATGTCTGATTATATACAAAAAATTGGGTGTTACAAAAAAAGTGTGGACACCACAAGAAGAACTTTGGTTGGCACAATGTTGGATTAATTCGTTCGAGGATCCGATTACCGTAAACTCTCAAAAGCGATCATCATTATGGGCCACCGTAGCAAACAAGTTCAACGATAACAATAACGGTAGGTTTCGCGATGAAGATGCGTTATCGTGTAAATGGCATTATGTGGACAAGGGATGTAAGGTGTTTCAAGGATACCATGAAGAGGAAAAACGCAATCCATGACACCCTGGACGAAACGAACGAGACTATTACGATGGTGCGATACAATCGTATTGTATGAATGAGGGGAAAATGTGGGCGTTTAAAGAAGCTTGAGAATATTAGAAAGAGAAACCGAAGTGTCTTACGCCTACTCCAGTTGGTGGAGTTGTTATTGGTATAGCTGTTATTGGTAGATCTTTGTGCGATGGGGATGCGGTCTATACGAATGCTGATCCGATTCCAAGGCCAATGGGAAGGAATCGAGCAAGGAAAACGGTTAAGAGTTCCGCATCTTCCGATGCGATGACAAGCTCTCGTGGAACAAACTCTTGACGATTTGAGGAGTTAGTTGAAGAAGTTAACACGTACAAGACCGAAGTTGTACAAAAAAAGCTTGTACAAATGGACAAAATCATTTGGGCGAAACGTATGAAAGCCGCGCTCGAACCTACATAATATTTTGGCAAACCTGGACATCAAAAATATACCGAACCTGAAAGAAAGGAAACGTTGCATGAAGATAAAGAAGAATTTGCTCGAAGAGTATGGAGACTTAATTTAATTGTCGGATGAGGACGAGTAGTTTTAAAATATTTGTATTATTGTATTTTTACTTTTTAGGATTTTTTAAAAATGAAGTAAGTTTAGGACTTTTAAATTATTGTAATTTTTTATTTTTAGAATTTTTTAATTAAATTAATTGTATTATTAATTTTAATTTAAGTTCGTTTTATGAATTTAATTAGTTTTTATAATTAAAAAATATGAAGTATAATATAACTAATTAAACAAAATAAAAATTATTATAAATTATACATTAAGAAAAATGGGAAAAAAAATTTAAAAATACTCACTCCTACCCTAACACGTCACTGAGCATGTGTAACACCCCAAAATTTAGAAGGCTTACTAGACCGACGACCTGGACTGGCCCGACGGTCCAGCATGTAGTTCTGGTGTCCACAGCACAAGGGTGGACCGACGATCCACGTTGGTCCGACGTTCCACATTGGTCCGACGGTCCAACCCCAGTTCAGAAGGAAGACAAGTCAGGCTGGACCGGCGGTCCAGCATCAACTTCAGTGTGGACAGGGCAAGAGTGGACCGACGGTCCACTTAGGCCCGGCGGTCCACGTCGGGATTTTGTGCAGAATTTCATTTTAAATTGGAAAATAAGAAGGGCATTTTGGTAATTTCACACGTGGGTGTATATATAGCTGGAGATCAGATCTAGATCTCATTCTTATCTTCATTTTCACCAACCA
Organism: Rutidosis leptorrhynchoides; assembly: GCF_046630445.1. Classification (NCBI taxonomy): domain Eukaryota; kingdom Viridiplantae; phylum Streptophyta; class Magnoliopsida; order Asterales; family Asteraceae; genus Rutidosis; species Rutidosis leptorrhynchoides. The sequence goes on from NC_092343.1 coordinate 105,661,493, forward strand.
AACCCTTTTTAGAGAGAGGAAGTGGGTTTTTAGAAAGAGAAAGTTTAAATTGGAGATGAAGGTGGTGATTCTTGGCCAAATTGGAGCTCATCTTGGTGTGCCTATGAAATGCCCCGTTCATATTAATTATAAACGTTTCATATTAATTGGTTTCTTTGCGAGGTTTTGACCTCTATATGAGACGTTTTTCAAATCTTGCATTCGTTTTTAAAAACAACCATGACCTTTATTATTGAATAAAGGTCTTAATGACATAATTTAGATTGTCTATCAAAGACAATCTCCTCAAATAAATAAGTTTTTACACAACCCATTACAATATGATCAAATATATTACAACAATTACTTCGAATGCAAGTTTAAACAATATAAACAATTATGCCGACTCCAAATCTTGACCTTGGGTTGGCATACGACAGCGGAAGCGTTTTTAATATTCACCTGAGAATAAACATGCTTAAAACGTCAACAAAAAAATGTTGGTGAGTCATAGGTTTAATTTCTATATAATAATCATAACATTTAATAAGCTACAAGATTTCATTTAATCAAATGCGCAGGATCATTACAACTGCAAAAATCATTCATACGATGAGTCGCCTGGTAACCGACCTTAACATAGAGCGCTTAAGATATCTGGCATCATACATTCCACTATTCAAATGTATGACAAGAACCCTTCGAAGTACTAAAGCATTTCCACTATTCGAAAATGGGGGTGGTTGGTGCCCGTAGATCTACCTTTAGGATTCGCGTCAATTAGTGTTTTTCACTAATTCTTAGGTTACCAAGCATAATAATAATAAGTACAGATATCCGGTATAACAAAACAGTCGTAGAATGTAGTTTCATGAACTTGTGCTTATTTTGTAAAACATTTATAAATTTGCATGTATTCTCATCCCAAAATAATTTAGATAGTAAAAATGGGACTATAACTCACTTTCACAGATTACTAATTCGTCGAGAATTAGACTTGACCACGGGTTGATTTATGAACCTATAACAATATATACATATATTAAAATATGATCGAAATATATTCACAATAATTTCTTTATTACGTGTTGATGATTTTAGTTGTCCAGTTAGTAGTCCAATGTTAGTAGTCCATAATTTGTCGTACATGAATAACTTAATATATATCTTGAATCAATCCACGACCCAGTGTATACATATCTCAGTATTGATCACAACTCAAACTATATATATATTTTGGAATCAACCTCAACCCTGTATAGCTAACTCCAACATTTGCATATAGAGTGTCTACGATTGTTCCGTAATATATATATATAGATGGGTCGACATGATAGGTCGAAACATTGTATACGTGTCTATGGTATCTCAAGATTACATAATATACAATATAAGTTGATTAAGTTATGGTTGGAATAGATTTCTTACAAATTTTCACGTAGCTAAAATGAGTAGTTTTTACCAATTTTGTTTTACCCGTCATTTCTTCGTTTCAAATCCGTTTTGAGTGATTTAAGCGGCTACAGTTTCATATTGAACTTAACTTTATGAAACTAAATATAAAAAGTATAGGTTTATGATCGGAAATATAAGTTACAAGTCGTTTTTGAAAGAGGTAGTCATTTCCGTCGAAAGAACGACATCTTGATGACTATTTTGAAAAACATACTTTCACTTTGAGTTTAACCATGATTTTTGGATATAGTTTCGTATTCATAAGAAAAATCATTTTCCCAGAAGTATAGCTTTTAAATCAAAGTTTTTCATAGTTTTTAATTATCCAAACCAAAACAGCCCCCGGTTGTACTACGACGGCGTATATCCGGTTTTACGGTGTTCTTCGTGTTTACAGGTTTTAAATCATTAAGTTAGCATATCATATAAATATAGAATATGTGTTTAATTGATTTTAAAAGTTAAGTTAGAAGGATTAACTTTGTTTGCGAACAAGTTTAGAATTAACTAAACTATGTTCTAGTGATTACAAGTTTAGCTCTTCGAATAAGATAGTTTTATATGGATGAATCGAATGATGTTATGAACATCATTACTACCTCAAGTTTTCTGGATAAACCTACTGGAAATGAAAAAAATAGATCTAGCTTCAAAGGATCCTTAGATGGCTTGAAAGTTCTTGAAGTAGAATCTTGACACGAAAACAAGTTCAGGTAAGATTTCCACTTGAAATAAGATTGTTATAGTTATAGAAATTGAATCATAGTTTGAATATGAATATTACCTTGAATAAGAAAGATAACCTACTATAAATAACAAAGGTTTCTTGATCTTAGATGATGAGTTGGAATGGATTAGAAAGCTTGGAAGTAGTCATGAAGACTTGATATGATTCTTGAAGTGTTCTTGAAAGATGGTTGTTTTTATGATGATTAAAGCTTGTAATTGAAGCTAAAAGATGGTGAAAATGCTTGGAGATGATCAAGTATGATGTTAGGAGTATTTTGAGATAGAAATTGGAGTGTAAGTATGAGAAAATGGAGTGAAGAAATGGTGTGCATTCATAAATACGTTTTTTACATTTTATAAAGAAAAAAAGAAACTTAAGTTTGTTTTCTTGCTAAATAATTCATGCAAGTTGACAAATTATGGTTTCCACATGATCCTTAATCATTTAAGGCTGCTAAAGAGCAGATTTTTATTTGTATAGATGAATAGTAAATACATCTAGAAGCTGCGTATTGTACGAGTACAATACCATACATGTACGAGTAGAATTTTTGATGAAAATGAATGAGAATGTAATTGTAAGCATTTTTGTTAACTAGAAGTACTTTGATATGTGTCTTGAAGTCTTTCAAAAGTGTATAAATACATCATAATACATTACATGTATGTATATTTAACTGAGTCGTTAAGTCATCGTTAGTCGTTACATGTAAGTGTTGTTTTGAAACCTTTAGGTTAACGATCTTGTTAAATATAATTGACCCATTGTTATTACACTTAAATAAGATGTTAAATTGTTATGTTAACATGTTAACATGGTGTATTATCATATCTAATATCATATATATATGTGTGAAATACTATTACAAGGATAATCGTTACATATATGTATACTGTTTCGAAGTCTTTAAGTTAGTAGTCTCATCTTATATATATAACTCATTGTTATTATACTTAATGAGATACTTAAATATCATTTAATCAAATCATAAATATATATATCCAAATATATATTCCTTTAATTAATTATTACGATATATGACGTTCGTGAATCGTCAGACAGACTGGGTGTCCAAACGTTTGTATAAAATTCATTCCAAATAACCAAATCTTAATGAGTTTGATTTCTTAACATGCTGGAAACATTTAATTATGTAAATATTAATCTTATATATATTAGCGGAAAAATCCGGGTCGTTACATTATACACCCGTTAAATTAAATTTCGTCCCGAAATTTGGAATAGTACCTAGTTAACGTGCGATATCGGGAAATAGATGTGGAGACTTCTGCTTCATTTGGTCTTCTCGTTCCCAAGTGAATTTAGGTCCTCTGCGAGCATTCCACCGAACCTTAACGATTGGTATCTTACTTTGTTTTAGTCGTTTGACCTCACGATCCATAATTTCGACGGGTTCTTCGACGAAATTTAGTTTCTCATCAATTTTAATCTCGTCTAAAGGAATAATGAGATCTTCGGTAGCTAGGCATTTCTTCAGGTTTGAAACATGAAAGGTGTTATGAATCTTTTCTAATTGTGGAGGTAGCTCAAGTCGATAGGCTACTGGCCCAATACGTTTTTCAATCTTGAATGGCCCAATGTATCTTGGGCTCAATTTCCCTCGCTTTCCAAAATGAATAACCCCTTTCCAAGGTGATACCTTAAGCATAACCATATCACCCTCCTCAAACTCTAAAGGTTTCCTTCTAACATCCGCGTAGCTCTTTTGCCGACTCCGGGCTGTTTTCAATCGTTGCTGAATCTGAATGACCTTGTCGGTAGTTTTCTGGATAATTTCTGGACCTGTAATCTGTTTTTCCTCCACATCACTCCAACAAATCGGAGACCTGCACTTCCTCCCATAAAGTGCCTCGAATGGTGCCGCCTCAATACTAGAATGGTAGCTGTTGTTGTAGGAAAACTCAGGTAACGGTAGATGTCGATCCCAACTGCTTCCAAAATCAATAACACATGCTCGTAGCATGTCTTCGAGTGTCTGAATCGTCCTTTAACTCTGCCCATCAGTTTGTGGATGATAGGTAGTACTTAAATCTAGACGAGTTCCCAACGCTTCGTGTAATGCCTGCCAGAATCTGGAAGTAAATCTGCTATCACGATCAGTGATAATAGAGATTGGTATACCATGTCTAGAAACAACTTATTTCAGGTGTAATCGTGCTAATTTCTCTATACCATCCTCTTCTTTTATTGGCAGAAAGTGTGTTGACTTAGTAAGACGATCGACTATTACCCAAATCATATCATAACCACCTGCGGTTCTCGGTAACTTAGCAATGAAATCCATGGTAATGTTTTCCCATTTCCATTCTGGGATTTCAGGTTGTTGGAGTAGACCCGATGGTTTCGGATGCTCAGCTTTGACTTTAGAACAAGTCAAACATGCTCCTACATATGTGGCTATATCGGCCTTCATTCCTGGCCACCAAAAGTTTCTCTTGAGGTCTTGGTACATTTTCCCCGCTCCGGGATGTATTGAATATCTGGTTTTATGTGCTTCATCTAGTACCACTTTCCTCAAATCCCCATTCTTTGGTACCCAAATTCTTTCAGCTAAATACCTGGTTCCGTCTTTCCGAATATTAAGTTTTTTTCTAATCCTTTGGGTATTTCCCTTCTAAAAATTCCTTCCTTCAAAACCTCCTGTTGTGCCTTTTTTATTCGAGTAGTAAGATTAGTATAAATAATCATGTTCATAGCTTTTACTCGAATAGGTTCTCTTTCCTTTCGACTCAAGGCATCGGCTACCACATTTACTTTCCTCGGGTGGTAACGGATTTCACAATCATAATAATTTAGCAGCTCAACCCATCTACGCTGCCTCATGTTTAGTTGCTTTTGATTTAAAATATGTTGGAGACTCTTGTGGTCGGTGTATACGATAAACTTGACCCCATATAGATAATGCCTCCACATCTTTAATGCAAAAACAATGGCACCCAATTCCAGATCATGTGTGGTGTAGCTTTGTTCATGAATTTTGAGTTATCGAGAAGCATATGCAATCACCTTCTTCCGTTGCATAAGAACACACCCAAAACCTATTCTTGATGCATCGCAGTAAATAACAAAATCTTCCATTCTGTCAGGTAACGATAAAATAGGTGCCGTAGTCAACTTCTTTTTCAACAATTGGAAGGCATCCTCTTGTTCGGAAGTCCATTCATACTTCTTCCCCTTATGTGTCAAGGCAGTTAAAGGTTTGGCTATTCGGGAGAAATCTTGAATAAATCTCCTATAATAACCAGCTGAACCCAAAAATTGACGTATTTGCATTGGAGTTTTTGGGGTTTCCCAATTTTATGGATTCGATCTTGGCGGGATCAACTTTGATTCTATTACTACTGACTACGTGACCAAGAAATTGTACTTCATTTAACCAAAAAGCACATTTAGAGAACTTAGCATAAAGTTGCTCTTTTCTTAACAACTCTAACACAAGTCTCAAGTGTTGTTCGTGTTCTTGGTTATTCTTCGAATAAATAAGGATGTCATCAATAAAGACAATAACAAACTTATCTAAATATGGACTACATACTCGGTGCATGAGGTCCATGAAAACTGCGAGTGCATTGGTTAGACCGAATGGCATAACCATGAATTCGTAATGGCCATAACGAGTTCTGAAGGCTGTTTTTAGTATATCGGCTTCTTTAACCCTCAGTTGAATATAGGTCGTCGATTCGGGGTAAAGGGTATCGGTTTTTGATGGTTACTTTGTTCAGCTCACGGTAATCGATACACATGCGAAAAGACCCATATTTCTTTTTAACGAAAAAAATTGGAGCTCCCCATGGTGACGTACTCGGTCGGATAAAACCACGTTCTAATAATTCTTGTAGCTGACTTTGTAATTCTTTCATTTCGATGGGCGCAAGTCTATATGGAGCACGAGCTATTGGTGCGGCTCCTGGTACAAGATCTATTTGAAATTCAACTGATCGGTGTGGAGGTAGTCCCGGTAATTCGTCCGAAAACACCTCAGGAAATTCTCTTGCAACAGGAACGTCATCGATTTTATTTTCTTCTTTTTCAACCTTCTCGACGTGTGCTAGTATGGCATAGCAACCTTTTCTTATTAGTTTGCGCGCCTTCAAACTACTAATAAGATTTAATTTGGCATTACCCTTTTCTCCGTACACAATTAAGGGTAACCTGTTTTCTCTCGGAATGCGAATCGCCTTCTCATGACAAACAACTTCGGCTCTCACCTTGGACATCCAGTCCATTCCAATAATTACGTCGAAGCTTCCCAATTCCACCGGTATCAAATCAATTGCAAACGTTTCGCTAACTAAACTAATTTTTCGATTTCGGCAAATTTTATAAACCTTAATTAGTTTACCGTTTGCTACTTCAGCTATACACTTTTTATCCAAAGGCGTTAACGGGCAATTTAATTTGGCACAAAATTCTCTACTCATATAACTTCTATCGGCACCCGAATCAAATAAAACATAAGCAGGTGTATTGTTGATAAGAAACGTACCCGTAACAAGCTTCGGGTCTTCCTGTGCTTTTTTCCCATTAATGTTGAAGGCTCTCCCACGACCTTGCCTATTTCCATTCCTGCACTGGTTTATGGTATGACCCGGTTTTCTACATCCATAGCAAACAACGCCGTTATTATTTGTTCCGGCATTATTTACTCCTTTGATTCTATTTGGTCCGTAGACTTCACACTTTTCCGCAATATGGCCATTCCTATTACACTTGGTACATAATTCTCTACAAAACCATTCCGGATGAAACGTATCATACCTGGGGTATATAGTTCTTTGCCTGTTGTTGTTGTTGTTGTTGTTGTTGTTGTTGTTGTTGTTGTTGTTGTTGTTGTTGTTGTTGTTGTTGTTGTTGTTGTTGTTGTTGTTGTTGTTGTTGTTGTTGTTGTTGTTGTTGTTGTTGTTGTTGTTGTTGTTGTTGTTGTTGTTGTTGTTGTTGTTGTTGTTGTTGTTGTTGTTGTTGTTGTTGTTGTTGTTGTTGTTGTTGTTGTTGTTGTTGTTGTTGTTGTTGTTGTTGTTGTTGTTGTTGTTGTTGTTGTTGTTGTTGTTGTTGTTGTTGTTGTTGTTGTTGTTGTTGTTGTTGTTGTTGTTGATGTTGTTGATGTTGTTGTTGTTGTTGTTGTTGTTGTTGTTGTTGTTGTTGTTGTTGTTGTTGTTGTTGTTGTTGTTGTTGTTGTTGTTGTTGTTGTTGTTGTTGTTGTTGTTGTTGTTGTTGTTGTTGTTGTTGTTGTTGTTGTTGTTGTTGTTGTTGTTGTTGTTGTTGTTGTTGTTGTTGTTGTTGTTGTTGTTGTTGTTGTTGTTGTTGTTGTTGTTGTTGTTGTTGTTGTTGTTGTTGTTGTTGTTGTTGTTGTTGTTGTTGTTGTTGTTGTTGTTGTTGTTGTTGTTGTTGTTGTTGTTGTTGTTGTTGTTGTTGTTGTTGTTGTTGTTGTTGTTGTTGTTGTTGTTGTTGTTGTTGTTGTTGTTGTTGTTGTTGTTGTTGTTGTTGTTGTTGTTGTTGTTGTTGTTGTTGTTGTTGTTGTTGTTGTTGTTGTTGTTGTTGTTGTTGTTGTTGTTGTTGTTGTTGTTGTTGTTGTTGTTGATGTTTTAGCAGAGGTGTATATAATACTATTAATTTTAGCAGAAAATACTATTAAATACGATACAATTTTACACAAGATATTTATTTATTTAGAGAATGGATATACTTAAACCTTGCTACAACACTTATAGGCAGTGTACCTAATCGTACAGTAGTGTAGTTTTTAGTAAGTCCGGTTCGTTCCACAGGGAAAATCTTTAAACAAAGCTTAACGCTATATTAGTTTACTTTTATAAAAATACAAATATATATATATATAAGTAATATTATTATTATAAAGGGGGATTTTTACCGTTTAATGACCGGTTTGTCGATTTTAAAACTTTAGTCGCAGTTAAAACCAAATGTAAAATATTAAAAATAAATACAAGACTTAAATTAAAGCGTAACGTAAATAACAATAATGAAATTGCGAATAATAAAAGTGCGATAAAATAAACTTGCGATAATTAAAAAGTACGATAATTAAAAGTGCAATTAAATACAATAACAATAAAAATGCGATAATTAGAAGTGCAATTAAATATAAAATAAAGGAAATTAAATATGAAATAAAAGAATTATGCTTATTTAAACTTCCGTAATCATGATGTTTGACGTGTTGATTTTAGTTTTATGCCCATGGGTTAATTGTCCTTTGTCCTGGATTATTTAATATGTCCGTCTGGTTTTTGTCCATAACAGTCCATCAGTCATAAATATAAAGTGCGAGTATCCTCGTCAAATTATCCTTATACCCGAAGTTAAATATTCCAACTAATTGGGGACTTAAACTGTAACAAGATTTTAATACTTTGTTTAATAATTACACCAGGATGTCGACTGAGTGTAACCCAAGGTTTTAATATTTTGTTATCAATTATACCAAGTGTCCTTGTACATAATTTCACCCCTGTTTTAATTATTCTAGTGGCTATTAATCCATTCCCGTGTCCGGTTAAATGAACGATTATTCGTACATATAAATACCCCGCCCATCGTGTCCGATCGAGTGTATATGGTAATTTATAGGGACGTCCAATTGTAAATCTTTATATTAACATTAACAAACTATCATTTAGTTAAACAAATATAAAGCCCATTAATAGCCCATAGTCTAATTTCCACAAGTGTCGTTCTTTTGTCCAAACCCCAATTATGGTACAAAGCCCAATTACCCAATTTTAGTAATTAGCCCAACATCATGATTACTTCGTTTTAAATAAGCATAATAATAGCTTAGCTACGAGACATTAAATTAAAAAGGTTGAACATAACTTACAATGATTAAAAATAGCGTAGCGTTACACGGACAGAATTTCGACTTACACCCTTACAACATTCGCTAACATACCCTTATTATTAGAATTATAATTAAAATTAAAATTAAAATTTAAATTATAAATATAAATATTACGATATAGATAGAGAGATGGATGGATATATGTTATGAAAAATGATCAGAATTCGGTTGGCTTTATAGGGAATTGAGTTCAGGGATACTCCGTGACTCGCGGCCATTTTTGCCTTCAAACTCCGCGAGTCGCGGAGTTTGTAAATACAGCCCACAAACTTTGGAGTCTTTCTTGCCGACGGATTTTTATTATTTATATAATATATAAATAATTATAAGAATTATTTAAATATTATATTATATTTATGTGCATAGTTGACTTGTAATTTTTAGTCCGTTGCGTCGAGCGTTGAGAGTTGACTCTGGTCCCGGTTCCGGATTTTCGAATGTCCTTGCGTACAATTTAATATCTTGTACTTTGCGTTTTGAATCTTGTACTCTTGTAATTTCGAGACGTTTCTTATCAATAATTGGAACCTCTTTGATTGTATTTTGTACTTTTGAGCTTTTTGGTCGTTTGCGTCTTCAATTCGTCGAATCTGTCTTTTGTCTTCACCTTTTATTATTTAAACGAATATCACTTGTAAATAGAACAATTGCAACTAAAAGCTTGTCTTTCTTGAGGAATAATGCTATGAAATATATGTTCGTTTTTAGCATTATCAGTTGTTGTTGTTGTTGTTGTTGTTGTTGTTGTTGTTGAGTCGTTTGTTGTTGTTATTGTTGTGATTGGGATTGTTGTTGTTGTTATTATTATTGGGATGGTTGTTGCGGTTATTGTTGCAGTTGTTGTTGCGATTATTGTTGTTGTTGGGGTGGTTGCGATTGTTGTTGTTTTGATTGTTGTTGTTGTTGTACTGGTGACCCTGATCACTGCTTTCCTCCCACTTTCTTTTTCCCTGTTTCATTATGGCCTCCTCGGTCGCTTCTTTCTTTATCCTTCCTGTAATTTAACCAATCAATTTGTAGGCTATACGGCTCGCTTTCTGCATTGTTGCAGGATCGTTAGCACCTACATGCTCTTGGATTCGTTCCGGCAACCCTTTTATGAATGCTTCAATTTTTGCTTCTTCGTCCTCAAATGCTCCAGGACACATTAAAGTCAGTTCATTGAAACGTCGCTCGTAGGTAGTGACATCTAACCCTTGGGTTGTCAGTGCTTTAAGCTCTGTCTTGAGCTTGTTGATTTTGGTTCTGGGACGGTACTCTTCCGTCATCATGTGCTTGAAAGCGGACCATGGAAGTGCATAGGCAGTATTCTGTCCTACGTAATCCATGTAGGTATTCCACCATGTCAAAGCAGTACCCCTGAAAGCATGTGTGGCATATTTAACTTTATCCTCTTCTGCGCAGTTGCTGATTGCGAACACGGCTTCAACCTTCTCTGTCCACTGCTTTAGTCCAATGGGTCCTTCAGTTCCTTCAAACTCATTGGGTTTGCAGGCCATAAAAGCTTTGTAGGAACATCCTACCCGGTTGCCATTGTTTCCTCCACTGCTGGAACCCGATTGGTTATTATTGTTCATTGCATTCACCACTGTAGCCATATTTGCAGCGAAAGCTTGAAGTTCTTCTGTGTTCAATTGTTGTTGTCTAGTAGCTGGAGGAGCCATTTCCTTCAAAAGTAGCCGACTGAGTTAATCATATAGAATTTTAGAAGTAGCCAAAAAGTATTTTGTAGCTTAATATGAACTTATTATTATAAAAGCTTTTTCTTCATATTAGCGTTTTATAACTATAATAATGTTCATACTTAGCAGCTAACACACAAATTAACTACTAAATTTGTAATATGAAAAACTATGGTACATTATTACGTTACTACATAATAATAAGTTGTAATAATAATAATAAACCTTCCATGCTTATTTTTATTATTATACAATCATAAGGAAAATTACATTGCGGATTTTCTTACAAACTTAAACACACAATATAATACATATTATACAATGCATGGAATACAGGATAGCTGCCGATGGTTCAAGAACGGCGAGATTTCTTAGATGTTGACGTTGTTTCTTTCTCGGCCAAAAGTTTGGATTTTCGTTTGGATTTTCGTTTGGATAGTTCTTTTTCCAATTCCTCCCAATTGGTTCTTTCAGCTAATTGTTTGGGGGCAAAACCAACAGTCGATATACGAGCGGTCATTTTATAAACTGGTCTCTTAGGTGGTTCAGGTGGACGATCACAAACATTTTGGGTCATAATAGGTTCATCGGGTTTGGGATCGGGTATAACAGCCAAAGATTTTTCCAAATCACGTTGTGGTTCGGTAATTTCCACAACTTCTTCAGGATCCTCTTCTTCGGGTTCCTCTTCGGGATCTTCTTCTGGATCCTCTTCTGGAACCTCTACTGGCAATTGTGAATCCTCCCAATTTTCCCAACAATTTTCCACTTTAATGGTAGCACCAAAAGTTAACTTTTCCGTTGGTTCATAAGTCGTACGCTTTGACTCAGCCTCCGAATCACTTGATAAGTAAATGAAATCTGAATCACTAGAGATGCTTATATGATCGGATGAAGTCATCTATCACATAATAGCAGGCACATTAAGAGAATGATATATCTTATAATATTTATATGTTAATAATCTTATATTTCCAACAATTATATTAAGCAATCATTTTTAAAATAATTACGGTCAAAGTCCAGACTCACTAATGCATCAAAAATTAGTTAGACACACTAATGAAAAATTTTCTGATTCTCTAAGACCAACGCTGGGATACCAACTGAAATGCCTCGTTCATATTAATTATAAATGTTTCATATTAATTAGTTTCTTTGCGAGGTTTTGACCTCTATATGAGACGTTTTTCAAATCTTGCATTCGTTTTTAAAAACAACCATAACCTTTATTATTGAATAAAGGTCTTAATGACATAATTTAGATTGTCTATCAAAGACAATCTCCTCAAATAAATAAGTTTTTACACAACCCATTACAATATGATCAAATATATTACAACAAATACTCCGAATGCAAGTTTAAACAATATAAACAATTATGCCGACTCCAAATCTTGACCTTGGGTTGGCATACGACAGCGGAAGCATTTTTAATATTCACCTGAGAATAAACATGCGCTAAACGTCAACAAAAAAATGTTGGTGAGTCATAGGTTTAATTTCTATATAATAATCATAACATTTAATAAGCCACAAGATTTCATTTAATCAAATGCGCAGGATCATTACAACTGCAAAAATCATTCACACGATGAGTCACCTGGTAACCGACCTTAACATAGAGCGCTTAAGATATCTGGCATCATACATTCTACTATTCAAATGTATGACAAGAACCCTTCGAAGTACTAAAGCATTTCCACTATTCGAAAATGGGGGTGGTTGGTGCCCGTAGATCTGAAATGTCCCGTTCTTATTGATTAAAAACGTTCCATATTAATTGATTTCGTTGCGAGGTTTTGACCTCTATATGAGACATTTTTCAAAGACTGCATTCATTTTTAAAACAAACCATAACCTTTATTTCATAGATAAAGGTTTTAAAAAGCTTTACGTAGATTATCAAATAATGATAATCTAAAATATCCTGTTTACACACGACCATTACATAATGGTTTACAATACAAATATGTTACAACAAAATAAGTTTCTTGAATGCAGTTTTTACACAATATCATACAAGTATGGACTCCAAATCTCGTCCTTATTTAAGTATGCGACAGCGGAAGCTCTTAATAATCACCTGAGAATAAACATGCTTAAAATGTCAACAAAAATGTTGGTGAGTTATAGGTTTAACCTATATATATCAAATCATAATAATAGACCACAAGATTTCATATTTCAATACACATCCCATACATAGAGATAAAAATCATTCATATGGTGAACACCTGGTAACCGACATTAACAAGTTGCATATATAAGAATATCCCCATCATTCCGGGACACCCTTCGGATATGATATAAATTTTGAAGTACTAAAGCATCCGGTTCTTTGGATGGGGTTTGTTAGGCCCAATAGATCTTTCTTTAGGATTCGCGTCAATTAGGGTGTCTGTTCCCTAATTCATAGATTACCAGACTTAATAAAAAGGGGCATATTCGATTTCGATAATTCAACCATAGAATGTAGTTTCACGTACTTGTGTCTATTTTGTAAATCATTTATAAAACCTGCATGTATTCTCATCCCAAAAATATTAGATTTTAAAAGTGGGACTATAACTCACTTTCACAGATTTTTACTTCGTCGGGAAGTAAGACTTGGCCACTGGTTGATTCACGAACCTATAACAATATATACATATATATCAAAGTATGTTCAAAATATATTTACAACACTTTTAATATATTTTGATGTTTTAAGTTTATTAAGTCAGCTGTCCTCGTTAGTAACCTACAACTAGTTGTCCACAGTTAGATGTACAGAAATAAATCGATAAATATTATCTTGAATCAATCCACGACCCAGTGTATACGTATCTCAGTATTGATCACAACTCAAACTATATATATTTTGGAATCAACCTCAACCCTGTATAGCTAACTCCAACATTCACATATAGAGTGTCTATGGTTGTTCCGAAATATATATAGATGTGTCGACATGATAGGTCGAAACATTGTATACGTGTCTATGGTATCTCAAGATTACATAATATACAATACAAGTTGATTAAGTTATGGTTGGAATAGATTTGTTACCAATTTTCACGTAGCTAAAATGAGAAAAATTATCCAATCTTGTTTTACCCATAACTTCTTCATTTTAAATCCGTTTTGAGTGAATCAAATTGCTATGGTTTCATATTGAACTATATTTTATGAATATAAACAGAAAAGTATAGGTATATAGTCAGAAAAATAAGTTACAAGTCGTTTTTGTAAAGGTAGTCATTTCAGTCGAAAGAACGACGTCTAGATGACCATTTTAGAAAACATACTTCCACTTTGAGTTTAATCATAATTTTTGGATATAGTTTCATGTTCATAATAAAAATCATTTTCTCAGAATAACAACTTTAAAATCAAAGTTTATCATAGTTTTTAATTAACTAACCCAAAACAGCCCGCGGTGTTACTACGACGGCGTAAATCCGGTTTTACGGTGTTTTTCGTGTTTCTAGGTTTTAAATCATTAAGTTAGCATATCATATAGATATAGAACATGTGTGTAGTTAATTTTAAAAGTCAAGTTAGAAGGATTAACTTTTGTTTGCGAACAAGTTTAGAATTAACTAAACTATGTTCTAGTGATTACGAGTTTAAACCTTCGAATAAGATAGCTTTATATGTATGAATCGAATGATGTTATGAACATCATTACTACCTTAAGTTCCTTGGATAAACCTACTGGAAAAGAGAAAAATGGATCTAGCTTCAACGGATCCTTGGATGGCTCGAAGTTCTTGAAGCAGAATCATGACACGAAAACAAGTTCAAGTAAGATCATCACTTGAAATAAGATTGTTATAGTTATAGAAATTGAACCAAAGTTTGAATATGATTATTACCTTATATTAGAATGATAACCTACTGTAAGAAACAAAGATTTCTTGAGGTTGGATGATCACCTTACAAGATTGGAAGTGAGCTAGCAAACTTGAAAGTATTCTTGATTTTATGTAACTAGAACTTGTAAAATATATGAAGAACACTTAGAACTTGAAGATAGAACTTGAGAGAGATCAATTAGATGAAGAAAATTGAAGAATGAAAGTGTTTTTAGGTGTTTTTGGTCGTTGGTGTATGGATTAGATATAAAGGATATGTAATTTTGTTTTCATGTAAATAAGTCATGAATGATTACTCATATTTTTGTAATTTTATGAGATATTTCATGCTAGTTGCCAAATGATGGTTCCCACATGTGTTAGGTGACTCACATGGGCTGCTAAGAACTGATCATTGGAGTGTATATACCAATAGTACATACATCTAAAAGCTGTGTATTGTACGAGTACGAATACGGGTGCATACGAGTAGAATTGTTGATGAAACTGAACGAGGATGTAATTGTAAGCATTTTTGTTAAGTAGAAGTATTTTGATAAGTGTCTTGAAGTCTTTCAAAAGTGTATGAATACATATTAAAACACTACATGTATATACATTTTAACTGAGTCGTTAAGTCATCGTTAGTCGTTACATGTAAATGTTGTTTTGAAACCTTTAGGTTAATGATCTTGTTGAATGTTGTTAACCCATTGTTTATTATAACAAATGAGATGTTAAATTGTTATATTATCATGATATTATGATATATAATATATCTCAGTATGATGTATATACAGTTAAATGTCGTTACAACGATAATCGTTACATATATGTCTCGTTTCGAAATCATTAAGTTAGTAGTCTTATTTTTACATATGTATTTCATTGTTAATACACTTAATAATATATTTACTTATCATTTATCTTAATATGATTCATATGTACCTAGTAAGACGTTGTTATAACGATAATCGTTATATATATCGTTTTCGAGTTTCTTAAATTAATAGTCTCATTTTTATGTATATAACTCATTGTTAAAATACCTAATGAGATACATACTTATAATAAAAACATGTTAACTATATATATAACCATATATATGTCATCGTATAGTTTTTACAAGTTTTAACGTTCGTGAATCACCGGTCAACTTGGGTGGTCAATTGTCTATATGAAACATATTTCAATTAATCAAGTCTTAACAAGTTTGATTGCTTAACATGTTGGAAACATTTAATCATGTAAATATCAATCTCAATTAATATATATAAACATGGAAAAGTTCGGGTCACTACAGTACCTACCCGTTAAATAAATTTCGTCCCGAAATTTTAAGCTGTTGAAGGTGTTGACGAATCTTCTGGAAATAGATGCGGGTATTTCTTCTTCATCTGATCTTCACGCTCCCAGGTGAACTTGGGTCCTCTATGAGCATTCCATCGAACCTTAACAATTGGTATCTTGTTTTGCTTAAGTCTTTTAACCTCACGATCCATTATTTCGACGGGTTCTTCGATGAATTGAAGTTTTTCGTTGATTTGGATTTCATCTAACGGAATAGTGAGATCTTCTTTAGCAAAACATTTCTTCAAATTCGAGACGTGGAAAGTGTTATGTACAGCCGCGAGTTGTTGAGGTAACTCAAGTCGGTAAGCTACTGGTCCGACACGATCAATAATCTTGAATGGTCCAATATACCTTGGATTTAATTTCCCTCGTTTACCAAATCGAACAACGCCTTTACAAGGTGCAACTTTAAGCATGACCATCTCTCCAATTTCAAATTCTATATCTTTTCTTTTAATGTCAGCGTAGCTCTTTTGTCGACTTTGGGCGGTTTTCAACCGTTGTTGAATTTGGATGATCTTCTCGGTAGTTTCTTGTATAATCTCTGGACCCGTAATCTGTCTATCCCCCACTTCACTCCAACAAATCGGAGACCTGCAATTTCTACCATAAAGTGCTTCAAACGGCGCCATCTCAATGCTTGAATGGTAGCTGTTGTTGTAGGAAAATTCTGCTAACGGTAGATGTCGATCCCAACTGTTTCCGAAATCAATAACACATGCTCGTAGCATGTCTTCAAGCGTTTGTATCGTCCTTTCACTCTGCCCATCAGTTTGTGGATGATAGGCAGTACTCATGTCTAGACGAGTTCCTAATGCTTGCTGTAATGTCTGCCAGAATCTTGAAATAAATCTACCATCCCTATCAGAGATAATAGAGATTGGTATTCCATGTCTGGAGACGACTTCCTTCAAATACAGTCGTGCTAACTTCTCCATCTTGTCATCTTCTCTTATTGGCAGGAAGTGTGCTGATTTGGTGAGACGATCAACTATTACCCAAATAGTATCAAAACCACTTGCAGTCCTTGGCAATTTAGTGATGAAATCCATGGTAATGTTTTCCCATTTCCATTCCGGGATTTCGGGTTGTTGAAGTAGACCTGATGGTTTCTGATGCTCAGCTTTGACCTTAGAACACGTCAAACATTCTCCTACGTATTTAGCAACATCGGCTTTCATACCCGGCCACCAAAAATGTTTCTTGAGATCCTTGTACATCTTCCCCGTTCCAGGATGTATTGAGTATCTAGTTTTATGAGCTTCTCTAAGTACCATTTATCTCATATCTCCAAATTTTGGTACCCAAATCCTTTCAGCCCTATACCGGGTTCCGTCTTCCCGAATATTAAGATGCTTCTCCGATCCTTTGGGTATTTCATCCTTTAAATTTTCCTCTTTTAAAACTCCTTGTTGCGCCTCCTTTATTTGAGTAGTAAGGTTATTATGAATCATTATATTCATAGATTTTACTCGAATGGGTTCTCTGTCCTTCCTGCTCAAGGCATCGGCTACCACATTTGCCTTCCCCGGGTGGTAACGAATCTCAAAGTCGTAATCATTCAATAATTCAATCCACCTACGCTGCCTCATATTCAGTTGTTTCTGATTAAATATGTGTTGAAGACTTTTGTGGTCGGTATATATAATACTTTTGACCCCATATAAGTAGTGCCTCCAAGTCTTTAATGCAAAAACAACCGCGCCTAATTCCAAATCATGCGTCGTATAATTTTGTTCGTGAATCTTCAATTGTCTAGACGCATAAGCAATCACCTTCGTTCGTTGCATTAATACACAACCGAGACCTTGCTTTGATGCGTCACAATAAATCACAAAATCATCATTCCCTTCAGGCAATGACAATATAGGTGCCGTAGTTAGCTTTTTCTTCAATAACTGAAATGCTTTCTCTTGTTCATCATTCCATTCAAATTTCTTCCCTTTATGCGTTAATACAGTCAAGGGTTTTGCTATTCTGGAAAAGTCTTGGATGAACCTTCTGTAGTAACCAGCTAGTCCTAAAAACTGGCTTATGTGTTTCGGAGTTTTCGGGGTTTCCCACTTTTCAACAGTTTCTATCTTTGCCGGATCCACCTTAATACCTTCTTTGTTCACTATGTGACCGAGGAATTGAACTTCTTCCAACCAAAATGCACACTTTGAAAACTTAGCATACAATTCTTCCTTCCTCAATACTTCTAACACCTTTCTCAAATGTTCACCGTGTTCTTGGTCATTCTTTGAGTAAATAAGTATGTCATCAATGAAAACAATGACAAACTTGTCAAGGTATGGTCCACACACTCGGTTCATAAGGTCCATGAACACAGCTGGTGCATTAGTTAAACCAAATGGCATGACCATAAACTCGTAATGACCGTAACGTGTTCTGAAAGCAGTCTTTGGAATATCATCTTCTTTCACCCGCAGTTGATGATACCCGGAACGTAAGTCAATCTTTGAATAAACAGACGAGCCTTGTAGTTGATCAAATAAGTCGTCGATTCTCGGTAGTGGGTAGCGGTTCTTGATGGTAAGTTTGTTCAACTCTCGGTAGTCGATACACAACCTGAATGTACCATCTTTCTTCTTGACAAACAAAACAGGAGCTCCCCACGGTGATGTGCTTGGTCGAATGAAACCACGCTCTAAAAGTTCTTGTAATTGGCTTTGCAGTTCTTTCATCTCGCTGGGTGCGAGTCTGTAAGGAGCACGAGCTATTGGTGCAGCTCCTGGTACAAGATCTATTTGAAATTCAACGGATCGATGTGGGGGTAATCCCGGTAATTCTTTCGGAAATACATCGGGAAATTCTTTTGCAATGGGAACATCATTGATGCTCTTTTCTTCAGTTTGTACTTTCTCGACGTGTGCTAGAACAGCATAGCAACCTTTTCTTATTAGTTTTTGTGCCTTCAAATTACTAATAAGATGTAGCTTCGTGTTGCCCTTTTCTCCGTACACCATTAAGGGTTTTCCTTTTTCTCGTATAATGCGAATTGCATTTTTGTAACAAACGATCTCTGCTTTCACTTCTTTCAACCAGTCCATACCGATTATCACATCAAAACTCCCTAACTCTACTGGTATCAAATCAATCTTAAATGTTTCGCTAACCAGTTTAATTTCTCGATTCCGACATATATTATCTGCTGAAATTAATTTACCATTTGCTAATTCGAGTAAAAATTTACTATCCAAAGGCGTCAATGGACAACTTAATTTAGCACAAAAATCTCTACTCATATAGCTTCTATCCGCACCCGAATCAAATAAAACGTAAGCAGATTTATTGTCAATAAGAAACGTACCCGTAACAAGCTCCGGGTCTTCCTGTGCCTCTGCCGCATTAATATTGAAAACTCTTCCGCGGCCTTGTCCATTCGTGTTCTCCTGGTTCGGGCAATTTCTAATAATGTGGCCCGGTTTTCCACATTTATAATAAACTACATTGGCATAACTTGCTCCGACACTACTTGCTCCGCCATTACTCGTTCTGACACCATTTGTTCCTTTCGTTCTATTAACCCCTGGTCCGTAGACCTCACACTTCGCCGCGCTATGACCATTTCTTTTACACTTGTTGCAAAATTTGGTGCAGAACCCCGAGTGATACTTTTCACACCTTTGGCATAGCTGCTTCTGATTGTTGTTGTTGTTGTTGCGGTTATTATTGTTGTTGGGATGATTGTTGTAGTTGCTGTTGCTGTTGTTGTTGTTGTTGTTATTGTTGGGCCGTTTGTTGTAGTTACGATTGATGTTGCGATTGTTGAGATAATTGTTGCGATTATTGTTGTAATTGCTGCTGTTGTTGTATTGGTGATTCTTATCACCGTTTTCCTCCCACTTTCTTTTGACTTGCTTCACATTGGCCTCTTCAGCAGTCTGTTCTTTAATTCTTTCTTCAATCTGGTTCACTAGTTTGTGAGCCATTCTACATGCCTGTTGTATAGAGGCGGGCTCGTGTGAACTTATATCTTCTTGGATTCTTTCCGGTAATCCTTTCACAAATGCGTCGATCTTCTCTTCCTCATCTTCGAATGCTCCCGGACACAATAGGCACAATTCTGTGAATCGTCTTTCGTACGTGGTAATATCAAATCCTTGGGTTCGTAACCCTCTAAGTTCTGTCTTGAGCTTATTGACCTCGGTTCTGGGACGGTACTTCTCGTTCATCAAGTGCTTGAATGCTGACCACGGTAGTGCGTACGCATCGTCTTGTCCCACTTGCTCTAGATAGGTATTCCACCATGTTAACGCAGAACCTGTGAAGGTATGCGTAGCGTACTTCACTTTGTCCTCTTCAGTATACTTACTTATGGAAAACACCGATTCGACCTTCTCGGTCCACCGTTTCAATCCGATCGGTCCTTCGGTTCCATCAAATTCCAAAGGTTTGCAGGCAGTGAATTCTTTGTAGGTGCATCCTACATGATTTCCTGTACTGCTAGATCCAAGGTTATTGTTGGTATGTAGCGCAGCCTGTACTGCGGCTATGTTTGAAGCTAGAAAAGTACGGAATTCCTCTTCATTCATATTCACGGTGTGTCGAGTAGTCGGTGCCATTTCCTTCAAAATAGTCAAATGGAACAAGTTAATCATACAGAATATTAAGAGTAGTTAATAGTATTTCGTAGCATAATATGAACTCATTTATAAAAGCTTTTTCTTCATATTAGCGTTTTATAAGTTTAAATTCGGGTAGTACCTACCCGTTAAGTTCATACTTAGTAGCTAATATACAATTCAACTACTACAATTCTATATGAAAAACTGATTATAATAATATTTCGCGTTCAAACTTTTATACAATATTTTACAAACTTACAATACCGCTTATTTTACATAAAGCTTGAAATATAGCACACAATAACTTTGATACAAGATAGTTGTGAAGATAATTCTAGCTAGTACACAAGTCATTCAGCAAAGGCAATAAAGACACGTAATTCATACGTCCAGAAACAAGTCATGCATTCTGGTTTTACTAGGACTACTTTCCATCCTTGGTCTTGTGCAACATAACCGTTATGGCCGTTTATAAGACAGCGTGTTGTAACGTCGTCAAAGGGACGAGGGTTACGTAATGTCCAACAGTCCCGTAATAATCTAAAAACCTCATTTCTTACCCCAATTACCGACTCCGTCACTTGTGGAAACGTTTTGTTTAATAGTTGTAGCCCGATGTTCTTGTTCTCACTTTTTTGAGAAGCGAACATTACTAATCCGTAAGCATAACATGCTTCTTTATGTTGCATGTTAGCCGCTTTTTCTAAATCACGAAGTCCAATATTCGGATATATTGAGTCAAAATAATTTCTTAACCCGTTGCGTAAAATAGCATTTGGGTTCCCCGCAATATATGCGTCAAAGTAAACACATCATAACTTATGGGTTTCCCAATGTGATATCCCCCATCTTTCAAACGAAAGTCTCTTATAAACCAAGACATTCTTGGAACGTTCTTCGAATGTCTTACAAACTGATCTCGCCTTAAATAGTTGTGCCGAGGAATTCTGGCCGACTCTAGACAAGATTTCATCAATCATGTCTACGGGTAGGTCTCTTAAAATATTGGGTTGTCTATCCATTTTGTGTTTTTAAACTGTAAAATAGACAAGAGTTAGATTCATAAAAAAAATACTTATTAATACAAGCAATTTTTACATATATCATAAAGCATAAGAACACTATATTACATATATTACACCACACGAATACAACTATCTTATTCCGACTCGCTCGTTTCTTCTTCTTCGGTTTTGGTTCGTTTTGCCAAGTTTCTAGGGATATATGATGTTCCCCTAATACGAGCCGTAATTTTCCACATTGGTTTAGAAAAACCCGGTGGTTTAGAGGTTCCCGGGTCATTGTTAAAACTTAAGGACTTCGGGGGTTGACGATACATATAAAGTTCATCGGGGTTGGAATTAGATTTCTCTATTTTTATGCCCTTTCCCTTATTATTTTCTTTTGCCTTTTTAAATTCAGTTGGGGTAATTTCTATAACATCATCGGAATTCTTGTCGGAATCTGATTCATCGGAGAATTGGTAATCCTCCCAATATTTTGCTTCCTTGGCGGAAACACCATTGACCATAATTAACCTTGGTCGGTTGGTTGAGGATTTTCTTTTACTTAACCGTTTTATTATTTCCCCCACCGGTTCTATTTCTTCATCCGGTTCCGATTCTTCTTCCGGTTCCGATTCTTCTTCCGGTTCCGACTCTTCTTCCGGTTCCTCTTCGGGAACTTGTGAATCAGTCCACAAATCATTCCAATTTACATTTGACTCTTCATTATTATTAGGTGAGTCAATGGGACTTGTTCTAGAGGTAGACATCTATCACATAATATCAAACGCGTTAAGAGATTAATATATCACATAATATTCACATGTTAAAAATATATAGTTTCCAACAAAATTTGTTAAGCAATCATTTTTCAAGTAAACACGGTCGAAGTCCAGACTCACTAATGCATCCTAACAAACTCGATAAGACACACTAATGCAAATTTTCTGGTTCTCTAAGACCAACGCTCTGATACCAACTGAAATGTCCCGTTCTTATTGATTAAAAACGTTCCATATTAATTGATTTCGTTGCGAGGTTTTGACCTCTATATGAGACGTTTTTCAAAGACTGCATTCATTTTTAAAACAAACCATAACCTTTATTTCATAGATAAAGGTTTTAAAAAGCTTTACGTAGATTATCAAATAATGATAATCTAAAATATCCTGTTTACACACGACCATTACATAATGGTTTACAATACAAATATGTTACAACAAAATAAGTTTCTTGAATGCAGTTTTTACACAATATCATACAAGTATGGACTCCAAATCTCGTCCTTATTTAAGTATGCGACAGCGGAAGCTTTTAATAATCACCTGAGAATAAACATGCTTAAAACGTCAACAAAAATGTTGGTGAGTTATAGGTTTAACCTATATATATCAAATCATAATAATAGACCACAAGATTTCATATTTCAATACACATCCCATACATAGAGATAAAAATCATTCATATGGTGAACACCTGGTAACCGACATTAACAAGTTGCATATATAAGAATATCCCCATCATTCCGAGACACCCTTCGGATATGATATAAATTTCGAAGTACTAAAGCATCCGGTTCTTTGGATGGGGTTTGTTAGGCCCAATAGATCTATCTTTAGGATTCGCGTCAATTAGGGTGTCTGTTCCCTAATTCATAGATTACCAGACTTAATAAAAAGGGGCATATTCGATTTCGATAATTCAACCATAGAATGTAGTTTCACGTACTTGTGTCTATTTTGTAAATCATTTATAAAACCTGCATGTATTCTCATCCCAAAAATATTAGATTTTAAAAGTGGGACTATAACTCACTTTCACAGATTTTTACTTCGTCGGGAAGTAAGACTTGGCCACTGGTTGATTCACGAACCTATAACAATATATACATATATATCAAAGTATGTTCAAAATATATTTACAACACTTTTAATATATTTTGATGTTTTAAGTTTATTAAGTCAGCTGTCCTCGTTAGTAACCTACAACTAGTTGTCCACAGTTAGATGTACAGAAATAAATCGATAAATATTATCTTGAATCAATCCACGACCCAGTGTATACGTATCTCAGTATTGATCACAACTCAAACTATATATATTTTGGAATCAACCTCAACCCTGTATAGCTAACTCCAACATTCACATATAGAGTGTCTATGGTTGTTCCGAAATATATATAGATGTGTCGACATGATAGGTCGAAACATTGTATACGTGTCTATGGTATCTCAAGATTACATAATATACAATACAAGTTGATTAAGTTATGGTTGGAATAGATTTGTTACCAATTTTCACGTAGCTAAAATGAGAAAAATTATCCAATCTTGTTTTACCCATAACTTCTTCATTTTAAATCCGTTTTGAGTGAATCAAATTGCTATGGTTTCATATTGAACTATATTTTATGAATCTAAACAGAAAAGTATAGGTCTATAGTCAGAAAAATAAGTTACAAGTCGTTTTTGTAAAGGTAGTCATTTCAGTCGAAAGAACGACGTCTAGATGACCATTTTAAAAAACATACTTCCACTTTGAGTTTAATCATAATTTTTGGATATAGTTTCATGTTCATAATAAAAATCATTTTCTCAGAATAACAACTTTAAAATCAAAGTTTATCATAGTTTTTAATTAACTAACCCAAAACAGCCCGCAGTGTTACTACGACGGCGTAAATCCGGTTTTACGGTGTTTTTCGTGTTTCTAGGTTTTAAATCATTAAGTTAGCATATCATATAGATATAGAACATGTGTGTAGTTAATTTTAAAAGTCAAGTTAGAAGGATTAACTTTTGTTTGCGAACAAGTTTAGAATTAACTAAACTATGTTCTAGTGATTACGAGTTTAAACCTTTGAATAAGATAGCTTTATATGTATGAATCGAATGATGTTATGAACATCATTACTACCTTAAGTTCCTTGGATAAACCTACTGGAAAAGAGAAAAATAGATCTAGCTTCAACGGATCCTTGGATGGCTCGAAGTTCTTGAAGCAGAATCATGACACGAAAACAAGTTCAAGTAAGATCATCACTTGAAATAAGAATGTTATAGTTATAGAAATTGAACCAAAGTTTGAATATGATTATTACCTTATATTAGAATGATAACCTACTGTAAGAAACAAAGATTTCTTGAGGTTGGATGATCACCTTACAAGATTGGAAGTGAGCTAGCAAACTTGAAAGTATTCTTGATTTTATGTAACTAGAACTTGTAAAATATATGAAGAACACTTAGAACTTGAAGATAGAACTTGAGAGAGATCAATTAGATGAAGAAAATTGAAGAATGAAAGTGTTTGTAGGTGTTTTTGGTCGTTGGTGTATGGATTAGATATAAAGGATATGTAATTTTGTTTTCATGTAAATAAGTCATGAATGATTACTCATATTTTTGTAATTTTATGAGATATTTCATGCTAGTTGCCAAATGATGGTTCCCACATGTGTTAGGTGACTCACGTGGGCTGCTAAGAACTGATCATTTGAGTGTATATACCAATAGTACATACATCTAAAAGCTGTGTATTGTACGAGTACGAATACGGGTGCATACGAGTAGAATTGTTGATGAAACTGAACGAGGATGTAATTGTAAGCATTTTTGTTAAGTAGAAGTATTTTGATAAGTGTCTTGAAGTCTTTCAAAAGTGTATGAATACATATTAAAACACTACATGTATATACATTTTAACTGAGTCGTTAAGTCATCGTTAGTCGTTACATGTAAATGTTGTTTTGAAACCTTTAGGTTAATGATCTTGTTGAATGTTGTTAACCCATTGTTTATTATAACAAATGAGATGTTAAATTGTTATATTATCATGATATTATGATATATAATATATCTCAGTATGATGTATATACAGTTAAATGTCGTTACAACGATAATCGTTACATATATGTCTCGTTTCGAAATCATTAAGTTAGTAGTCTTATTTTTACATATGTATTTCATTGTTAATACACTTAATAATATATTTACTTATCATTTATCTTAATATGATTCATATGTACCTAGTAATACGTTGTTATAACGATAATCGTTATATATATCGTTTTCGAGTTTCTTAAATTAATAGTCTCATTTTTATGTATATAACTCATTGTTAAAATACCTAATGAGATACATACTTATAATAAAAACATGTTAACTATATATATAACCATATATATGTCATCGTATAGTTTTTACAAGTTTTAACGTTCGTGAATCACCGGTCAACTTGGGTGGTCAATTGTCTATATGAAACATATTTCAATTAATCAAGTCTTAACAAGTTTGATTGCTTAACATGTTGGAAACATTTAATCATGTAAATATCAATCTCAATTAATATATATAAACATGGAAAAGTTCGGGTCACTACAAGATCTACCTTTAGGATTCGCGTCAATTAGTGTTTTTCACTAATTCTTAGGTTACCAAGCATAATAATAATAAGTACAGATATTCGGTATAACAAAACAGTCGTAGAATGTAGTTTCATAAACTTGTGCATATTTTTTAAAACATTTATAAATTTGCATGTATTCTCATCCCAAAATAATTTAGATAGTAAAAATGGGACTATAACTCACTTTCACAGATTACTAATTCATCGAGAATTAGACTTGGCCACGGGTTGATTTATGAACCTATAACAATATATACATATATTAAAATATGATCGAAATATATTCACAATATTTTCTTTATTACGTGTTGATGATTTTAGTTGTCCAGTTAGCAGTCCAATGTTAGTAGTCCATAATTTGTCGTACATGAATAACTTAATATATATCTTGAATCAATCCACAACCTAGTGTATACATATCTCAGTATTGATCACAACTCAAACTATATATATATATATTTTAGAATCAACCTCAACCCTGTATAGCTAACTCCAACATTTGCATATAGAGTGTCTACGGTTGTTCCGCAATATATATATAGATGGGTCGACATGATAGGTCAAAACATTGTATACGTGTATATGGTATCTCAATATTACATAATATACAAAATAAGTTGATTAAGTTATGGTTGGAATAGATTTCTTACAAATTTTCACGTAGCTAAAATGAGTAGTTTTTACCAATTTTGTTTTACCCGTCATTTCTTCGTTTCAAATCCGTTTTGAGTGATTTAAGCGGCTACGGTTTTATATTGAACTTAAATTTATGAAACTAAGCATAAAAAGTATAGGTTTATAGTTGGAAATATAAGTTACAAGTCATTTTTGAAAGAGGTAGTCATTTCTGTCGAAAGAACGACATCTTGATGACTATTTTGAAAAACATACTTTCACTTTGAGTTTAACCATGATTTTTGGATATAGTTTCATATTCAAAAGAAAAATCATTTTCCCAGAAGTATAGCTTTTAAATCAAAGTTTTTCATAGTTTTTAATTATCCAAACCAAAACAGCCCCCGGTTGTACTACGACGGCGTATATCCGGTTTTACGGTGTTCTTCGTGTTTTCATGTTTTAAATCATTAAGTTAGCATATCATATAGATATAGAACTTGTGTTTAATTGATTTTAAAAGTTAAGTTAGAAGGATTAACTTTGTTTGCGAACAAGTTTAGAATTAACTAAACTATGTTCTAGTGATTACAAGTTTAGCTCTTCGAATAAGATAGTTTTATATGGATGAATCGAATGATGTTATGAACATCATTACTACCTCAAGTTTTCTGGATAAACCTACTGGAAATGAGAAAAATAGATCTAGCTTCAAAGGATCCTTGGATGGCTTGAAAGTTCTTGAAGTAGAATCTTGACACGAAAACAAGTTCAAGTAAGATTTCCACTTGAAATAAGATTGTTATAGTTATAGAAATTGAATCAAAGTTTGAATATGAATATTACCTTGAATAAGAAAGATAACCTACTGTAAATAACAAAGGTTTCTTGATCTTAGATGATGAGTTGGAATGGATTAGAAAGCTTGGACGTAGTCATGAAGACTTGATACGATTCTTGAAGTGTTCTTGAAAGATGGTTGTTTTTATGATGATTAAAGCTTGTAATTGAAGCTAAAAGATGGTGAAAATTCTTGGAGATGATCAAGTATGATGTTAGGAGTATTTTGAGAGAGAAATTGGAGTGTAAGTATGAGAAAATGGAGTGAAGAAATGGTGTGCATTCATGAATACTTTTTTTACATTTTATAAAAAAAAAGATACTTAAGTTTGTTTTCTTGCTAAATAATTCATGCAAGTTGACAAATGATGGTTCTCACATGATCCTTAATCATTTAAGGCTGCTAAGGAGCAGATTTTTATTAGTATAGATGAATAGTAAATACATCTAGAAGCTGCGTATTATACGAGTACAATACCATACATGTACGAGTAGAATTTTTGATGAAAATGAATGAGAATGTAATTGTAAGCATTTTTGTTAACTAGAAGTACTTTGATATGTGTCTTGAAGTCTTTCAAAAGTGTATAAATACATCATAATACATTACATGTATATATATTTAACTGAGTCGTTAAGTCATCGTTAGTCGTTACATGTAAGTGTTGTTTCGAAACCTTTAGGTTAACGATCTTGTTAAATATAATTGACCCATTGTTATTACACTTAAATAAGATGTTAAATTGTTATGTTAACATGTTAACATGGTGTATTATCATATCTAATATCATATATATATGTGTGAAATACTATTACAAGGATAATCGTTACATATATGTATACTATTTCGAAGTCTTTAAGTTAGTAGTCTCATCTTATATATATATAACTCATTGTTATTATACTTAATGAGATACTTAAATATCATTTAATCAAATCATAAATATATATATCCAAATATATATTTCTTTAATTAATTATTACGATATATGACGTTTGTGAATCGTCAGACAGACTGGGTGTCCAAACGTTTGTATAAAATTCATTCCAAATAACCAAATCTTAATGAGTTTGATTGCTTAACATGTTGAAAACATTTAATTATGTAAATATTAATCTTATATATATTAGCGAAAAAATTCGGGTCGTTACAACCTAGCTTCTAGGTTTCTCTTTGGTGTTTGAGGTAAACGCTAATTCGAATTTTAGTGTTTGATTCTTGTTTTGTGTTAGTGTTTGAGTTAGTGTTGAGTTATAAACCTCATTTCTCATGAAATTGGGGGTTTTGTTGTATTGTTAGTGTAAATGAACCCGATTATTGTGGGTTTAGGGTTTGATGATGAATTTAGAAGTATTTGCCATGGTTTGGGTGTTAAAACACTAGGTTGTAAGTGTATTGGTGATTTTGATGTTCTTAAGAACAAGTTTGCTAGTCAAAATGGGTGTTGACTTTGATTTAGTGTCAAACTAAGTTTTGAGTCAAGAGTTGACGAATCAAGTATGTAAATGCTTGATTCATATGTTAAATGGTGTTTTGGAAATATAATCACTAGTCGTTAGTGATTTTGGGCGTTTTTGTGACTTGTGTCAAAATGGGTAAAGTGAATTGTGTCAGATTTGATGATGACACTACTTTTGGTCAAATGGATGTTTAAACCCTTGTGTTATGTGTTAAATTGCATTTTCGGAAGTAATCGCTCATGATAAGTGATTTTGAGTCAAAGTGATGTTTTAACACAAGTCAAACGTGGTCAAACGCAATATGGGTCAATATTGCACGTGTTGTGGTTTTGGGTGTAAATTGACAAGTCAAAGTAAGTTAAACCTAATTTGGTCAATTGGAAGTTAACTTTCGTGTTAAGTGTTAAATTGGTGATTTTATGACGAAATCACTAGTAATGGTGATATTGGGTCAAACTTGACATGTTTTGGTGGTTAAGTGCAATTTGGGCCTAGTTGCACTTGTGGGTTGGTTTTATAAGTTCAAGTGCAATAAGTGTTAGTTTGTACCTTTTTGAATAGGTCAGAATTACCACCCGTAGTGGTAATTGGTGAAGTCCACTTTAGGTGTTTAATGGGCGGATTGTGGATGTAGGTATACACCCTTAGTTAAGGGTGTTGGCGTCGAATTCTCTTGTAGAGAATGTATGTTGATTATGTGTATAACTATATGCGTATTATAGGTAAAAAGCTTGTTCGATTGCGTTTGGTGGAGATTTCGTGCATGGTTGTAATGCTCGAGTTCATGAGGTGAGTGGAATAATTATACGTGTATGTATATAATGTATTTATTTGTGTGAAATGTGATGTGGGGTCAAAGTTCGGGCGTACGATACCATGTCGGTATGGGATGAGGGTTTAAAGTTCGGGCGTTCGATACCTCATCATCATGAGTGAAATGTGGATTTAAAGTTCGGGCGATCGATACCACATAGTACTTTTCATGTAATAAGGGTTTAAAGTTCGAGCGTCGATACCTTATTAACATGAGTAATGCGTGGGATACGGGTTTTAAGTTCGTGCATTCGATACCCTATCCTCATGTGTGTGTGGCGTGAAATGTTGGTTTTAAGTTAGGGCGATCGATACCACATTGAGCGTAACGGGTGGTCATAAGTTTGGGCATTCGATACCACTCAAGGGGCTAATGATACATACTAGCGGCGTCTATGTGGCTAACGGTTCATTCACGAGAAATCATTCCCTTTGGATTTTGGTTAACCATGGTTATGCATTGTAGTGTAGCATATTATATTGTTCAGATTATATGCTATTAATTGTGCTAGCTTGAGATATTAGAGTTTTAGCATTATACTTTGCGATGGTATGCTAATTAGTTTGCTAGTATGTATGCGGTAATTGTGTAAGTGATTGCAAGTAAGTAGATTATATATGTATGTGTATAATTATTGCATTCACTAAACTTTATGCTTACCCCTCTCGTTGTTTACCTTTTTACAGGTATTGAGATTGTGAAGCTAGCTAGTTGTTAGACTAGATGCGTAGTAGCGTTTGGGCTCAATGGGGTAGCTTCTGGATATTCGGACACGGTTGGGGGATTTGGTAGTCCTCGGGATTATGCTCTTGGTATCGGGTTGGGTTATTGAGTATTAACCCGCATTTCGTGTGATTGGGTCATTATTACAAATGATTTTGTAGTATGTCATTTGTGTACCAAGGGTCATTATAAATTGTTAAACGTATCATTACGATATTATGTTTTTGGTTAAAACAGAGTTGGAAATATTATGTATTATTAACGCGTTAATGGGACCTAATTTATATAAAAAAATGTGCTTCGTTTTTGGTAAACGGATTTGAGGTCGTTACAAGTGGTATTAGAGTATAGTCTAAGGGAATTAGGTTACCTTGGAATAGGTGTCTAGTCTTAGACTTATTGACGGTTGTGCATTATTTGTGGGACTTGTAGGAATACGGGTCGGATTGAGATTTGTTAGTACCTTAGAGTATGTGACTAACTAGGACTTTTGTTTGTCCAAAGTGTGATTATGTGGGGCCTTATTTCGTGTGTAATTTAGTGCCTCAGATAGCTAGTGCCTAATGTAAGTAGGCAAACTTGGACGTTGTTTTAGTGATAGTCACCTAGGTTGTAGGTTGACTTGTTGTTGCGGTGCACATGTGTATACATATTATTATACTATATAGTGTACGATGTCTTAGTGATGAGTCCAGTGGTGGGGCTCGGGTACTCAGGGATTTTGTGTGGTCCAGTCTAACGACGTGACTTCGTTTGTTCAAAAGTACTAGTGGTATTGTGTTATGTAATGTGTGAATGTTGCGTCAGTCCGGGTGAAGTACTTTGCGTGGCCATGTAGAAATGGTAAGGTACGCAATTGTAATAGTGACTGATCACCATTATTACGAAAGTGTATCATGGCACCAAACATGACATGACGAGTATCGAACGGAGGAAACGTGGCATGGTTGGGTTAGTTTTGGGATGAATTAGGAATCTTTTATTGGTTCCTAGGATATAGATGTCTCGGGTGATGTGCTTGTGTCATAGCGGGTTCATTGTGAGTTGGGAAGTGCTACGGTGGATTCGGTTAGTTAAGGTGAGTGAGCAAACTCACGAGTTCGGCGCGTACCTAGTCACCCTAAGTAGTGGGTGCACTATTGAGATTGTCATTGGTTGTAGCTATACATCGTAACTAGGATGACCGACTTATGTGTGCGTGCGTGTGCGATGAGGACTTGAATCCTGTAATGGGATACGAAAAATCTAATGATTGTAGTTTGGGGTTACACTCGGTAGAGTGTGTGGTTAGAGAATCGTGTAAGGATTCTAGTTGTGAGTCGCCTTGGAATTGGCGAATCAGGGAGTCTTTGGGTTGTTAAACTCATGGGAGTGGGACCCGTATGACGATGATTGCGTTAGCGTGTTGTGGATTATAGGGTAACATTCCTAACGGAATATCCCTTGTAGACTTGTAGTAGTGGTTGTGTCGATGTGTGGAAGGGTGCTATACTTGGTGTTCCCGAGCACATCCTTAGTGTTAGATGAAGGGCTTCATTAGGCTATATCTGTGACGACCCGGAAATTTCCGACCAAATTTAAACTTAATTTCATATGATCTTGACACGATAAGAAAATTCTGTAATGTTGAGTCTCGAAAACTTTGGAACAGTAGCATTAATGCATTTGCCCTTATGACCATTCCCGACGAATTCACGAACTGTTGTTTAAAAATAAATATGTGAAAATATATATATACATACATGAATATAAATAATGGTATATATAAACATGAACTTGATACACTGAATTTGTTATATTAATATCATTATAACTATCGATAACATCATTATTGTTATCACTGAGATTATTAGAAATTATTATAAGTGTTGTTATTTTTAAACAACTTATGATTAACATGAATGTTATTATTATTATTGATAAAACTGCTTACCTTATTATAAATATCATTATTCTTGTGATTTATATTATTATTATCATTTATTACTATGAAATTTTATTATCATGATAGTTATTATTATTTAAATTCATTAATATTATCAGTAACAATATAATTATTATAATTTTTATGATTATAGGTGCCACTATTATTTATTATTAATATAAATATTATTAGTAATAATATATTTACTTGATTATTAGTAATTAGTAAATAAACTATAAATTAAACAAGGAATAGTACGATTGCAGAATCAATATTTGTTCAAACATCACAATCTAACTATATCTAAATTTGGTTCTTTCCTCTTAAATTGTTATACAGCAAAACAATCGAATCAATTTGTGAACGTACTCATCTAGCTTTTTTTATTTTTTTTTTATTTATATTTCTGTCCTTTGATGAATCCTGTCTATTTCAATTCACCAAAAACGAATCAATTATATTCAAATCAACTGTTAAATCATGTACTATCCAGCTATATGATATACCTCTGCAACTCACAGATTAAAGGGATCAAATTCATAAAAAAAAAGTGTTCGTTCTCTGTTTTTATCAAAAAAAAATTCAAAACCTTGAATTCTAACAAAATTACAAATGTAAAGATGCAGTAATGTTATAAATAAATTGCTTAAACTATCTGCAAGGTTGAAAGATCCAATTTTTCTTATCGATCGTTAATTGTCGAAGTCAAAGTTTTGCTTTTAAAAGTCAAAGTTTTGTTCATCAAGGAATTTGTGATCATTGTGATGTTTTTGTTAAAATTAACGATCCATAAACTTTCTAATGACAATTTGAAATACCTTTCATGTTATAAATATAATGTAAAACGATCTGCAATTGAAAATCGAATTTTTTATTTTATTTTAAACGCGAACGAGCAGGCTGCTACATATTTTTTTTAATTTTTCTTTTTCTTCCTTCTGTTAAATTAATTCCATAATCTCAAATCGTTGCTGTTTAATTTGAGGGTATTAAATTCAAAGGAATTAACTGTTATTAAGAGGAATTGATTCCTGGTATGATTTTCCAATGGAAGAAGATGAAGTAGAACTAAGGAACATGGGTTAAATACAAGTGGTTTCATGATATTTCGGATAATGGGCAATGGCCCAGCTGGTTTGATGGGATAAAGGGTTTTCGAGAGGTTGGGAGTTCGAGCCTCGTAGTAGGCATAATTTTTTTTAAAACCTTTCCTAAGGTAGTTTTCTATTTTATTATTATTATTATTATTATTATTATTATTATTATTATTATTATTATTATTATTATTATTATTATTATTATTATTATCAAAATAATTATTAATATGATATTTAGTATTATTATTATTAAACTTATTATTATTAGTAGAAAAATTGTATATTCATAGCTATTATTACCAAGTGTTATTGTTATTAAAAGTATCATCATTATAAATCTATTATCTTTATTAAAATTAGTATTAATATTACAAAGTATCATTAACAGAGTTATCATTTAAACATTAATATTAGTACTATCTTATGGTTACTGAAATTCTATTAAAGCTAGTATTATGATTAAAAATTAACCTTATTATTAAAAGTAATATGTTTATTAAAACTATCATTTTTATCTTTTCATTTATATTAAAAAGTTTCATTTTTAAATAAATATTATTACTACCATTATTATTTTCATTTTTATCATTATCAGGATTACTACAAATAGATATATTTTTACATATCACAATATTGTTATTAGTAAAATGATATTAATAAATTATATGAATTAAGTATATTAAATTATCTATATCTATATCTATATAACATATAAAGACAACAAGTATATTATTAAGAATAAATATAAATTGCTAGATTATGATTTTATGTTTTAATAGATATAAAATTGATATAGGTTCGTGAATCCGAGGTCAACCATACACTTGTTAAATGACGTCATATGTATTTTTACTACAAAATACAGTATGGTGAGTTTCATTTGCTCCCTTTTTAATTGCTTTTGCAATATATATTTTTGGGCTGAGAATACATGCGCTGTTTTTATAAATGTTTACGAAATAGACACAAGTACTTAAAAATATATTCTACGTTAAGTTGTACCACTGGCATATTTTCCTGTAGCTTGGTAACTACTATTTACATGGGTATTGTAAACGCGAATCCTGTTGATAGATCTATCGGGCCTGACAACCCCAACCGGACTGGACGACCAGTATTCAACGGTTGCACAGTACTTCGTTTTGTAGGCTACACTTGGTACAGTGTAGTGAGATTTCATAATAAAGGGAATATGCGACTTTGATTAAATGTTAAGTATGGTTACCAAGTGCTCAACCACTTAGAATGCTTTACATACACTTGCGAGTGTATTATGTTTATGATTATGAAATCTTGTGGTCTATTAAAATATTGAAATGTTTGTTATGATAAACCTATGAACTCACCAACCTTTTGGTTGACACTTTAAAGCATGTTTATTCTCAGATACGAATTAAGTCTTCCGCTGTGCATCTGCTCAATTTAAGGACATTACATGGAGTCGATCATCGCAATGGGACCAAATGTTGATGACTTCGTCCAGGTGGATAAGGACGGGTCGTTACAATATCGTTTGGCCTTTTGGAATTACGGGTAACGTGTGATCTCTAGTAAATTTTTATAAGATAATAAACCGTAAGGTTTGTCGGTAGGTATGACTTCGGTTCATTATTATGGAGAGACGGGTGACATCGGGTGTGTGGAACCCAAGATCGAGTTTCCAAATCTCAGTAGATTGTGGTGGGAGTCTGCATGAGACTGCGTTGGGTGTATGGAACCTAACTGCTAGTGTGATGTTCAACTCCGGTGATGGTGTGATCGCTTTGTGCTTAGGGTGCCAGTGAGATACCCTTAGAAGCATCGAAGATTATAATAGTGATCGACGGGTGATAGTAATTCGACGGTTGTGAAAGTCGAAGTTTAAGAGCATTGTGGTAAATACATCTAATGAAGTGATGGATGAGCGAATCTTGTTGCTCTTAAGTGATAGATGGGTAAAGATGACCGGTGAGCCGATGATGGACTTAATGGTTGGTTAGGCCAAAGGTTATGATGAAGTGTTGATATTGCGCTCGATGCAATTATTATGACAGATTGGTCACTCTTCCCCATGAGAGTGAGCAATTGTTGATAAAGGTTCATTGCGTGGAAGGTCGAGTGATCTCAACTGAGATGCACGACTGATTAAGCGGAGTGGCATATGCCTAGGCTTAGAGGCGTATGTGGGACTTTGGTGGAGTTCGTTTTGCGAACGATTAAGGCAGTTGATTGTGATTTGTGGTATGAAGGTGCGATGTCATCGCGTGTATGACATTTCAAGTGAATGTGTATGTCGGCTCAGAGAGCCTGAAGTGAATTCGTGGTGATTTGGAATATATGACCAACGATGAGAATGGTCATGTGTTTCGTGGAATGACAATTCCGCATTATGTTATCATCTTGGCAGTGAGAGTGTGGAGCTGAATCCTAAGTGGGGGAGTTTTTACTACCACCCGAGGAAGCTCCGGTGGTGTTAGATCAAGTGAAGTGTAAGACTTCCTATGTAAGGTGGTCATGTAGTACCAAAGTGCGGTATGAGACCAAGTGTGAAGTTTGAGATCACAGCAGTGAAAGAATGAAGTTGTCATTACAGGTACTCTCATAATGTAAATCAGGGTTGCTAAGAAACTCGGATAGTACTATTAAGTAGGTACGAGTTCGATATCGTGGTGAATACTGTATTTTTCCTGTCGGGAAATGTGATCGTGGAAATTATCAGTGGATTATTCCACTTTATGGATGATTGTGAGGTGGGGAGTGCCGGTTTCATTGTCTCATATAGCGACCCGCGGATGTTGTTTGTTTGCGAGGGTGTGTTCCCTAGTGATGTGACCCGTTGGTTGCATTGAAATGTCGAGGCCATCCATAACGGACGGTATATGTAGGAGGATTCACCCGTCGTTGGTGAATATTTTGTAGGGTTTAGGAGAGAAATCCTATGTCAAGTGTTGATGTTTTGTCTAACTCGTGGTGTATTATTGTCATCCTGGATTACTCCAGAGACTGATGGCTATGTGCGGATCGATTGAAAGTAATGTTAACGTTCCTGGGATGATTATTTGGTGATACCGAAATTTCTACTTTGAAGGAATAATCCGGTTGTGGTGACGGAGGAAGTTGGTTCTTGAATGGAGAACATTTATGTTTGACCGTTGTTGGTATGGCTTGTTGCCATCAGTGAAATCCCATTACGATGGTAGCCTTACCGTAAGAAGTGCTCAATGGAGGAGCGTGTCGGTTGCCCCTTTAGCATCGACTTGTCAAATTTTATCTACCGGTGGTAGTTATGGAAGGTCAATGCTTGCGCATAAGCGGATGTGTGACCGGTTGAGTGGTGCGTAAATGAATCGTTAGAGTGCGGAGTATTATCACGGCATGAATCCTTCTCGATTTGGATTAATGCAAGGATTGGTTCACGTCGTGATGAACCTAGTGGATCATAATGGATGATTCAGAATTGAACGTGGTTGGTTGCGGGTTGAAGCCTGAGAGGAAAGTGTAGGGTTACATGGGGCTTTCCATGTTCCCTTAGCAAACAACTCGAATGTTGGATGTATGGTGTACAGTAGGTGGTAGCAAAGGTAATCGGTGAGTTCAAACTTATGGTAATGTATGGTGAGTTCAAACACCCGAAGTTCTTTCCGCCTTATGCTTTGAAATAGCTTCCAAAGCCTCCTCTACTTTTGATGAACGGGTTGATGAACGAGTTGTGTCAGTGCCGGTGCTACTTTTCGGGCCTTCTTTTTTGCCCTATCTTGACCCATTGGCCTAGAAAAAGGACCGTCTCCAAAAAGATAGTTTTGAGAAAGCGGAATCTCAATCTCCTCATCGTCCACTTCTAAAGAAACATGACTACCCGATCCGGGAACGTACCACTTTGACTTTTCTCTCAAAACTCGTAAAGCATCCATCATATGCAATTTTTTCCCGCCATTATTTAGTAGATATATTTCATGGGCTCTGTTTTCAATGTCTTGATCGTTTGCTCCGCTTCTTCAATTGCGTCGGGCCTCGTTGTAAGCAGCTTGAAACTCCATACAAGCTTTGTTGATGTTTCTCCATTGGGAAGACAATTGGTCGTCACCTCGTACCCACCCGTTGTTGTTATTATTAAATCTCTTGTGATTTGTACCCCATAACGAAGCTAACTTTTGCGAACTCCCCTTTTGGGAATCTTCGGAAGAATCAACCCAACATTGCGTCAACCATGCTTCTTCTTGGCAAGTCCACGTTCTGCACTTTTTTTTAATCGGAATTTGCTCGGTACCTACAAATAAATAATATAGATTAAATTATATACCACGTTTTAGATATTATCTATAATATTTTACATAATCCGAATTATATACCTTGTTTTTTTTTATGTTTTTTGAAACAACCCAAATCCGCTTATCCGAAAACGTAAACATTTAACACTAGTTTTAATGTCCCCAATATACAATGAAACACAAGTTAACATATGACTAAGTCCCAAAACGTTCAATTCGACACCTTTCGACCCATTACACAACAAGTGGATAATTACGACCCATTTACGCTACAAATCGGGTTAAGACTCAACAACCTAACCTTAACAAATGGTACCCATAAAAAGTAACAACAATGAGGGGTAAGCTTACGCTTAGTGAATACAATAATTATACATATACATATATAATCTACTGACTTGCACACACTTACAAAAATACCGCATACGAGCTAGCAATTTAATAACCATGCAATCACAATGCATAAACTAAATATCCACGATTCACAATAAGCTAGCATCACCAATAGCATATAGTTCACAATTGAATATGCTAATACAAAAATCACACAACCATGGTTAACCATAAGCACAAGGTAATGGTACTCGCGAATGACCATCGGTGTTCCCAACAACCATTAGTATACATACCCGGCTAAAGTATCACTAACCTCATGAGTGGTATCGAACTCACGAACTTAAACCAATCCGTCACGCTCAATGTGGTATCAAACTCACAAAATTTAAACCTACATTTCATGCCACACGTAATGATGTGGTTTCAAAATCGCGAACTTTAAACTCACATCACATGCCAACCCACATGACAATGAGATATCGAACTCACGAACTTTAAACCCTCAACATATGCCAAACACGATGTGGTATTGAACTCACGAACTTTAAACCCACAACGCATCCCACACAAGTAACTACATTATAT
This sequence comes from Rutidosis leptorrhynchoides, assembly GCF_046630445.1. Classification (NCBI taxonomy): domain Eukaryota; kingdom Viridiplantae; phylum Streptophyta; class Magnoliopsida; order Asterales; family Asteraceae; genus Rutidosis; species Rutidosis leptorrhynchoides. The sequence goes on from NC_092343.1 coordinate 105,700,034, forward strand.
ACATACACGTATAATTATTCCACTCACCTTAGAATGCCCGTACAAGTCATGTATAACATGATCTCCGTCCTCATATCCGAGCAAGCAACCACCTATATCACACATAGGCACAATATACACATGAATAACCAATCTCTAAAAGAGAATCCGACACAATCATCCCTTAGCCGAGGATCACACCTTGCTCGCCGAAACACGCCCATTTAACACCTAATGGACACAATCCAATTACCACTTTGGGTGGTAATTCAAACTCACTCAACAAAGTACAATTTATCCCAAATTATACTTGACACCAATTAGACTAACCTAGGTCCCGACACTAGATTACTACTTAGGTAGTGATCATTCCAAACCGTCATTTACACCAAAACCGCAACACGTGTAATATTGACCCATATTGCATTTGACCACGTTTGACTTATCTTAAAGTATCATTTTAACCCAAAATTACTTCTCACGAGTAATTACATCCAAAAACATCATTTAACGATTAATACGAGTGTTTAAACATTCGTTTGACCAAAAATATTGTCATCATCAAATTTGACCTAATTTAACTTACCCATTTTGACACAAGTCACAAAAATGCCCATAATCACTAACGGCTATTGATTATTTTCCAAAACACCAATTAACACCTAAATCAAGTATTTACATACTTGATTCCACAAAACTTGACTCGAAACTTACTTTTGACAACAAATCAAAGTCAACACCCAATTTTGACCCACAACATGTTCTTATGAATATCCAATCACCAACACACATACAACCTAGTGATTTAACACCCAAACTATGCCTAATACCTTTGATTTAGTCATCTAACCCTAAACCCACAATAAACGGGTTTACATACACTAACAATACACAAAACCCCCAAATTTTGCAAGAAATGGGGTTTATAACCCTAACTAGCACAAACCCTAACCCCAAATCAAAATCAAAGTAATTAAAATCGAATGTAGGGTTTACATCAACTTCAAAACTGAGCTAGTAGCTAGAAACATCAAGAAGAACCAAGATCCACTCCCAATTTGGGCAAAAATCACCATCTTCATCACCATTGGAGCTTCCTCTATCTATATTCCTTTATCTCTCTCTCTAAGACTTGAGGTTGAAGATGAGAGGATAAGATGGATGAGGATAAGGTTGAATGAACTCAACCTTGCCCTTGTGGCTTAAAACTGGCCATCAAGTAATATTACTCAAATGCCCCTTTCCTCATTTAATTAAAAGGCTAGAACACCCGTCCAGGTTTTAAAGTGCGGCACGGCCTAAAGCACAAAACCACGTCAGTCATTTCCAAGAAATTACCCTTCAGCTCTAGTTTTGAGGTGCGATGCGCCCCATTACTCCACGACGTGACTTGAAGCTGGAGGTGGAAACTGGGGTGTTACATTTACGTTGGACACGATTTTGAGTTTCCAGAACCGTATCAACTTGGGTTTCCGGACGTTGAGTCATCGGAGTTTGGAAATTGAGATTTTGTCGACCTTGTTCCAAGAGTTGGTTTTGTTGAAACCAAACTTGATGTTGTTCTTCGGGTATCAATGAATGATGATGAGGCATAACGATTCTAATTTCTTGTAGATGACTCGGGTTTGATGAACCACCACCGATGTAGACTCTGTACCGCAATGTATCAGTGAAATTTACATTTCCGTTTGGTGTTTGTTGATGAAGATGAAAAGAGGAAGAAATTTTTATGGATTTTTGAAGATGAAGTTAAAGAGATATGATGAAAATGAAGTTTTGATATTGAATATGGAGCATAAATAATAAAAATATAATAATTTTTATTTTTTAAATAATATTAATTCAAACGGATATATATATCTGTTACCATCGCTACCCAATCAGCAAATGATACGTGTTCTGAAGATTTCAAAAGCATATGTCGAGTATCTGACTGGCACCCCCTGGTCGCTAGTCCCGACGCCCCGTTAATGGCGTCAGGGGCGTCAAATTCTGGTGACATATCTGACGCGTTGAATCTGACGCTCGGTTATTTGTCGTCTTTCTGTAATGAAAGGAAGTGACTTATTAAACCTTTATTAAAATTAATTAGGCATCTGAATGATGCCAGAGTGGTTAACTTTTTGTTATACATCTTCTTTGATTTCGTTGGAAAAATACATTTCCTGGGTCATTAACGTTAAATGAATTTCGGAGATTTTAGATCCATTAGTCTAATTGAATGTTATTACAAAATTGTATCCAAGGTCCTTGCCAATCGATTAAGAAAAGTGGTCCCGAAATTGGTAGGGTTGGAACAAAGCGTGTTTCTAAAAGATAGACTAATTCTAGAGGGGTTCTAATTGCCAATGAAGAAATATGATATCAAGAGAAAAAAAAGGAACAACTTTATTTTCAAAGTGGACTTTGAGAAAGCGTTTGATTGTATTAGATGGGATTTCCTTTTTGATGTTATGGAACGTATGGGTTTTGGTATTAAATGGATTAAATGGATTCGATCTTGTGTGTCCACGACCTCGGTATCTATTCTTTTAAATGGTTCTCTTTTACAAGAGTTCCATTTACAAAGAGGAGTTCTACAAGGGGATCCTTTGTCCCATTTCTATTCATTATAGCCGCGGAAGATCTTAACCGACTTACCAAACTTGCTATCGACAGAGATTTAATAAAAGGAATAAAAATTGGGGCGCATGAAATTCAATTATCATATTTGCAATACGCAGATGACACAATTTATTTTGGTGAATGGAGCAGAAACAACCTTTCTAACACGATGCCGTTCCTTAAAAGTTTCGAGATGCTATCAGTTCTTAAAGTTGACTTCATAAAGAGTTTTTTGTACGGGCTCGGAATAGATGGAAATGAAATCGAGTTAATGGCAGACAGAATTGGCTGTCAAGTAGGTAAATTACCATTTTTATACCTTGGAATATGTATCGGATCAAATATGAATAAAGCCGGTGATTAGACCTCCATCATAGAAAAGTTCAAATCTCGACTCTCTGATTGGAAATCGAACACGCTCTCTTTTGGTGGCCTCTTAACCCCCATAAAATCCGTGCTAAGTAGCTTGCCTTTGTACTACTCCTCGCTTTTTCGGGCTCCTTTAGGTGTTCTTAAAACCCTTGAACAAATTAGACGTATTTTCTTTTGTGGCGGGTCGGGGGAAAATAATAAATATGTTGGGCTAAGTATTGGGACTTTAAAAGGGAAATACCGAGCTCTTTTGGGAAAACTGTAACACCTCGTCAAAATCGACATTGACACAGATGTTAACTCTAGTCCCAGTGCATGGCTTGACTTCTAAGTACATCAAAGTTCTACAGCAGAAGCATAATATATAAGTACCTGAGATAAAACATGCTTAAAAGTGTCAACCAAAATGTTGGTGAGTTCATAGGTTTATCATAAACAATGATTTTGATAATAATGATAGATCACAAGATTTAGTTTAAAGTTGATTGATATATGATGATGTAGCGTGGGGGTACGAAATAGTTATATATTTTTATTACGAAATACGTTACAAATAACATAAGTTTTAATTATTTATTTACAAATGGGATATACCTAAACCTTTCTACAACACTATAGGCAGTGTACCTAATCGTAGAGTAGTATAGTTGTTAGTAAGTCCGGTTCGTTCCACAGGGAGACGACTTATTTTACACTATATTTTTAAATAATTATATTTGTACAAAATATATTATATATAGTAATAATATATAAAAGGGGGTTTACCGTTTAATGACCGGTTTGTCGATTTTATATTTTAAACGAAGCGTAAAGTAAATGACGATATTTAACCAATGATAAAATAAATAACAATAATTAAAATGACAAAATAAATAAAAGTACGAGAAAATATAAAATAAAATATATTATGCTTATTCAAATTTCCGTACTCATGATGTTTGACGTTTTGATTTTAATTTATTACCCTGGGTTAATTGTCCTTTGTCTTGGATTATTCGATAAGTCCATCTGGTTTTGCCATAATAGTCCATTGGTCATACTTATAAAGTGCGAGGGTCTTCGCCAAATTAACCTTATACTCGAAGTCAAATATTCCAACTAATTGGGGATTCGAACTGTAACAAGGTCTTAATACTTTGTTTAATGAATACACCAGGTTATCGACTGTGTGTAATCCAAGGTTTTAATACTTTGTTAACAATTACACCAATTATCCTTGAATGTAATCCACCCCTGTTTTAATGAGTCCAGTAACTATTAATCCATCCCCGTGTCCGGTCAAATGAACAATAATTCGTACTTATAAATATCCCGCCCATCGTGTCCGATTAAGCGTATGTGGTTATATATAGATACGTCAAATCATAACCTTTATATTAAATTAACGAGGTATCATTAATTTAAAATAAAGCCCATTAATAGCCCATAGTCTAATTTCCATAAGTGTCGATCTTTTGTCCAACCCCCAATTATGGTCCAAAACCCAATAACCCCGTCTTTTAATATTTAGCCCAACATCATGATTACTTCGACTTAAATAAGCATAATAATAACTTAGTTACAAGACATTAATTTAAAAAGGAGAACATAGCTTACATTGATTATTTATCGCGTAGTGTTACACGGAGAGAACTTCGACTTCAAAACCCGTAAAATAACCTTTACATTACCCAAACTAATCTAATATAAAACTAAACTAATATTTATATTATATATATATATAATATATATTATGAGACAGAGAGATATTGATTATGTTGGTGTATGGATTCGGCAGACTGCATGGCCTTTTATAGGAATTTTCTGAAATGACTGCTCCGAGATCGCGAAGCATTTGTACCTTCCAGCTCCAAGATCGCGAAGTGACCCACACTTGAACATTGCTTGTTCTCAAGCAATACAAAACTTGAAATTAAATCACACGAATCACTTCTTTATTCTTCACACTTTATACAGTAGTGATTTTGATACGGCGGTATAAACAATGATAGTAACGATGTGGTTTACAGTCCCACATGACTATAAAAATTTAGATCCTTTAGGAAATTGGATCTTTATGAAAACATTTGATCTTTTGAAAATTCAATCTAGCTTTTACCCTAGATAAGTTTTCCGGAATAACCCTTCACCGGTGTTTGCAAAATATTTTTGTGGGTTTTGTGGGTTTCAGATTTGAAAATTTTAGCTCAAAACTTATGGTTTTGTGTCACCCACTTGCTATCCTTGTATTGGGAAAGTAACACGTCCAGTATACTTGCTCCGTATATTACCTTTCGGCAAACTACCGTCCAGTTGTAAAGGAAAGCGTTGAACAAGCAACTGTTAAGGCAATGTCTAATGACATGCATTTGATTATGGTCCAAAAACGTGTCGGATGCTAGTACTATCCTTTGTAGGAGCAATAGTAAATATCATCCTATAATTCTTTCGGTCTGGCACAAGGTCCTGTCTCCGACCATGCTATGCAACCACCGTTCTTACGGTTGACACCCGATTTGGTTCAGGTGACCTAATGAATTCTTGTGAATTCTCAGGATTTTACGTTCAATAGTAATGAACGCATTGAAAATGGATTTTCAAAAAACAAATCGGTTTTATTTTTGATCAAAATATTTTCTCGTTCAAGCTCGAGTTTAGATATCATTGAATTCCATGAGTTTGTAATTCTCAATCTTTAAGGTCAATCTCAAGGATTGAGTAATATCAGGCTTAAAGCTGATTTTTAATCTTTAAGGAGATTATCCTTTCTGGAAGTCTGATTCATTAGTCTTATCAAGCTAATTTGCACGGCGCCCTCCCCATTTTACGAGACAGATCCTCTCATGGTTAGGATAAGTCTGACCACATGGCGACCCTGTTTGATGCTGAGGTCCGTGGATTTCCTGCTGATTTTAGAGATGACTTTTCTAGATTTTTCGTCAACCTACAGCTGGTCTGGATGACAACTTCTTAACCTAAATCAAGAAGCGCGTGTCTTTTTCGGAAGAATTTACTTCCTTTTAATGATGGAATTGATTTATCGTGTAGATCCATCTTTTTTCAAATATATTACAATAAATTGGGTAAAACAGTTAATTTAGTCCAAAATAAAAGCACCTGCAATAACTTTACAGAAACATGTGATAGATAGTTTTTAATCGAATAACTTGGTACATTCTCCCCACACTTGGCTTTTTTTCGTGTGTCTTTTTATATCTTAATAAATAAATTCAAGCGATTTAGTTGTTTCTCAATTTATGTCTTTTTCTAGGTAACGATAATTTCGGCATTAACATCTAGTTTTATCGTTCATAAAATTTAGAAAATAAGCCAAGTATAAACCCGAGAGAATTTATAACCCTTCCCCACACTTGAGATCATGCAATGCCCTCATTTGCATGAAATCAGAATATAATTATAAATTTATGAGGGTGATTAGTGTAGAAAAGTAGTTAAAGATACCATAGAATTGCAGGATGATAGATGGTGCACCTCATCGTTCATTCCTTCTTGTATTATCACACATGTTTTTTTCTTCAAAAATGGTTGCTTTTCTGAACTGTTTGCTAATATTTGAAAATGCGTCTTTTACCCTTACTTATTATGCATGTTTATTAACGAGTTATGCACTAACCCGAACCCCGAATTTAACTTTAATTGGGGTTAGACTTCCCCACACTTAGCTGACGACATGTGAAGTCGGTAGAATAAGTTCCACGAATTAGAATAGTGAGCCCGTTATTTACATCTCGGGTGGTGTATAATATATCAATGGGTTTAAAGTTTAGACCCACCCGATCGTCACTACTTAATTCTTTTTTAAGTGTAGCTTTTAGTAAATGTATATGTCTCTTTTCTGGTTCTTGGTCAAATGGATCGATATACACCGACATACATACTATAGGGTGGACAATTCCTAGCATTTCCTTTCGTTTATTCTCGGGATCAAAGTTTTCACCTCTATTACCCAATTGGGTAAAATCCGAGGTGTCATTATCTATTACAGCTCGTAGTTCATCTTCGGTAGATGACTCGTCTATTGAGAATATTGGGTTTGAAGATTGTGGAATGGTGAATTTCGGGATCGAAGCAAATTCTTCTTCACTAACTGTACTTATTGAAATGTCCCGTTCTTATTGATTAAAAACGTTCCATATTAATTGATTTCGTTGCGAGGTTTTGACCTCTATATGAGACGTTTTTCAAAGACTGCATTCATTTTAAAACAAACCATAACCTTTATTTCATCAATAAAGGTTTAAAAAGCTTTACGTAGATTATCAAATAATAATAATCTAAAATATCCTGTTTACACACGACTATTACATAATGGTTTACAATACAAATATGTTACAACGAAATAAGTTTCTTGAATGCAGTTTTTACACAATATCATACAAGCATGGACTCCAAATCTTGTCCTTATTTAAGTATGCGACAACGGAAGCTCTTAATAATCAACTGAGAATAAACATGCTTAAAACATCAACAAAAATGTTGGTGAGTTATAGGTTTAACCTATATATATATATATATATATATATATATATATATATATATATATATATATATATATATATATATATATATATATATATATATCAAATCGTAACAATAGACCACAAGATTTCATATTTCAATATACATCCCATACATAGAGATAAAAATCATTCATATGGCGAACACCTGGTAACCGACATTAACAAGATGCATATTTAAGAATATCCCCATCATTCCGGGACACCCTTCGGATATGATATAAATTTCGAAGTACTAAAGCATCAGGTACTTTGGATGGGGTTTGTTAGGCCCAATAGATCTATCTTTAGGATTCGCGTCAATTAGGGTGTCTGTTCCCTAATTCTTAGATTACCAGACTTAATAAAAAGGGGCATATTCGATTTCAATAATTCAACCATAGAATGTAGTTTCAGGTACTTGTGTCTATTTTGTAAATCATTTATAAAACCTGCATGTATTCTCATCCCAAAAATATTAGATTTTAAAAGTGGGACTATAACTCACTTTCACAGATTTTTACTTCGTCGGGAAGTAAGACTTGGCCACTGGTCGATTCACGAACCTATAACAAATATGTACATATATATCAAAGTATGTTCAAAATATATTTACAACACTTTTAATACATTTTGATGTTTTAAGTTCATTAAGTCAGCTGTCCTCGTTAGTAACCTACAACTAGTTGTCCAAAGTTAGATGTACAGAAAAAAAAATTGATATATATTATCTTGAATCAATCCACGACCCAGTGTATACACGTCTCAGACTAGATCACAACTCAAAGTATATATATGTTTGGAATCAACCTCAACCCTGTATAGCTAACTCCCACATTACTGCATATAGAGTGTCTATGGTTGTTCCAAATAATATATACACATGGGTCGATATGATATGTCAAAACATTTGCATACGTGTCTATGGTATCCCAAGATTACATAATATATTAGAATACATGTATAATACAATATAAGTTAGCTAGGATATGATTAATATAGATTTGTTACCAATTTTCACGTTGCTACAACAAGAAAAATTATCCAATCTTGTTTTACCCATAACTTCTTCATTTTAAATCCGTTTTGAGTGAATCAAATTGCTATGGTTTCATATTGAACTCTATTTTATGAATCTAAACAGAAATATTATAGGTTTATAGTGGGAAATATAAGTTACAAGTCATTTTTGTAAAGGTAGTCATTTCAGTCGAAAGAACGACGTCTAGATGACCATTTTAGAAAACAAACTTCCACTTTGAGTTTAACCATGATTTTTGGATATAGTTTCATGTTCATACGAAAAATCATTTTTCCAGAAGAACCACTTTTAAATCAAAGTTTATCATAGTTTTTAATTAACTAACCCAAAACAGCCCGCGGTGTTACTACGACGGCGTATGTCCGGTTTTACAGTGTTCTTCGTGTTTCCAGGTTTTAAATCATTAAGTTAGCATATCATATAGATATATAACATGTGTTTAGTTGATTTTAAAAGTCAAGTTAGAAGGATTAACTTTTGTTTGCGAACAAGTTTAGAATTAACTAAACCATGTTCTAGTGATTACAAGTTTAAACCTTCGAATAAGATAGCTTTATATGTATGAATCGAATGATGTTATGAACATCATTACTATCTCAAGTTTTCTGGATAAAGCTATCGGAAATGAGAAAAATGGATCTAGCTTCAAAGGATCCTTGGATGGCTTGAAAGTTCTTGAAGTAGAATCATGACAAGAAAAACAAGTTCAAGTAAGATTTCCACTCGGAATAAGATTGTTATAGTTATAGAAATTGAATCAAAGTTTGAATATGAGTATTACCTTGTATTAGAAAGATATCTTACTGTAAATAAGAAAGATTTCTTGAGGTTGGATGATCACTCTACAAGATTGGAAGTAAGATAGCAAACTTGGAAGTATTCTTGATTTTATGAAACTAGAACTTGTAGAATTTATGAAGAACACTTAGAACTTGAAGATAGAACTTGAGAGAGATCAATTAGATGAAGAAAATTGAAGAATGAAAGTGTTTGTAGGTGTTTTTGGTCGTTGGTGTATGGATTAGATATAAAGGATATGTAATTTTGTTTTCATGTAAATAAGTCATGAATGATTACTCATATTTTTGTAATTTTATGAGATATTTCATCCTAGTTGCCAAATGATGGTTCCCACATGTGTTAGGTGACTCACATGAGCTGCTAAGAGCTTATCATTGGAGTGTATATACCAATAGTACATACATCTAAAAGCTGTGTATTGTACGAGTACGAATACGGGTACATACGAGTAGAATTGTTGATGAAACTGAACGAGGATGTAATTGTAAGCATTTTTGTTAAGTAGAAGTATTTTGATAAGTGTATTAAAGTCTTTCAAAAGTGTATGAATACATATTAAAACACTACATGTATATACATTTTAATTGAGTCGTTAAGTCATCGTTAGTCGTTACATGTAAGTGTTGTTTTGAAACCTTTAGGTTAACGATCTTGTTAAATGTTGTTAACCCAATGTTTATAATATCAAATGAGATTTTAAATTATTATATTATCATGATAATATGATGTATGAATATCTCTTAATATGATATATATACATTAAATGTCGTTACAATGATAATCGTTACATATATGTCTCGTTTCAAAATCATTAAGTTAGTAGTCTTGCTTTTACATATGTAGTTCATTGTTAATATACTTAATGATATGTTTACTTATCATAATATCATGTTAACTATATATATATATATATATCCATATATATGTCATCATATAGTTTTTACAAGTTTTAACGTTCGTGAATCACCGGTCAACTTGGGTGGTCAATTGTCTATATGAAATCTTTTTCAATTAATCAAGTCTTAATAAGTTTGATTGCTTAACATATTAGAAACACTTAATCATGTAAATAATAATTTCATTTAATATATATATAAACATGTAAAAGTTCGGGTCACTACAGTACCTACCCGTTAAATAAATTTCGTCCTGAAATTTTAAGCAGTTGGAGGTGTTGACGTATCTTCTGGAAATAAGTGCGGGTATTTCTTCTTCATCTGATCTTCTCATTCCCAGGTGAACTCGGGTCCTCTACGAGCATTCCATCGAACCTTAACAATTGGTATCTTGTTTTGTTTAAGTCTTTTAACCTCATGATCCATTATTTCGACGGGTTCTTCGATGAATTGAAGTTTTTCGTTGATTTGGATTTCGTCTAACGGAATAGTGAGATCTTCTTTAGCAAAACATTTCTTCAAATTCAAGACGTGGAAAGTGTTATGTACAGCTGTGAGTTGTTGAGGTAACTCAAGTCGGTAAGCTACCGGTCCGACACGATCAATAATCTTGAATGGTCCAATATACCTTGGATTTAATTTACCTCGTTTACCAAATCGAACAACGCCTTTCCAAGGTGCAACCTTAAGCATGTCCATCTCTCCAATTTCAAATTCTATATCTTTTCTTTTAATGTCGGCGTAGCTCTTTTGTCAACTTTGGGTGGTTTTCAACCGTTGTTGAATTTGGATGATCTTCTCGGTAGTTTCTTGTATTATCTCCGGACCTGTAATCTGTCTATCCCCCACTTCACTCCAACAAATTGGAGACCTGCACTTTCTACCATAAAGTGCTTCAAATGGCGCCATCTCAATACTTGAATGATAGCTGTTGTTGTAGAAAAATTATGCTAACGGTAGATGTCGATCCCAACTGTTTCCGAAATCAATAACACATGCTCGTAGCATGTCTTCAAGCGTTTGTATCATTCTTTTGGTCATATATATATATATATATATATATATATATATATATATATATATATATATATATATATATATATATATATATATATATATATATATATGTGGATGATAGGCAGTACTCATGTCTAGACGAGTTCCTAATGCTTGCTGTAATGTCTGCCAGAATCTTGAAATAAATCTGCCATCCCTATCAGAGATAATAGAGATTGGTATTCCATGTCTGGAGACGACTTCCTTCAAATACAGTCGTGCTAACTTCTCCATCTTGTCATCTTCTCTTATTGACAGGAAGTGTGCTGATTTGGTGAGACGATCAACTATTACCCAAATAGTATCAAAACCACTTGCAGTCCTTGGCAATTTAGTGATGAAATCCATGGTAATGTTTTCCCATTTCCATTCCGGGATTTCGGGTTGTTGAAGTAGACCTGATGGTTTCTGATGCTCAGCTTTGACCTTAGAACACGTCAAACATTCTCCTACGTATTTAGCAACATCGGCTTTCATACCCGGCCACCAAAAATGTTTCTTGAGATCCTTGTACATCTTCCCCGTTCCAGGATGTATTGAGTATCTGGTTTTATGAGCTTCTCTAAGTACCATTTCTCTCATATCTCCAAATTTTGGTACCCAAATCCTTTCAGCCCTATACCGGGTTCCGTCTTCCCGAATATTAAGATGCTTCTCCGATCCTTTGGGTATTTCATCCTTTAAATTTCCCTCTTTTAAAACTCCTTGTTGCGCCTCCTTTATTTGAGTAGTAAGGTTATTGTGAATCATTATATTCATAGATTTTACTCGAATGGGTTCTCTGTCCTTCCTGTTCAAGGCGTCGGCTACCACATTTGGCTTCCCCGGGTGGTAACGAATCTCAAAGTCGTAATCATTCAACAATTCAATCCACCTACGCTGCCTCATATTCAGTTGTTTCTGATTAAATATGTGTTGAAGACTTTTGTGGTCGGTATATATAATACTTTTGACCCCATATAAGTAGTGCCTCCAAGTCTTTAATGCAAAAACAACCACGCCTAATTCCAAATCATGCGTCGTATAATTTTGTCCGTGAATCTTCAGTTGTCTAGACGCATAAGCAATCACCTTCGTTCGTTCCATTAATACACAACCGAGACCTTGCTTTGATGCGTCACAATAAATCACAAAATCATCATTCCCTTTAGGCAATGACAATATAGGTGCCGTAGTTAGCTTTTTCTTCAATAACTGGAACATTTTCTCTTGTTCATCATTCCATTCAAATTTCTTCCCTTTATGCGTTAATGCAGTCAAGGGTTTTGCTATTCTGGAAAAGTCTTGGATGAACCTTCTGTAGTAACCAGTTAGTCCTAAAAACTGGGGTATGTGTTTCGGAGTTTTCGGGGTTTCCCACTTTTCAACAGTTTCTATCTTTGCCGGATCCACCTTAATACCTTCTTTGTTCACTATGTGACCGAGAAATTGAACTTCTTGCAACCAAAATGCACACTTTGAAAACTTAGCGTACAATTCTTCCTTCCTCAATACTTCTAACACCTTTCTCAAATGATCAACGTGTTCTTGGTCATTCTTTGAGTAAATAAGTATGTCATCAATGAAAACAATGACAAACTTGTTAAGGTATGGTCCACACACTCGGTTCATAAGGTCCATGAACACAGCTGGTGCATTAGTTAAACCAAATGGCATGACCATAAACTCGTAATGACTGTAACGTGTTCTGAAAGCAGTCTTTGGAATATCATCTTCTTTCACCTGCATTTGATGATACCCGGAACGTAAGTCAATCTTTGAATAAACAGACGAGCCTTGTAGTTGATCAAATAAGTCATCGATTCTCGGTAGTGGGTAGCGGTTCTTGATGGTAAGTTTGTTCAACTCTTGGTAGTCGATACACAACCTGAATGTACCATCTTTCTTCTTGACAAACAAAACAGGAGCTCCCCACGGTGATGTGCTTGGTCGAATGAAACCACGCTCTAAAAGTTCTTGTAATTGGCTTTGCAGTTCTTTCATCTCGCTGGGTGCGAGTCTGTAATGAGCACGAGCTATTGGTGCAGCTCCTGGTACAAGATCTATTTGAAATTCAACGGATCGATGTGGGGGTAATCCAGGTAATTCTTTCGGAAATACATCGGGAAATTCTTTTGCGACAGGAACATCATTGATGCTCTTTTCTTCAGTTTGTACTTTCTCGACGTGTGCAAGAATAGCATAGCAACCTTTTCTTATTAGTTTTTGTGCCTTCAAATTACTAATAAGATATAGCTTCGTGTTGCCCTTTTCTCCGTACACCATTAAGGGTTTTCCTTTTTCTCGTATAATGCGAATTGCATTTTTGTAACAAACGATCTCTGCTTTCACTTCTTTCAACCAGTCCATACCGATTATCACATCAAAACTCCCTAACTCTACTTGTATCAAGTCAATCTTAAATGTTTCACTAACCAGTTTAATTTCTCGATTCCGACATATATTATCTGCTGAAATTAATTTACCATTTGCTAATTCGAGTAAAAATTTACTATCCAAAGGCGTCAATGGACAACTTAATTTAGCACAAAAAATCTCTACTCATATAGCTTCTATCCGCACCCGAATCAAATAAAACGTAAGCAGATTTATTGTAAATAAGAAACGTACCCGTAACAAGCTTCGGCTCTTCCTGTGCCTCTGCCAGATTAATATTGAAAACTCTTCCACGGCCTTGTCCATTCGTGTTCTCCTGGTTCGGGCAATTTCTATTAATGTTGTAGTGACCCGAACTTTTCCATGTTTATATATATTAATTGAGATTGATATTTACATGATTAAATGTTTCCAACATGTTAAGCAATCAAACTTGTTAAGAGTTGATTAATTGAAATATGTTTCATATAGACAATTGACCACCCAAGTTGACCGGCGATTCACGAACGTTAAAACTTGTAAAAACGACATGACGATATATATATGGATATACATATGGTTAACATGAGATTATGATAAGTAAGTATCTCCATAAGTATATTAACAATGCGTTATATACATATAAACAAGACTACTAACTTAAGGATTTCGAAACGAGACATATATGTAACGATTATCGTTGTAACGACATTTAAATGTATATATATATCATATTAAGATATATTAATATATCATAATATCATGATAATATAATAATTTAACATCTCATTAGATATAATAAACAATGGGTTAACAACATTAATTGAGATCGTTAACTTAAAGGTTTCAAAACAACACTTACATGTAACGACTAACGATGACTTAACGACTCAGTTAAAATGTATATACATGTAGTGTATTTAGATGTATTAAAATACTTTTGGAAGACTTCAAGACATATATCAAAACACTCATACTTAACGAAAATGGTTATAGTTACTTTCCCATTCTTTTCTTTCATCAAGAATTCTAGTCGTATTCTTACCCGTATTATACACAGCTTCAAAACGTACTTACTATGGGTATATACCAATAGGAACTAGCATGGGATTCCACTCTTGATTATGTCATGTATGACTAATCAATTTTAACTTCTACCATGAGCTAGTCAACTAACTAGAACTCCTTTTAACCCCACTCACCACTCACCAATTACCACTCATCATTCACTCCATTTCACTTCCAATTCTCTTTCTAATTCTCTCTCAACACACACACACACACACACTATTATGAACGTATTTTTCCAGTAGTTAATCATCATCTTCATCAAAAAATCACTTCAAGAATCAAGCTATAATCATCATATGAAGAACACTTCAAAAATCCCTTCAAGTTTACTAATTTACTTCCAAGCTTTCTAATCCATTCCAAGTAATCATCTAAGATCAAGAAACCTTTGTTATATACATTAGGTTATCTTTCTTATTCAAGTTAATATTCATATTCAAACTTTGATTCAATTTCTATAACTATAAACTATCTTAATTCGAGTAAAAATCTTACTTGAACTTGTTTTTGTGTCATGATCCTACTTCAAGAACATTCAAGCCATCCAAGATCCTTTGAAGCTAGATCATTTCTTGTCACTTCCAGTAGGTTTACCTACTAAACTTGAGGTAGTAATGATGTTCATAACATCATTCGATTCATATATATAAAACTATCTTATTCGAAGGTTTAAACTCGTAATCACTAGAACATAGTTTAGTTAATTCTAAACTTGTTCGCAAACAAAAGTTAATCCTTCTAACTTGACTTTTAAAATTAACTAAACACATGTTCTATATCTATATTATATTCTAACTTAATGATTTAAAACCAGGAAACACGAAAAACACCGTAAAACCGGATTTACGCCGTCGTAGTAGCACCGCGGGCTGTTTTGGGTTAGTTAATTAAAAACTATGATAAACTTTGATTTAAAAGTTGTTATTCTGAGAAAATGATTTTTATTATGAACATGAAACTATATCCAAAAATTATGGTTAAACTCAAAGTGGAAGTATGTTTTCTAAAATGGTCATCTAGACGTCGTTCTTTCGACTGAAATGACTACCTTTACAAAAATGACTTGTAACTTATTTTTCCGACTATAAACCTATACTTTTTCTGTTTAGATTCATAAAATAGAGTTCAATATGAAACCATAGCAATTTGATTCACTCAAAACGGATTTAAAATGAAGAAGTTATGGGTAAAACAAGATTGGATAATTTTTCTCATTTTAGCTACGTGAAAATTGGTAACAAATCTATTCCAACCATAACTTAATCAACTTGTATTGTATATTATGTAATCTTGAGATACCATAGACACGTATACAATGTTTCGACCTATCATGTCGACACATCTATATATATTTCGGAACAACCATAGACACTCTATATGTGAATGTTGGAGTTAGCTATACAGGGTTGAGGTTGATTCCAAAATATATATAGTTTGAGTTGTGATCAATACTGAGATACGTATACACTGGGTCGTGGATTGTTTCAAGATAATATTTATCGATTTATTTCTGTATATCTAACTGTGGACAACTAGTTTTAGGTTACTAACGAGGACAGCTGACTTAATAAACTTAAAACATCAAAATATATTAAAAGTGTTGTAAATATATTTTGAACATACTTTGATATATATGTATATATTGTTATAGGTTCGTGAATCAACCAGTGGCCAAGTCTTACTTCCCGACGAAGTAAAAATCTGTGAAAGTGAGTTATAGTCCCACTTTTAAAATCTAATATTTTTGGGATAAGAATACATGCAGGTTTTATAAATGATTTACAAAATTGACACAAGTACGTGAAACTACATTCTATGGTTGAATTATCGAAATCGAATATGCCCCTTTTTATTAAGTCTGGTAAACTAAGAATTAGGGAACAGACACCCTAATTGACGCGAATCCTAAAGATAGATCTATTGGGCCTAACAAACCCCATCCAAAGTACCGGATGCTTTAGTACTTCGAAATTTATATCATATCCGAAGGGTGTCCCGGAATGATGGGGATATTCTTATATATGCATCTTGTTAATGTCGGTTACCAGGTGTTCACCATATGAATGATTTTTATCTCTATGTATGGGATGTGTATTGAAATATGAAATCTTGTGGTCTATTGTTACAATTTGATATATATAGGTTAAACCTATAACTCACCAACATTTTTGTTGACGTTTAAAGCATGTTTATTCTCAGGTGAATATTAAGAGCTTCCGCTGTTGCATACTAAAATAAGGACAAGATTTGGAGTCCATGTTTGTATGATATTGTGTAAAAACTGCATTCAAGAAACTGAATTCGATGTAACATATTTGTATTGTAAACCATTATGTAATGGTCGTGTGTAAACTGGATATTTTAGATTATCATTATTTGATAATCTACGTAAAGGTTTTTAAACCTTTATTGATGAAATAAAGGTTATGGTTTGTTTTAAAATGAATGCAGTCTTTGAAAAACGTCTCATATAGAGGTCAAAACCTCGCAACGAAACAATTAATATGGAACGTTTTTAATCAATAAGAACGGGACATTTCAGTTCGTATCCGAGCATTGGTCTTAGAGAACCAGAATTTTGCATTAGTGTGTCTTATCTAGTTTGTTAGGATGCATTAGTGAGTCTGGACTTCGACCGTGTTTACTTGAAAAATGATTGCTTAACAAATTTTGTTGGAAACTATATATTTTTAACATGTGGATATTATGTGATATATTAATCTCTTAACGCGTTTGATATTATGTGATAGATGTCTACCTCTAGAACAAGTCCCATTGACTCACCTAATAATAATGAAGAGTCAAATGTAAATTAGAATGATTCGTGGACTGATTCACAAGTTCCCGAAGAGGAACCGGAAGAAGAGTCAGAACCAGAAGAAGAATCGGAACCGGAAGAAGAATCGGAATCGGATGAAGAAATAGAACCGGTGGGGGAAATAATAAAACGGTTAAGTAAAAGAAAATCCTCAACCAACCGACCAAGGTTAATTATGGTCAATGGTGTTTCCGCTAAGGAAGCAAAATATTGGGAGGATTAAAAATTCTCCGATGAATCGGATTCTGACGAGAATTCCGATGATGTTATAGAAATTACCCCAACTGAATTTAAAAAGGCAAAAGAAAATAATAAGGGAAAGGGCATAAAAATAGAGAAATCTAATTCCAACCCCGATGAACTTTATATGTATCGTCAACCCCCGAAGTCCTTGAGTTGTAACAATGACCCGGGAACCTCTAAACCACCAGGTTTTTCTAAACCAATGTGGATAACGACGGCTCGTATTAGGGGAACATCATATATCCCTAGAAACTTGGCAAAACTTGGCAAGCGAGTCGGAATAAGATAGTTGTATTCGTGTGGTATAATATAAGTAATATAGTGTGCTTATGCTTTATGATATATGTAAAAATTGCTTGTATTAATAAGTATTTTTTTTTATGAATCTAACTCTTGTCTATTTTACAGTATAAAAACACAAAATGAATAGACAACCCAATATTTTAAGAGACCTACCCGGAGACATGATTGATGAAATCTTGTCTAGAGTCGGTCAGAATTCTTCGGCACAACTATTTAAGGCGAGATCAGTTTGTAAGACATTCGAAGAACGTTCCAAGAATGCCTTGGTTTATAAAAGGCTTTCATTCGAAAGATGGGGGATATCACATTGGGAAATCCATAAGTTACGATGTGTTTACTTTGACGCATATATTGCGGGGAACCCAAATGCTATTTTACGCAATGGGTTAAGAAATTATTTTGACTCAATATATCCGAATATTGGACTTCGTGATTTAGAAAAAGCTGCTAACATGCAACATAAAGAAGCATGTTATGCTTACGGATTAGTAATGTTCGCTTCTCACCAAAGTGAGAACAAGAACATCGGGCTACAACTATTAAACAAAACGTTCCCACAAGTGATGGAGTCGGTAATTGGTGTAAGAAATGAGGTTTTTAGATTGTTACGGGACTGTTGGACATTACGTAACCCTCGTCCCTTTGACGACGTTACAACACGCTGTCTTATCAACGGCCATAACGGTTATGTTCCACAAGACCAAGGATGGGAAGTAATCCTAGTAAAACCAGAATGCATGACTTGTTTCTGGACGTATGAATTACGTATCTTTATTGCCTTTGCTGAACGACTTGTGTACTAGCTAGAATTATCTTCACAACCATCTTGTATCAAATTTATTGTGTGCTATATTTCATGCTATATGTAAAATAAGCGGTATTGTAAATTTGTAAAATATTGTGTAAAAGTTTGAACGCGAAATATTATTATAATCAGTTCTTCATATAGAATTGTAGTAGTTGAATTGTATATTAGCTACTAAGTATGAACTTAACGGGTAGGTACTACCCGAATTTAAACTTATAAAACACTAATATGAAGAAAAAGCTTTTATAAATGAGTTCATATTATGCTACGAAATACTATTAACTATTCTTAATATTCTGTATGATTAACTTGTTCCATTTAACTATTTTGAAGGAAATGGCACCGACTACTCGACACACCGTGAATATGAATGAAGAGGAATTCCGTACTTTTCTAGCTTCAAACATAGCCGCAGTATAGGCTGCGCTATATACCAACAATAACCTTGGATCTAGCAGTACAGGAAATCGTGTAGGATGCACCTACAAAGAATTCACTGCCTGCAAACCTTTGGAATTTGATGGAACCGAAGGACCGATCGGATTGAAACGGTGGACCGAGAAGGTCGAATCGGTGTTTGCCATAAGTAAGTGTACTGAAGAGGACAAAGTAAAATACGCTACGCATACCTTCACAGGTTCTGCGTTAACATGGTGGAATACCTATCTAGAGCAAGTGGGACAAGACGATGCGTACGCACTACCGTGGTCAGCATTCAAGCACTTGATGAACGAGAAGTACCGTCCCAGAACCGAGGTCAATAAGCTCAAGACAGAACTTAGAGGGTTACGAACCCAAGGATTTGATATTACCACGTACGAAAGACGATTCACAGAATTGTGCCTATTGTGTCCGGGAGCATTCGAAGATGAGGAAGAGAAGATCGACGCGTTTGTGAAAGGATTACCGGAAAGAATCCAAGAAGATATAAGTTCACACGAGCCCGCCTCCATACAACAGGCATGTAGAATGGCTCACAAACTAGTGAACCAGATTGAAGAAAGAATTAAAGAACAGACTGCTGAAGAGGCCAATGTGAAGCAAGTCAAAAGAAAGTGGGAGGAAAACGGTGATAAGAATCACCAATACAACAACAACAGCAATTACAACAATAATCGCAACAATTATCCCAACAATCGCAACATCAATCGCAACTACAACAAACGGCCCAACAACAACAACAACAACAACAACAACAACAACAACAACAACAGCAACTACAACAATCATCCCAACAACAATAATAACTGCAACAACAACAACAATCAGAAGCAGCTATGCCAAAGGTGTGAAAAGTATCACTCGGGGTTCTGCACCAAATTTTGCAACAAGTGTAAAAGAAATGGTCATAGCGCGGCGAAGTGTGAGGTCTACGGACCAGGGGTTAATAGAACGAAAGGAACAAATGGTGTCGGAACGAGTAATGGCAGAGCAAGTAGTGTCGGAGCAAGTTATGCAAATGTAGTTTGTTATAAATGTGGAAAACCAGGCCACATTATTAGAAATTGCCCGAACCAAGAGAACACGAATGGACAAGGCCGCGGAAGAGTTTTCAATATTAATGCGGCAGAGGCACAGGAAGACCCGGAGCTTGTTACGGGTATGTTTCTTATTGACAATAAATCTGCTTACGTTTTATTTGATTCGGGTGCGGATAGAAGCTATATGAGTAGAGATTTTTGTGCTAAATTAAGTTGTCCATTGACGCCTTTGGATAGTAAATTTTTACTTGAATTAGCAAATGGTAAATTAATTTCAGCAGATAATATATGTCGGAATCGAGAAATTAAACTGGTTAGCGAAACATTTAAGATTGATTTGATACCTGTAGAGTTAGGGAGTTTTGATGTGATAATCGGTATGGACTGGTTGAAAGAAGTGAAAGCAGTGATCGTTTGTTACAAAAATGCAATTCGCATTATACGAGAAAAAGGAAAACCCTTAATGGTGTACGGAGAAAAGGGCAACACGAAGCTACATCTTATTAGTAATTTGAAGGCACAAAAACTAATAAGAAAAGGTTGCTATGCTATTCTAGCACACGTCGAAAAAGTACAAACTGAAGAAAAGAGCATCAATGATGTTCCCATTGCAAAAGAATTTCCCGATGTATTTCCGAAAGAATTACCGGGATTACCCCCACATCGATCCGTTGAATTTCAAATAGATCTTGTACCAGGAGCTGCACCAATAGCTCGTGCTCTTTACAGACTCGCACCCAGCGAGATGAAAGAACTGCAAAGCCAATTACAAGAACTTTTAGAGTGTGGTTTCATTCGACCAAGAACATCACCGTGGGGAGCTCCTGTTTTGTTTGTCAAGAAGAAAGATGGTACATTCAGGTTGTGTATCGACTACCGAGAGTTGAACAAACTTACCATCAAGAACCGCTACCCACTACCGAGAATCGACGACTTATTTGATCAACTACAAGGCTCGTCTGTTTATTCAAAGATTGACTTACGTTCCGGGTATCATCAAATGCGGGTGAAAGAAGATGATATTCCAAAGACTGCTTTCAGAACACGTTACGGTCATTACGAGTTTATGGTCATGCCATTTGGTTTAACTAATGCACCAGCTGTATTCATGGACCTTATGAACCGAGTGTGTGGACCATACCTTGACAAGTTTGTCATTGTTTTCATTGATGACATACTTATTTACTCAAAGAATGACCAAGAACACGGTGAACATTTGAGAAAGGTGTTAGAAGTATTGAGGAAGGAAGAATTGTACGCTAAGTTTTCAGAGTGTGCATTTTGGTTGGAAAAAGTTCAATTCCTCGGTCACATAGTGAACAAAGAAGGTATTAAGGTGGATCCGGCAAAGATAGAAACTGTTGAAAAGTGGGAAACCCCGAAAACTCCAAAACACATACGCCAGTTTTTAGGACTAGCTGGTTACTACAGAAGGTTCATCCAAGACTTTTCCAGAATAGCAAAACCCTTGACTGCATTAACGTATAAAGGGAAGAAATTTGAATGGAAGGATGAACAAGAGAAAGCATTTCAGTTATTGAAGAAAAAGCTAACTACGGCACCTATATTGTCATTGCCTGAAGGGAATGATGATTTTGTGATTTATTGTGACGCATCAAAGCAAGGTCTCGGTTGTGTATTAATGCAACGAACGAAGGTGATTGCTTATGCGTCTAGACAATTGAAGATTCACGAGCAAAATTATACGACGCATGATTTGGAATTAGGCGCGGTTGTTTTTGTATTAAAGACTTGGAGGCACTACTTATATGGGGTCAAAAGTATTATATATACCGACCACAAAAGTCTTCAACACATATTTAATCAGAAACAACTGAATATGAGGCAGCGTAGGTGGATTGAATTGTTGAATGATTACGACTTTGA
The DNA here is from genome assembly GCF_046630445.1 of Rutidosis leptorrhynchoides. Taxonomy (NCBI): domain Eukaryota; kingdom Viridiplantae; phylum Streptophyta; class Magnoliopsida; order Asterales; family Asteraceae; genus Rutidosis; species Rutidosis leptorrhynchoides. The sequence goes on from NC_092343.1 coordinate 105,722,246, forward strand.
TATTCGTTACCACCCGGGAAAGGCAAATGTGGTAGCCGATGCCTTGAGCAGGAAGGACAGAGAACCCATTCGAGTAAAATCTATGAATATAATGATTCATAATAACCTTACTACTCAAATAAAGGAGGCGCAACAAGGAGTTTTAAAAGAAGGAAATTTAAAGGATGAAATACCCCGAGGATCGGAGCAGCATCTTAATATTTGGGAAGACGGAATCCGGTATAGGGCTGAAAGGATTTGGGTACCAAAATTTAGAGATATGAGAGAAATGGTACTTAGAGAAGCTCATAAAACCAGATACTCAATACATTCTGGAACGGAGAAGATGTACAAGGATCTCAAGAAACATTTTTGGTGGCCGGGTACGAAAGCCGATGTTGCTAAATACGTAGGAGAATGTTTGACGTGTTCTAAGGTCAAAGCTGAGCATCAAAAACCATCAGGTCTACTTCAACAACCCGAAATCCTAGAATGGAAATGGGAAAACATTACCATGGATTTCATCACTAAATTGCCAAGGACTGCAAGTGGTTTTGATACTATTTGGGTAATAGTTGATCGTCTCACCAAATCAGCACACTTCCTACCAATAAGAGAAGATGACAAGATGGAGAAGTTAGCACGACTGTATTTGAAGGAAGTCGTCTCCAGACATGGAACACCAATCTCTATTATCTCTGATAGGGATGGCAGATTTATTTCAAGATTCTGGCAGACATTACAGCAAGCATTAGGAACTCGTCTTGACATGAGTACTGCCTATCATCCACAAACTGATGGGTAGAGCGAAAGGACGATACAAACGCTTGAAGACATGCTACGAGCATGTGTTATTGATTTCGGAAACAGTTGGGATCGACATCTACCGTTAGCAGAATTTTCCTACAACAACAGCTACCATTCAAGCATTGAGATGGCGCCGTTTGAAGCACTTTATGGTAGAAAGTGCATGTCTCCGATTTGTTGGAGTGAAGTGGGGGATAGACAGATTACGGGTCCTGAGATTATACAAGAAACTACCGAGAAGATCATCCAAATTCAACAACGGTTGAAAACCGCCCAAAGTCGAAAAAAGAGCTACGCTGACATTAAAAGAAAAGATATAGAATTTGAAATTGGAGAGATGGTCATGCTTAAAGTTGCACTTTGGAAAGGCGTTGTTCGATTTGGTAAACGAGGGAAATTAAATCCAAGGTATATTGGACCATTCAAGATTATTGATCGTGTCGGACCAGTAGCTTACCGACTTGAGTTACCTCAACAACTCGCGGCTGTACATAACACTTTCCACGTCTCGAATTTGAAGAAATGTTTTGCTAAAGAAGATATCACTATTCCGTTAGATGAAATCCAAATCAACGAAAAACTTTAATTCATCGAAGAACCAGTCGAAATAATGGATCGTGAGGTTAAAAGACTTAAGCAAAACAAGATACCAATTGTTAAGGTTCGATGGAATGCTCGTAAAGGACCCGAGTTCACCTGGGAGTGTGAAGATCAGATGAAGAAGAAATACCCGCATCTATTTTCAGAAGATTCGTCAACACCTTCAACAGCTTAAAATTTCGGGACGAAATTTATTTAATGGGTAGGTACTGTAGTGACCCGAACTTTTCCATGTTTATATATATTAATTGAGATTGATATTTACATGATTAAATGTTTCCAACATGTTAAGCAATCAAACTTGTTAAGACTTGATTAATTGAAATACGTTTCATATAGACAATTGACCACCCAAGTTGACCGGCGATTCACGAACGTTAAAACTTGTAAAAACGACATGACGATATATATATGGATATACATATGGTTAACATGAGATTATGATAAGTAAGTATCTCCATAAGTATATTAACAATGAGTTACATACATATAAACAAGGCTACTAACTTAAGGATTTCGAAATGAGACATATATGTAACGATTATCGTTGTAACGACATTTAAATGTATATATATCATATTAAGATATATTAATATATCATAATATCATGATAATATAATAATTTAACATCTCATTAGATATAATAAACAATGGGTTAACAACATTAATTGAGATCGTTAACTTAAAGGTTTCAAAACAACACTTACATGTAACGACTAACGATGACTTAACGACTCAGTTAAAATGTATATACATGTAGTGTATTTAGATGTATTAAAATACTTTTGGAAGACTTCAAGACATATATCAAAACACTCATACTTAACGAAAATGGTTACAGTTACTTTCTCATTCTTTTCTTTCATCAAGAATTCTAGTCGTATTCTTACCCGTATTATACACAGCTTCAAAACGTACTTACTATGGGTATATACCAATAGGAACTAGCATGGGATTCCACTCTTGATTATGTCATGTATGACTAATCAATTTTAACTTCTACCATGAGCTAGTCAACTAACTAGAACTCCTTTTAACCCCACTCACCACTCACCAATTACCACTCATCATTCACTCCATTTCACTTCCAATTCTCTTTCTAATTCTCTCTCAACACACACACACACTATTATGAACGTATTTTTCCAGTAGTTAATCATCATCTTCATCAAAAATCACTTCAAGAATCAAGCTATAATCATCATAGGAAGAACACTTCAAGAACACTTTATAAATCCCTTCAAGTTTACTAATTTACTTCCAAGCTTTCTAATCCATTCCAAGTAATCATCTAAGATCAAGAAACCTTTGTTATATATAGTAGGTTATCTTTCTTATTCAAGGTAATATTCATATTCAAACTTTGATTCAATTTCTATAACTATAAACTATCTTAATTCGAGTAAAAATCTTACTTGAACTTGTTTTTGTGTCATGATCCTACTTCAAGAACTTTCAAGCCATCCAAGATCCTTTGAAGCTAGATAATTTCTTGTCACTTCCAGTAGGTTTACCTACTAAACTTGAGGTAGTAATGATGTTCATAACATCATTCGATTCATATATATAAAACTATCTTATTCGAAGGTTTAAACTCGTAAATACTAGAACATAGTTTAGTTAATTCTAAACTTGTTCGCAAACAAAAGTTAATCCTTCTAACTTGACTTTTAAAATTAACTAAACACATGTTCTATATCTATATGATATGCTAACTTAATGATTTAAAACCTGGAAACACGAAAAACACCCTAAAACCGGATTTACGCCGTCATAGTAACACCGCGGGCTGTTTTGGGTTAGTTAATTAAAAACTATGATAAACTTTGATTTAAAAGTTGTTATTCTGAGAAAATGATTTTTATTATGAACATGAAACTATATCCAAAAATTATGGTTAAACTCAAAGTGGAAGTATGTTTTCTAAAATGGTCATCTAGACGTCGTTCTTTCGACTGAAATGACTACCTTTACAAAAACGACTTGTAACTTATTTTTCCGACTATAAACCTATACTTTTTCTGTTTAGATTCATAAAATATAGTTCAATATGAAACCATAGCAATTTGATTCACTCAAAACGGATTTAAAATGAAGAAGTTATGGGTAAAACAAGATTGGATAATTTTTCTCATTTTAGCTACGTGAAAATTGGTAAAAAATCTATTCCAACCATAACTTAATCAACTTGTATTGTATATTATGTAATCTTGAGATACCATAGACACGTATACAATGTTTCGACCTATCATGTCGACACATCTATATATATTTCAGAACAACCATAGACACTCTATATGTGAATGTTGGAGTTAGCTATACAGGGTTGAGGTTGATTCCAAAATATGTATAGTTTGAGTTGTGATCAATACTGAGATACGTATACACTGGGTCGTGGATTGATTCAAGATAATATTTATCGATTTATTTCTATATATCTAACTGTGGACAACTAGTTGTAGGTTACTAACGAGGACAGCTGACTTAATAAACTTAAAACATCAAAATATATTAAAAGTGTTGTAAATATATTTTGAACATACTTTGATATATATGTATATATTGTTATAGATTCGTGAATCAATCAGTGGCCAAGTCTTACTTCCCGACGAAGTAAAAATCTGTGAAAGTGAGTTATAGTCCCACTTTTAAAATCTAATATTTTTGGGATGAGAATACATGCAGGTTTTATAAATGATTTACAAAATAGACACAAGTACGTGAAACTACATTCTATGGTTGAATTATCGAAATCGAATATGCCCCTTTTTATTAAGTCTGGTAATCTAAGAATTAGGGAACAGACACCCTAATTGACGCAAATCCTAAAGATAGATCTATTGGGCCTAACAAACCCCATCCAAAGTACCGGATGCTTTAGTACTTCGAAATTTATATCATATCCGAAGGGTGTCCCAGAATGATGGGGATATTCTTATATATGCATCTTGTTAATGTCGGTTACCAGGTGTTCACCATATGAATGATTTTTATCTCTATGTATGGGATGTGTATTGAAATATGAAATCTTGTGGTCTATTGTTACGATTTGATATATATAGGTTAAACCTATAACTCACCAACATTTTTGTTGACGTTTAAAGCATGTTTATTCTCAGGTGAATATTAAGAGCTTCCGCTGTTGCATACTAAAATAAGGACAAGATTTGGAGTCCATGTTTGTATGATATTGTGTAAAAACTGCATTCAAGAAACTGATTTCGATGTAACATATTTGTATTGTAAACCATTATGTAATGGTCGTGTGTAAACAGGATATTTTAGATTATCATTATTTGATAATCTACGTAAAGCTTTTTAAACCTTTATTGATGAAATAAAGGTTATGGTTTGTTTTAAAATGAATGCAGTCTTTGAAAAACGTCTCATATAGAGGTCAAAACCTTGCAACGAAATCAATTAATATGGAACGTTTTTAATCAATAAGAACGGGACATTTCAAATGTGGCCCGGTTTTCCACATTTATAACAAACTACATTGGCATAACTTGCTCCGACACTAATTGCTCCGCCATTACTTGTTCCGACACCATTTGTTCCTTTCGTTCTATTAACCCCTGGTCCGTAGACCTCACACTTCGCCGCGCTATGACCATTTCTTTTACACTTATTGCAAAATTTGGTGCAGAACCCCGAGTGATACTTTTCACACATTTGGCATAGCTGCTTCTGATTGTTGTTGTTGTTGTTATTGCGGTTATTATTGTTGTGGGATGATTGTTGTTGTTGTTGTTGTTGTTGTTGTTGTTGCTGCTGCTGCTGCTGCTGTTGTTGTTGTTGTTGTTGTTGTTGTTGGGCCATTTGTTGTAGTTGCGATTGATGTTGCGATTGTTGGGATAGTTGTTGCGATTATTGTTGTAATTGCTGTTGTTGTTGTATTTGTGATTCTTATCACCGTTTTCCTCCCACTTTCTTTTGACTTGCTTCACATTGGCCTCTTCAGCAGTATGTTCTTTAATTCTTTCTTCAATCTGGTTCACTAGTTTGTGAGCCATTCTACATGCCTGTTGTATGGAGGCGGGCTCGTGTGAACTTATATCTTCTTAGATTCTTTCTGGTAATCCTTTCACAAACGCGTCGATCTTCTCTTCCTCATCTTCGAACGCTCCCGGACACAATAGGCACAATTCTGTGAATCGTCTTTCGTACGTGGTAATATCAAATCCTTGGGTTCGTAACCTTCTAAGTTTTTTCTTGAGCTTATTGACCTCGGTTCTGGGACGGTACTTCTCGTTCATCAAGTGCTTGAATGCTGACCACGGTAGTGCGTAAGCATCATCTTGTCCCACTTGCTCTAGATAGGTATTCCACCATGTTAACGCAGAACCTGTGAAGGTATGCGTAGCGTACTTCACTTTGTCCTCTTCAGTACACTTACTTATGGAAAACACCGATTCGACCTTCTCAGTCCACATTTTCAATCCGATCGGTCCTTCGGTTCCATCAAATTCCAAAGGTTTGCAGGCAGTGAATTCTTTGTAGGTGCATCCTACATGATTTCCTGTACTGCTAGATCCAAGGTTATTGTTTGTATGTAGTGCAACCTGTACTGCGGCTATGTTTGAAGCAAGAAAGGCACGAAATTCCTCTTCGCTCATATTCAAGGTTTGTCGAGTAGTCGGTGCCATTTCCTTCAAATAGTCAAATGAAACAAGTTAATCATACAGAATATTAAGAGTAGTCAATAGTATCTCGTAGCATAATATGAACTCATTTATAAAAGCTTTTTCTTCATATTAGCGTTTTATAAGTTTAAATTCGGGTAGTACCTACCCATTAAGTTCATACTTAGTAGATAATATACAATTCAACTACTACAATTCTATATGAAAAACTGATTATAATAATATTTCGCGTTCAAACTTTTACACAATATTTCACAAACTTACAATACCGCTTATTTTACATATAGCATGAAATATAGCACACAATAACTTTGATACAAGATAGTTGTGAAGATAATTCTAGCTAGTACACAAGTCGTTCAGTAAAGGCAATAAAGACATGTAATTCATACGTCCAGAAACAAGTCATGCATTCTGGTTTTACTAGGACTACTTCCCATCCTTGGTCTTGTGGAACATAACTGTTATGGCCGTTGATAAGACAGCGTGTTGTAACGTCGTCAAAGGGACGAGGGTTACGAAATATCCAACAGTCCCTTAACAATCTAAAAACCTCATTTCTTACCCCAATTACCGACTCCGTCACTTGTGGGAACGTTTTGTTTAATAGTTGTAGCCCGATGTTCTTGTTCTCACTTTGGTGAGAAGCGAACATTACTAAGCCGTAAGCATAACATGCTTCTTTATGTTGCATGTTAGCCGCTTTTTCAAAATCACGAAGTCCTATATTCGGATATATTGAGTCAAAATAATTTCTTAACCCGTTGCGTAAAATAGCATTTAGGTTCCCCGCAATATATGCGTCAAAGTAAACACATCGTAACTTATGAATTTCCCAATGTGATATCCCCCATCTTTCGAACGAAAGCCTTTTATAAACCAAGGAATTCTTGGAACGTTCTTCGAATGTCTTACAAACTGATCTCGCCTTAAATAGTTGTGCCGAGGAATTCTGACCGACTCTAGACAAGATTTCATCAATCATGTCTCCGGGTAGGTCTCTTAAAATATTGGGTTATCTATCCATTTTGTGTTTTTATACTGTAAAATAGACAAGAGTTATATTCATAAAAAAAAAAATACTTATTAATACAAGCAATTTTTACATATATCATAAAGCATAAGCACACTATATTACATATATTACACCACACGAATACAACTATCTTATTCCGACTCGCTCGTTTCTTCTTCTTCGGTTTTGGTTCGTTTTGACAAGTTTCTAGGGATATATGATGTTCCCCTAATACGAGCCGTCGTTTTCCACATTGGTTTAGAAAAACCTGGTGGTTTAGAGGTTCCCGGGTTATTGTCACAACTTAAGAAATACGGGTGTTGACGATACATATAAAGTTCATCGGGTTTGGAATCAAATTTCTCTATTTTTATGCCCTTTCCCTTATTGTTTTCTTTTGCCTTATTAAATTATGTTGGGGTAATTTCTATAACATCATCGGATTCCTTGTCGGGATCCGATTCATCGGAGAATTGGTAATCCTCCCAATACTTTGCTTCCTTGGCGGAAACACCATTGACCATAATTAACTTTGGTCGGTTGGTTGAGGATTTTCTTCTACTTAACTGTTTTATTATTTCCCTCACTGGTTCTATTTCTTCTTCCAGTTCCGATTCTTCTTCCGGTTCCAATTCTTCTTCCGGTTCCGACTCTTCTTCCGGTTCCTCTTCGGGAACTTGTGAATCAGTCCACGAATTATTCCAATTTACATTTGACTCTTCATTATTATTAAGTGAGTCAATGGGACTTGTTCTAGAGGTAGACATCTATCACATAATATCAAACACGTTAAGAGATTAATATATCACATAATATTTACATGTTAATAATATATAGCTTCCAACAAAAATGTTAAGCAATCATTTTTAAAGAAAACACGGTCGAAGTCCAGACTCACTAATGCATCCTAACAAACTCGATAAGACACACTAATGCAAATTTTTCTGGTTCTTTAAGACCAACGCTCGGATACCAACTAAAATGTCCCGTTCTTATTGATTAAAAACGTTCCATATTAATTGATTTCGTTGCGAGGTTTTGACCTCTATATGAGACGTTTTTCAAAGACCGCATTCATTTTAAAACAAACCATAACCTTTATTTCATCAATAAAGGTTTAAAAAGCTTTACGTAGATTATCAAATAATGATAATCTAAAATATCCTATTTACACACGACTATTACATAATGGTTTACAATACAAATATGTTACATCGAAATAAGTTTCTTGAATACAGTTTTTACACAATATCATACAAGCATGGACTCCAAATCTTGTCCTTATTTAAGTATGCGACAGCGGAAGCTCTTAATAATCACCTGGGAATAAACATGCTTAAAACGTCAACAAAAATGTTGGTGAGTTATAGGTTTAACCTATATATATCAAATCGTAACAATAGACAACAAGATTTCATATTTCAATATACATCCCATACATAGAGATAAAAATCATTCATATGGTGAACACCTGGTAACCGACATTAACAAGATGCATATTTAAGAATATCCCCATCATTCCGGGACACCCTTCGGATATGATATAAATTTCGAAGTACTAAAGCATCCGGTACTTTGGATGGGGTTTGTTAGGCCCAATAGATCTATCTTTAGGATTCGCGTCAATTAGGGTGTCTGTTCCCTAATTCTTAGATTACCAGACTTAATAAAAAGGGGCATATTCGATTTCGATAATTCAACCATAGAATGTAGTTTCACGTACTTGTGTCTATTTTGTAAATCATTTATAAAACCTGCATGTATTCTCATCCCAAAAATATTAGATTTTAAAAGTGAGACTATAACTCACTTTCACATATTTTTACTTCGTCGGGAAGTAAGACTTGGCCACTGGTCGATTCACGAACCTATAACAAATATGTACATATATATCAAAGTATGTTCAAAATATATTTACAACACTTTTAATACATTTTGATGTTTTAAGTTCATTAAGTCTGCTGTCCTCGTTAGTAACCTACAACTAGTTGTCCAAAGTTAGATGTACAGAAAAAAAATTGATATATATTATCTTGAATCAATCCACGACCCAGTGTATACACGTCTCAGGCTATATCACAACTCAAAGTATATATATTTTTGGAATCAACCTCAACCCTGTATAACTAACTCCCACATTACTGCATATAGAGTGTCTATGGTTGTTCCAAATAATATATACACATGGGTCGATATGATATGTCAAAACATTTGCATACGTGTCTATGATATCCCAAGATTACATAATATATTAGAATACATGTATAATACAACATAAGTTAGCTAGGATATGATTAATATAGATTTGTTACCAATTTTTACGTTGCTACAACAAGAAAAATTATCCAATCTTGTTTTACCCATAACTTCTTCATTTTAAATCCGTTTTGAGTGAATCAAATTGCTATGGTTTCATATTGAACTCTATTTTATGAATCTAAACAGAAAAATTATAGGTTTATAGTCGGAAATATAAGTTACAAGTCGTTTTTGTAAAGGTAGTCATTTCAGTCGAAAGAACGACGTCTAGATGACCATTTTAGAAAACAAACTTCCACTTTGAGTTTAACCATGATTTTTTGATATAGTTTCATGTTCATAAGAAAAATCATTTTTCCAGAAGAACCACTTTTAAATCAAAGTTTATCATAGTTTTTAATTAACTAACCCAAAACAGCCCGCGGTGTTACTACGACGGTGTATGTCCGGTTTTACAGTGTTCTTCGTGTTTTCAGGTTTTAAATCATTAAGTTAGCATATCATATAGATATAGAACATGTGTTTAGTTGATTTTAAAAGTTAAGTTAGAAGGATTAACTTTTGTTTGCGAACAAGTTTAGAATTAACTAAACTATGTTCTAGTGATTACAAGTTTAAACCTTCGAATAAGATAGCTTTATATGTATGAATCGAATGATGTTATGAACATCATTACTACCTCAAGTTTTCTGGATAAAGCTACTAGAAATGAGAAAAATGGATCTAGCTTCAAAGGATCCTTGGATGGCTTGAATGTTCTTGAAGCAGAATCATGACACGAAAAACAAGTTCAAGTAAGATTTCCACTCGAAATAAGATTGTTATAGTTATAGAAATTGAATCAAAGTTTGAATATGAGTATTACCTTGTATTAGAAAGATATCTTACTGTAAATAAAAAAGATTTCTTGAGGTTGGATGATCACTCTACAAGATTGGAAGTAAGATAGCAAACTTGGAAGTATTCTTGATTTTATGAAACTAGAACTTGTAGAATTTATGAAGAACACTTAGAACTTGAAGATAGAACTTGAGAGAGATCAATTAGATGAAGAAAATTGAAGAATGAAAGTGTTTGTAGGTGTTTTTGGTCGTTGGTGTATGGATTAGATATAAAGGATATGTAATTTTGTTTTCATGTAAATAAGTCATGAATGATTACTCATATTTTTGTAATTTTATGAGATATTTCATGCTAGTTGCCAAATGATGGTTCCCACATGTGTTAGGTGACTCACATGGGCTGCTAAGAGCTGATTATTAGAGTGTATATACCAATAGTACATACATCTAAAAGCTGTGTATTGTACGAGTACGAATACGGGTACATACGAGTAGAATTGTTGATGAAACTGAACGAGGATGTAATTGTAAGAATTTTTGTTAAGTAGAAGTATTTTGATAAGTGTCTTGAAGTCTTTCAAAAGTGTATGAATACATATTAAAACACTACATGTATATACATTTTAACTGAGTCGTTAAGTCATCGTTAGTCGTTACATGTAAGTGTTGTTTTGAAACCTTTAGGTTAACGATCTTGTTAAATGTTGTTAAACCAATGTTTATAATATCAAATGAGATTTTAAATTATTATATTATCATGATAATATGATGTATGAATATCTCTTAATATGATATATATACATTAAATGTCGTTACAATGATAATCGTTACATATATGTCTCATTTCAAAATCATTAAGTTAGTAGTCTTGCTTTTACATATGTAGTTCATTGTTAATATACTTAATGATATGTTTACTTATAATAATATCATGTTAACTATATATATATATATATATATATCCATATATATGTCATCATATTGTTTTTACAAGTTTTAACGTTCGTGAATCACCGGTCTACTTGGGTGGTCAATTGTCTATATGAAATCTATTTCAATTAATCAAGTCTTAACAGGTTTGATTGCTTAACATGTTGGAAACACTTAATCATGTAAATAACAATTTCATTTAATATATATATAAACATGGAAAAGTTCGGGTCACTACACTTATCGGTCCCACTACTTTGGTCTCGGGGGTAAAGTTTTCAACGTTATCGTTTTCCCAAGAGTACCAATTTGTCACCCTTATTTCTTCTTCATCCATTGATGGATTGATGATTTCGCCAGTAGAGGCTAATGTGTCGATATGTTGTGAAATTGGTAAGACTGAATAAAAAGTATCATCGGGATAATTGGTGATTTCGGAGCTCTCGAATTCATCAAAATTCGATGATATGAGATTTTCTTGCACACGACTCCTCAGATCAACAGGTGTGTAATATGATAGAGTTTCAGCTTGCCGATTTACAAACTCTCTCATTTGTTCATTTTGAGCATCAAGTTCTTTGAGTTTGATTTTCATATAATCTAAAGAATTTTCAGACACATAATTTTCCTCGTCATCTGGTTGTTGAGTTTGGATATATTCTTGGGAATAATCCCAATTTGAATTGTATTCTTCATAATCATTCCATTCAGGTTCTGTGGGTGCGTAATTTTCCATAGGAATGTAATAATAACATTCCCATGTTGAGTGATAATCTCCACAGATTTCACAACCAGTTATTGTTTCGTCATTCGTGATCCAAGATTGACCGAACGAATTGTCATCAACACCCATTTGAGAGTATTGATTTCGTATGTCATAAAGAGTTTCCAGAATATATTCGAGATTTTCCATAATGCGCTTATTACCAAATTTTAGCTACAATGTGGTGCATTTACTGATTATCCTATTAGTTATAAAATAAAAAATTATATAAGTTATCAAATTAATAGACTTTTCTGATTTTGCCCACGTTTCGAATAGCCAATAGATGCAGCAGGTAGCCAGGACCCTTTAAATCGGAAGCCCACAACTCGCCACTAACAAATCCAACTATTACTACGAATCAGAAAATTTGGATGTCTATCAATTTAACCGCTTAAAATAATTTTTCGTTTGGAATTTTAGAGAAGATATAGAAAATCTATGTCCTAAAAACTAGCGTGTCGAGAAATAAGAAAGAAAAAGATTACGCGTCGAAAAACATCGAAAAATAAAAATAAGAAAATAGCGCGTTGTAACTTAAAAGGTACTAACATTTATAAACAGCGTCGCAAAATTCTAGAGCACCTAAATCTTAGTCTAAAGAAAAAGCAATTAAGGGATTTTACAGCAAAGCCTAAAAAAATCTAGAAATATAAAATAAGCTACGGCAAAATATTAGAACTTAAAACTAGATACGAACGATAAAAATACAAATATTACGATTACACGAAATAAAAGGATACAAAATATAAAAAGAAAACTTAAAGTTATAAAAATACAATTTTTTTAAAAATATTATTTTTATATTATTATTATAAAAATATTAATCTATATAATTAATAATAACTTAAAACTAAATATTACAAAAGTAAATTAAAATACAAACTAAATATTAATATTAATAAATACAAACCATAAATAATAATAATAATAATAATAATAATAATAATATATAAAAATAAACCCTAAATTCGCATTAAATGCACTGGTTGACCTGTCAGGAACAGCTACGCGATCGCGTAGAACTAAAGGGTAAATCTCCGAGATCGCGGAGGGATGCAGGTTCAGAATTTGCAGGTTTAATTTCGTTTTTTTTATATTTTATATTGTTTTTCTAAATATATATAAATATATTTATTCAAAAATGAATTAAAAATATTGCGTTTCGCCGATTCCCCGGCAGCGGCGCCAAAAACTTGATGATGTAGCGTGGGGGTATGAAATAGTTATATATTTTTATTACGAAATACGTTACAAATAACACAAGTTTTAATTATTTATTTACAAATGGGATATACCTAAACCTTACTACAACGCTATAGGCAGTGTACCTAATCATAGAGTAGTATAGTTTTTAGTAAGTCCGGTTCGTTCCACAGGGAGACGACTTATTTTACACTATATTTTTAAACAATTATATTTGTACAAAATATATTATATATAGTAATAATATATAAAAGGGGGTTTACCGTTTAATGACCGGTTTGTCGATTTTATATTTTAAGCGAAGCGTAAAGTAAATGATGATATTTAACCAACGATAAAATAAATAACAATAATTAAAATGACAAAATAAATAAAAGTACGAGAAAATATAAAATAAAATATATTATGCTTATTCAAATTTCCGTACTCATGATGTTTGACGTTTTGATTTTAATTTATTACCCTGGGTTAATTGTCCTTTGTCCTGGATTATTCGATAAGTCCATCTGGTTTTGCCATAATAGTCCATCGGTCATAATTATAAAGTGCGAGGGTCTTCGCCAAATTAACCTTATACCCGAAGTCAAATATTCCAACTAATTGGGGATTCGAACTGTAACAAGGTCTTAATACTTTGTTTAATGAATACACCAGGTTATCGACTGTGTGTAATCCAAGGTTTTAATACTTTGTTAACAATTACACCAATTATCCTTGAATGTAATCCACCCCTGTTTTAATGAGTCCAGTAACTATTAATCCATCCCCGTGTCCGGTCAAATGAACAATAATTTGTACTTATAAATATCCCGCCCATCGTGTCCGATTAAGCGTATGTGGTTATATATAGATACGTCAAATCATAACCTTTATATTAAATTAACGAGGTATCGTTAATTTAATATAAAGCCCTTTAATAGCCCATAGTCTAATTTCCATAAGTGTCGATCTTTTGTCCAAACCCCAATTATGGTCCAAAATCCAATAACCCCGTCTTTTAATATTTAGCCCAACATCATGATTACTTCGACTTAAATAAGCATAATAATAACTTAGTTACGAGACATTAATTTAAAAAGGAGAACATAGCTTTCATTGATTATTTATCGCGTAGTGTTACACGGAGAGAACTTCGACTTCAAAACCCGTAAAATAACCTTTACATTACCCAAACTAATCTAATATAAAACTAAACTAATATTTATATTATATATATATAATATATATTATGAGACAGAGAGATATTGATTATGTTGGTGTATGGATTCGGCAGACTGCATGGCCTTTTATAGGCATTTTCTGAAATGACTGCTCCGAGATCGCGAAGCATTTGTGCCTTCCAGCTCCAAGATCGCGAAGTGACGCACTCCAGCTCACCAACTTTTGGCCATTTGCTTGTCGACGTTTTTATTATATAATATAATATATATATATAATTTTATATAATTATTTATATATTATATTATATTCTTGTGCATAGTTGACTTGTAATTTTTGGTCCGTTGCGTCGGGCGTTGATAGTTGGTTCATGTCTCGGTTCCGGATTTTCGAACGCCTTTTCGTACAATTTAATATCTTGTACTTTGCGTTTCACAACTTGTACTCTTGTCATTTTTAGACGTTTCTTATCAATAAATTGAACCATTTGAATTGTATCTTGTACATTTGAGCTTTTTGGAAGTTTGCGTCTTCAAATCTTCGTTTTTGCCTTTTGCCTTCGCACTTATTTATTTAAACGAATATTACTTGAAAATAGAACAATTGCAACTGAAAACTTTACATATTGGAAGGATATTGCTACTAAATATATGTTCATTTGGAGCACTATCAATATAGAAATATCAATCTAAAAGTGTTGCTGCAGTTTGTAATATCGCTACTAAACAAAATTTACCCTGTGACACCTTGTACTATCAGTGTCGTGGAATCATTATTATGTAACCAAAGACCAGCGGTCAAATGGTTAGAGATGTTACTCTCAATAGATCTATTCACAATAATTAAGTTTGCATTTAAACGTAGCAATTAACGATATTACGGTAGGGATTTAGCATGAATTAAAGCGTGACAGCATAGTTAACAATTTAGTACTTGTGTCTAAGCGTAAAAAAATTATAAAGCAAGCATGTGTCTTACCTCAAAAGTTGTAAAACATTTATGAAACAGTAAAAAGTGGGGCTATGAAGTTCACCTTAGTAGCAAGTAAGTTATTCCACGTAAAGAAGAATGAACGGAGTAAGTGATCGGAGATCTTAACCTAGAGATATAATCTTTGATTAGTTAATGTCTTACAGACATAAAGTTTGTTTATTAATATAGCAACTATATTAACAGTGACAGTTTTCGAGAAAAGTTCCTATTTCACAAAAGTTTCTATTTTTGGAAACCTACTATTTATGAAAAGCTTCCACTTATAGTAAGCTCCTAGTTTAAAGAAGTTCGGGTTATAATTCTTCACAAAAATGTTGTACAATCTTGCCCGAACTTCGTTGCTATCATGCAAGTCACTCGAATGATCTGTTGTTACCGGGCGCTCAGGATTCTTGACCAGAATCTAAGTCATGGCATTCGAAATCCACAAGTGGTTCCCATAAGGCAACAAGGACCACCCTAGGCCATAAGTAGCGGTGACGTTCGTATAAAGTGCACGCTATCTTTTAATTATAACCTTCACGTTATAGATGTATACACACAACGAATTATTAATGTACTTAATAATTATATATGTGATAATATAACCTAAGTATTATTTAATATTTAGTTATTATACCTTAGTATGTATTATGTATATTAAATATAATTACCTTTAAATAAATACATAAATTACTTCAAAAATAATAGTGTTTTATTAATCAAACATTATCCAAAAATGTCTAAATAATTAATTAAATATCTAAAAATTATATACATAATTTTTATAGTCTTAGTTAATCATATAGATCAGTAAAAAAGTTTAAGAAAATGTTTTTATTATATTTTTGTATTTATTTTAGTTTTTACTCTTAATTTATTCACAAAACAAGTTTAATTCTACATAATTAATAAATTAACCCAAACAATTATTTTTATAATTTTTATGAGTTTTTATCAGTCTAATAACCTGTAGAAAAATATTTAAAAAAAATATTTTTTTTATTATTTTATATTTATTCTTAATTTACCTTTAAATTACATAATAATAGAGTTTAATTATATAATAATTACTAATTCAACCCAAGTAATTATTTTTATAATTTTTTCAGATCTATATAAGTTTTATAAACTCAAAAAAAATTATATATATTTTATTTTTGGTTAAAAATATTTATTATGAATTTTACATTGTTTTTACATTTAAATTCTACATAATTCGTATTTAATTATAAATAATATTTCATAAATTAGCAAAATTATTTTTATACTTCATAATACTTATAATACTAATTATAACATATAAATATAATTAATTTCAAATTTTAAAAAGAATATACAATAAATATAAATATAATCGACAATATTAAAAAACATAATATAATAGAAAGTACCTAAAATTTTCTTCAAGGTTTTGAGAGAATAACTTAAGTTTTTGTTTTTGTCAAGAAAAAATGAATGAGGAGCCATGTATTTATAGGTAAAAATGGTTGGTGAAAAGAAAAAAATAAAATAAAATAAAGGTGCCAATTTTGACAAAAAAAGAAAACATGTTAAAAATGTTTTTAATAAGTTTTATCTTTGAAAATATTTAGTCAAAATTCATGGGCTCATTATTTAATTTATAAAAAAAATCTTTTTTTATAAGCTAAAAATATATATAATGATTAAAATAACTTATGATTTAATTAATAATTATGTTACATATAGTGTTAAATATGATACACATTAATATTAATATTAATATTAACTAAAGTTATTTTATATAATTAGTGTAAAATTTAGTTAACAAAACGTGTCGACTAAAAATAAATATTTGATCAACGTTGAATTTAATTATATATTACGTATGGATAACAAACCTATAGGCAAATTAGTCAATTCAAGTATGGAAATGTGAGGGTTGTTATAGTACCTAGGGCTGTTAACGAACAGAACTTTAAACGAGCTACTCGATTTCGAACTCGTTTATTTCGAATTCAAGCAGTATTGAATCAAATTCGAGTCGAGTCCGAACAAAAAATATTGCTCGATTAGTTTCATGAGCCGAGTATTAAAAAATAATATTCGACTCGACTCGCTCGAAAACTCGTTTAATAATCGAACGAGTTATCGAGCCTACATGCTTGAATTGTTCACAAGCTTGTTTGTGTTCGAACAACATGAGTCGAGTAACACGAGCCGATCCTCTGAGCAACAACATCATGAACTGTGTAGAAAAATGTATAAGAATGGACGATACTAGGTTCGAACTCACGACCTTTTCAACAAATACCATATGTTGAACCACTGCACTATGAGATGCTTTTGTTTTAAGCTTTATATTATTAATATTAATAATATTAAATAATGTGATAATTACTTAGATCTTATAAATGACGATTCATTTGAAGAAACAGCACAACCTGTTCATATGTTATATATTATATTTTATACTTAATTAATATTAATATCTTATAATAGATACGTTAAGCTTTTATACATATCAAGTTGTATATATACGCTACGCTTATAAGTTGTAGCAATCATACGTTTTAAAAATCATAGAGTTTTTGTTTTTTGTTTTTTTTACTTACTCAACACCCAATATGTATTACATGTTTAGTTTACAGCTCACAAACTATTTTCATAAGTTTTTTTTATTTGATTACAATTAAAATTTGTAATAACTTAATATTAGCAAAATTAAATATTAATCTAAAGTTACATGTGGAGAAACTTCATCCCACATTGAACCAAGGATGAAACTTACATGTAAAGAATTAGCTATAAATAAAGAGGTTCATTAGTGTCAACTTAGAATATTTGAACTACAATACTTATTATTACATATAAGTGATTATTCAATTCAACTAAGTTTAATAATTTTATAATATATATATTAAACAATTTATTTTTAGCTGCTAAAGGATCTTTCAAGATTTTAAGCGAGTTTAATCGAGCTTGAATTCGAGCATCAACACGAGCATTAAGCTTAAGCTAAAAATTTCGTCAATTAGTTACGAATTTAAACGAATATCGAGTTCGAGTTCGAACATAGAAAAATTATTTGAGTTCGAACTCGAACAAAATATTAAAATTTTATTCGAGTTCGAGTCGAGTTCGAACCGAGTAATAATTAAACGAGCCGAGCTCAAATTCAGCATGTTCGCTCGAGTTCGGTTCGTTAACAGCCCTAATAGTACCTCCCCGTTAAAGAAATTTCGTCCCGAAATTTGATTGTGGTCATCATGGCTAACAATAAAAATATTTTCATGACGAATATGAGTTGAAAAAAAAATAGAGTTTTATCACTTATTGAGTAATAAAACCATTCGATTACGTGAAGAGTATGAGTGAAGGTATCACTAAAGAGTGAAATGAGGAAATTAAATGTTCGCCTTAACTTTTGACGTAGTCACGGTTGATTTCCGGAATTCAAGGAATTTAAAGAAATCTTCGTGATCTTTACAAGATTTGATTCTTCGGTAATTAAGAAAATTAGGATTTTCTTTAATTAAATTCGTAATCTGCCTCGATTACTATGTCTGATATTTCCACTATAAATTAACCTTTTCCGTTTCATTATTTTCATCACTCCAATACTTTCTTCCTTAATCCATACTTTAAAGCATTCATCAATATGCTCCATCCAGTTCGGATTCTTGATATACTCCTAACTTTCATATCTGTCATTCTTCTTTTTCATCTGCCGCCAGAAGAATCTATTCATTTCTACTATACTCTTAGTTTTATAGTGTTTTTAGTTCTCCCGTGTCTTTATATTGCTATACGCATTGATATACACGGTTTGTAATTTCTGGGTTGTTGTTAGGCTTTATATCTTCCCTTATATTTCGGAGTCCCTGCTTCTGTCTTTCTATAATCATTGACATCCCTGTTTAACGATCTCTCTTATTTGCTGTGATTTATAATCCTATCTCTATTTCGAAGCTTCATGCTTTTGTTTTCTCTTCTCGACTTTAAGTACAGCAAGTAATGGTTCAGAATTCGTAGGTATGGAGTTTCGAATGAACATGACTAATGTTCTAAGAGAGAAATTGTAATAGCACGATCTTGATTGGTTAAATTACTAGAATTCAAGAGAAAAGATAGAACTATCAAGAAGATATGTTCTCGATATGTTTGGAGATTAGGTAGAATGTAAGAGTTGTGTAACATGGCACATGATGACGTTATGGTCTATGAATCATCACGTTCCATTAGAAACTTAGCATGACTTACTATAATATAATCACGTTGATCAAATGTCATTATATTATACTAACTCATGCTTCAATTCCCAACACTACTTCAAAAACATTCAAATTTAAACTCGAAGGTTTACAGAATATAGAAACTAAACAGTTCCCTTTATGATGTAATACAGATAACGCGAGGAGATAAATGATTTCAGATAAGAATAGTTATGAAAATATCTTCAGAAATATCGAGGATATTTATAATGAAAGATACGATGATATCTTAGAATTTCTAATATCAAAGGATGATGAAGAAGATTTGTCCGCAAAGGTTTAGAGTCAGGAGCAAGATATTCGTTAATGACTTCAGCAGATACGGAATCATTTGGATTATTTGAAGGCAGGTTTAGTCTTTGTGATTTGTCCACAGCCTCCTTCATGGTTTGCTCAATCCGTTTTCCAGTTCCAACTCTTCTGAGCTTTGCCAACACACTATTATTTATCATCAAACCTTCGACTGTTAAGGTTGTTTACAGTTTTTGCTGCTTCATTCAGCTTTTTCATCATTCAGAGTATTGATTCGTAGACTGGGTGCTTTTCAGAATTTAAGAATGGAAGATTATAATTCTAAGAGATAAATGTTATATGTATACATATAACTGTTGATGTAGAAACGCTGCGAGATTCAAAATACTGATTGCTGATTCTTGGTAATTGGTATGGCAATTATCATTACAAGATACATATGAGTAGATGATGGGGTTTCAATGAGTACATATAATGATTTTTTGGAGAGGCTTACGCCAAAGAGTAACGAAGTTGCTGGTACATCTGCTGATAATGTGGTGGAATATAAAAGGTTTCCCGGTAACAATGACATACAGGGCAATGTATATATCAAGGTTATAATAAGGCTAATCCGAATGAAAAGTCAAAATTGATTTTGCTGGAGGTGTGACAAAATTGGCTATTTTGGAAAGGAATTGCAAAGTTATTTTCGGTAATAACAACGCCAATGGATCTCGGATTTGTGTTAAACTTCTACTTAGGTTCCAGGAGTTATCCAGGTGTGTGACTGTGGATAACATGTGGTTGGATCATCCTCTCGATTGTTTCCTAATTGAGGTGTTTTCAAGAATCATGAAGAGTTTGAATGCAAATTGTAATCGTCAATATACATATGATGTTCTAGAATTTTGAATGATACGAATATTTTTCTGAGTCTTATGAATAGAAGCGATGTTCTATCACAGTTTTGAAGTCAAAGTATAGCTTTGAAAGATGTAAGAATCTGAGAGGGATGATATCGGTTATATCTCGACTTGGGTTCTGATCTGTTAAAATCAGAATATGTAATTGGATTTGAATGAGTATGGTTGTTCAGATTTCTATGAAAGAATGTATATCGTCATGAAAGTAGTGAGTATAGTTGATGATTTTTGAATCAAAATTGAAGAATGTACAGTGTAACATATTTAATTGTGAACTTAAATATTTCTCAGGCATTACCTACCCGTTAAAAATTTCACAAGTAATATTTTGTATAAGAGTATTTTTATTACAGTCTTTATGAAAATGTATATTTTCTGCAGATATAATATAGATTTAATGAGTTAATATACTATTAAACTCATTTGATTTTAGCTGGAACTAGAAATGAATAATCCCTAAAACTTTAGAGATTACATAATCATCACGAAATATTTCTCCAATGAAGTTATGAATCAATACTTCATCGGTTATTGTTGTTGGTATTCCTTGGTATCTATAGGGCGTATGATGTTGATGTTCGAGGTACCGAGTATGATGTTGAGACGTGTGATGCGGATGTTGTTTTTAGTGGTGGTAATGGTACTGTTGGTGTTGATGCTGGTGATGCTGCTGGTGCTCGTAAATTTTGCACCATATTCTCCAAAGCCACTACTTGAGCGCGAAGCTCGTTGACTTCTTCTATTACTCTAGGATAATTGGCGGTTGGAACAAGGGGATGAATAAGATCTAGAATTCTAGATATTATATACTCGTGGCGAGATATCCTGGAAATGAGGGTGAAAATGGTGTTCCAGATTGGTTCTTCGGTATGTGCTTCAGGTTCTTCGCCAATAGGACAATTTGGTGGGTGGAAGGGATCACCTTCTTCTTGTCTCCATTGATTGAGTAGACTATGAACCCACCTCCAATTCATCCAGAAAAGATGATGACTAATTGGTTGGTTCATTCCGGTTACGCTGCCATTGGAGCTCGAGGAGTTCGAGGAATCAAGTGAGAAATCCATATTATATGATCGAATAAAGGGTTTTTGATATGAGATGGGTGTTGAATACTGAATGATATCTCCGTCTCCTCGAATACATATATATAGCAAAGAGATTCCGTAATTTACGGAGAAAATTTAGGAAAAGTGTTAGACAAAGTCTATTGGGATAGATATGATAAGATATGATTTGTCTATACTCCATTTATGCAATAATTGCAGTATGACGTGTCTAGATTAAAAATGATAAGTATGTAATCAGATAAACTTTCGATTAAAGACTTTAAATTCGGTATGGCCTATTCAGGTCTAGGGGCTTGAGCTATAGGATCCTTTAAATCGGTAATCCAAACCCTTCCATCCTAGAGTTTCGTAGACGCCACCCGTCAAGAAAGTTCAATGATCATAAATAACGAGAAAACAAAATTTTAAAAGTAATGAATATGAATAGTGATGACATTATAATGTCTTTGAGTTATCGAGAATCTTTATGAGTCAATAATGACATTTTTCGGTTCGCAAACTAATGCACAAAGGCATAAGGGCACATAGGTACGTAATAAAATAGGGAGTTATATACGTTTGAGTATGAGTAGTAACAAACATAGAAATTTCAAAAATCATAGATAACATTTCATGTAATATATACGTAATACACAAAGCCATGATAGATGACATAGGAATGTCAAGAATTTCAGAAATCATGAGTGACATCCCATGTTCCCTTAACCAAGGTAGGTTTATAAAGATAACTCGCGTGAGTTATAGAATATTTTGAATCACAATGAGAGTTTCCTCCCGGAGTTATAGAATAAGAGATGTATATGTATAATGCAAGTAATAATATCTTAAAGCTATAGGTCAGGCTGTAGACTAGACTTTAATGCACCCTATTAATCTGGGTAATCCACATTAAGACTACCTAGTTCCCTACAACCACCGTCTGATACCAACTGTAACACCCTGTCAAAATCAACATTGACGCAAATGTTAACTCTGGTCCCAGTGCATGGCTTGACTTCTAAGTACATCAAAGTTCTACAGCGGAAGCATAATATGTAAGTACCTGAGACAAAACATGCTTAAAAGTGTCAACCAAAAGGTTGGTGAGTTCATAGGTTTATCATAAACAATGATTTTGATAATAATGATAGATCACAAGATTTAGTTTAAAGTTGATTGATATAGAAATATCAATCTAAAAGTGTTGCTGCAGTTTGTAATATCGCTACTAAACAAAATTTACCCTGTGACACCTTGTACTTTCAGTGTCGTGGAATCATTATTATGTAACCAAAGACCAGCGGTCAAATGGTTAGAGACGTTACTCTTAATAGATCTATTCACAATAATTAAGTTTGCATTTAAACGTAGCAATTAGTGATATTACGGTAGGGATTTAGCATGAATCAAAGCATCACAACATAGTTAACAATTTAGTACTTGTGTCTAAGCGTAAAACAGTTATAAAGCAAGCATGTGTCTCACCCTAAAAGTTGTAAAACATTTATGAAACAGTAAAAAGTGGGGCTATGAAGTTCACCTTAGTAGCAAGTAAGTTATTCCACGTAAAGAAGAATGAACGGAGTAAGTGATCGGAGATCTTAACCTAGAGATATAATCTTTGATTAGTTAATGTCTTACAGACATAAAGTTTGTTTATTAATATAGCAACTATATTAACAGTGACAGTTTTCGAGAAAAGTTCCTATTTCACAAAAGTTTCTATTTTTGGAAACCTACTATTTATGGAAAGCTTCCACTTATAGTAAGCTCCTAGTTTAAAGAAGTTCGGGTTATAATTCTTTACAAAGATGTTGTACAGTCTTGTCCAAACTTCGTTGCTATCATGCAAGTCACTCGAATGATCTTGTAAGTAACTAAAGGGGTGGGGGGGTGAATAGTTACTTAATATGTTTTTACCAATTTTTCGATTGATCACCAAATTCGATATTACTTTGATCAACCAACTCAACTCAAACTTGATGTGTGTAGTGTATATGTTCAAATGATAAATGAAGTAATGTAAAGAACATAGACACAAGGATTTATAGTGGTTCAGTGGATGTTAACTCTTAATCCACTCCCTGATTACACAAATCGAGATTTGTTGCTTCACTAAGTACTTTTCTCCAAACCCGGTGGAGATCCGATTTACAAGTCTTCAATCTTCTTTAGTAGACAACAAACCTAATCTTTCTATCCCTTTAAAAGATCAACTCCAACCTAGATCAATCTGTCTTCACCTTGGACAAGTATTTAAAGCAACCCATCCTAATCCATCTGGACGAATACATTACATTAGGTTACATCGCGAGGTACTTGACCTCTATATGATACATTTTACAAATATTGCATTCATTTTTAAAAGGCAAACTTTCATTACATCGAAAGTTGACGATATGCATACCATTTCATAATATATCCAACTATAATTGACTTAATAATAATCTTGATGAACTCAACCACTCGAATGCAACATCTTTTGAAATATGTCATGAATGACTCCAAGTAATATCTCTAAAATGAGCAAATGCACAGCGAAAGATTTCTTTCATACCTGAGAATAAACATGCTTTAAAGTGTCAATCAAAAGGTTGGTGAGTTCATTAGATTATCATAAACATTCATTTCCATCATTTTAATAGACCACAAGATTTCATATATTTAATTGTACACGTAACCCGAGTACAAAATAACACGCATAACCCGTTAATTAAAAATCATTCATATAGTGAACGCTTGATAACCGACTTAACTTTAATGCATAGAATATCCCCAAATAGAACCTCTCGTCTGTATAATAATAATAATCTCGAAGTACTAAAGCATCGGTACCCCAAATGGGACTTTTCGAGGTCTATAGATCTATCTTTAGGATTCGTGTCAATTAGGGGCCATACCCGTTTCCTAATTATTAGGTTACCAAGCTAAAAAGGGGCGATATTCAATATTCATAATCCAGCCATAGAATGTAGTTTTTGATCACTTGTGTCTATTTCATAAAACATTAACAAAATCAGCGCATGTATTCTCAGTCCCAAAAATATATATAAAAAGGGAGTAATGAAACTCACAATATTGTATTTTGTAGTAAAAAAAATATATGACAACATTGAACAATTATAGGGTTGGTCTCGGATTCACGAACCTATATCATTTGTATATTTATTAATATACATAATTGTAATCGAACAAATATATATATATAGGAATTTATTAGTTATATCCTTTTTATATTAATAGTATATATATGTTTCATATATTCATTTTGTATATAAAAATATTAATTTTTGTTATGTTATAAGTATTATATATATATATATATATATATATATATATATATATATATATATATATATATATATATATATATATATATATATATATATATAGGGGTAGGATCAAGAGGGAAGTAACCAATCGGGGGGAAGCAGGGGGAAGCAAAAACATTTTTTTTTTCGTTTTTTGAAAAAACTTTGTTCACGAACATTATAGATGAGATGAAAATATGAACATTTAGTAGAGACACTTTGTGATAAATGTTTTTATTTTGGCGGGAAAATGCTCGAAGAAGTAATATATAATAATTATCGTATTTTTCGAGCGTATGTTGAGGTTTTAGCTATTGGGGTTTAGATATTAGGGTTTAGATATTAGGGTTTATAGGGTTTAGATATTAGGGTTTAGAAATTTAGGGTTTAGGGTTTAGATTTAGGGTTTAGATGTAGGATTTAGATTGAGTTTTTAACACGAACGGTTTAGAGTTTAGGGTTTAGGGTTTAGGGTTTAGGGTTTGGTGTTTTAGGTTTATGGAATAAACCTAAAACACCAAACCCTAAACCCTAAACCCTAAAACCTAAACCCTAAACTCTAAATCGGGCTAAATTTTACTTCACAAAACATGAAGAAAAAAAACGTTCATATTCTTCACGAACAATATTATCTTGAATGTTATTTTTGTCGATCGTTTTCCCGCCTAAATAATGACATTCATCATGAAGTGTCTCTTCTAAATGTTCATATTTTCGTGTGATCTTGATGCCGGAAAAAAATTCCAAAAAAAATGAAAAAAAAAATTTGTTTCCCCCCATTTCCCCCCGATTGGTTACTTCCCCATTGATCCTGCCCCTATATATATATATATATATATATATATATATATATATATATATATATATATATATATATATATATATATATATATATATATATATATATATATATATATATATATATATATATATATATATATATATATATATATATATATATATATATATATATATATTAATACATGTAATTAACATGTAATAATAATCAAACCCATTTGTATATATGTTAATTATATATTACTTATTTAAAATAGTAATGTAATATTTATATATTTATCATATATGTATCTGATACATTTTTATATAAATAACTTTTGGTTTGTTAAAATAATGATTTTAATAATATTAACACAATGTTGATAATAATAATATTTAGGTTTCATAATGACAATATTAATTTTTGATAATAATACTAGGTATTTTATTTGTAGTAATATTAATAATGATAATAATAATATATTGACAATAATGATATTTATAATAATGATAATACTAGTAATAAAAATAATGATAATAATAATAATATTATTAATAATAATGATAAAATCATGTTTAATGATAATAATACTAATAATGATAATAAATGTTACTTTTAATAATATGATACTTTTGATGATACTTTAATTAAATGATAATTTTAGTCAAATGTTAACTTTAATAATAATGTTACTCTTAATAATAATAATAATAATAATAATAATAATAATAATAATAATAATAATAATAATAATAATAATAATAATAATAATAATAAAAATAATAATAGCAAACTACCTCAAAGTAACAAGTTCCCAAAAAATTTCCCCAGCCCGGGCTCGAACCCGCGACCTCCCGCTCACACAACACCACACCAAACCACTCCACTGCTACTTCCTTTCTGATTTAACACACATCCTAATTTATTTAACCCCGTTTTTCTGTGCTCATCTTCTTCTTTTTCATTAACATCATCAAAATCATAATCCTAGTTATAATCATAATCACATAAACCCCACGACATCATCATATCCTAATAAATATCATTATCAACTTGATCATCATACCCATCATAACAACATCACCAGAATAGTTAACGACTTCATCATCTCTGCATTTAATCTTCTCGGCCCAAATGATAAAACAAAACATAAGCCCAACAAAATGTTACAAGTTCAAACAACAAGCCCAAGTGCTTAAAAGAAATAAGTCCACTATTTATCTAACCTGATGGCCCAGGTCTAGTTTCGATCCATAATTACTTAAACTAACTCGATTGCATCATTCAACAATATTAGTCGAAGGGTCTATTTCAAAATAAAAAATTTATAGCAGTAGCCATCAACAAGAAAAATACTTCGGTCCCTCTTCTATGTACATCATTTTAATCCTAACCATCTTGATATACATATCATCATCATCATCCTTATGTCCATCGTCACCTTAATTAATTGTATGCGTGTGTTATTGTTGAATTGTATGCGTGTGTTATTGTTGACAAGTACCAGGGAGAAGATCACAGAAAACGAACGATGGGTTTGCAAAATTTGTGGCTCAATAGTTCATATATTTGAAGCCCACTAATACAAATAAAAAAAAGTTTTTTGTTTAATAATTAAGAAATCGTACAGCAATAGCAAGTTGGTGGTGGTCATGTGATACAAGTTGACAAGTGGTTTGGTGTAATTGACTGTCGGTGGAAAAAAAATATATAAAATGTCCCTTAAAGAATACTTGGTCGGCCATCACGTTTCCACTAGTTCTATATGTACACCGTATATATAAAAATCAAGTTGACATCTTTAAATTTATCAACTATCCTTCCTCAATTCAAGATGTTAACTTGTTCGGGTAAGATCAGAAAAACATTCGACCTGGCAGCAGGTACACGGGCTTCATGGCAATAGAAAAACGGGAAGAATAAAAATAATATGTATAGCGTTAGAGTGGTGGTTTGTCTAGATGATAAAGGTGGTGCTTGATGATGGTGGGTTTGAGGTTTGAACTAATCGAAGCAGGGAAGAACGAAATCCAAATAAAAAGAAAATAAATAGGGTGATAGTGGTAGTTCAATGTGGGTTTTGTTCATAGACAACACGATTTATAGTAGTAGTAGTATTAACTCGAAGATGTTTGTTTGATAATTGATTGATGTTTGTGAGGGTTCGACTAAAATCGATAATATTAGAAGTTGGTGCTGGTGGTGTGTCTTCATATTTAATCTGTATGTATTTGGTGATGGGGTGGCGATAGCATGGGTTCCGAGGTGGCGAGGTGATCATTTTATAGAGGCAAAAAGAAAACGCAAGTTTGTAACGGTGGTTGTTTAGTGTAGTAGTGGTGTTTGATGGTGCTCGAAGAATGAATCAAAAGTAACAAAATTACATACCTATGCAGCAGTAGCAACTCATGATGAGTGGTGGGTTGAGGTGTTTGATTCATGTATATCGATTATATATAGATACATAATATAATTCTGTGATTTATGGTTAAACCAAAATAGAATAACATAGCAGCTGCTTTTGGTCGTGATGGGTTACGATGATTCACCAGGTGGTATAAGGTGTAGGTTGTGTTAGTGTAATTCAAACATGATGGGTGTTCGTTTTAGACTTTAACCGAATTGAGTGAACTTGTGGTTATCGTTGTATTTGAAAAAGAAGCAGAAGAGATAGAAGGGAAGAAGATTGGAAGGGTGAAGTGTTTGTATCTCCATAAATTGTTTATATATGTTAGTATACATATAAAGAGTTTTTGACAGATAACCACTACACAATAATGTACATATAATCAATATTAGATTGAAATCAACAACAGTAATATCGATTTCATTGTTTTCACTTTTCAAATTAGAATAGATTCTTTGAATGAGATTGAAAGAGATTAAAAACAGAAAGCACAGTATTCCTAATTATAATATAATTTAGGATTTAAACGTGTTAAATTGTTAGCCGTCACCATTTACGGACTAAATCACGTACTCCGTCATTAATCAGAGGCAAATAAAAGTCTTCAGAAAAATTCCATATTTTTAAATTAATTATATTCATTTCTTTTGGTCATTATAGTATAGAATTCAGTCACTAACTATTAAATAAAAATTACATTAATTATTCACTCCCAACCCTAAGTAAAATATAAAAAGTTTTAAAATTCAACAAATAATTTCTAAATATATTTTAAGTAAGTCTATAATTTATAGAACTCATTTTCGGATCACCGTTTATTTTAAATCATATAAGTTCGAATTAAACTTCTCTAAATAATAATCGAAACATCCAAAGAGTATTACAATCATTAAATAATTATACTTAATATACTCTATACATATATTTATATTTATTTTTATATGTATACACATTTATTTACAAATAATGGTTCGTGAATTGTCGAGACTAGTCGAAGGTCAATTGAATATATGAAACAGTTCAAAATTTTTGAGATTCAACATTACAGACTTTGCTTATCGTGTCGAAATTATATAAAGATTAAGTTTAAATTTGGTCGAAATTTTTCGGGTCGTCACAGTACCTACCCGTTAAAGAAATTTCGTCCCAAAATTTGAGTGGGATCATCATGGCTAACAATAAAAATGTTTTCATGATGAATATGAGTTATAGATAGAGTTTTATCACCGTTGAGTAATATAGATAAAAAAAATTTTATTTTGTGAAGAGTACGAGTGAAGCTATCATAAAAGAGTGAAATGAGTAAACGAAGGTTTGTCTTAACCGGTGACATAGTCACGGTTGATTTCCTGAATTCAAGGGAAAAGATAGATCCATCAAGATAATATGTTCTTGATATGTTTAGAGGTTAGATAGAATGTAAGAGTCGTGTAACATGGCACATGAGGACGTTATGGTATGTGGATCATCATGTTCCATTTAGAAACTCAGCATGACTTACTGTAATATAATCACGTTGATCAAGTGTCATTATATTATACTAACTCATGCTTCAGTTCCCAACACTACTTCAATAACATTCATATTTTAAGTTCGAAATTTTTCAGAATTTAGAAACTAAAATGGTTTCTTTTCTGATGTAACACTGATATCGCGAAGAGATAAATGATTTCAGATAAGAATAGTTATGAAAATATCTTCAGAAATACCGAGGATATTTATAATGAAAGATACGATGATATCTTAGAATTTCTAATATCTATGGATGATGAAGAAAATTTGTCCGCAAGAGTTTAGAGTCAGGAGTAAGGTATTCGTTAATGACTTCAGCAGATACTGAATCATTTGGATTCTTTGAAGGCAGGTTTTGTCTTTGTGATTTATTCACAGCCTCCTTCATGATTTGCTCAATCCATTTTCCGGTACCAAATTTTCTTTTGAGCTTTTCCAAAGTATCATTCTTTATCATCAAACTTTTGACTGTTAAAGTCGTTTACAGTCTTTGCTGCTTCATTCAGCTTTTTCAAAAATTCAGAGTATTGATTCGTAGGCTGAGTGCTTTTCAGAATGGAGGATCATAATTCTAAGAGATAAATGTTATGCATATACATATAACTATTGATGTAGAAACACTGCGAGATTCAAAATACTGATTGCTAATTCCCGATAATTGACACGGTAATTCTCATTACAAGATGTGGATGAGTATATGAATAGGTTTTAATGAATAATTATAATGGTTCTTCAGAGAGACTTAAGCCAATGAGTAATAAAGTTGCTGGTAAGTTTACTGCTAATGTGGTGGGATATAAACGGTTCCCTGATAACGATGACGAAAAGCAAACTTATATATCAAGGTTATGATAAAGCTAATCCGAATGAAAGTCGAAGTTGTTATATTACTTATATATTTTATAAACCTTTTATAAAATATAACACAATATAATTATTTAAACCTATAAATAATTAAATATAAGTTATCCAAATAATTTATCTCAAGTGATATTATTTTAGAAAACCGATTTTCTAAAATCCAAGTGTCGCGTATTTATTTAACGATCCAATCGTTAAGATTAAATACATATAAGGTATCGGTAAGCTTGTTATTGGGTATGACCTGACTTGGATCATAACATATTAGCCACATTAATTTAATATGTCTCTCGGGCATACGAAAAACCTTCAATCTCCCACTTGCATGAGAAACATAAGAAGTTAATGCAAGTGATGGATACCACCTAACGGCTGTCCATCACCCCTAATATGTAATGACTTTGTGCCATTCAATAACATCATCCCTTTCGAGTTCCCCTCTCGAATATGAATAGGTGAATCTTTCATTAATCCTTTCATCCTAGATGTCATGTTAAATCCAAGAGACACAGAGTGATCACTCTCTTCTAGATTTAACTTTATTAGGCATTAGACATCTGACTCTCAACGAATAAGAGGGACAAATTCCATATTGACTACATACGTCCTAGATATATACTTTGTATTACACCAGAGCTCTTCCTTATGAACTACCATATTTCAGAATAGTGAAGGAAAGAATCAAGGCATAATACTGAGTGAATATCCGAACCCAATATGTATCTCAGGTCAGAGGATACAATGATATTTGCCTTTACTCAAGATTACATGTGATCAATCACAAAGGCTCCATTTAGTAAATCTTGAGAGCGGGTCTTCCAATATTTGTATCCCACAAATATCTATGAACCTTGGTTGCAACCTTGCCACATATTCAGCATGTGAATGTATACCAATCCAAGTTCATAATAGTCTAGACCTCACACTTGTTCCCATAAATGTGATCGACTACGGGATTTAGAATAATTACTTATTCATGGATAAAATATGCAAAATAGGAACATGACTCAAGATTAATAAATTAATACCATAATTATATTAATGAGTTTGAACCACTTCGTTCCCTTACAATACATAAAACAGATCACAACCAATCACTAGAATATCGAAGCCCTAATGCACTAACATGCCCTTGATGTTTTGCCCCATGTAAGAGCTTCGTGAGTGGGTCCGCTATATTAAGATCTGTGTGAACTTTACGAATACATATCTTTCCCTTTTCAACTTCATCCCTTATGTAGTTGAATCTCCGCTCAATGTGACGGGTCTTTTGGTGAACACGAGGTTCCTTGATTTGAGCAATCGCACCCTCGTTGTCACAAAAGATCTCAAGAGGGTCCTGAATGGAAGGGACTACTCCTAAGTCGTCGATGAATTTCTTCATCCATGCAGCTTCCTGAGCTGCCAATGAGGCAGCAATGTACTCTGACTCTGTAGTGGATAAAGCAACAACATCCTGTTTTGAACTCTTCCAGGAGACAGCACCTCCATTTAATGTGAAGACATAACCGGATTGTGATCGAGAATCATCTCGATCAGTTTGGAAACTCGCGTCCACGTAACCTTTTACAGCGAGTTCCTCCTCACCAGACCCATATATTAGAAACATATCCTTAGTCCTCCTAAGATATTTCAATATACTTTTAACCGCAATCCAATGACTGTTTCCTGGGTTATTCTGGTATCTACTTGTCAAGCTTAGAGCGCATGACACATCCGGTCTAGTGCATATCATTGCATACATGATTGACCCAATAGTAGATGCGTATGGGACATTCTTCATTCTCTCTTGCTCATCTTTCGTGGTGGGGCACTGAGATGAACTGAGAAGTGTTCCTCTTTGAATGGGTACCAAACCTTTTTTAGAGTTTTCTATCTTGAACCTCTTCAAGACTTTTTCAATGTATGCACTTTGATTCAAACCTATCAGTTTCTTGGATCTATCCCTGTAGATCCCAATCCCCAAAACCTATTGTGCTTCTCCAAGATCCTTAATGGAGAAGCATTTACTTAGCCAAGTTTTAACACCTTGCATTGCCGGATCCAAATAACAATATATCATCCACATATAGTATAAGGAACATGATAGTGCTCCCACTAGTTTTCTTATATACACAAACTTCATCACCATTTTTAATGAAGCCAAATTTCTTGGCCTCCTCATTAAAACGATGATTCCACATTCTGGATGCTTGTTTCAATCCGTAGATTGACTTCTTTAACTTGCATACCTTTTTAGGATATTTTGGATCAACAAAACCTTCAGGCTGAACCATATAGAGATGTTCCTCAAGATATCCATTTAGGAAAGCGGTCTTGACATCCATTTGCCATATTTCATAATCATAATGAGCAGCGATGACAAATAATATCCTAACAGACTTTAGCATTGCCACAGGTGAAAAAGATTCATCATAGTCAACCCCTTGAGTTTGAGTGAAACCTTTTGCTACAAGTCTAGCTTTGTATGTATCCAAATTTCCATGTATGTTGGTTTTCATCTTGAAAAGCCATTTACAATCAACTAGCCTTGAGCCAGTAGGTTGTGCAACAAGTTCTCAAACTTGATTGTCATACATGGATTGCATCTCAGCGTTCATTGCTTCCTGCCATTTATCTTTATCAATCTTTGATAAAGCATCTTGGTAGTTTTTTGGTTCATTCAAATCAACCACATAGCAACCATCTATGAGAATCCCATATCTCTCAGGAGGATTACTAATCCTACCAGATCTGCGAACGTCTTGTATACTTTGATCATCCATTTGATCATTCTCAATATTTTCATGTTGACTGCTAGTGTCAACCAATTGTATGTCATCTATTTGATCTTGAACCTCTTCAATATCTATCTTCCTTTCACTATTACCTTCCATTAGGAACTTAGTTTCAAGGAATTCCGCCTTCCGGGCAACAAATACATTTTGCTCGGATGGATCATAGAAATAGTATCCCATATCATCCTTGGGATATCCTATGAAGATACACTTCGTGGATCGAGCATTCAACTTATTAGGGACGTAATGCTTAGGGTAAGCTTCACATCCCCATACCTTTAAGTATGATAGAGATGGAGGTTTTCCAAACCACATCTCATGAGGTGTTCATTCCACTTTCTTGGTTGGGTCCATATTTAAAATACGAGCCGCGGAGCATAGATAATAACCCCAAAATGATAGAGGTAACGAGCTTCTAGCCATCATAGATCGAACCATATCCATTAGGGTTTGGTTCCTCCTTTCGGATACTCCATTAAGCTGGGGTGTCCCCGGTGGAGTAAGTTGCGAGATAATCCCACAACTTCTAAGATGATCCTGGAAAGTATCGCTTAGGTATTCACCTCCTCTATCGGTATGAAGTACCTTGATTGTCTTGTTGAGTTGTTTTGTACTTCGTTTTGATACTCTTTGAATGCCTCAAAAGTTTCGTCCTTATGTCTTAACAAGTAGACATATCTGAAACGACTAAAGTCATTAATGAAAGTAACGAAGTATTTTTCACCTTTCCTAGTCATGGGCTTAAAGGGTCCACATACATCCGAATGTATTAAACCCAATAAGTCTTTAGCCCTTTCATAGGTCCCTTTGAAAGGTGCTTTAGTCATTTTGCCTTGTAAACTAGATTCACATACATCAAATGAGTCTAGCTCACTAGATTTCAAAAGGCCATTCTTTTAAAGTGTATGCATTCAGTTCTTGTTTATGTGACCAAGGCGACAATGCCATTAGTACGAATCACTCAAATCCCTTTTGATTTTCTTTGTGTTTGCATGGAATATTGAGCTATTGTATGATGTGTCATCATGAACCAATTCATAAATACCATTCAAAGGTGAAGCCTTGAAATAGAACAAATTATCTAAAGAAACATGGATATCATCATCAATAAAATTAAAATCATAACCACATTGTCTTAAACGGGAAATAGAAATAATGTTTCGAGTCAAATCAGGAGCATACCAAACATTTTTCAAAACAAGCTCCAACCCAGTTTGTAGCTTCAAAACAAAGTCTCCTTGAGCTTCTACGTGCACCTTTGCACCATTTCCCATGAAGAGACTTGTTGTTCCCGCATCTAGTTTACTTCTTTTGAACCCCTGCAAAGAATTGTAAATATGAGTTCGACATCCTGTGTCTAATACCCATGTATTAGAAGAAGTAATACTTAGCTCAACGTATACCATATATACATTACCTAAGGTTTGCCCTTCATCCCTCTTTACTTTCAACTCCTTTAGGTAGATCGGGCAGTTGCGTTTCCAGTGACCCATTTCACCGCAACCAAAGCATGGATCTTCCTTGGGGTTTGCTTGTCCGGCAACTTTTTGCTTTTTGTTCTTGTTGGTTGGGGTAACCATCTTCCCCTTTCCCTTGCCCTTGCGTTGGTAGGCGGGTCCTTTCCTCTTAGCCACCTTTGGCTTAGAAGTGTTATTATTTTTGGACCCGCCTTCATTGATCATAAGCACGGGTGAAGCCCTTTTACCCATGCTTGCTTCGACCGTCTTAAGCATTGCATGTAATTCGCCAATGCTCTTATCCCAACCATTCATGTTGTAATTCATTACGAATGTGTCAAACCTTTTTGACAAAGAATTAAGGATAAGGTCTGTGGCTAATTCATTAGACACATTGCAATTTAGACGGTTCGCTCGATCAATTAGGCTTTTCATCTTAAGGACATAAGATGAAACGGATTGGGAGTCATCCATACGAAATGCATGAAGCGCTCGAACCGTTTTGAAGTGCTCGACATGAGCTTGTTGAAGGAACATCTCCTTCAATTGTGTGATCATGTCATATGCACTATGATGCTCGAAGTCCTTTTGGAGTTCGGGTATCATAGTCCCAAGCATAAGGCAAGCGACTTGCACCGAATCGGTGCAATACTTATCCCAATAAGCCATGCCTTCTGTATAATCCTAGTCGGGTTGATCGGCAATGGGGTCTTCTAACACATACGCCCTATCCTCAATTTTGAGGACAATTCTTAGATTGCGAAACCAATCCATGAAATTCGTATGGTTGATTTTTTCCTTTTCGAGGATTAACCTCAACGATAGGTTGTTAAAGTTAATTGGTGCATTTAGAATGTTGTTGTTATTGGCGGCCATCTACAAAATTTAACAAAGTTGTTTAAGTATCAATTTTAATTTAACAATCAATACCCTTTAAATCCAATTGATATTTATTAAATT
Organism: Rutidosis leptorrhynchoides; assembly: GCF_046630445.1. Lineage (NCBI taxonomy): Eukaryota > Viridiplantae > Streptophyta > Magnoliopsida > Asterales > Asteraceae > Rutidosis > Rutidosis leptorrhynchoides. Next base: position 105,757,924 of record NC_092343.1, read on the forward strand.
TTAAAATCCAACGGTAAACTAAATTTCGGTTAGGTGACCTTTATCCGGTCATTTAATTTAGCTAGGTAGTCATTATATGAAAATTGCAATCCTTTTGTAACTTCTTAGTTATGGGATCATGCAATCCTTTTACATGGCATATTTATCCCATCAACGCCTATTTGTTCCTCATGCTTCGGTGACACTAAGTTCAAGATTTCCAAATCAAGTCGTCCGACTTGTGTTAACGTGTAAATTTAACATACAAGTGGTTAGGTGACCTTTATCCCACAAGTGTGCAAAATTCACCTTAATCATATTAGTTTGCTCATAACGGTTAGGTGACCTTTATCCCATTATGAGTTCCCTAATATGTTTAAGTGTCACACAAAAGGATGGCGTTTAACTTGTTTGCCTTGTTAATAAGGGATTTTAAGGTTTCATTATTTCTAGTTTAAGAAAACTTTTATGCCATACACCAACATGCATTTAGTGTATGGTACTTATGAAAAACCACTTTCATGTCTTGTAATTAAGCCAATTACTTGATATAAACCATTTTATATATGTGATCCTATTCATGTTCTTAATAACCGTTTATCAATGTCCTTTTGCCACTTTTAATTTAACCAATTAAATTATCGTTTTGCATGTCGTTAATAATGTCTAATTTAACCAATTAAATTGTCATTTTGCTTGTTGTTAACTTATGATTTACTTGTAGCAACCAAACATACAAACACAATAAACAACCATGCATGCAAAACATTGATATTATTACAAACCAAATGAATGAATAACAAATCAACCAAACAAGCATGCATTCAAACATAAGGTCAAGGCATTGATTGTGAACATTGATATATCAACAAAATGGCCAAAATGGAAGAACCCGAAACCCATTTTGGGTCCTAAAAAAATCGGCCAAAACATAAACCCACCCAAACCCGAACATTTTTACATTCTACTTTCATGCATGTTAATAGAATGCAAAGTTGGTGTGTTTTAAAGACCATGTATAAAAAGCATATTTCATAGACCTCGGCTCTAGATACCATTGATGGAATTTAACAAGTTCATAACAACATGTTCATATAGTTTACTTAATTACAAAACCAATTTAAATTAGAGTTAAAGCAAGTGGAAACATAATGTTAAGTTCATGTTTATATGTATAGCCATTTAGTTAAATTCCATGTTAATATCAAGTCTTGAATATATGCTTACATATAAGAACAAGAAGAGAGGATTCATACCTCCTCAAGCTTGTTGAGGGTTGTTTTCAAATGAGCAAGATGATGAAGAATGGAGCTCCAAAAGATGAAGCCTCAAGTTGTAATACCCCAAGCTTTTAATACCAAACCTTTGTACTTTAGTTAGGATTTATTAACACTTGAATTTAGCTTCAAAATTAAACTTAAGAACCCTCTTAAACCTTCCAAAAGGCCATGGCCAGACAGCAACTGGATGGGGTTTTGTGCAGTTTTTTTTTTTTTTTTGAAGTATATTTGATGTATTTGCATGTGTGTGTTGCTTCTAGTCAAGGGACATGCATATATAGAATTGTGTTATAGAAAGCAACAAGAATAAGCATGGGATGGGATGGTTTTCTTGGGGCACCAAAATCTGCCCACCATCTCCATATTTTATAAATAAACTTTGTTATTTATAAAACTTGTATAAAACCCATTTATTGTTATGTTACTTATATATTTTATAAACCTTTTATAAAATATAACACAATATAATTATTTAAACCTATAAATAATTATATAGAAATTATCCAAATAATTTATCTCAAGTGATATTATTTTAGAAAACCGATTTTCTAAAATTCAAGTGTCGCGTATTTATTTAACGATCCAATCGTTAAGATTAAATACATATAAGGTGTCGGTAAGCTTGTTTTTGGGTATGACCCGACTTGGATCATAACATATTAGCCACATTAATTTAATATGTCTCTTGGGCATACGAAAAACCTTCATAATCGTCATGTCAAACGAAGATAAATGATGTAGAACGTCATGTAGAATGAAGATAATCGATGTAGGTCATCATGTAGTATGATGATTATGCTGGAGGTACAGACTGTGAGTTTGAGGCGTGTAGTGTTGAGGCTTGTGATGTGGATGTTGTTGTTTGTGGTACTGGTGTTGCCGGTGTTGTTGCTGAAGTTGGTAGGTTTTGCACCACGGTTTCCAAATTGATTACTCGAGCGCGAAGTTCGTTGACTTCTTCTATTACACCGGGATGATTGTTGGTTCGGACGAATGGTTGAATAAAATCCAGAATTTTAGATAGAATATAATAGTAGCGAGATACTCTGGAAATGAGAGAGAAAATGGTGTTTCAAACAGGTTCACCGGTAAGTGCTTCAGGTTCTTCGCCAAAAGGTGAATTCGGTTGGTGGAAGGGATCGCCTTCTTCGCGTCTCCATTGATTAAGTCGACTACGAACCCATCAGATGAACTGGAGATGGATGATTGGATGATTCATTCTGGTGGCGCTGCTTTCGGAGCTTAGGTGAACGTCCGTGTCGGAATAACTGTCGGGTTCCGAAGAACTTGAACTAATAACAAGTTCCATTTCATAATATTGAATAAAGAATTTTTCAATATGAAATGATTATCGGATACCAGATGATATTCTAATTACATAGAATATCTATATATATAGTACTAAAGATTTCGTAGACTACAGAGGAATTTACGGCATATGTCAGGCAGTCTACAGTAACAGATACGCTAAGATATGGATTAGCAGATACGCTAAGATATGAATTTTGTCTATACACTATTCATGCAATCAATGCAATAAGATGTGTCTAGACTAAGAATGATAAGCACGTAATTTCTGACAACAAATGATAAGCAAAACTTTTGACATGCAGACACGGTCGAAGTTCAGACTCACTAATGCATCCTAACGACTATCAGTTAGACACACTAATACAGACCTAGTTCGCTAAGGCCACCTCTCTGATACCACATGAAGTGACCCGTCCTAATCCATCTAGACGAATACATTACATTTGGTTACATCGCGAGGTACTTGACCTCTATATGATACATTTTACAAATATTGCATTCGTTTTTAAAAGACAAACTTTCATTACATCGAAAGTTGACGGCATGCATACCATTTCATAATATATCTAACTATAATTGACTTACTAATAATCTTGATGAACTCAACGAATCGAATGCAACATCTTTTGAAATATGTCATGAATGACTCCAAGTAATATCTCTAAAATGAGCAAATGCACAGCGGAAGATTTCTTTCATACCTGAGAATAAACATGCTTTAAAGTGTCAACCAAAAGGTTGGTGAGTTCATTAGTTTATCATAAACATTCATTTCCATCATTTTAATAGACCACAAGATTTCATATATTTAATTGTACACGTAACCCGAGTACAAAATAACACGCGTAACCCGCGAATTAAAAATCATTCATATGGTGAACGCTTGATAACCGACTTAACTTTAATGCATAGAATATCCCCAAACAGAACCTCTCGTCTGTATAATAATAATAATCTCGAAGTACTAAAGCATCCGTACCCCGGATGGGCTTGTCGAGATCCATAGATCTATCTTTATGATTCGCGTTAATTAGAGGCCATACCCGTTTCCTAATTATTAGGTTACCAAGCTAAAAAGGGGTGATATTCAATATTCATAATCCAGCCATAGAATATAGTTTTTGATCACTTGTGTCTATTTCGTAAAACATTAATAAAATCAGCGCATGTATTCTCAGTCCCAAAAATATATATAAAAAGGGAGTAATGAAACTAATAATATTGTATTTTGTAGTAAAAATATATATGACGACATTGAACAATTTTAGGGTTGGCCTCGGATTCACGAACCTATATCATTTGTATATTTATTAATATACATAATTGTAATCGAATAAATATATATATATATATATATATATATATATATATATATATATATATATATATATATATATATATATATATATAGGAATTTATTAGTTATATTCTTTTTATATTAATAGTATATATATATATATATATATATATGTTTCATATATTCATTTTATATATAAAAATATTAATTTTTGTTATGTTATAAGTATTAAATATATCATTTATATATATATATATATATATATATATATATATATATATATATATATATATATATATATATATATATATATATATATATATATATATATATATATATATATATATATATATAAACATGTAATAATAATCAAACCCGTTTGTATATATGTTAATTATATATTACTTATTCAAAATAGTAATGTAATATTTATATATTTATCATATATGTATCTGATACATTTTTATATAAATAACTTTTAGTTTGTAAAAAAAATGATTTTAATAATATTAACACAGTGTTGATAATAATAATATTTATGTTTCATAATGACAATATTAATTTTTAATAATAATACTAGTTATTTTATTTGTAGTAATATTAATAATGATAATAATAATATATTGACAATAATGATATTTATAATAATGATAATACTAGTAATAAAAATAATGATAATAATAATATTAATAATAATGATAAAATCATGTTTAATGATAATAATACTAATAATGATAATAAATGTTACTTTTAATAATATGATACTTTTGATGATACTTTAATTAAATGATAATTTTAGTCAAATGTTAACTTTAATAATAATGTTACTCTTAATAATAATAATAATAATAATAATAATAATAATAATAATAATAATAATAATAATAATAATAATAATAATAATAATAATAATAATAATAATAATAATAATAATAATAATAATAATAATAATAATAATAATAATAATAGCAAACTACCTCAAAGTAACAAGTTCTCAAAAAATTTCCCCAACCCGGGCTCGAACCCGCGACCTCCCGCTCACACAACACCACACCAAACCATTCCACTGCAACTACCTTTCTGATTTAACACACATCCTAATTTATTTAACCCTGTTTTTCTGTGCTTATCTTCTTCTTTTTCATTAACATCATCAAAATCATAATCCTAGTTATAATCATAATCACATAAACCCCACGGCATCATCATATCCTAATAAATATCATTATCAACTTGATCATCATACCCATCATAACAACATCACCAGAATATTTAACGACTTCATCATCTCTGCATTTAATCTTCTCGGGCCAAATGATAAAACAAAACATAAGCCCAACAAAATGTTACAAGTTCAAACAACAAGCCCAAGTACTTAAAAGAAATAAGTCCACTGTTTATCTAACCTAATGGCCCAGGTCTAGTTTCGATCCATAATCACTTAAACTAACTCGATTGCATCATTCAACAATATTAGTCGAAGGGTCTGTTTCAAAATAAAAATTTTATAGCAGTAGCCATCAACAAGAAAAATACTTCGGTCCCTCTTCTATGTGCATCATTTTAATCCTAACCATCTTGATATACATATCATCATCATCATCCTTATGTCCATCGTCACCTTAATTAATTGTATGCGTGTGTTATTGTTGACAAGTACCAGGGAGAAGATCACAGAAAACGAACGATGGGTTTGCAAAATTTGTGGCTCAATAGTTCATATATTTGAAGCCCACTAATACAAATAAAAAAAAGGTTTTTGGTTTAATAATTAAGAAATCCTACAACAATAGCAAGTTGGTGGTGGTCATGTGATACAAGTTGACAAGTGGTTTGGTGTAATTGACTGTCGGTGGTAAAAAATAATATATAAAACGTCCCTTAAAGAATACTTGGTCGGCCATCACGTTTCCACTGGTTCTATATGTACACCGTATATATAAAAATCAAGTTGACATCTTTAAATTTATCAACTATCCTTCCTCAATTCAAGATGTTAACTTGTTAGGGTAAGATCAGAAAAATAGTCGACGTGGCAGCAGGTACACGGGCTTCATGGCAATAGAAAAATAGGAAGAAGAAAAATAATATGTATAGCGTTAGAGTGGTGGTTCGTCTAGATGATAAAGGTGGTGCTTGATGATGGTGGGTTTGAGGTTTGAACTAATTGAAGTAGGGAAGAACGAAATCCAAACAAAAAGAAAATATATAGGGTGATAGTGGTAGTTCAAGGTGGGTTTTGTTCATAGAAAACACGGTTTATAGTAGTAGTATTAACTCGAAGATGTTCGTTTGATAATTGATTGATGTTTGTGAGGGTTCGACTAAAACAGATAATATTAGAAGTTGGTGTTGGTGGTGTGTCTTCATATTTAATCTGTATGTATTTGGTGATGGGGTGGCGATAGCATGGGTTCCAAGGTGGCGAGGTGATCGTTTTATAGAGGTAAAAAGAAAATGCAAGTTTGTAACGGTGGTTGTTTAGTGTAGTAGTGGTGTTTGATGGTGCTCGAAGAATGAATCAAAAGTAACAAAATTACATACCTGTGCAGCAGTAGCAACTCGTGATGAGTGGTGGGTTGAGGTGTTTGATTCATGTATATCGATTATATATAGATACATAATATAATTCTGTGATTTGTGGTTAAACCAAAATAGAATAACATAGCAGCAGCTTTTGGTCGTGATGGGTTACGGTGATTCTCCAGGTGCTATAAGGTGTAGGTTGTGTTAGTGTAATTCAAACACGATGGGTGTTCGTTTTAGACTTCAACCGAATTAAGTGAACTTGTGGTTGTCGTTGTATTTGAAAAAGAAGCAGAAGAGATAGAAGGGAAGAAGATTGGAAGGGTGAAGTGTTTGTATCTCCATAAATTGTTTATATATGTTAGTATATATATAAAGAGTTTTTGACAGGTAACCACTACACAATAATTTACCTATAATCAATATTAGATTGAAATCAACAGTAATATCGATTTCATTGTTTTCACTTTTCAAATTAGAATAGATTCTTAGAATGAGATTGAAAGAGATTAAAAATAGAAAGCACAGTATTCCTAATTATAATATAATTTAGGATTTAAACGTGTTAAATTGTTAGCCGTCACCATTTACGGACTAAATCACGTACTCCGTCGTTAATCAGTGGCGAATAAAAGTCTTCAGAAAAATTCCATATTTTTAAATTAATTATATTCATTTCTTTTGGTCATTATGATATAGAATTCAGTCACTAACTATTAAATAAAAATTACATTAATTATTCACTCCCAACCCTAAGTAAAATATAAAAAGTTTTAAAATTCAACAAATAATTTCTAAATATATTTTAAATAAGTCTATAATTTATAGAACTCATTTTCGGATCACCGTTTATTTTAAATCATATAAGATTGAATTAAACTTCTCTAAATAATAATCGAAACATCCAAAGAGTATTACAATCATTAAATAATTATATTTAATATACTCTATACATATATTTATATTTATTTTTATATGTATACACATTTATTTACAAATAATGGTTCGTGAATCGTCGAGACTAGTCGAAGGTCAATTGAATATATGAAAAAGTTCAAAATTTTTGAGATACAACATTACAGACTTTGCTTATCGTGTCGAAATTATATAAAGATTAAGTTTAAATTTGGTCGAAATTTTTCGGGTCGTCATAGTATTAATCTCCAAATAAGATTAATCAACTTCCTAAGTCCCTTTAAGGAAGTAAATCACTAAGCTAGCCTATGCTTCCACTAATTGAAGTTACAAGACTTATACACTCTGTAATGATGATCCTAACACAATACTAGGACACACATTACATTAAGTAAACTCACAAGATAAATGATTTTGATTAGTAAGTTTACAACAACCCAATTCTATATCTATAAGATCATAGAATCTTCTCTTGCTTGATCACATTTGAGTAGTAGTTGATGCACTTGTGATCACCGGAGATAAGCTTTTGAAATCTGCAAGAGGGTCACCTTTAAATGCTCTTAAATGTTTACCTTTTATAGTGGGATTCAAAAAATAGCCGTTGACACAAGGTTGCCTGCACTGTCGACCGTAGTGCGACCGTGTATGCTCCAGTCCAAAATTGGTATCAATTGTATAGCCGTTTGACTCAGATTTGAACACCACATTTTGGCACCTTTACTCCTTCTAGCACCTGCAAAAGAAACCAAACATCCTATACAAGTACTATATGCATTAAGTGTGTGAGATTTGGTCTTATTGCATGAAAGTGACTAATCATTCCAAAAGTGGCAAACCCAACATTCTTGGAGAATTGTCTTGATTGATATTTAGGGAAATTTCAGTTTGGTCAAGACTTAGTTAGTCACATTAATGCTCTTGGTTCGATTCTAAAGGCTAGTCACTATATCATTAACTTCCTAGTTCCAATTAATCACAAGTCATGTTTCATTTGAGTTTAGTTAGGGATTAATTGAATAATGTCTCAATAAGATAATCATGTAGTATGTAGAGACATTAAGGTTAAGTTATTCTTGAACAAGCAATCACACTTAGTTACTTAGACTAGACCAAATAGACAATTGACTATAGTTTCATTGTGAACCATTTTACACTTAATCTATTGGAGTAGGTTAGTTACTTGAATCCTAACTAATGAGCACATGACAAACATATTAATCAAGTTGACAAGTTTATGAGTATTAAGCATTATTAGCAAGTAGCAAGTAATACTCACGTATCAAGAGATAGTTATTCTAGGATCAATCATATAGATACTTGCACAACTTATAATTCAAGCACTTAATAAGTTTAATGTGCAATATAACACATTACAAGATTAATGTGTAAGCACACATTAATGTCCAACACATGCACAAGGGAAGAGCAATCTCTAGTTGGGACTTGGTGACCATCCTAAATGTATCTAAGTTTATTTTAGGATTACAAGTCATTTCTAGTATAATCTTGAGAGCATGGTTCTTCATTTAACCTTAATTAATCACCAAGTCATTTCTAATAGCAATTATTGTTCTAGTGATATTGGCTTAAGTGTGTTGGTACTTGATGATCATACTAAGGATATCTAGATAAGAATTAAGATCACAAGTTGTTGATTAACACTTATGTGTTATGCCTAATCTTGGTTAATTTGTCATTAAGATGTCGTTAGGCGTAATTAATCACAATTAGTGTTTTTATGACCAAAACTCAATTGAGTATGGAGAAGGCATCTATCCTAAGCATGTTGAGAAAGGTTTCATGAATTATAGATGTCAGGAACTAGTCAAACTTTATTTGGTCAAAAATGGTGACAGAAGAAACTGCAGTCGCACTGCGGTTAACCGTGGTGGCGACCGTGCAAATTATTTTCACAAAACTGCGTTGCAATTCAGTTTGGGGTTTCACGGTTGACTATGCAGTCGACCGTACCTCGACCATGTGTTTTCCTGAACTTTTAATTTCATTCTTAATCCTATGTTTGACTTGGTCATTTGCAAGATAAAGTATAGATTAGTGACCTTGCGTGTTTTATGTTAAGATGTCAGTCATCACTTATGCATATGTATGTGTCATCATCAAAACATATTCTTTGGTTAATTACACTTTGGTTAATCATACTTAAGTTTATTGTTTAGTGTATTAACCCACATTCAACCAACATTCTCCCCCTTTTTGATGATGACAAACATACAAGTGATAAGGGAAATTTTGCTATAAATATGCAAGTGTTAACAATCACTTGTATCCATCTTTCTCCCCTTTTTGTTGAAGCAAAAAGGTTAGCTCCCCCTAGAACTAAGCTCTCCCTTAGAACAAAACTCCCCCTTAAATTGTGCATGTTGGAAAAACATATATTAAAACATAGCAAGCACACATTTTATTCAAAGCAATCATGAAATATAGTGATGCATATATGAAAATAGGTATGGAGGGTACAGTGAATCAATCCTAAGTTTTTTCTACATGGGATGAGATGTGCTTGGGTGAGATGAGCATTTTCCACAAACAAGATTGTTCAGAAAGCATCGCAGGATCTTGTGAGTTCGACGATTCTGGCGATGAAGGATGGACATTTGAGTGGAGGATAATAGTGCAATGAACTGGTCATCTTCCATACTATCATCAGATCCCGTAACACTCCATGCAAGTGTGTTCTATCCTTCTGTTTCTTCGTTAAAAGGTCAAACCGAATCGTAGTTGATTGGGAGGGAGGTTAGACCAACAGGATGTACGTCACGAACACACAGTTGTGTGAAGAGCTTCGTTAAGTGTGCTCCATAGGGAAGACATAGAGATTCATTGTACACCAATCCATCATCCTCTTTGTCATGAATAGTGCCATGTTGACTTGAATTCGGTGTTGGAGACACCAGAGTAGTGAGGCTTCACAGGCATGAACGTTTGTGGATAGTGTTTCCCCCTTGCAGTAGATATTGTGACTTATGACTTTGAGCCAAAGGTCAAACTTAGGCGCAAGATGATTTTCCTTAAGTCCATCACTTTGGATTTCAATGTGATTGATTGGCCTTTGACAAAAGGTGTTGATGATATCACCTTTTGTGACAAATTCGGGAAGACAGGGGAGATATGGACTATAGGAGAAACATTCCACGCCTTCATCGAGAACATGCATGAATCTTCCAAAGTCCTTAAGAGACATGGAAAACCCTTTGTCAAACAACCGAAATTTGACATTATTTGGGGGAGTGAATTCATAGTTAGCATAGAATTCACGAACAAGAGTGGAGTGAATGAGACCTTTTAAGGTTAAAAATGAATCCCATTTTATGTGAGCAAAATTTTTGAGAAGCTCTTTCGAAAAATGCTAAATAGTGACCATACAACCTTCGGCAACTGGTCTAGTGCTAACCATTTGTCAGTTGCGGTTGATCACATCTCGTTCTTCTTGGGTGTTAGGAAAGTGATTGTCAAAGGAGTCGGAAACTGAAGATGACAAGTCAATCACAAAAGGATTGTTAGGAGAGTTGTTTGCTTGACTCATTTTGAGTGAGATGGTGTAGTGAGTTTTACATCATAATCTACTCAATTTAAAGGGAAAAAGATGAACCTTCATTTAATCTTTCATATTTTTGAGTACGATTGAGGCATTATAATATTCAAATGTGTTATGTCTACATTCAACCATAGCATAATTGTCTCACTCATTCCTTACCACAATTAACCTTTTTTAAGGAATTCTTAGAGTGATTCACTTGAAGTCTCATCCTCGGTGTCGCTTGCCTTGCAGGTCAACTTCTTTATTACCCCTTTCATCATCTTCACAATTTTTGACTTCTTTTTGAGATTCTTAATTTGCTCCTTGTAGATTTTGTCCAACTTTCCCATTATCTTACATCCTTGAACTTGTTCATTAGCTTCTTCGTCTTCACTGTCAGGTATCACAGTATTTTTTCTACTGGTCCCTGCTTCACTAGGCGTCCTTTTTCGTTTTCGGGTGGTTACTTCTGAGGTTTTTGGTCCTTTGAATATGGCAAGTGTAGGTTGATGAAAGTTATTACTTGTGACACCCAAATAATCAAACACTTTATTGAGATGTAGTCCATAGGGTAATGCACGAGTGGTTTCCGTAACGGTTCCGTTCATCCTTGATGCCATGAGATACGCCATGTTTACTTCGATGTCATTTTCTAGGCACAACATCAGAGTAAATTGAGTGGCATTGACGTTTGCTTGATTACCAGATTTGCAATAAATGTTGTGGATGATGATTTTGTTCCAAGTGTCATATTCATGGCGAAGGTGTTTCCCTTGTACACCAGACTTCTCAATTTTAGCTCTTGGAGCATCATTTTTGCATAGTGTATCGATTAGAGGAGTTTTGTCTGAAATGAAGTCAGGAAGATTCGAAAGATCATGTTGCCTGTTGTAGAACTTTTCTCCCTCAGTGGGAACATTCAACATGATCCCGAAGTCCTTGAGTGAATAACGATAATTAACGCCCAGAAGATTGAAGAATACTTCATCATTCACAAAGTTGAAATTAGCGTAAAATTCTCGAATGAGTGAGGGATAGATCGGACCTTTTAGAGTGAGAAAGGATTTCCATTTGAGTTTTTCAAACTGCCTTACAAGTTCAGGCATTTCAGTGTGAGCAACTCTTCTTCCTTCAGCAATTTTTCTGCCTGACAGAAATTCAATGTTGTAGGCAATTCTCTCTTTAAGATCAGATGGCGGATCATATGAGTCTTTTCTTTTTGCTACAACGGTCTTGCCTTTTCCTCTTGCCATTTTCTACACAATGATTCTTCAGATTAGTTCAAAGTGTATAATTTCAATTGCAGGCAACATGTTTTGCAAACTTTAATTATCATCAATACTTCGACGTTTTGATGTTAATGTTCTTCACATTTTCACTCTTCATTAGTGTCAATGAGTTTGCAACTAGATTAAGATTTTCACAAAGTTCATATGTGTTCTAGACTTTTGAAATCATCATCAACACATGTTTTGACATTCAACATTATTACACTCAATTAGCAACAATGTCATTTATATCATATGAACAATGCTTCTATGAAAATCTAACCTAGATGTATAATGAACCCTAGAATTATCCAAAGTTAAATCAATGCATACAATAATCATTACTACAATCGTTTCTAAATTGTTCTTCAAGAACAATTTCAATTGTTTGCATCAATTTAGGTTTTGATTCATTCTAGTTAGGGTTTCTTCATAACCCTAATTCATCATACAAACACAATTGAATGTTAGAAAACCAAGGATTAATCATACCGAAAGTAGGAATTGATATTGAGGGAATGAGCGTTCTTCTTTGTGTGGTCAATCTCCTCAGCTGTGTGTAGGTGTGTGTGTTTTGAAGTGGGTTAAAATAAATAAAAGTGAGGGTTTAATTTAATTTAAAACAGAATCAGACCACGCACGATCGAAGCACGGTCGACCGTGGTGTTAGCCGTGTAGATATTTTTCCATGCACAGGACAGGAGTCTGCGGTTGAGTATACGGTCAGCTGTGGTGCTGTTGTGGATCCTTCTGATCACTCATTTCTTCACTTCTTCTTTCTTCGAACACATTTTGACGATTCTTAGGTTCTCTAGAATACTTGAGGACAAGTTTTCTTTTCCTAACATTGAATGATTACATCCTCCCGATGTTTAATCATCAATGACACGTAATATACTATATCTATATGTATATTTATATTCAATCACACATAGTATACACACAACGCATCAATCTAGTATTTAGCATGCAATACATGTTTTCACATAAACACACAATCCTAAGGCAAGTAAGCTTCCTACACTTGATCTTTTAAAATCATTTTTCAAAAACAATTTGCATTTGTAAAAAAAACCTTTCATTTATACAAAGTCTTGTGACAAGGTTATTTTCATTAGCATTTTGATCATTGATTTTGATTGATTTTAAGATTACCTAATCCTTGACTTATCCCTACCATGGAATTGCTAGCTTGATCCATTTTTCCCATGTTTTAAATTTTTCTAATAATAGACAATGGACTTTGATTACAAGATTTGTGTTTGCTAGAGTCGTGACATACATTCATTTTATGTTAACCTCTTGTTGAATCACAAATAGTTATCCTTTCAAGTTTTCTTTTTAAAGAGTTATTTTCATCAATTAAAACTTTGTAAAGTTGTCTAACTTTGTGTAATTCTTTCTCCAAAAGTTTTACTTTGTCACGACTACTATCATACACAAATTTAATGGACTTGTAATCATCTAACAATTCTTCATAATTAGAAGGATAGAGTACATGTACCTCATTGTAATCCATGCTTGAGACATCATCTTCTTTGAATGGAGATTCAACATCTTCTTCACTTTGACCATCTTGATCCACATCATTCCAAGAACTTATGAGGCAAAAGTCTCCATCTTCATTCAACCCTTTTGCTTGAAAATCACCAACCTTTTTCAAACCCTTCTTTATTCCTCTACCCTTTAAACTCCTAGAGTTTAAATCTTCTTGAGAACATAGTGAGTCCCAACATTCTTTTGTACTTTCACATGAGATTATCTTTAATCTTTGTTCACTAGGAAGAATTCCATGAAGTAGTGAAATTGCATCAAATTGTTTCAAAACATCATTGTTTTGAAAAGTTGACTTCACTAGTCTTGAACTAGCTTGTGGTACAAAGTCTCCTACTTTGATTATTCTCCACAAGTAGTAATCCTTGGATTTGAGATAAGACTCAAATCTTGATTTCCACACATCAATATTCATCTTATCAAAGATTGGTGCTTCTTTCACCAATTCTTCCAAATATCCCATAGTTTGAGTTGATCCGAGAATCGTTGACTCAAGTTTTTGCACAAAACGAATTTTGACGTTTTCGCGATCGTTTGCAGTGCAATGATTTGAGCAACCACTCTGATACCAATTGTAAGTAACTAGAGGGGGGTGAATAGTTATTTAATACGTTTTTACCAATTTTTCGATTGATCACCAAATTCAATTTTACTTTGATCAACCAACTCAACTCAAACTTGATGTGTGTAGTGTATATGTTCAAATGATAAATGAAGTAATGTAAAGAACATAGACACAAGGATTTATAGTGGTTCGGGTGGATGTTAACTAATTGTTGGTCCCTTGATTAACAACAGGATTATTGTAGAGGGGGGTGAATATAATTTATTTTAATTAACTAACCAATTAAACACTGTTTAGTATTCAAGCATGTAATGTAAATAGAGTCAAAGGTAATTTTTTAACTGTTATTCTTTATTGATTAAATCACAAAGAATTACAACTATCCTTGGCGAAATGATAGATGGTTGATACAGATTTACCTAGGTATAGCTATGAGGATAAACTTAAAGCTATTACACGTTTTGGACTCTAAATAAATAAACCCACACCACTAGTTGTTAAAATAGTGGATACAACAATTTATAGTAGTCCTATTAACCGTGTAATGGTTCTATTGTCCACTGGTACATAGGATGTCTGTACTTGTGGGGACAACAGTATCAGAGAGTGTGCTCTCCTCTTTCCTCTTTGGTAGCTATTTGCAGGAACACCCCAATTAGGTTTGGCACCACTATTCGTTTAAACAAATAGAATGTTGTGTTCCTTAGGCATTGACAAAGTATAACACATGTCTACACATGTGTTAAACTTCTGCATTCCCACGTGGTCTTTTAAGGTCACTTGTCAGCCGCCGACGCGTGTCCTTTCCTGTTCAACTTTGTCTTTGACTTCTGTTGAATAGTACAATTGATGTAGACCACTCAGGAAACCACCATGCTTGTAATGGAGCATGGTTGTCTTGTGTTGTATGCTGCTTACCAGGTTTACTGGTTCTTCTTATGCTGAGTCACTTGATATTCTTGAATTACTGGGTACTCATCATGTGCTGATTCAAAGAATACACTCTACCTTGTGCTGGTAGACTAGGCAGCAAACTAAACACTAGACACAGCAATATTTGCTGTCTATATATAAACAAACTTATGCTGGCTGCACATAACATTTTAGTGCAAATAAATTACAGTTTTGTCATAATTAAATCCTTAATTATTTTGGGGACTCAACAATCTCCCCCTATTTGATGATGACAAAACTTATGACATTTAGAGAAAACACTAAAGCTAGCACATAGGGACCTATTGAAAAATAGGCACTAAACTTGTCCCTTTTTAAGTTTGTTTTGGGATCTTTTGCTTAGTTATCTATATCTTATAATTCGATATGATTTTGAAGATAAACTCATTTCACTTTCATTACAACAGAGTATATACAGTAATTGCAAGAACATCATAATGAAAAATGAAATAAACAAAAGATACAATTTGAGCACTAGAGGGCTATCTATCTTTATCTTTATCTAATTCATCTTCAGATAGCTCCTCTTGTTTGATTTTCCAGGCTTCAGGAAATAGGATAGGTATATCAGCAGGGTCAAATACAGGGATATGAGGAGGTAGAATGATGGGATCTCTTCTTTGTGGGCCTTCACCAGTCTATTTCTTTCCTTTAGGTTTTTGAGAGAGTACTTCTTCTATGTTTACTACTGGTGCATTCCCAAATTTTGTTGCTTTGTTGAAGAGCTCTTGGAGTTCTGGCTTCAATGTCTTTTTAATACCACTTTCAGCTTTACCAATGAAGTACCCCAATATCTCCATCCATTCACTGAATCCTAAGGATCGTAACTCATCATAGTTTATCCTTTCTTGAACATTATTCTCCCTGCTGACATTGAAAGCTCTTTTTGAGCCTCTGTGCACATTGATGATCTTGCTAGGATTTGATCTTCTGTTCATCACATCACCATACCTGCTCCTATAATAATGATCAGATAGTTCTATGGTTCGGTCAGTTTCCATAGGAGCAGTAGCAGGTGCTTTCTCAGCAGCTTCTAGTTTATCAAAGGCCTTATCATGTTCCTTGACAATGGCTTTAACTAATTTGAGGGACTCAGCCTCTTGCTTTCTATCAGCAGCCAATCTGTCTTATTCTTCCTGAAGCCTTAACCTCTCAGCGAGTTCAGCATCAGCAGCCTCCCTTCTTTGCCTTTCAGCTTCTAAGCCTAACAGATAATCATCGGCATTAATTTTTAGGGATTTTGCTGTTTCAATCATCTTTCTACCCTCTTCAGTTCTAAGGGCAGCACGATACTGCCTTAGATCCATACCCAGCTGGCGAGCCTCTTGAAATTGAGCTTTCTCCTCATCAGTAGAGAGCCTTTGACCACTGTTATTTAAATATACACCAATTTCAATGCCATAAGTCAAGGCAGTGATGTAGAATGGCTGATCAAGAGGATGATGCAGAAATCTAACTTGGCGTATCCTTTCATTAATAGCTGCTTTTCTTTGCTCAAGCAATTCTGGTACAGTGATCTCCATCCTATAAGCCTCTCTTTCATATGGATTCATTCTAAATAGATCTGGCTCACCATGGGCAACTAGATCATCTTCCCAAGTAGTGTGTTTATCATGACGTTTTGGGGAAGATGGAGGATACATGGTTAATTCTGCAATGCCAGAAGAACTCACTGGAAACTAATTAACATGATTATCCTGTGTTCTATAAAAATAAGTGAGGGTCTGGGAGATATAGGTAATTGAACAAATAAGTGATCTCCTCTACCCTAGACTGTAAAGTCAGCAGGATTAGCCGTATCATCATCTTGATTAGCACCCAGCTCAACCACCTTTGCTGGGTCTTCAACACTTGTAGCACCCAGCAGCACACTTCTGGCTGGGTCTTCTATCATAGCACTCCTTGCCGTGTCTTCAGTACCAGCTGACTAATTAGTATCAGCTGGCACACCTGCCACAGTATCTTCATCGGCTACCTCAAATAGGGGTCCTTTCCTTAGGGGATGGTTGTCCCTAGGAGCAGATTTCACCATTTGTCTGTCGATTGGAATGGGTTCAGCTGATGATTCTTGTGTTGATACTGGTTCTTGTGGAGGCAGATAGGGAATAATAGCAAGATGCTCCCCCTTACCATCATCAACATCAAGGTCTATTATTTCTGCTGGCTGTTGTTATGTAGCTGGCTGAGCATAAGATGCTGGTCGAGAAGATAAGCTAGTTTCCAATATTGCATCTAGCCATTTCATGAACACGTCAGCTCTTACTCCTCCTAACCCAGTAGATTGCAGATAATCTTTTATTTCTTCAGGGGTTATTCTCTTGATCCTGTCTGCTCGCTCGGCATACAGCTTTGCCTTTTTCTTGTCATACTTAACCATGAACTTAGCATTTCTTTTACGAGCATCTCTTTTATACTTTTTAATGCTGATTAGTTCATTATTAATATCCAACTTGTCTGGGTCCAGGCTTCTTCTATGTTCAATTCTATGATACTTACGAGCAACATAACCATTTGGCATTAAAGGCATCATTTAAATCTTGCTGTCTCTTCTGATGTCTCTCCAGTTTTCTTTTCATTTTCCTTTCAATCGTTTGAAAGACAATAAAAGATTCAGCAACAGCCAGCTCAGAAACATCACTGGGCTTACTGCCAGAACCAATATCATCCACTGATGTGGCAGACACACT
Source organism: Rutidosis leptorrhynchoides (assembly GCF_046630445.1). Taxonomy (NCBI): domain Eukaryota; kingdom Viridiplantae; phylum Streptophyta; class Magnoliopsida; order Asterales; family Asteraceae; genus Rutidosis; species Rutidosis leptorrhynchoides. The sequence goes on from NC_092343.1 coordinate 105,775,801, forward strand.
GGGTTAAGATTCACCAGCTGCCTGTACACCAGCTTCAGTATGAGCGTTGTTAGGCTTAGTGCCAGCACCTTGATCAGTACCAGTACCATCATCATCACCATCTCTCCTTTACTGTTTAGGAGCCTTGTCATGCTCATGCTCCCCCTCAGATTGTTTTCTCTTTTGGACTTCTTTTTAGACTTCTTCTCTCCCTTTTTGTCATCAGCAGGGGCTGAAGGGTGATCAGGGGAAACATGTGCATCAAGGTCACTATCTAACTCAGGAACTGAAAATGCAAAGTTGTTCCAGTCAGCATCAGTAGGAGAAAAATGGGCACCATGATCTACACCATATTTTTGGAGACACAGATTTGAAGTTCTAACTTCATTTCTTGCAACACCCATGGCCATTTGATTAACAGTGGCCCTAACATCTGCTTATAGGGCAGCCATTTGTTGCATAGTCTCCACCAATTGAAGATAAGCAGAGACAGGAACCATATTAGCCATTTGCTGCTCCTGCGAATCCAACCTCTCTGCCAATACCCGATTCTCTTCATTAAGAAAAAGATTCCTTTGATTAGCAGCATCAAGATCAGTTTGAAGACGGGCAATATGATCAGCATATTCATTATGAGAGATGATTCACCTCTTGAGGTCCTCCTCTTCTTCAAATTGTTTGAAAATAGCATCCACCACTAGATCAGCAAAAGCATAGACTTGTTTGAGCTGGTTTTCAATGGTAGAAGTGGTAACCTCCCCAGCTCTGCGTATTGCCTCAGTCATTCTATCAATAATAGCAGAGCGAATGGTGCTTTGTAGATCTAGTGTAACCTCAGCTAATGTCTTATAGACAGCCAGAGTGGAGATGACAGCCACCTCATCAGCAGTAAAACTGCTGGTCGAGGGGCGATCACTAGCAGCTAACGTAGAAGTACCTCTGTGGGGTGGTGGAGGTGGAAGGTCATAATTTGACTTGTCACCATGATCACCATCATTTTTACCTTTATCCGAAGGTTTAGAACCACTGGTATTCTTGTCAGCATCATTATCAGTATCATCAGTTAGATCCACTGGTTTGTCTTTGGAACCAGTCACATTATCATGAGTGACTGGTCCGCCCTTACAAGTACCTTTATCAGCATTACCATCAGATGAAGAAGATGATGAGGAAGAAGCTGATGAATCAAAAGGTACTGGCGAATCAGGGACATTCTGCATAACACATTTACCAGTAGCAGGATCTATGATGAACTTGAGAGGCCTCCATGTACTAGGTCATGGAGAAGCAGCTAGAGCCATACCAAAGTAGTGATAGTATGGCTGCTCATTAAATTGTTGTAGCATGGCCAACCTCTCATATATCTCTTCTCTTGCTAGTCGATCCAGCTGAGATAATATCTCAGTCAGCTCCTCTTCTGATAATTTGCTGGCTGGGACTATAGCACTTTGGGGATCAATGGTCAGCTGATCTACCAGCAAGGCAACTCTGGGAGTGATGGAAGCTCCCCTATTGATGAAGTTAGGTACAACTTCATCAGGATCTGGTACCTGGCACCCATATGGTTTCTTTTCAGCAGAAGCAGTAGCCTGAGAAGAATCAATGGTGGTAGTAGCAGAGGTACCAGCATCCATAGTAGGTTCTGTAGAACCAGTGACATGTGCAGTATAGGTAGCATGTGCTGTAAGAAGCTCATCAGTAAGCACCATGTCATCGTGGTCACTACCTGTGATAATCTCCTCAATAGAAGCAGTTGGAGAAGTAACAGTGGCAGTGCCAGAAATATGAATATAAAGAACCTCCTTAACAATATTACCAATGACCTTTTCAAGTGCAGGAGGAGGTTCCATTATCATCTCCTCAACTACTACAGAATCAGTAGTTGAAGCAGCAATACCAGAGATAGTAGGAGGAGTAGCAGAAATATCAGCAGTAGCTAACTCCTCTTTATTAGTAAGAACAGTGAAACCAGCAACCACATTGTCTCCAGTAGAGCCATTAGCAGTAGAAGCAACAGTACAAGTAGGAGTACCACCAGTAGACAAATCAGTAGCACCACCAACAGTAGCAGAAACAGAGAGCTCATCAGTAGAAACAATAATATCCTTTTCTTACTCCCCCTCTGCCTGTTCATCTACCCTGCTAAGAACTGAAACAAAAGAACATTTTATGTTAACAACTGTAGAACCAAATAAATTTAACTCAACAATTGTATCTGTTATTGGTCTCGGGGACAGACTGGTGATTTAGTCAGCCCTTAGATTGAGACAGAGTTAGGTGTCTGTAAGTACAGTTGTGACTCTGCTGACTCATTGGCAACACATGTTGACCCAGATAGTGTAAGAGTTCTGGCTGGTAATGATGTAGGAGTGAGACTCTTAGCAGGATCCAAGTAACATTTAGGCTGTGCAGTGGCCTGAGCTGATTCAACACGATGAGGAACCAGCTTAAGACTGCTTTGGGGGTCAGTTATGTTCCTGTTGGTTGTACTGTCAGCAGAGGATATTGCATGATGTTCTTTTTAGAAAAATGTGGAAGTGCCTGGTTAGAAGAGTATGGGTTGCTACTCTTCTTAACACTAGTTTTAAAACCAGTCAGCTTGGGAGTAAAGGTTGTGTCTACAGTTAAAAGATTTTTAATTTAGTTAGAGATTTCTACTGTTTGGTCTAGAGATGCACCAGGTTCCGTAGCAGCTTTCTTTGTAGAAGCAGCAGTTGAGACTGGGGCAATCCCTCCTGTGGTTAGCTTGGATCCAGCTTTAGCTCGTTTGGATTTACCTGTTACCAAGAAATAGTTAATCAACGAATTCCAATACTAGAAGTGGGTAGTCAGTATATAAGACTAGGGCTGTTCTTTATGATCAGAGAGCACTAGATTCTAATACAACTACTATTTTACCAGTATGTGAGACGGTAGCTGTACTAGTAGAGGTAGCTGGCTTCTTCCTTTTCATAGCTGGCTGTCGTTGAGGTCCCTCCCCCTCAACTGGTGCAAAACCAGAGGCAGTCATTGGGGCAACTCCACCTTGAGCAGCGAGATACTCAAGCATTGCTGGCGTCAAAGTATCATATGGAGCAGTATGTTTATCCTTTGGCATTCCTCCTTGCTTTAGAGGCAGGTCAAATGATTTATCAGCAATCTGCTGGTAAGCTTCACCCAGCTCATTTTCAAACACAAGGCTCAAGAACCTTGGAAAGGGGATTAGATGTGTTCGTTTAGGTGCAAGCACCATTTCCCTTAACCTGAGGTAGATCTCAGCTGCGTAGTCAATGTTCCTATTGAACAGCAAACCATGACCAATTTTGAGCTCAAAATCTGAGCACTGATCAAAACTACCGGACTTTTGGCTGATGCACAGGGTCAGCAGTCCAAAGAAGTAATACCATAGCGGTGGCATGTTCTTCCTTAGTGGTGTATGAGCAATTGGACCAGCATAACCAATTGTTTCCAGCACTTCCTTCCTCAAATCATCGCTCGTTGGTGAATGAAGAAATGGACCACCAGATAGCTGAAGGGCACGTTGGAGGGCATCAACAGTGATCGAGCAATCTAAGGTTTCAGTCACCATGCCACGAATACAAGGAGCATTCTGTTGAGTGGTGGCCATGGTGGCAGTATACCAAAATCTTGCTAAACAAGCCGGATAGAGGCGAGAAGGAACTTCGGTGATGGATCTCGCCAAGGGGCATCGCCTGATGTAGTCAATCAAAGCCTCATAGCCAATGTTGACTTTAGACTTGGGAATAGAGAGAGCGTGTGCTGCATTGCCTCTGAAAAGGCGAATCGGTGCATGGTCTGGTGCATTAGCAGCCCTAATTAGATTGGGGTGAAGATTGAACAGTGGACCCTGTACAGCTTGTTCCTCAACGACCGGTGGAGGTTTCTGTTCTGGTTGTTGTTGCTGTGGTTGGTGTTCCTCTGGTTTGTATTCTGTGGGTGGTGATTGTGGATGTTGTTGTTCTTGGTCTGCCATTGATGAAATCGTTGAAGATGGATGTATGAAAGATATGAAGATTTGTGATTTTAGAGAGAAGAGTGTATTTTTGGAAGGTAAATCAAAGAGTTAATAACCAAAGGTTATTATGTGGAGTTGATTGCCTTAGTTAACCTTTCGGATTGGTGGAAAAAGTGCAAGAGAGAGAAAATGGCAACTGTCATCTACAGGCGCGTGGGTAGACGTGACAGACTGGCACATTTTCAAGGGGACACAGACTGTTGACATGACGTTTAATCGGCTTGAACACTCATACCTCCCATTAAACATTAAATGCAGCAGTTTTCAAATCAATTTGAAGTTAAAAACCATAAGATAAATTTTGTATTAAATACAAAAATTCTTTGTGACATTTAATATGTAATGAATTTAATTTTAAATCATTGGGAGTAAACGAGTTTCAGATTTAAGGTATCATTTAAGTATTGTGAGCTATTTATTATTTCGTTTTGAACATGAATAACCATGATATAAAAGACCTTGTTGTGCTGACTGTTTGACAGGTAGGCAGTAAGTGAAACAAATTTTGACTTACTGGTTTGCCCTACATGTTGTAGAGCCAGCACACCAACAAAGTTGTCTTTTATTTTTAAAGTTCAAGCATACCCAGCTCAGAGATGAGATAGTTAAAATGTTTCTGATCTAAGGGCTTTGTGAAAAGATCTGCTAACTGCTGGTCTGTTGAAATAAAATGTAGCTCCACATCTCCTTTTTGAACATGATCCCTTATGAAATGATATCGAACGTCAATGTGCTTAGTTCTTGAATACATCACAGGATTGTTGGTAATAGCAATAGCACTTGTGTTATCACAGTAGATTGGAGTCTTTGTAACATGAACACCATAGTCCTTCAGCTAGCTTTGCATCCATAGAACTTGAGCAGTACAACTACTAGCAGAAACATATTCTGCCTCAGCAGTAGATGTGGACACAGTATTTTGCTTTTTGCTCGTCCAGCTGACTAGCCTACCACCCAGTAACTGGAAACCACCAGTAGTAATTTTTCTCTCTATTTTACACCCTGTAAAGTCAGTATCTGAATCCCCAATTGGCTCAAAATCCTGGTCTTTGGGATACCAAAGACCACGTTTAGCAGTACCTTTCAGATACCTAAATATCCCTTTTACTGCTAGCAAGTGTGACTCTTTAGGATTAGCTTGATATCTGGCACAGAGACATGTGGCAAACATAATATCTGGTCTGCTGGCTGTAAGATAAAGTAGGGACCCAATCATACCTCTATATTCGGTGGTATTGACTGGTTGACCATTGGGATCAGCATTTATTTTAATAGATGCTTCCATTGGGGTCCCTATATCCTTTAAACAGGCCAGACCAAATTTCTTTAACATATCTTTGATATATTTATCTTGACTTATAAGAATTCCATCATCAAGTTGTTTAATTTGCAATCCTAAAAAGTATTGCAAATCTCTTTGTAAGCTCATTTCATATGTCTTTGACATAAGTTTTGAAAAATCTTGACAATGATTCTCATTTTTAGATCCATAAATAATATCATCCACATATATCTGTACCATCAAGAGATCACCATCTATCTCTTTTGAGAACAGAGTGGTATCAATTGTTCCAACTTTAAAACCTATACCAGTAAGATACACATGAAGTGTCTCATACCATGCTCTTGGTGACTGTTTGAGGCCATAAAGAGCTTTGTCTAAATTGTAGACATGGTCTGGATATTTACGGCTTACAAAACCAGGAGGCTGTTTGACATAAACTTCTTCTTGCAGCTTCCCATTTAGAAATGCATATTTAACATCCATCTGGAATACCCTAAAGTTCATCTTAGCAGCATATGCTAAGAACAATCTGATAGCTTCCATCCTAGACACTGGAGCATATGTCTCTTCATAATCTAATCCTTCTTCCTGTTTGAAACCCTGAGCTACCAATCTAGCTTTGTTTCTGATCACAATCCCATCTTCATCCATCTTATTCTTGAAGACCCACTTGGTACCAATGAACTTCTTAGTTTCATCATCAGGTTTAGGTACCAATGTCCAAACCTTATTCCTATCAAACTGGGAGATCTCTTCTTGCATAGCTCCTGCCAAGCTTGTGTGACAACCCGGAAATTTCCGAGTTAATTAAAACAAAAATCCTTACATAATTTCATCTAAACTTCGACAAATTCCGACGATTCACGAACAATTATTTGTAAATACTAATACATTAGTATTAATTAATATTATTATTATTAATATAATATTTAACAATATTATCATTCTCATTTATAATTATCATTATCAGTATTGTTATTATTATTATTTATATTATCAATTATCATTTATTATTATTATGATTAATATGATTATTAATATCATTAACATAATTATTATTATTATTATCAAATATTGTTATTATAAAAATAAATACAATCTAATATTATTATTATCATTAATAATAATATTATTACCATTTTTATAATTATTATTATCTTTATTAATGATATTATTATTATTAATATTATTAAAAAATATCATTATTCTTGTTATTTATATTAGTATTCTTATATTAAAAGCATTATTATTATTATTATTATTAATACAATTATTACTATTATTATTAATATGATTATTATTATTAAATTAATTATTAATATAAAATAAATTAACAGAATCAATGTATACCTAAATTAGGTAACTACTTATAATTATTTTATTTTATTTTTATATTTGATCGAGGAATCCAAATCTGTTTTAATTATTTTAATTAGATTATATCTGCTTTTCAATTTTTTTATCTGCCTTTATATTTTTTTTATTTTTGCTGTTCTTCATCTTGATATATTTTTTATTCAGCTACTGGTTTTGATTTTGGTATCTATCGACCATTTTCATTATAAAACGAACCATTTGATTGTTTCATCAACAATATCAGTTATCAATCATATTCAAATATCAAATTATCAGATTAAATAAAAATAAAAAAGGGAAACTGCAGTCGTAAGCATCTGTTCTTGTCCATTTTTTTAGCTCGATTTCGATTTTTATTTGAAAATCCTTAATTTCAGTTTTGTTAGGAATGAATTACTCAAACTTTCTGCAAAATCTCAAATTCTAATTCATCGTATCGAGTTTTAATTTTCGAGTCAAAGGTTCGAAGCTAAAAAGTCAACTGTTTCGTTCTTGAAGAAATTCAAACTCGTTTTGATATTTTTTGTTAAATTGATGAATTGGAAAGATTATACTAATGATATGTAACATATTTCATGTTTTAAGGTTTGTCCAAAACGAGCTTAAAATCAAAAAATGATTTTTTTTTTATACAAAAGCTACGAACAGCAGTTTATACTGTTTCCATTTTTTTAAATTTTTTTGTTATTTGAAAACTTTCCTTTTAAGTTTTATTTCGTTTACAAGTCATAACTGCAACCCCGAATTCATTATCTTGAGTTTTGAAGTTCCATGGTGGAATTGATGTAAGGAAGAAGATGAAGAAGATGATGATTATTAATAATGGGTTAAATATATTTTAGATATAATATAAATCAGAAAAACAAGGATGGAAGAATGGTTAAGTGTGTTGCGGGTGAACGAGAGGTCACAGGTTCGAGTCCCGACCATGTCATAATTTTTTTTGGAACCTTTTTAAGGTAGTTTTTCTTTAACAAAATAATTGTTATTACTATTACTATTACTATTATTATTATTATTATTATTATTATTATTATTATTATTATTATTATTATTATTATTATTATTATTATTATTATTATTATTATTATTATTATTATTATTAGTTATTGTTATTATTACTAGTATTATATTTATTACTACTAATATTACTAATAAAAGTATTAGTTACCATTTTAGTATTATTATTATTATGAAAATAAAATAACTTATTATTATTTTCATAAATATTAGTATTGGTATCATTTTTTAAATATTAAGTTTATTATTATCATAAATACTATTATTAATATTATCACTATTTTATTAGTATGATTATTAGTATGATTATTAGTATTATTATTATGTAATTACTAAAGTTATTATCATAACTAACATTAACAGTAAAATTTATATTTTTACAATTATTATTATTAATATCATTATTTTTATCACTAATAGAGTTATTAACATTATTATCATTAATATTAAGAATTATCTTTATCATTTTTGTAATAAGTATTATCATTATTAATAAAGTTATTATTATTATTATTAGTAAATCATTATTAACAAAACTATTATTTTTATTGAAAACATCATTGTTAGTAAAATTATCATTTTTATTAAAGTTATCATTATCGTTATGAATATTACCATTATCATTATGAATATTATTATTACAAAATAATACCACTCTTTATTCGCTAACATTATTAATATCATTTTATCAAATAAATACTTATATATAGAATATGTATAAAAGTATATACACAAAAATATATAACAATTGAAATAATATATATATATATATATATATATATATATATATATATATATATATATATATATATATATATATATATATATATATATATATATATATATATATATATATATATATATATATATATATATATATATATATATATATATATATATATAAACTTATTCGATTACGAGTATATGTGTTAATATATATACTTGATATAGGTTCGTGAATCCGAGGACATATTTACTTCGAAATACAGTATCGTGAATTTTCATAGCTCCCTTTATATATATATATTTGGGCTGAGAATACATGCACAACTTTTATAACTGTTTTACGTTTAGACACAAGTACTCAAACTTTTATGCTATATACATGCTTTGTCATGCTAAATCCCTGCCGTAATATCGTTAATTGTTGAGGTATAAGATGCAAGCTTAGTTATTGTGAGTAGCGCTACTGAGAGTGACGTCTCTAGTCAGTTGACCGTTGGCATTTGACTACATAATAATGATTCAACGACATGAATAACAAGTGTCACGGGGTAACTTTTGTCTAGTAGCGATATTACAAACAGCAACTCTTTCGATTGATATATTTGGTATCAATCAACTTTAAACTGAAATCTTGTGGTCTAATGCTATACTGAACTATTGATTTATGATAAACCTATGAACTCACTCAACCTTGTGTTGACTTTTTAAGCATGTTTATTCTCAGGTCCTACATAATGCTTCCGCTGTGTATTTTCTAATTGAAAGCAACATTTCAACAAGTCATTCATGGATAATTTGAAAGACTTACACTTGCTAAATCGATGATGATTTCTTACTATGCTTGGAGTCTTCATTACATATCATATCAATTAAAGACATTTAATGCGTTGTTCATTATATACAATATAACCTATTTATCTTTCGCTGCAAAACTTAATATAACGTCTCATATAGAGTCTTTCTCGTTTATACAACTGTGATTTGATATAATTAGTCACAAATACCCCATGCCCTATTTGGGGGTGTGACAGATTGGTATCAGAGCCAGGCTGTTGTAGAGAACCAGGATTGCATTTTATGTGTGCCTTATACAATTAGGTACCTTAGCAATGTAGGACTACAACTTTTCTTGACCATAGTGCCTTTAATTGTTGCCTTAAATTGTTAAATGCTACACTATGCCTTAGAAACTATGCTTATTAAATTCTTTAATCTTCCTTGGAATGCCAAGCCAATCTAAGAACTCTGCTCACTTTTCTAAGTACTATCCAATTACGCCACTACATTTAAATGCGACACCAAGATTTCTGAAATTCTCGACATTCCTATGTCATCTATCATGGGTTTGTGTATTACATATGTATTACATGAAATATTATCCATGATTTTTGAAACTCCTATATTTGTTACTATTCATACTCAAACGTATATAACTCCCTGTTATATTACGTACCTAAATGCCTTATATCTTTATGCATCGGTTTGCGAACCGGAAAATGTCATTGGGTTATCGAGAATCTCAAAGACATTATAATGTCATCACTATTCACATTCATTACTTTTAAATCTTTGCTTTCTCGTGGTTTGGATCATTGAACTTTCTTGACGAGTAGCATCTACGGAACTCTAGAATGGAAGGGTTTGGATTACCGATTTAAAGGATCCTATAGCTCAAGCCCCTAGACCTGAATAGGCCATTACGAATTGAAAGTCTTTAATCGAAAGATTATCAGATTACATATTTGTTATTTATAATCTCAACACGTCATGCCTCCATTATTGCATAAGTGGAGTATAGACAAATCATATCTTATCATATTTATTCCAATAGACTTTGTCTGCCACTTTTCCTAAATTTTCTCCGTAAATTATGGAAATCTTTTTGCTATATATATGTATTCAAGGAAACAAATATATCATTCAATATTCAACACCCATTTCATATCAAACCCTAATTCCAAACACATAATATGGATTCCTCGAACTCCTCGAGCTCCAATGGCAGCGTAACCGGAACAAACGAACCAATCATCCATCATCTATTCTGGATGAATTAGGGATGGGTTCGTAGTCGACTTAATCAATGGAGAAGTGAAGAAGGAGATCCTTTCCACTCATCAAATTGCCCTATTGGCGAAGAACCAGAAGTACTTACCGGCGAACCAATCCGGAACACCATTTTCATCCTCATTTCCAGGATATCCCGTCACGAGTATATATTATCTAGAATTATAGATCTTATTCATCCACTAGTCCGAACCACAAATCATCCAGGAGTAAGAGAAGAAGTCAACGAGCTTCGCGCTCGAGTGGTGGCTCTAGAGAATATGGTGCGAATTCTACAAGCATCGGCAGCACCAGCAGCATAACCAGCATCACCACCAGTACCACCAGTACCATCAGCATCACCACTAACATCACCAGCTTCATCAACAACAACATCCGCATCCCACGCCTCAACATTGCACTCGGTACCTCTGATATCAACATCATACGCCCCATAGATACCAAGGAATATTAGTAATAATGAGTTAAAATGTATTGACTCATTCTTCCCGAAGAATTATATATGTATATATGGTTTGGAACAATAATAAATCTTTTTGTACTAAGCTATTACGTATGAATCTTAACTAGTATGTACTACTTGGTTAATTCATATCACTAATATGCTATGATGTACATCCTTTATTATTGACTTAACAATCGTTAATCACTGCTTCAACACAATAAACTCCATTTCATAATAAAATAAGTGTATTATTCAATTACATGTTTGGTTTTACACTTTCATTTTTGACATACTCAAAACTTTTTAGAAAACATTATTCGTGCCTTGCGAAGTTCACAAGGATTCCACGAGCATCAACATCATATACCGAGGTATATCAATAACAATGAACAATGAAGCATTGGTTCATAACTTCATTAGCAAAATATTTCGTGACAATTATAAAATCTCTAAGGTTTTGGAGATTATTTATTCGCGTTTAAACCATAAATAAAATGAGTTTAATATTATATTAACTCATTAAATCCATGATTACATCTGAAGAATATATATATATATATATATATATATATATATATATATATATATATATATATATATATATATATATATATATATATATATATATATATATATATATATATATATATATATATATATATCTTCATAAAGATTGTAATTAAAAACTCTTTTATACAAACTGATAATTGTGAAAATATTTTAACGGGTAGGTAATACCCGAGAAATATTTATATCTCACATTAATACGTTACATTGTACATTCTTCAATTCTGAGTCAATAGTCAGTAACTATTCTACTTACATCCACAAATATATGTATATGTTCACCAAAGAACAACCATTTTCATACAAATTCAATTACATATTTTGATTTTGACATATCAGAATTCAAGTAAAGCTTTAACAGATGTTATCTTTCTAAATATCACTACATTCATGAATTATATTCATTCGTATTCTGTGATGAATTATCACATCAAACCACCGAACTTACCATTCCTTACTTTTGAAAATCACAACATTTCTTCGTCAACCGTTAGATCCATTGATGGATACATCTTACGCTTAAACACTTCAAATTCAAAATTCTTGAAAACATCCTTTGTATCTTGACGATCACAATCAGCGTTTAATCATCTAAAAACGAAATTTCTTGAAACCATCTCAGATTGATAACCGATGATTCAATTATGGCTGCATTAAATGCAGAGGAAACAGCAAAATTGTAGATTGCCTAAATGGCCAAAAGTTTAATGACAAAGAATGGGGTATTAGAAATGATCAATGAAAAATTTGGTACTGGAAAACGGATTGAGCAAACCATGAAGGAAGCTGTGGACAAATCACAAGGACTAAAACTATAATCCAAGAATCTAGATGATTCGATTTCTGATGAAAACCACAAAAGATCTCTTTAAGTATTCTAAATCCTTACAGGAGAAGTTTACTCATTATCATTTGATCTTAGAAAATTTTAAGATATCATCGTATCTTTCGTTATAAATATCCTCTATATTTCTGAAGATATCTTCATAATGATTCTTGTTCGCAATTAATTATCTCTTTGTGATATCTTTATCACATTATAAAGGAAACTGTTTTAGTTTCTATATTCTGTAAAAATTTAAGTTTAAATTATAAATGTTTTGAAGAAGTGTTGGGAATTGAAGCATGAGTTAATATAATATAATGACGTCAGGCCAACGTGATTATATTACAGCAAGTCATGCTAAATTTTTAATGAAAGATGATGATTCATAAGACTTTATAATCATCATTTGCCATGTTACACGACTCTTACATTCTACTTAACTTCTGAACATATCAAGAAAATATATTCTTGATAGTTCTATTCTCAGTAATTCTAGTAATTTAACAAATCAAATCATGATAATATGTTCTTTTCTACTTAGAACATTAAGTTCATTCGAAACTTCATACCTACAAATTCTGGACCATTACTCGCTTTACTTAGAGTCAAGAAGAGAATAAAAAGGCAAAGAGCTCCGACATATAAGGGAAAATATAAAGCCCGATAACGATACAAAATTACAAACCTTGTATATCAATACATATTGCAATGTAAAGACACGGGAGATTTAAAAACATTATAACCCCAAGGGAATAGTAGAAGAAAACAAATTCCTCTGGTGGTAAATGAAAAAGAAGAAAGACTGTATATATGGTCAATATAATAACAAGGATCAGAACTGGATTAAGCATTTTCTTTGGAAGTATGAATTAAGAAAGAAAGTATAGAAGTAGTGAAGATAATGAAACAGAAGAAGCTAATTTATAGCAAAAATTTCAGACACGGCAATCGAGGCAATTCACCGCATTTAATCAAAGAAATCTCAAATCCCTTAATTACCAGAAAATCGAATCTTATAAAGATTGCTAAGATTTCTTTAAATCCCTTGAATTCTGGAAATCAACTTTAACTATGTCAAAAGTTAAGGCGAACATTTAATTTCCTCATTTCAATCTTTTACGATAGCGTTGTTTATACTCTTCTTATAATCGAATCGTTTCATCCATATTACCCAGTGTTGATAAAAACTCTATTTTTCAACTCATATTCATCATTAAAATATTCTTGTTGTAAACAATGAAGATCTCTATCAAAGTTCATGACTGTGATTTTCACGAACTGCTCTCTATTTTGTCTGCCCTAATATTGTGGCATTATACGCTCAAGGTTTAAATGAGCTCAATACTGTTCATAACACATTTTATGTGTTCAGTTTTCTAAAATGCTTGTATAGCACCATCATCCCTTTTGAGGATAACCTAATCAAGACACTCTTGTTAATCTTTAGATAACCACCGCATTAATGATAAAATGCACTTCATCGAAGAACCTGTAGAATTTATGCTTTGTATGATTTAAACTCCTGAAACAGAGCAATATTCTATCCGTTGGAATTCACGCAAGGCCCCGAGCATACCTGGGAACGTGAAGACCAAATAAAACAAAAATATCCTCACCTGTTTACAAACAACGCCGACTGATGGCAACAACTAAATTTCGGGAAAAAATTTCTATTAACAGGGGGATACTGTGACAACCCGAAAATTTCTGAGTTAATTTAAACAAAAATCCTTACATAATTTCATCTAAACTTCGACAAATTCCGACGATTCACGAACAATTATTTGTAAATACTAATACATCAGTATTAATTAATATTATTATTATTAATATAATATTTAACAATATTATCATTCTCATTTACAATTATCATTATCAGTATTGTTATTATTATTATTATTATTTATATTATCATTTATCATTTATTATTATTATGATTAATATGATTATTAATATCATTAACATAATTATTATTATTATTATTATCAAATATTGTTATTATAAAAATAAATACAATCTAATATTATTATTATCATTAATAATAATATTATTACCATTTTTATAATTATTATTATCTTTATTAATGATATTATTATTATTAATATTATTAACAAATATCATTATTCTTGTTATTTATATTAGTATTCTTATATTAAAAGCATTATTATTATTATTAATACAATTATTACTATTATTATTAATATGATTATTATTATTAAATTAATTATTAATACAAAATAAATTAACAGAATCAATGTATACCTAAATTAGGTAACTACTTTTAATTATTTTATTTTATTTTTATATTTGATTGAGGAATCCAAATCTGTTTAAATTATTTTAATTAGATTAGATCTGCTTTTCAATTTTTTTATCTGCCTTTATATTTTTTTGTTTTTGCTGTTCTTCATCGTGATATAATTTTTATTCAGCTACTAGTTTTGATTTTGGTATCTATCAACCATTTTCATTATAAAACGAACCATTTAATTATTTCTTCAACAATATCAGTTATTAATCATATTCAAATATCAAATTATCAGATTAAATAAAAATAAAAAAAGGGAAACTGCAGTCATAAGCATCTGTTCTTGTTCATTTTTTTAGCTCGATTTCGATTTTTATTTGAAAATCCTTAATTGCAGTTTTGTTAGGAATAAATAACTCAAACTTTCTTTAAAATCTCAAATTCTAATTCATCGTATCGAGTTGTAATTTTCGTGTCAAAGGTTCGAAGCTAAAAAGTCAACTGTTTCGTTCTTGAAGAAATTCAAACTCGTTTTGATATTTTTTGTTAAATTGATGAATTGGAAGGATTATACTAATGATATGTAACATATTTCATGTTTTAAGGTTTGTCCAAAACGAGCTTAAAATCAAAAAACGAGTTTTTTATACAAAATCTACGAACAGCAGTTTAGGTTGTTTCCATTTTTTTAATTTTTTTGTTATTTGAAAACATTCCTTTTAAGTTTTATGTCGTTTACAAGTCATAAGTGCAACCCCGAATTCGTTTTCTTGAGTTTTGAAGTTACATGGTGGAATTGATGTAAGGAAGAAGATGAAGAAGATGATGATTATTAATAATGGGTTAAATATATTTTAGATATAATATAAATCAGAAAAACAAGGATGGAAGAATGGTTAAGTGTGTTGCGGGTGAGCGAGAGGTCACAGGTTCGAGTCCCGGCCATGGCATAATTTTTTTTGGAACCTTTTTAAGGTAGTTTTTCTTTAACAAAATAATTGTTATTACTATTACTATTACTATTATTATTATTATTATTATTATTATTATTATTATTATTATTATTATTATTATTATTATTATTATTATTATTATTATTATTGTTAGTTATTGTTATTATTACTAGTATTATAGTTATTACTACTAATATTACTAATAAAAGTATTAGTTACCATTTTAGTATTATTATTATTATTATGAAAATAAAACAACTTATTATTATTTTCATAAATATTAGTATTGGTATCATTTTCTAAATATTAAGATTATTATTATCATAAATACTATTATTAATATTATCACTATTTTATTAGTATGATTATTAGTATTATTATTATGTAATTACTAAAGTTATTATCATAACTAACATTAACAGTAAAATTTATATTTTTACAATTATTATTATTAATATCATTATTTTTATCACTAATAGAGTTATTAACATTATTATCATTAATATTAAGAATTATCTTTATCGTTTTTGTTATAAGTATTATCATTATTAATAAGGTTAATATTATTATTAGTAAATCATTATTAACAAAACTATTATTTTTATTAAAAACATCATTGTTAGTAAAATTATCATTTTTATTAAAGTTATCATTATCGTTATGAATATTACCATTATCATTATGAATATTATTATTACAAAATAATACCACTCTTTATTCACTAACATTATTAATATCATTTTATCAAATAAATACTTATATATAGAATATGTATAAAAGTATATACACAAAAATATATAACAATTGAAATAATATATATATATATATATATATATATATATATATATATATATATATATATATATATATATATATATATATAAACTTATTCGATTATGAGTATATGTGTTAATATATATACTTGATATAGGTTCGTGAATCCGAGGACAACTCTGCACTTGTTCAGTGCCATCATACACATATTTACTACGAAATACGAAATACAGTATCATGAGTTTTCATAGCTCCCTTTTTATACATATTTTTGGGCTCAGAATACATGCGCAACTTTTATTACTGTTTTACGTTTAGACATAAGTACTCAAACTTTTATGCTATATACATGCTTTGTCATGTTAAATCCCTGCCGTAATATCGTTAATTGCTGAGGTATAAGATGCAAGCTTAGTTATTGTGAGTAGCGCTACTGAGAGTGACGTCTCTAGTCAGTTGACCGTTGGTCTTTGACTACATAATAATGATTTAACGACATGAATAACAAGTGTCACGGGGTAACTTTTGTCTAGTAGTGATATTACAAACAGCAACACTTTCGATTGATATATTTAGTATCAATCAACTTTAAACTGAAATCTCGTGGTCTAATGCTATAGTGAACTATTGATTTATGATAAACCTATGAACTCACTCAACCTTGTGTTGACTTTTTAAGCATGTTTATTCTCAGGTCCTACATAATGCTTCCGCTGTGTATTTGCTAATTGAAAGCAACATTTCAACAAGTCATTCATGGATAATTTAAAAGACTTACACTTGCTAAATTGATGATGATTGCTTACTATGCTTGGAGTCTTCATTACATATCATATCAATTAAAGACATTTAATGCGTTATTCATTATATACAATGTAACCTATTTATCTTCCACTGCAAAACTCAATATAACGTCTCATATAGAGTCGTTATCGTTTATACAACTGTGATTTGATATAATTAGTCACAAATACCCCATGCCCTATTTGGGGGTGTGACAGCTTGGATCTTTGATAGCTTCATCAGGACATGTAGGTTCAATGGTAGACACAAAGTTTACATGTATACAAAAGTTGCTGGTTGCATGTCTTCTTGTTTTAACACCACTTGCCAGATTACCAATAACTTGTTCAATTGGATGCTCCTTTCTCCATCTAGTGTTATGAACAGGTGAGCTTGTTGTGGAACACACAGCATCTTGACCATCAGCTGGCTCAGAGGAATGAGCAGCAGTTGGAGACAGCTGTTCATTATGAGTGTAGCCATTACCAGCTTGAGATCCTTCAAAACCAGTAGACCTATGCTCCAGTTGTAAAACTTCAGTAGAGCTAGTAGGTCCACATGGTTTAGACACAGATGGAATAGAATGTTCCATCTCATCATCAGAGGACCCAGCAACATGGATTGGTGAGGGATTTGCTGCTGATTCTTCTTCGTCATCAAGAGCTTGCTGAGTAGGCTCTTCAAACATTAACCCTTCATCTTCTTGACTAGTAGATGAAATAGGGGTAGTTTCATCAAATGTAACATTAATGAATTCTTCAAAACAACCCCTTATTTTATTGAAAACCCTATATGCCTTTGACATGTTAGAATATCCCAAGAATATACCTTCATCAGCCTTAACATCAAACTTGCCTAGCTGATCCCTATTGTTTAGAATGAAACAGGGAGTGCCAAATACATGAAGAAATGAAATTAAGGGTCTTCTACCTTTGAGAACATCATAAGCAGTTTTCTGATGTCTTTTCACAATTAAAGATCTATTCTGGGTAAAACATGCAGTGTTCACAGCTTCTGTCAAATATGAATTTTTTAGCCCAGACTCAGCCAACATAGATCTTGCTGCTTCAATGAGAGTTCTGTTTCTTCTTTCTGCAACACCATTCTGTTGAGGTGTTCTCACAGCAGAAAAGTTCTGTGAAATACCTTTATCAGCACAAAATTCTTCCAATGTTGCATTTCTGAATTTTGTACCATGATCACTTCTAAGCTGCTTCACCAGTTAACCATTCAGTAGTTCCATTCTTTTGATAAAATTGATGATTTCATCAGCAGCTTCACTCTTTTGCTTCAAAAAGAATACCCAAGTGTATCTGGAATATTCATCAACAATCACCGGTGTATACTTCTTTCCACTACAGCTGGCTATATTAGTAGGACCAAAGAGATCCATATGAAGTAGGTGAAATGGTTTCTCAACAGATAAAATCTGCTTTGACTTGAATGAGGCATGGTGATGCTTCCCTTTTTCACAACCAGGACACAATCTGTCCTTCACATAAGACATTGTAGGTAGCCCAGACACCAAACTTTTACTAGATAACTTATGAATATCTTTGAAGTTGAGATGTGAGAGTCTCTTGTGCCATAACCACTTAAGGTTGTCTGCTGCCTTTGAATAAAAACAAGTATCAGTTGTTGTGACTGCTGTGTTCATGTCAATTTGATACATGTTCTCATGTCTTTTTACTATCAACGGTGTCTTATCAAAAATAGTGTCAATCTTCTTTTTGAACTGGACTATCTTACTTTTGCTTGTCAGTTGGCTTATGCTGAGTAGATTATGTTTAAGCCCAACGACATATGCTACATTTGAAAATGTAACATTCCCATTTGTTAAAGTACTGATGTTTTAGCAGAGGTATACGAAATAGTATTATTTTTAGTGCGAAAATACTATTAAATACGATACAATTTTACACAAGATATTTATTTATTTATAGAATGGATATACTTAAACCTTGCTACAACACTTATAGGCAGTGTACCTAATCGTAAAGTAGTGTAGTTTTTAGTAAGTCCGGTTCGTTCCACAGGGAAATCTTTAAACAAAGCTCAACGCTATATTAGTTTACTTTTATAAAAATACAAATATATATGTAAGTAATATTATTATTATAAAGGGGGGTTTTTTTACCGTTTAATGACCGGTTTGTCGATTTTAAGACTTTAGTCGCAGTTAAAACCTAATGTAAAATATAAAATAAATACAAGATTTAAATTAAAGCGTAAAGTAAATAACGATAATGAAATTGCGAATAATAAAAGTGCGATAAAATAAACTTGCGATAATTAAAAAGTGCGATTAAATAACAATAAATAAAAGTGCGATAATTAGAAGTGCAATTAAATATAAAATAAAGGAAATTAAATATGAAATAAAAGAATTACGCTTATTTAAACTTCCGTAATCATGATGTTTGACGTGTTGATTTTAGTTTTATGCCCATGGGTTAATTGTCCTTTGTCCTGGATTATTTAATATGTCCGTCTGGTTTTTGTCCATAACAGTCCATCAGTCATAAATATAAAGTGCGAGTGTCCTCGTCAAATTATTATTATACCCGAAGTTAAATATTCCAACTAATTGGGGATTCGAATTGTAACAAGGTTTTAATACTTTGTTTAATGAATACACCAGGTTATCGACTGCGTGTAAACCAAGGTTTTACTACTTTGTTAACAATTACACCAATTACCCTTGAATGTAATTTCACCCCTGTTTTAATTATTCTAGTGGCTATTAATCCATTCCCGTGTCCGGTTAAATGAACGATTATTCGTACATATAAATACCCCGCCCATCGTGTCCGATTGGTAATTTATAGGGACGCCCAATTGTAAATCTTTATATTAACATTAACAAACTATCATTTAGTTAAACAAATATAAAGCCCATTAATAGCCCATAGTCTAATTTCCACAAGTGTCGTTCTTTTGTCCAAACCCCAATTATGGTACAAAGCCCAATTACCCAATTTTAGTAATTAGCCCAACATCATGATTACTTCGTTTTAAATAAGCATAATAATAACTTAGCTACGAGACATTAATGTAAAAAGGTTGAACATAACTTACAATGATTAAAAATAGCGTAGCGTTACACGGACAGAATTTCGACTTACACCCTTACAACATTCGCTAACATACCCTTATTATTAGAATTAAAATTAAAATTAAAATATAAATTATATATATATATATAAATTTTACGTATGATAAGAGAAGAAAAAGATATGAATTGTGATCAGAATTCGGTTGGCTTTATAGGGAATTTCGATTTTTGGGGCTCCGCGACTCTCGGTGAATTTTGCCTTCAAACTCCGCGAGTCGCGGAGGTTAATTTTACAGCTCAGAGGAGTTTGGCTCTTTGTTTACCGACGGTTTATAATATATATATAATATATATATAATTAATATAATTAATTATATATTATATTATATTTATATACATAGTTAACTTGTAATTTTTAGTCCGTTGCGTCGAGCGTTAAGAGTTGACTCTGGTCCCGGTTCCGGATTTTCGAACGTCCTTGCGTACAATTTTATATTTTGTACTTTGCGTTTTGAATCTTGTACTCTTGTGATTTCGAGACGTTTCTTATCAATAATTGGAACCTCTTTGATTGTCTTTTGTTCTTTTGAGCTTTTTGGTCGTTTGCGTCTTCAATTCGTCGAATCTGTCTTTTGTCTTCACCTTTTATTATTTAAACGAATATCACTTGTAAATAGAACAATTGCAACTAAAAGCTTGTCTTTCTTGAGGAATAATGCTATGAAATATATGTTCGTTTTTAGCATTATCAAATATTCCCACACTTGAGCGTTGCTTGTCCTCAAGCAATATTGTCTTGAAATACTAGAATCACTTCTTTATTCTTCACACTTTGTACATCAGTGATTTCTATATGGCGGTATAAACAATGGTAGTAACGATATGGTTTACAGTCCCACATGACTATAAAAATTTAGATCCATTAAGGAAATTGGATCTTTATGAAAACATTTGATCTTTTGAAAATTAAATCTAGTTTTTACCCTAGATAAGTTTTCCGGGATAACCCTTTACCGGTGTTTGCAAAATATTTTTGTGGGTTTGGTGGGTTTCAGATTTGAAAATTTTTAGCTCAAAACTTATGGTTTTGTGTCACCCACTTGCTAACCTTGTATTTGGAAAGCAACACGTCCAGTTTACTTGTCCCGTATATTACCTTTCGGTAAACTACCGTCCGGTTGAAAGGAAAGCGTTGAACAAGCAACTGTTAAGGCAATGTCCCCTGACATGCTTTTAATTATGGTCTGTAACATGTCAGACGCAATTACTATCCTTGGTAGGAGCAATAGTAAAGCTCACCCTCATAATTTTTCGGTATTGCACAAGGTCCTGTCTTTGACCATGCTATGCAACCACCGTTCTTACGGTTGACACCCGATTTAGTTCAGGTGACCTAATGAATTCCAGGTGAATTCCTAGGATTTTACGTTCAATGGTAATGAACGCATTGAAAATAGGGTTTTCAGAAAACAAATCGGTTTGTAATTTTGATCAAAATATTTTCTCGTTTAAGCTCGAGTTTAGATATCATCGAATTCCATGAGTTTGTAATTCTCAATCTTTAAGGTCAATCTCTAGGATTGAGTAATATCAGTCTTAAAAGCTGATTTTTAATCTTTAAGGAGATTATCCTTTCTGGGGATCTGATTCATTAGTCTTATCCAGCTAATTTGCATGGTGCCCCCCCATTGTACGAGATAAATCCTTCTCATGGTTAGGATAAATCTGACCACTTGGTGACCCTGTTTAATGTTGAGGTCCATGGATTTCCTGCTGATTTTAGTGATGACTTTTCTAGACTTTTCGTCAACCTACAGCTGGTCTGAACGACAACTTCATGACCTAAATCAAGAAGCGCGTTTCTTTTTCGGAAGACTTTACTTCCTTTTAATGATGGAATTGATTCATCGTGTAGATCCATCTCTTCTTTTCTTTCATTGGGTAAAACAGTTTAGTTTAGTTCAAAGCAAAAGTATTTTCAGTTATTTGTTACAGATATATGTGACATATGTTTAAAATAACTTGGTAAATTTTCCCACACTTGGCTTTTATTTTCCTTTTTATCGTCCTCTATTCCATTTTAAATGAATTTTAACATTTTAGTTTGTTTCTTAATTTATGTCCTTTTCGAGGTAACAATAATTTCGGTGTTAAAACCTAGTTTTATCGTTCATAAATATGTATAAACATGATTTTGAATTCATTTAATTGAAAATTTTGAAAAATTTTACTAGAATTGGGTAGTCAGTATATAAGACTAGGGCTGTTCTTTTTTATCAGAGAGCACTAGATTCTAATACAACTACTGCTTTACTAGTATTTTTAATGGTAACCAAGTGTATACAGTAAAAAATTTTAAAATCCGAAAGAATTTAACCCCTTCCCACACTTAAGATCTTGCAATGCCCTCATTTGCAAGAAATCAGTAACAATTTAAATTATTGAGGGTGATTTGTGTGAAAATGATTAAATTTTTACCAAAGTTTCCCTTGTTATTTAGGACGAGGTCGTTTCGGATCGATGTCCTAGTCCGTCCCTTGACAAAATTTTAAAATTTGTCAAATCAAAGCGCTGTTTTTTAAAAGTAAAGATTTTTGGGTTTTTTAATGTTTTTGGCATACTTTAATTCAATAAGATTAAAAATAATGATAATAAAAGTTCTCGTCCCTCCCTTGGGTAAAGCAATTTCGGTTCAAAGACCTAGTCTTCAACTTACGACGAATTTTAAAAATCATATTCTTAACTTAATGAGATAAAGTAAATTTTTGTTTTTAAATTCACACAACTTAAATATAAAATTCAAAATTAATATTAAAAATTCACACCAAACTTAAAATTTGAAATGCATAAAATTAAAAATTAATATTTTAAAAATTAAAAATTCACACCAAACTTAATTTAAAAATTTATAAATTCATATTAAACTTATATTAATTTTTCAAATATTTACAATTTTAAATATATTGTTTTTATACAGTTTATAATATTAATTTAAGATTTAAATATTAATTTTAAAAACATGGTAAAAATAAATTTAAAAATCTTTTTGTCTTTTTATCCCACTTTAATCAATCAAATATTATCAAAAATATGCGCCCCTCTTTTCGGTAAAGTAATTTCGGTTCCAAGACCTAATTTAACTCATGACGAATTTTTGAAATATTTTGGGTTGATTGTTTAAAGATATTTATACCTTAAGAATAAACGTTAAATTTCGCAGTGATGTAATAAATTTTTGAATGATATCAATAATTTCGGTCGCCAAACCTAATTTTATTCAATACCAATTTAATACTTTTTAGCGAACAAATTAGCATTTATTATCAAAAGGTTAAAAATAAAAATAAAAATAAAAACTGTACAGACATACCTGTGAAATAGATTTCTTAGTTATATGATCTATCCCATTCATAATATAGTCGGTTTAATTGGTTTTCCATGGCTACATAGGCGTAACCTCGAGCATTCAGTGTCTTTTCTTCTAAACATATGAACGGTCCGTCTCTGCATAAAGTAACAAATTCGGTATTTGAATAGGTTTGATTATTTGAACATTTACCTCCATGTGACCATTTTCCGCATTTGTGACATCTTTCTTGGTGTCGTGCTCTTCTTTTCGCTGCGGATTTTGATTTTCCTTTACCAAATTGTAACTTATTATCTTCACATCTGGATTCTTTTCTAACTCCGTCCATTCTTTCTCTGATTACTGATAATATTTCACTCGGTAGTATGTCATTATTACGTTTAGTGATCAAAGCGTGTAGCATTAGACCATGGTTTAGTTCACAGGCAGTCTTCATTTCGTAAAAACCTAAAAAAAAATAAAAATTCAGAATGGGGGGAGAAGACTAGTTCTTTAGGGTCTGCTAGGGAAAGACCATTCGGGTTCCATTTTCGAGAACTACACGAAAACAGACAATCTAACTCTAACAGAAATACATATTATCCTTTAAAGACTTGATTCTCCCCACACTTAGTTAGCTGTGTTGTCGAAATTGTGATTAACTTCGTTGTCGACTTCCATCGGACCATGTATGTAATGTTTAACTCTGTGACCATTAACTTTAAATTCAATCCCATTTGAATTTATTAATTCTATCGTTCCATATGGGAAAACTCTTTTGACTATGAATGGTCCAGACCATCTTGATTTCAATTTTCCAGGAAATAGCTTGAATCGTGAATTGAAAAGAAGAACTCTGTCTCCTTCTTTAAATTCTTTTGAACTTCTGATTCTTTTATCATGCCATTTCTTCGTTCTTTCTTTATAGATTAACGAATTTTCGTATGCTTCATGTCTTAATTCTTCTAATTCGTTTAGTTGACTTAATCGTAGACGTCCAGCTTCATGTAAATCAAGATTACATGTCTTCAAAGCCCAAAATGCTTTGTGTTCAATTTCTACTGGAAGATGACATGCTTTTCCATAAACAAGTCTAAAAGGTGTGGTTCCAATTGGAGTTTTGTAGGCTGTTCTAAAAGCCCAGAGTGCATCCTCCAATTTAATGGACCATTCCTTCGGATTTGATCCTACGGTTTTCTCTAGAATACGTTTTAAAGCTCGGTTGGTATTTTCAACTTGTCCACTTGTTTGTGGATGATATGCGGTGGAGATTTTATGAGTTACTCCATATCTTTTAAGAACTTTCTCAAGTTGATTATTACAGAAATGAGTACCCCGATCACTTATTAAAGCTTTCGGTGTTCCAAACCTTGCAAAAAGACATTTTAAAAAGTTGACTACAACTCGTGCATCGTTAGTTGGGAGAGCTTGTGCTTCCGCCCATTTAGATACATAATCAATGGCTACGAGTATATATAGATTATTATGAGATTTTGGAAATGGACCCATAAAGTCAATACCCCAAATGTCAAATACTTCACATACTTGGATGACATTTTGTGGCATTTCATCACGTTGACTTATTTTTCCGGCCCTTTGACATGCATCACAGGATTTGCAAAGAAGGTGTGCGTCTTTGTAAATTGTAGGCCAATAGAATCCAGCTTCATAAACTTTTCTTGCTGTTAGTTGAGGCCCATAATGCCCTCCTGTTGGTCCTGTGTGACAATGGTTTAAAATTTTACTAGCTTCATCTCCAAATACACATCGGCGTATTATTCCATCGGGACAACTTTTAAACAGATGTGGATCTTCCCAGAAATAGTGTTTTATATCACTGAAGAATTTCTTTCGTCTTTGGTACGATAATCCTTTTTCAAGGAATCCACAAACTAAGTAGTTTGCATAGTCTGCAAACCATGGGATTTCTTTATAATCTATCTTCAATAGATATTCATCAGGAAAGTTGTCTTGTATGGCCGATTCATTTAGAACTTCTAATTCGGGATTTTCAAGACGAGAAAGATGATCAGCGGCGAGATTTTCTGCTCCTCTTTTATCTCGGATTTCAATATCAAACTCTTGTAAGAGTAAGATCCAACGGATTAATCTTGGTTTAGCATCTTGTTTTGAAAATAGGTATCTAAGAGCAGAATGGTCGGTATAGACCACCGTTTTTGCTAGAACGAGATATGATCGAAATTTGTCAAAAGCAAAGACAATAGCAAGGAGTTCTTTTTCAGTAGTTGTATAGTTTGTTTATGCTCCTTGTAACGTCTTACTAGCATAATATATAGGTTGAAATCGTTTTTCAATCCTTTGTCCTGAAATGGCTCCCATTGCAAAATCACTTGCATCGCACATTAGTTCAAATGGTAGATTCCAATTTGGTGTTATCATGATCGGTGCATTAGTGAGTTTCTCTTTAAGAATATTAAAAGATTTGATACACTCATCTGAAAAGATGAATGGAGCATCCTTTTCTAGGAGTTTATTCATAGGAGTGGCAATTTTAGAAAAATCTTTTATGAAACGTCGGTAAAAACTGGCATGCCCTAGAAAACTCCTAACTCCTCTAACATTGGTGGGATGTGGAAGTTTAGCAATTACATCTACTTTAGCTCTATCCACTTCAATTCCTTCTTTTGAAATTTTATGTCCAAGAACGATGCCTTCTTTAACCATGAAATGGCATTTCTCCCAATTAAGTACTAGATTTGATTTTTCGCATCTAATTAGCATTCGTTCCAGATTAACTAGACATGATTTAAATGTATCACCGAAGACTGAAAAGTCATCCATGAATACTTCCATGCATTTTTCTATCATGTCGTGAAAAATCGCCATCATACACCTTTGAAAGGTTGCAGGGGCGTTACAAAGTCCAAATGGCATGCGTTTGTAAGCAAAAGTACCATAAGGGCACGTGAATGTTGTTTTCTCTTGATCCTCGGGTGCTATTGGAATTTGAAAATATCCGGAAAATCCATCTAGAAAACAATAGTAACTATTTCCGGCTAATCTTTCCAACATTTGATCAATGAAAGGTAAGGGAAAGTGATCTTTTCTGGTGGCGTCATTTAATTTTCTATAATCAATACATACACGCCATCCTGTTACAGTCCTAGTAGGAATAAGCTCATTTTTCTCATTTGTGATGACAGTCATGCCACCCTTCTTAGGTACGCATTGAACTGGGCTTACCCATGGACTATCAGAGATTGGATAAATTAAACCTGCATCCAGCAGTTTAATAATCTCTTTCTTAACTACATCTTGCATATTAGGATTTAGTCTTCGTTGGCGTTGCACATACGTTTTATGACCTTCTTCCATAAGGATTTTATGTGTGCAATACGAAGGACTTATTCCTTTAATATCATGAATCTTCCATGCAATGGCTGGTTTATGAGCTTTTAACACAGAAATGAGTTGTGATTTCTCATTTTCAGTAAGAGAAGACGATATTATTACAGGTAATTCAGATTCACCATGTAAATAAGCGTATTCCAAATGGTTTGGAAGTGGCTTTAACTCTAATTTCGGAGGTTCTTCTATCGATGATTTATATCGATATCTGTCTTCTTCTTTTAGCATTTGAATTTCTTCTGTTGTTGGTTCATATCCATTAGCTATAAGTGTAGCTAACATTTCAGCTTCATCAATTGGTTCATTACCTTCTCCTAAAGAACATTCTCCTGTTCCTTGTAATTCTGGAAATTCTTCTAATAATTCTGCATGTGCATCTATAGTTTGAATATAATAACATGTATCATCTGCAGATTGTGGTTGTTGCATTGCTCTATCAACTGAAAAGGTAACACTCTCATCCTCTATACTTAGGGTCAGTTTCTTACCGAACACGTCTATCATTGCTTTAGCCGTGTTTAAGAATGGTCTTCCTAATATGAGAGGAACTTGAGAATCTTCTTCCATGTCTAAAACAACAAAATCTACTGGAAATACTAAAGTACCAACTTTAACTAGCATGTTCTCCATTATCCCTCTAGGATATTTTATTGATCTATCGGCTAGTTGTATGCTTATTCTTGTTGGTTTCAATTCTTCAAGGTCTAGTTTAGAGTATAGTGAATACGGCATTAGATTTATACTAGCACCTAAGTCTGCCAATGCTTCTATTGAACTAAGACTACCCAGAAAACATGGAATTGTGAAACTTCCTGGATCAGATAATTTTTCTGGTATCTTATTCAACAGCACTGCTGAACAATTAGCATTCATAGTAACAGTCGAGAGTTCTTCCATTTTCTTTCTATTTGAGATTAGATCTTTCAAGAATTTAGCATATCTTGGCATTCCTGAAATCACATCAATGAAAGGAAGATTTACATTTATCTGTTTAAACATATCCAAAAATTTGGATTGCTCGGCTTCAAGTTTTTCTTTCTTCATTTTACTTGGGTAAGGAAGTGGTGGTTGGTATGGTTTAACATAAGGTTTATCCTTAACTGTGTTATTTTTATTAACCTTTTCAACTACCGGTTCTTTTTCCTTATCTTGATCAGGTTGTGGTTCTTGTGGAGTAGGAATAGTTTCATCAGAAGTTACAGGTATTTCAGGTGGTTTAAGTGTTGTACCACTTCTTGTGGTAATGGCTTTAGCTGTTTCATTTCTGGGGTTAGCATTTGTATCGCTCGGTAAACTTCCCGGTTTTCTTTCACCTATTAACCTTGCTAGGTTACTTACTTCTTGTTCCAGATTTTGAATAGAAGCTTGTTGATTTCTAAATGCTTGAGCATTTTGTTCATTAGTTTGTTTTTGAGATGTGAAAAACTGCGTTTGAGTTTCAACTAGCTTCGTCATCATATCTTCTAAATTCGGCTTTTTATCATCGGTTTGTTGTGGTGGTTTGTTTTGAAAATTAGGTCTTTGCTGATTATAAGTATTATTGGATACTTGTTGATTGCTAGGACCTTGTTGGTTGTTGTATGGAATATTTCGGTTATAATTCTGGTTTTGATTGTAAATCGGTCTTGGCGGTTGATAATTATTCTGATAATTATTTCCAGGCCTTTGGTTTATGTATGAAATATTCTCTCTTTGTTCCATTGTTAATTCAATACTGAGACAATCTTTTGTCAAATGTGGTCCTCCACACTGCTCACAACTAATTCGTATTGAGTGAATATCTTTAGTCATCTTTTCCATTTGTCTCTCCACATCATCTATCTTTGCGGAAATGGAATCTAAGTCATGGCTAGAATCGGCTCTAGCTGCTTTAGATGATCTAACGATATCTTTTTCTTGGTGCCACTCATGTGAGTGGGAAGCAGTATTATCAATAATTTTGTAAGCATCAGTTTCGGTTTTCTTCATAATAGAACCACCAGCTGCTATATCTATGTCTTTTCTTGTAGTGATGTCGCATCCTTGGTAGAATATTTGTACTATTTGACAGGTGTCTAAACCATGTTGCGGACATCCTCTTAACAACTTTCCATATCTTGTCCACGCCTCATATAGAGTTTCATTTGGTTTCTGTGTGAACGTAACAATTCCTGCTTGAAGTCTTACGGCTTTAGATGCAGGAAAGAATTGTTTAAGAAATTTGTCAACTAAAACGTCCCATGTATCAATCGCCCCTTCAGGTAACGATTCCAACCAATCTTTGGCTTCTCCCTTTAAAGTCCAGGGAAATAACATGAGATATATCTGTTCATCCTCCACTTCTCGGATTTTAAATAGTGTGCAGATCCTATTAAAGGTACGTAGATGTTTATTTGGATCTTCCTTCGGCGTACCACTAAATTGGCATTGATTAGTCACCATGTGTAGAATTTGTCCTTTGATTTCATAATCTGGCGCATTAATGTCTGGATGAGTAATTGCGTGACCTTGGCCAGTGCGTTTAGCTCTCATTCGGTCTTCCATACTTAAAGGTTCCAGATTCTCCATAATTGAATTTGTTGAATCGGTATCACTAGATGATTCTGATTTAATGGTTCGTTCCTCAACAATCTCTGTTTGAATGATTGGTGGCTCCGGAGGAAAGTTTAATGGTTCAGGATCTACGTACCGTTCCTGAATATTCTCCGGATTCTCAATTGTGATGTTGGGGTCAAAAAATGGATTATCGGAAATTTGAACTGAAGTACTTGGTTGACTGGATGACGATTCTAAAGAAAAATCAACGGCGGTTATATTTGCTAAATGTCTTGATCTAGTTACAGGCGGTGAACGTACAAAAGGTGATGAACGTCTTGCTCGGTGCATTCACTGAATATCCTATTAGTTTTTAAAAGGAAAGAAAAATTATAATAAGTTATCCAACCAATAGACTTTTCTGATTTTGCCCACGTTTTGAATAGCCAAAAGATGCAGCAGAGGGGCAGGATTCGTTTGGTCTCAATATAATTGAGGACTGTTTGGCTCCAATAACCCGGTCCACGTACAAATCCAACTATTACTACGAACCAGAAAATTTTGATGTCTATCAATTTAACCACTTAAAATAAATTTTCGTAATTTTAAGAAATTTTAGATAAGAAGTAGAAAAAATTCTAAGTCCTAAAAACTAGAATGGCGAGAAATGAGAAAGAAAAAGAGTTCGTCGCAAAAGGTCGAAAAAGAAAAAAAAAATGGTTGAAAAAAATGACGGAAAAATAAAAGAAACTTATAAAAACTTAAAAATACTTGACTAACCTAACCTTATTACTACAACTAACTTAAAATTATAATCGCAAATTGAAATTACTAATTGGAATGATAATTGATACATAGTAAAAGGTGTCTAAAAATATTAAAGCTTACAGGAAAAACTAAATCCCAAATGGAAATAACTTAAAGAGTTGACTCTGGTCCCGGTTCCGGATTTTCGAACGTCCTTGCGTACAATTTTATATTTTGTACTTTGCGTTTTGAATCTTGTACTCTTGTGATTTCGAGACGTTTCTTATCAATAATTGGAACCTCTTTGATTGTCTTTTGTTCTTTTGAGCTTTTTGGTCGTTTGCGTCTTCAATTCGTCGAATCTGTCTTTTGTCTTCACCTTTTATTATTTAAACGAATATCACTTGTAAATAGAACAATTGCAACTAAAAGCTTGTCTTTCTTGAGGAATAATGCTATGAAATATATGTTCGTTTTTAGCATTATCAAGTACCAAAACCCTTTGTGTAACCCAATGAATTATCTCCATATAATACAACTGAACCATCCTTTTCTTGATAGTCCATCAGCAGGGACTTACATCCGGTCATATGTCTTGAACAACCACTATCGAGATACCAGATTTGCTTGTTTTGAATGCCCTACACAGTAGCTAAGAGATTAGTTCTTTTTGGGAACTCATCCAAGGATGGGTTCTGGAAGGGTCATCTTTGATGATCTCTTCCTGTCTGCTGGTTTGCTTGAAGAGGCAGCAGCAGATGGGGTTAGGGTTAAAGTACACCGGTTGGCTAAGTGAAACTTGCTGCCACATTTGTAGCATTTTCTCACGTTTGGTATCGGTGACCGGTCATACGCTGAGTAAATGGGTGCAGTAAGATCGGGTCTACTTTCAGATATGGCAGCTATGAGCTCGTCAAGCTTGACAGTCATTATCTCAGTGATAGATGACCCAGTACTTGATTCCACAATTTGGTTCACTTTAGCTTTTCCCTTAAGGGCAGCTTTCCTTTTAGAACCAGTACCATAATCATGGTATACTGCTTTGCCTTTGTTCGATGAATCAGTGTGGGAAGTTACTGACCCGTCAGCTGATGCTGGTCGATTCTTGTGAATCTTGATTAATGCCTTTGACTTTCCAGTATTACGTTTTGCTGGCTTGTCATCAGCTACTGGTTTACCAGTACAATTTTCATCAGCTGGCTCAGCATTGGTGGAGTTAGAACACGAAGGGAAATCAATTGATTTTAACTTTCTTTGATTGTTTTCAGTGATTTCCCTTTTAATGCGTCTTTCCTTTGGAATCATATAGTAGATGCTAGAGGGATCAGTAGTTTCATCAATTGAAGTACTGGTTTCCTTAGCTTTTACTTCATCCTCCAAAATTTCTTTCATGGACGGTGGTGGGGTCACAGTAGGTCTGACAAACTTATTTGTTAAGACCTTTTTACCCTTAACTATCTTGGCAAAGGTATTTGGCAAGACAGCTTCAGGATCTGTTTCAAGAATGAGGTCCATGTAAGTAACTTCTGCAAGAGCAGCAGCATCAGCATAGTCACCAGCAAAGAAAGCCTCAACTTGGGCAGGCACCTGCTCATTTACACACTTAGCTGTGCGTTGAGCAGATGTACACCATGAAGTAACAACTTTTTTGAGGTCGTTTAGCTGATTCTTAACATCTGCTGCCTCAACGTGAAGAGACTTTAAAGCAAAATTTTATTTTTCAAGTTTTGAAATTTCATCCTTCAAGATCTTAATTTCATCAGTTTTGCTTTT
This sequence comes from Rutidosis leptorrhynchoides, assembly GCF_046630445.1. Taxonomy (NCBI): domain Eukaryota; kingdom Viridiplantae; phylum Streptophyta; class Magnoliopsida; order Asterales; family Asteraceae; genus Rutidosis; species Rutidosis leptorrhynchoides. The sequence continues at coordinate 105,807,649 of NC_092343.1, forward strand.
AAGTTTATCAGTTAAAAATTTGTTATCATTTTTCAAAACTTCTTCACGTTTACTGCCTCTACATAAATCAACTCTTAGGTAGTCAAACATTTCAGCTTTTTCATCATCAGTATAAGTTCGAAAATTATCAACCTTATACAACATTTCAGATTTCCATTGAGGTGAATCCTTTTTCCGATCAGCTTCCCTCATATCAGCCAAAAACACACTACCATTATCATCCTCATCAGACTCCTCGACCTCCTTGGCCATTAAACACAGCTTTTTACCAGAAGCATAACCAGCATCATCATCATCAGTATCACTGTCAGAAGATGAAGAAGAGCTGGTTTCATCCCAATCATGATGCTCAGCAACTAGAACCTTGTCTGGCTTCTTTCCCTTCTTATCAGCCTTTGCACTTTCCTTCATCTGAGCCTTCATAGCTTTGTACTTGTTCTTGTACTTATCAGATTTTGAGAAGGAGTTAGCATGTGATGATGAAGGTTTCCTGGACATGCATTCAGCAACAAAATGTCCAACCTTCCCACAATTGTAACACTCAAATTTAGGACCCTTGACAGATTTGCTGATATACCTAGCACTTGGTTTCTTACTCCCTGGGTAATGCGATTGAACCTTTTGAACTACCTAGCCAGCAAAGCCATACCTTCAGCAAACCCTTCCACATCATCTTCATCATCACTGCTTTCTTCAGACCCAGTACCACTATCCACCTCATCTTCAGCTGACTCATCTTCTGCCATCAACTTTTGAACCAGTAAAGCTTTTTGAGCTTTCTTTTTAGCAGCAGAAATAAAAGCAGTATCATCAGTTTTTGAAGATTTTGAGATGGTGGGGGCAGACTTAAAGTTTTCTTTTAAATTAAGTTCAAGTTTAGCTTCTGCCTTCTCATGGTTCCAAAGTGTACCATAGAGAGAGGACATGTTAAAGTTCTTTAAGGTCTGGGTGGTTCTTAAGGGGTCAGTGACAGGTTTCCATTTAGTAGGCAGTGAGTCAATGAATTTGTTTACTTGTTCAAAATCAGTATATGTGATTTTTAAAGTAAGCAGGTCAGCAACTAAGGAGTTAAACCTAATGAAGGTTTGCTTAAGGGTCTCATTATTATAAGCAAAGAACATTTCATACTCTCTTTTCAAAGCAATAATCTTGTTCTGCCTAACCTCATCCATGCCTTCATAAGTGACATCTAGATAGTCTAACATAACCTTAGCATTCAACTTTTCCTTAATCAGTTTGAACAGGTGGTTAGGTAAAGTTATAGCTAACAGAGTTCTGATCTTAGGGTCAAGTCCAACACGACATTTGTCCTCAGCATCCCATCTGGCTGGAGTGAGAATAACCTCTCTACCAGGAACAGCAGGAGTGTCAGCAGTGGCTGGGATGCTATCAATAGTCTCAGTCGGGACAAATGGACCATCTGTGGCAATACCATGCATAAGTGGGTCAATACACTCCAGGTGAAGCATGAACCTTGCCTTCCAAGTTTTATACTCATCTTCATCAAATTTGGGTGGTCTATTGGATGAGCCATTTTCAAGGTAAGCTGTATTTGAGTATGCAGCCATGAGCGAATTCAGATCCAACATATTAAATTATCAAGGCTGAAGCTCTGATACCAGTTGTTGGTCCCTTGATTAACAACAGGAGCATTGTAGAGGGGGGTGAATACAATTTCTTTTAATTAACTAACCAATTAAACACGGTTTAGTATTCAAGCATGTAATGTAAATAGAGTCAAAGGTAATTTTTCAACTGTTATTCTTTATTGATTAAATCACAAAGAATTACAACTATCCTTGGTGGAATGATAGTTGGTTGATACAAATTTACCTAGGTATAGCTATGAGGATAAACTTAAAGCTATTACACGTTTTAGACTCTAAATAAATAAACCCACACCACTAATTGTTACAATAGTGGATACAATAATTTATAGTAGTCCTATTAACCGTGTAATGGTTCTATTGTCCACTGGTACATAAGATGTCTGTACTTGTGGGGACAACGGTATCAGAGAGCGTGCTCTCCTCTTTCCTCTTTGGTAGCTATTTGCAGGAACACCCCAATTCGGTTTGGCACCACTATTTGTTTAAACAAATAAAATGTTGTGTTCCCTAGGCATTGACAAAGTATAACACATGTCTGCACATATGTTAAACTTCTGCATTCCCACGTGGTCTTGTAAGGTTACTTGTCAGCCACCGACGCGTGTCCTTTCCTATTCAACTTTGTCTTTGACTTCTGTTGAATAGTATAATTGATGTAGACCACTCAGAAAACCACCATGCTTATAATGGAGCATGGCTGTCTTGTGTTGTATGCTGCTTACCAGGTTTACTGGTTCTTCTTATGCTGAGTCACTTGATATTCTTGAATTGCTGGGTACTCATCATGTGCTGATTAGAAGAATACACTCTACCTTGTGCTGGTAGACTAGGCAGCATACTAAACACTAGACACAGCAATATTTGCTGTCTATATATAAACAAACTTGTGCTGGCTGCACATAACATTTTAGTGCAAATAAATTACAGTTTTGTCATAATTAAATCCTTAATTATTTTGGGGACTCAACACTAATCCACCTTAATCCACTCCCCGATTACACTAATCGGAATTTGTTGCTTCACTAAGCACTTTTCTCCAAACCCGATGGAGATCCGATTTACAAGTCTTCAATCTTCATTAGTAGACAACAAACTTAACCTTTCTATCCCTTTGAAAGATAAACTCCAACTTAGATCAACTTGTCTTCACCATGGACAGGTATTAATCTCCAAATAAGATTAATCAACTTCCTAAGTCCCTTTAAGGAAGTAGATCACTAAGCTAGCCTATGCTTCCACTAATTGAAGTTACAAGACTTATACACTCTGCAATGATGATCCTAACACAATACTAAGACACACATTACATTAAGTAAACTCACAAGATAAATGATTCTGATTAGTAAGTTTACAACAACCCAATTCTATATCTATAAGATCATAGAATCTTCTCTTGCTTGATCACATTTGAGTAGTAGTTGATGCACTTGTGATCACTGGAGATAAGCCTTCGAAATCTGCAAGAGGGTCAGCTTCAAATGCTCTTAAATGTTTGCCTTTTATAGTGGGATTCAAAAAATAGCCGTTGACACACGGTTGCCTGCACGGTCGACCGTGGTGCGACCGTGGGTGCTCCAGTCCAAAATTGGCATCCGTTGTATAGCCGGTTGACTAAGATTTGAACACCACATTTTGGCACCTTTACTCCTTCTAGCACCTGCAAAAGAAACCAAACATCCTATACAAGTACTATATGCATTAAGTGTGTGAGATTTGGTCTTATTGCATGAAAGTGACTAATCATTCCAAAAGTGGCAAACCCAACATTCTTGGAGAAGTGTCTTGATTGATATTTAGGGAAATTTCAGTCTGTTCAAGACTTAGTTAGTCACATTAATGCTCTTGGTTCAATTCTAAAGGCTAGTCACTATATCATTAACTTCCTAGTTCCAATTAATCACAAGTCATGTTTCATTTGAGTTTATTTAGGGAATAATTGAATAATGTTTCTATAAGATAATCATGAAGTATGTATAGACATTAAGGTTAAGTTATTCTTTAATAAGCAATCACACTTAGTTACTTAGACTAGACCAAATAGACAATTGACTATAGTTTCATTGTGAACCATTTTACACTTAATCTATTGGAGTAGGTTAGTTACTTGAATCCTAACTAATGAGCACATGGCAAACATATTAATCAAGTTGACAAGTTTATTAGTATTAAGCATTATTAGGAAGTAGCAAATAATACTCACATAGCAAGAGATAGTTATTCTAGGATCAATCATATAGATACTTGCACAACTTATAATTCAAGCACTTAATAAGTTTAATGTGCAATATAACACATTACATGATTAATGTGTAAGCACACATTAATGTCCAACACATGCACAAGGGAAGAGCAATTTCTAGTTGGGACTTCGTGACCATCCTAAATGTATCTAAGTATGTTTTAGGATTACAAGTCATTTATAGTTTAATCTTGAGAGCATGGTTCTTCATTTAGCCTTAATTAATCGCTAAGTCATTTCTAATAGCAACTATTATTCTAGTGATATTGGCTTAAGTGTGTTGGTACTTGATGATCATACTAAGGATATCTAGATAAGAATTAAGATCACAAGTTGTTGATTAACACTTATGTGTTATGCCTAATCTTGGTTAATTTGTCATTAAGATGTCATTAGGCGTAATTAATCACAAATAGTGTTTTTACGACCAAAACTCAATTGAGTATGGAGAAGGCATCTATTCTAAGTATGTTGAGAAAGGTTTCATGAATTATAGATGTCGGGAACTAGTCAAACTTTATTTGGTCAAAAATGGTGACAGAAGAAACTGCAATCGCACTGCGGTTGACCGTGGTGGCGACCGTGCAACTTGTTTCACAAAACTACGTTGCAATTCAGTTTGGGGTTTCACGGTTGACTATGCGGTCGACCGTACCTCAACCATGTGTTTTCCTGAACTTTTAATTTCATTCTTAATCCTATGTTTGACTTGGTCGTTTGCAAGATAAAGTATGGATTAGTGACCTTGCGTGTTTTATGTTAAGATGTCAGTCATCACTTATGCATATGTATGTGTCATCATCAAAACATATTCTTTGGTTAATTACACTTTGGTTAATCATACTTAAGTTTATTGTTTAGTGTATTAACCCACATTCAACCAACAGATCTGTTGTTACCGGGCGCCCAGGATTCTTGACCAGAATCTAAGTCATGGCATTCGAAATCCACAAGCGGTTCTCATAAGGCAACAAGGACCACCCTAGGCCATAAGTAGCGGTGAGGTTCGTATAAAGTGCACGTTATCTTTTAATTATAATCTTCACGTTATAGATGTATACACACAACGAATTATTAATGTACTTAATAATTATATACGTGATAATATAACCTAAGTATTATTTAATATTTAGTTATTATATCTTAGTATATCTTATATATATTAAATATAATTACCTTTAAATAAATACATAAATTACTTCAAAAATAATAGTGTTTTATTAATCAAACATTATCCAAAAATGTCTAAATAATTAATTAAATATCTAAAAATTATATACATAATTTTTATAGTCTTAGTTAATCATATAGATCAGTAGAAAAATTTAAGAAAATGTTTTAATTATATTTTTTTATTTATTTTTGTTTTTACTCTTAATTTATTCACAAAACAAGTTTAATTCTACATAATTACTAAATTAGCCCAAAAAATTATTTTTATAATTTTTATGAGTTTCTATCAGTCTAATAACCTGTAGAAAATATTAAAAAAAATATTTTTTTATTATTTTATATTTATTCTTAATTTACCTTCGAATTACATAATAATAGAATTTAATTATATAATAATTACTAATTCGACCCAAGTAATTATTTTTATAATTTTTTCAGATCTATATAAGTTTTATAAACTTAGAAAAAATTATATATATTTTATTTTTGGATAAAAATATTTATTACGAATTTTACATTGTTTTTACGTTTAAATACTACATAATTCGTATTTAATTATAAATAATATTTCATAAATTATCAAAATTATTTTTATACATCATAATACTTATAATACTAATTATAACATATAAACATAATTAATTTTGAATTTTACAAAGAATATACAATAAATATAAATATAATCGACAATATTAAAAAAATATATAATAGAAAGTACCTCAAATTTTCTTCAAGGTTTTGAGAGAATAACTTAAGTTTTTGTTTTTGGCAAGAAAAAAATGAATGAGGAGCCATGTATTTATAGGTAAAAATGTTTGGTGAAAAGAAAAAAAATAAAATAAAATAAAGGTACCAATTTTGACAAAAAAAGAAAACATGTTAAAAATGTTTTTAATAAGTTTTATCTTTGAAAATATTTAGTCAAAATTCATGGGCTCATTATTTAATTTATAAAAAAAAATCTTTTTTTATAAGCTAAAAATATATATAATGATTAAAATAACTTATGATTTAATTAATAATTATGTTACATATAGTTTTAAATATAATACACATTAATATTAATATTAACTAAAGTTATTTTATATAATTAATGTAAACTTTAGTTAACAAAACGTGTCGACTAAAAATAAATATTTGATCAATGTTGAATTTAATTATATATTACGTATGGATAACAACCCTATAGGTAAATTAGTCAATTCAAGTATGAAAATGTGAGGGTTGTTATAGTACTTCCCCGTTAAAGAAATTTCGTCCCGAAATTTGATTGTGGTCATCATGGCTAACAATAAAAATATTTTCATGACGAATATGAGTTGAAAAAAAAAATAGAGTTTTATCACTTATTGAGTAATAAAACAATTCAATTACGTGAAGAGTATGAGTGAAGGTATCACAAAAGAGTGAAATGAGGAAATTAAATGTTCGCCTTAACTTTTGACATAGTCACGGTTGATTTTTGGAATTCAAGGAATTTAAAGAAATCTTCGTGATCTTTACAAGATTTGATTCTTCGGTAATTAAGAAAATTAGGATTTTCTTTAATTAAATGTGTAATATGCCTCGATTACTATGTCTGATATTTCCACTATAAATTAACCTTTTCCGTTTCATTATTTTCATCACTCCAATACTTTCTTCTTTAATCCATACTTTAAAGCATTCGTCAATATGCACCATCCAGTTCTGATTCTTGATATACTCCTAACTTTCATATCTGTCATTCTTCTTTTTCATCTGCCGCCAGAAGAATCTATTCATTTCTACTATACTCTTGGTTTTATAGTGTTTTTAGTTCTCCCGTGTCTTTATATTGCTATACACATCGATATACACGGTTTGTAATTGCTGGGTTGTTGTTGGACTTTATATCTTTACTTTTATTTCGGAGTCCCTGATTCTATCTTTCTATAATCATTGACATCCCTGTTTAATGATCTCTCTTATTTGCTGTGATTTATACTCCTATATCTATTTCGAAGCTTCATGCTTTTGTTTTCTCTTCTTGACTTTAAGTACAGCAAGTAACTGGTCAGAATTCGTAGGTATGGAGTTTCGAATGAAAATGACTAATGTTCTAAGAGAGAAATTGTAATAGCACAATCTTGATTGGTTAAATTACCAGAATTCAAGAGAAAAGATAGAACTATCAGGAAGATATGTTCTCGATATGTTTGGAGATTAGGTAGAATATAAGAGTCGTGTAACATGGCACATGATGACGTTATGGTCTGTGAATCATCACGTTCTGTTAGAAACTTAGCATGACTTACTGTAATATAATCATGTTGATCAAGTGTCATTATATTATACTAACTCATGCTTCAATTCCCAACATTACTTCAAAAACATTCAAATTTAAACTAGAAGGTTTACAGAATATAGAAACTAAACAGTTTCCTTTATGATGTAATACAGATAACGCGAGTAGATAAATGATTTCTGATAAGAATAGTTATGAAAATATCTTCAGAAATATCGAGGATATTTATAATGAAAGATACGATGATATCTTAGAATTTCTAATATTAAAGGATGATGAAGAAGATTTGTCCGCAAAGGTTTAGAGTCAGGAGCAAGATATTCATTAATGACTTCAGCAGATACTGAATCATTTGAATTCTTTGAAGGCAGGTTTAGTCTTTGTGATTTGTCCACAGCCTCCTTCATGGTTTGCTCAATCCGTTTTCCAGTTCCAACTCTTCTGAGCTTTGCCAACACACTATTCTTTATCATCAAACCTTTGACTATTAAGGTTGTTTATAGTTTTTGCTACTTCATTCAGCTTTTTCATCATTCAGAGTATTGATTCGTAGACTGGGTGCTTTTCAGAATTTAAGAATGGAAGATCATAATTCTAAGAGATAAATGTTATATGTATACATATAACTGTTGATGTAGAAATGCTGCGAGATTCGAAATACTGATTGCTGATTCTTGGTAATTGGTATGGCAAATATCGTTACAAGATGCAGATGAGTAGATGATGGGGTTTCAGTGAGTACATATAATGATTTTTCGAAGAGGCTTACGCCAAAGAGTAACGAAGTTGCTGGTACATCTGCTGATAATGTGGTGGAATATAAAAGGTTCCTCGGTAACAATGACATACAGGGCAACGTATATATCAAGGTTATAATAAGGCTAATTCGAATGAAAAGTCGAAATTGATTTTGCTGGAGGTGTGATAAAATTGGCTATTTTGGAAAGGAATTGCAAAGTTATTTTCGGTAATAACAACGCCAATGGATCTCGGATTTGTGTTAAACTTCTACTTAGGTTCCGGGAGTTTTCCAGGTGTATGACTGTGGATAACATGTGGTTGGATCATCCTCTCGATTGTTTCTTAATTGAGGTGTTTTCAAGAATCATGAAGAGTTTGAATGCAAATTGTAATCGTCAATATACATATGATGTTCTAGAATTTTGAATGATATGAATAATTTTCTGAGTCTTATGAATAGAAGTGATGTTCTATCACAGTTTTGAAGTCAAAGTATAGCTTTGAAAGATGTAAGAATCTGAGAGGGATGATATCGGTTATATCTTGACTTGGATTCTGATCTGTTAAAATCAGAATATGTAATTGGATTTGAATGAGTATGGTTGTTCAGATTTCTATGAAAGAATGTATATCGTCGTGAAAGTAGTGAGTATAGTTGATGATTTTTGAATCAAAATTGAAGAATGTACAGTGTAACATATTTAATTGTGAACTTAAATATTTCTCGGGCATTACCTACCCGTTAAAAATTTCACAAGTAATATTTTGTACAAGAGTATTTTTATTACAGTCTTTATGAAAATGTATATTTTCTACATATGTAATATAGATTTAATGAGTTAATATACCATTAAACTCATTTGATTTTAGATGGAACTAGAAATGAATAATCCCTAAAACTTTAGAGATTACATGATCGTCGCAAAATATTTCTCCAATGATATAACAACCCGTCCTAATCCATCTGGACGAATACATTACATTTGGTTACATCGCGAGGTACTTGACCTCTATATGATACATTTTACAAACATTGCATTCGTTTTTAAAAGACAAACTTTCATTATATCGAAAGTTGACGGCATGCATACCATTTCATAATATATCCATCTATAAATGACTTAATAATATTCTTGATGAACTCAACGACTCGAATGCAACGTCTTTTGAAATATGTCATGAATGACTCCAAGTAATATCCTTAAATTGAGCAAATGCACAGCGGAAGATTTCTTTCATACCTGAGAATAAACATGCTTTAAAGTGTCAACCAAAAGGTTGGTGAGTTCATTAGTTTATCATAATCATTCATTTCCATCATTTTAATAGACCACAAGATTTTCATTTTCAGTTCTCATAAATTTACGTCCCATGCATAGAGACAAAAATCATTCATATGGATTGAACACCTGGTAACCGACATTAACAAGATGCATATAGAATATCTCCATCATTCCGGGACACCCATCGGACATGATAATATCGAAGCACTAAAGCATTCCAAATTCCATAATGGGGCTTGTTGGGCCCGATAAATCTATCTTTAGGATTCGCGTCAATTTGGGGGTCTGTTCCCAAATTCTTAGGCTACCAAGCTAAAAGGGGCATATTCGGCTTCGATCATTCAACCATATAATATAGTTTCGATTACTTGTATCTATTTCGTAAAACAGTTATAAAATTAGCAGATGTATTCTCAGTCCCAAAAATATATATTGCAAAAGCATTTAAAAAGGGAGCAAATGAAACTCACAATCCAATATTTTGTAGTAAAAATATTCATACGACGAAACTGAATAACGCAGGGTTGGCCTCGGATTCACGAACCTATATGAGGTGTATATATATATTAATACATATAATTGTAATCGAATAAATTTGTATATATTGTTAGGGCTATGATTTTTATTTCAATTATGTGTTCCATTAATAACCTAATTAATTACATTTATTTTGTATACTTTAAATAAATAATTATAATATAGTTTTATTATGTATGTTTTTATATGATTAATTTTTATTGTAATAACAATAATGATAATAATAATAATATATTAAAAATAATGATACTTATAATAATGATAATAAGAATAATGATAATAATAATAAAAATAATAATTTTAAATATAATAATAAAATCATGTTTAATAATAATAATAATAATAATAATAATAATAATAATAATAAAAATAATAATAATGATAAAAATAATAATAATAATAATAATAATAATACTTTTAATAATAATAATAATAATAATGATGATAATTTTAATAAAAATGTTAATGATAATTTTACTAAAAATGATAACTTTAATAAAAATGATAGTTTTTAAATAAAATGATAATTTTAATGATAATACTAATAATAATTTAAATGATGATTTTAATAAACCTGTTATTCTTAATAATAATGATAATCTTAATAAAAAAATGATAATTTTATTTAATCACGACTTAACTCTATTTATTTTCATCTTTACTCATATATGTACTTCTAATTATACTTTTCGATAGTAATTAACTTAACTATATTCATAATCACAACCATAATCGTTTTTATCTTAACATTAGTAATCTTAATTATATTAGTGTTAATGATATTAATAATATAATAATTATGATATCAAGATTGGTAATAATAATAATAATAATAATGATAATAATAATAATAATAATAATAATAATAATAATAATAATAATAATAATAATAATAATAATAATAATAATAATAATAATAATAATAATAATAATAATAATAATAATCATAATCATAATCATAATAATAGTAATAATAATAAAAATGAAAGAAAAGGTATACCCTTTTGAAAAGCTTTTCTAAAAGAATAGCCCTGGACCAGGCTCGAACTCATGACCTCCTACTCACGCATTAACACCCTTAACCATTGAACTGTTTTTGTTTTTCTGTTTAAACTTACAGGGTCATATTATTTAACCCGTCTTTATTTGTTTTCATATTTCTTCTTGGCCCAATCAATCCACTAACTAAACAAGCCCATGGCCCAACATTAACACTAGTATCTTGCGCCCAATCCAAACAGATTAAACGACCTACTTGAACCAATCGATATTTTAAAATGGTTTCGTTCTTCCTGCTTATCTCAATTAGGGTTTTTCTTTAAAAAAAAAATATTAACCGTAGCTTTATCATCATATTTGTCATCCTTCGGTTTCATCAGTGACATCACCATATCATCTTAAATATCCTAATCGCTGAATCCCATCATCACTCTTCCATAATCATCATCGCCATCTTAGTATCATCGTCTTCAAATCATAATCATCCTCTTCATGTTCATGATCATCATCATAATCACGATCATCTCATTCATAGTATCATCATCATTCACGCTCATTGTTTCGTACTCGAATCTTCAACCATCGTAATATCTTCACATGATCATCATTTCACTTCATCATTATCATTTTCGTTTGAACAGAAACAGAAAACAAAGGTTACCGTAGCAGAAAATGATGGTTCATGGTGGTGATTTGGGTGGTGCTTGGGCAGAAAAACAGGAACGAAAACAGGAGCTAGCAGCTGCAGTTTTACGGTGGTCTTGGGTTCGACTAAAATCGATGATGGTAGTGGTTCACATGATGGTGTTGGTGTTGGTTTACGATCAAGAACGCAGCAGCAGCAGTAGCAGCTTTATGGGTGTGGTGCTTCGACAAAAAGAAAAAGAAAACGCAGGTGGTGGTTATTGATGAAAGTTGTAGGGTGGTCAATGGTTAAGCCGTGGTGGTCTCGGTATTAGAGGATGGTGGGCAATTAGAAATAGTTTAAGAAACAAAATAGTAGTTTGGTTTTTGAGTTTGGGTCTCGTTGGTTTCCATCAACAAAGAAGAGAGAAAATAGAGAAAAAGAAAAGAAAAGAAGACTAAAGTGTAGGTTCAATGCATGTTAAATTTTATATACATAGGCTAGATTAAGATTTAAGATATAAACAAAACCAAAAGCAAAAAAAAATAGTCTAGTGGGTAAAAGTTTGTATGTCTCGATGCATATATGTGTTTATGTTTTTGTTAGAAAGTCAGCAAAAAAAAAAAACAAAGTAACCAATAATTCCACATAATTTACAACACACTACACACTTCCTGCCACCTCCTTTTAATCATGTAACATGTATGTATATTCTGTATCTTTCTATCTATACGTGTATATATATAATAATAATAGAGTTTGTGCTAATCCTCATATGCATATGTAAAGTATATATATAATATATAAGTGATGGTGAGATGAAACAAAGATAATGGAGTCGGTTGGAAGCACTTATCACACAATCATCAATAATATTAATAATAATATAATTATAATATAATAATTAATAATTAATAATTAATATTTCAACATGTGAAATAAATAATAAAAAAAATAAAGCCATCGGTCCTTTTTGATTTCTAACTACCAACACTATTTTACGGAGCACTAGATCGTGTTCCGTTATTAATCAGTGGCGGATAAAAGTACTCAGATAAATTCCAAACTTTTAAATTAACTTTATTTATTTATTTTGGTCATTATAGTATAAAATTCGATCCTAAATTGGTTAAATGGAAATTACATCAACTGTCCCTCTCATTTATGGGTGAAATACAAAAAGTGTTAAAACTTAACAAATATTTCCTAAATACATTTTTAATAATCCTAAAATTTATAGAACTCATTTTCGTATCACCGTATTTAAAATTACATAAGTTTGAATTTTACTTGCTTAATATAAATCGAAACATCAAACAGGTATTACAATCATTTAATATTTATTTTTTATATACTTTATTTATATATAGAGATATATTTTAAATAATAATTATTATAATATCCTATTTTTTTATTAATTTTTAATAACAACAACATATACTACTTCAAATTATATTTCGAATTATTATTTATATATACATAAACACATATCTATTTACAATTAATTGTTCATGAATCGTCGAGAGCAGTCGAAGGTCAATTGAATATATGAACATCGTTTCAAACTTTTCTAGACTCAACATTACATACTTTTCTTATCGTATTAAAATCATATAAAGATTAAGTTTAAATTTGGTCGGAAATTCCCGGGTCGTCACAGTACCTACCCGTTAAAGAAATTTCGTCCCGAAATTTGATCGAGGTTGTCGTGGATAACAATAAGAATGTTTTCACGACGAATATGAGTTGATAAATAGAGTTTTACCATCATCGAGTAATATGAGTAAAATAATTCGATTATTTGAAGAGTACGAATGAAGCTATCATAAAAGAGTGAAATAAAGAAGTAAAGATTTGTCTTAGCTTTTGACATAGTCAGGTTGAATTTCGGAATTCAAGGGATTTAGAGAAAATCTTCGTACTAAGATTTGATTCTTTGGTAATTAAGAAAATTAGGATTTTCTTTGGTTAAATGCGATAATCTGTCTCGAGTGCCTTATCAGATATTTCACTATAAATCCACCCTTTTCGTTTCCTTTATATTTTGGAGTTCCATACTTGTGTTTCCTCTTCCCGACTTTAAGTCAAGCGAATAATGGTCCAGAATTCGTAGGTATGAAGTTTTGAATGAACTTGGCTAATGTTCTAAGAGAGATTGTAGTATCACGATCTTGGTTGGTTAAATTACCAGAATTCAAGAGAAAAGATAAAAATATCAAGAAAATATATTCTTGATATGTTTATAGATTAGATAGAATGTAAGAGTCGTGTAACATGGCACATGATGACGTTATGGTCTGTTAATCATCACGTTTCATTAAAAACTCAGCATGACTTACTGTAATATAATCACGTTGATCAAGTGTCATTATATTATACTAACTCACGCATCAATTTGAAACACTCCTTCAAAAGCATTCATAATTTAAATTCAAATTTTCAGAATTTAGAAACTAAAATAGTTTCCTTTATGATATAACGCAGATATCGCGAAGAGATAAATAATTTCGGACGAGAATATTTATGAAAATATCTTCAGAAATATCGGAGATATTTATGATGATATTTTGGAATTTCTAAGTTCGATGGTTGATGAAGAAAGATTTTTCGCACGATTTTAACATGAGTACGGAGCAAGATATTCTCTAAAGATTTCAATGGATCCAGAATTACCTGGATTTTTTGAATATAGGGTATGGTCCTTGTATTTGTCCTTGATCTCCTTCGTGGTTAGCTCAATCTGTTTTCCAGTTCCAACTTTTCTGAGCTTTTCCAACGTATCCTTCTTTATCATCAAACTTTTGACTGTTAAAGTCGTTTACAGTTTTTGCTGCTTCATCAGCATTTTCAAAATTTTGGGTATTGATTCATAGACTGGGTGCTTCTCAGAATTTCCGAATTGAAGATCATAATTCTAAGAGATAAATGTTATATGTGTACACATAACTTTTGATGTAGAAACGCTGCAAGATTCAAAATACTGATTGCTGATTTCCCGATACTTGGTATGGTAGTTTTCGTTACAAGATGCGGATGAATATATGATAGGGTTTTAATGAACAAATATAATGATTATTTTTTTCGGAAAGTCAAAGATCACCGAAGTTGTATGTAAGCTTACTGCTAATGTGGTGAGATATAAACGATTCTCCGGTAACGATGACGAAAGGCAATCGTATACATAAAGGTTATAAAAGACTAGTACGATTGAAAAGTCGAAGTTGACTTGTTGGAGCTGTGACAAAATTGGCTACTTTGGAAAGGGATTGCAAAGTTATTTTCGGTAATAACAACACCAAAAGAGCTAGTACAGATACGTGTTAAACGTTTACTCAGGTTCCGAGTAGTTTCTGGTGCATAACTATATGCATCAATCTTTTCTTCTGTAGATGAAGTGCGTTTGGTTCATCCTCTTGTTTGAGGTGTTTTCAAGAATCATGAAAGGTTTGTACGCTGATTGTAATCGTCAAGAAACAAATGAGGTTTAAGATGAAATCAAGTGGTAAACTTGAAGAAATGTTTAGTTTCATATGTTATAATCAATATTTTAATTCATTTTAATTGTCCAATATTATTAGTCCACAGCCGATAGTCCACAGTTAACAGTCCAATAATTCATATATAGTTTAATATATAATATTCGAATTAATTAATACGTATCGTGACCCGTGTACATGTCTCAGACTCGATCACAACTCAAATTATATATAATATTTGAGAGTCAACCTCAACCCTGTATAGCTAACTCTATCATTACTGCATATAGAGTGTCTATGGTTATTCTAAATAATATATATAAATGCATCGATATGATATGTCAAAACCTTGTATACGTGTCCCGATATTTAAAATGCGTAAATAACAGTATTTAAATGACGATAAATAAAGTGCGTAAAATAAATAACAGAAATTAAATGACAATAAATAAAATTGCGAGAATTAAATTGCGATAAAATAAATTGCGATAAATAAAATGTAATCAGTTAGCTAGGAACAGTTAGCTGGAAACAGTTAGCGTGGATTCTTAACAAAATTTCTCATAGTTAATTTGTTTGTTTCTAACAAATTTTATTTTGTCCAATGTTTTCTTCATTATGCCACTTGTTGGATTCTGCTAGATCAAAATCCAAATATGAAATTGAATAAAAATGGTTATTTTGCGATGAACTGATACGTATTTCGGTGGTTGTAAATAGGATAGTAAATGACAGATGAATTAGATTTGAAAGAATGTACAGTGTACTTATTAATGTGAAATCCAAATATTCCTAGGGTATTACCTACCCGTTAAAATATTTTCACCATTAACAGTTTGTACAAAAGAATTTTTAATTACAATCTTTATGAAAACACATATACATATATATTTTCTTCAGATGTAATCATGGATTTAATGAGTTAATATGATATTAATCTCATTTGATTTATCGTTAATACAAGAATATATAATCTCTGAACATTAGAGATTACATAATCGTCATGTCGTACGAAGATAAATGATGTAGAACATCATGTAGAACGAAGATAATCGATGTAGAACATCATGTAGTATGATGATTATGCTGGAGGTACAGACTGTGAGTTTGAGGAGTGTAGTGTTGAGACTTGTGCTGCGGAGGTTGCCGGTGCTGTTGCTGAAGCTGGTAGGTTTTGCACCACGTTTTCTAAATTGATTACTCGAGCGGAAAGCTCGTTGACCTCTTCCATTATTCCGGTATGATTGTCGGTCGGAATGAGCGGATGAATAAGGTTTAGAATCTGAGATAGTTTGCAATCACGACGAGATATTCGGGAAATGAGGGTGAAAATGGTGTTTCGGACTAGTTCACCGATAAGTGTTTCAGGTTCTTCGTCAAAACGTGAATTTGGTTGATAGAAAGGATCGCCTTCTTTCCATCTCCATTGATTTAGTAGGCTACGAACCCATCAAATGAATTGGTTGATTCATTCTAGAACACTGCTTTCGGAGCGTAATTGAAACTCCATATCGGAATAGCTGTCGGAATCCGAGGAATTCGAACTGGTTGAGGGATTCATCTCGTACGATCAGATGAAGGATTTTCAATAAGAAATAGAGTATAGGATGTAGATTAGTACCCTGTAATACATAATTTACATGTGCATATATAATACTAAAATCCCATAAGTTTTGGAGGAATCTACGGAAGCTGTCAGGAAAAGTCTATAGTAACAGATACGCTAAGATATGATTTTATCTATACAATGTCTATGAAATAGAGGCAGTAAGATGTGTCTAGACTTTAAGGATGATAAGTAGGTAATTTTTGACACTAAATGATAAGCAAAACTTTTGACATGCAGATACGGTCGAAGTCCAGACCCACTAATGCATCTAAACAACTATCAGTTAGACACACTAATGCAAGACCTGGTTCGCTAAGACCACCGCTCTGATACCACCTATAACGACCCGTCCTAATCCATCTGGAAGAATACATTACATTTGGTTACATCGCGAGGTACTTGACCTCTATATGATACATTTTACAAACATTGCGTTTGTTTTTAAAAGACAAACTTTCATTATATCGAAAGTTGACGGCATGCATACCATTTCATAATATATCCATCTATAAATGACTTAATAATATTCTTGATGAACTCAATGACTCGAATGCAACGTCTTTTAAAATATGTCATGAATGACTCCAAGTAATATCCTTAAATTGAGCAAATGCACAGCGGAAGATTTCTTTCATACCTGAGAATAAACATGATTTAAAGTGTCAACCAAAAGGTTGGTGAGTTCATTAGTTTATCATAATCATTCATTTCCATCATTTTAATAGACCACGAGATTTTCATTTTCAGTTCTCATAAATTTACGTCCCATGCATAGAGACAAAAATCATTCATATAGATTGAACACCTGGTAACCGACATTAACAAGATGCATATAGAATATCCCCATCATTCCGGGACACCCATCGGACATGATAATATCGAAGTACTAAAGCATTCCAAATTCCAGAATGGGGCTTGTTGGGCCCGATAGATCTATCTTTAGGATTCGCGTCAATTTGGGGGTCTGTTCCCAAATTCTTAGGCTACCAAGCTAAAAGGGGCATATTCGGCTTCGATCATTCAACCATATAATGTAGTTTCTATTATTTGTGTCTATTTCGTAAAACAGTTATAAAAATAGCGCATGTATTCTCAGTCCCAAAAATATATATTGCAAAAGCATTTAAAAAGGGAGCAAATGAAACTCACAATCCAATATTTTGTTGTAAAAATATTCATACGACGAAACTGAATAATGCAGGGTTGGCCTCGGATTCACGAACCTATATGAGGTATATATATATATTAATACATATAATTGTAATCGAATAAATTTGTATATATTGTTAGGGCTATGATTTTTATTTCAATTATGTGTTCCATTAATAACCTAATTAATTACATTTATTTTATATACTTTAAATAAATAATTATAATATAGTTTTATTATGTATGTTTTTATATGATTAATTTTTATTGTAATAACAATAATGATAATAATAATATATTAAAAATAATGATACTTATAATAATGATAATAAGAATAATGATAATGATAATAAAAATAATAATTTTAAATATAATAATAAAATCATGTTAAATAATAATAATAATAATAATAATAATAATAATAATAATAATAATAATAATAATAATAATAATAATAATAATAATAATAATAAAAATAATAATAATAATAATAATAATAATAATAATAATAATGATACTTTTAATAATAATAATAATAATAATAATAATAATAATAATAATAATAATAATAATAATAATAATGATAATTTTAATGAAAATGCTAATGATAATTTTACTAAAAATGATAACTTTAATAAAAATGATAGTTTTTAAATAAAATGATAATTTTAATGAAAATACTAATAATAATTTAAATGATGATTTTAATAAACCTATTATTCTTAATAATAATGATAATCTTAATAAAAAAATGATAATTTTATTTAATCACGACTTAACTCTATTTATTTTCATCTTTACTCAAACACGTACTTCTAATTATACTTTTCGGTAGTAATTAACTTAACTATATTCATAATCAAAACCATAATCGTTTTTATCTTAACATTAGTAGTCTTAATTATATTAGTATTAACGATATTAATAATATAATAATTATGATATCAAGATTGGTAATAATAATAATAATAATGATAATAATAATAATAATAATAATAATAATAATAATAATAATAATAATAATAATAATAATAATAATAATAATAATAATAATAATAGTAATAATAATAATAATAATAATAATAATAATAATAATAATAATAATAATAATAATAATAATAATAATAATAATAATAATAATAATAATCATAATCATAATCATAATCATAATAATAGTGATAATAATAAAAATGAAAGAAAAGGTATACCCTTTTGAAAAGCTTTTCTAAAAGAATAGCCCTGGACCGGGCTCGAACTCATGACCTCCTACTCACGCATTAACACCCTTAACCATTGAACTGTTTTTGTTTTTCTGTTTAAACTTACAGGGTCATATTATTTAACCCGTCTTTATTTGTTTTCATATTTCTTCTTGGCCCAATCAATCCACTAACTAAACAAGCCCATGGCCCAACATTAACACTAGTATCTTGCGCCCAATCCAAACAGATTAAACGACCTACTCGAACCAATCGATATTTTAAAATGGTTTCGTTCTTCCTTTTTATCTCAATTAGGGTTTTTCTTAAAAAAAAAATATTAACCGTAGCTTTATCATCATATTTGTCATCCTTCGGTTTCATCAGTGACATCACCATATCATCTTAAATATCCTAATCGCTGAATCCCATCATCACTCTTCCATAATCATCATCGCCATCTTAGTATCATCGTCTTCAAATCATAATCAACCTCTTCGTGTTCATGATCATCATCATAATCACGATCATCTCATTCATAGTATCATCATCATTCACGCTCATTGTTTCGTACTCGAATCTTCAACCATCGTAATATCTTCACATGATCATCATTTCACTTCATCATTATCATTTTCGTTTGAACAGAAACAGAAAACAAAGGTTACCGTAGCAGAAAATGATGGTTCATGGTGGTGATTTGGGTGGTGCTTGGGCAGAAAAACAGGAGCTAGCAGCTGCAGTTTTACGGTGGTCTTGGGTTCGACTAAAATCGATGATGGTGGTAGTTCACATGATGGTGTTGGTGTTGGTTTACGATCAAGAACGCAGAAGCAGCAGTAGCAGCTTTATGGGTGTGGTGCTTCGACAAAAAGAAAACGCAGGTGGCGGTTATTGATGAAAGTTGTAGGGTGGTCAATGGTTAAGCCGTGGTGGTCTCGGTATTAGAGGATGGTGGGCAATTAGAAATAGTTTAAGAAAAAAAATAGTAGTTTGGTTTTTGAGTTTGGGTCTCGTTGGTTTCCATCAAGAAAGAAGAGAGAAAATAGAGAAAAATAAAAGAAAAGAAGACTAAAGTGTAGGTTCAATGCATGTTAAATTTTATATACAGAGGCATATATGTGTTTATGTTTTTGTTAGAAAGTCAGCAAAAAAAAAAACAAAGTAACCAATAATTCCACATGCTTTACAACACACTACACACTGCCTGCCACCTCCTTTTAATCATGTAACATGTATGTATATTCTGTATCTTTCTATCTATACGTGTATATATATAATAATAATAGAGTTTGTGCTAATCCTCATATGCATATGTAAAGTATATATATAATATATAAGTGATGGTGGGATGAAACAAAGATAATGGAGTCGGTTGGAAGCACTTATCACACAATCATCAATAATATGAATAATAATATAATATAATATAATATAATATAATATAATATAATATAATAATTAATAATTAATATTTCAACATGTGAAATAAATATTAAAAAAATAAAGCCATCGGTCCTTTTTGATTTCTAACTACCAACACTATTTTACGGAGCACTATATCGTGTTCCGTTGTTAATCAGTGGCGGATAAAAGTACTCAGATAAATTCCAAACTTTTAAATTAACTTTATTTATTTATTTTGGTCATTATAGTATAAAATTCGATCCTAAATTGGTTAAATGAAAATTACATCAACTGTCCCTCTCATTTATGGGTGAAATATAAAAAGTGTTAAAACTTAACAAATATTTTCTAAATACATTTTTAATAATCCTAAAATTTATAGAACTCATTTTCGTATCACCATTTTTAAAATTACATAAGTTTGAATTTAACTTGCTTAATATAAATCGAAACATCAAACGAGTATTACAATCATTTAATATTTATTTTTTATATACTTTATTTATATATAGAAATATATTTTAAATAATAATTATTATAATATCCTATTTTTTTATTAATTTTTAATAACAACAACATATACTACTTCAAATTATATTTCGACTTATTATTTATATATACATAAACACATATCTATTTACAATTAATTGTTCGTGAATCGTCGAGAGCAGTCGAAGGTCAATTGAATATATGAACATCGTTTCAAACTTTTCTAGACTCAACATTACATACTTTGCTTATCGTATTAAAATCATATAAAGATTAAGTTTAAATTTGGTCGAAAATTTCCGGGTCGTCACAAATGAAGTTATGAATCAATACTTCATCGGTTATTGTTGTTGGTATTCCTTGGTATCTATGGGGCATATGATGTTGATGTTGGAGGTACCGAGTGTGATGTTGAGACGTGTGATGCGGATGTTGTTGCTGGTGGTGGTAATGGTACTATTGGTGTTGATGCTGGTGATGTTGCTGGTGCTCGTAAATTTTGCACCATATTCTCCAAAGCCACTAGTCGAGCGCGAAGCTCGTTGACTTCTTCTATTACTCCGGGATAATTGGCGGTTGGAACAAGGGGATGAATAAGATCTAGAATTCTAGATATTATATACTCGTGGCGAGATATCCTGGAAATGAGGGTGAAAATGGTGTTCCGGATTAATTCGCCGGTATGTGCTTCAGGTTCTTCGCCAATAGGACAATTTGGTGGGTGGAAGGGATCACCTTCTTCTTGTCTCCATTGATTAAGTAGACTACCAACCCACCCCCAATTCATCCAGAAAAGATGATGACTAATTGGTTGGTTCATTCTGGTTACGCTGCCATTGGAGCTCGAGGAGTTCGAGGAATCAAGTGAGAAATCCATATTATATGATCGAATAAAGGGTTTTCGATATGAGATGGGTGTTGAATACTGAATGATATCTTCGTCTCCTCGAATATGTATATATAGCAAAGAGATTCCGTAATTTACGAAGGAAATTTAGGAAAAGTGTTAGACAAAGTCTATTGGGATAGATATGATAAGATATGATTTGTCTATACTCCATTTATGCAATAATTGCAGTATGACGTCTCTAGATTAAAAATGATAAGTATGTAATCAGATAAACTTTCGATAAAAGACTTTCAATTCATTATGGCCTATTCAGGTCTAAGGGCTTGAGCTATAGGATCCTTTAAATCGGTAATCCAAACCCTTCCATCCTAGAGTTTCGTAGACGCCACCCGTCAAGAAAGTTCAATGATCATAAATAACGAGAAAACAAAAATTTAAAAGTAATGAATATGAATAGTGATGACATTATAATGTCTTTGAGTTATCGAGAATCTTTATGAGTCAATAATGACATTTTTCGGTTCACAAACTAATGCACAAAGGCATAAGGGCACATAGGTACGTAATAAAACAGGGAGTTATATACGTTTGAGTATGAGTAGTAACAAACATAGAAATTTCAAAAATCATAGATAACATTTCATGTAATACATAAGTAATACACAAAACCATGATAGATGACATAGGAATGTCAAGAATTTCAGAAATCATGAGTGACATCCCTTGGTTCCCATAATCAAGGTAGGTTTATAAAGATAACTCATGTGAGTTATAGAATATTTTGAATCACAATGGGAGTTTCCTCCAGGAGTTACAGAATAACAGATATGTATATGTATAATGCAAGTAATAATATCTTAAAGCTATAGGTCAGGCTGTAGACTAGACTTTAATGCACCCTATTAATCTGGGTTATCCACATTAAGACTGCCTAGTTCCCTACAACTACCGCTCTGATACCAACTGTAATACCCCGTCAAAATCGACATTGATGCAGATGTTAACTCTGGTCCCAGTGCATGGCTTGACTTCTAAGTACATCAAATTTCTACAGCAGAAGCATAATATATAAGTACCTGAGACAAAACATGCTTAAAAGTGTCAACCAAAAGGTTGGTGAGTTCATAGGTTTATCATAAACAATGATTTTGATAATAATGATAGATCACAAGATTTAGTTTAAAGTTGATTGATATAGAAATATCAATCTAAAAGTGTTGCTGCAGTTTGTAATATCGTTACTAAACAAAATTTACCCTGTGACACCTTGTACTGTCAGTGTCGTGGAATCATTATTATGTAACCAAAGACCAGCGGTCAAATGGTTAGAGACGTTACTCTCAATAGATCTATTCACAATAATTAAGTTTGCATTTAAATGTAGCAATTAACGATATTACGGTAGGGATTTAGCATGAATCAAAGCATGACAGCATAGTTAACAATTTAGTACTTGTGTCTAAGCGTAAAATGGTTATAAAGCAAGCATGTGTCTCACCCCAAAAGTTGTAAAACATTTATGAAACAGTAAAAAGTGGGGCTATGAAGTTCATCTTAGTAGCAAGTAAGTTATTCCACGCAAAGAAGAATGAACGGAGTAAGTGATCGGAGATCTTAACCTAGAGATATAATCTTTGATTAGTTAATGTCTAACAGACATAAAGTTTATTTATTAATATAGCAACTATATTAACAGTGACAGTTTTCGAGAAAAGTTCCTATTTCACAAAAGTTTCTATTTTTGGAAACCTACTATTTATGAAAAACTTCCACTTATAGTAAGCTCCTAGTTTAAAGAAGTTCGGGTTATAATTCTTCACAAAGATGTTGTACAATCTTGCCCAAACTTCGTTGCTATCATGCAAGTCACTCGAATGATCTGTTGTTACCGGGCGCCCAGGATTCTTGACCAGAATCTAAGTCATGGCATTCGAAGTCCACAAGCGGTTCCCATAAGGCAACAAGGACCACCCTAGGCCACAAGTAGCTGTGAGGTTCGTATAAAGTGCACGTTATCTTTTAATTATAACCTTCACGTTATAGATGTATACACACAACGAATTATTAATGTACTTAATAATTATATATGTGATAATATAACCTAAGTATTATTTAATATTTAGTTATTATACCTTAGTATGTCTTATATATATATTAAATATAATTACCTTTAAATAAATACATAAATTACTTCAAAAATAATAGTGTTTTATTAATCAAACATTATCAAAAAATGTCTAAATAATTAATTAAATATCTAAAAATTATATACATAATTTTTATAGTCTTAATTAATCATATAGATCAGTAGAAAAATTTAAGAAAACGTTTTTATTATATTTTTTTATTTATTTTTGTTTTTACTCTTAATTTATTTACAAAAAAAGTTTAATTCTACATAATTACTAAATTAACCCAAACAATTATTTTTATAATTTTTATGAGTTTCTATCAGTCTAATAACCTATAGAAAAATATTTAAAAAAATATTTTTTTTATTATTTTATATTTATTCTTAATTTAACTTCGAATTACATAATAATAGAGTTTAATTATATAATACTAATTCGACCCGAGTAATTATTTTTATAATTTTTTCAGATCTTTATAAGTTTTATAAACTCATAAAAAAATTATATATATTTTATTTTTGGTTAAAAATATTTATTACGAATTTTACATTGTTTTTACGTTAAAATAATTCGTACTTAATTATAAATAATATTTCATAAATTATCAAAATTATTTTTATATATCATAATACTTATAATACTAATTATAACATATAAATATAATTAATTTCGAATTTTACAAAGAATATACAATAAATATAAATATAATCGACAATATTAAAAAAAAAATAGAAAGTACCTCAAATTTTCTTCAAGGTTTTGAGAGAATAACTTAAGTTTTTGTTTTTGGCAAGAAAAAATGAATGTGGCGCCATGTATTTATAGGTAAAAATAGTTGGTGAAAAGAAAAAAAATAAAATAAAATAAAGGTGCCAATTTTGACACAAAAAAAAGACAACATGTTAAAAATGTTTTTAATAAGTTTTATCTTTGAAAATATTTAGTCAGAATTCATGGGCTCATTATTTAATTTATAAAAAAATCTTTTTTTATAAGCTAAAATTATATATAATGATTAAAATAACTTATGATTTAATTAATAATTATGTTATATATAGTTTTAAATATAATACACATTAATATTAATATTAACTAAAATTATTTTATATAATTAGTGTAAACTTTAGTTAACAAAACGTGTCAACTAAAAATAAATATTTGGTCAACGTTGAATTTAATTATATATTACGTATGGATAACAACCCTATAGGCAAATTAGTCAATTCAAGTATGGAAATGTGAGGGTTCTTATAAAATTGGTGGTGGAGATTCAAATTGGAATCTAACGCTTTTTGGGTCAAAATTGTAAAAAAGTATCTATGGGGCTGATGGGGGTCTAGGGGGGATGGTATACAAAACAGTTTAACAAAAGGCACAACATGGTGGAAAATCATTGAAACTGGTCACAAAATTTCAGAGTTGGGTATTAACTTTAAGTCGTATCTTAAGAGTAATCGGGGATGGGGGTTCTATTAAATTCTGGGATGATTTTTGGGCTGGCGATATTCCTTTTAAGCATAGGTTCGGGAGGCTTTATTCCTTGGAACAAAACAAAGATGCTTATGTAAAAGATCGCATGTCCAGGTCCGGTTCGGGTTGGGAATATACGTGGGACTGAAATGGTAACATCAGAAGGAGAATGGCTTCAGAATTGGACGAACTATCAGTTGTTCTGTCTTCGGTACAGCAGCCGAGTGGGTCTCTCGATGGGTGGAAATGGACCCTGGATAATCGGGGGAAATTTACAACCAAAGCTTTATATAAACTATTGGACAACGCGAGCTTAAACACAGGGACTTCAGAGCCAAAACCATGCGCAACAACTTAATTCCAAATAAAATTGGAATTTTTGTGTGAAGAGCTAAACGTCGTAGATTACCGATACGGGTCGAGTTAGACAAAGGGGTACGGACTTAGGCACAATTTGTTGCCCTACTTGTGACGATTGTCTCGAGTCAGTGGACCATGCCTTAGTATTCTGCTAACACGCTCGAGTTGTATGGGAGAAAGTTCTAAATTGGTGGGGTATTCAAAATATTCAAAGTTGGAGTATTGATGATTTGTTTTGTGGGAACAATGGAAATAAATTTTCGGGTTGGGGTTCGAAAGTTTGGCAAGCAACGGAATGGGTAACCGGTTATTACATATGAAAAACCGAAATCAAAAAGTGTTTAAAAGCAAATGGTGGAGTGGACCGAGGATCCTCAACGAAATCCAAACAAAGAGTTACAAATTGATTTTGAGTCGTTCCGAAAAAGTAAAAATCGATTGGGTACAATGGTTGACTGCTCCATATTCGTGTATATAATTGTTTGTAAATCTCTTAACTGAATATAGTTATACATGTATAGGAATTTCGTTTAGTTAGTCTCTCCAGGCTATAAGCCTTTGTTAAATCTTCTTAATAAAATTGTTTTTGCTGCTTTTTAAAAAAATAAAAAAAATAATAATTACCTAAAAATTATATTCAAAGTTTAATTAAATTCTAACGTCAAACAACATTGTAACGTAAGTCCGTAAAGTTAGAAACCTCTTGATGCTCTTAAATAAATAAACTAGACTTATTTTGTCTCTCTAATTTTAGAATTTTGCATGTTTTGTCTTTTTCGAACCTCTCAATATATGTTTGTGTCTATGATCGAGCGTATTAGGCAAGTATTTTTTTTAAAATAATAATAGAAAAAAGTTAAGGATAAAGATAATTTTAATTTAGAAAAGCAGATAACAAAAATAAAAGTTGTAATTAATAAAAAGTTAAAAG
Source organism: Rutidosis leptorrhynchoides (assembly GCF_046630445.1). Taxonomy (NCBI): domain Eukaryota; kingdom Viridiplantae; phylum Streptophyta; class Magnoliopsida; order Asterales; family Asteraceae; genus Rutidosis; species Rutidosis leptorrhynchoides. The sequence continues at coordinate 105,834,194 of NC_092343.1, forward strand.
GAATGAAAAGTATAATACGTAAGTATCACATGATAAAACTACAATTAACAATGTTTTTATATATATCTAATCTATATATCAATATCCATTTCTTGTACAAGTATATAACCATATCCAATTATATATATATATATATATATATATATATATATATATATATATATATATATATATATATATATGAGGGATCAAATGAGAACTTTTTTGTGTGAGAACCCTGAGAACCCAAAAATACACTGAAATTTGAGGAAAAAAAAAGGAAATTCGAGCAAAAAAGGGGAAATTCGAGAAAAAATGAGACACGGGCGAACAAAAAAAAAGCAATTCGAGCAAAAACTGAGACAAGAGCGAACAAAAAAGGTGATATTCGAACAAAAAAAATGTGGGAGAACAATTTTTGTGTTCTACATTTTGATATTCGAAAAAAAAGTGTAGAACACACTGATATTCGAACAAAAATACTGATATTCGAAGAAAAATGTGTTCTACATTTTGAAAAAAATAAAAATTTGCTCGACTATGAATTTTTGTTCGTCCGTGTTTTTGATTTTTGCTCGAATTTCTTTTTTTTCTCGCCCGTGCACCATTTTTGCTCGAATTTCAGTGTATTTGGAGTGTTTTTGGAGTTCCTAGAGTTCTCACACTAAAAAAGTTCTCACTGAATCTTTTCCATATATATATATATATATATATATATATATATATATATATATATATATATATATATATATATATATATATATATATTGTCTTTAAATCCTTAGAATTATATAAGAGAATCGATGATTGAAGTAAAAAATCGTACAAAAGGACATATTTTTGTAGTAAAAAGTAGAGAATTTTCGTACGAAATAGGAGTACAACTTACAAGCCATCACCCATACAAAATGTGTTCGTATTAGAGAATTCCCAACCATGATGCATTTATTCAAATTAATATACTATCACATCAGCAACGCACTACTATGTTCTTATCCTTTCATTTCTATCATTAACTCATCACATATTACTCCTAACTATCACATCATTCCTCAACCGCTAGAAGTTACTCTCTATGTCCCAAATTTGTTGCCCTCGTACAAAAAAACATGCCGTTTAAAAAAAGTGACTGTCACAAGTACTTTTTATTTACTTTTCAGTTTAACTCCTTACTTTTTACTTATATTTTTGTCTTATATATAAAGTAAGAGTATAAAAGAATTTTATCACATTATTTTTATTCATTTATAGATAGAAGTGGACAATTAAATTTAAAATGAGAAAGTAATTAATTAAACTACAGTAAAAATCTAAAAACAAAATGTATAAGTAATTAAAACAGTGAATTATGCTTGAAGACGAAATGGTTGACTACATTAAATTGGCAATTGATTGGCGAAATATTTCAAATGGTTGCATAATATTGGCATCAGATTGACATTTAGCACTCGGAGTGCTCTCATAAGAATAAAAAGATTATAGAAGTTTGTGTCTAATCAAAGTACATATTTTGCAAAATTACATAAAATCAAAAAAATTCAATAAAAAAGAATGTCGCTTTTCATTTTCTCCATAAAAGAACCTCAATTTCAGTTTGATGCAAAGAAACGACTATGATATGAAAAAAGTTAAATAAGATTATTTTCATCTAGATGATGCCACATCATCAAATCTGATGAGGTGACGCTATCAGTGGCGATTTCAGAAACCAAACTTAATAAGTTCCTGTTTTTTTTCCAGTAATATTTATATTTGAATGCTATTTTAATGAATGTTTATCTCACAAAACTACAAATGCAAAATATATATGACATCCCCTAAATTTAGCAGTCTTCTATACAATTTAATAATTATGCTATATATTCAGAAAATGTATGGGTTCTTGTAGTTAAATTCAATGGTGTCCTACACATTTTAAAACATATTTTCCACACAAAATTTTAAAACTAGTGGTGGCACGTGACCTCACGGGTCAAAGCTTAGAGTCGCCACTGGATGCCACGTCATCGAATTTTCTGGAACCACGTCATCAAATTTTCCGGTCAAAAAATTTTCCAAAGATTTTTTCCAGCTTAAAAGACAATTTACTGGAGACATGTCATCAGAGTAGTTGATGATGTGGCACTACTTCATCAGATTTGATAATGTGGAGCACGTGTGGATGCACATATACATCTATATTACTGAATTCTTTATAAAATTATTATCTTTTCTGTACACTAAATTAAAATCATGTTATTTTTTTCGACAAAGTGAAAAAGGCATTTTCTTTATCGATAACTACTAGCTTTTATATTACCTTGCTTTGCAATTTGACTTTTTTATTTATGCATTCTTGATCTTGGTATTGATTGATGATTGGTGATATTTTTGTAGATATGGTCCATGCACAAGCCCATAACTAAACGTCACATACTTACATGTGATTAAAAAGACAAATAACGAGATTTGGTATAAAAGGAAAAGAAGAATTAGCGTATGAGATAAATATGACGTATTTGCAATTTTAGAATACAACGTAATTGCACTTTCAGCATTTTCTTTTGTATAGAAAGAAGATGTATAAATAGGTTTCTTGTTAGTTAAATAAACGTATACGTTATGTATATCATTGTACGTTGTTTACTACAATTATATTATCATCATCATTTTCTTATGACTTTACGTGGTCTATGATGATTTGGTCAACTATATTAAAGTATGTCTAGATTTTATTTATTATACAAAGGACAAATTCTATTTGAACTTAATATTTTTATCTTAACTTCTTATAAAACATAGTCTATTTTTATTTTAATGTTAAAGGATTGTTTTATCATATGTTAATCAGATAGAGAGTATCGTTATTTTTAAGTTACAACTCGTTTAAAAAATTTACGATACTTCATTTTTTTATTCACATTTCATACTTGTATAATGCAATTTTTCGGGGCGAAATCTAGCGACGAGTGCTTACGTTGGTGATTTATGTTTGCAATTATAGTGCCGGTTGTGACACTGGTTCTATTCACGCTGTTAATCACAAATATGCTGGTAAGTTCCATACTTTCGTATATTTTATAAGCTTATTCGATTTTGGTAATTAATCAATAGTAATGTATCGTTAATTATATCAAATGTGAATTAAAAAATGAAGTATTGTTAATTTTTTAACGGAGTTTTAGCTTAAAAGTAACAATACTCCTCTTTTTGATCGTCAAAACTGTTAAATTTGCAGAAACAATCATCAAACCATAACAAGAACTTTATCACTTCAACAGATTACAACAATTTACAATTCCAGATTCATGAAACTAACACAATCAACCACACAAACACATCTAATGTTTATGCAGGAACAATCACACATATATCAATCACAAGATGTGAATTGATTATCTAAAATCACTCAGAGAGGAGAGAATATCTGGAGAGAAAACCCTAATTTGATAAAAGTGAAAACTGAATGAGAAAACTGATCGACTAACTTAACCCTAACAGTAATAGGGTATTTATATCTTGAAAATAACTGGAGAGCCTTTTGTGTTGGGCTTTAATAAACGGGCCTTTAATAAACCAGCCTTCTTTACTTGAAATGAGCCCAATAAGATAAGAATATGATGGAGATATGTCGATAAGAGTTCACGAGTAAGTAGTAAACAAGAACCAACAAGCAGATTAAAACAAAAACAAAATATTCGCATGATCTATATTTAATTCTATATCTCTATATATATATTATTTTAGTTTTAATATTTAATAATTTTTATTAATAATAATAATATTGATATTATTATTAATAATAATAAACATAAACATACTAATTAATAATTTTACTAAGTTTAATAGTTATAATAACAATGATAATAATAATAATATTATTAATAATGCTAATAATAACACTATCTATAGTAATATTAATATTATTAGTTATAATAATAATATTAATAATAATAATATAACAACTTATATATATCAAATGTATTATATATATGTTCACAATAATAACACTACTGTTAATACTTAATATTTACTTTAATAATAATAATGAAAGTAATAATAATAATATTAGTAAAGATGATAAAATGATACAAATATTAGTGTGACAATTTTATTCAACTTATTAATTATGTAATATTAATCATATGTAATAACTTTTATTAAATATTTATTATTTATACATTTTTAATTCCAAATGATTAAGTATACTTTATTAATTTCAACACATTATATATATATATATATATATATATATATATATATATATATATATATATCTATATCTATATATGGTTTACATATTCAATTACTCATAATTGTTCGTGAATCGTCGGAAATAGTCAAGGGTTAAATGATTCCATATAATAGTTCAAAAATTTTTAGACTCGGTCTAACAGACTTTGCTTATCGTGTCGGAAATATATAAAGATTAAATTTAAATTTGGTCGGAAATTTCCGGATCATCACATATGCCCTTGACTCAAGGGTCACATTCCCCGAGGATTTGTTGTGCTTTCTTATTTACTAAAAATCTCTTTGAAGCTGCATATTCAATGCTAATGTTGAGTATGCAGCTCACCGATTCAATAAACTAATTTTTAAAAGGCTTCTCGTTTTTGCTAATAGATGGAATATCTAAAGGTAAGTTCAGTAAATTTTTTTGCTTTAAAAAAAAATCAACAACTGGTAGTTTTCTAATAACATTGTTAACAAGGTTGGAGAGTAATGGTTAACAATTTGGTTCCGTTCGGTACTATACCAAAAATAGCGGTACCAGTGTTGAACCATTATCGCTTTTTAGTTCAGTTCGGAATGCGGTTCTTGATTTTGGACAATTTCAGTTTCATCACTTTCGGTTTTGATACGGTTTGGTTCGGTGTCTGTCCCGATATCATCCCTACTTCCCTCTCTACGCCAAGTCCATATATAGTTTAAACATTTTAAACTTGAGATTGCCAGAACTAAGTACATAACTAAAACCTTTATTGTCATGCCTATGAGTCTATGACCACTTTATACACTTCAACAACATGAATCTCACATCTACGCCGTATCTCCTTTTCATTATAAGCTTTTTCAGGACCACTTAAAACAAACTTTCGTGCTACAACCACTGTTATTCATACTATCATTCTTGTTTGTATCAACCTTCAAATGAGAGCTAGAAATTACATGAATACCATGTTAGTTTGTTACATGATTACACCTTATTGAAAACTATGAAACTGTGAGTTAGCTTTAACATTGCCTTCAATATCTAGCTTTACTTTCTTAACCTTTTTAAACTCTTGGTTACTTTTTGTATCATTTTGTTGACAATGTTGGCTATGCTTTTTTAACAGCGGTTAGAGAGTTATTGACGAGGTCATCACCAAATCATTATATGTGGCACATGTCGGAAGAAACCACGGGACCTGCACCCCCAGAAGGTAACGCGTCCAGCGGGGAAAATCTCCCATGAGTTTCGAAAGCAAGGCGTTATGCAACCTCAATATACCACTGAGCAAGGCGTACAAGTAGTATATTTTTGTCTATGACGGGTCTTGAACTCATAACTTCACGCCCTCCCGGTTAATGAGCCTTCTTGATACCGCTGTGCCAGAAGCCGTTTGGTGACTGTTAGCCATGTCGAAGACCTTCTAATCGAACTCGTGAACTGTACTCCTGTTCTTCCTTGTTTAACAAACGAATAATGTTATTCTCTTGCTCTAGTTGTATCGTAACACAAACTACAATTAGGATGTAGAGGAAAAGCATGGGATGTATTGCTAATGATTTTAGATCGTTCCTCCTGATGTTTTTTTTTTTTTTTTTTTATGATTCCACATCGGTTAGGTATACGACTAGTTGATTTCTTGTAAGTTTGTGTATCCTCTCTTCCTTCAGATTAGCTTTTCAGAGTTCTACACTTGTATTAATATTTCTGGTGTATCCTAGCTGTGCTAGAGCTTATGACCCATGCATACCTATAGAGTGTACGCTGTACAACATTGTTATCCCCACATTTTTCGCGCTTTCAATTCTATTTTATTTAATTTTATTCTCAAAAATATATATAACTTATTTCCTTTGTATAAATACCATCAATTAACCACAACAAGATGGCCTATTGATTTGCGTCCAGATATCCTCATGAAAAGTTTCAGGTCGTCTTGAAGTGGCCAAACGGTCACAAAATAACCCACTGACCACATAAATCAAGTTAATAGGAAGCATTTACAAGAAACAATAGCATGTAAACAAATGTAACATTGAAAAAAATAGAAGCATTACATTGGCAATTGTTACTGGTTCCATAAACCGATTTTTTCAAAATAGAACAGCTCAATTTTCAAAATAGAACAGCTCAAGTCTACTAGTTATAAGCCGTGGGGGAAAACAATTCCCATTGTTCGTGGTCTTAAAACAAGCAGTAAAACTCTATGTTTGTAAATGAATACTGAAGATCAATTGGTTAACAAAATTTGCCTAGTCTTAAACGGTGAATATAAGCAAAACCTCTTTCCTTGTTTGAAATTGCTAGCTAGCTCATATTTGGCTCGAGTCCCTGCCAAAAATGAAACGCCTCATCCAGTCTGAAACCACCAACGACCTTGTACGCCAACTCACTTGCTTACTGTTCAAATTGAAAACATAAAAGGCGTCATTAAACTATCATTCAACTTGAAAGTTGCTTCTTTAACAATATATAACAAAATAATAACAAGTTGTCAACTATGACTTATGTAAATGTTAGTGTGTCAATTTGGGTTGGTTATGGTCTCTTATTAATGGGTCAAACGAGCAACCAAGTTAATATCACATAACATTCTACAACCATATTCAACCCAACCTTATAACTGCTACAACAGGTATTACTCGTTTTAACCCGTTTCCAAACCAACCCGACCCGTTTAATTTTCTGCTCATGCTTTTAGAGGCTACTTAGAATGTTACCTTGCATAAACAGAATACCAAAGCCACTGAGCACTGTGCCCAATAGAAATCCAGTCCCCAGGAAGTTGTGCTGCTGTCTGTTCTCCACCCAATGGAGCGAATTGGCCCAGATGCTTGTACCTTCACATAACAAATTTTAAAATTGTTAAATCTCAAATAATTTTATCACATACATTAATAAATTGTACACGACAATAAATTTACTTTTTTTTTCTTTTTGTTTACCTGAAAGGACGAAAACGATGTCGTCCAGACTCTCTGAAACGTAACGGCCCTTCTGGCTTTTTCTCACATTCGTCCATACGGTTAAAACAATCAGCAAGGTAGGTACCCTGCTGAGCTGCCACCTGGCACATAAGCATCATAAAGCTAATCAGTATGTTTGGTAAATTTGGGATGAGCTAATATTTCTAATCGAGAGAATTTGTACCTGGGCTGTGGCTGGGAGATTCTTCATTTGAGAATCTACTTGAGATAAAGCTGACTTAAATTCTTCAATATTGAATTCAGAAGATTCTTTCACATCACCCTTAGATTGCTTGAGTAAATCAACAAAACTTTTCAGATTTTTGGTCTTCAGATAAAGTTCCACTTGAGGATACCTAGCACATATGTCTTTGAGTGCAGCTTGAGCTTCTTTAACTGTTAGTGTTCCAGAGTTGTCCTGATCAGCCTTTTTGAATATGGATGAAATATCCTCCTGTCAACAATCAAATCAAATAAAATATTAAAGAAATTAATTAACAAACTAAATACAAATGAGCTGCAATCAATGTTAAAAAATTAGTGTACCATGACTTTTCGCTGATTTATAGTAGCACAATCACCAAGTGCATATATGCTGTTGGTCCCTTCAACTCGAAGCCATTCATCAGTAGCTAATACACGTCGATTTGCCTACATAATACAAATATAACACTTTCTATATAACAAATGGCACGTAATGATATCAATAAAATGTCAAATTCAATGCATAAAGAATATAAAATACCTGCCCAACTTGCTTCATGAAGTCCGTCACAACAGGACGAGTTGCGATACCAGTTGACCACACAGCCAAACCGTAGGGTATAGTTGAGGTGTTCCCGGTTTTAATTTCTTTAGTAGAAATTTCTTTATCGGTAACCTTCACCACCATTGATCCTGTTTTCAAATCTATACCATCTCTGTGAAACTTCTCTTCAGCAAAAGTTGTAATTCTTTTGTCAAACCTGCAAGCCACAAGCATGTGATTGCATATAAGCTTATATAACTGTAAACATCCAAAAAGATAAATAAACTAGAAAGTCAAAGAAAAGTCTTACATGTTCAGTATATGGTCGGTAGCTTCGAGGAGTGATATTTTGACCAAATCTTTGACGGATGGGTACAATTTCACCAAATCTTCAGACACAAAATCGTGAAGCTCTGCTGCAAATTCAACACCAGTGGGACCACCGCCAACAACAACAAACTGAAGAATCCTTTTTCTCTCTTCATCACTCATATTTGGCAAACTTGCCTTCTCAAAGCAATCAATTACCGCCCTGCGAATCTTTTTAGCATCTTCAACTTCCTGAAATAGAATTCTTGTTATACTCAGGACCAAATAACTGATAGTTTACAGTCATATCAAGTTGTTTCCAAGATATATCATGTATTTTAGATATTTAGGGTCCCCTGTTTAAGGTCACATAAGTCTTCAAAGGACTTGACAAGAGAGTTACCTTTAGGTAGAGGCAGTTTTCTTCCACACCAGGAGTGTTAAATGTGTTAACACGGGCTCCCATTGCAACAACCAGGTAATCATAGTCTACAACAAACTCCTCTTTTTCATTAGTAACTGAACGGCAGTACACTTTCTTGTTTTCTGCATCGATCTTGAAACATTCAGCTTCCCAGAAATTTATATTTTCCTTCTGTATTGACAAAGTAAACAGTAAATTAATCAGTAGCTAATAACTAACAAACTTAAAACATATAACCACACAATATTAAGTTTCTGGATAAGTAGCAATAAAGGAATAATAAAAGTACGCATAGTGTGAAAGTTAATTGTATTGTATAAACTGTTACATACAAAATAGTCATACACAGTAGACCGAGAAAGTATCTATGAAACTAAAGTTTGGTTTATAGTTGAATAATTCTACAAAAAAACAGATGACACTTGGAAAGCTAAAGCCAAAAGGCTCAACGCCAACAATAAACTTATAGATTACTAGAATGCTATAATGTAGATGGAAGTATGAAGTATTAGATAAGACAATAGTGTTACCTTTTTGACAATGTTGCGAACTGGTTCCACAACGCTGCGAGCTTCAACTGTGCCAACTGTTACACTTGGTAGTAAAGGTGTAAACGCAAAGTAATTCCTAGGTGATATCACCTGAACATCATATGAGGGATTCTTCAAATTTTTCAAGAAACTTATTCCAGCCCAACCAGTTCCAAGTACAACAACTTTCTTTTTTGGTTTACCCGCCTCAGGTAATTTATCAACCTTGGAACCAGATAGTAGGTTTCCCTCCGAATAAGCCACAAGACCACCACCACCACCACTACAAAGGTATATATATAGATATTTGTAAGTTCGTTAAATAAACCAGAAGATATACAAATTCCGAAGTTATCTAACCAGAGGTATGACTATATGACAGTAAGAATTTATAACAGTTGACATATTTAAGGTAGAAATCACATTATATAAGTTTAGTTATCAGCTTATTGGTGCAGAGAAATCTGTGTATTCTAATAATATATTACATATTTACATTACATGTCTTGTGTATAATCATTATTGAAGCTCTTATTAAGATACATACAATCCACAAACAAAAAGATATGCTAATTCCAAAGAAATTACTGTTACTGAGAACCAGTTTCTTTATAGAAGTCCAAACAAATAGATTCTAATGATATCACATCCGATTGATCCTTATATCAAACCAACTACGCCAATGCTAATCCTAATGAAAAATAATCCACATGCACCGAATTTCCTTATGGTACGCGTTCTCACAATTACAAAAATACGGTTACTCGCTAAAAAACAGAACGTACAAGTTTGCTCACTAGCAGATTCTTTAGATGTTGAATAATCATACCGGTGATAGGTGTGAAAATGTCAATACCAAAGTTCTTACTCATATTCGAATGTGTATAAATGCTCATAATAGACTGTACAGAGTATATATGTCGAGTAGACATCGGCCTAACAGCTAAACTAAATCAAATGTCAAATTCAGCACAGCCAAACTTAAACTATCACCAAATATATTGTTACGTGCAATCATGAATACATACAATCGTGATATAGGTTAATAGGTTATAATATCCAAACCTTACAAACTATCACCATTTGAGTCATAAAATCCTAATTCCTAACATACCGAACCATCAAATCCAGTTCACATCAAATCTAGATCTAGTTAACTTCAGAATAACAGTTCATTAAGCACATATTCAAATACAGCATACACAGATCAATGAAACACCTAAATTCAGCATTCATAAACTAACATGCATTAATGTATACAAGTATACCTGACGGCACAGACGATTAGAGTTCTTGTAAGATACGGATGTTCACGAAAATTCTTAGAAAACTTCTCGTAGAAGTTAAAACCGTTCATCTTCTGATTCAAAAGTATCGAAAACTACAACAACGAACAGAAATCGGATCTATAGACGTACTTCTGGCCTGTAACATAAAAAATAATCACACGGTTATGATAAAATCAACATATTATCCAATATTTCTCATATTCGAAACAAAAATAACGTGAATCAACAATTTATATACACTTAGATCTACACTCGTCTCCTATAATAAAATAAAATATATTATGAATCGAACAGTAATATCGTCGATGATGACGTACTTTGCATAATTTTCAATCATTCATTCTCGTAATCAAATTTGAGACGATACATATACGAATAGATGCATAGATATACATATAACTAATACGTATCGCGCAACTAAAATGAAATTTAACAAAAATGACGTGAAATCGATAAGTGCGCAACTAAAATGAAATTTAACATGATATATACACGTACAAATATAAATTTACAGTTTATATACTAATTAAGCACAGATCTGTATGTGATATTATGAATGCATTGAGCAGTTCTTACTTTTCCTCTTTTTTGGGAGAGAAGAAAAAAAAAGAGAGAGAGAATGTTTGTGTGCGTGAAAGAGCGGCCAGAAAAATGGGAGAGAAAGGGGAGGGTTTTGGCGTTATGAAAACGCGAATCTTCTAGAAAGACTTGGACAAAAAGAAAGTGAGATTTTTTGTGACACATGGATATACGCCGTGCTGGCAAAGTTTGAAACGGAAGGCACGTATCATGACGTGCCACGTGAACTGCACTTTTGTCTATTTTTACTACAAAAATAAAAATCAAATATATATGTCACGTTGAGTAATAAACCCTTTGTCGAAGACGAAAAGTTAACGCAATAAGGTTTGATTTATTTAAAAATCTAAAGAGAGTATTGACTAATTGGTAGTATTATATATTGAACCTTTGATTCAGTATTGCTAACCGACAACTTTGAATTTTAGTTAAGAAGAAGTATCATGATACATGTAGAAAAATATAGAATTAAACAAGTGTTATCTACAGTGGCGAATCTTAGATGAAAATTTAATAGGGTCCCAAAAATTTTTTTTAAGGCTAATTATATTTGAAAGATACTTTAGTGGTTGTTTACCTCCAAAAAAGTATAAATTTTAAAAATATATGGGATCCTATAGTTAAATTTAGTAGTTTCCTGTACAATTTGAAGTATACATTGTAAAAAAAAATTTCTCACTAGTTGGGTCATAGGACCCCACTCCCTAACATGTAGAGTCGACCCTGGTTATATACATGATTGTTACGTACTCCCTCAATCTCAATTTAATAGTCCACAGACAAAATGGTACACAGTTTTAGGAAATTCCATTAACTTCATTTATCCACCAATGAAATATTTTCTCTCTTCAGATCCACCAATCAAATATCCTCTTTCCTTTCTATTTATGGAAGTGGACTATTAATTTGGGACATCCTAAAATGGAAAAACAGGACTATCTAATTGGGACGGAGGTATTATTTAACAAAAGCTATGTAAGTTTTGTTTAGAAAAATCCTAATATACTCTGATAATTCGTATTTATTTTTCATGTCATCATTTAGTAGTATCTTATTTTAAATAAATTAATTAATATAATATTTTATATTAAGTAAATTATGATATTACCTATTATTTAGTGTTTATTTATGTCAGGGATATCATTTGAATATATTAATGGTGGAGATATTGTATCAAAATGTCTTTTATCTTGTATATTATACTAAAGTGATTATTTTAAATAACTAAAGTAAGTAATTAGAATTATAATAAAAAAATATTAAATAAAATAAGTGTACATTTTTTTGTATGAATATATTTAAAATTATCAAAATTGATTAACTTGAGTCTTACATCACTTTCTTTTCGTTTGTTCTGTTTTTTATTTATTTATTATTATTTGATTGACTTGCCTGTTTAAATTTATTTTGAGACCAAATATTTGGTATTTTCTATAAATAACTCTTGAATGTATCGATGTCAAAGTATTTTATTTTTTCTTATAAAACCTACCAAATAAATCATTTAAATAAGAGATGCCGTAGTAAATAAAATCATATATGTATAAAGATTCTATACATTTTTTGTTTGAAAGGCAATAATAATTATAATTATAATTATATAATTAAAATATGATTTAAGCTAGTAATTACAATAATCCTAAATGATAACTTTGACAAACATGATTTTATAACTCTGCTAATCTAGAAAAGTATAATAAATAAAGCTACAATTGAACAATCTAAGATTCTACTCGCCAATTATATGAACACCGCACAATATCACATAAACGCAACATTAGCTAGAAAACATGAAAACAGGTGAGAAACTAGTCACGACCAACACAACGATAACTAAGATAAAACACATCAAGACACAAAATGAAGTTTACATCACACAATCTAATCTAAATAAGTGGTGGTATAGTGCAATATATAAAGAATTTATATATTGACGCTAACATGTAAACTTCTTTATTTTTTACACCTCAATTACCGTCATTTACAATATATAATTATAAATAAGTATATCAGCGGGCATGAATGAATAGTAGAAATAGTAACATGATGGGGTCAGCAATTTTTTTAATTTTTTTTTTTTTTTTTTTTTTTTTTTTTTTTTTTTTTTGGTTTTCCATCCAAAATTTTGGGCCCAAACGGACCTATGACCTCGTCCTAGTATACTTATAACAGGCTCCCCCAATGAACAGTAAGCCGAGCCACCAAGCCGATGAACAGTAGCCGGAACTGAGCCATCCAGCCGATGAACGGTAACTGGGCCGATGAACAGTAAGTGGAGCCGATGAACAGTAATTTCTCTCTTTTTTTTGTTTTTTTTTCCCTTTTTTGTTTGTGTTTTGGCCAACGAAGTGGCAGACCTTTTTTCTAGTTTACAATAAGTATATTAGCCGGCAGGTAGGAATAGTACCCGGCTGATGAAATGTCCCGTTGATATTGATTATAAACGTTCCATATTAATTGATTTCGTCGCGAGATTTTGACCTCTATATGAGACGTTTTTCAAAGACTGCATTTGTTTTTTAAAACAAGCATAACCTTTATTTTATCGATAAAGGTTTAAAAAGCGTTACGTAGATTATCAAATAATGATAATCTAAAATATACTGTTTACACACGACCATTACATAATGGTTTACAATAAGAATATATTGTGAAGACCCGTCCTAATCCATCCGGACGAAGTCCATATCGATTACAAACGATTCACAACAGTTGATTTCATCGCGAGGTAATTGACCTCTATATGATAAATTTTACAAACATTGCATTCGTTTTTAAAAGACAAACTTTCGTTACATCGACAGTTGACAGGCACGTAAAGCATTTCATAATATATCCAAATATAATTGACTCAATAATAATCTTGATGAACTCAACGACTCGAATGCAACATCTTTTGAAATATGTCATGAATGACTCCAAGTAATATCTCTAATATGAGCAATTGCACAGCGGAAGATTTCTTTCGTACCTGAGAATAAACATGCTTTAAAGTGTCAACCAAAAGGTTGGTGAGTTCATTAGTTTATCATAAAGAATCATTTCATAATTTTAATAGACCACAAGATTTCATTTTCAGTTCTCGCAAATATACGTCCCATCCATAGAGACAAAAATATCATTCGTATGGATTGAACACCTGGTAACCGACATTCACAATATGCATATAAGAATATCCCCATCATTCCGGGATCCTCCTTCGGACATGATATAAATTTCGAAGTAGTAAAGCATCCGGTACTTTGGATGGGGCTTGTTGGGCCCGATAGATCTATCTTTAGAGTTCGCGTCAATTAGGGTGTCTGTTCCCTAATTCTTAGATTACCAGACTTAATAAAAAGGGGCATATTCGATTTTGATCATTCAACCATATAATGTAGTTTCAATTACTTGTGTCTATTTCGTAAAACAGTTATAAAAATAGTGCATGTATTCTCAGTCCCAAAACTATATATTGCAAAAGTATTTAAAAAGGGATTAATGAAACTCACGCATATAAATATTGTAAAACATTTAATAAAGCATTTGCATGTATTCTCAGCCCAAAACGTAAAGAGTAAAAGGGAATCAAATGAACTCACCATAATGTATTTTGTAGTAAAAATACATATGACATCATTTATCAAGTGTAGGGTTGGCCTCGGATTCACGAACCTATGTCATTTGTATATATATTATTACACATAATCGAAATCGAATAGGTTTATATATCTAATTTACTAATTATATCGTTTGTATATTAATAATATATATATGTTTCATAAAAAAAAAATATTAATTTTGTTATGTTATATGTATTAAATATATTTTTATATATATCACTTGTTTGTTAAAACAGTATTTTTGATAATTGATAGTAATAATAATAAAAATATAGTTATTATAATAATGATAATAAAAATAATACTTATAAAAAGATTGATAATTCTAATTTTTAATAATAATAATAATAATATTATTATTAATGATACTTGTTTTAATACTAATAATAATAATAACAATAAAGATAATATTAATAATTAGATTTAATAATAATAATAATAATAATAATAATAATAATAATAATAATAATAATAATAATAATAATAATAATAATAATAAGTATACTACCTTAAAGAATAGCTTCCTAAAAAAATGTCATAGCCTGGGCTCGAACCCGAGACCTCTCGCTCCCGAACAACACCCCTAACCAACACGCTGCAGCTTCTTTTCTCTAATAATACTTAACTAAATTTTATTTAACCTATATCTCTGTCTACTCTACTTCTTCTTTTAAAAAAATTTGAATATGCCACAGAATGGTTTCGAACTCATGACCCCTCGTTTAAACCCAACACCTTCAAACCATTGCACCAGTCCCATTTTTCTGATTATATTCTCAACTCATTTATATTCAACCCATTTTTCTATTTCATCTTCTTCTTCAATTAATTCAAACCCAGAACTAATCATCATCAAATTCATCATCTACTTCAAAATCAACTTATCTTAATTCATTGCGTTATCTTTTTCTGTTTTAGCATCAAGATTATCATTATCATTTTAATCTTTACATTCCCTCCTCATCATCACGAAAAATCACGATTACCATCATATTCATAATGCATCGTTACCATCATAACCTTGATCATTAACATAATTACCATTCACTTAACACAATCATCATTATCATGCTCACGGCAC
The DNA here is from genome assembly GCF_046630445.1 of Rutidosis leptorrhynchoides. Taxonomy (NCBI): domain Eukaryota; kingdom Viridiplantae; phylum Streptophyta; class Magnoliopsida; order Asterales; family Asteraceae; genus Rutidosis; species Rutidosis leptorrhynchoides. The sequence continues at coordinate 105,849,896 of NC_092343.1, forward strand.
TATCACCATTCTTTAATTCCATTATCATCATACCACTATCATCATAGTTATCCAATTATCTTTTCATCATGTGTTATACATCTTTAATCATTGTGATCACCATCAACCTCCTATATTGTCATCATCATTATCGTAGCTATCTTAATCCTTATCATCTACATCGAATATTACTCAGAAAATGAAGAAGAAGCTGAAACTTAGTCGTAATTGTTTTATGGAATTCGTGACACATTCCCAAAAACAAAATTAAACCCACGACTCAAGGCATACTTAACTTAGCCCACTTAAAATATAAATAGTTCATTACCTGTATTGTTAAGTTATAATTCGAACAATACACACCTTCGGTTCATTCTCTTCGCCATCATCATTATTTACGTCACCTTAACTGTAATCCTCATCATAATCATCATGATTAAAGTCATTCACTAATTCCCCTTTAGACTAATAAGTGTTAGGTGAGGTTGTCGACAAAAAGGGATTAAATGAACTTGCAAGTTGTCCCATTTTACTTTAATATTTACCAAGTGGGTTTATAAAGGTGGGGTTGTTTGCTTTTGGTCAGTCACCAAGGAAAAGAGATAAACACGTACCCACAAATGATTCGAAATTTGCATTTGAAATGTGATATTGTGGGTGGGTCTTAGATTTATTAAAGGCTTATCGGTCCTACAGCAACTTGCATATAATGATAACCACTTTCAATTATTTAGCAAGTGTATTTGTGTTGCTTATTTCGGTGGTACAGCAACATAGAATTGACTCGAAGGAGGTGATTCACAATGAAACAAGGAAACATTTATGTTAGTGTTGTAACGATTCAAGAATAAAGAACAGAAAAAGGAAGAATCAGGTAGCAACAATAGCGATGTAAAAGGTTTGATTAAATAGGTTTGTGGTGTTCGGATTGAAGAAAAAAAATATGATCGTGTATGTGTATGGTTGTGTGGGTTTTTGTTCTCGATAGACACCAACACAGTAGCATTCGTGTGTCGAGCAAGTGATGGTGTTTTAGCGGTTTACGTGGTAGAAGGTGGTGATATGGATGATGAAAGTGGTGATGGTTTGGACGAGTTCTTGATTACAAAAGTGAAGGTTGGAGATGGTGGAGGTTTGGTTGATCGTGGAGTTGGGTGGTAAGCGAGAAAGAAATAGAAAGTGAAAGATATCTCTTCTATATGCATGTGGATATCATATATATGTATAATATAGGATAGTTAGAAAAACAGTTGTCTAGTGAATTCAGTCAATAGCTTGTTCCCATCACAGTTTGTATTATTGTATCTATGATTGCACAAATTAAGGGATTTGCAAATCTCACTTTAAGACTAAGTTGGTAACTCATACATAAAAACAAACGAAAGGTTAAACTTAGAAATTCCTATGTTGAGGACTTATATGTTAAACTGTAATAATGAAATATTATTACATTAGTGAAACTAAAAAATGTTTTACGAATTATAACCTATTTATTTTTATGATCATAATCTTTTAATTATATTTATAACATTAATAATAATAATAATAATATTACAATTTCTGATATCAATATCAATCTTAATATTTATGTTTATGGAAGTATTAATAATAATATCATAATCATATTTTAAATTATATTTTTATATATTAATATTACAATTCATTAGTTATACCCTACATACTAATCATATATATTATATATTTAATATTTAATATTAATAAATTTTATATATATTACTATATATATATATATATATATATATATATATATATATATATATATATATATATATATATATATATATATATATATATATATATATATATATATATATATATAAATTTATTTATTTACAAGTGAGTGTTCGTGAATCGTCAGGATTAGTCAAAGGTCAAGTGTATACATGAACACAATTCAAAGTTTTTGAGATTCAGTTTGACAGACTTTGCTTATCGTATCGAGATCATGTAAAGATTAAGTTTAAATTTGGTCAGAAATCCCCGGGTCATCACAGTATTTACCCGTTAAAGAAATTTCGTCCCGAAATTCGAGTGAGGTGGTCATGGCTAACAATAAAAATGTTTTCATGACGAATATGAGTTGATAAATAGAGTTTATTACTGTTGAGTAATATAGATAAGATAATTCAATTACCCGAAGAGTACAAGTGAAGTTATCACAAAAGAGCAAAATAAAGAAGTAAAGATTCGTCATAGCTTTTGACGTAGTCAGGGTTAAATTTAGAAAATAGGGTGCGTCTTAATTTTTGACGTTTTATTGGTTGAATTCCGGAATTCAAGGGAATTAAAGAAAATCTTCGAAATCTAAAAGATTTGATTCTTCGGCGAGTAAGGAAATTAATATCTCTACAATTAAATACGATGATCTGCCTCGATTACTCTGTCTGATATTTCAACTATAAATTAAATTCTTCCGTTCCATTATCCTCACCATTCCTATACTTTCTTTCTTAGTTCATACATTCAAAAGATCGTGAAAATGCTTAATCTCGTTCTAATCCCTGATATTTTTCTAATTATCATTTCTGTCATCCTTCTTTTCAATCTTCCACCAGAAGAATCTGTTTACTTCTACTATTACCTTGGGGTGATATTATTCTTAATTATACCGTGTTTTTATATTGCTATTCGTATTAATATCCACGGTTTGTAATCTCCGTGTTGTTATTGGCCTTTATATTTTCTCTTATATTTCGAAATCCTTGCTTCCGTTTTCTATAATCATTGTCATCCACAGTTAATGCTCTCTCCTATTTTGCTGCGATTTATACTCCAATTTTATATTTCTTTTGGAGCTTTGTCCCTTCGTTTCTTCTTTTTACGATTGGTCATCTCTGGTAATGGTCCAGAATTCTTAGATATGGAGTTTCAAATGAACTTAATGTTCTAAACAAGAAAGAACGTTATAGCACGATTTGATTTGTCAAATTACTAGAATCACTAAGAATAGAACTATCAAGAATATACTTTCTTGATATGTTCAGAAGTTAAGCAGAATGAAAGAGTTATGTAGCATGGCACATGATGACGTTATGATCTGTGAATCATCATTTCCCAATAGAAACTCAACATGACTTACTGTAATATAATCACGTTGATCAAGTGTCATTATATTATACTAACTCATGCTTCAATTCCCAACACTTCTCTAGAATTCATTCATAATTTATACTTAGATGTTACAGAATATTGAAAACTAAAACAGTTTTCAATATGATGTAATACAGGTAGCACGAAGAGGTATATAATTTCGGATGAGAATATTTATGAAAATATCTTCAGAAGTATCAAAGATATTTATGATGATATTTTGGAATTTCAAAGTTCGAAAGTTGATAAGAAAAAGATTTTCCGCAAGATTTTAACATGACTTCGGAGCAAGATATTCTCTAAAAATTTCGGCGGATCTAGATTTATCTGGGTTCTATGAATTTAGGGTATGTTACTTGTATTTCTCCTTGGTTTCCTTTATGGTTAGCTTAATCCGTTTTCCAGTTCCAACTTTTCTGAGCTTTTCCAACATACTATTCTTTATCATCAAACTTCTGATGATTAGGGTCGTTTATAGTTTTTGTTGCCTCATTCAACTTTTCAAAATTCAGAGTATTGGTTCTCGGACTGGGTGCTTTTTCAGAATTTCAGAATGGAAGATCATTATTCTAAGATATAAATGTTATACATATAACTGTTGATGTGGATATGCTGTAAGTTTTCAAAGTACTGCTTGCCGATTCTTTTACATTTACTGCTATCATATCTGAATCATTGGTTATCGATCTGAGGTGATTTCAAGAGAATTGTGTTTTTAGATGATTTAAACGCTGACGGTAATATGGTGGAATATAAAAGGTTCCCCGGTAACAATAAACGAGCATACATATAAATCAAAGTGATAATAAGGTTGTTTCGAACGAAAAGTCGAAGTTGATTTGCTGGAGCTGTGACAAAATTTGCTACTTTGAAAGGAATTACCAAGTTATTTTGGGTAATAATAACACTAAGGAATTTGCACAACTATGTGTTAAACGTTTACTCAGTTTCCGAGAGTTTTTCAGATGCATAACTAAATGCATCAATCTTTTCTCCCGTAGATGAAGTGCGGTTGATTCATCCTATCGATTGAAGTGTTTTCAAGAATCATGAAAGGTTTGAACGCAGATTTTAATTGTGATGATACGAATGGGGTTTAAAATGAAATCAAGTGGCAAACTTGAAGAATTGTTTAGTTTCATATGTTATAATCAATATTTTAATTCATTTTAATTGTCCAGTGTTGGTAGTCCACAGTAACAGTCCAGTAATTCATATACAGTTTAATATATAATATTCGAATTAATTAATACGTTTCGTGACCCGTATACGTCTCAGACTCGATCACAACTCAAACTATATATATATATATACATATAGATGGGTCGATATGATATGTCAAAACATTGTATACGTGTCCCGATATTTAAAGTGCGTAAAATAAATAACAGAAATTAAATAACGATAAATTAAGTGCGTAAAGTAAATAACAGAAATTAAATGACAACAAATAAAATTGCGAGAATATTAATTGCGATAAAATAAATTGCGATAATTAAATTGCGATAAATAAAGTGTAATACGGAATTAACAGTTAGCTAGGAATAGTTAGCTAGGATTTTGTTAGCGTGGATTCTTAATAGAATTTCATATTGTTAATTAATCTGTTTCTAATCAATTTTTATTGTGTCCATTATTTCTTCGTTATGCCACTTAATGGATTCTGATAAATCAAAATCCAAATATGTAATTGGATGAAAATGGTTATTCTGTGATGAACGGATTTGTATATCGGTGGATGTAAGTAGGATAGTAAATGAATGTTGAATCAGATTCGAAGAATGTACAGTGTAACTTATTAATGTAGAATCTAAATATTCCTCGGGTGTTACCTACCCGTTAAAATATTTTCACCATTAACAGTTTGTACAATAAAAATTTTAATTACAATCTCTATGAAAACATATATACATATATATTTTCTTCAGACGTAATCATAGATTTAATGAGTCAATGGGAAATTAAACTCATTTAGTTTTCGGTTGGAACTAGAATAAATAATCTCTAAAATATTAGAGATTACATAATCGCCATGAAGAACGAAGATAATTGATGTAGAACGATGAAATGTCCCGTTCTTATTGATTAAAAACGTTCCATATTAATTGATTTCGTTGCGAGGTTTTGACCTCTATATGAGACGTTTTTCAAAGACTGCATTCATTTTAAAACAAACCATAACCTTTATTTCATCAATAAAGGTTTAAAAAGCTTTACGTAGATTATCAAATAATGATAATCTAAAATATCATGTTTACACACGACCATTACATAATGGTTTACAATACAAATATGTTACAACAAAATAAGTTTCTTGAATGCAGTTTTTACACAATATCATACAAGCATGGACTCCAAATCTCGTCCTTATTTAAGTATGCGACAGCGGAAGCTCTTAATAATCACCTGAGAATAAACATGCTTAAAACGTCAACAAAAATGTTGGTGAGTTATAGGTTTAACCTATATATATCAAATCATAATAATAGACCACAAGATTTCATATTTCAATACACATCCCATACATAGAGATAAAAATCATTCATATGGTGAACACCTGGTAACCGACATTAACAAGATGCATATATAAGAATATCCCCATCATTTCGGGACACCCTTCGGATATGATATAAATTTCGAAGTACTAAAGCATCCGGTACTTTGGATGGGGCTTGTTGGGCCCGATAGATATATCTTTAGGATTCGCGTCAATTAGGGTGTCTGTTCCCAAATTCTTAGATTACCAGACTTAATAAAAAGGGGCATATTCGATTTCGATAATTCAACCATAGAATGTAGTTTCACGTACTTGTGTCTATTTTGTAAATCATTTATAAAATCTGCATGTATTCTCATCCCAAAAATATTAGATTTTAAAAGTGGGACTATAACTCACTTTCACAGATTTTTACTTCGTCGGGAAGTAAGACTTGGCCACTGGTTGATTCACGAACCTATAACAATATATACATATATATCAAAGTATGTTCAAAATATATTTACAACACTTTTAATATATTTTGATGTTTTAAGTTTATTAAGTCAGCTGTCCTCGTTAGTAACCTACAACTAGTTGTCCACAGTTAGATGTACAGAAATAAATCAATAAATATTATCTTGAATCAATCCACGACCCAGTGTATACGTATCTCAGTATTGATCACAACTCAAACTATATATATTTTGGAATCAACCTCAACCCTGTATAGCTAACTCCAACATTCACATATAGAGTGTCTATGGTTGTTCCGAAATATATATAGATGTGTCGACATGATAGGTCGAAACATTGTATACGTGTCTATGGTATCTCAAGATTACATAATATACAATACAAGTTGATTAAGTTATGGTTGGAATAGATTTGTTACAAATTTTCACGTAGCTAAAATGAGAAAAATTATCCAATCTTGTTTTACCCATAACTTCTTCATTTTAAATCCGTTTTGAGTGAATCAAATTGCTATGGTTTCATATTGAACTCTATTTTATGAATCTAAACAGAAAAAGTATAGGTTTATAGTCGGAAAAATAAGTTACAAGTCGTTTTTGTAAAGGTAGTCATTTCAGTCGAAAGAACGACGTCTAGATGACCATTTTAGAAAACATACTTCCACTTTGAGTTTAACCATAATTTTTGGATATAGTTTCATGTTCATAATAAAAATCATTTTCTCAGAATAACAACTTTTAAATCAAATTTTATCATAGTTTTTAATTAACTAACCCAAAACAGCCCGCGGTGTTACTACGACGGCGTAAATCCGGTTTTACGGTGTTTTTCGTGTCTCCAGGTTTTAAATCATTAAGTTAGCATATCATATAGATATAGAACATGTGTTTAGTTGATTTTAAAAGTCAAGTTAGAAGGATTAACTTTTGTTTGCGAACAAGTTTAGAATTAACTAAACTATGTTCTAGTGATTACAAGTTTAAACCTTCGAATAAGATAGCTTTATATGTATGAATTGAATGATGTTATGAACATCATTACTACCTTAAGTTCCTTGGATAAACCTACTGGAAAAGTGAAAAATGGATCTAGCTTCAACGGATCCTTGGATGGCTCGAAGTTCTTGAAGCAGAATCATGACACGAAAATAAGTTCAAGTAAGATCATCACTTGAAATAAGATTGTTATAGTTATAGAAATTGAACCAAAGTTTGAATATGATTATTACCTTGTATTAGAATGATAACCTACTGTAAGAAACAAAGATTTCTTGAGGTTGGATGATCACCTTACAAGATTGGAAGTGAGCTAGCAAACTTGAAAGTATTCTTGATTTTATGTAACTAGAACTTGTAGAATATATGAAGAACACTTAGAACTTGAAGATAGAACTTGAGAGAGATCAATTAGATGAAGAAAATTGAAGAATGAAAGTGTTTGTAGGTGTTTTTGGTCGTTGGTGTATGGATTAGATATAAAGGATATGTAATTTTGTTTTCATGTAAATAAGTCATGAATGATTACTCATATTTTTGTAATTTTATGAGATATTTCATGCTAGTTGCCAAATGATGGTTCCCACATGCGTTAGGTGACTCACATGGGCTGCTAAGATCTGATCATTGGAGTGTATATACCAATAGTACATACATCTAAAAGCTGTGTATTGTACGAATACGAATACGGGTGCATACGAGTAGAATTGTTGATGAAACTGAACGAGGATGTAATTGTAAGCATTTTTGTTAAGTAGAAGTATTTTGATAAGTGTATTGAAGTCTTTCAAAAGTGTATAAATACATATTAAAACACTACATGTATATACATTTTAACTGAGTCGTTAAGTCATCGTTAGTCGTTACATGTAAGTGTTGTTTTGAAACCTTTAGGTTAACGATCTTGTTAAATGTTGTTAACCCAATGTTTATAATATCAAATGAGATTTTAAATTATTATATTATCATGATATTATCATGTATGAATATCTCTTAATATGATATATATACATTAAATGTCTTTACAACGATAATCGTTACATATATGTCTCGTTTAAAAATCATTAAGTTAGTAGTCTTGTTTTTACATATGTAGTTCATTGTTAATATACTTAATGATATGTTTACTTATAATAGTATCATTTTAACTATATATATATCCATATATATGTCGTCATATAGTTTTTACAAGTTTTAACGTTCGTGAATCACCGGTCAACTTGGGTGGTCAATTGTCTATATGAAACATATTTCAATTAATCAAGTCTTAACAAGTTTGATTGCTTAACATGTTGGAAACATTTAATCATGTAAATATCAATCTCAATTAATATATATAAACATGGAAAAGTTCGGGTCACTACAGTACCTACCCGTTAAATAAATTTCGTCCCGAAATTTTAAACAGTTGAAGGTGTTGACGAATCTTCTAGAAATAGATGCGGGTATTTCTTCTTCATCTGATCTTCATGCTCCCAGGTGAACTTGGGTCCTCTACGAGCATTCCATCGAACCTTAACAATTGGTATCTTGTTTTGCTTAAGTCTTTTAACCTCACGATCCATTATTTCGACGGGTTCTTCGATGAATTGAAGTTTTTCGTTGATTTAGATTTCATCTAAAGGAATAGTGAGATCTTCTTTAGCAAAACATTTCTTCAAATTCGAGACGTGGAAAGTGTTATGTACAGCCGCGAGTTGTTGAGGTAACTCAAGTCGGTAAGCTACTGGTCCGACACGATCAATAATCTTGAATGGTCCAATATACCTTGGATTTAATTTCCCTCGTTTACCAAATCGAACAACGCCTTTACAAGGTGCAACTTTAAGCATGACCATCTCTCTAATTTCAAATTCTATATCTTTTCTTTTAATGTCAGCGTAGCTCTTTTGTCGACTTTGGGCGGTTTTCAACCGTTGTTGAATTTGGATGATCTTCTCGGTAGTTTCTTGTATAATCTCCGGACCCGTAATCTGTCTATCCCCCACTTCACTCCAACAAATCGGAGACCTGCACTTTCTACCATAAAGTGCTTCAAACGGCGCCATCTCAATGCTTGAATGGTAGCTGTTGTTGTAGGAAAATTCTGCTAACGGTAGATGTCGATCCCAACTGTTTCCGAAATCAATAACACATGCTCGTAGCATGTCTTCAAGCGTTTGTATCGTCCTTTCACTCTGCCCATCAGTTTGTGGATGATAGGCAGTACTCATGTCTAGACGAGTTCCTAATGCTTGCTGTAATGTCTGCCAGAATCTTGAAATAAATATACCATCCCTATCAGAGATAATAGAGATTGGTATTCCATGTCTGGAGATGACTTCCTTCAAATACAGTCGTGCTAACTTCTCCATCTTGTCATCTTCTCTTATTGGCAGGAAGTGTGCTGATTTGGTGAGACGATCAACTATTACCCAAATAGTATCAAAACCACTTGCAGTCCTTGGCAATTTAGTGATGAAATCCATGGTAATGTTTTCCCATTTTCATTCCGGGATTTCGGGTTGTTGAAGTAGACCTGATGGTTTCTGATGCTCAGTTTTGACCTTAGAACACGTCAAACATTCTCCTACGTATTTAGCAACATCTGATTTCATACCCGGCCACCAAAAATGTTTCTTGAGATCCTTGTACATCTTCCCCGTTCCAGGATGTACTGAGTATCTGGTTTTATGAGCTTCTCTAAGTACCATTTCTCTCATATCTCCAAATTTTGGTACCCAAATCCTTTCAGCCCTATACCGGGTTCCGTCTTCCCGAATATTAAGATGCTTCTCCGATCCCTTGGGTATTTCATCCTTTAAATTTCCTTCTTTTAAAACTCCTTGTTGCGCCTCCTTTATTTGAGTAGTAAGGTTATTATGAATCATTATATTCATAGATTTTACTCGAATGGGTTCTCTGTCCTTCCTGCTCAAGGCATCGGCTACCACATTTGCCTTCCCCGGGTGGTAACGAATCTCAAAGTCGTAATCATTCAACAATTCAATCCACCTACGCTGCCTCATATTCAGTTGTTTCTGATTAAATATGTGTTGAAGACTTTTGTGGTCGGTATATATAATACTTTTGACCCCATATAAGTAGTGCCTCCAAGTCTTTAATGCAAAAACAATCACGCCTAATTCCAAATCATGCGTCGTATAATTTTGCTCGTGAATCTTCAATTGTCTAGACGCATAAGCAATCACCTTCGTTCGTTGCATTAATACACAACCGAGACCTTGCTTTGATGCGTCACAATAAATCACAAAATCATCATTCCCTTCAGGCAATGACAATATAGGTGCCGTAGTTAGCTTTTTCTTCAATAACTGAAACGCTTTCTCTTGTTCATCATTCCATTCAAATTTCTTCCCTTTATGCGTTAATGCAGTCAAAGGTTTTGCTATTCTGGAAAAGTCTTGGATGAACCTTCTGTAGTAACCAGCTAGTCCTAAAAACTGGCGTATGTGTTTCGGAGTTTTTGGGGTTTCCCACTTTTCAACAGTTTCTATCTTTGCCGGATCCACCTTAATACCTTCTTTGTTCACTATGTAACCGAGGAATTGAACTTCTTCCAACCAAAATGCACACTTTGAAAACTTAGCGTACAATTCTTCCTTCCTCAATACTTCTAACACCTTTCTCAAATGTTCACCGTGTTCTTGGTCATTCTTTGAGTAAATAAGTATGTCATCAATGAAAACAATGACAAACTTGTCAAGGTATGGTCCACACACTCGGTTCATAAGGTCCATGAACACAGCTGGTGCATTAGTTAAACCAAACGGCATGACCATAAACTCGTAATGACCGTAACGTGTTCTGAAAGCAGTCTTTGGAATATCATCTTCTTTCACCCGCATTTGATGATACCCGGAACGTAAGTCAATCTTTAAATAAACAGACGAGCCTTGTAGTTGATCAAATAAGTCATCGATTCTCGGTAGTGGGTAGCGGTTCTTGATGGTAAGTTTGTTCAACTCTCGGTAGTTGATACACAACCTGAATGTACCATCTTTCTTCTTGACAAACAAAACAGGAGCTCCCCACGGTGATGTGCTTGGTCGAATGAAACCACGCTCTAAAAGTTCTTGTAATTGGCTTTGCAGTTCTTTCATCTCGCTGGGTGCGAGTCTGTAAAGAGCACGAGCTATTGGTGTAGCTCCTGGTACAAGATCTATTTGAAATTCAACGGATCGATGTGGGGGTAATCCCGGTAATTCTTTCGGAAATACATCGGGAAATTCTTTTGCAATGGGAACATCATTGATGCTCTTTTCTTCAGTTTGTACTTTCTCGACGTGTGCTAGAACAGCATAGCAACCTTTTCTTATTAGTTTTTGTGCCTTCAAATTACTAATAAGATGTAGCTTCGTGTTGCCCTTTTCTCCGTACACCATTAAGGGTTTTTCTTTTTCTCGTATAATGCGAATTGCATTTTTGTAACAAACGATCTCTGCTTTCACTTCTTTCAACCAGTCCATACCGATTATCACATCAAAACTCCCTAACTCTACTGGTATCAAGTCAATCTTAAATGTTTCGCTAACCAGTTTAATTTCTCGATTCCGACATATATTATCTGCTGAAATTAATTTACCATTTGCTAATTCGAGTAAAAATTTACTATCCAAAGGCGTCAATGGACAACTTAATTTAGCACAAAAATCTCTACTCATATAGCTTATATCCGCACCCGAATCAAATAAAATAAAAGATTACAGTAACAGATACGCTAAGATATGAATTTTTGTCTATACACTATTTATGCAATAAATGCAAGCAGATTTATTGTCAATAAGAAACGTACCCGTAACAAGCTCCGGGTCTTCCTGTGCCTCTGTCGCATTAATATTGAAAACTCTTCCGCGGCCTTGTCCATTCGTGTTCTCCTGGTTCGGGCAATTTCTAATAATGTGGCCCGGTTTTCCACATTTATAACAAACTACATTGGCATAACTTGCTCCGACACTACTTGCTCCGCCATTACTCGTTCCTACACCATTTGTTCCTTTCGTTCTATTAACCCCTGGTCCGTAAACCTCACACTTCGCCGCGCTATGACCATTTCTTTTACACTTGTTGCAAAATTTGGTGCAGAATCCCGAGTGATACTTTTCACACCTTTGGCATAGCTGCTTCTGATTGTTGTTGTTGTTGCGGTTATTATTGTTGTTGGGATGATTATTGTTGTTGTTGTTGTTGGGCCGTTTGTTGTAGTTGCGATTGATGTTGCGATTGTTGGGATAATTGTTGCGATTATTGTTGTAATTGCTGTTGTTGTTGTATTGGTGATTCTTATCACCGTTTTCCTCCCACTTTCTTTTGACTTGCTTTACATTGGCCTCTTCAGCAGTCTGTTCTTTAATTCTTTCTTCAATCTGGTTCACTAGTTTGTGAGCCATTCTACATGCCTGTTGTATGGAGGCGGGCTCGTGTGAACTTATATCTTCTTGGATTCTTTCCGGTAATCCTTTCACAAACGCGTCGATCTTCTCTTCCTCATCTTCGAATGCTCCCGGACACAATAGGCACAATTCTGTGAATCGTCTTTCGTACGTGATAATATCAAATCCTTGGGTTCGTAACCCTCTAAGTTCTGTCTTGAGCTTATTGACCTCGGTTCTGGGACGGTACTTCTCGTTCATTAAGTGCTTGAATGCTGACCACGGTAGTGCGTACGCATCGTCTTGTCCCACTTGCTCTAGATAGGTATTCCACCATGTTAACGCAGAACCTGTGAAGGTATGCGTAGCGTACTTTACTTTGTCCTCTTCAGTACACTTACTTATGGCAAACACCGATTCGACCTTCTCGGTCCACCGTTTCAATCCGATCGGTCCTTCAGTTCCATCAAATTCTAAAGGTTTGCAGGCAGTGAATTCTTTGTAGGTGCATCCTACATGATTTCCTGTACTGCTAGATCCAAGGTTATTGTTGGTATGTAGCGCAGCCTGTACTGCGGCTATGTTTGAAGCTAGAAAAGTACGGAATTCCTCTTCATTCATATTCACGGTGTGTCGAGTAGTCGGTGCCATTTCCTTCAAAATAGTCAAATGGAACAAGTTAATCATACAGAATATTAAGAGTAGTTAATAGTATTTCGTAGCATAATATGAACTCATTTATAAAAGCTTTTTCTTCATATTAGCGTTTTATAAGTTTAAATTCGGGTAGTACCTACCCGTTAAGTTCATACTTAGTAGCTAATATACAATTCAACTACTACAATTCTATATGAAAAACTGATTATAATAATATTTCGCGTTCAAACTTTTATACAATATTTTACAAACTTACAATACCGCTTATTTTACATAAAGCATGAAATATAGCACACAATAACTTTGATACAAGATAGTTGTGAAGATAATTCTAGCTAGTACACAAGTCGTTCAGCAAAGGCAATAAAGACACGTAATTCATACGTCCAGAAACAAGTCATGCATTCTGGTTTTACTAGGACTACTTCCCATCCTTGGTCTTGTGGAACATAACCGTTATGGCCGTTGATAAGACAGCGTGTTGTAACGTCGTCAAAGGGACGAGGGTTACGTAATGTCCAACAGTCCCGTAACAATCTAAAAACCTCATTTCTTACCCCAATTACCGACTCCGTCACTTGTGGGAACGTTTTGTTTAATAGTTGTAGGCCGATGTTCTTGTTCTCACTTTGGTGAGAAGCGAACATTACTAATCCGTAAGCATAACATGCTTCTTTATGTTGCATGTTAGCCGCTTTTTCTAAATCACGAAGTCCAATATTCGGATATATTGAGTCAAAATAATTTCTTAACCCATTGCGTAAAATAGCATTTGGGTTCCCCGCAATATATGCGTCAAAGTAAACACATCGTAACTTATGGATTTTCCAATGTGATATCCCCCATCTTTCGAACGAAAGCCTTTTATAAACCAAGGCATTCTTGGAACATTCTTCGAATGTCTTACAAACTGATCTCGCCTTAAATAGTTGTGCCGAAGAATTCTGACCGACTCTAGACAAGATTTCATCAATCATGTCTCCGGGTAGGTCTCTTAAAATATTGGGTTGTCTATCCATTTTGTGTTTTTATACTGTAAAATAGACAAGAGTTAGATTCATAAAAAAAAATACTTATTAATACAAGCAATTTTTACATATATCATAAAGCATAAGCACACTATATTACATATATTACACCACACGAATACAGCTATCTTATTCCGACTCGCTTGTTTCTTGTTCTTCGGTTTTGGTTCGTTTTGCCAAGTTTCTACGGATATATGATGTTCCCCTAATACGAGCCGTCGTTATCCACATTGGTTTAGAAAAACCTGGTGGTTTAGAGGTTCCCGGGTCATTGTTACAACTTAAGGACTTCGGGGGTTGACGATACATATAAAGTTCATCGGGGTTGGAATTAGATTTCTCTATTTTTATGCCCTTTCCTTTATTATTTTCTTTTGACTTTTTAAATTCAGTTGGGGTAATTTCTATAACATCATCGGAATTCTCGTCGGAATCCGATTCATCGGAGAATTGGTAATCCTCCCAATATTTTGCTTCCTTGGCGGAAACACCATTGACCATAATTAACCTTGGTCGGTTGGTTGAGGATTTTCTTTTACTTAACCGTTTTATTATTTCCCCCACCGGTTCTATTTCTTCATCCGGTTCCGATTCTTCTTCCGGTTCCGATTCTTCTTCTGGTTCCGACTCTTCTTTCGGTTCCGATTCTTCGGGAACTTGTGAATCAGTCCACGAATCATTCCAATTTACATTTGACTCTTCATTATTATTAGGTGAGTCAATGGGACTTGTTCTAGAGGTAGACATCTATCACATAATATCAAATGCGTTAAGAGATTAATATATCACATAATATTCACATGTTAAAAATATATAGTTTCCAACAAAATTTGTTAAGCAATCATTTTTCAAGTAAACACGGTCGAAGTCCAGACTCACTAATGCATCCTAACAAACTCGATAAGACACACTAATGCAAAATTCTGGTTCTCTAATGAAATGTCCCGTTCTTATTGATTAAAAACGTTCCATATTAATTGATTTCGTTGCGAGGTTTTGACCTCTATATGAGACGTTTTTCAAAGACTGCATTCATTTTTAAAACAAACCATAACCTTTATTTCATAAATAAAGGTTTAAAAAGCTTTACGTAGATTATCAAATAATGATAATCTAAAATATCCTGTTTACACACGACCATTACATAATGGTTTACAATACAAATATGTTACAACAAAATAAGTTTCTTGAATGCAGTTTTTACACAAAATATCATACAAGCATGGACTCCAAATCTCGTCCTTATTTAAGTATGTGACAGCGGAAGCTCCTAATAATCACCTGAGAATAAACATGCTTAAAACGTCAACAAAAATGTTGGTGAGTTATAGGTTTAACCTATATATATCAAATCATAATAATAGACCACAAGATTTCATATTTCAATACACATCCCATACATAGAGATAAAAATCATTCATATGGTGAACACCTGATAACCGACATTAACAAGATGCATATATAAGAATATCCCCTTCATTCCGGGACACCCTTCGGATATGATATAAATTTCGAAGTACTAAAGCATCCGGTACTTTGGATGGGGTTTGTTAGGCCCAATAGATCTATCTTTAGGATTCGCGTCAATTAGGGTATCTGTTCCCTAATTCTTAGATTACCAGACTTAATAAAAAGGGGCATATTCGATTTCGATAATTCAACCATAGAATGTAGTTTCACGTACTTGTGTCTATTTTGTAAATCATTTATAAAACCTGCATGTATTCTCATCCCAAAAATATTAGATTTTAAAAGTGGGACTATAACTCACTTTCACAGATTTTTACTTCGTCGGGAAGTAAGACTTGGCCACTGGTTGATTCACGAACCTATAACAATATATACATATATATCAAAGTATGTTCAAAATATATTTACAACACTTTTAATATATTTTGATGTTTTAAGTTTATTAAGTCAGCTGTCCTCGTTAGTAACCTACAACTAGTTGTCCACAGTTAGATGTACAGAAATAAATCGATAAATATTATCTTGAATCAATCCACGAACCAGTGTATACGTATCTCAGTATTGATCACAACTCAAACTATATATATTTTGGAATCAACCTCAACCCTGTATAGCTAACTCCAACATTCACATATAGAGTGTCTATGGTTGTTCCGAAATATATATAGATGTGTCGACATGATAGGTCGAAATATTGTATACGTGTCTATGGTATCTCAAGATTACATAATATACAATACAAGTTGATTAAGTTATGGTTGGAATAGATTTGTTACCAATTTTCACGTAGCTAAAATGAGAAAAATTATCCAATCTTGTTTTACCCATAACTTCTTCATTTTAAATCCGTTTTGAGTGAATCAAATTGCTATGGTTTCATATTGAACTCTATTTTATGAATCTAAACAGAAAAAGTATAGGTTTATGGTCGGAAAAATAAGTTACATGTCGTTTTTGTAAAGGTAGTCATTTCAGTCGAAAGAACGACGTCTAGATGACCATTTTAGAAAACATACTTCCACTTTGAGTTTAACCATAATTTTTGGATATAGTTTCATGTTCATAATAAAAATCATTTTCTCAGAATAACAACTTTCAAATCAAAGTTTATCATAGTTTTTAATTAACTAACCCAAAACAGCCCGCGGTGTTACTACGACGGCGTAAATCCGGTTTTACGGTGTTTTTCGTGTTTCCAGGTTTTAAATCATTAAGTTAGCATATCATATAGATATAGAACATGTGTTTAGTTGATTTTAAAAGTCAAGTTAGAAGGATTAACTTTTGTTTGCGAACAAGTTTAGAATTAACTAAACTATGTTCTAGTGATTACAAGTTTAAACCTTCGAATAAGATAGCTTTATATGTATGAATCGAATGATGTTATGAACATCATTACTACCTTAAGTTTCTTGGATAAACCTACTGGAAAAGAGAAAAATGGATCTAGCTTCAACGGATCCTTGGATGGCTCGAAGTTCTTGAAGCAGAATCATGACACGAAAACAAGTTCAAGTAAGATCATCACTTGAAATAAGATTGTTATAGTTATAGAAATTGAACCAAAGTTTGAATATGATTATTACCTTGTATTAGAATGATAACCTACTGTAAGAAACAAAGATTTCTTGAGGTTGGATGATCACCTTACAAGATTGGAAGTGAGCTAGCAAACTTGAAAGTATTCTTGATTTTATGAAACTAGAACTTTTGGAATTTATGAAAAACACTTAGAACTTGAAGATAGAACTTGAGAGAGATCAATTAGATGAAGAAAATTGAAGAATGAAAGTGTTTGTAGGTGTTTTTGGTCATTGGTGTATGGATTAGATATAAAGGATATGTAATTTTGTTTTCATGTAAATAAGTCATGAATGATTACTCATATTTTTGTAATTTTATGAGATATTTCATGCTAGTTGCCAAATAATGGTTCCCACATGTGTTAGGTGACTCACATGGGCTGCTAAGAGCTGATCATTGGAGTGTATATACCAATAGTACATACATCTAAAAGCTGTGTATTGTACGAGTACGAATACGGGTGCATACAAGTAGAATTGTTGATGAAACTGAACGAGGATGTAATTGTAAGCATTTTTGTTAAGTAGAAGTATTTTGATAAGTGTATTGAAGTCTTTCAAAAGTGTATAAATACATATTAAAACACTACATGTATATACATTTTAACTGAGTCGTTAAGTCATCGTTAGTCGTTACATGTAAGTGTTGTTTTTAAACCTTTAGGTTAACGGTCTTGTTAAATGTTGTTAACCCAATGTTTATAATATCAAATGAGATTTTAAATTATTATATTATCATGATATTATCATGTATGAATATCTCTTAATATGATATATATACATTAAATGTCTTTACAACGATAATCGTTACATATATGTCTCGTTTAAAAATCATTAAGTTAGTAGTCTTGTTTTTACATATGTAGTTCATTGTTAATATACTTAATGATATGTTTACTTATCATAGTATCATGTTAACTATATATATATATCCATATATATGTCATCATATAGTTTTTACAAGTTTTAACGTTCGTGAATCACCGGTCAACTTGGGTGGTCAATTGTCTATATGAAACATATTTCAATTAATCAAGTCTTAACAAGTTTGATTGCTTAACATGTTGGAAACATTTAATCATGTAAATATCAATCTCAATTAATATATATAAACATGGAAAAGTTCGGGTCACTACAGTACCTACCCGTTAAATAAATTTCGTCCCGAAATTTTAAGCTGTTGAAGGTGTTGACGAATCTTCTGGAAATAGATGTGGGTATTTCTTCTTCATCTGATCTTCATGCTCCCAGGTGAACTCGGGTCCTCTACGAGCATTCCATCGAACCTTAACAATTGGTATCTTGTTTTGCTTAAGTCTTTTAACCTCACGATCCATTATTTCGACGGGTTCTTCGATGAATTGAAGTTTTTCGTTGATTTGGATTTCATCTAACGGAATAGTGAGATCTTCTTTAGCAAAACATTTCTTCAAATTCGAGACGTGGAAAGTGTTATGTACAGCCGCGAGTTATTGAGGTAACTCAAGTCGGTAAGCTACTGGTCCGACACGATCAATAATCTTGAATGGTCCAATATACCTTGGATTTAATTTCCCTCGTTTACCAAATCGAACAACGCCTTTCCAAGGTGCAACTTTAAGCATGACCATCTCTCCAATTTCAAATTCTATATCTTTTCTTTTAATGTCAACGTAGCTCTTTTGTCGACTTTGGGCGGTTTTCAACCGTTGTTGAATTTGGATGATCTTCTCGGTAGTTTCTTGTATAATCTCCGGACCCGTAATCTGTCTATCCCCCACTTCACTCCAACAAATCGGAGACCTGCACTTTCTACCATAAAGTGCTTCAAACGGCGCCATCTCAATGCTTGAATGGTAGCTGTTGTTGTAGGAAAATTCTGCTAACGGTAGATGTCGATCCCAACTGTTTCCGAAATCAATAACACATGCTCGTAGCATGTCTTCAAGCGTTTGTATCGTCCTTTCGCTCTGCCTATCAGTTTGTGGATGATAGGCAGTACTCATGTCTAGACGAGTTCCTAATGCTTGCTGTAATATCTGCCAGAATCTTGAAATAAATCTGCCATCCCTATCAGAGATAATAGAGATTGGTATTCCATGTCTGGAGACGACTTCCTTCAAATACAGTCGTGCTAACTTTTCCATCTTGTCATCTTCTCTTATTGGCAGGAAGTGTGCTGATTTGGTGAGACGATCAACTATTACCCAAATAGTATCAAAACCACTTGCAGTCCTTGGCAATTTAGTGATGAAATCCATGGTAATGTTTTCCCATTTCCACTCCGGGATTTCGGGTTGTTGAAGTAGACCTGATGGTTTCTGATGCTCAGCTTTGACCTTAGAACACGTCAAACATTCTCCTACGTATTTAGCAACATCGGCTTTCATACCCGGCCACCAAAAATGTTTCTTGAGATCCTTGTACATCTTCTCCGTTCCAGGATGTATTGAGTATCTGGTTTTATGAGCTTCTCTAAGTACCATTTCTCTCATATCTCCAAATTTTGGTACCCAAATCCTTTCAGCCCTATACCGGGTTCCGTCTTCCCGAATATTAAGATGCTTCTCCGATCCTTTGGGTATTTCATCCTTTAAATTTCCCTCTTTTAAAACTCCTTGTTGCGCCTCCTTTATTTGAGTAGTAATGTTATTATGAATCATTATATTCATTGATTTTACTCGAATGGGTTCTCTGTCCTTCCTGCTCAAGGCATCGGCTACCACATTTGCCTTCCCCGGGTGGTAACGAATCTCAAAGTCGTAATCCTTCAATAATTCAATCCACCTACGCTGCCTCATATTCAGTTGTTTCTGATTAAATATGTGTTGAAGACTTTTATGGTCGGTATATATAATACTTTTGACCCCATATAAGTAGTGCCTCCAAGTCTTTAATGCAAAAACAACCGCGCCTAATTCCAAATCATGCGTCGTATAATTTTGCTCGTGAATCTTCAATTGTCTAGATGCATAAGCAATCACCTTCGTTCGTTGCATTAATACACAACCGAGACCTTGCTTTGATGCGTCACAATAAATCACAAAATCATCATTCCCTTCAGGCAATGACAATATAGGTGCCGTAGTTAGCTTTTTCTTCAATAACTGAAACGCTTTCTCTTGTTCATCCTTCCATTCAAATTTCTTCCCTTTATGCGTTAATGCAGTCAAGGGTTTTGCTATTCTGGAAAAGTGTTGGATGAACCTTCTGTAGTAACCAGCTAGTCCTAAAAACTGTCGTATGTGTTTCGGAGTTTTCGGGGTTTCCCACTTTTTAACAGTTTCTATCTTTGCCGGATCCACCTTAATACCTTCTTTGTTCACTATGTGACCGAGGAATTGAACTTCTTCCAACCAAAATGCACACTTTGAAAACTTAGCGTACAATTCTTCCTTCCTCAATACTTCTAACACCTTTCTCAAATGTTCACCGTGTTCTTGGTCATTCTTTGAGTAAATAAGTATGTCATCAATGAAAACAATGACAAACTTGTCAAGGTATGGTCCACACACTCGGTTCATAAGGTCCATGAACACAGCTGGTGCATTAGTTAAACCAAACGGCATGACCATAAACTCGTAATGACCGTAACGTGTTCTGAAAGCAGTCTTTGGAATATCATCTTCTTTCACCCGCATTTGATGATACCCGGAACGTAAGTCAATCTTTGAATAAACAGACAAGCCTTGTAGTTGATCAAATAAGTCATCGATTCTCGGTAGTGGGTAGCGGTTCTTGATGGTAAGTTTGTTCAACTCTCGGTAGTCGATACACAACCTGAATGTACCATCTTTCTTCTTGACAAACAAAACAGGAGCTCCCCACGGTGATGTGCTTGGTCGAATGAAACCACGCTCTAAAAGTTCTTGTAATTGGCTTTGTAGTTCTTTCATCTCGCTGGGTGCGAGTCTGTAAGGAGCACGAGCTATTGGTGCAGCTCCTGGTACAAGATCTATTTGAAATTCAACGGATCGATGTGGGGGTAATCCCGGTAATTCTTTCGGAAATACATCAGGAAATTCTTTTGCGACGGGAACATCATTGATGCTCTTTTCTTCAGTTTGTACTTTCTCGACGTGTGCTAGAACAGCATAGCAACCTTTTCTTATTAGTTTTTGTGCCTTCAAATTACTAATAAGATGTAGCTTCGTGTTGCCCTTTTCTCCGTACACCATTAAGGGTTTTCCTTTTTCTCGTATAATGCGAATTGCATTTTTGTAACAAACGATCTCCGCTTTCACTTCTTTCAACCAGTCCATACCGATTATCACATCAAAACTCCCTAACTCTACTGGTATCAAATCAATCTTAAATGTTTCGCTAACCAGTTTAATTTCTCGATTCCGACATATATTATCTGCTGAAATTAATTTACCATTTGCTAATTCGAGTAAAAATTTACTATCCAAAGGCGTCAATGGACAACTTAATTTAGCACAAAAATCTCTACTCATATAGCTTCTATCCGCACACGAATCAAATAAAACGTAAGCAGATTTATTGTCAATAAGAAACGTACCCGTAACAAGCTCCGGGTCTTCCTGTGCCTCTGCCGCATTAATATTGAAAACTCTTCCACGGCCTTGTCCATTCGTGTTCTCCTGGTTCGGGCAATTTCTAATAATGTGGCCCGGTTTTCCACATTTATAACAAACTACATTGGCATAACTTGCTCCGACACTACTTGCTCCGCCATTACTCGTTCCGACACCATTTGTTCCTTTCGTTCTATTAACCCCTGGTCCGTAGACCTCACACTTCGCCGCGCTATGACCATTTCTTTTACACTTGTTGCAAAATTTGGTGCAGAACCCCGAGTGATTCTTTTCACACCTTTGGCATAGCTGTTTCTGATTGTTGTTGTTGTTGCGGTTATTATTGTTGTTGGGATGATTGTTGTAGTTGCTGTTGTTGTTGTTGTTGTTGTTGTTGGGCCGTTTGTTGTAGTTGCGATTGATGTTGCGATTATTGGGATAATTGTTGCGATTATTGTTGTAATTGCTGTTGTTGTTGTATTGGTGATTCTTATCACCGTTTTCCTCCCACTTTCTTTTGACTTGCTTCACATTGGCCTCTTCAGCAGTCTGTTCTTTAATTCTTTCTTCAATCTGGTTCACGAGTTTGTGAGCCATTCTACATGCCTGTTGTATGGAGGCAGGCTCGTGTGAACTTATATCTTCTTGGATTCTTTCCGGTAATCCTTTCACAAACGCGTCGATCTTCTCTTCCTCATCTTCGAATGCTCCCGGACACAATAGGCACAATTCTGTGAATCGTCTTTCGTACGTGGTAATATCAAATCCTTGGGTTCGTAACCCTCTAAGTTCTGTCTTGAGCTTATTGACCTCGATTCTGGGACGGTACTTCTCGTTCATCAAGTGCTTGAATGCTGACCACGGTAGTGCGTACGCATCGTCTTGTCCCACTTGCTCTAGATAGGTATTCCACCATGTTAACGCAGAACCTGTGAAGGTATGCATAGCGTACTTTACTTTGTCCTCTTCAGTACACTTACTTATGGCAAACACCGATTCGACCTTCTCGGTCCACCGTTTCAATCCAATCGGTCCTTCGGTTCCATCAAATTCCAAAGGTTTGCAGGCAGTGAATTCTTTGTAGGTGCATCCTACACGATTTCCTGTACTGCTAGATCCAAGGTTATTGTTGGTATGTAGCGCAGCCTGTACTGCGGCTATGTTTGAAGCTAGAAAAGTACGGAATTCCTCTTCATTCATATTCACGGTGTGTCGAGTAGTCGGTGCCATTTCCTTCAAAATAGTTAAATGGAACAAGTTAATCATACAGAATATTAAGAGTAGTTAATAGTATTTCGTAGCATAATATGAACTCATTTATAAAAGCTTTTTCTTCATATTAGCGTTTTATAAGTTTAAATTCGGGTAGTACCTACCCGTTAAGTTCATACTTAGTAGCTAATATACAATTCAACTACTACAATTCTATATGAAAAACTGATTATAATAATATTTCGCATTCAAACTTTTATACAATATTTTACAAACTTACAATACCGCTTATTTTACATAAAGCATGAAATATAGCACACAATAACTTTGATACAAGATAGTTGTGAAGATAATTCTAGCTAGTACACAAGTCGTTCAGCAAAGGCAATAAAGACACGTAATTCATACGTCCAGAAACAAGTCATGCATTCTGGTTTTACTAGGACTACTTCCCATCCTTGGTCTTGTGCAACATAACCGTTATGGCCGTTGATAAGACAGCGTGTTGTAACGTCGTCAAAGGGACGAGGGTTACGTAATGTCCAACAGTCCCGTAATAATCTAAAAACCTCATTTCTTACCCCAATTACCGACTCCGTCACTTGTGGAAACGTTTTGTTTAATAGTTGTAGCCCGATGTTCTTGTTCTCACTTTGGTGAGAAGCGAACATTACTAATCCGTAAGCATAACATGCTTCTTTATGTTGCATGTTAGCCGCTTTTTCTAAATCACGAAGTCCAATATTCGGATATATTGAGTCAAAATAATTTCTTAACCCGTTGCGTAAAATAGCATTTGGGTTCCCCGCAATATATGCGTCAAAGTAAACACATCGTAACTTATGGGTTTCCCAATGTGATATCCCCCATCTTTCAAACGAAAGTCTCTTATAAACCAAGACATTCTTGGAACGTTCTTCGAATGTCTTACAAACTGATCTCGCCTTAAATAGTTGTGCCGAGGAATTCTGGCCGACTCTAGACAAGATTTCATCAATCATGTCTCCGGGTAGGTCTCTTAAAATATTGGGTTGTCTATCCATTTTGTGTTTTTAAACTGTAAAATAGACAAGAGTTAGATTCATAAAAAAATACTTATTAATACAAGCAATTTTTACATATATCATAAAGCATACGAACACTATATTACATATATTACACCACACGAATACAACTATCTTATTCCGACTCGCTCGTTTCTTCTTCTTCGGTTTTGTTTCATTTTGCCAAGTTTCTAGGGATATATGATGTTCCCCTAATACGAGCCGTCGTTATCCACATTGGTTTAGAAAAACCTGGTGGTTTAGAGGTTCCCGGGTCATTGTTACAACTTAAGGACTTCGGGGGTTGACGATACATATAAAGTTCATCGGGGTTGGAATTAGATTTCTCTATTTTTATGCCCTTTCCCTTATTATTTTCTTTTGCCTTTTTAAATTCAGTTGGGGTAATTTCTATAACATCATCGGAATTCTCGTCGGAATCCGATTCATCGGAGAATTGGTAATCCTCCCAATATTTTGCTTCCTTGGCGGAAACACCATTGACCATAATTAATCTTGGTCGGTTGGTTGAGGATTTTCTTTTACTTAACCATTTTATTATTTCCCCCACCGGTTCTATTTCTTCATCCGGTTCCGATTCTTCTTCCGGTTCCGATTCTTCTTCCGGTTCCGACTCTTCTTCCGGTTCCTCTTCGGGAACTTGTGAATCAGTCCACGAATCATTCCAATTTACATTTGACTCTTCATTATTATTAGGTGAGTCAATGGGACTTGTTCTAGAGGTAGACATCTATCACATAATATCAAACGCGTTAAGAGATTAATATATCACATAATATTCACATGTTAAAAATATATAGTTTCCAACAAAATTTGTTAAGCAATCATTTTTCAAGTAAACACGGTCGAAGTCCAGACTCACTAATGCATCCTAACAAACTCGATAAGACACACTAATGAAAAATTCTGGTTCTCTAAGACCAACGCTCGGATACCAACTGAAATGTCCCGTTCTTATTGATTAAAAACGTTCCATATTAATTGATTTCGTTGCGAGGTTTTGACCTCTATATGAGACGTTTTTCAAAGACTGTATTCATTTTTAAAACAAACCATAACCTTTATTTCATAAATAAAGGTTTAAAAAGCTTTACGTAGATTATCAAATAATGATAATCTAAAATATCCTGTTTACACACGACCATTACATAATGGTTTACAATACAAATATGTTACAACAAAATAAGTTTCTTGAATGCAGTTTTTACACAAAATATCATACAAGCATGGACTCCAAATCTCGTCCTTATTTAAGTATGTGACAGCGGAAGCTCCTAATAATCACCTGAGAATAAACATGCTTAAAACGTCAACAAAAATGTTGGTGAGTTATAGGTTTAACCTATATATATCAAATCATAATAATAGACCACAAGATTTCATATTTCAATACACATCCCATACATAGAGATAAAAATCATTCATATGGTGAACACCTGGTAACCGACATTAACAAGATGCATATATAAGAATATCCCCTTCATTCCGGGACACCCTTCGAATATGATATAAATTTCGAAGTACTAAAGCATCCGGTACTTTGGATGGGGTTTGTTAGGCCCAATAGATCTATCTTTAGGATTCGCGTCAATTAGGGTGTCTGTTCCCTAATTCTTAGATTACCAGACTTAATAAAAAGGGGCATATTCGATTTCGATAATTCAACCATAGAATGTAGTTTCACGTACTTGTGTCTATTTTGTAAATCATTTATAAAACCTGCATGTATTCTCATCCCAAAAATATTAGATTTTAAAAGTGGGACTATAACTCACTTTCACAGATTTTTACTTCGTCGGGAAGTAAGACTTGGCCACTGGTTGATTCACGAACCTATAACAATATATACATATATATCAAAGTATGTTCAAAATATATTTACAACACTTTTAATATATTTTGATGTTTTAAGTTTATTAAGTCAGCTGTCCTCGTTAGTAACCTACAACTAGTTGTCCACAGTTAGATGTACAGAAATAAATCGATAAATATTATCTTGAATCAATCCACGACCCAGTGTATACGTATCTCAGTATTGATCACAACTCAAACTATATATATTTTGGAATCAACCTCAACCCTGTATAGCTAACTCCAACATTCACATATAGAGTGTCTATGGTTGTTCCGAAATATATATAGATGTGTCGACATGATAGGTCGAAACATTGTATACGTGTCTATGGTATCTCAAGATTACATAATATACAATACAAGTTGATTAAGTTATGGTTGGAATAGATTTGTTACCAATTTTCACGTAGCTAAAATGAGAAAAATTATCCAATCTTGTTTTACCCATAACTTCTTCATTTTAAATCCGTTTTGAGTGAATCAAATTGCTATGGTTTCATATTGAACTCTATTTTATGAATCTAAACAGAAAAAGTATAGGTTTATGGTCGGAAAAATAAGTTACAAGTCGTTTTTGTAAAGGTAGTCATTTCAGTCGAAAGAACGACGTCTAGATGACCATTTTAGAAAACATACTTCCACTTTGAGTTTAACCATAATTTTTGGATATAGTTTCATGTTCATAATAAAAATCATTTTCTCAAAATAACAACTTTCAAATCAAAGTTTATCATAGTTTTTAATTAACTAACCCAAAACAGCCCGCGGTGTTACTACGACGGCGTAAATCCGGTTTTACGGTGTTTTTCGTGTTTCCAGGTTTTAAATCATTAAGTTAGCATATCATATAGATATAGAACATGTGTTTAGTTGATTTTAAAAGTCAAGTTAGAAGGATTAACTTTTGTTTGCGAACAAGTTTAGAATTAACTAAACTATGTTCTAGTGATTACAAGTTTAAACCTTCGAATAAGATAGCTTTATATGTATGAATCGAATGATGTTATGAACATCATTACTACCTTAAGTTTCTTGGATAAACCTACTGGAAAAGAGAAAAATGGATCTAGCTTCAACGGATCCTTGGATGGCTCGAAGTTCTGGAAGCAGAATCATGACACGAAAACAAGTTCAAGTAAGATCATCACTTGAAATAAGATTGTTATAGTTATAGAAATTGAACCAAAGTTTGAATATGATTATTACCTTGTATTAGAATGATAACCTACTGTAAGAAACAAAGATTTCTTGAGGTTGGATGATCACCTTACAAGATTGGAAGTGAGCTAGCAAACTTGAAAGTATTCTTGATTTTATGAAACTAGAACTTTTGGAATTTATGAAGAACACTTAGAACTTGAAGATAGAACTTGAGAGAGATCAATTAGATGAAGAAAATTGAAGAATGAAAGTGTTTTTAGGTGTTTTTGGTCATTGGTGTATGGATTAGATATAAAGGATATGTAATTTTGTTTTCATGTAAATAAGTCATGAATGATTACTCATATTTTTGTAATTTTATGAGATATTTCATGCTAGTTGCCAAATGATGGTTCCCACATGTGTTAGGTGACTCACATGGGCTGCTAAGAGCTGATCATTGGAGTGTATATACCAATAGTACATACATCTAAAAGCTGTGTATTGTACGAGTACGAATACGGGTGCATACGAGTAGAATTGTTGATGAAACTGAACGAGGATGTAATTGTAAGCATTTTTGTTAAGTAGAAGTATTTTGATAAGTGTATTGAAGTCTTTCAAAAGTGTATAAATACATATTAAAACACTACATGTATATACATTTTAACTGAGTCGTTAAGTCATCGTTAGTCGTTACATGTAAGTGTTGTTTTTAAACCTTTAGGTTAACGGTCTTGTTAAATGTTGTTAACCCAATGTTTATAATATCAAATGAGATTTTAAATTATTATATTATCATGATATTATCATGTATGAATATCTCTTAATATGATATATATACATTAAATGTCTTTACAACGATAATCGTTACATATATGTCTCGTTTAAAAATCATTAAGTTAGTAGTCTTGTTTTTACATATGTAGTTCATTGTTAATATACTTAATGATATGTTTACTTATCATAGTATCATGTTAACTATATATATATCCATATATATGTCATCATATAGTTTTTACAAGTTTTAACGTTCGTGAATCACCGGTCAACTTGGGTGGTCAATTGTCTATATGAAACATATTTCAATTAATCAAGTCTTAACAAGTTTGATTGCTTAACATGTTGGAAACATTTAATCATGTAAATATCAATCTCAATTAATATATATAAACATGGAAAAGTTCGGGTCACTACATCTAAGACCAACGCTCTGATACCAACTGAAATGTCCCGTTCTTATTGATTAAAAACGTTCCATATTAATTGATTTCGTTGCGAGGTTTTGACCTCTATATGAGACGTTTTTCAAAGACTGCATTCATTTTAAAACAAACCATAACCTTTATTTCATCAATAAAGGTTTAAAAAGCTTTACGTAGATTATCAAATAATGATAATCTAAAATATCCTGTTTACACACGACCATTACATAATGGTTTACAATACAAATATGTTACAACAAAATAAGTTTCTTGAATGCAGTTTTTACACAATATCATACAAGCATGGACTCCAAATCTCGTCCTTATTTAAGTATGCGACAGCGGAAGCTCTTAATAATCACCTGAGAATAAACATGCTTAAAACGTCAACAAAAATGTTGGTGAGTTATAGGTTTAACCTATATATATCAAATCATAATAATAGACCACAAGATTTCATATTTCAATACACATCCCATACATAGAGATAAAAATCATTCATATGGTGAACACCTGGTAACCGACATTAACAAGATGCATATATAAGAATATCCCCATCATTCCGGGACACCCTTCGGATATGATATAAATTTCGAAGTACTAAAGCATCCGGTACTTTGGATGGGGCTTGTTGGGCCCGATAGATCTATCTTTAGGATTCGCGTCAATTAGGGTGTCTGTTCCCTAATTCTTAGATTACCAGACTTAATAAAAAGGGGCATATTCGATTTCGATAATTCAACCATAGAATGTAGTTTCACGTACTTGTGTCTATTTTGTAAATCATTTATAAAATCTGCATGTATTCTCATCCCAAAAATATTAGATTTTAAAAGTGGGACTATAACTCACTTTCACAGATTTTTACTTCGTCGGGAAGTAAGACTTGGCTACTGGTTGATTCACGAACCTATAACAATATATACATATATATCAAAGTATGTTCAAAATATATTTACAACACTTTTAATATATTTTGATGTTTTAAGTTTATTAAGTCAGCTGTCCTCGTTAGTAACCTACAACTAGTTGTCCACAGTTAGATGTACAGAAATAAATCGATAAATATTATCTTGAATCAATCCACGACCCAGTGTATACGTATCTCAGTATTGATCACAACTCAAACTATATATATTTTGGAATCAACCCCAACCCTGTATAGCTAACTCCAACATTCACATATAGAGTGTCTATGGTTGTTCCGAAATATATATAGATGTGTCGACATGATAGGTCGAAACATTGTATACGTGTCTATGGTATCTCAAGATTACATAATATACAATACAAGTTGATTAAGTTATGGATGGAATAGATTTGTTACAAATTTTCACGTAGCTAAAATGAGAAAAATTATCCAATCTTGTTTTACCCATAACTTCTTCATTTTAAATCCGTTTTGAGTGAATCAAATTGCTATGGTTTCATATTGAACTCTATTTTATGAATCTAAACAGAAAAAGTATAGGTTTATGGTCGGAAAAATAAGTTACAAGTCGTTTTTGTAAAGGTAGTCATTTCAGTCGAAAGAACGACGTCTAGATGACCATTTTAGAAAACATACTTCCACTTTGAGTTTAACCATAATTTTTGGATATAGTTTCATGTTCATAATAAAAATCATTTTCTCAGAATAACAACTTTTAAATCAAAGTTTATCATAGTTTTTAATTAAATAACCCAAAACAGCCCGCGGTGTTACTACGACGGCGTAAATCCGGTTTTACGGTGTTTTTCGTATCTCCAGGTTTTAAATCATTAAGTTAGCATATCATATAGATATAGAACATGTGTTTAGTTGATTTTAAAAGTCAAGTTAGAAGGATTAACTTTTGTTTGCGAACAAGTTTAGAATTAACTAAACTATGTTCTAGTGATTACAAGTTTAAACCTTCAAATAAGATAGCTTTATATGTATGAATTGAATGATGTTATGAACATAATTACTACCTTAAGTTCCTTGGATAAACCTACTGGAAAAAAGAAAAATGGATCTAGCTTCAACGGATCCTTGGATGGCTCGAAGTTCTGGAAGCAGAATCATGACACGAAAATAAGTTCAAGTAAGATCATCACTTGAAATAAGATTGTTATAGTTATAGAAATTGAACCAAAGTTTGAATATGATTATTACCTTGTATTAGAATGATAACCTACTGTAAGAAACAAAGATTTCTTGAGGTTGGATGATCACCTTACAAGATTGGAAGTGAGCTAGCAAACTTGAAAGTATTCTTGATTTTATGTAACTAGAACTTGTAGAATATATGAAGAACACTTAGAACTTGAAGATAGAACTTGAGAGAGATCAATTAGATGAAGAAAATTGAAGAATGAAAGTGTTTGTAGGTGTTTTTGGTCGTTGGTGTATGGATTAGATATAAAGGATATGTAATTTTGTTTTCATGTAAATAAGTCATGAATGATTACTCATATTTTTGTAATTTTATGAGATATTTCATGCTAGTTGCCAAATGATGGTTACCACATGTGTTAGGTGACTCACATGGGCTGCTAAGAGCTGATCATTGGAGTGTATATACCAATAGTACATACATCTAAAAGCTGTGTATTGTACGAATACGAATACGGGTGCATACGAGTAGAATTGTTGATGAAACTGAACGAGGATGTAATTGTAAGCATTTTTGTTAAGTAGAAGTATTTTGATAAGTGTATTGAAGTCTTTCAAAAGTGTATAAATACATATTAAAACACTACATGTATATACATTTTAACTGAGTCGTTAAGTCATCGTTAGTCGTTACATGTAAGTGTTGTTTTGAAACCTTTAGGTTAACGATCTTGTTAAATGTTGTTAACCCAATGTTTATAATATCAAATGAGATTTTAAATTATTATATTATCATGATATTATCATGTATGAATATCTCTTAATATGATATATATACATTAAATGTCTTTACAACGATAATCGTTACATATATGTCTCGTTTAAAAATCATTAAGTTAGTAGTCTTGTTTTTACATATGTAGTTCATTGTTAATATACTTAATGATATGTTTACTCATCATAGTATCATTTTAACTATATATATATCCATATATATGTCGTCATATAGTTTTTACAAGTTTTAACGTTCGTGAATCACCGGTCAACTTGGGTGGTCAATTGTCTATATGAAACATATTTCAATTAATCAAGTCTTAACAAGTTTGATTGCTTAACATGTTGGAAACATTTAATCATGTAAATATCAATCTCAATTAATATATATAAACATGGAAAAGTTCGGGTCACTACAAACGATACGTAGAACGATGATTATACTCGAGGTACAAAATGAGATGTCGAAACTGGTGATGCGGATGTTGTTGTTGGTGGTACTAATGATGTAGGCGCTAAGGTTGGTGATGTTACTGGTGTTGGTGATACTGTTGGTGCTTGCAAAGTGTGTACCGTGCTCTCTAAAGTTAACACTCGAGCTCGGAGTTCTTTAACTTCTTCTACTAACCCTGGTTGGTTATCAGTGTGAGGTAGAGATCGGATATCTTCTCTAGTTCCGTTAATGGTAGTCTCAAGACGAAAAATTCTGGCAAAAAGGGTATAAACGGTGTTGCGAACAGGTTCGCCGGTGAGCGGGTCGAGTACTCCATGGTTAGGTGGTAGATTCGGTTCATTATATGGAGTACCTTCTTCCCTTTTCCATAGGGTGAGTATGTCGCGAACCCACCCCCATTTCCTCCAGTAATCACGGTAGTTGATTGGTTGGTGTGCTCCTGTCACGCTGTCTTCAGAGTTAGAGGAACTTGGTCGATTCGTAGAGGCCATCTTACGCTATCTCAGGAAAGATTTTTGGTATGAAGAGTTTAGTGACAGCAATTGATAGTTGGATGGTATTCTCAATGCATAATTTACATAGATATATATAGTACCAGGATCTCTTAAATTAAGGAGAAATTTACAAGAGATAACAGGCAACGTCTACAGTAACAGATACGCTAAGATATGGATTGTCAGATATGCTAAGATATGAATTGTCAGATACGCTAAGATATGAATTGTCAGATACGCTAAAATATGAATTGTGTCTATACACTATTCATGCAGTCAATGCAGTAAAACGTGTCTAGACTAATAATAATGAGCAGGTAACTTCCTAAGGATGATAAGCAGATAATTTCCAGCAAAAATGATAAACAAAACTTTTGACATGCAGACACGGTCGAAATCCAGACTCACTAATGCTTCCTAACGACTATCAGTTAGACACACTAATGCAAGACCCGGTTCGCTAAGACCACCGCTCTGATACCAACTGTGAAGACCCGTCCTAATCCATCCGGACGAAGTCCATATCGATTACAAACGATTCACAACAGTTGATTTCATCGCGAGGTAATTGACCTCTATATGATAAATTTTACAAACATTGCATTCGTTTTTAAAAGACAAACTTTCGTTACATCGACAGTTGACAGGCATGTAAAGCATTTCATAATATATCCAAATATAATTGACTCAATAATAATCTTGATGAACTCAACGACTCGAATGCAACATCTTTTGAAATATGTCATGAATGACTCCAAGTAATATCTCTAATATGAGCAATTGCACAGCGGAAGATTTCTTTCGTACCTGAGAATAAACATGCTTTAAAGTGTCAACCAAAAGGTTGGTGAGTTCATTATTTTATCATAAAGAATCATTTCATAATTTTAATAGACCACAAGATTTCATTTTCAGTTCTCGCAAATATACGTCCCATGCATAGAGACAAAAATATCATTCGTATGGATTGAACACCTGGTAACCGACATTCACAATATGCATATAAGAATATCCCCATCATTCCGGGATCCTCCTTCGGACATGATATAAATTTCGAAGTACTAAAGCATCCGGTACTTTGGATGGGGCTTGTTGGGCCCGATAGATCTATCTTTAGAGTTCGCGTCAATTAGGGTGTCTGTTCCCTAATTCTTAGATTACCAGACTTAATAAAAAGGGGCATATTCGATTTTGATCATTCAACCATATAATGTAGTTTCAATTACTTGTGTCTATTTCGTAAAACAGTTATAAAAATAGCACATGTATTCTCAGTCCCAAAACTATATATTGCAAAAGCATTTAAAAAGGGATTAATGAAACTCACGCATATAAATATTGTAAAACAGTTAATAAAGCATTTGCATGTATTCTCAGCCCAAAACGTAAAGAGTAAAAGGGAATCAAATGAACTCACCATAATGTATTTTGTAGTAAAAATACATATGACGTCATTTATCAAGTGTAGGGTTGGCCTCGGATTCACGAACCTATGTCATTTGTATATATATTATTACACATAATCGAAATCGAATAGGTTTATATATCTAATTTACTAATTATATCGTTTGTATATTAATAATATATATATGTTTCATAAAAAAAATATATTAATTTTGTTATGTTATATGTATTAAATATATTTTTATATATATCACTTGTTTGTTAAAACAGTATTTTTGATAATTGATAGTAATAATAATAAAAATATAGTTATTATAATAATGATAATAAAAATAATACTTATAAAAAGATTGATAATTCTAATTTTTAATAATAATAATAATAATAATAATAATAATAATAATAATAATAATAATATTATTAATGATACTTGTTTTAATACTAATAATAATAATAACAATAAAGATAATATTAATAATTAGATTTAATAATAATAATAATAATAATAATAATAATAATAATAATAATAATAATAAGTATACTACCTTAAAGAATAGCTTCCTAAAAAGATGTCATAGCCTGGGCTCGAACCCGAGACCTCTCGCTCCCGAACAACACCCCTAACCAACACGCTGCAGCTTCTTTTCTCTAATAATACTTAACTAAATTTTATTTAACATATATCTCTGTCTACTCTACTTCTTCTTTTAAAAAAATTTGAATATGCCACAGCATGGTTTCGAACTCATGACCCCTCGTTTAAACCCAACACCTTCAAACCATTGCACCGGTCTCATTTTTCTGATTATATTCTCAACCCATTTATATTCAACCCATTTTTCTATTTCATCTTCTTCTTCAATTAATTCAAACCCAGAACTAATCATCATCAAATTCATCATCTACTTCAAAATCAACTTATCTTAATTCATTGCGTTATCTTTTTCTGTTTTAGCATCAAGATTATCATTATCATTTTAATCTTTACATTCCCTCCTCATCATCACGAAAAATCACGATTACCATCATATTCATAATGCATCGTTACCATCATAACCTTGATCATTAACATAATTACCATTCACTTAACACAATCATCATTATCATGCTCACGGCACTATCACCATTCTTTAATTCCATTATCATCATACCACTATCATCATAGTTATCCAATTATCTTTTCATCATGTGTTATACATCTTTAATCATTGTGATCACCATCAACCTCCTATATTGTCATCATCATTATCGTAGCTATCTTAATCCTTATCATCTACATCGAATATTACTCAGAAAATGAAGAAGAAGCTGAAACTTAGTCGTAATTGTTTTATGGAATTCGTGACACATTCCCAAAAACAAAATTAAACCCACGACTCAAGGCATACTTAACTTAGCCCACTTAAAATATAAATAGTTCATTACCTGTATTGTTAAGTTATAATTCGAACAATACACACCTTCGGTTCATTCTCTTCGCCATCATCATTATTTACGTCACCTTAACTGTAATCCTCATCATAATCATCATGATTAAAGTCATTCACTAATTCCCCTTTAGACTAATAAGTGTTAGGTGAGGTTGTCGACAAAAAGGGATTAAATGAACTTGCAAGTTGTCCCATTTTACTTTAATATTTACCAAGTGGGTTTATAAAGGTGGGGTTATTTGCTTTTGGTCAGTCACCAAGGAAAAGAGATAAACACGTACCCACAAATGATTCGAAACTTGCATTTGAAATGTGATATTGTGGGTGGGTCTTAGATTTGTTAAAGGCTTATCGGTCCTACAGCAACTTGCATATAATGATAACCACTTTCAATTATTTAGCAAGTGTATTTGTGTTGCTTATTTCGGTGGTACAGCAACATAGAATTGACTCGAAGGAGGTGATTCACAATGAAACAAGGAAACATTTATGTTAGTGTTATAACGATTCAAGAAGAAAGAACAGAAAAAGGAAGAAGCAGGTAGCAACAATAGCGATGTAAAAGGTTTGATTAAATAGGTTTGTGGTGTTCGGATTGAAGAAAAAAAATATGATCGTGTATGTGTATGGTTGTGTGGGTGTTTGTTCTCGATAGACACCAACACAGTAGCATTCGTGTGTCGAGCAAGTGATGGTGTTTTGGCGGTTTACGTGGTAGAAGGTGGTGATATGGATGATGAAAGTGGTGATGGTTTGGACGAGTTCTTAATTACAAAAGTGAAGGTTGGAGATGGTGGAGGTTTGGTTGATCGTGGAGTTGGGTGGTAAGCGAGAAAGAAACAGAAAGTGAAAGATATCTCTTCTATATGCATGTGGATATCATATATATGTATAATATAGGATAGTTAGAAAAACAGTTGTTTAGTGAATTCAGTCAATAGCTTGTTCCCATCACAGTTTGTATTATTGTATCTATGATTGCACAAATTAAGGGATTTGCAAATCTCACTTTAAGACTAAGTTGGTAACTCATACATAAAAACAAACGAAAGGTTAAACTTAGAAATTCCTATGTTGAGGACTTATATGTTAAACTGTAATAATGAAATATTATTACATTAGTGAAACTACAAAATGTTTTACGAATTATAACCTATTTATTTTTATGATCATAATCTTTTAATTATATTTATAACATTAATAATAATAATAATAATATTACAATTTCTGATATCAATATCAATCTTAATATTTATGTTTATGGAAGTATTAATA
This sequence comes from Rutidosis leptorrhynchoides, assembly GCF_046630445.1. Taxonomy (NCBI): domain Eukaryota; kingdom Viridiplantae; phylum Streptophyta; class Magnoliopsida; order Asterales; family Asteraceae; genus Rutidosis; species Rutidosis leptorrhynchoides. The sequence goes on from NC_092343.1 coordinate 105,885,944, forward strand.
ATAATATCATAATCATATTTTAAATTATATTTTTATATATTAATATTACAATTCATTAGTTATACCCTACATACTAATCATATATATTATATATTTAATATTTAATATTAATAAATTTTATATATATTACTATATATATATATATATACATATATATATATATATATATATATACATATATATATATATATATATATATATACATATATATATATATATATATATATATATATATATATATATATATAAATTTATTTATTTACAAGTGAGTGTTCGTGAATCGTCAGGATTAGTCAAAGGTCAAGTGTATACATGAACACAATTCAAAGTTTTTGAGATTCAGTTTGACAGACTTTGCTTATCGTATCGAGATCATGTAAAGATTAAGTTTAAATTTGGTCGGAAATCCCCGGGTCTTCACATATATTACATCAAAAATAAGTTTCTTGAATGCAATTTTTATACAATATCATACAAGTATGGACTCCAAATCTTGTCCTTATTTTAGTATGCAACAGCGGAAGCTCTTAATAATCATCTGAGAATAAACATGCTTAAAACGTCAACAAAAATGTTGGTTAGTTATAGGTTTAACCTATATATTATCAAATCATAATAATAGACCACAAGATTTCATATTTCAATACATCCCATACATAGAGATAAAAATCATTCATATGATGAACACCTTTTAACCGACATTAACAAGATGCATATAGAATATCCCCTTCATTCCGGGACACCCATCGGACATGATAATTTCGAAGTACTAAAGCATTCCAAATTTCAGAATGGGGCTTGTTGGGCCCGATAGATCTATCTTTAGGATTCGCGTTAATTTGGGGGTCTGTTCCCAAATTCTTAGGCTACCATGCTAAAAGGAGCATATTCGGCTTCGATCATTCACCCATATAATGTAGTTTCATTTACTTGTGTCTATTTCGTAAAACATTTATAAAGTTTCATGTATTCTCATCCCAAAATATTTAGATTTTAAAAGTGGGACTATAACTCACTTTCACAGATTTTTACTTCGTCGGGAAGTAAGACTTGACTCCTGGTCGATTCACGAACCTATAAAAAATATGTACATATATATCAAAGTATGTTCAAAATATATTTACAACATTTTTTAATACGTTTTAATGTTTTAAGCTTATTAAGTCGGCTGTCCTCGTTAATAACCTACAAGTAGTTGTCCATAGTTAGATGTACAGAAATAAATCGATATATATTATCTTGGATCAATCCACGACCCATTGTATACACGTCTCAGGCTAGATCACAACTCAAAGCATATATATTTTTGGAATCAACCTCAACCCTGTATAGCTAACTCTAACATTACTGCATATAGAGTGTCTATGGTTGTTCCAAATAATATATATACATGGGTCGATATGATATGTCAAAACATTTGCATACGTGTCTATGGTATCCCAAGATTACATAATATATTAGAATACATGTATAATACAATATAAGTTAGCTAGGATATGATTTGTATAGAATTGTTACAATATTTCCCGTAGCTACAACAATAAAAAAATATTCAATCTTGTTTTACCCATAACTTCTTCGTTTTAAATCCGTTTCGAGTGAATCAAATTGCTATGGTTTCATATTGAACTCTATTTTATGAATCTAAACAGAAAATGTATAGGTTTATAGTCGTAAAATATAAGTTACAAGTCGTTTTTGTAAGAGGTAGTCATTTCAGTCGAAAGAACGACGTCTTGATGACCATTTTGAAAAACATACTTCCACTTTGAGTTTAACCATGATTTTTGGATATAGTTTCATGTTCATAAGAAAAATCATTTTCCCAGAAGAACAACTTTTAAATCAAAGTTTATCATAGTTTTTAATCATCAAACCCAAAACAGCCCGCGGTGTTACTACGACGGCGTATGTCCGATTTTACGGTATTTTTCGTGTTTTCCGATTTTAAATCATTAAGTTAGCATATCATATAGATATAGAACATGCGTTTAGTTGATTTTAAAAGTCAAGTTAGAAGGATTAACTTTATTTGCGAACAAGTTTAGAATTAACTAAACTATGTTCTAGTGATTACGTTTTCAAATCTTCGAATAAGATAGTTATTTATATATGAATCGAATGATGTTACGAACATCATTACTACCTCAAGTATAGTAGGTAAACCTACTGAAAATGACAAAAATAATCTTGAGCTTGAATGGATCTTTGATGGCTTGAAAGATCTTGAAGCAGAATCATGACACGAAAATAATTTCAAGTAAGATTATTACTCGAATCAAGATAGTTTATAGTTATAGAAATCGAATCAAAGTTTGGATATGAGTATTACCTTGAATAAGAAAGATAACCTACTGTAATTAACAAAGGTTTCTTGATCTTAGATGATTACTTGAAATGGATTTGCAAGATTAAAAGTAAACTAGCAAACTTGAAAGGATTTTCGAAGTGTTCTTGAAGTGTTCTTCCTATGATGATTATAGCTTGATTCTTGAAGTAATTTTTGATGAAGATGATGATTAGTTTACTAGAAATTTCGTTCCAAAGTGTGTGTGTGTGTGTGTGTGTGTGTGTGTTTAGAGAGAATTAGAAAGAGAATTGGAAGTGAAATGGATTGATTGGTGAGTGATGAATGATGAGTGGTGAGTGGGGTTAAAAGGAGCTCTAGTTAGTTGACTAGTTCATGGTAGAAGTTAAATTTGATTAGTCATGCATGACATAATCAAGAGTGGAATTTCATGCTAGTTCCTATTGGTATATACTCATAGTAAGTACGTCTAGCAGCTGTGTATAATACGGGTACGAATACTGAATGACTACGAGTAGAATTGTTGATGAAAAAAATTAATGGAAATGTAATTGTAAGCATTTTTGCTAAGTAGAAGTACTTTGATATGTGTCTTAGTTAACGATCTTATTTAATGTTGTTGAAATCTTAAAATCAAAATTTTAACACATTTTTAATAAAGCGATATTAACCCCAAAAAAAAAAAAATTCCAAGCTGACCTGGCAGCTCGACCCTAGCCAGGGGCTCTGCCCCTTGGACCCCGCCAGAGGTTGCCACCCCTTGGACCCCGTCAGGAGTTGCCACCCCTTGGACCCCGCTATCGGGGGCGCTGCCCCCGAACTCCCGTCATAATCAAGATAAGTTCAAACAATTGTGCACTCCAAACTTTCCCCAAACTTGTTCGATATTTAACAAGGTTATTTTGGTTAACAAATTAATCCCATTACAATTAAATCATATTGGTGACACAAATCACCAACAATGAATATATCTTGATATGATATATATACTTTAAAATGTCGTTACAACGATAATCGTTACATATATGTCCATATATATATACATATATATATATATATATATATATATATATATATATATATATATATATATATATATATATATATATATATATATATATATCAACATATTGTTTTTACAAGTTTTAACGTTCGTGAATCGCCGGTCAACTTGGGTGGTCAATTGTCTACATGAAACTCATTTCAAATAATCAAGTCTTAACAAGTTTGATTGCTTAACATGTTGGAAACATTTAATCATGCAAATATAGTTTTCATTTAATATATAATCATGGAATAATCATGAAAAAGTTCGGGTCACTACAGCTGACGTCATGCTGACGTCAGCAATTTCGTCCTATAGTTTTTTATTTTTTTTTTTTGGTTGATGCCTTTCTTTTAAAAGTGTATTCAACATTAGCAAGATTAGGCCATGGTCCAATATGGCCTAATTACTAGTTACATATAATAGCCACCAAGAATACCAAGAATGAATAGTACCTCGCTGTCGCCATGATGACATCAGCTATTTCGTCTTTTAGTGATTTTTTTTTTTTTTTTTTTTTTTTTTTTTTACGTTTTTCAGCCGATATATGTAACCGTTGTGTACATATTTCTAAAGACGTTAATGACATCGCCTATGGATCATTAGAAAAATCCAAATAAATATTACTACACTCCATAACTCCATTTATATTTATATATAAGTAAAAGTAAATGAATAAGTAAACATATATCATTGGAACACCATAATAAAAGAAATGTCATTTCGACTACTGATCAAGTAGATTAACAATCTCTCCCTCTATTTCAAATGGAAAGATAATCATCGGTTGTACATCTAGGTTACAATCATATTGCCATATTGATGTAATATTAGAGACGATTGAAGAAGAATCTTCAGCAGTACCTCGAACTAGACTGATATTTGTGATGATTTGCTATGTGCGAGTTGTGATTTACATACGAGCTCGAGCTCATTTGATCCGGAGATCCATAAGTTGAACCTTCAGATAACAAAAAGATGCAAATGCAACATTAACAGTTAACACCTTGAAAAAATTATGTTCACTTGTAATGAACATGTATATACTGCTGGTAATATGCAGTAACAATGAACTGTATAATTTACGCAAGGTTGAAAAAGACACGAGACGAGACGAGACAGTGACAATTCAGTCACGACCTTCGAGTCGATTGAGACGGAAGTTGACCAATGTTGACTTTAAATTAAAGTATATTAAATATAAATATCCCAAACGTATATATTTTATATATAAATATAAAAAAAAATAAAAAAGTTATTAATAAGATGATGATCTGGTGTTAGTCTATAAAATACGGAATATATAGATTTTTTGATATGATTTTTTATAATTGTAGTGTATTTATTACGAGTAATTTATCTTTAAGTAGAGGTGTTTTTCACAACTAATTTTTAAATGGGCTTAGGATTTTCGTTTACACTAGAACAAGGCCAAAGAAAAATTCCACTTTTGGCTGACGTTGACCGAAATTTCCTGTCTTTGATCTAACTTTTTAGCTTTAACCGACTAATTAGACATTTTTGGGCGAAACGAGACGGACTAGTCATCAAACGCCGTTTATAACTATGAGATTACCTTATACTTTTGGAAAAAAGAAATGAAATGTAAGCTGCTACACATATAGTACAAAATTACAAATATAAACACCTTGGTCAGATTCACTTACCGTATGGAATTGACGTAATAGGCTGAAATTTGGATCGAGGGGCAGAAGGAGATCCACCATAAGGAGATGAAAAAATTGTTGTGTAGTGTTCAGTAGGGGCAGGATGGTAATTTGTGTTTGCAGTAGGCGGAGATATATCCATGGTTTCATTATTACTGGAAGCATGATAGTCAACACGAGATCCATTGGATGAGTAGTTACTCTGATATGAAGAACCAGAAATACCCGTAGGAGCAACTGCTCTGTGTTCATAAACACTGTAACTACGTCGGTGATTAAAATCGTCTCTAAGAAGACATTTACCATTGTTTGAATCATACTGGTGCGTATTGAGTAGGATAGGCTGAGATTGATGAGAACCATGAAAAAGTCCACCTGAAATTATATGGAACGATGATTATTATTATTATATTTCATGAAATTTATGCAATAAAAGGAAGTTTTTGAAAGAGAATATTTCCCACTTGAAATTATACAGTATGAAGATATGACGATGATTACATTTCGGACTTTCGGTTTTCACTAAATTTATGGTATGCCCAAGAAAAGTTTACAAAAACTAATTGATTTGTTGTACTACGTAAGGTAGCAAATAAAAGGAAGATACCTAACGGGGCCGCTTGATATTGTCAAAAGAAATGTGTTCGCATAATGTAGTTTCCATACGGGGCAAGGTTGCAAAACCCGCTACTTGGTGAGTATTCGGTCAGGACTTTGGAAGGAGTAATCGGGAACTCGGGTATTAATCGAATTTGACTTGTTATAGTTTTAAATAATGAAATTTAAAATTATATGTGAAAATATATAAGAAAACCATAAACATAAACTTTAACATAATTGACTTCAAACATAAACATATAATTCTAGCTTAAATTTAAATTCATATTAAAATTTTGACCAATTTGACTTTGACCGCCTTTAACCAAAAAAATCCGATTTTGATTCATTAACCAACATTGACCGAGTAATTAAACGGATTTTGGGAAACGGATCTGTCTGTTCTTTAAAAGGAGTAACCGGAGATTAATTTGGGTTTTTTACGACAGTAATACGGGGTACTACATATGTTGGCAAATGAAAGGAAGATACCTGACGGGATCGTTTGGTATTGTAATGGAGAGGTGTCAATATGGCCCGAAGTTGGATGAGTAAAATGAGTAGAATTTTCAGGAGGATATTGATTTATCAAGCTCATGTGAGGCTGTAACACGTTCTCCTGTGAATATCTCATACAATTGCCACTGTCTGATTGTATCTTTGCTTTCATTTCATCCAAACATCTTATTGACTCCGTCATGTTGAGTTCTACGTATACAACCTATCATACAAAAGTGTAAATGTGAAACATAAGACAATCAAGATATCTATTAAGGTTTATGATAGTTAACTGTAAAGGTGGCAAATTGGACGGGTTGGGTAACGGGCAGGCATGTTGATCTTCCTTCCAAATCCTATCCTATAAATATTGAAGTCAAATATGTTTACAAAGATGTTACTATTATTAATCAGGTAATCGAGATTTTTTAAATAAAATGTAAAATGATTTAAAATACAATATAAGCTCTTTTGATCCATGTCATTTGTTCCACATTTACCTTTTTTATTTAAAAAACATTCATATTTGACCTGTTGGAGACAAAATATGACTCGAATCAAACCATTTTTAGGATGGGTTCGGTGCGTGCGTGAATCTGAAGAAAGTGAAAAAATGATTTTAAAGTAATTACCTGATCAAAATACTCATCTGTCCCAGGTGTATCCTTGCTCTTAGGCAAAACATAATTGGCTGCAAGAAGAAAATAACAGGATCAAACATAAAGCAATCAAATATGCCTTGACGATTAAAATGGTAACAATGTTAAAATTAAATGTTTAAAGTATCATTAGTGGTAAGTTAAGAGATTGCATGGAATTACATGTTGACTGTTAAGACTGATAATCAGAATATTATAATAGTCGTATTTTTATTTATGCTTGGATACGCAACTTTGGCTTCTGATTATGTAATAATTAATGGGTCAAATAATCAGTTTTAGATAAGCAGCTTCATAAGATATGCAACAAATCTAAAAGGGATAAACTACAATTACCTAATTAATATTCTTTTAACTTAATTAGAGACTTTTACTTCCATCCGAAAACACATTTTTATTCATATGAATGGTCTTGTGGTCATTTTATGAACTGATTCTTTAATAAAATCAAAATATTGTGACACTCAAACAACTGATTATTTGATTATTAGAAAAAAAAATCCAAAAACTCAAAGTTGCAAAAATCGCTACTCGGGGAGTACTCGGTTGGGACTTTTTAGGGAGTACTCGGATGTTGACCAAGTTTGACTTTGACCGATTTTGACCAAAATTGATCGAGTTCAGATCAGTTTTCCGAGATATCCCGAGTTTTGAACGATTTTCCGAGTAATCCCAAGTGTTGACCAAGTTTGACCGAGTTTGACCTGGAGTTCAATTTACTAGAATCGTTTTTTACCGTTTATAACCACTTTCAGGAATATACATTTAAACATTCATCTAAGCATGATCAAATTAACCGATAAATTAAATCATGTAATTAAGTTAATGAACATATCCAATCACCCAAATATACCTATCATTTCTTTGACAGCTTCAGCAGGAACCTCCTTTCCCATTTCTCTGAAACTTTTCTCACTCCGAGCTTTGAGATCCTCTGTACTTGGAAATACAACGACTGCAATCTGATTTGATTCAGTTTAACGGATTAATTACAATCAAGTTATAATAACCAATGCCATTATAACAAATTACCCAGTAAATAGAGAATAATATAAACTACTTGTACCTTTTGAAAGCTAGCAAAAGGCTTCAATTTGCGATTACGAGCTTTCTTGTAGACATTTGTCTGGTCTATAATAAAGTTACGTGGTGTTTTCGAAGCCCTTGTTAAAAGAGTATCAAATATCGCAGTTGCACGGTTCATTAAACGGTCAAATCGCTCACCATAATTTCGCTTGCGAACCAGTCCAGGTACCTAACATTTTCAAGAACCTAAAGGTCAGATATAATGGACCAAAGAACTAAAAAAAAAAAAAAAAGGTTCAGATGAAACAGAAGATCAAACTGTTGAGAAATCACCAAAAATGTACTTTAGCGATCATAAAAGTTTTAATAACTTTAAACAAAAAAATAATACAGTACATTAAAACAATCTAACTACGGTTGCTACATTAACTATTTGTAAGAGATGTAATCTGGATAGAAAGTGTTTCGGGTCAACCCATGCTTAAAATAGAATTTTCTTTTGTCATCAAAGTTAAAAGTAAAAAGATAACCTTCATTTTATCCAGAGCCAAGTTTGTTCCAAGCAGAATATATCTTTTTTCAGGATGATCATTAACCCATCTTTCAGCCCAAGTAGTCTTCCCAGAACCAGGTAACCCAACCATCATAATCAATTCACAAATACACACATCCAAAAACGCGGGTCCCATAACCCCTTTTCCATCCTCAAAAGCACAAGACCACGGTCTATACCCATCTTGAGGAACCAAACCATCTTCATAACTGAACTGCATCTCAACCTCCACATTTTTCAATAAAACATGCGGGAAAAAACCCGCCTCCCAATTTGAACCCGGATTGAACTGAGTCGCTAACCCCAACCATTTTCCATTTTTAGCAAAACTTATAGAAGCCATTGGTGTACTCTCCAAATCAACAGCACATAGAATTGTGTCCCCAACACTGAATCTTTCTCCATAAGATGAAAACTTTCCATTATTAGAAAATTTCCCAGTTCCCCCGAAACCGAAACTATGCTCGGTTTCTCCAAGATGACCCACCGGGTCATTTAACCTAGAGATACCGACCCGACAAAGGTGTTGTTGGTCAAGGGGAGTGTCTTCCATATCAACGTTTTGGGCTGATACTATTTTGCAGCTGAAACAATATCTTCCTCCAGTTATACCTATGTTTGCACGTGCACCAGACCAGCAATAAGCAAATCCATGTTCATAAAGTGCAGAACCTTTAAGACCATTTCCTTCGATATTGAAATCTAGTAAAACAACATTAAAATTGCATTTATCAGCTAAGATTATATGATTAGATTTAAATTAATAAATAATAGGATTAGAACTATCTTAAACTGAACTACTACAACCTGTGTATACATGTTTCTATGATTTCAAAGTCATAAACTTAGTGAATAACTCATCCCCGATCAAGCTCGAATTGTAGTGAAAGAATTAATTAAAAACATCTAAAGAGTGAACTTCAAGCTTATATTACTATACTCATTCATACTAACCTTTTCAAAATTTACTAATGCCTTAATATGTTCACAGATTATTTAGCTATTCGAGCTCTAGCATTTAGCTTAAATACATCTCAAGCCATTATGTAGTTAAAGACATAAGACAAAGGTGCAAAAATCGAGCACTATTCACGCCTATTTAACTAAAACCCTAATTTTTCAATTAAGTTCAATTGTACGGAGTATCATTTTTTTACACCCTTAATAATCAGATAAAAGTAAAACACAATCAATTCAAACAAAGCTAGTTACTAACTAAAATTAAGACCTGCAAATTCAGAACCGCAAAAAACGATCGAACACGGGAAAAAAAACCCTAGGGTTTTGAATTCCGTAAAAAGCGGGAGATAAGAGAGTAAATTAGAATTATTAAAATTAAAATACATATATACCTAGATCACAATCGGCAGGATTAAGCACGACGTGATGATTAGTGATCAGAGAATGAGGTTCGTAATTTGTTTTTTGTTTCTTCCCCGACGAAGGGCTTTGATCTTGTGAAAAATGTTCCCGCTTCAGAGAGGAAGCCATTACTGTGAATTGAAATGAGGTGCTTTTTTGTTTGTTGGTTATAACTTAAGTTTTTGATTTGTTCATTATTTAAAACTAGTAAAAGTGGCCATGCGATGTTGGGGGGTTTTTGAGTTGCATATTCATAGTTAATGTAGCGTTATGTATTTACAGAAGTAAAACGTTTTGCTACGGGTGTTTTTAAATACACGTAGTTAGTACCTAGTATACCTAATGGCCTATGCGTTCTTAACGTCAGGAAGATTGCGTAGAAAAAGAGAAACAGAACTATCGATATGATGTAGTTAGTTTGGGTAGTTTATTATAGGTGTATGTATATGTATTGAAGATAATCCGGGGTATTTAGTGTTTTTTAGAAATGTCTGTTTCACGTATAATTAGTCCTGTTGTGTTCGTAAGATTTTTTTGAGTTGAACGGTGGGTCTGAAAAAAATTAACGTCTGGTGAGCGGGAAGATATGTCCCGTTGAAAATCTTAGTAAAGTTTGGTTAAGTTTTTTTAATTAGAATAATAAGTTTACATTTTGTATCCCTGATTTGGGGACTATACTTGGAAATTGTTTAAAATTTGGAGAGGAATTTGTTTTTTTTTTTGTTTTTTTAATGTCGTTTGGGTGGGGAGGTCTAAACTACCAAAATTCCCACGCATATGAGTAGGGATGGCAATGGATCGGATATGAATCGAGTGAGGCCATATCCATATCCATATCCATTTATTTTTTTTTACTTTTCATCCATCCATATCCATATCCGTAGGGTGAAGCGGGTTAATGGATAATTATCCATATCCGTTTAAGTTTATTTTATTTTTAACAATTATAAGCGGTGATTCACTATATACGATCAAAAGTAATATTTTTACTAGTTTATGCGACCGAAAGTCACATTTTACTAATCTATATAACAAATATTCAATAGATAACCCATTAAACGTGTAAAGATATCGACATGTAAGTTGCTTACTTTTAGTTACATGGAATCACATTTGAACCACCAAAGTACGATAGATACATTTGATTATTTAAACAAAACAAAATATAAGAAGAAAGTTATATTTTTAGAGAAAATATAAAGAAAGATGAATGTGAATATAATCAATGAAATATCATTACATAAATGATACTAATTTGAGTGATAAATTTATATATTTAGTTATTTCGGGGGAAAGTGGGTTCATCCATGGATGAAATTTTTTCATCCACATCCATATCCATATCCATTTAGATCGTCCATATCCACGAATAATCGGGTGGATCGGATGAATATCCGCTGGATCGGGTATCCATTGCCATCCCTATTTTTAAACGTAGTATATAGGATAATTAAACGAATTCCCCATTTTTTTAAACGTACCAACCAGGCTATCAGGCTATCGTATCACTTTAGGTGCAAAACTAAACGAAGAGTTCATGTGGTTTGTTTTAAACTACTACAGTAACAGTTTTAATTAATTAATTAATTAGTTCTTAGATTTTATTATCTAATTAGTGCATGACCCATAAATATACGAGTTTAGCAACTACATTTGCTGGTCTCAAGTTTGTAAAATTGACGAGACTACTACTTTTTAGATTGAAAAATGAAGATTTAGGTACTTAATACAATAAACTCCGTAGATTTTAGGCTCGTGCATTGTTAGTGAAAAAAGGAAAGGATAGGAAATGAAAGGGAGGAAGAATATATTTTCAATTGGGAGGTCTTAAAATATTTTCGAAAAGCTGGTGCATTGTTAGAATACGAGAAATGTTTTTGTTATATTGACTATTAATCTTAGTCCTTGATAGTTAGTGTACCCAATATCTCGAGCTAATTCCATAAGGCATAAAACAATTGCTCGAAGGCAATAGATAACGGAGACATCCTAGGTACCAGTACTGAAGGACTGTCACCATGTCACATGACTGTATGGAACTAAGAGATATGGAAAATATTCTCCACAAACAGTATTCGGCGCCACCTAGGCAAATGAGGAAGGCATTTATATGACTTTCCTTGAGCACTGTAGCGCCGTCACCCCATTTAAGGAAAGTTTACCAACACTATAAAAGGAGATGTTTATTCCAGCATAAGGGCATCTCATCAATCACTCATACATCAAACTCATTAAATTCGATCCAATGATAAGAATACCTTAAAGGCGTAAAGTGAGATCATAATCTCACTACCTTCGGGGAACCGCCACCAAATAACCATACACCCCCTCTCCCTTAATCATAGTTAACCACACTCTAATCCACCATTAATTCGTGAGTCAACCTAATCCTAATCGACATTAGGATTACGCCAAAAAATTGTACAAACAATTGGCGCCATCCGTGGGACACTACGTCTTTTACGAAATCTAAACTTTGTTTAAACACTAAACCACCATGGTTGACCCAAAATCTCCCTCGGGGTTCTCTTTACCCCAATCTAATGTGCAAGCTGAAGGGAGTGCTAGAACTCCCACTACTCCAGTAATGCCCATAATCACAAATCGAGATAACTCAGATCCACCACCCTTGTTGGATAAAACATTTATTCTCAAGAATTACGACAGTATCAAAGAAGTTATCAGAAAACTACGCGCTGAGGGCCACCTCAAGAACAAACGAGTCCTCACATATGATAGTGAGGAATATGATGAAGAGATTGAAATGGAATCTCTACCTAGGCGAAACCGTTTGCCTAAAGATCCAATAGTTCCGGTGCCAAATGTACTGAACGGAGGAGTTACACCAAACGCTAATAGTGTCCCCAACCACAGTGCCTCTGGCGCACTAAACACCAATGGTGTCCCTAACAACAATGCCTTCCTCAATAATGCTTCGATCAACACAGGAGGGTCCGTAATCCCGCCTTTTGTCCTTGGGAGACCTTTCCCTTGGATGGCTCCCAACACACCTTATTACAACGCTGCCATGAGCCAACCAAATACGCATTTTTCTCAAGGATCCCAGCTACCGACTTGGAACGGCGGATACTGGGTGTGTCCACCCCAACCACAAGGGTATGGAACATAAAACGGTGTTAACGGCATCAGCGGTGCCCCTTTAGCAAACAACATTGCTGATGTAGATAACTTTTGGAAGAACCAGAAGACGCTCTTCACTGCAGGCATCTAAAACCACCCGTTACCCACGGGGATGAAGATACCTTCGCACCTGGGGTACTATGAAGGGAAGGAAGATCCGGACGATTATATCAACGTATTCGAAGGAGCCGCCAGGATGGCCAAATGGGACATGGCCATGGCCTGCCATGCCTTATCATACATGCTCAAAAGTGACGCGAGAATATGGTTTGACTCTTTAGCAAAAGACTCGGTATCAAGCTTCGAAGAATTAAAGCGACATTTCAAGTCCAAGTTCAGTCAGCAGAAGCGTCACAAGAAAAATCATGTTGCCGCACACAGTATTCGACATAAGGAACACGAAGCAACTCGAGCTTTCCTTAGTCGGTACACCGATGAAACCCAGCAAATAGCTGGCCTACCGGAGACACAGAGAATCTCGGGCCTCCTATATGGCTGCAGGGCCCGTTCCCTAGTAGAACATCTTACTCGGGACCTCCCAGATAACTACGAGAAACTTCTCGACAGAGCCTACGTTTGGCTAGATGCGAAGGAAACTCCCGAAACCTTCACATACGAAGACCAGTCCAATTCAAAGCAAAAGGAAAAGTCCAGTAACCGGGAAGAAAGGCATGGGAAAAGAGAGGATAAAGGACGTTATGCCCCTTACAAAAGGGAAAATAACGCCGGAATCCTAGGAACACTCATCAAAACTCTGAAGGAAATCCTTTCCACGAAAAAGGTAGCACAAGCCTTCAAGGCACCACTAAAGTTGGCTAATAAAGGAAAACCTAGAGACACAAGCAAGTTCTGAGACTTCCATAATGACTATGGTCATGAGATAGACGAATGAATTCAGCTGAAGCTTGCCATCGAAGACGCAATAAGATCAGGGAAACTTTCGCACTTGGTGAAGGGAATTCGAAAGACAACGAAGGCTTCCGAGCCTGTTAACGAAGACAAAAAGCCTAACACGGGCAAAGCAATCCTAGCCATAGAGAGTTGCTTCGCAGTTGAATCTCGAAGGCATTTCAAAAGAAGCAGATCATACCAAGTCATTGACTGGGAAGAAATCTCCTTTCCTGCGCTAGATACTATCATGCCTTCTGATCAACCGGTCACTATCAGCGGCATGATATTCGATAGAGATGTACACAGAATCTATCTCGACAGCGGTAGCTCATGTGACGTTATGTACGAACACTGCTTTCAGCAGCTCAGCCCAACAATTAAGGCACGATTGATGCCCCCACGAGTACCCCTAGTTGGCTTCTCAGGAGAAAGGTGCTGGCCGATAGGCGAAATAGACCTTGATCTCACCATTGGAGAGCTACCTATGACAAGGACAGAGATATTAGACTTCGTTGTTGTTCGAGAAAATTCGCAACACAACATTCTGCTAGGGAGAATGGCGATGATGAAAATGGGAATCGTAGTATCCACTGTGCACCAGCTAGTCAAGTTTCATACAAGCCAAGGGATAGCTACCCTCCCGTTAACCTATGACCAAGGCAAGGTGATCATGGCTATCAAATAAACTATGGTGAACCCCGGAGAAAGCATCCTAGAAACAAAAGAAGAGAACTCACATGAAGAAAAGGTATCCATCAACCCTTTCTTCCCTGAGCAGCAAATTACCGTCAGAAGGCAATTGCCTTCAGACTTAAAAGTGGGACTACGCAAGTTACTTCAATCCAACATGGATGTCTTCGCCTGGAAATATACAGATATGATGGGGATCCCCCGAACTCTAAATATCCAAGGGGCAGAAGTGATAACAGAACACAGGCTCAACGAATACAAGCACCTAGAGCCCATCTACCAAAAGAAGAGAAATTTAGCTTCGAAGAGGGACAAAGCTGCATGTGAGGAAGTAGAAGAGTTACTTAAGGCAGGGATAATACGCGAAGCCAAATATCCCACTTGGGTGGCCAACCCTATAATGGTTAAGAAATCGGACGGAGGTTGGAGAATGTGTTTTGATTTCACCAATATCAACAAAGCATGCCCAAAGGATTGTTATCCACTGCCCGAAATAGATTGGAAAGTGGAGTCGCTCAACGGATACAAGTTCAAATGTTTCCTAGATGCCTACAAAGGCATATTCTGCTACCAGAAAATGCCATTCGGGTTAAAGAACGCCGAAGCAACCTATCAAAGGTTAGTGGACAAAGCCTTTCATAAGCAGTTGGGCAGAAACCTAGAGGCTTATGTCGACGATATGGTGATCAAAAGCATTAGGGAAACTGACCTCTTAACCGACATAGAAGAGACGTTTCAAACCCTAAGGTCGATCAACATGAAGCTAAACCCAAAGAAATGTTCTTTTGGCGTTGAAGAAGGAAGTTTCCTTGGTTAGTACATAACGAAGAAAGGAATCCAAGCCAATCCAGACAAAGTCGACTGAATCAAAGAGCTCAAAGTTCCAAGTACTTTGAAGAAAATCCAAAGCTTGAATGGAAAATTGGCCTCGCTTAGCCATTTTCTGTCAAAGGGAGCCGAGAAACAGCTACCGTTCTTCAAAATCCTCAAGGATTGCTTGGGCAAAAAGAAAATTACCTGGACCACCGAAGCATACTAGGCCTTTAAAGAGATGAAGGCATACATTTCAGATCTCCTGGTGTTAACCTCTCCAGACAAGGGGGAAACCCTATATGTCTACTTAGCAGCATCCAAGTAAAGCATCAGTGCCGTACTAATCGCAGAAAGGGCACGAAGCCAAATTCCAATATACTTCGTCAGCAGAACGCTCCAAGGGGCCGAAGTCAATTACCCCGAGCTAGAAAAATTAACGCTGGCACTAGTGCACACTGCGCGAAAGCTCTGAAGGTATTTCCAGGCTCACCCAATCATTGTCTTGAAAAATAAACCAATTCGACAAGTGCTCATGAAACCGGAGAAATGCAGAAGGATGGCCAAATGGGCCATCGAGTTGGGCGAACATGACATAGAACTTCAAGTGAGAAACTCATTTAAAGGACAAGTCTTGGCTAACTTCATAGCCGAAACAATCGAAGAAGAAGAAGAAATGCTTTCAACACAAATCATAGTCTAGCCAATCGAGCAATAAGAATGGAAGTTATCTACGGATGGGGCCTCAAGCTCTGATGGTTCTGGAGCAGGGCTCATGTTAGTAAGCCCCGAAGGAAAAGAATTCACTTATGCCTTACGTTTTGAGTTCAGCACGACAAACAACGAGGCAGAATACGAAGCCCTACTTGTTGGACTAAGGCTGTCAAGAGATTTTAACATACAACATCTCAAGGTATTCGTCGATTCTCAACTTGTAGCGAACCAAGTGACGGGGACCTTCAAAGCAAGAAGCCCCACTATTCAATGATACTTGGCAAAATCGAAGGAACTCATTGAGTAGTTTAAAGGCTTCGAGATAGAAAATGTCAGAAGAAGTCAAAAAAAGAAAGTAGATGCCCTGAGCAAACTTGCCTCCATCACCTTTGCCCACTTAGCAAAAGAAGTCTTGGTTGAAACATTAGAGCGTAGATCTATAGAAGCCGAAGAGGTCAATGACCTCTATCCAGACGATGACAACACATGGATGGAACCAATAAAGAACTACCTGGCATATGGGCTACTACCAGAAGACAAAGGAGAGGCAAGAAAAATCAGAATCAATGCACCTTCGTATAAACTTCAAGATGGCAAGTTGTACCGAAAGACTTTTCTCACCCCATGGCTGAGGTGCGTGGGGCCATCCCAGGCAACCATTATCATTCAAGAAATGCACGAAGGAGTGTGCGGTTTTCATGCGGGGCTGAGGTCTATCGTGGCTAAAATCATTAAGCTAGGATATTACTGGCCAACCATGCACTAAGACACGGTCACCACCTTACAAACCTGCGAGTCATGTCAAATCCATGTGAAAGTCCCAAAGCAGCCCAACCAAGAACTCATATCCGTACTCTCAGCGTGGCCATTCGCCAAATGGGGGATCGACATAGTGGGACCGTTAACAGAAGCTCCAGGAGGAATATTGTTCTTAGTAGTAGTAGTGGATTACTTCACGAAATGTGCTGAAGCCAAAACAATAAAGAAAACAACAGGAAAGCACATCGAAAAGTTCGTATGGGAACATATAATGTGCAGATTTGGGATTCCCCAAGAGATCGTTTCAGACAATGGTAAGAAAGTTGCCGAAGGAATATTCCCCAAATTTTGCAAAAGGCTGCAGATCAAGCAAACCTTCACATCCGTATACCACCCTCAAGGGAATGGACAGGTGGAAGTGTTGAGTCCCCAAAATAATTAAGGATTTAATTATGACATAACAAAATCTATTTGCACTAAAATGTTATGTGCAGCCAGCACAAGTTTGTTTATGTATAGACAGCAGATTTCGTTGTGTCAACTGTTCAGTATACTGCCTAGTCTACCAGCACAAGGTAGACAGTATTTTTCAAATTAGCACAGGATGTGTACCCAGCAATTCAAGAATATCAAGTGACTCAGCAATGAAGAACCAGCATAGCTGGAATGCAGCTTACTACACAAGACATCTATGCTCCATTATAAGCATAGTAGTTTTCTGAGTGGTCTACATAAATTGTACTATTCAACAGAAGTCAAAGACAAAGTTGAACAGAAAAGGACACGTGTCGCTGGGTGACAAGTGACCTTACAAGACCACGTGGGAATGCAGAAGTTTAACGCATGTGCAGACATGTGTTATCCTTTGTCAACACCTAGGGAACATAACATTCTATTTGTTTAATCAAATAGTAGTGCCAAACCGAATTGTGGTGTTCCTGTAAATAGCTACTAAAGAGGAAAGAGGAAAGAGGAGAGCACGCTCTCTGATGCAGTTGTCTCCACAAGTACAGACATCCTATGTACCAGTGGACAATAGAACAATTACACGATCATTAGGACTACTATAAATTGATGTATCCACTATTGTAACAACTAGTGGTGTGGGTTTGTTTATTTAGAGTCCAAAACGTGTAATAGTTTAGAACACCCTTTGTAGCTATACTTGGGTAAATCTGTATCAACCAACTATCATTCCGCCGATGATAGTTGTAATTCTTTGTGATTTAATCAATAAAGAATAAACCGTTAAAAAATTACCTTTGACTCCATTTAATTTACTTGCTTGAATACTAAACTGTGTCTTAAATGTTAAGTTAATTAAAAGAATTGTATTCACCCCCCCTCTACAATACTCCTATTGTTTATCAAGGGACCAACAACTGGTATCAGGACTTCAGTCTTGATAATTTAATATCTTGGATCTGAATTCTCTCATGGCTGCATATTCAAATACAGCTTACCTTGAAAATGGCTCATCCAATAGACCACCCAAATTTGATGAAGATGAGTATGAAACTTAGAAGGCAAGGTTCATGCTTCACCTGGAGTCTATAGACCCACTCATGCCTGGTATTGCCACAGATTATCCATTTATCCCAACTGAGACTATTGATAGTATTCCAGCTACTGCTGACACTCCTTCCATTCCTGGCAGAGAGGTTGTTCTCACTCCAGCTAAATGGGATGCTGAGGACAAACGTCGTGTTGGACTTGACCCTAAGATCATAACTCTGTTAGCTATAACATTACCTAACCACTTGTTCAAACTGATTAAGGAAAAACTGAATGCTAAGCTTATGTTACACTATCTAGAGGTTACTTATGAAGGCATGGATGAGGTTAGGCAGAACAAGATTATTGCTTTGAAAAGAGAGTATGAAATGTTATTTGCCTATAAGAATGAGACCCTTAAGCAAACCTTCATTAGGTTTAACTCCTTAGTTGCTGACCTGCTTACTTTGAAAATCACATATACTGATTTTGAACAAGTAAACAAATTCATTGACTCACTGTCTACTAAATGGAAACCTGTGACTGATCCTCTAAGAACCACCCAGACTTTAAAGAACTTTAACATGTCTTCTCTCTATGGTACACTTTGGAACCATGAGAAAGTAGAAGCTAAACTTGAACTAAACTTGAAAGAAAACTTTAAGTCTACCCCCACCACTTCAAAATCTTCTAAAACAGATGATACTGCTCTTATTGCTGCTGCTAAAAAGAAAGCTCAAAAGGCTTTACTGGTTCAAAAGTTGACAGCAGAAGAAGAGTCAGCTGAAGATGATGTGGAGAGTGGTACTGGGTCTGAAGAGAGCAGTGATGATGAAAATGATATGGAAGGGTTTGCTGAAGGTATGGCTTTGCTGGCTAGGCAGTTTAACAGGTTCAGTTGTAATAGAACCAGCAAGTCATACAAAGGGAGTATGAAGCCGAATGCTAGGTATAATAGCAAATCAGTCAAAGGTCCTAAATCTGAGTATTACAATTGTGGAAAGGTTGGACATTTTGCTGCTGAATGCATGTCCAGGAAACCTGCAATCTCACATGCTAACTCTTTCTTAAAAGCTGATAAGTACAAGAACAAGTACAAAGCTATGAAAGCTCAGATGAAGGAGAGTGCAAAGAATGATAAGAAGGGAAAGAAGCCAAAAAAGGTTCTAGTTACTGAGCATCATGACTGGGATGAAACCAGCACTTCTTCATCTTCTGACAATGATACTGATGATGATGATGGTTATGCTTCTGGTAAAAAGCTATGTTTGATGGCCAAGGAGGTCGAGGAGTCGGATGAGGATGATAATGGTAGTACATTTGTGTATGATATGAGGAAATCTGACCTGAAAAAGGATTCACCTCAATGAAAAACTGAAATGCTGTATAAGGTTGATAATTTTCGAACTTATACTGATGATGAAAAAGCTGAAATGTTTGACTACCTAAGAGTTGATCTATGTAGAGGCAGTAAACGTGAAGAAGTTTTGAAAAATGATAACAAATCTTTAAATGATAAACTTAAAAGCAAAACTGATGAAATTAAAATCTTGAAGGATGAAATTTCAAAACTTGAAAAATAAAATTTTGCTCAAAAGTCCCTTCACGTCGAGGCAGCAGAAGTTAAGAACCAGCTAAATGACCTCAAAAAGGTTGTTGCTTCATGGTGTACATCCGCTCAACGCACAGCTAAATCTGTAAATGAGCAGGTGCCTGCCCAAGTTGAAGCCTTCTTTGCTGGTGACTATGCTGCTGCTACTGCTCTTGCAGAAGTTACTTTTTTGGACCCCATTCTTGAAACTGATCCTGAAGCTGTCTTGCCAAATACTTTTACTAAGATAGTTAAGGGTAAAAAGGTCTTAATAAATAAGTTTGTCAGACCTACAGAGACCCCACCACCATCCATGAAAGAAATTTTGGAGAATGAAGTAAAAGTCAAGGAAACCAGTACTTCAATTGATGAAACTACTGATCCCTCAAGCATTTACTATATGACTCCAAAAGAAAGACGCATTAAAAGGGAAATCACTGAAAACAATCAAAGAAAGTCGAAATCAATTGATTCCCCTTCGTGTTCAAATTCCATCAATGCTGAGCCAGCTGATGAAAATTGTACTGGTCAACTAGTAGCTGCTGACAAGCCAACAAAATGCAATAATGACACGTCAATGGCAGCAATCAAGATTCATTCTAGTTGACCGGTATCAGCTGACAGGTCAGTAAATTCCCACACTGGCTCGTCGAATAACAAAGGCAAAGAAGTATATCATGATTATGGTACTGGTTCTAAGAAGAAAGCTGCCCTTAAGGGAAAAGCTAAAGTGGACCAAATTGTGGAATCATGTGTTGGGTCATCTATCACTGAGATAATGACTGTCAAGCTTGACCAGCTCATAGCTGCCATATCTTAAAGCAGACCTGATCTTACTGCCCCCATTTACTCAGTATATGACCAGTCACCGATACCAAATGTGAGAAAATGCTATAAGTGTGGCAGTAAGTTTCACTTAGCTAACTGGTGTACTCTAACCCTAACCCCATCTGCTGCTACCTCTTCAAGCAAACCAGCAGACAGGAAGAGATCATCAAAGATGACCCTTCCAGAACCCATCCTTGGATGGGTTCCCAAAAAGAACTAATCTCTTAGCTACTGTGCAGGGCATTCAAAACAAGCAAATCTGGTATCTCGATAGTGGATGTTCGAGACATATGACCGAAAGTAAGTCCCTGCTAATGGACTATTAAGAAAAGGATGGTCCATTTGTTTCATATGGAGATAATTCATCCGGTTACACAAAGGGTTTTGGTACTTTAACAAATGGGAATGTTACATTTTCAAATGTAGCATATGTCGTTGGGCTTAAACATAATTTACTCAGCATAAGCCAACTGACAAGCAAAAGTAAGATAGTTCAATTCAGAAGAAAAATTGGCACTATTTTTGATAAGACAGGGAAGCCACTGCTGACAGCTAAAAGACATGAGAACATGTATCAAATTGATATGAACACAGCAGTCACAACAACTGATACTTGTTTTTATTCAAAGGCAGCAGACAACCTCAAATGGTTATGGCACAAGAGACTCTCACATCTCAACTTTAAAGATATTCACAAATTATCTAGTAAAAGTTTGGTGTCTGGGCTACCCAAAATGTCTTATGTGAAGGACAGATTGTGCCCTGGATGTGAAAAAGGGAATCATCACCATGCCACATTCAAGTCAAAGCAGATTTCATCTGTTGAGAAACCATTTCACCTACTTCATATGGATCTTTTTGGTCCTATTAATATAACCAGCTGTAGTGGGAAGAAGTATACACTGGTGATTGTTGATGAATACTCCAGATACACTTGGGTATTCTTTTTGAAGAAAAAGAGTGAAGCTGCTGATGAAATTATCAATTTTATCAAAAGAATGGAACTACTGAATGGGCAACTAGTGAAGCAACTTAGAAATGATCATGGTACAGAATTTTGAAATGCTACATTAGAAGAATTTTGTGCTGACAAAGGTATTTCACAGAACCTTTCTGCTGTGAGAACACCTCAATAGAATGGTGTTGCAGAAAGAAGAAACAGAACTCTCATTGAAGTAGCAAGATCTATGTTGGCCGAGTCTAGGCTAAAAAATTCATACTGGGCAGAAGACCATAAATTTCATTTCTTCATATATTTGGCACTCCCTGTTTCATTCTAAACAATAGGGATCAGCTAGGCAAGTTTGATGCTAAGGCCGATGAAGGTATATTTCTTGGATATTCCAACATGTCAAAGGCATATAGGGTTTTTAATAGAAGAAGGGGTTGTTTTGAAGAATCTATTAATGTTACATTTGATGAAACTGCCCCTACTTTATCTTTTGGTCAAGAAGATGATGAGTTACTGTTTGAAGAGCCAACTCAGCAAGCTCTAGATGATGAAGAAGAACCAACAACAAATCCTTCACCAATTCATGTTGCTGGGTTCTCTGATGATGAGATGAAACACTCTGTTCCATCTGTGTCTAAACCAGGTGGACCTACTAGCTCTACTAAAGTTTTACAACTTGAGCATAGGTCTACTGGTTCTGAAGGATCCAAGCTGGTACTGTTACACTCATAATGAACAGCTGTCTCCCACTGCTGCTCATTCCTCTAAGCCAGCTGATGATTAAGATGTTATGTGTTCCACAACAATCTCACCTGTTCATAACACTAGATGGACAAAGGAGCATCCAATTGAATAAGTTATTGGTAATCTGGCCAGTGGTGTTAAAACAAGAAGACATGCAACCAGCAATTTTTGTATGCACGTAAACTTTGTATCTACCATTGAACCTACATGTCCTGAAGAAGCAATCAAAGATCCAAGCTGGGTAGGAGCTATGCAAGAAGAGATCTCCCAGTTTGATAGGAATAAGGTTTGGACATTGGTACCTAAACCTGATGATGAAACTAAGAAGATCATTGGTACCAAGTGGGTTTTCAAAAATAAGATGGACGAAGATGGGATTGTGATCAGAAACAAAGCTAGATTGGTAGCTCAAGGTTTCAATCAGGAAGAAAGATTGGATTATGGAGAGACATATGCACCAGTGGCTAGAATGGAAGCTATCAGATTTTTCTTGGCATATGCTGCTAAGATGAACTTTAGGGTATTCCAGATGGATGTTAAGTCTGCATTTCTAAATGAGAAGCTACAAGAAGAAGTTTATGTCAAACAGCCTCCTGGTTTTGTAAGCAGTAAATATCCAGACCATGTCTACAAATTAGACAAAGCTCTTTATGGCCTCAAACAGGCACCAAGAGCATGGTATGAGACACTTCATGTGTATCTCATTGGTATAAGTTTTAAAGTTGGAACAATTGATACCACTCTATTCTCAAAAGAGATTGATGGTGATCTCTTGCTGGTACAGATATACGTGGATGATATTATTTATGGATCTAAAAATGAGAAACATTGTCAAGATTTTTCTAAACTTATGTCAAAGACATATGAAATGAGCTTACAAAGAGATTTGCAATACTTTTTAGGATTGAAAATTAAACAACTTGATGATGGAATTTTTATAAGTCAAGATAAATATATCAAAGATATGTTAAAAAAATTTAGTCTGACCTGTTTAAAAGATATAGGGACTCCAATGGCAGCATCTATCAAAATTGATACTGATCCCAATGGTGAACCAGTTAATATTACTGAATATAGAGGTATGATTGGGTCTCTACTTTATCTCACAGCCAGCAGACCAGATATTATGTTTGCCACTTGTCTCTGTGACAGATATCAAGCTGATCCTAAAGAGTCACATTTGCTAGCAATAAAAAGGATATTTAGGTATCTGAAAGGTACTGCTAAACGTGGTCTTTGGTATCCCAAAGACCAGGATTTTGAGCTAATAGGGTATTCAAATGTGCAGGGTGTAAAATAGATAGGAAAAGTACTACTGGTTGTTGTCAGTTACTGAGTGGTAGGCTAGTCAGCTGGACGAGCAAAAAGTAAAATACTGTGTCCACATCTACTGTTGAGGCAGAATATGTTTCTGTTGGTAGTTGTACAGCTCAAGTACTATGGATGCAAAGCCACCTGAAGGACTATGGTATTCATGTTACAAAAACTCCAATCTACTGTGACAACACCAGTGCAATTGCTATTACCAACAATCCTGAGATGCATTCAAGGATAAAGCACATTGACGTTCCTTATCACTTCATAAGGGATCATGTTCAAAAAGGAGATGTGGAGCAACATTTTATTTCAACAGACCAGCAGTTAGCAGATCTATTCACAAAGCCCTTAGATGAGAAACGTTTTAACTATCTCATCTCTGAGCTGGGTATGCTTGAACTTTAAAATAAAAGACAATTTTGTTGGTGTGCTGGTTCTACAACATGTAGGGCAACCCAGTAAGTCACAAATTCTTTACTTACTGCCTACATGTCAAACAATCAGCACAACAAGGTCTTTTATATCATGGTTATTCAATGTCTAAAATGAAATAATAAATAGCTCACAACATTAAATGACATCTTAAAACAGAAACTCATTTACTCTCAATGATTTAAAATTAAATTCATAACATATTAAATGTAACAAAGAATTTTTAAAGCTTTGTTTTGTGGTCTTTAACTTCATTTTGAATTAAAACCTGCTGCATTTAATGTTTAATGGGAGGTATGAGTGTTCAAGTCGATTATACGTCATGTCAACAGTCTGTGTCCCCTCGAAAACATGCCAGTCTGTCACATCTGTTCACGCGCCTGCAGATGAAAGTTGCCATTTTTCTCTCTCCTGCACTTTTTTTCACCAATCTGAAAGGTTAAATAAGGCGATCCATTTCTCATAATAACCTTCGGTTATTAACTCTTCAATTTACCTTTCAAAAACACACTATTCTCTCTAATTCCCCAAATCTTCAAATCATTCATACATTCATCTTCAACAATCTTCTTAATGGCAGACCAACAACAATCACCACCCGTCGAGAACCAACCAGAGCAACAACAACAACAGCAACAACAACCAGAACAACAACCTCCACCAACACCGAAGGAACCAATTGAACAGGGATCATTGTTCAACCTTCATCCAAGTCTTGTTAAGGCTACTAACGCACCTGCACATGATCTCATTCACCTATCTAGAGCCAATGCAGCACATGCTCTCTCCATACCCATGTCTAAAGCCAACAAACGCTATGAGACTTTGATCGACTACATCAGGCGTTGCCTTTTGGCGAGATCTATCATCGGAGTGCCTTCTCGACTTTATCCAGCCTGCTTAGCCCGATTCTGGTACACTGCCACCATGGACGCCACTCAACAAAATGCTCCATGTATTCGTGGCATGGTTACTGAAACCCTAAATTGCTCAATCACCGTTGATGCCATTCGACGTGCCTTTCAACTGCCAGATGGAACATTTGTTAATTCACCAATGAGCGATGAATTCAGGAGGCAAGTGCTGGAAACGATTGGATATGTTGGTCCAATTGGTTACACGCCATTAAGGAAGCACATGCCACCGTTGTGATACTATTTCTTTGGACTGCTGACCCAGTGCATCTGCCAGAAGTCTGGTAGCTTTGATCAATGCTCAGATTTTGAGCTTAAGATGGGTCATGGGTTACTGTTCAACCAAAATATTGATTATGCTGCTGAAATCTTTTTGAGGTTAAGGGAGATGGTGCTTGCACCCAAAAGAACACATTTAATCCCCTTTTCAAGGTTCTTGAGCCTTGTGTTTGAAAACGAGCTGGGTGATGCTTACCAGGAGATTGCCGATGAATCATTTGACCTGCCTTTAAAGCAAGGGGGATGCCAAAAGATAAACCGACTGCTCCATATACTGCCTTGATGCCAGCAATGCTTGAGTATCTAGCTGCTCAAGGTGGAGTTGCCCAATCGACTACCTCTGGTGTTGCACCAGCTGAGGGGGAGGGAACTCAGTGAAAGCCAACTACTCGTAGGAAGAAGCCAGCTACCTCAACTAGAACAACCACCGTCTCACATACTGGTAAAGCAGTAGTTGTATTAGAATCTAGTGCTCTCTGATAATAAAGAACAGTCCTAGTCTTATATACTGGCTACCCACTTCTAATTATTGGAATCTGTTGCTTATCTATTTCTTGGTAACAGGAAAATCCAAACGTGCTAAAGCTGGTTCCACCCAAGCTACAGGGGAGATTGCCCTAGTCTCAACTGCTGCTTCTGAAAAGAAGGCTGCTATGGAACCTGGTGCGTCTCTAGACCAAACAGCAGAAATCTCTAACTTAACTAAAACTATTTTAACTGCTAACTTAAAAAATGAAAGTGGAGTTAAAGGTACAAGCTTGGCTCCCAAGTTGACCGGTTTTAAAACTAGTGTTAAGAAGAGTAGCAACCCATACTCTTCTAACCAGGCACTTCCATATTTTTCAAAATTATACTTCAAGAAATATTCTCTGCTAACAGTACAACCAGAAGAGAATATAACTGACCCCCAAAGCAGATTTGAGCTGGCTCCTCATCATGTAGAATCAGCTCAGGCTACTGCACAGCCCAAATGTTACTTGGATGATGATAAGAGTCACACTCCTACATCATTACCAGCCAGAACTCTTACACAATTTAGGTCAACATGTGTTGTCAATAAGTCAGCAGAGTCACAGCTGCACTTACAGATACCTTACTCTGTCTCAATCAAAGGGCTGATGATAATGCTAAAAACGAACATATATTTCATAGCATTATTCCTCAAGAAAGACAAGCTTTTAGTTGCAATTGTTCTATTTACAAGTGATATTCGTTTAAATAATAAAAGGTGAAGACAAAAGACAGATTCGACGAATTGAAGACGCAAACGACCAAAAAGCTCAAAAGTACAAAAGACAATCAAAAAGGTTCCAATTATTGATAAGAAACATCTCGAAATCACAAGAGTACAAGATTCAAAACGCAAAGTACAAGATATTAAATTGTACGCGAGGACGTTCGAAAATCCGGAACCGGGACCAGAGTCAACTCTTAACGCTCGACGCAACGGACTAAAAATTACAAGTTAACTATGTATATAAATATAATATAATATATAATTAATTATATTAATTATATATATATTATATATATATATATAAAACCGTCGGCAGAGAAAACTCCAAGGACTGAGCTGTAAATACTATCTCCGCGACTCGCGGAGTTTGAGGAGCATTTTGCCGCGAGTCGCGGAGCCCCAAAATTCAACTCTGGCTATAAAGCAAACCGAATTCTGATCAAATTTCATATTCTATTTTTCAATCTCTCTCTCAATATATACGTAATATATATATATAATTTATATTTTAATTTTAATTTTAATTTTAAATCCTAATAATAAGGGTATGTTAGCGAATGTTGTAAGTGTGTAAGTCGAAATTCTGTCCGTGTAACGCTACGCTATTTTTAATCATTGTAAGTTATGTTCAACCTTTTTACATTAATGTCTCGTAGCTAAGTTATTATTATGCTTATTTAAAACGAAGTAATCATGATGTTGGGCTAATTACTAAAATTGGGTAATTGGGCTTTGTACCATAATTGGGGTTTGGACAAAAGAACGACACTTGTGGAAATTAGACTATGGGCTATTAATGGGCTTTATATTTGTTTAACTAAATGAAAGTTTGTTAATGTTAATATAAAGATTTACAATTGAACGTCCCTATAAATTACCATATACACTCGATCGGACACGATGGGCGGGGTATTTATATGTACGAATAATCGTTCATTTAACCGGACACGGGAATGGATTAATAGCCACTAGAATAATTAAAACAGGGGTGAAATTACATTCAAGGGTAATTGGTGTAATTGTTAACAAAGTGGTAAAACCTTGGTTTACACGCAGTCGATAACCTGGTGTATTCATTAAACAAAGTATTAAAACCTTGTTACAATTCGAATCCCCAATTAGTTGGAATATTTAACTTCGGGTATAATAATAATTTGACAAGGACACTTGAAATTTATATTTATGACTGATGGACTGTTATGGACAAAAACCAGACGGACATATTAAATAATCCAGGACAAAGGACAATTAACCCATGGGCATAAAACTAAAATCAACACGTCAAACATCATGATTACGGAAGTTTAAATAAGCATAATTCTTTTATTTCATATTTAATTTCCTTTATTTTATATTTAATTGCACTTCTAATTATCGCATTTTTATTGTTATTTTATTTAATCGCACTTTTAATTATCGTACTTTTTAATTATCGCAATTTTATTACTCGCAATTTCATTATCGTTATTTACTTTACGCTTTAATTTAAGTCTTGTATTTATTTTATATTTTACATTAGGTTTTAACTGCGACTAAAGTCTTAAAATCGACAAACCGGTCATTAAACGGTAAAAACCCCCCTTTATAATAATAATATTACTTATATATATATATTTGTATTTTTATAAAAGTAAACTAATATAGCGTTGAGCTTTGTTTAAAGATTTCCCTGTGGAACGAACCGGACTTACTAAAAACTACACTACTGTACGATTAGGTACACTGCCTATAAGTGTTGTAGCAAGGTTTAAGTATATCCATTCTATAAATAAATAAATATCTTGTGTAAAATTGTATCGTATTTAATAGTATTTTCTGCTAAAATTTAATAGTATTTTATACCCCTTAGCTTTAACATCAAGTATTTTTGGCGCCGCTGCCGGGGAAATATCTTAAAAGCCGGAAGCGCAACGCTAATATAAAAAAAAAAAAAGATTTTTTGTTTACTTTTATTAAAATTCGCTTTTGTAAAAATACGTTTTAAATATTCGAAAAATATAAAAAGAAAAACAAAAATATAAGTATTTTTAAGATTTTGTTAAATATTTAAGTTTTATAAGTTTCTTTATTTCTATTTTAGTTTATAAAAATATAAGTTTTATTTTAAAATCTTTTATTTATTTAAAAAACAGAAAACATAAAATAAAAAAAAAAATAAAGAAAAACGCGTAAAAATTGAAAGCTGTCAACAGAATTTCTGAACCCCGCGACTCGCGGGGTTTTCTTCTTTAATTGCCGCGACTCGCGGAGACCATCTGACACACGGACAGGAAGCCCTAATCGAGCATTAATTACGGGTTTTAATTTATTATTATTATTATTTAACCTCAATTATTATTATTATTATTATTATTATTAGTTTTAGTTTTATTTTTACTTTTTATTTAATTTATGTATTTAGTTTAAATAAGTTTAATTAAATTGTAAAATTAATAGTTTAATAAAATAAATAATATAAAAATAATATTTTTATAAAAATTGTACTTTTTACAACTTTTTGTATATTTTTATATTTTGTCCATTTTTAATCATTGTAGCGTAATATTTGTATTTTTCTCTCATATTTAATTTTAAACTTAGTTTTTGCTATAGTTATTTTTACTCCTAGAATTTTAGGCTTTGCCGTAGAATTCCTTAAGTGCTTTTTCTTTAGACTAAGATTTAGGTGCTTTAGAATTTTTGCGACGCCTTTTTAAGTTTTAGTTTCTTTTTAAGTTATTTCCATTTGGGATTTAGTTTTTCCTGTAAGCTTTAATATTTTTAGACCTTTTACTATGTATCAATTATCATTCCAATTAGTAATTTCAATTTGCGATTATAATTTTAAGTTAGTTGTAGTAATAAGGTTAGGTTAGTCAAGTATTTTTAAGTTTTTAAAAGTTTCTTTTATTTTTCCGTCACCTTTTATTTTTCAACCATTTTTTTCTTTTTCAACCTTTTGCGACGAACTCTTTTTCTCTCTTATTTCTCGCTATTCTAGTTTTAGGACATAGATTTTTATTCTACTTCTTATCTAAATTTCTTAAAATTACGAAAATTTATTTTAAGTGGTTAAATTGATAGACATCAAAATTTTCTGGTTCGTAGTAATAGTTGGATTTGTACGTGGACCGGGTTATTGGAGCCAAACAGTCCTCAATTATATTGAGACCAAACGAATCCTGCCCCTCTGCTGCATCTTTTGGCTATTCCAAACGTGGGCAAAATCAGAAAAGTCTATTGATTGGATAACTTATTATAATTTTTCTTTCCTTTTAAAAACTAATAGGATATTCAGTGAATGCACCGAGCAAGACGTTCATCACCTTTTGTACGTTCACCACCTGTAACTAGATCAAGACATCGTTTAACAAATATAACCGCCGTTGATTTTTCTTTAGAATCGTCATCCAGTCAACCAAGTACTTCAGTTCAAATTTCCGATAATCCATTTTTTGAACCCAACCTCACAATTGAGAATCCAGAAAATATTCAGGAACGGTTCGTAGATCCTGAACCATTAAACTTTCCTCCGGAACCACCAATCATTCAAACAGAGATTGTTGAGGAACGAACCATTAAATCAGAATCATCTAGTGATACCGATTCAACAAATTCAATTATGGAGAATCTGGAACCTTTAAGTATGGAAGACCGAATGAGAGCTAAACGCACTGGCCAAGGTCACGCAATTACTCATCCAGACATTAATGCGCCAGATTATGAAATCAAAGGACAAATTCTACACATGGTGACTAATCAATGTCAATTTAGTGGTGCGCCGAAGGAAGATCCAAATGAACATCTACGTACCTTTAATAGGATCTGCACACTATTTAAAATACGAGAAGTGGAGGATGAACAGATATATCTCATGTTATTTCCCTGGACTTTAAAGGGAGAAGCCAAAGATTGGTTGAAATCGTTACCTGAAGGGGCGATTGATACATGGGACGTTTTAATTGACAAATTTCTTAAACAATTCTTTCCTGCATCTAAAGCCGTAAGACTTCAAGCAGAAATTGTTACGTTCACACAGAAGCCAAATGAAACTCTATATGAGGCGTGGACAAGATATGGAAAGTTATTAAGAGGATGTCCGCAACATGGTTTAGACACCTGTCAAATAGTACAAATATTCTACCGAGGATGCGACATCACTACAAGGAAAGACATAGATATAGCAGCTGGTGGTTCTATTATGAAGAAAACCGAAACTGATGCTTACAAAATTATTGATAACACTGCTTCCCACTCACATGAGTGGCACCAAGAAAAAGATATCGTTAGATCATCTAAAGCAGCTAGAGCCAATTCTAGCCATGACTTAGATTCCATTTCCGCAAAGATAGATGCTGTGGAGAGACGAATGGAAAAGATGACTAAGGATATTCACTCAATACGAATTAGTTGTGAGCAGTGTGGAGGAACACATTTGACAAAAGATTGTCTCAGTATTGAATTAACAATGGAACAAAGAGAGAATATTTCATACATAAACCAAAGGCCTGGAAATAATTATCAGAATAATTATCAACCGCCAAGACCGATTTACAATCAAAATCAGAATTATAACCGAAATATTCCATACAACAACCAACAAAGTCCTAGCAATCAACAAGTATCCAATAATACTTACAATCAGCAAAGACCGAATTTTCAAAACAAACCACCACAACAAACCGATGATAAAAAGCCGAATTTAGAAGATATGATGACGAAGCTAGTTGAAACTCAAACGCAGTTTTTCACATCTCAAAAACAAACCAATGAACAAAATGCTCAAGCATTTAGAAATCAACAAGCTTCTATTCAAAATCTGGAACAAGAAGTAAGTAACCTAGCAAGGTTAATAGGTGAAAGAAAACCGGGAAGTTTACCAAGCGATACAAATGCTAACCCCCGGAATGAAACAGCTAAAGCCATTACCACAAGAAGTGGTACAACACTTAAATCACCTGAAATACCTGTAACTTCTGATGAAACTATTCCTACTCCACAAGAACCACAACCTGATCAAGATAAGGAAAAAGAACAGGTAGTTGAAAAGGTTAATGAAGATAACACAGTTAAGGATAAACCTTATGTTAAACCATACCAACCACCACTTCCTTACCCGAGTAAAATGAAGAAAGAAAAACTTGAAGCCGAGCAATCCAAATTCTTGGATATGTTTAAACAGATAAATGTAAATCTTCCTTTCATTGATGTGATTTCAGGAATGCCAAGATATGCTAAATTCTTGAAAGATCTAATCACGAATAGAAAGAAAATGGAAGAACTCTCGGCTGTTACTATGAATGCTAATTGTTCAGCAGTGCTGTTGAATAAGATACCAGAAAAACTATCTGATCCAGGAAGTTTCACAATTCCATGTTTTCTGGGTAGTCTTAGTTCAATAGAAGCATTGGCAGACTTAGGTGCTAGTATAAATCTAATGCCGTATTCACTATACGCTAAACTAGACCTTGGAGAATTGAAACCAACCAGAATAAGCATACAACTAGCCGATAGATCAATAAAATATCCTAGAGGGATAATGGAGAACATGCTAGTTAAAGTTGGTACTTTAGTATTTCCAGTAGATTTTGTTGTTTTGGACATGGAAGAAGATTCTCAAGTTCCTCTCATATTAGGAAGACCATTCTTAAACACGGCTAAAGCAATGATAGACGTGTTCGGTAAGAAACTGACCCTAAGTATAGAGGATGAGAGTGTTACCTTTTCAGTTGATAGAGCAATGCAACAACCACAATCTGCAGATGATACATGTTATTATATTCAAACTATAGATGCACATGCAGAATTATTAGAAGAATTTCCAGAATTACAAGGAACAGGAGAATGTTCTTTAGGAGAAGGTAATGAACCAATTGATGAAGCTGAAATGTTAGCTACACTTATAGCTAATGGATATGAACCAACAACAGAAGAAATTCAAATGCTAAAAGAAGAAGACAGATATCGATATAAATCATCGATAGAAGAACCTCCGAAATTAGAGTTAAAGCCACTTCCAAACCATTTGGAATACGCTTATTTACATGGTGAATCTGAATTACCTGTAATAATATCGTCTTCTCTTACTGAAAATGAGAAATCACAACTCATTTCTGTGTTGAAAGCTCATAAACCAGCCATTGCATGGAAGATTCATGATATTAAAGGAATAAGTCCTTCGTATTGCACACATAAAATCCTTATGGAAGAAGGTCATAAAACGTATGTGCAACGCCAACGAAGACTAAATCCTAATATGCAAGATGTAGTTAAGAAAGAGATTATTAAACTGCTAGATGCAGGTTTAATTTATCCAATCTCTGATAGTCCATGGGTAAGCCCAGTTCAATGCGTGCCTAAGAAGGGTGGCATGACTGTCATTACAAATGAGAAAAATGAGCTTATTCCTACTAGGACTGTAACAGGATGGCGTGTATGTATTGATTATAGAAAATTAAATGACGCCACCAGAAAAGATCACTTTCCCTTACCTTTCATAGATCAAATGTTGGAAAGATTAGCCGGAAATAGTTACTATTGTTTTCTAGATGGATTTTCCGGATATTTTCAAATTCCAATAGCACCCGAAGATCAAGAGAAAACCACATTCACGTGCCCTTATGGTACTTTTGCTTACAAACGCATGCCATTTGGACTTTGCAACGCCCCTGCAATCTTTCAAAGGTGTATGATGGCGATTTTTCACGACATGATAGAAGAATGCATGGAAGTATTCATGGATGACTTTTCAGTCTTCGGTGATACATTTAAATCATGTCTAGTTAATCTAGAACGAATGCTAATTAGATGCGAAAAATCAAATCTAGTACTTAATTGGGAGAAATGCCATTTCATGGTTAAAGAAGGCATCGTTCTTGGACATAAAATTTCAAAAGAAGGAATTGAAGTGGATAGAGCTAAAGTAGATGTAATTGCTAAACTTCCACATCCCACCAATGTTAGAGGAGTTAGGAGTTTTCTAGGGCATGCCGGTTTTTACCGACGTTTCATAAAGGATTTTTCTAAAATTGCCACTCCTATGAATAAACTCCTAGAAAAGGATGCGCCATTCATCTTTTCAGATGAGTGTATCAAATCTTTTAATATTCTTAAAGAGAAACTCACTAATGCACCGATCATGATAACACCAAATTGGAATCTACCATTTGAACTAATGTGCGATGCAAGTGATTTTGCAATGGGAGCCGTTTTAGGACAAAGGATTGAAAAACGATTTCAACCTATATATTATGCTAGTAAGACGTTACAAGGAGCACAAACGAACTATACAACTACTGAAAAAGAACTCCTTGCTATTGACTTTGCTTTTGACAAATTTGGATCATATCTCGTTCTAGCAAAAACGGTGGTCTATACCGACCATTCTGCTCTTAGATACCTATTTTCAAAACAAGATGCTAAACCAAGATTAATCCGTTGGATCTTACTCTTACAAGAGTTTGATATTGAAATCCGAGATAAAAAAGGAGCAGAAAATCTCGCCGCTGATCATCTTTCTCGTCTTGAAAATCCCGAATTAGAAGTTCTAAATGAATCAGCCATACAAGACAACTTTCCTGATGAATATCTATTGAAGATAGATTATAAAGAAATCCCATGGTTTGCAGACTATGCAAACTACTTAGTTTGTGGATTCCTTGAAAAAGGATTATCGTACCAAAGACGAAAGAAATTCTTCAGTGATATAAAACACTATTTCTGGGAAGATCCACATTTGTTTAAAAGTTGTCCCGATGGAATAATACGCCGATGTGTATTTGGAGATGAAGCTAGTAAAATTTTAAACCATTGTCACACAGGACCAATAGGAGGGCATTATGGGCCTCAACTAACAGCAAGAAAAGTTTATGAAGCTGGATTCTATTGGCCTACAATTTACAAAGACGCACACCTTCTTTGCAAATCCTGTGATGCATGTCAAAGGGCCGGAAAAATAAGTCAACGTGATGAAATGCCACAAAATGTCATCCAAGTATGTGAAGTATTTGACATTTGGGGTATTGACTTTATGGGTCCATTTCCAAAATCTCATAATAATCTATATATACTCGTAGCCATTGATTATGTATCTAAATGGGCGGAAGCACAAGCTCTCCCAACTAACGATGCACGAGTTGTAGTCAACTTTTTAAAACGTCTTTTTGCAAGGTTTGGAACACCGAAAGCTTTAATAAGTGATCGGGGTACTCATTTCTGTAATAATCAGCTTGAGAAAGTTCTTAAAAGATATGGAGTAACTCATAAAATCTCCACCACATATCATCCACAAACAAGTGGACAAGTTGAAAATACCAACCGAGCTTTAAAACGTATTCTAGAGAAAACCGTAGGATCAAATCCGAAGGAATGGTCCATTAAATTGGAGGATGCACTCTGGGCTTTTAGAACAGCCTACAAAACTCCAATTGGAACTACACCTTTTAGACTTGTTTATGGAAAAGCATGTCATCTTCCAGTAGAAATTGAACACAAAGCATTTTGGGCTTTGAAGACATGTAATCTTGATTTACATGAAGCGGGACGTCTACGATTAAGTCAACTAAACGAATTAGAAGAATTAAGACATGAAGCATACGAAAATTCGTTAATCTATAAAGAAAGAACGAAGAAATGGCATGATAAAAGAATCAGAAGTTCAAAAGAATTTAAAGAAGGAGACAGAGTTCTTCTTTTCAATTCACGATTCAAGCTATTTCCTGGAAAATTGAAATCAAGATGGTCTGGACCATTCATAGTCAAAAGAGTTTTCCCATACGGAACGATAGAATTAATAAATTCAAATGGGATTGAATTTAAAGTTAATGGTCACAGAGTTAAACATTACATACATGGTCTGATGGAAGTCG
Organism: Rutidosis leptorrhynchoides; assembly: GCF_046630445.1. NCBI lineage: Eukaryota > Viridiplantae > Streptophyta > Magnoliopsida > Asterales > Asteraceae > Rutidosis > Rutidosis leptorrhynchoides. The sequence goes on from NC_092343.1 coordinate 105,921,298, forward strand.
ACAACGAAGTTAATCACAATTTCGATACCACAGCTAACTAAGTGTGGGGAGAATCAAGTCTTTAAAGGATAATATGTATTTCTGTTAGAGTTAGATTGTCTGTTTTCGTGTAGTTCTCGAAAATGGAACACGTATGGTCTTTCCCTAGCAGACCCTAAAGAACTAGTCTTCTCCCCCCATTCTGAATTTTTATTTTTTTTAGGTTTTTACGAAATGAAGACTGCCTGTGAACTAAACCATGGTCTAATGCTACACGCTTTGATCACTAAAAGAAATAATGACATACTACCGAGTGAATTAGTATCAGTAATCAGAGAAAGAATGGACGGAGTTAGAAAAGAATCCAGATGCGAAGATAATAAGTTACAATTTGGTAAAGGAAAATCAAAATCCGCAGCGAAAAGAAGAGCACGACACCTAGAACGATGTCACAAATGCGGAAAATGGTCACATGGAGGTAAATGTTCAAATAATCAAACCTATTCAAATACCGAATTTGTTACTTTATGCAGAGACGGACCGTTCATATGTTTAGAAGAAAAGACACTGAATGCTCGAGGTTACGCCTATGTAGGCATGGAAAACCAATTAAACCGACTATCTTATGAATGGAATAGATCATATAACTAAGAAATCTATTTCACAGGTATGTCTGTACAGTTTTTATTTTTATTTTTAACCTTTTGATAATAAACGCTAATTTGTTCGCTAAAAAGTATTAAATTGGTATTGAATAAAATTAGGTTTGGCGACCGAAATTATTGATATCATTCAAAAATTTATTACATCACTGCGAAATTTAACGTTTATTCTTAAGGTATAAATATCTTTAATCAATCAACCCAAAATATTTCAAAAAATTCGTCATGAGTTAAATTAGGTCTTGGAACCGAAATTACTTTACCGAAAAGAGGGGCGCATATTTTTGATAATATTTGATTGATTAAAGTGGGATAAAAAGACAAAAAGATTTTTAATTTTATTTTTACCATGTTTTTAAAATTAATATTTAAATCTTAAATTAATATTGTAAACTTTGTAAAAACAATATATTTAAAATTGTAAATATTTGAAAAATTAATATAAGTTTGGTATGAATTTATAATATGAATTTTTAAATTAAGTTTGGTATGAATTTATAATATGAATTTTTAAATTAAGTTTGGTGTGAATTTTTAATTTTTAATTTTTAATTTTGAATTTTATATTTAAGTTGTGTGAATTTAAAAACAAAAATTTACTTTATCTCATTAAGTTAAAAATATGATTTTTTAAAATTCGTCGTAAGTTGAAGACTAGGTCTTTGAACCGAAATTGCTTTACCCAAGGGAGGGACGAGAACTTTTATTATCATTATTTTTAATCTTATTGATTTAAAGTATGCCAAAAAAATTAAAAAATCCAAAAATCTAAGCTTTTAAAACAATTGCTTGAAATTGACAAATTTTAAAATTTTGTCGAGGGACGGACTAGGGCATCGTCCCGAAACGACCTCGTCTTAAAAAGAAACAAAATTTTTAAAATTTTATTAAATTTGATGTTTTAAAAGTTTAAGGTTTTAATAAAAAAAAAAAAAATACCTGGAATTTAACCCCATGCGACTCGCATGGGGATGGGCAGGAAACCATGCGACTCGCATGGCTAAAGAAATCTAGTCAGGATCATTTATCCAGCGAATCTGCTTCTGTCTCTCACAATACACACACAAACACATACGAAAACCTCCCAAACTCTCTCAATTTTTCACCAATTTTCACCAAATTTCTTGCAAAAATTTCACAATAATTATGCCTAGATTCAGTAGTCTCAACCCCTTCAGGAGAAAGGTAAAGATTTCACCCCTAATCTCTTTAAATTCGAATTTTTGTGTTCTTGAGCTAGAAATTTTATATTTTGATTTTGTTAAATTTAGGTGTAATTAGAGCTAAATTGTTGTTATATTATGCATGTATATCCTAGATAGAAGCTATTTAACATGAATTGAAGCTAATCTCTTCAAATTTTTAAGAATCTAGGGTTTGTGTTCTTGAGCAATTTGGGGCTTTTTGATATAAACAGGTTATGGCCGATTTTTGTCATGAATTGTTGCTAAATTAAGTAGTGTAACATGTTTAGGTAGTTAATTGATCCAAACTTTGAGCCTAAACATGTTTTTGAGAATTAAAGTAGACTTTTTAAGTCTAAAAAAATTCATGAACTTGGATAATTTAATGTAAAGGCCATTTTAAACTTGTTTAATTGCTAGTAGTGATTATTTTGGCATGTTATTTGAGATAAATGCTTATGAACTTGATGTACATTTTTCATATATGCTTATTTGACAAAGTGTAGACTTGACAAAAATATGAAAATGAGCACTAGTTTGATTTGAATGCCATGTAACAAGTGTTTAATTGCTATAATGATTATTGTTGACATGTTTAAGAGTTTAAATGTGATAAAACATTGTACACATTTTCGTATGTAAAAGTGTAGAATTGTTATTGTTAAGAAAATGTGTATAAAATGTGTTATGAATTGAACATGTCATCATAATTGTTTCAAGTTATTATTTTGCTAACACTAATGCATATTTGGATGCACAAATTTTGTGTTTAATGTGTTTTGCAGAGAAATACAGATACGGACGGTGCATCATCGTCCAGACAACCAGAGCCCGAACCGGAAATGTTTCATGAACAAGAACAACATATGCAACAAGAAGAAGAAGAACATGAGGAGCAACATATTCCTTATCACGATCAAGATCAATTATTCATGAATCAGTTTCGTCAATTCGCTCCACATCAAATGATTCTGAGCTTAGACATTAATGAAGATCAGTTACACCCAAATCTGAGATTTGATCGATGTTGGATAGAGTATCCAGATTATCAAAAGAACATGCACATTCTCTACTTTAAGGTTGTTGAAATGCCAAGGGCAATTGATTGGGTACCTTTGGAAACAGTTGACCTTGCCGAACCGATTCGGGAATTATTGGTGCAAAGGTATGGTAATTCTCAGTTTAACGATTGGATGCGCCTATTTTCAATTCGTAGAACCATATATAGGGAATGGTGTATAGAATTACTTAGTACTATTAAGTTAAACAGTGATGTTAGGAGGATAGATGATAGAAGCTTTATTAGATTTCTGTTAGGTGGACGCATGTACAGAATGTCCATGATAGATTTAGCTAGGGCCTTACAGATTTACACCCCTGCTGAACTTTTGAGCCCCGACTGTAATAGCCTGATTGCCCAAGGAGAAAGGATAGATAGGGAATTTGATATTAACGCCGTCTGGAGGCGTATGTCCCACTTTAATGAATTTCACGCCAGTGGAAATCATACATACTTAGATATAGATAGAGCTGAACTCCGGGTGATTCATAGATTCTTAGCAAACACAATTACACAAAGGGGTAAGAATAAGGAGAAATTGACCGTAAACGATTTGTTCTACCTCAAGTGTATTAGAGACCCGAGGAGTTTCGTTAACATTCCCTATTGTGTTGGTTATTATCTCGCTAATGTAGTTTCGGGGATGAAATCGGGGAGTATTATAGGTGGTGGTATTTTCATTACTCTCATTGGAGAGTATTTAGGTGTGGATAAGCACCAAGGGGGTCCAATGAACGAAATAGAGGACGAAGGTGAAACTATAAGTTCAAACCTTTATCACGGTGCAAGGGTATTATTGATGAGACGTGGTCGGGTATATCGATACGAGGGACCTCAGCGACAGGTAGAAAGAGGTTCGGATGACGAAATGGAAGAGGCGAACAACATTATAGGAGTTGTTCGGGAGACTGCTCTTGATTTAGGCGTTCGTATGGAGGATGAATACATGACGAACTATGATAGGCATATGCAGTACGAGGCATGGCAACGTCGGAATGACTACGAGCATTCCCGGCAACGAGAGCATGGCCGATGGGATTATCATCAGCGCCAAATTATAAGCCAGTTGCAGCCTGGCGAGATGTATTATCCGACCCGACCCGCATTCTATCCCGCACATCAGCCAGAAATGAGACCACCCTATGATTTATATGATTATGACGCAGCATACCAGTTCACCTATAATCAGCCATGGAACCCGGACGCGAACATGAATTGGGATCCATATCCTAATTTTCCTCCTAACCTACCTCCTGATCAGTAGAGATAAGTTGGTAATTTATATTTTTATTATTTTAAACACTTAACATTTTAATTACATTTATGTAATGTTTGATATTTCTATTATTATTGTGTACTAATATTTTTCTTATAATTTGAAAGTGGGATGCCAAAGTTCCATTTCAAATTACATGTATGATTATATTTGTATTGTATGTATTTTATGTTATGCACAAAACAGGATAAAACAACGCGTTTTCAAAGACTGGCATTAAGTTCAGCAAAAGCAAGTAATTTTGACGACAAGATGCAAAATATATGTGAAATAACAACAAGACGGAATGAACAAATGACGTGCACTATTTATCATTCAGCAAACAAACGCCAATATATTTGGAAACTTTGGTAAAAATTTAATCATTTTCACACAAATCACCCTCAATAATTTAAATTGTTACTGATTTCTTGCAAATGAGGGCATTGCAAGATCTTAAGTGTGGGAAGGGGTTAAATTCTTTCGGATTTTAAAATTTTTATATTAAACACTTGGTTACCATTAAAAATACTAGTAAAGCAGTAGTTGTATTAGAATCTAGTGCTCTCTGATAAAAAAGAACAGCCCTAGTCTTATATACTGACTACCCAATTCTAGTAAAATTTTTCAAAATTTTCAATTAAATGAATTCAAAATCATGTTTATACATATTTATGAACGATAAAACTAGGTTTTAACACCGAAATTATTGTTACCTCGGAAAGGACATAAATTGAGAAACAAACTAAAATGTTAAAATTCATTTAAAATGGAATAGAGGACGATAAAAAGGAAAATAAAAGCCAAGTGTGGGAAAATTTACCAAGTTATTTTAAACATATGTCACATATATCTGTAACAAATAACTGAAAATACTTTTGCTTTGGACTAAACTAAACTGTTTTACCCAATGAAAGAAAAGAAGAGATGGATCTACACGATGAATCAATTCCATCATTAAAAGGAAGTAAAGTCTTCCGAAAAAGAAACGCGCTTCTTGATTTAGGTCATGAAGTTGTCGTCCAGACCAGCTGTAGGTTGACGAAAAATCTAGAAAAGTCATCACTAAAATCAGCAGGAAATCCACGGACCTCAGCATTAAACAGGGTCGCCAAGTGGTCAGATTTATCCTAACCATGAGAAGGATTTATCTCGTACAATGGGGGGGCACCATGCAAATTAGCTGGATAAGACTAATGAATCAGATCCCCAGAAAGGATAATCTCCTTAAAGATTAAAAATCAGCTTTTAAGACTGATATTACTCAATCCTAGAGATTGACCTTAAAGATTGAGAATTCAAACTCATGGAATTCAATGATATCTAAACTCGAGCTTAAACGAGAAAATATTTTGATCAAAATTATAAACCGATTTGTTTTCTGAAAACCCTATTTTCAATGCGTTCATTACCATTGAACGTAAAATCCTAGGAATTCACCTGGAATTCATTAGGTCACCTGAACTAAATCGGGTGTCAACCGTAAGAACGGTGGTTGCATAACATGGTCAAAGACAGGACTTTGTGCCAAACCGACAAATTATAAGGGTGAGCTTTACTATTGCTCCTACCAAGGATAGTAATTGCGTCCGACACGTTATAGACCATAATCAAAAGCATGTCACGGGACATTGCCTTAACAGTTGCTTGTTCAACGCTTTCCTTTACAACCGGACGGTAGTTTGCCGAAAGGTAATATACGGAACAAGTAAACTGGACGTGTTGCTTTCCAAATACAAGGTTAGCAAGTGGGTGACACAAAACCGCAAGTTTTGAGCTAAAATTTTCAAATCTGAAACCCACCAAACCCACAAAAATATTTTGCAAACACCGGTAAAGGGTTATTCCGGAAAACTTATCTAGGGTAAAAACTAGATTTAATTTTCAAAAGATCAAATGTTTTCATAAAGATCCAATTTCCTTAATGGATCTAAATTTTTATAGTCATGTGGGACTGTAAACCATATCCTTACTACCATTGTTTATACCGCCGTATAGAAATCACTGATGTACAAAGTGTGAAGAATAAAGAAGTGATTCTAGTATTTCAAGACGATATTGCTTGAGGACAAGCAAACGCTCAAGTGTGGGAATATTTGATAATGCTAAAAACGAACATATATTTCATAGCATTATTCCTCAAGAAAGACAAGCTTTTAGTTGCAATTGTTCTATTTACAAGTGATATTCGTTTAAATAATAAAAGGTGAAGACAAAAGACAGATTCGACGAATTGAAGACGCAAACGACCAAAAAGCTCAAAAGTACAAAAGACAATCAAAAAGGTTCCAATTATTGATAAGAAACGTCTCGAAATCACAAGAGTACAAGATTCAAAACGCAAAGTACAAGATATTAAATTGTACGCGAGGACGTTCGAAAATCCGGAACCGGGACCAGAGTCAACTCTTAACGCTCGACGCAACGGACTAAAAATTACAATTTAACTATGTATATAAATATAATATAATATATAATTAATTATATTAATTATATATATATTATATATATATATAAAAAACCGTCGGCAGAGAAAACTCCAAGGACTGAGCTGTAAATACTATCTCCGCGACTTGCGGAGTTTGAGGAGCATTTTGCCGCGAGTCGCGGAGCCCCAAAATTCAACTCTGGCTATAAAGCAAACCGAATTCTGATCAAATTTCATATTCTATTTTTCAATCTCTCTCTCAATATATACGTAATATATATATATAATTTATATTTTAATTTTAATTTTAATTTTAAATCCTAATAATAAGGGTATGTTAGCGAATGTTGTAAGGGTGTAAGTCGAAATTCTGTCCGTGTAACGCTACGCTATTTTTAATCATTGTAAGTTATGTTCAACCTTTTTACATTAATGTCTCGTAGCTAAGTTATTATTATGCTTATTTAAAACGAAGTAATCATGATGTTGGGCTAATTACTAAAATTGGGTAATTGGGCTTTGTACCATAATTGGGGTTTGGACAAAAGAACGACACTTGTGGAAATTAGACTATGGGCTATTAATGGGCTTTATATTTGTTTAACTAAATGAAAGTTTGTTAATGTTAATATAAAGATTTACAATTGGGCGTCCCTATAAATTACCATATACACTCGATCGGACATGATGGGCGGGGTATTTATATGTACGAATAATCGTTCATTTAACCGGACACGGGAATGGATTAATAGCCACTAGAATAATTAAAACAGGGGTGAAATTACATTCAAGGGTAATTGGTGTAATTGTTAACAAAGTGGTAAAACCTTGGTTTACACGCAGTCGATAACCTGGTGTATTCATTAAACAAAGTATTAAAACCTTGTTACAATTCGAATCCCCAATTAGTTGGAATATTTAACTTCGGGTATAATAATAATTTGACAAGGACACTTGCAATTTATATTTATGACTGATGGACTGTTATGGACAAAAACCAGACGGACATATTAAATAATCCAGGACAAAGGACAATTAACCCATGGGCATAAAACTAAAATCAACACGTCAAACATCATGATTACGGAAGTTTAAATAAGCATAATTCTTTTATTTCATATTTAATTTCCTTTATTTTATATTTAATTGCACTTCTAATTATCGCATTTTTATTGTTATTTTATTTAATCGCACTTTTAATTATCGTACTTTTTAATTATCGCAATTTTATTACTCGCAATTTCATTATCGTTATTTACTTTACGCTTTAATTTAAGTCTTGTATTTATTTTATATTTTACATTAGGTTTTAACTGCGACTAAAGTCTTAAAATCGACAAACCGGTCATTAAACGGTAAAAACCCCCCTTTATAATAATAATATTACTTATATATATATTTGTATTTTTATAAAAGTAAACTAATATAGCGTTGAGCTTTGTTTAAAGATTTCCCTGTGGAACGAACCGGACTTACTAAAAACTACACTACTGTACGATTAGGTACACTGCCTATAAGTGTTGTAGCAAGGTTTAAGTATATCCATTCTATAAATAAATAAATATCTTGTGTAAAATTGTATCGTATTTAATAGTATTTTCTGCTAAAATTTAATAGTATTTTATACCCCTTAGCTTTAACATCAGCTGACTAAATCACAAGTTTGTCCCCAGAGACTAACAACAGATGCAATTGTTGAGTCAAATTTATTTGGTTCTACAGTTGTTAACATAAAATGTTCTTTTGTTTCAGTTCTTAGCAGGGTAGATGAACAGGCAGTAGGGAGCAAGAAAAGAATGTTATTGTTTCTACCGATGAGCTCTCTGTTTCTGCTACTGGTGTTGGTGCTACTGATTTGCCTACTGGAGGTGCTGATACTAGTGCTGTTGCCTCTACTGCTGCTGGTGAAACTGGGAATCTAGTTGATGCTGGTTCAACTATTCCTACTGATCATGCGGAGATGGTTTCTGATGTTACTGCTACTGCTATTCCTCCTCCTATTCCCAGTATTTCTGTCTCACCTACTGATTCTGAAGTAGTTGATGAGATGATAATGGAACCTCCTCCTGCCTTTGAAAAAGTTACTGATACTATTGTTAAGGAGGTTCTTGATTCCGATGTTACTGGCTCTACCATTGTTATTCCTCCAGCTGCTGCTACTGAGGAAATCACTACAAGTGGTGACCAGGATGATGTGGTGCTTACTGATGAGCTTATTGCAGCAAATACTGCCTATTCTGCACATGTCACTGGTTCTGTTAGTATTCCGGATGTTGCTGATCTTCAATCGAGACAATTTATTACTGTGGATCCTGCTGGTAATCTACAGGTTTCTGATTCAACACCAGATACTTTTTTTTAAAGGTGCTGCAGATATTTCTTCTTCACCCACTGCACAATCACCTACTTCTGCTACTGGTTCTACGGAACCCACTATGGATGCTGGTACCTCTACTGCTGCTACTACTGACACTACTCCGGCTTCTGTTTCTGGTGAAAAGCCTAAGTATGTGTGCCAGGTACCAGATCCAGATAAAGTTGTGCCCAACTTCATTTACAGAGGAGCCTTTATCACTCCCAAGATTGCCTTGCTGGTGGATCAGCTGACTTTTGATCCTTAAAGTGCATTAGTTTCAGCCAGCAATTTACCCACAGAGGAGCTGACTGAACTACTGTCTCAGCTTGACCAACCAGCTCGTGAAGAGGTATATGAGAGGTTGGCCACTCTACAGCAAATTAATGAGCAGCCATACTACCATTACTTTGGTATGGCTCCAGCTGCTTCTCCATGGCCTGGTACTTGGAGGCCTCTCAAGTTCATCATTGATCCTGCTACTGGTAAGTGTGTCATGCAAAATGTTCCTGATTCTTCAGTGCCTTCTGATTCATCAGCTTCTTCCTCATCATCTTCTTCATCTGATGATGATGCTGATAAAGGTACTGGTAAGGACGAGCCAGTCATTCATGATAATGTGACTGGCTCCAAGGACAAACTAGTGGATCTCAGTGATGATGATGCTGCAAAGGATACCAGTGGTTCTAAACCTTCGGGTGAAGGTAAAAATGGTGGTGATCATGGTGATGAGTCATATTCTGACCTTCCACCTCCACCACCCCACGGAGGTACTCCTGTTGTAGCTGCTAGTGATCGCCCCTCAACCAGTATTTTTGATCCTACTGAGGTGGCTGCCATTTCTACTCTGGCTGTCTATCGCACTGTAGCCAGAATCTCACCAGACGTCCAGAGAACCATCCGTGATACTCTCACTGATCGAATGACTGAAGCCATTCGCAGAGCTGGGAATATTACAACGTCTACTATTGAAGCCCAGCTCAAACAAGTATGTGCTTTTGCAGATCTAGCGGTGGATGCCATTGTCTGTAACGACCTGACTTTTTTGATTTATATTTTTGTGCTCTATACTTTCATGAATCTGCGTATATGTGCATACCGAGCTAGTTTATGCTCTGGGATCTTTATTCATGATTAATTACTTTCGTTAATATCTTACAATGTGCTATTAAGTGTTTAATCACTTAACTTGATCCTCGAACGCTTTTAGGACCGTTAGTGTCACTTGTCGTTTTGAACGAGCTATGCACTTTGTACACGTTAAACTTTTGTCATAATTGGAATATTATGACTACGTAAAACTAATTGTTATTTTCTAATGAAAATTACTTGGCCTATTGGTAGCTTAATTACGCTTAGTAATTTACTAATGCACACTAGTTAGTCTTAATGGACTCTTTACCTTAATGGACTTAAACCCACCCTACTCTAGTTAATGGACCATTAGATTAGCCCAACTTTAATGGATTTATGATCCATTAAGATGTAGGACAAAAACCCATTAAGATGAACCAACATACTAGCATTTTTGTTAACCATTACTACACATGTTGCATGGGATCCCAACAACAAGCACCACCTTTGTACCACCACCATGCAAAAGCAAAAAGTTGTCCCCCTTGTCCCCCATGATGCCTACGATTTGGAGACACCCACCACCACCTCCACCACTATAAATATCAAGCCTCATTCTTCATTTCACACTTGATTTCATTCTCATTTTACACACACTTGCTCTCTAATTTTCTCTCTAGTCTTTCTCACACTAAAATTGTAATTTCTTGAATTTTCTTCTTCTTCTCTTTTTCTTCTTAACCACGACATCATCATCATCATCATCATCATCAAAGAATCAAGCTTTTTAGCTTTTTGATCTTGTTACATTTTGTAGATTCAAACTTTGATTTGAAATCTTCAAGAACATGAAAGATTCAAGCTTTTTAGCTTTGAATCTTCATTACTTTGTTGAATCTAAGTTTTAAAGCTTAAGATCACTTTATTTTGTTAAAAGATCAAAACTTGTGTTTATGATCTTCATGTAACTTGTAGATCTAGCTTTTTGCTTTAAGGATCTTTAAGAACATTAAAGATCCAAGCTTTATAGCTTAGGGTTTCATTATTTTGTTAAAGATCTAAGCTTTTTAGTTTATGATCTCATTACTTTTACTAGATCTTAGCTTTCTAGCTTATGGTCTCATTAATCTTGTAAAGATCCAAGTTTTCTAGCTTAGGGTTTTTAACACTTGAGATCTAAGTTGTTATTGTAGATCTCACTTACTTGGAACTTTTTTATGATTTTTATGGTGATAAAAATCAAGTCTTCATCATCTCATATGAAGAAGATGCATAAACTTGTATCAAAAGGACAAAGGTTGGAGCTTTATTATGTTTATACAATAAAGAGACAACCTTGATGTTCAAAACTTGCAGAAAGTTAGCTTTTACTTTTAGTTGTGTATTGATGGTTAAAACTTGGTCATAATGATGCTAAAACATCAAAGAGTTGTACACTTGAGGCTTATACGCATCAAGGATGAGAACCGTGATAAGCATCAAGCACCAAGAAACCCACCAGAGCACTTGTTTCTATTTTTCGGGGTCTGATCAGACTCCTGAGACTTCTGGAAATTTGATTTTCAGATATTTCGGTTTGAGTAGATGACTTTTCGTTCAAGACTCGCCTAAATCTGATATACGGTTTGGGATTTATAGCCTTCCGAAAATCACTACGCCTTCGTAACGACGTGCTGAAATTTCTGACCTACTCGCGCTTGAACCATCGCCACGGTCAAACTACATCGAGTTAGGATCTGAAAATTGGAAAACGGTAAGAGGACTCACCAACAGAGCCTTGCCCACTGGCCGCGCGTCATTTCAGTTTGTATGAAGGTCGTAGCAGCTGTCCGAAGTCAGCCCTTTGTTTCGATCTCTATTCTTGTTGAAAACCTTACTTTATCTTTTACGTATGATGATAATGATGATGATGATGATACTTAAGACTTAACTTATTCACTTTTAAACTTTTGAGGATGATTTACTGACTTAGTAACCATTGACTTAGGTTGAGGACCTTTTGGATCGACCAACTTACTTGTTTGAACCGACTTACTACTTGCTTACATTTTCGTATCGATTTTACCGCACATTCACTGTGAGTTATAGCTCCCTTTTTACTTTTACTATTTTTGAGACTGAGAATACATGAGCTTTTTATGTTTTACATACTAGACACGAGTACTTAAACTTTATATATGTGTGGGTGATATAACAGCAAAAATATTCCCTTATCTCGGTAACGTTTAATTATTGGTTTTTGAACCGATGGACGCGAATCTTAGATATGGATCCATAGAGTTTGACATCCCCACATGGGCTAGTCGCGCTAGCATTTAACGGGTGTTTAATACTTCGAGAACATACGCACTCGTCAAGTGTACTTTTAGGGGGTGATATGTATATTACTTTGTTAAGTTAGTTACCGGGTGCCCACGGATAAGCATATACTTTATCATACGGATTTGAGATACTGTCTTGAATACGAAACCTCGTGGTCTACATTACATTGTTGTTTACGATCAAACTATAGCTCACCAACATTCGTGTTGACTTTTTAAGCATGTTATTTCTCAGGTGCTTAGACAATTTACTTCCGCTGTTATAGACTCGCCGTGTTAGACTTCTGCTGCATTGTTTAGAGATGTCTCAATCATGGAACTTTTACTTTGCATTCACAACTTATTTTACATTTGAACAATGGTTTTGTAATGACCTTTGCGTCACGTACTTATGTTAATGCTCTCTATTCGTAGAAGCGCATTATCTTTTGTAAAACATTTGACGTTGGTAAAAACGTTATATTTCCATGAATGCAAAACTTGTTTTAAAACAGCATATAGTGTTCTAACAGTGTAATGGACATGTTGTTGATGATCTGTACACATGGATTTTGTACGGGGCGTCACATTTGGTATCAGAGCATTGGTTGTAGGGAATTAGGCTGCATTAGTGTGTCTTGACCGAGTCGAGTAGGATTGACTAATAGGACTAATCTACAACTTGCTCGTTTACTTGTTTCTGCGGAACTGCTGCATGCTACTGCTTACTTTTAATGCTATATGATCTTGCTGTATGCTATTGCTTATTCTCGCTACTGCATGCTACTATCTGCTTTTGATTGCATGTTACTTCGGTATGATACTGTTATTATTGCCATGCTATGTACTGCTATAGATGATCTAGGCTGCTGTTTCTTGCTACATGTCTGCTATTCGCTGTACCGACTTGGAAAATTTATCTTTCCTAGTTCAGATGTTTTTCTGAACCCTTTTCCCACTCATCTAATCCTAAGAACTAGTAATGTAATCCACCTGTTACTACCATTCTGAAATGTCCCGTTCATAATGATTATAAACGTTTCATATTAATTGATTTCGTTGCGAGGTTTTGACCTCTATATGAGACGTTTTTCAAAGACTGCATTCGATTTTTAAAACAACCATAACCTTTATTTTATCGATAAAGGTTTTTAAAAACATTTCGACGATTAGATAATCTAAAATATAGCGTTATCACACGACCATTACATAATTGTTTACAATAATATTACACATCAACTTAAGTCTTCGAATGCAGTTTTTAAACAATATTATACAAGCATGCAGACTCTAATCCTGTCTTTATTTAGCATGCAACAGCGGAAGCTCTTAATAATCACCTGAGAATAAACATGCTTAAAACGTCAACAAAAAATGTTGGTGAGTTATAGGTTCAACCTATATATTTATCAAATCGTAATAATAGACCACAAGATTTCATATTTCCATTTCTTATAAACAACATGCAATCTACATTAAAATTATTCATATGATGAACACCTGGTAACCGACATTAATAAATGCATCTAGAATATCCCCAAATATACATGTACACTCATCTGTATATAAAATCGAAGTACTAAAGCATCCATAACTTGGATGGGGTTTGTTAGGCCCATAGATCTATATTCAGGATTCGCGTCAATTAGGGGGTATGTTCCCTAATTCTTAGGCTACCAAGCTGAAAGGGTGATATCCAGTATAATGATTCAATCATAGAATATAGTTTCAAGTACTTGTGTCTATTTTGTAAAACATTTATAAAACTGCATGTATTCTCAACCATAAAATATTAGATTTTAAAAGTGGGACTATAACTCACTTTCACAGATTTTTCCTTCGTCGGAAATAAGACTTGGCCACGGGTCGATTCACGAACCTATAACAAATATATACATATATATCAAAGTATGATCGAAATATATTCACAATATGTTTTATTATGTTTTAACGATTTAAGTTTTGTTAAGTTAACAGTCCAACGTTCGTAGTCCACAGTTAGTTGTCCACAGTTAGTAGTACAGAAATAAATCAATATCGATTATCTCGAATCAATCCATGACCCAGTGTATACAAGTCTCAGACTCGATCACAACTCAAAGTATATATATTATTTTGGAATCAACCTCAACCCTGTATAGCAAACTCGAACATTACCGCATATAGAGTGTCTATGGTTGTTCCAAACAATATATATAGATGACGTCGATATGATATGTCAAAACATAGTATACGTGTCTATGGTCTATCAAGATTACATAATATATATTAGAATACATGTATAATACAATAGAATTTAGTTAGGATATGGTTAGTATAGATTTTTGTCAATTCATCCCGTAGTCAAATTAACCATTTTTAATCAATTTTGTTTTACCCATAACTTCTTCGTTTTAAATCCGTTTTGAGTGAATCAACTTGCTATGATTTCATATTGAACTGTATTTTATGAAACTAAACAGAAAAAGTATAGGTTTATAGTCAGAAATACATGTTACAAGTCATTTTTGTAAAGGTAGTCATTTCAGTCGAAAAAACGACGTCTTGATGACCATTGTGAAAAACACATTTCCACTTTAAGTTTAACCATGATTTTTGGATATAGTTTCATGTTCATAAGAAAAATCATTTTCCCAGAAGAACAACTTTTAAATCAATGTTTATCATAGCTTTTAATTATCTAACCCAAAACAGCCCCCGGTTTTACTATGACGGCGTATGTCCGGTTTTACGGTGTTCTTCGTGTTTCCAGGTTTTAAATCATTAAGTTAGCATATCATATAGATATATAACATATGTTTAGTTGATTTTAAAAGTCAAGTTAGAAGGATTAACTTTGTTTTCGAACAAGTTTAGAATTAACTAAACTATGTTCTAGTTATTACAAGTTTAAATCTTCGAATAAGATAGTTATATATATATGAATCGAATGATGTTATGAACATCATTACTGATCAAGCATATTTTCACCGAATGCTAGAGATACGCTTAAGTGCAATAGAGGAGAGTTTGTTATGTACAACGGCTTTAACCTCCGGTCCGGTTACCGTGATAACCCTAGACGAGATGATGATTTCGGGAGGGTGGTTATGGCTGTTTGGCCGCCATGGAGGCGTGTCAATTGGCGGCTAGGGGAAAACCCTACACTTGTGTAGGTAAAACCCTAGAGGGAGAGGAGAGCATTTAAGCTTCTAATTGATGTTTAGGGTAGAAGTCATGCCCTTTAATTATAGAGGCATATTAGGGTTTTGAGGGGAAAGGATAACAGGCCTCTAATGGACCAGGCTTAAAGGAAGGCCTAAGTAATAGCCCGATGCGCTATGCGGATCATCAAGTACCCCAAGTTTGGTATGATATATAGCAAATGTATCATGTCGAACTTATAATATGCCACCGCATGTAACTTGAAAGAACTGTCACGTTTAATAAAGTTGCAATAAGCATTTGATGCACATCTTGTGCGCCAAGTAATGATGCGTAATAAGTATCTATTGCGCTAAGTGACGCCGTGATCATGACACCTCCAATGTCGAACACCTATACTTATGAATGATATACTTTAGGTGTGATTTTGAAAATTATGTCTATGCGGGACAATTACGAAACATAAACCCCATATAACAACACCGTAAAAGTATATTAATAGTATATTAGTATATCGTTACTCCCCCAGTTCAATATAACTAAAGTATTTAGTTGTGTTGAACTATGATAATGGCCATGAGCATTTCGCGATCATAGATTTACAAAGTACTGCCATGCGTCCATGGTCTTACGCATAACGGCCAAGGGCATTTCATGACCAAGGACTTATGAAAATATGTCATGAGCGCCTACGCGACCATGGTCTTAGTGAAGATATGCCATGGGCGCTCTTACACGAACATGGACTTAGGAAAGATATGGCATGAGCGCACTTACGCGACCATGGACTTAGTAAAGATATGCCATTGTAACGACCCAGATTTTTCCGATCGTTTTACACTTATAAGATTAATATTTACATAAATTAAACCTTACCAACATGATAAGCAATCTAAATTGTTGAGACTTATGTTTTTGAAAAGAGTTTTACACAACGTTTGACCGTCCAATTTGACCGATGATATCACGAACTATATAACATACGATAATTATACGTTTGTGTATATATATGTATTTTTATATATTTAACATGATCTAAGAATGTTTTAACATCTCATTGTGTACTAATAACAATGAGTTATAAGTATATTTTGAGACTATTAACTTAAGTTTTCAAAACGATAACTATATGTGACGTTCTTCGACTTAAATACTTAAAACTTATAATGCTTATACATGTATCGTATAGATATGTATTTTATCACTTTTAAAGGATTTATATACATAAAACAATATAAGTATATTTACAAAAGATAGCTATATTTGAATCCTCGTTCCGTTTTCTCAAGATTTTTATACGTATATCTAGGGTATATGTACCCGTATCATACCCAGCTTCTATACGTATTTACTATTGGTATATACACATCACAATCACTTTATTAGCAGCCATGAGTCAGCCAATTTCAGATCTTAGCATGCATGATTAATCAATTTGGCATATTACAAGACTTTTACACAATATTACAAATTTATACATCTTTTCACCACCATTTATACTCCATTCCATTTTCATTTTTACTACACATTTTCTCTAACCAAAAACACACTCTTAGGAACCTTAAGTGTTCTTCACAATCTCAGCAAATAACCATGAAGATCTAGCTTCAAAAACAACCCTTAATCATCATAAGAAAATCCATTCAAGAACACTTCAAAAATCCTTCCAAGTAAACAAGTTTACTTCCAACCTTTCAATCTAACTCCACCACTCTTTTGATTCTAGGATTTTTCTCATCTCTTGCAGTAACTTTGTCCAAGTAACTTGAGGTAGTAACCTTATTCATAATCTTATTCAATTCATATTCATATAGCTATCTTATTTTGTAGTATAAAATTTTAACAACAAGAACATAGTTTGAATGATTTCAAACTTGTTCGTAAACTAAATAGATCCTTCTAACTTGACTTTTAAAACACTTCAAGACCTGTAATATATCATAATGATATGCTAACTTAACAAGATATAACTTGGTTTTACAAAGAACACCTTAAAAACTGAATCTACGTCGTCGGAGTGCAACCGGGGGCTGTTTTGGGTTGGATAATTAAAAACCATCTTAAGCTTTGAATTGGAAGTTCATATTCTGAAAAATGATATTTCTTATGAATATGTTAACACATAAAAATTTCATTGTTTAACTCAAAGTGTAAGTATTTTTAGAAAAATGATCATTAAATGTTGTTTTTATGATGGAAAATGATCACTTTCATAAGTTTCACCAAAGTTTGACCTATAACCTGTGATTTTGAATACAACCTAAGGTATTTTCAGTTCATATTCTTAAAATTTGACTCGATCCAAGGAAGTGTCAAGTTGAACCAACAAAAACGGAGTTGTAATGAAGAAACTACGACTAAAACAAGATCGGGTATGCGAAGCTAGTTTAGCTACGAAAATATTTGGGGAAAAATTATATTAATCATATATTTCTAATTAATATGATATTTCATATATATTTACTTATGATTTGATTTTATATATTTCAGGACAACCCGTAAACAACACGAGAAGATTAATCATAAGACCTCATGATTGTACGCAACACGTCATTTGACAATACGGTACTTTATGTACGCAACACGTCATTTGACAACATGGTACCATGGGTCAAGATTAATTATGATCAATACGAATACGATGGGGTCTTTATTTATTTTATTGAGCAACTAATTGTGGACCACTAACATCGGACTGCTAACTACGGACTAAGAAAATATTAAATGTATTAAAAGTATATATATATATATATATATATATATATATATATATATATATATATATATATATATATATATATATATATATATAGCGATTACTTAAAAAGAAAATATGTTGATATATTATATATATGGTTAGGTTCGTGATATCTATCGGAGACCAAGTCATGATAAATACCTTCAAGGCAAAAGTGAGTATATAGTCCCACTTTTAAACTCTAAATATTTCGGGATGAGAATACATGCATTTTATGATTTACGTTATGGACACAAGTGATTAAAAATATATATTCTACGTTGAGTTGTACCACTGGCATACTGTAACGACCCGGAAATTTCCGACCAAATTTAAACTTAACCTTTATATGTTTCCGACACGATAAGCAGAATTTGTAATGTTGAATCTTAAAAAGTTTGGAACTACATTCATGTAATCAATTACCCTTTGACCGTGTTTGACGATTCACGAACAATTATGTGTATATAGATATGTATATATAATATATAATATTAACTGAAAACATTAACAAAGTATTAGATATATGATACTTTACATGAACATATTTGTTTCGATATATTTATCGACAGAATTAAGAGATAATATTAAATGATTGAATTATCAGATACATTATGATATGATTACGGGCCTATGTTATGAGGTCCACTGTGATTTAAGAAATCTATTCTTTTTGACAACTCATTACTTAACCAGTATGATAAAGATAACGATATTTATATTTTATTTTATTAAATATATATAACGATTTAAATTAATATTATATATTTTTATACGCATATTATACGTACATAGTTTTATACTTTTACTATACTTTAACTTTACCTTTACTTTACTTTTACTTTACTTTAACTTTAATAATTCATACTTTAATAATTCACTTTAATAATTCATACTTTAATAATTCACTTTAATAATTCATACTTTAATAATTCACTTTAATAATTCATACTTTAATAATTTACTTTAATAATTCATACTTTAATAATTCACTTTAATAATTCATACTTTAATAATTCACTTTAATAATTCAAAAATCTATTATAAATAGAATTCAATAGGTTTCATTATTTCATAGAAACTTGAAAATATATTTCTCTAAACTCTCTCAATCGAATTACATATATATATATATTTACTTAGTACTATTTCAAGATATTATTAGTATACATAAAATACTACGACGGAGTTATATTCAGACGATTTCAAAATAAGTTTTCAAACGGGATAGAGCTAAGGAAATTATGGGTTATAGCTAAGGAGGTTATGGGTATTGTTCGAGGGTATTGCTCGTGAGGTCAACCTAACGTTTATCATTTTCGTTGCGTCTACGTACTTTCCTGCAATATTGAATCACAATATTGATACGTGAGCATTCATATCTTATTTTTTTATATTCATAGTGTATCCCTGACTAGTGCTCGAGTATATATGATAATGCATGTTTGTATGCTTAGTTTCGTCGTTAAATAGTTTATGATAAATCACGAATTTGATACATATGCTACTGAGATAAGGTATATGATATGCATGTCGTTAAAAAGCTAAAGAAAAATTAATAACTTTTTATTTAGAAATCCTGTGGGTTCGATGAACGGATTAAAAGATATGGCCAACTGAATTATTATTAATTTTAATATTATTATTAAAACTATTATTATAATTGTTATCAGTTGATATTATTACTAAAATTATCTTTATTACTAAAAATTAATATTTTTATTGAAACTATCATTTTATTATTTGTATCATTATTATTATTATCAATATTATTTAATCAAATAAATATGCGTACAAAGATATTTTTACCACACGTAATATAATTACATTAATAATACATACCACTATATTTTTATGATATCAAGTGAATTTTATAAATTTTATTACTTGAGATATATAAAAGTATATTTTTATCATATATGAATTTAAATATAAATTTTTATTTATTAATAAATGACTTGTATTATTTAGTATAATAAGATCTGATAAATATATTTAAATATATAAAACGACTATATATAAGTTATATAATAAACATGTATAGATTTTGGAAGTCATTTTGGGTCAAGTTGACTTTTGTTGACTTTTGCATGTCGGTCTCGAGCATTAGGATTGTGATACACTACGACTTGACCTAAATTGTTAGACAGATATTGACCAACATATAAATATATATACATACTTAATATAGGTTCGTGAATCCGAGACAAACCCTGCACTTGTTCAGTGCCGTCATATACATAATTGCTATAAAATACAGTATTGTGAGTTTCATTTGCTCCCTTTTTATATATATTTTTGGGCTGAGAATACATGCGCTGATTTATAAATGTTTTACGAAATAGACACAAATACTAAAACTAATTCTATGTGGGTTTAAACCAGAAATATACCCTTAGCTTGGTAACATTAAACTACTTGTCTATGTACGGTAGGCGCGAATCCTAAAGATAGATCTATTGGGTCTGACAAACCCCATCCTGACTATGGGATGCTTTAGTACTTCGAGGTTATTTTAAACACACCTGATCTGGTGTACTTCAGAGGGTAAAACATGAACGTTAAAGCTTGTTACCGGGTGCCTACAACTTATAGAATACTTTACACTTGCGAGTGTACGGATATTTATAGAAACTGAAATCTTGTGGTCTATTACTATTACGGAAATGATGGATTATGATAAACTAATGAACTCACCAACCTTTTGGTTGACACTTTAAAGCATGTTTATTCTCAGGTATTAAAGAAATCTTCCGCTGTGCATTAGCTCATTTTAAGGATATTACTTGGAGTCATTCATGGCATATTTTGAAAGACGTTGCATTCGAGTCATTGAGTTCATCAAGATTATTATTAAGCCAATTATAATTGGATGTATTATGAAATGGTGTGCATGCCGTCAACTTTCGTTGTAAAGAAAGTTTGTCTTTTAAAAACGAATGCAATGTTTGTAAAATGTATCATATAGAGGTCAAATACCTCGCGATGTAATCAACTATTGTGAATCGTTTATAATGTATATGAACGGGTCCTTTCAGTTGGTATCAGAGCGGTGGTCTTAGCAAACCAGGTCTTGCATTAGTGTGTCTAACTGATAGTTGTTAAGATGCATTAGTGAGTCTGGACTTCGACTGTGTTTGCATGTCAAAATTTTTGCTTATCATTTTTAGTCGGAAATCATCTACTTACCATCCGTAGGAAATTACCTGCTTATCATTCTTAAGTCTAGACGCGTTTTCCTACATTTATTTCATAATAGTGTATAGACGAATTCTTATCTTAGCATATCTGTTACTGTGAACTTTGACTGACATCTTTCAAAGATTCCTCCGTAATTTATGGGATTTTGGTATTATATATACATATGTAAATTATGTATTGAAGAATACCAAATCTAAATTCTACAATCTATTTCATACCAAAAAAATTCTTTCCCTGATCATACAAGATGGATCCCTCAACCAGTTCGAGTTCCTCGAATTCCGACAGCTATGCCGATATGGATTTCCACATGAGCTCCGAAAGCAGCGTGACCGGAATGGATCAACCAATTAGCCATCATCTATTCTGGATGAATTGGGGATGGGTTCGTAATCTACTTAACCATTGGAGACAAGAAGAAGGCGATCCCTTTCATCCACCACATTGCCCTCTTGGCAATGAACCTGAAGCACTTACCGGTGAACCTGTCCGAAACACCATTTTCTCTCTCATTTCCAGAGTATCTCGTCATGATTCTATACTACACCAAATTCTAGATCTTATTTATCCACTCGTCCGAACTGACAATCACCCCGGTGTAATAGAAGAAGTCAACGAGCTTCGCGCTCGGGTAGTGGCTTTGGAGAATATGGTGCAAAGGTTACAAACACCAGCAGTAGCACCAACAGCATAACCAGTACCACCATCAACAACATCAACAGTACCATTACCACCACCAACAACAACCGCATCGCAAACCTCAACTTCACAATCTGTCCCACAAGCATCGACATCATACGCCATGTAGATACCAAGGAATACCACAACGATGAAGTATTGATTCATAACTTCATTGGGGAAACATTCTACGGCGATTATGTAATTTCTAAAGTTTAGACATTATCTATCCTAGCCTTAACCATAAATCAAATGAGTTTAATTTAATATTAACTCATTAAATCAATATTACATCTGAAGAAATATACACATATATATTTCCATAAAGACTGTAATAAAATTCTTTTGTACAAAATATTAATTGTGAAATTTTTTTTTTAACGGGTAGGTAATACCCGAGAGATATATAAATTCACAATTAATATGTTACATTCTTCGAATCTGATTCAGCAAATCATCCATTATACTCCCTACTTTCACAACAATATACATTCTTTTATAGAAATCAAAACAACCATACTCATTCAAAATCTAATTACATATTCAGATTTTGAAATCTCAGAATTCGATTCAAGATATAACCGAAATCATCACTCTTAGATTCCTACATCTTTCAAAACTATACTTTGACTTCAAAACTGTCCCAGAACCTCATTTCTATTCATGGAACTCACAAAAATATTTGTATCATTCAAAATCTTAGAACATCATATGTATATTAACAATTACAATATGTGTTCAAACACTTCGAAATTCCTAAAGACATGCGAGATGATGATCCAACCACATATTACCCACTGTCATGCATCTGAAAAGCTCTCGAAACCAAAGTTATAGTTTAACACGTATCCGTGTCAGATCCTTTGATATTTATTACCAAATATAATTTTTCAATCTCTTTCCAAAATAGACAGTTTTGTCACAGCTCCAGCAAATCACCTTCATTTGTTTATACGAATAAACCTTATTATAACAATTACCCCTTCATCATTATTACCGGGGAACCTTTCATATCTCGCCACATTAGCAGTAAACTTATCAACAACTTCATTAACCTTCGACTTAAGCCTCTCCGAAAAGCCACTATACTTATTCATTAAAACCCCATCATGTACTCACCTACATCCTGTAACAATAATTGTCACACCAACTACTGGGAATTAGCAATCAGTATTTTGAATTTCGCGACAATTTTACGTCAAAAGTTATACATATAACGTCTATCTCCTAGACTTACATACTTCGAATGTGAATTTTCTGAAAAACATCCCAAACTATGAACTAGTTCTCCGAAATTGGAAAAATGCTGATGAAGCAGCAAAAACTGTAAACGACTTTAACAGTCAAAAGTTTGATGATAAAGAATAGTATGGTGGTAAAGCTGAGAAAAAGAGAAGGTTTGAAACTGGAAAACGGATTGAGCAGACCATGAAGGAGGCTGTGGACAAATCACAAAGACTAAACTTGCCTTCAAAGGATCCAAATGATTCAGTGTCTACTGAAATCGTTAGCAAACACCTTACTTCTTATTCTAAACCTTCACAGACAAATCTTCTTCATCATCCATATTATCTTATCTTTTATTATAATATCATCGATATTCCTGAAGATATTTTCACAACTATTCTTATCCGATATCTTTTATCTCTTCGCAATATCTGCGTTACAACATAAAAAGAAACTGTGTTAGTTTCTAAATTTAAAAAAAAATTATGAATTTAAAATAGGAATGTTTTTGAAGTAGTGTTGGGAACTGAAGCATGAGTTAGTATAATATAATGACACTTGATCAACGTGATTATATTACAGTAAGTCATGCTGAGTTTTTAATGGAACGTGATGATTCACAGAACATACCGTCATCATGTACTGTTTACACGACTCTTACATTCTACCCAATTTTCAAACATATTAAGAACATATCATCTTGATAGCTCTATATTTTCGGATATTCTGGTAATTTGCCAAATCAAGATCGTTCCATTACGATTTTCTTCTTGGAACATTAACTATGTTCATCCAAAAATTCATATCTACGAATTCTGGACTATTATCCGCTTGAATTAAGATCGGGAAGAGAAAACGAAAGCATGAAGCTCCGAAATATAATGGAGAATATAAAGCCCGATAACAACTCCGAAATTACAAACCGTGTATATAAATGCGTATAGCAATATAAAGACACGGGAGAATGAAAAACACAATAACCCCAAGGTAATGGTAGAAGAAAATAACTTCCTCCGGTGGTAGATGAAAAAAAAGAATGACAGATATGAAAGTTAAAAGTATATCAAGAATCAATATTGGATGAAGCATATTAACGAATACTTTAAAGTATGAATTGGGGAGAAAGACTAGAAGGTGTGAGCTATGGAAATAAAGAAACGAAGGGGGTGGAATTATAGTAAAATATCAGACAGAGAAATCGAGACAGATTATCGCATTTAATCAAAGAAGATCCTGATTTCCTTAATCGCCGAAGAACCAAATCTTATTGCAAAGATTTTCTTTAAATCCCATGAATTCCGGAAATCAATCATAACTACGTCATCGGTTAAAACGAACATACGTTTACTCATTTCACTCTCTTGCGATAGCTTCACTTATACTCTTCGCGTAATCAAATTGTTTTATCTATATTACTCAATGATGATAAAACGCTATTTATCAACTCATATTCGTCATGAAAACATTTTTATAGTTAGCCATGACGACCTCGATCAAATTTCGGGATGAAATTTCTTTAACGGGTAGGTACTGTAACGACCCGGAAATTTCCGACCAAATTTAAACTTAACCTTTATATGTTTCCGACACGATAAGCAGAATTTGTAATGTTGAATCTTAAAAAGTTTGGAACTACATTCATGTAATCAATTACCCTTTGACCGTGTTTGACGATTCACGAACAATTATGTGTATATAGATATGTATATATAATATATAATATTAACTGAAAACATTAACAAAGTATTAGATATATGATACTTTACATGAACATATTTGTTTCGATATATTTATCGACAGAATTAAGAGATAATATCAAATGATTGAATTATCAGATACATTATGATATGATTACGGGCCTATGTTATGAGGTCCACTTGATTTAAGAAATCTATTCTTTTTGACAACTCATTACTTAACCAGTATGATAAAGATAACGATATTTATATTTTATTTTATTAAATATATATAACGATTTAAATTAATATTATATATTTTTATACGCATATTATACGTACATAGTTTTATACTTTTACTATACTTTAACTTTACCTTTACTTTACTTTTACTTTACTTTAACTTTAATAATTCATACTTTAATAATTCACTTTAATAATTCATACTTTAATAATTCACTTTAATAATTCATACTTTAATAATTCACTTTAATAATTCATACTTTAATAATTCACTTTAATAATTCATACTTTAATAATTCACTTTAATAATTCATACTTTAATAATTCACTTTAATAATTCAAAAATCTATTATAAATAGAATTCAATAGGTTTCATTATTTCATAGAAACTTGAAAATATATTTCTCTAAACTCTCTCAATCGAATTACATATATATATATATATATATTTACTTAGTACTATTTCAAGATATTATTAGTATACATAAAATACTACGACGGAGTTATATTCAGACGATTTCAAAATAAGTTTTCAAACGGGATAGAGCTAAGGAAATTATGGGTTATAGCTAAGGAGGTTATGAGTATTGTTCGAGGGTATTGCTCGTGAGGTCAACCTAACGTTTATCATTTTCGTTGCGTCTACGTACTTTCCTGCAATATTGAATCACAATATTGATACGTGAGCATTCATATCTTATTTTTTTATATTCATAGTGTATCCCTGACTAGTGCTCGAGTATATATGATTATGCATGTTTGTATGCTTAGTTTCGTCGTTAAATAGTTTATGATAAATCATGAATTTGATACATATGCTACTGAGATAAGGTATATGATATGCATGACGTTAAAAAGCTAAAGAAAAATTAATAACTTTTCATTTAGAAATCGTGTGGGTTCGATGAACGGATTAAAAGATATGGCCAACTGAATTATTATTAATTTTAATATTATTATTAAAACTATTATTATAATTGTTATCAGTTGATATTATTACTAAAATTATCTTTATTACTAAAAATTAATATTTTTATTGAAACTATCATTTTATTATTTGTATCATTATTATTATTATCAATATTATTTAATCAAATAAATATGCGTACAAAGATATTTTTACCACACGTAATATAATTACATTAATAATACATACCACTATATTTTTATGATATCAAGTGAATTTTATAAATTTTATTACTTGAGATATATAAAAGTATATTTTTATCATATATGAATTTAAATATAAATTTTTATTTATTAATAAATGACTTGTATTATTTAGTATAATAAGATCTGATAAATATATTTAAATATATAAAACGACTATATATAAGTTATATAATAAACATGTATAGATTTTGGAAGTCATTTTGGGTCAAGTTGACTTTTGTTGACTTTTGCATGTCGGTCTCGAGCATTAGGATTGTGATACACTACGACTTGACCTAAATTGTTAGACAGATATTGACCAACATATAAATATATATACTTAATATAGGTTCGTGAATCCGAGACAAACCCTGCACTTGTTCAGTGCCGTCATATACATAATTGCTACAAAATACAGTATTGTGAGTTTCATTTGCTCCCTTTTTATATATATTTTTGGGCTGAGAATACATGCGCTGATTTATAAATGTTTTACGAAATAGACACAAATATTAAAACTAATTCTATGTGGGTTTAAACCAGAAATATACCCTTAGCTTGGTAACATTAAACTACTTGTCTATGTACGGTAGGCACGAATCCTAAAGATAGATCTATTGGGTCTGACAAACCCCATCCTGACTATGGGATGCTTTAGTACTTCGAGGTTATTTTAAACACACCTGATCTGGTGTACTTCAGAGGGTAAAACATGAACGTTAAAGCTTGTTACCGGGTGCCTACAACTTATAGAATACTTTTATACACTTGCGAGTGTACGGATATTTATAGAAACTGAAATCTTGTGGTCTATTACTATTACGGAAATGATGGATTATGATAAACTAATGAACTCACCAACCTTTTGGTTGACACTTTAAAGCATGTTTATTCTCAGGTATTAAAGAAATCTTCCGCTGTGCATTAGCTCATTTTAAGGATATTACTTGGAGTCATTCATGGCATATTTTGAAAGACGTTGCATTCGAGTCATTGAGTTCATCAAGATTATTATTAAGCCAATTAAAGTTGGATGTATTATGAAATGGTGTGCATGCCGTCAACTTTCATTGTAAAGAAAGTTTGTCTTTTAAAAACGAATGCAATGTTTGTAAAATGTATCATATAGAGGTCAAATACCTCGCGATGTAATCAACTATTGTGAATCGTTTATAATGTATATGAACGGGTCCTTTCACATACTTCCCTGTAACTTGGTAACTACTATTACATGAGGTATTGTAAACGCGAATCCTGTTGATAGATCTATCGGGCCTGACAACCCCAACCGGACTGGACGACCAGTATTCAACGGTTGCACAGTACTTCGTTTCGGTGACTACACTTGGTACGGTGTAGTAAGATTTCATAATAAAGGGAATATGCGACGTTGATTAAATGTTAAGTATGGTTATCAAGTGCTCAACAACTTAGAATATTTTTATTAAAACGTTTATATATGAAATCTTGTGGTCTATATTTATAACGCTGCCGGCATTAAACCTATATCTCACCAACTTTATGTTGACGTTTTAAGCATGTTTATTCTCAGGTGATAACTAAAAGCTTCCGCTGCAACATGTTGAATTTAAGCAAGATCTTGAGTATGCATATTTGTGTCAAAAATAAAACTGCATATCGGAGGATTTGTAATGTAAAATATGTTGGAAGTCGTATTGTTATTATCACATGTAAAGTTTGTAAGTCTAAGATTATCGCTAAACGATAATCATTATTAAGTTGTTTAAACCTTGTATTTGTAATAAAAGCTATGGTTTGTATTGTAAAAACGAATGCAGTTTTTGAAAAATGTCTCATATAGAGGTCAATACCTCGCGATGAAATCATATGTTATTGTATTCGTCCTTATGGTTAAGTTCGGGTTATGATAGCCATGGGCGCGCTTACGCGACCATGAACTTAGTAAAGAGTGGTCCATAGCACAAAGTCATGGTCTACTCATAAAACTTTTTATCGTAAAGTAAGTCTTTCCTGAATCAAACATTTTTCGGAATTTCCATTTGCGTTCAAGACATCTCGCTAGTGACTTTGAGTTCCGAATCTCAAGGCCACGTCGAGGCTTCTCCAGCTATTCGCATAGGAGCCTTCTTGATGTAACAATGCGATAAATCGGAGATCGATGTTGCATTCAAGGCATCTCTGACTTGCAAGCTCCGTACTCAGTCATTTTGAGGCATCCAACCAAAAGGTGAGGGGTATTTAATTGTGCAGGCAATTCAATGCCGCAATTTGCGTATATTTACGCAGGTAAACTAATGCCTTTTTTTTTTTGATAGTATTTTTATGCGTGCGTCGTTATTCTGCATTTAGTGTTTATTCTGGCATATGCTCGAGCAAAGAAACAACTTAGTTCCTTAACATTTGCAAAATAGCAAATTAAAAAGCCAGTTTTATTATTTGCACAATAACGTAGAATAAATGTTATGCTGCATGACGGGAGCGACCCCTCTATACAAACATAATCTTTTTATTCTTGTAGCAATAATCCAATGTTGTCCGCATAGAGAGCAAGCCAATGCTCTAAATATTATACTCTTGACTTTTGTAAATTTCTTATAAGTATTTTACGAATGGACAAACCAATGTCACTATCCGTATATAAGCAAACCAATGCTTATTCAAGAGTCTTCCGGCTAATCCAATGCCAATGATATTGACAAGTAACCAAACTTGTATTTTATAGTCATGACTTTGCAGATCTCCGTCCTGCGCGGTGTACAAGCGTTTGAAATAAACCAATGTTTTACTACCGTCACCATTATTTATAGTTTTAGTAGCCAAACTAAACTATGCCACTTGGGATTCGGAGCGTTCCCTGTGCAGCGGTGCGTGCAATCAACATATTTAATGTTCATAAAGTTTTGGATGCACTAAATAAGAAACACTGAGTTTGCAGAGGGTTGATCAATTCCCTCGATAAGTGTGTTTTGTTTGCTGGCTTAACCGCGAAAATAATATATGTGATGCGTATGCGGGTCTATCCTACCTGTTTAAAGGATTTTTGGCATGCGACCGCTATTCACTGAAAGAAAAATAACATTTTCTAATAGTTATGCTCATATCATGGTAGCCCCCATTTCAATAGTACTAAAGTACTTAGTGGTGTTGAAATCTAGAATGGAACTTAAACCACTTTTAGAGAGGGAGTGCCTAAGCACGTATGTGACCATGAGCAAATAAATTGATCTCATGGACTTACGCAATGCTGCCACGAGATTATAAGAATTTTCCATGGTCTTACGCGTTGCAGCCATGGACTTAATAAATATACCATGGGCGCGCTTACGCGACCATGGTCTTTAAATAATTGTCCATGGGCTTACGCGTTGCAGCCATGGACTTAATAAATATGCCAGGGCATGCTTACGCGACCACGGTCTTTAAATAATTGTCCATGGGCTTACGCGTTGCAGCCATGGACTTAATAAATATGCCATGGGCGCGCTTACGCGACCATGGTCTTTAAATAATTGTCCATGGGCTTACGCGTTGCAGCTATGGACTTAATAAATATGCCATGGGCGCGCTTACGCGACCATGGTCTTTAAATAATTATCCATGGGCTTACGCGTTGCAGCCATGGACTTAATAAATATGCCATGGGCGCGCTTACGCGACCATGTTCTTTAAATAATTGTCCATGGGCTTACGCGTTGCAGCCATGGACTTAATAAATATGCCATGGGCGCTTACGCGACCATGGTCTTTAAATAATTGTCCACGGGCTTACGCGTTGCAGCCATGGACTTAATTAGTGCACAAATATCGTGTGATTAACACTGTAAGGGGGCATATAAAGCGGAATTACAGAGTAGCATTGTGAAATTTTAGCATCTCAGAGAGACATATTTCATACCCACCGTCTTTCAAAAAGAAACATTCCTTTTCTACTAATTATAGTATATACTATGCCAGTCCCATTTCAATACAACTAAAATATTTAGTTGTGTTGAAATCTTCTTAATAGATATTACACCAAAAGATTGCGCGTGGTACGCTCTTAATGCGCAAATTAAACTTCACCAATATGCTTCGTGAAATAACATCTGATAATAAGCTTTACGATTGAAGCTTATACGCCAAGGCGTCTGTTATGGAAACAAAATCACTTAGTGAGTAACAATAAGTAATGTGGGATATTAACAAAATTCACACATTATTTAGTTACCCAATTTATTGTGGGTAACCATAACTGTTATGAGTATACGCCAAAAGAATTTGGCTACCTTCACCATACGTTTCTATCACAAAATAAAGAGATTTCCGATCGGCAATTTCGTGGCTATTCTGAACCTTCAAAATTTGTAAACGAAATTGAAACTTGCTTGTAGTTTGTGAGTAATCGCAACGCCATCGAATGTGTTCGTTCCGTCTGTTACTTCTTTTTCATGTCAACCCATACACTCATAAATGAAGACATTAGCATGGTCATGAAAATAGTCTCATAAAACACATATTTAGCATCTGAATTTTTCGATACATGTTATGATGTATAGCCACTTTTATTATAATCTTAATAAAAAATTCAAGACTTACAGATATGAGTCGAGTAACCGGTGTACGATCGATAAAAGTACAACTACACGTTGTTGTGTATCCGTAATAAAACTTTGTACAACTCAATGATAGTGTGTTTATAATTTAACTTTGTAAATAAATATATCATCATTTAAAATAATGCATTGAGGATTGTTTACTGAATGACTTCTTTAAACATAAAAAATATGTATATTACATTCATTGGCGGCCAATAATACTTAAACGATAAGAATGATGGCCTTAGTTAGTATATATAATTGAACACGTGTAATGAAGGATGGGGATCCAATTCTAACAAAATCCTTTGTATTTACATCCACAAACAAGTCGTTCGAGTAATTCCGATAAAAAAGTAAAAACTTACAGGCGTATTGTTGAGCTGAACCAGTTTTAATCGTGTGTGATTCTGCCGGTAATCGTCTCAGACTCCGATGGTTTGCACCGAAACAATACATGAAGTTCACAGGATTAATGCAAAACATAAAAATTAGAAGAACCCGAGTTTCTAGATCGATTACCAATATTGAGGTTCTCACAAATATTATATATTATGTGAAGTCAACACATATTCAACTTAACGCATGAACATCTGTCTAGTAAACTTCAAAGTTTATGAAGCAAAATATATTCATAATATATCCATAACGCTCATCCCAGTTGAGATAGCCCGAAGGCGTCGAGTTCAGCCCGAAGGCATCGTGATCGGCCTGAAAGCGTTTGTAACATCCCGCCTTTTTCCGTTTACTTATTTAAAGTCCGTTTTATATTTATAACATCTCCCGTTAATACGCGTTTTAAATTATCTCGTTTAGGTAATTCACGCGCCCGAATGAAACTTGAGGGACTCGTTTTGCCAATTGACCAAATCTTTGACTAGGTCAACTAGTCAACACTCACTCTCATCCATTCATTCATCTCTTTCACTTTACTACTTCAACTTTTTACTCTCAAACTCCAAATCAAAGAACTCATCATCCATTCAAGATCTAGCAAGTGTTTTACAAAACAAATTACATATTTGGAATCCTTGCATCTTCCTATTCGATTCCATACCAATTTCATTACATTTGGGTAACTTTCTAAAATCACTAGATTTTGTGTTCTTGATGTTTTTAACTTATAAAGTTGTTAATTAGTGTCTATGGCTCAAGTCTAATATGAATATATTATTTATATGCTTGATCTCGTTGTTTAAATGTAACTAGCATGAACTTGAAAAGTGTGTGTTTGATTTTGAGTTTTGGATGATTTAATGTTGTTGTTATGATAAAGTGCAAGTATTAAATGTGTTCCTAGTATCACTAGCTTCAATTTGATGTGTAGGTTGCTTTAAAAAACTTCATAAACTTGATTATTGATTTTGGTGAATTTGAGTTAGGGTTTGATGAACTTGAAATGAACTTTTGATGCTTTAAATGAAATGAGATGTTGTTGGTAAGTATTTAGTTGTATTGTATGTTTAATTATCTTCGAAACAGCATATCATAGGTGTAAAGTGGATCACCGAATCATGAAATGAGATTATTGAACTTAAATGTCATAAATGAGGAGCATTGAATGTGATTTGGGTTGTTGTAAGTATTGAATTGTTTGTTGAAATGTATTTAGTTGTGTTCCTTGTCAAAATACCTTTCCAACTATATAAGATACATGTTTTAGATGTTTACGGATCATAAATTGCGTCAAATTGAAGTTTGGCTCGAGACTTGTTGAGTTTTAGAGCAGTTTCACTGAATCAGATACAGATGCGACGCATCTGCCTTTGGATGCGGCGCATCTGCTGCAGATGCGGCGCATCACTAGCAGATGCGGCGCATCTGGGGCAGACTGATTTGGTGGTCGTTTCACGAAAAATGTCTATGCTAGGGACCTCCGATTCACATGAAACTTGTTCTAACATGCTTATATATGATTAGTAACTTCAGAAAAATAGTTCGGGACCCGACCCGAACGTGTTGACTTTTGTTGACTTTGACTAAAATTTGACTTTTAGTCAAACTTAACCAAATGTTTGTGCAATCTTTCTAACGTGCTTTTAAACTTGTATCTTGCATGAAACTTGACAATTTAATTCACATGCTATATAATCGAGTCGTAACGAGCCATATGACTTATTGAACAACTTTGACCAATCGTGATTATCGTTATTGATACGACCTATTTGTTTAGGTCAAGACTAGCATTGTTCTTTGCACACGTATACTTGTGAAGTACTTTTTACTCTTGCACTCAAGGTGAGATCATAGTCCCACCTTTTCAACAACTTTTACGTTTTAAACTATGGGATGAGAAACATATACGTATCATACTTTTATGCTTTGAACACAAGTACGAAAACAAACATTCCACGTGCGAGTTTGAACAAAAAGCCTCAATTCAATTATCATTAGTTACACTTGCAGGGTGTAAACGAGAATTTATATTATGTGATCACATGGGCTTGACGAGCCTCATTCGGACGGTTCGCTACCGTTAGCGGATGAAATATATTTTCGAGTATAGTGTATGTTCTAACACTACGTAATAGGGTATAAAACAGTTAAGTCTTGATAATTGGGTGCTCGCGATACAAACAACAACTTTTGGAATGCAAACGATTTAGATAATCAACTTATATTAAATCTTGTGGTTCAAATGCACGTTTACTAATACACCTATGATTTCACCAACGTTTTTCGTTGACAGTTTTCTATATGTTTTCTCAGGTCCTTGAACGCTATGTGATACATGCTTCCGCACTCTTTTTGATACTTGCTTGAATGTCAAGTATACATGCATAGTTGGAGCGTCTTTTGACTACTTTTAAATTGTGTCGCATAGGTTTCATTTGTACGTTAAACATTGTAATGTAACTAGTCGTTGAACTACTTTTGTAAACTCGAAACAATTTTACATTTGAAATGAATGCGACATATTTTGGTCAAACGTTGTTTTAAGGACTTATGACCACGTAACGGGACCTAAGTAGACGGTGCCGTCAATGACGATTTGGCGGGGTCGCTACAGATGGTATCAGAGCGTTGGTTGTAGGGATTTAGAGTTCATTGGTGTTAACCCCGAGTTATAGGGTACATTAGTGAGTCTAGACTACAACCGGCATATAGACTTGAAGTAGGAATTACTTGACTACTTGTGCATAATACTCGAACTCTCCTATCATATCATATCTAACTCTTATTCAATCTTAATCTCGTGTTACTAAATTTAATTGATGCGCTACCTTGACTATATGAAATAATGTTAAATGCACATGTGAATCAGGGTAATATAATTTCCGGGATTATATTACGGTGACTCACATGGACGTTCCGACATTATAAAATAAAGAATTTAAGGCGTGTCAAGGATAATTTTTCTCTCTATCCTTATTTTCCATATCACGGTTAGTATTATTAAGAATACTAATCAACGATATTCTTGTATTTTGAAGGAAAAATGCCTCCTCGCCGTGTGCCACGCAACGAAACACCCGCCCAAGCTCTTAAACGGATGGTAGCCACAGCCGTAGAGGCGGCCATGGCCGATCACTCTTCCAACAACAACAATAACAACAACCACAACATGTGGTGCAAACCTCATACTTTTGATGGGACCGGGGGACCGGTTACTCTCACTCGATGGTTCGAACAAACGGAAGCCGTCTTTAGCATAAGCGGTTGTCGGGATCAAGACAAGGTCAAATACTCCTCTAACACTTTCGCCGGTGTCGCTTATGTACAATCAGTGGGTACCGAGGAAGCTCACGCCCTCTCTTGGGCCGACCTAAGGGAAAAGATGATCACTGAATATTTCTCTCGTGAAGAAACCTGAAAGCTCGAACAAGAGCTAAGAACTTTGAAAGCAGTCAGAAATGATCTCAAGGCCTATAATCAACGATTCTCCGAACTTGCCTTGATGTGCCCAAACCTTGTGAACCCCGAGGACCTAAGGGTTAAACTTTACATGGATGGTCTTCCAAAGAGCATCAAACACGGGGTAATGTCATCCAAACCCGCTAATCACCAAGAAGCTTTGAAGATGGCCCGCCAATTGATAGAAACGGTGGACGAAATCGTAGTCCCGGCACCTAAGGCCAAGGACAAATAGGGTGGCAACAAAAGAAAGTGGGAACCCTCTCAATCAAACAACTACAACAACAACTTCACCAAAAAGCCTTTCACCTCCGACGCCAAGAAAAGTTATGGCGGAAATAAACCTTTTTGCAACAAATGCCATAAACATCACTATGGTGAATGCGGCAATCTATTTTGCCACCGGTGCCAAAGAAGTGGTCATGTGGCCAATGATTGTAGAAGTGCCGCCCCCGTAGCTCAAAAGGGGCCCAATGCACCAAAACCGGGTGTATGTTTCGAATGTGGCCAAACGGGTCATTATAGAAATGCATGCCCGAAGAAGAAAACTAACCCCAACGCACGCGGCCGAGCTTTCAACATCACCACCGAAGAAGCCCGGGATGACAATGAACTAGTCACGGGTACATTTCTTCTCAACAACACTTATGTTACTTGCTTATTCGATTCGGGTGCCGATAAATGTTTTGTATCCAAGACTTTAGCTCATACTCTTTGCACCTCACCACTTCCCCTAGATACTATTTATGCCATTGAAGTGGCCAACGGAAACCTATTGAGTGCAGACATATATTACCAGGGGTGTACGTTAAACATTTTGGGTAACGAATTTGAAATTGACTTGATACCCATGGAACTAGGAAGTTTTGATGTAATAATCGGTATGAATTGGATTGTCAAAACGAAATCTCAAATCCTTTGCGATCTTCACGCAATTCGAATTCCTATCGAGAATGGTGAACCTTTGATCGTTTATGGCGATAAGAGTTGCGCCGGACTCAACCTCATTTCGTGCCTTAAAGTTAGAAAACTACTCCGTAAGGGTTGTTTTGCGATCCTTGCTCACGTTAAGAAAGTCGAGCCCGATGAGAAGCACATCGATGATGTGCCGATTGTTAGTGACTTTTCCGATGTATTTCCCGATGAATTTTCAGGTCTTCCACCTCATCGACCGGTTGAATTCCAAATTGATCTTATTCCGGGAGCCGCACCCGTAGCACGTGCACCGTATAGACTTGCTCTATCCGAAATGCAAGAATTGCAAAGTCAAATCCAAGAACTACTTGACCATGATTTTATCCAACCTAGCCATTCACCATGGGGCGCTCCGATTTTGTTCGTTAAGAAGAAAGATGGATCCCTACGAATGTGCATTGATTATCGTGAACTAAACAAATTGATGGTTAAGAACCGATATCCTCTTCCTCGCATCGATGACCTCTTTGATCAACTACAAGGGTCTCGTGTATATTCAAAAATCGATCTCCGTTCGGGTTATCATCAACTAAGGGTTAAGGAGGAAGATGCCTCCAAAACTGCTTTCCGGACTCGTTATGGTAGTTATGAATTTCTCGTAATGTCCTTTGGTCTCACTAATGCACCAGCGGTGTTCATGGACCTCATGAACTGCGTGTGCAAACCGTACCTCGATAAATTCGTTATCGTGTTCATCGATGATATTTTGGTCTATTCTAAGAGCGAAGAAGAACAGGAGGAACACCTCCGACTTGTGCTTGAACTTTTAAGATAAGAACGACTCTATGCCAAATTCTCCAAGTGTGAATTTTGGTTGAAGGAAGTTCAATTCCTTTGTCATGTTGTAAGTGATCAAGGTGTTAAAGTCGATCATGCAAAAATCGAAGCCATTAGTAAATGGGAGACTCCTACTACTCCTACTCACATTCGTCAATTCTTGGATCTCGCCGGATACTATCGTAGATTCATCAAAGATTTCTCCTTGGTTGCTCGTCCTCTAACCGCGTTAACTCATAAGGGAAGAAAATTCGTTTGGGCAACCGAACAAGAATCCACATTTCAAATCTTGAAGACAAAGCTAACCACCGCTCCTATCTTGTCACTTCTCGAAGGCAATGATGATTTTGTTGTATATTGCGATGCCTCAAAACATGGTTTTGGGTGTGTATTGATGCAACGAGAGAAAGTCATTGCTTACGCCTCCCGACAACTAAAAGTCCACGAACGGAATTATACGACCCATGATCTCGAACTCGGAGCCGTTGTCTTTGCACTTAAAATGTGGAGACACTATCTTTATGGAACCAAGAGTACCATCTTCACCGATCACAAAAGCCTTCAACACATCTTCGACCAAAAGCAACTAAACATGAGACAACAAAGGTGGATTGAAACCTTAAACGATTACGATTGCGAGCTTCGTTACCACCCCAGAAAGGCAAATGTAGTAGCCGATGCCTTAAGTCGAAAATAAAGAGCAGTGTCTCTTCATGTACGAGCGTTAAACATCACTATCCACACCAACATCAATAACCAAATTCGGGTAGCCCAAGACGAGGCTCTCAAGGATGAAAACATTTTACACGAGCTCTTAAACATTCTAGTCACTCAATTCGAAGTTAAGGAGACCGGACTCCGATACTTCGCCGAAAGGATTTGGGTACCTAGTTATGGGGACCTACGAAGCCTTATTTTAGATGAAGCCCATAAGTCACGATACTCGATTTACCCCGATGCCAATAAAATGTACCACGACCTTAAAGAACAATATTGGTGGCCGAACATTAAAAGGGACGTAGCTACTTATGTTGCCAAGTGTTTAACATGTTCCAAAGTCAAAGCCGAACACCAAAGACCGTCCGGGTTACTTCAACAACCAGAAATCCCGCAATGGAAGTGGGAGAGAATAACGATGGATTTTATCACCAAGCTACCAAATACGACGGGCGGTTATGATACCATTTGGATTATTGTTGACCGTCTCACCAAATCCGCACACTTCCTAGCCATGAAGAAAACCGAAAAAATGGAGAAACTTGCACAATTTTACATTAAAGAGATCGTAGCCCATCACGGTGTGCCTTTATCGATTATTTCCGACCGAGATGGCCGTTTTGTTTCTCGATTTTGGCGTACTTTACAAGAAGCGTTGGGAACACGATTGGACATGAGCACCGCATACCATCCACAAATCGACGGACAAAGCGAACACACAATCCAAACTTTAGAAGACATGCTAAGAGCTTGCGTTATCGATTTCGGAAAAGCTTGGGACAAGCATTTGCCATTAGCCGAGTTTTCATACAACAATAGCTACCACGCGAGTATTAAAGCCGCACCTTTTGAAGCGTTATATGGCCAAAAATGTCGTTCTCCTCTTTATTGGGCCAAAGTTGGTGACACACAAATCACCGGGCCTGAACTCATTCATGAAACAACCGAGAAAATCGTTCAAATTCGAAATAGGCTTAGGACGGCCCGTAGTCGTCAAAAGTGCTATACCGACAAAAGATGCAACGACCTCGAATTTCAAGTCGATGATCGCGTAATGTTAAAAGTCGCACCTTGAAAATGTGTAATTCATTTCGAAAAATGTGGGAAGCTAAATCCGCGGTATATTGGTCCTTTCGAAATCTTGGAGCGTGTTGGAACCGTTGCTTATCGTTTAGATCTTCAGCCTTAATTGAGCTCCGTTCATCCTACCTTCCATGTATCAAACTTGAAGAAATTTCTTGCCGAATCCGATGTCGTCATCCCTCTCGAGGAGCTAACTATTGATGAGAAACTTCATTTTGTGGAGGAACCGGTTGAAATTGTGGACACCTCCGCCAAGGAACTAAAACAAATTCGAATTTCAATTGTTAAGGCCCGTTGGAACGCTAAGAGAGGACCCGAGTTTACTTGGAAAAGGCAAGATCAAATGCAAATGAAATACCCTCATCTATTCCCGGTTTCGGAAACGCAAGATTCTGAGGAAGAAACAACGACTACCACGCCTACTTAAATTTCGGGATGAAATTTCTTTTAAGAAGTAGGTAATGTAACATCCCGCCTTTTTCCGTTTACTTATTTAAAGTCTGTTTTATATTTATAACATCTCCCGTTAATACGCGTTTTAAATTATCTCGTTTAGGTAATTCACTCGCCCGAATGAAACTTGAGGGACTTGTTTTGCCAATTGACCAAATCTTTGACTAGGTCAACTAGTCAACACTCACTCTCATCCATTCATTCATCTCTTTCACTTTACTACTTCAACTTTTTACTCTCAAACTCCAAATCAAAGAACTAATCATCCATTCAAGATCTAGCAAGTGTTTTACAAAATAAATTACATATTTGGAATCCTTGCATCTTCCTCTTCGATTTCATACCGATTTCATTACATTTGGGTAACTTTCTAAAATCAGTAGATTTTGTGTTCTTGATGTTTTTAACTTATAAAGTTGTTAATTAGTGTCTATGGCTCAAATCTAACATGAATATATTATTTATATGCTTGATCTCGTTGTTTAAATGTAACTAGCATGAACTTGAAAAGTGTGTGTTTGATTTTGAGTTTTGGATGATTTAATGTTGTTGTTATGATAAAGTGCAAGTATTAAATGTGTTCCTAGTATCACTAGCTTCAATTTGATGTGTAGGTTGCTTTAGAAAACTTCATAAACTTGATTATTGATTTTGGTGAATTTGAGTTAGGATTTGATGAACTTGAAATGAACTTTTGATGCTTTAAATGACATGAGATGTTGTTGGTAAGTGTTTAGTTGTATTGTATGTTTAATTATCTTCGAAACGGCATATCATAGGTGTAAAGTGGATCACCGAATCATGAAATGAGATTATTGAACTTAAATGTCATAAATGAGGAGCATTGAATGTGATTTGGGTTGTTGTAAGTATTGAATTGTTTGTTGAAATATGTTTAGTTGTGTTCCTTGTCAAAATACCTTTCCAACGATATAAGATACATGTTTTAGATGTTTACGGATCATATGCGTTAAATTGAAGTTAGGCTCGAGACTTGTTGAGTTTTAGAGCAGTTTCACTGAATCAGATACAGATGCGGCGCATCTGCCTTTGGATGCAGCACATCTGCTGCAGATGCGGCGCATCACTAGCAGATGCGGTGCATCTGGGGCAGACTGATTTGGTGGTCGTTTCACGAAAAATGTACGCTATGCTAGGGACCTTCGATTCACATGGAACTTGTTCTAACATGCTTATATATGATTAATAACTTCAGAAAAATAGTTCGGGACCCGACCCGAATGTGTTGACTTTTGTTGACTTTGACTTTGACCAAAATTTAACTTTTAGTCAAACTTAACCAAATGTTTGTGCAATCTTTCTAACGTGCTTTTATACTTGTATCTTGCATGAAACTTGACAATTTAATTCACATGTTATATAATTGAGTCGTAACGAGCCATAGGACTAATTGAACATCTTTGACCAATCGTGATTATCGTTATTGATACGACCTATTTGTTTAGGTCAAGACTAGCATTGTTCTTTGCACACGTATACTTGTGAAGTACTTTTTACTCGTGCACTCAAGGTGAGATCATAGTCCCACCTTTTCAACAACTTTTACGTTTTAAACTATGGGATGAGAAACATATACGTATCATACTTTTATACTTTGAACACAAGTACGAAAACAAACATTCCACGTGCGAGTTTGAACAAAAAGCCTCAATTCAATTATCATTAGTTACATTTGCAGGGTGTAAACGAGAACTTATATTATGTGATCACATGGGCTTGACGAGCCTCATTCGGACGGTTAGCTACCGTTAGCGGATGAAATATATTTTCGAGTATAGTGTATGTTCTAACACTACGTAACAGGGTACAAAACAGTTAAGTCTTGATAATTGGGTGCTCGCGATACAAACAACAACTTTTGGAATGCAAACGATTTAGATAATCAACTTATATTAAATCTTGTGGTTCAAATGCACGTTTACTAATACACCTATGATTTCACCAACGTTTTTCGTTGACAGTTTTCTATATGTTTTCTCAGGTCCTTGAACTCTATGTGATACATGCTTCCGCACTCTTTTTGATACTTGCTTGGATGTCGAGTATACATGCATAGTTGGAGCGTCTTTTGACTACTTTTAAATTGTGTCGCATAGGTTTCATTTGTACGTTAAACATTGTAATGTAACTAGTCGTTGAACTACTTTTGTAAACTCGAAACACTTTTACATTTGAAATGAATGCGACATATTTTGGTCAAATGTTGTTTTAAGGACTTATGACCATGTAACGGGACCTAAGTAGACGGCGCCGTCAATGACGATTTGGCGGGGTCGCTATAGCGTTGTGATCTGCCCAAAGGCGTCGAGATCAGCCCGAAGGCGCTGTGAACAGCCCGAAGGCGTCGGGATCCAGTTCAAAATCGTAGACGTCGATTGTTAATAATGTTTACGACTTCCATGTTGATGTACATGATAACTGTTAAAATGTTAATGTTTTTCAAGAAATAATCTAGATTAGTCTAGTATTAATTAGTTAACATAGATATTTAATACTAGATATTTATGAGGTATTTAGTAGAAGTTACTAGATAATTAAAATATCTAAGATAGTTTAGCTAGTTCATAAAAATCAGAGAATGCTAGAAGCATTCCACCGACATACTTAGCATATAAATTGACATATGATCTTGCAATTTGTATACACACCAACACATACAAAAATTAAGCAATAAATGTTTGCTTTTCAAAAAGTCTTCTACTATTTACCAACATCCCTCTTTTAATTAAATCAACTAAAACATCAATATTTTATAACATCTAAATTTAAACTAATCAACTTCTAAATTTACAACTAATTTTAACAAGTGGTATCAGAGCTAGTTTGGGCGTTGTTCGAATACACCATGACTACCGTTGGTGCATACAATATTTCCGTTCCCATCATTGATGGCGACAACTATGATTTTTGGAGTATCCGAATGAAGACATATTTTCAAGCACAAAGCTTGTGGGATATTGTCGAAGTCTTGTTTACAACTCCAAAATACGACGAAACTCTGTCCGCAGAAGATCAAGAAAAATACAACAAAAATGTAGTCAGAAATGCGGCTGCTCTAGGCTATATTCAACAAGCCTTGACACCGTCTATCTTTCCACGAATCATGGGAGCTACGACAGCCAAGGAGGCGTGGAAGATCCTTCAGGAAGAATTTCAAGAAAATGTCAAGGTGAGATCCGTCAAACTTCTAACTTTAAGGAGAGATTTTGAAAATTTAAATATGAAAGAGACTGAGACCGTTAAAGATTACTATTCTAGAATTAAAAAAATAGTAAATCAAATGAGAGCCTATGGAGATAACATAATTGATAAGAGGATCGTAGAAAAGATACTTATCAGTATGACCGAGAAATACGATCATGTCATTACCGCTATTTGAAGAGTCAAAAGATATCGAGACTCTGTCAGTAACGGAATTCGTTGGCTCTCTAGAAGCATATGAGGCTAGACTGAGTCGGCGGAGTGAAAACTCACTTGAAAGTGCCTTTCAGTCTAAACTCAAATTACGGTCTCAAAAATCAAACAATGGGGGGAAAAGAAATCTTGAAGAAAATTCGAGAGGAGGAGAAAAACCCAGAACCGGGTTCGATCAAAGAAGAAAAATCTACCCTCCATGTGGCATTTGTTGTAACGACCCGCACTTTTTCGATCGTTCTATACTTATAAGATTAATATTTACATAAATTAAACCTTACCAACATGATAAGCAATCCAAATTGTCGAGACTTATGTTTTTCGAAAAGAGTTTTACACAACGTTTGACCGTCTAGTTTGACCGATGATATCACGAACTATACAATATATGATAATTATACGTTTGTGTATATATATGTATATATACATATTTAACATGACCTAAGAATGTTTTAATATCTCATTTTGTATTAATAACAATAAGTTATAAGTATATTTTGAAACTACTAACTTAAGTTTTCAAAACGATAACCATACGTAACGTTATTTGACTTAAATACTTATGACCTATAATGTTTATACATATATCGTATAAGTAATGTATTTAATCACTTTTAAAGACTTAAATACATAAAACAATATAAGTATATTTACAAAAGATAACTATATTTGAATCCTCGTTCCGTTTTCTCAAAGATTTCTATACGTATACCTAGGGTATATGTACCCGTATCATACGCAGCTTCTAGATGTATTTACTATTGGTATATACCAATAAAAATCTGCTCCTTAGCAGCTTTAAATGATTAAGAAACATGTGGAACCAACCATTTGTCAAGTAGCATGAATTATTTAGCAAGAAAACAAAGTTAGGTATCTTTTTTTTCCTTTATAACCTAAAAACGTTTTTATGCATGCACACCATTTCTTCACCCCATTTTCTCATACTTACACTTCCATTTCTCTCTCAAAATACTCTTAACTTCATACTTGATCATCTCCAAGCATTTTCCCCATCATTTAGCTTCAAAAACAACACTTAAACCTCATAAGAAAACCTTACAAAAACACTTCAAGAAATCCTTCCAAGAACACCAACTTACTTCCAATCTTTCATCCACTTCCATCACCCTTTTGGTTCTAGGTTCTTACTCCTCTTTTACAACAACCTTGTCCAAGGAACTTGAGGTAGAATCTATGTTCATAACCTTATTCGATTCATATATATATAGCTATCTTATTTTGTGGTATAAAATTTTAACAACAAGAACATAGTTTGAATGTTTTCAAACTTGTTTGCAAACTAAATAGATCCTTCTAACTTAACTTTTAAAATACTCCAAGACCTGTAATATAACTTAAATATATGCTAATTTAACAAGGTATAACTTGGTTTTTCAAAGATTATCTTAAAAACTGTTTTTACGACGTCGGAGTGCCACCGGGGGCTGTTTTGGGTTGGATAATTAAAAACCATCTTAAACTTTGAATTGGAGGTTTATTTTTTGGAAAAATGATTTTTACTATGAATATGATAACACATAAAAATTTCATGATTTAACTCAAAGTATAAGTATTTTTAGAAAAATAATCATTTAAGGTTGTTTACATGATGGAAAATGATTAACTTCATAAGTTTCACTAAAGTTTGACCTATGCCGTGTGATTTTGAATACAAACTAAGGTATTTACAGTTCATAGTCTTAAAGAGGGACTCGATCCAAGGAAATGGCAAGTTGAATCAACGAAAACGGAGTTGTAACGAAGAAACTATGACCGAAACAAAATCGGATATCCAAGACTAGTTTAGCCACGAAAATAATTGGGAAAAATTAAATAAATCACATCTTTTTAAGTTAACATGATATTTTATATATATGTACTTATAATTCAATTTTATATGGTTCAGGATCACCCGTAAACAACACGAGAAGATTAATCATAAGATCCCATGATTGTACGCAACACGTCATTTGACAACACCGGTACTTTATGTACGCAACACGTCATTTGACAACACCGGTACCGTGGGTCAAGATTAATCTCGACCAATACATATACGATGGGGTTTTATTTATTTCGTTGGGGGTTTTATTTATTTCATTGCGGGTATATTAAACATCTACAAATGAACCATTAAAATTGAATTACTAACAACGAACTG
This sequence comes from Rutidosis leptorrhynchoides, assembly GCF_046630445.1. NCBI lineage: Eukaryota > Viridiplantae > Streptophyta > Magnoliopsida > Asterales > Asteraceae > Rutidosis > Rutidosis leptorrhynchoides. Next base: position 105,965,666 of record NC_092343.1, read on the forward strand.
CTAACTACGGACTAAGGAATTATTCAAAGTATTAAAAGTATAACAAGTATATATATGAGACGTTTGTTTAAAAAGAAAAGGTATTGATATATTATATATGGATAGGTTCGTGATATCAACCGGAGACCAAGTCAAATTATATATATCTTCAAGACGAAAGTGAGTATATAGTCCCACTTTTAAACTCTAAATATTTCGGGATGAGAATACATGTATTTTATGTTTTACGTTATGGACACAAGTAACTGAAAAATATATTCTACGTTGAGTTGTACCACTGGCATACTTCCCTGTAGCTTGGTAACTAATATTTACAGCGGTATTGTAAACGCGAATCCTGTTGATAGATCTATCGGGCCTGACAACCCCAACCGGACTGGACGACCAGTATTCAACGGTTGCACAGTACTTCGTTTCGTGACTACACTTGGTACGGTGTAGTAAGATTTCATAATAAAGGGAATATGCGACGTGATTAAATGTTAAGTATGGTTACCAAGTGCTCAACCACTTAGAATATTTTTATTAAACTGTTTATATACGAAATCTTGTGGTCTATATATATATATTGCTGCCGGCATTAAACCTATATCTCACCAACTTTATGTTGACCTTTTAAAACATGTCTATTCTCAGGTGATTACTAAAGCTTCCGCTGCATTATGTTGAATTTGAGCAGGATCTTGCGTACGCATATTTGTGTCAAAAATAAAACTGCATACCCAAGGATTTGTGTTGTAAAATATGCTCGAAATCGTGTTGTTATCATTATATGTAAAGTTTGTAAGTTGAAGATTATCGCTAAACGATAATCATCTTTTTATTGTCTAAAGCTTGTAACAAAAATAATGGTTATGGTTTGTAATGTATAATATATGCAGTTTCTCTTTTAAAAATGTCGCATATAGAGGTCAATACCTCGCAATGAAATCATACGTTATCTAACACGTTCTTATGGTTAAGGACGGGTTATGACATGTGGTATCAGAGCGGTGGTCTTAGCGAACCAGGTTTGCATTAGTGTTTCTAACTGATAAGTCGTTAGGATACATTAGTAAGTCTGGACTTTGACCGGGTCTGATTTAAAAACCATTGCTTATCATTGTTGGTTAAAATTTATATGTAAATATTATGTAGTACTAATGGGTTAGTTGTTGTGTGATAGATGTCGGGCTCAAAACTTGTCATCACGTTCAGCGACTCCGAACCAGAATCTTCAGATGGTGTTCCAGTCATTAACCTATCCGATGACGAAAATAATATCTTTGGGGAAGACTCACAAATTCCGGATGAACCGACTATAGAGAACCCGGAAAGTGAACCCGAGGAGGAAAGTGAACCCGAGGAGGAAAGTGAACCCGAGGAGGAAAGTGAACCCGAGGAGGAAAGTGAACCCGAGGAAGAAATACAGGAAATTACAAAAGACGAGTTCGAACTAGGAAAGAAACGAAAGGCTAATGAATTAGAAAATTCAAATCCCGAGTTTAGTAAGGATGATGTGGCACCAACTCCACTAGACACTACCACCCCTATTCCCGCTATTCCTATTCGTTCTATCCCGGCATCCAGTTCTTCAGCCCCACAGCCAAAATATAGGCAGACAGCCAGGATAAGCGTTAAGCGATTCTTTGAACCTAAACGTCCTAGAAAATAGACCAAACGATGCGCTGCCGTATTAAACCATGGGATCATATAATGTTTTGTATAATATTATTAGTGTGGTTTGCTTAATGTTCGATGTAAGATAAGCATATGTAAAATAGTGAAGTGTGAAATGCAATAATTTTCCATGGTTAAGTATTATTTAGATGGTAGTAATTGATTCTGTACTAAGCTATTAAGTATGGACATTAACGGGTAGGTACTACCCTAGATATAATTATAAAACGCTAATAAGAAGAAAAGGCTTTTATAATAATACCTGGTTCATATTATTAACAAGCTATAATGTACTATAAATACACACTACATCTATAATAATCCATGTGAATAATTATTTTCTTTCATTAGGAAATGGCGCGATTGAATCGAATGACGGAACAAGAAATCCAGGAACTCATCAATCAGCGAGTGAACGACAGAATGTTATGGGTCGAGGCTGCAAGAGGTGCTGCAGTTAACCCAAATCCTCGTGTGGGGTGCACTTACAAAACTTTTCAAGCTTGCAAGCCCTCATCATTCAGTGGAACAGAGGGACCAATCGGTTTAACCCGGTGAATAGAAAAGATGGAGACTGTGTTTAAAATCAGTGGTTGTGTTGAAAAGGACATGACCAAGTATGCATCGTGCACTTTACAAGATAGTGCACTCACGTGGTGGAAAAATTATGTGAAGGCTGTAGGAGGAGATGTAGCTTATGATACTCCGTGGGAAGAATTCAAAACAATGTTAATCAACGAATATTGTCCAAGGAACGAGGTTAGGAAGTTGGAAGATGAGTTACGAAGTCTGAAGGTTATTGGTACTGAAATCAAGAAAACTACAATCAGCGATTCATGGAATTAGTTTTGCTATGTCCTGAATTGGTTCCAACCGAAGAACGGAAGATTGAAATGTACAAAGATGGTTTGCCCAAAAAGGTCAAGGCAAACGTTACAGCATCGAAACCTAAGACAATTCATGAAGCTATAACCATGGCAAACGAGCTAATGGATCAGGTCATCATGGATAAGAAAGCATCCAATACTGATGTGAAGGTATCAGGTAACAAAAGAAAGTGGAATGGAAATTATGATCGAGGTAACCAACAACAATCTTTTAAGAAACAAGAAACCATACAAGGTGCAGGTAGTGGTTCAAGCTTTGGTTACAAAGGACAAAATCCTTTATGCAACCGATGCCACAAACATCACTCCGGCTACTGTAATATGGTATGCAACAAATGTAATCGAAAGGGTCATCTTGCTGAAGATTGTAGGGCTCTCGTTACAAATACAAATGATACCAAGACTCCTGCCACCAATGCAAATAGAACTGCTTTGGCTACCATTACTTGTTATGGGTGTGGAAAACAAGGTCACTATAAGAGCCAGTGTCCGAATCCAGAGAAGAATAATGGATCTGCACGTGGAAGAGCATTTGTTATTAATGCTAGAGAGGCGTGTGAAGACCCGGAGCTTGTTACGGGTACGTTTACCATTAATAACTTATCCGCATCTATTATATTTGATACTGGTGCCGATAGAAGTTACGTGAGTAGAGGCTTTTACGCTAAATTGAATTGTTCATCATTACCTCTAGATGCTAAGTACATGATTGAGTTAGCTAATGGTAAACTAATTAAAGCCGATAAAATTTGCCGTGATTGTAAAATAAATTTAGCCGGAGAAACATTTAAAATTGACTTAATACTCGTAGAATTAGGAAGTTTTGATGTAATAGTCGGCATGGACTGGATGTCCAAAGTAGGAGCTGAAGTTGTGTGTGCCAAGAAGGCAATTCGCATTCCTTGTAAGGATAGAATGCCGGTGATGATTTATGGAGAGAAGGGTAACTCAAAGCTAAAACTCATTAGTTATTTGAAAGCTCAAAAGTGCTTGAAGAAAGGGTGCTATGCTATCTTAGCACATGTTAATAAAGTCGAAAAGAAAGAAAAAGAGAAGTGCATCAACGACGTGCCTGTGGCAAGAGATTTTCCTGAAGTTTTTCCGGAAGAGTTGCCGGGATTACCTCCATTTAGATCTGTAGAATTTCAAATAGATTTAGTACCAGGAGCCGCACCAGTGGCTCGTGCTCCATATAGACTTGCACCGTCCGAGTTAAAAGAACTTCAGAGTCAGTTAAAAGAATTACTAGATCGTGGATTCATACGACCAAGTACTTCACCGTGGGGAGCTCCAATTTTATTCGTCAAGAAGAAAGACGGATCTTTCCGAATGTGTATAGATTATCGTGAATTAAATAAGTTAACTATCAAGAATCGGTATCCACTACCGAGAATTGACGACTTATTTGATCAACTCCAAGGATCATGTGTGTACTCGAAAATTGACCTAAGATCGGGCTATCATCAATTACGTGTCAAAGAAGAAGATATACCGAAAACTGCTTTTCGGACACGCTACGGTCATTACGAATTTTTGGTCATGCCGTTTGGATTGACGAATGCGCCAGCTGTATTCATGGACCTCATGAATCGAGTTTGTAGTCCATATTTAGATAAGTTTGTTATCGTTTTCATTGATGATATTCTTATCTATTCCAAGAGTGAGCAAGAGCATGAGCAGCATTTAAGGTTGATATTAGAGTTGTTGAGAAAAGAACAGCTATATGCTAAATTTTCTAAATGTGCTTTCTGGTTGAAAGAAGTGCAATTTCTTGGCCACGTTGTTAGTAGCAAAGGAATTCAGGTTGATCCAGCAAAAATTGAAGCCATTGAAAAATGGGAGACTCCTAAGACACCAATGCAGATACGCCAATTTTTGGGTTTAGCCGGTTATTATAGAAGGTTTATTCAAGATTTTTCCCGAATAGCTAAGCCGTTGACAGCGTTAACGCAAAAAGGGAAGAAATATGAATGGACTTCTGAGCAGGAGAGTGCATTTCAATTACTGAAAAAGAAGTTGACTACGGCGCCTATTTTATCGTTACCAGAAGGGAACGATGATTTTGAAATATATTGTGACGCTTCGCGACAAGGTTTTGGTTGCGTTCTTATGCAACGGAAGAAAGTTATTGCATACGCATCCCGACAATTAAAGATTCACGAGCAGAATTATACGACGCATGATCTAGAACTGGGAGCAGTCGTGTTTGCATTGAAGATATGGAGACACTACTTGTATGGGGTTAAATGCACTGTGTTTACTGATCATAAAAGCCTTCAACATATTTTCGATCAAAAATAGCTGAACATGAGGCAACGTAGGTGGGTCGAGCTGATAAACGACTATGATTGTGAAATTCGTTATCATCCCGGGAAGGCGAACGTGGTGGCCGATGCTCTAAGCAGAAAGGAACGAGAACCAATTCGAGTACGAGCGATGAACATAAAAATTCGCATGAATCTCAACTCACAAATCAAAGAAGTTCAACGAGAAGCACTTACTAAAGAAAACATAAGAAATGAAATAATGAAGAAGTATGAGAAGCAACTCGTTATACGGGAAGACGGAATTCGATATTTTGCAAACCGTATTTGGGTACCGAAGTTGGGTGGATTAAGGAAGTTGATATTGAATGAGGCACATAAGACAAGATACTCGATACATCCTGGATTTGGAAAGATGTATCAAGATCTTAAGACGCATTATTGGTGGCCTAATTTAAAGACAGACGTTGCAACATATGTTGGGGAGTGTTTAACTTGTTCCAAAGTCAAAGCAGAACACCAAAAGCCGTCAGGATTACTTCAACAACCAGAAATCCCAGAATGGAAATGGGACGGTATTACCATGGATTTCATCACGAAGTTACCAAAGACTGCCTGGGGATACGACACTATTTGGGTAATTGTTGATCGTCTTACCAAATCTGCACATTTCTTGCCTATAAAGGAAACGGATAGAATGGAGAAATTATTACGATTATATATAAAGGAAATAGTTTCAAGGCATGGAATACCTATTTCCATTATATCTGATCGTGATAGTAGATTTACCTCAAAGTTCTGGCAATCACTACAGGAGGCCCTAGGAACTCGTTTGGATATGAGCACCGCATATCATCCGCAAACCAACGGGCAGAGTGAAAGAACAATTCAGACTCTTGAAGACATGCTCAGGGCATGTGTGATCGATTTTGGAAACGGATGGGATAAGTATTTACCGTTAGCAGAATTCTCGTATAATAATAGTTATCATGCGAGCATTAAAGCTGCACCATTCGAAGCATTGTATGGAAGGAAGTGTAGATCTCCTATCTGTTGGAATGAAGTAGGAGATCGACATTTAACTGGTCCCGAGATCATACACGAAACGACTGAGAAGATAGTACAAATCAAGGAGAGATTGAAAACAGCCCGTAGTCGCCAAAAGAGCTACGCCGATGTCCGAAGGAAACCATTAGAGTTTCAGATCGATGACATGGTTATGCTAAAGGTGTCACCTTGGAAAGGTGTGATACGTTTTGGAAAAAGGGGTAAACTGAACCCAAGATATGTAGGCCCGTTCAAGATCATCGAACGCATTGGACCGGTAGCTTATCGACTCGAGTTACCGCAACAACTCGCCGGAGTACATAATACCTTTCACGTCTCTAACCTTAAGAAGTGTCTTGAAAAGGAAGACCTCACCATTCCTCTTGAAGAAATCCATGTCGACGAGAAACTACAATTCGTCGAAGAACCAATCGAAATCATGGATCGTGAAGTTAAACAGCTCAAGCAGAGCAACATACCGATCGTTAAGGTTCGTTGGAATGCTCGAAGAGGTCCCGAGTTTACGTGGGAACGGGAGGATCAGATGAAACAAAAGTATCCACACTTGTTTCTCGATGAAACAAAATAGGTACAATTTTAAAATTTCGGGACGAAATTTATTTAACGGGGAGGTAATGTAACGACCCGCACTTTTTTGATCGTTCTATACTTATAAGATTAATATTTAAATAAATTAAACCTTACCAACATGATAAGCAATCCAAATTGTCGAGACTTATGTTTTTCGAAAAGAGTGTTACACAACGTTTGACCGTCTAGTTTGACCGATGATATCACGAACTATACAATATATGATAATTATACGTTTGTGTATATATATGTATATATACATATTTAACATGACCTAAGAATGTTTTAATATCTCATTTTGTATTAATAACAATAAGTTATAAGTATATTTTGAAACTACTAACTTAAGTTTTCAAAACGATAACCATACGTAACGTTATTTGACTTAAATACTTATGACCTATAATGTTTATACATATATCGTATAAGTAATGTATTTAATCACTTTTAAAGACTTAAATACATAAAACAATATAAGTATATTTACAAAAGATAACTATATTTGAATCCTCGTTCCGTTTTCTCAAAGATTTCTATACGTATACCTAGGGTATATGTACCCGTATCATACGCAGCTTCTAGATGTATTTACTATTGGTATATACCAATAAAAATCTGCTCCTTAGCAGCCTTAAATGATTAAGAAACATGTGGAACCAACCATTTGTCAAGTAGCATGAATTATTTAGCAAGAAAATAAAGTTAGGTATCTTTTTTTTCCTTTATAACCTAAAAACGTTTTTATGCATGCACACCATTTCTTCACCCCATTTTCTCATACTTACACTTCCATTTCTCTCTCAAAATACTCTTAACTTCATACTTGATCATCTCCAAGCATTTTCCCCATCATTTAGCTTCAAAAACAACACTTAAACCTCATAAGAAAACCTTACAAAAACACTTCAAGAAATCCTTCCAAGAACACCAACTTACTTCCAATCTTTCATCCACTTCCATCACCCTTTTGGTTCTAGGTTCTTACTCCTCTTTTACAACAACCTTGTCCAAGGAACTTGAGGTAGAATCTATGTTCATAACCTTATTCGATTCATATATATATAGCTATCTTATTTTGTGGTATAAAATTTTAACAACAAGAACATAGTTTGAATGTTTTCAAACTTGTTTGCAAACTAAATAGATCCTTCTAACTTAACTTTTAAAATATTCCAAGACCTGTAATATAACTTAAATATATGCTAATTTAACAAGGTATAACTTGGTTTTTCAAAGATTATCTTAAAAACTGTTTTTACGACGTCGGAGTGCCACCGGGGGCTGTTTTGGGTTGGATAATTAAAAACCATCTTAAACTTTGAATTGGAGGTTTATTTTTTGGAAAAATGATTTTTACTATGAATATGATAACACATAAAAATTTCATGATTTAACTCAAAGTATAAGTATTTTTAGAAAAATAATCATTTAAGGTTGTTTACATGATGGAAAATGATTAACTTCATAAGTTTCACTAAAGTTTGACCTATGCCGTGTGATTTTGAATACAAACTAAGGTATTTACAGTTCATAGTCTTAAAGAGGGACTCGATCCAAGGAGATGGAAAGTTGAATCAACGAAAACGGAGTTGTAACGAAGAAACTATGACCGAAACAAAATCGGATATCCAAGACTAGTTTAGCCACGAAAATAATTGGGAAAAATTAAATAAATCACATCTTTTTAAGTTAACATGATATTTTATATATATGTACTTATAATTCAATTTTATATGGTTCAGGATCACCCGTAAACAACACGAGAAGATTAATCATAAGATTCCATGATTGTACGCAACACGTCATTTGACAACACCGGTACTTTATGTACGCAACACGTCATTTGACAACACCGGTACCGTGGGTCAAGATTAATCTCGACCAATACATATACGATGGGGTTTTATTTATTTCGTTGGGGGTTTTATTTATTTCATTGCGGGTATATTAAACATCTACAAATGAACCATTAAAATTGAATTACTAACAACGAACTGCTAACTACGGACTAAGGAATTATTCAAAGTATTAAAAGTATAACAAGTATATATATGAGACGTTTGTTTAAAAAGAAAAGGTATTGATATATTATATATGGATAGGTTCGTGATATCAACCGGAGACCAAGTCAAATTATATATATCTTCAAGACGAAAGTGAGTATATAGTCCCACTTTTAAACTCTAAATATTTCGGGATGAGAATACATGTATTTTATGTTTTACGTTATGGACACAAGTAACTGAAAAATATATTCTACGTTGAGTTGTACCACTGGCATACTTCCCTGTAGCTTGGTAACTAATATTTACAGCGGTATTGTAAACGCGAATCCTGTTGATAGATCTATCGGGCCTGACAACCCCAACCGGACTGGACGACCAGTATTCAACGGTTGCACAGTACTTCGTTTCGTGACTACACTTGGTACGGTGTAGTAAGATTTCATAATAAAGGGAATATGCGACGTGATTAAATGTTAAGTATGGTTACCAAGTGCTCAACCACTTAGAATATTTTTATTAAACTGTTTATATACGAAATCTTGTGGTCTATATATATATATTGCTGCCGGCATTAAACCTATATCTCACCAACTTTATGTTGACCTTTTAAAACATGTCTATTCTCAGGTGATTACTAAAGCTTCCGCTGCATTATGTTGAATTTGAGCAGGATCTTGCGTACGCATATTTGTGTCAAAAATAAAACTGCATACCCAAGGATTTGTGTTGTAAAATATGCTCGAAATCGTGTTGTTATCATTATATGTAAAGTTTGTAAGTCGAAGATTATCGCTAAACGATAATCATCTTTTTATTGTCTAAAGCTTGTAACAAAAATAATGGTTATGGTTTGTAATGTATAATATATGCAGTTTCTCTTTTAAAAATGTCGCATATAGAGGTCAATACCTCGCAATGAAATCATACGTTATCTAACACGTTCTTATGGTTAAGGACGGGTTATGACATTTGTAAAAAGACAAATCACTTGGAGAAAGATTGTTTCCACAAAGGGAAGCCACAATGCAATAACTGCAAAAGATTTGGACATCTAGAAAAAGATTGTCGTTTAAAACAAAATCACCGGGCTAACTACACAGAAGAAAATGAAGATATACCGGAGAACAAAAACCAGTTATTCTATGCCTGCCATGTTGCGAATGAACAAAGGGACGACACTTGGTTCATCGACAGTGGGTGCAGCAATCACATGACAGGAGATGAGAAGCTATTTCATAGTATCAACACCTCCGTTAAGTCCCGCGTCAAACTTGGGAATGGAGCGCTTGTTGACACTAAAGGCAAAGGTACAATAACTGTTCAAACTAACAACTGCAATCGATGTGTTAATGACGTTCTTCTAGTACCAAGCTTAGCAAGTAACTTGCTAAGTGTTGAACAAATGATGGAGCACGGATACTCTTTACTCTTCGAAGATAAATCATGTGTTATTCGTGACAAGAAAAACAACTATAAATTAATAGCCGAAGTGCCAATGGAGAACCGCAACTTATTCTTCGTTGGCAGTATATCAGAGATACGACCATGAAAGTTCAAGTCGAAGAATCATGGCTATGGCATCGAAGATTTGGCCACTTTAACTTTCACGCACTAAAAATCCTCCAACAGAAGAATATGATGAAAGACTTGCCGAACATAGAAGAGATCACTGACACGTGTGAAAGCTGTATGATGGGCAAGCAACATCGAAAACCTTTCCCTCGTGATAAAGCTTGGAGAGCGAAAGGTATACTAGAGCTGGTGCACACTGACGTTTGTGGACCAATGAGGACCCCGTCTCTTAATCAAAACAGGTACTTTATTCTCTTCATCGATGATTATTCTAGAATGACGTGGGTGTATTTCATGCGTGAAAAATCGGAAGTATTTACGATATTCAAGAAGTTTAAGAACTTCGTAGAAAAAAGCAGTGGCCATTATATAAAAACACTAAGGAGTGATAGAGGAAAAGAATACACCTCTACACAGTTTAATAAATTCTGTGAAGATGAAGGAGTTAGACGCCAACTCACTGTTGGTTACGCCCTTGAGCAAAATGGCGTCTCTGAACGCAAAAATAGAACTGTAATGGAAATGGCCAAAACAATGATACACGAAAAAGGCCTTCCAAACAGTTTCTGGGCTGAAGCTGTATATACAGCTGTATATATACTAAATCGATGTCCCACGAAAAAGACTCCTATTGAGGCATGGAGTGGAAGGAAACCGTCGGCGAAACATCTACGAGTATTTGGATCTATCTGCTACATCCATATTCCAAAGGAGAAACGTCACAAGCTCCAAGAAAAATCAGAGAAGGGAATATTCTTGGGTTATAGCACACAGTCAAAAGGCTACCGAGTCTATAATCTGAAGACAAATAAGATCGTGATCAGTCGAGACGTGGAGTTTGATGAAGACGCTTCTTGGAATTGGGAGAAAGATAAAGTTGAAAGACAAACATATCTGCCGCAGATATCTATGGAAACTCCAGCTCAACAACCACTACAAATGGAGCATTCTCAACAACAGGAAAGCACAGGAGAAACAAGTCCTACTACACCAACTTCTCCGTTGACAAGATTACCTTTGACGCAAGACGAGTCAAGCCCAGAGTCCACACCTGGAAGAGTCAAAGCGTTAGCAGAGGTATACGAGGCATGTAACTTTACAACCATAGAACCTAAAAGCTATGAAGTTGCAGCCAAAGATGAAAAATGGGTGACTGCTATGAACGAAGAAATCAGAATGATCGAGAAAAACAACACATGGGAGTTAGTTGATCATCCCACAGATAAAGAAATCATTGGAGTTAAGTGGGTTTACAAAAAAAAGCTCAACCCTGATGGATCTATACAAAAACACAAAGCAAGGCTGGTAGCTAAAGGCTACTCGCAACAACCAGGAGTCGACTACACCGAAACCTACGCACCTGTAGCACGACTGGATACTATACGAGCACTTGTGGCGCTAGCAGCACAACGAAGGTGGAAGATTCACCAACTAGATGTAAAATCAGCCTTTCTAAATGGGTATCTCGAAGAAGAAATATATGTAGAGCAACCACAAGGGTTCATTCAGAAAGGAAAAGAAAATCAAGTCCTAAAACTAAAGAAAGCCTTATATGGACTTAAACAAGCGCCACACGCATGGTATAGCGGCATTGACAGCTACTTCACAAGTTCAGGGTTCAGGAGGAGTCAAAGTGAGCCCACACTCTACATCAAAACCCAAGGTAACTCTGACACTCTCATTCTTTCCTTGTATGTCGATGATCTTATATATACGGGAAACAATGAGAGAATGATACAAGAGTTTAAAGAAGACATGATGAAAACGTTTGAGATGAGCGACCTTGGTTTGATGCGCTATTTTCTTGGCATCGAAATCAGTCAAGAAAAGGAAGGCATCTTCATATGCCAAAAGAAATACACAGAAAATCTCCTGAAAAAGTTTAAACTATACGGTTGTAAAACCGTCGCGACGCCACTAGTTGCCAATGAGAAGATGAGAAAAGAAGATGGATCGAAGAAAGCGGACGCTTCAAAATTCAGAAGTCTCATTGGAAGTCTACTATATCTAACAGCAACAAGACCAGACATCATGTACGCAACGAGTCTGCTATCTAGGTACATGCAAAACCCCACTCAAATACATTATGGAGCTTCTAAAAGAATATTAAGATATTTGCAAGGTACCATGGACTATGGTATATGGTACAAGCCGACTACAGTTTCGAAGCTTCATGGATACACAGATAGTGATTGGGCCGGATCAGTGGATGACATGAGAAGTACTTCAGGATACGCATTCACACTTGGATCTGGTGTATTCTCATGGGCATCAAAGAAACAAGAAACAGTGGCACAATCATCAGCCGAAGCCGAGTATATCGCAGCCGCTAACTCAGCTAATCAAGCAAAATGGCTAAGAAGAATACTTGAAGACATGGGCGAAAAACAAGATGAAGCTACTCAAATATTATGCGACAACAAGTCTGCAATTGCAATGGCAAAGAATCCTGTGTTTCATGGAAGAACAAAACACATTGATATCAAATATCACTTCTTACGAGAAGTCACCGCTAAGAAAGAGATTGAATTAAAATATTGCAAAACTGAAGAGCAGATTGCAGACATATTCACCAAAGCACTTCTAAGACCAAAGTTCGAGTTCCTACGCAACATGCTCGGAGTAACCTCGAAAAACATTAAGGAGGAGTGTTAAAATGTTAATGTTTTTCAAGAAATAATCTAGATTAGTCTAGTATTAATTAGTTGACATAGATATTTAATACTAGATATTTATGAGGTATTTAGTAGAAGTTACTAGATAATTAAAATATCTAAGATAGTTTAGCTAGTTCATAAAAATCAGAGAATGCTAAAAGCATTCCACCGACATACTTAGCATATAAATTGACATATGATCTTGCAATTTGTATAGACACCAACACATACAAAAATTAAGCAATAAAGGTTTGCTTTCCAAAAAGTCTTCTACTATTTACCAACATCCCTCTTTTAATTAAATCAACTAAAACATCAATATTTTATAATATCTAAATTTAAACTAATCAAGTTCTAAATTTACAACTAATTTTAACAATAACTAACCAACTCTATAAAACCTTTTAGAGTATGGAAACTTAAAATATTAGATGGAATTTAACGAGTATTCCATATTCCGGTAAAGAAGTAAATCAAATCCAAAACCATGGATATTCAAATCAAAGATATATTTAAATCTTTCTGTATCCTCTTCGTACATCATAATCGAGCATAATACATATATGTGCTTTATTTTTTGTTAGTAGAACTTATAAAAATCAAGAATAAGTTCGATAAAAATTTGATTGAGTACATTCAATCGCGATATGTGGATCTAATTAATTAACCCATTCTTGCTTCTACTAATGGGTGTTGATACATCGTCATTTAAATAATGCATAAAACTTTATTTACGGACTGATTTCTTCAAACATAAAAAATATGTATATTCGCATCGTAAATAAAATCATTCATTTAACGTCTTTCAGAATATATGGCTTTATTAGTTCTCAAAATTAAACCAAGCACGTTCTAATTACGGCGGATACAATTGTTCTGGATAATTAGATCTTTAACAAAAAACCGTTTTATTCATATGTATATCCGCATATAACCTGTTCATTCGATTCAGACAAAATAATAAAAAATTTACAGGTGTTGATGAATCTGAATCACGAACTAATTTTCTGATTAGTGATAATAACCACGAGACTTGTAGCCGGGGTCCCACGGATGGCGCCATTTGATCAAGCATATTTCCACCGAATGCTAGAGATACGCTTGAGTGCAACAGAGGAGAGTTTGTTATGTACAGCGGCTTTAACCTCCGGTCCGGTTACCGTGATAACCCTAGCTGAGATGATGATTCCGGGAGGGTGGTTATGGCTGTTTGGCCGCCATCGAGGCGTGTCGATTTGCGGCTAGGGAAAACCCTACACTTGTGTAGGTAAAACCCTAGAGGGAGAGGAGAGCGTTTATTCTTCTAATTGATGTTTAGGGTAGAAGTCATGCCCTTTAATTATAGAGGCATATTAGGGTTTTGAGGGGAAAGGATAGCGGGCCTCTAATGGACCAGGCTTAAAGGAAGGCCTAAGTAATAGCCCGATGCGCTATGCGATCATCAATTACTACCTCAAGTTTAGTAGGTAAACCTACTGGAAGTGACAAGAAAATGATCTAGCTTCAAAGGATCTTGGATGGCTTGAAAGTTCTTGAAGTAGAATCATGACACGAAAACAAGTTCAAGTAAGATTTTTACTCGAATTAAGATAGCTTATAGTTATAGAAATCGAATCAAAGTTTGAATATGAATTATACCTTGAATTAGAATGATAACTTACTATAAATATCCGAGGTTTCTTGATCTTAGATGATTACTTGGAATTGATTAGAAAGCTTGGAAGTAGACTTGTAAACTTGAAAGTGTTCTTGAAGTGTTTTTGAGTAGTTGTTTTGTAAGTTGTTTTATGTATGGATTTAAAAGCTAGATTGATGTCGATTTTGATGAAGATGATGAAGAACACTTAGAACATCAAGAGAGAATTTGAGAGAGATCAATTTGATGCATAAAAATTGGAAAATGAAAGTGATATGGTTGGTGGCGAATTTCGTGAACCATGGCTTGTCATATAGCCTCCATTACTTTGTATTTTTGTGAGATATTTCATGCTAGTTTTCAAATGATGGTTCCCACATGTCTTGGTGACTCACAAGGGCTGCTAAGAACTGATCATTGAAGTGTATATATCAATAGTATGTACATCTAGGAGCTGTGTATTGTACGAGTACGAATACGGGTGCATACGAGTAGAATTGTTGATGAAAATGAATGAGAATGAAATTGTAGGCATTTTTGTTAAGTAGAAGTACTTTGATATATGTCTTAAAGTCTTTCAAAAATGTACTAATACATCTTAATATACTACATGTATATACATTTTAACTGAGTCGTTAAGTCATCGTTAGTCGTTACATGTAAGTGTTGTTTTGAAACCTTTAAGTTAACGATCTCATTTAATGTTATTAACCCATTGTTTATTATATCTAATGAGATGTTAAATTATTACATTATCATGATATTATGATGTATGAATATATCTTAATATGATATATATACATTAAAATGTCGTTACAACGATAATCATTACATATATGTCTTGTTTCGCAATTCTTAAGTTAGTAGTCTTGTTTTTACATATGTAGTTCATTGTTAACATACTTAATGATATATATAATTATCATTTTATAATGTTAAATATAGTGTAACAATATCTTAATATGATACATATGTATTTAGTAAGACGTTGTTATAACGATAATCGTTATATATATCGTTTCGAATTTCTTGACTTAGTAATCTCATAACCCATTGTTAATATACCTATTGAGATACTTACTTATCCTAATATCATGTTAACTATATATATATATATATATATATATATATATATATATATATATATATATATATATATATATATATATATATATATATATATATATATAGTTTTTACAAGTTTTTAACGTTCGTGAATTACCGGTCAACTTGGGTAGTCAATTGTCTTCATGAAACCTATTTCAAATAATCAAGTCTTAACAAGTTTGATTGCTTAACATGTTGGAAACATTTAATCATGTAATTATCAATTTCATTTAATAAATGTAAACATGAAAAAGTTTGGGTCACTACAGTACCTACCCGTTAAATAAATTTTGTCCCGAAATTTTAAGCAGTGGGAGGTGTTGACGTATCTTCTGGAAATAGGTGCTGGTATTTCTTCTTCATCTAATCTTCACGTTCCCAGGTGAACTCGGGTCCTCTACGAGCATTCCATCGAACCTTAACAATTGGTATTTTATTTTGCTTAAGTCTTTTAACCTCACGATCCATTATTTCGACGGGTTCTTCGATGAATTGAAGTTTTTCATTGATTTGGATTTCGTCTAACGGAATAGTGAGATCTTCTTTAGCAAAACATTTCTTCAGATTCGAGACATGAAAAGTATTATGTACGCCGGCGGGTTGTTGAGGTAATTCAAGTTGGTAAGCTACTGGTCCGACACGATCTATAATCTTAAATGGCCCAATGTACCTTGGATTTAGTTTCCCCCGTTTACCAAATCGAACAACGCCTTTCCAAGGTGAAACCTTAAGCATGACCATCTCTCCAATTTAAAATTCTATATCTTTTCTTTTAAGGTCCGCGTAACTCTTTTGTCGATTTTGGGCGGCTTTCAATCGTTGTTGAATTTGAATGATCTTCTCGGTAGTTTCTTGGATTATCTCTGGACCCGTAATTTGTCTATCCCCAATTTCACTCCAACAAATCGGAGACCTTCACTTTCTACCATAAAGTACCTCAAACGGTGCCATCTAAATACTCGAGTGGTAACTGTTGTTGTAGAAAAACTCTGCTAACGGTAGATGTCGCTCTCAACTATTTCCAAAATCAATAACACATGCTCGTAGCATGTCTTCAAGTGTTTGTATCGTCCTTTCGCTCTGCCCATCAGTTTGTGGGTGATAGGCAGTACTCATGTCTAGACGAGTTCCCAATGCTTATTGTAACGTTTGCCAAAATCTTGAAACAAATCTACCATCCCTATCAGAGATAATAGAGACTGGTACTCCATGTCTGAAGACGACTTCCTTCAAGTATAGTCGTGCCAACTTCTCCATTTTGTCATCTTCTCTCATTGGCAGAAAGTGCGCTAATTTGGTGAGATGATCGACTATTACCCAAATAGTGTCATAACCACTTGCAGTCCTTGCAAATTTAGTAATGAAATCCATAGTAATGTTTTCCCATTTCCATTCTGGGATTTCAAGTTGTTGAAGTAGACCTGATGGTTTCTGATGTTCAGCTTTTACCTTAGAACACGTCAAACATTCTCCTACGTATTTAGCAATATCAGCTTTCATACCCGGCCACCAAAAATGCTTCTTGAGATCTTGGTACATGTTTCCCGCTCCGGGATGTATTGAGTATCTGGTTTTATGTGCTTCTCTAAGTACCATTTCTCTCACATCTCCAAACTTTGGTACCCAAATTCTTTCAGCCCTATACCGGGTTCCGTCTTCCCTAATATTAAGATGTTTCTCTGAACCTTTGGGTATTTCATCCTTCAAATTTCTCTCTTTTAAAACTCCCTGTTGCGCCTCCTTTATTTGAGTAGTAAGGTTAGTATGAATAATTATATTCATAGCTTTTACCCGTATAGGTTCTCTGTCCTTTCTACTCAAAGCGTTGGCTACCACATTCGCCTTCCCCGGGTGGTAACGAATCTCAAATTCGTAATCATTCAACAACTCAATCCACCTACGCTGCCTCATGTTCAGTTGTTTCTGATTAAATATATGTTGGAGACTTTTGTGGTCGGTATATATAATACTTTTGACCCCATATAAATAGTGCCTCTAAGTCTTTAATGCAAAAACAACAGCGCCCAATTCCAAATCGTGAGTCGTATAATTTTGTTCGTGAATCTTCAATTGTCTGGAGGCATAAGCAATTACCTTCGTTCGTTGCATTAATACATAACCAAGACCTTGCTTTGAAGCGTTACAATAAATCACAAAATCATCATTCCCTTCAGGCAATGATAATATCGGTGCCGTAGTTAACTTTTTCTTCAACAATTGAAATGCTTTCTCTTGTTCATCCTTCCATTCAAATTTCTTCCCTTTATGCGTTAATGCAGTCAAGCGTTTTGCTATTTTGGAAAAATCTTGGATGAATCTTCTGTAGTAACCAGCCAATCCTAAAAATTGGTGTATATGTTTCGGAGTTTTCGGGGCTTTCCACTTTTCAACAGTTTCAACCTTTGCCGGATCCACCTGAATACCTTCTTTGTTCACTATGTGACCGATGAATTGAACTTCTTCCAATCAAAATGCACACTTTGAAAACTTAGCATACAGTTTTTCTTTCCTCAACAATTCTAGCACTTTTCTCAAATGCTCTTCGTGCTCTTGATCATTCTCTGAGTAAATAAATATGTCATCGATGAAAATAATGACAAACTTGTTAAGGTATGGTCCACACACTCGGTTCATGAGGTCCATGAACACAGCTGGTGCATTAGTCAAACCAAAAGGCATAACCATAAACTCGTAATAACCGTAACGTGTCCTAAAAGCAGTCTTCGGAATATCATCCTCCTTCACCCGCATTTGATGATACCCAGAACGTAAATCAATCTTCGAATAAACTGACGAACCTTGGAGTTGATCAAACAAGTCATCAATTCTTGGCAGTGGATAACGGTTCTTGATGGTAAGTTTGTTCAACTCTCGGTAGTCGATACACAACCTGAATGTACCATCCTTCTTTTTGACAAACAAAACAGGAGCTCCCCACGGTGATGTGCTTGGTAGTATGGAACCACGCTCTAAAAGTTCTTGTAATTGACTTTGGAGTTTCTTCATTTCACTGGGTGCGAGTCTGTATGGAGCACGAGCTATTGGTGCAGCTCCTGGTACAAGATCTATTTGAAATTCAACAGATCGGTGTGGAGGTAGTCCCGGTAATTCTTTCGGAAATACATCTAGAAATTCTTTTGCGATAAGAACATCATTGATGTTCTTTTCTTCTGTTTGTACCTTCTCGACGTGTGCTAGAATGGCATAGCAACCTTTTTTTTATTAGTTTTTGCGCCTTCAAATTACTAACAAGATTTAGCTTCGCGTTGCTCTTTTCTCCGTACACCATTAAGGGTTTCCCTTTTTCTCGTACAATGCGAATTGCATTTTTGTAACAGACGATCTCTGCTTTCACCTCTTTCAAACAGTCCATGCCGATTATCACATCAAAACTCCCTAACTCTACTGGTTTCAAATCAATCTTAAACGTTCCGCTAACCAGTTTAATTTCTCTATTCTGACATATTTTATCTGCTGTAATTAATTTACCATTTGCTAATTCGAGTAAAAACTTATTCTCCAATGGCGTTAATGGGCAACTTAATTTAGCACAAAAATCTCTACTCATATAGCTTCTATGCGCACTCGAATCAAATAAAACATAAGCAGGTTTATCGTCAATAAGAAACGTACCCGTAACAAGCTCCGGTTCTTCCTGCGCTTCAACCGCACTAATGTTGAAGACTCTTCCACAGTTTTGGCCATTATTATTTACTTCGTTCGGGCATGCAGTTTTGTAATGGCCCGTCTTTCTGCACCCAAAACAAGTAATGGCGGCATTAAATGTTCCTACATTATTTGTTCCTTTAATCCTGTTAATCTTCGGTCCATAGATTCCACACTTTGCAGCACTGTGACCCGTTCTTTTGCATTTTGTGCATAACTCCCTACAGTAATTATCCTGATGGTATTTCTCACACCTTAAGCACCTGGTTTTCTGCCTCATATTGTCATTATTATTGTTGTTGGGACGATTGTTGTTGTTGTTGGGATGGTTGTTGTTGCGATTGATGTTGCGGTTGTTGGGATAGTTGGTGCGATTGTTGTTGTAATTGTTGTTGTTGTTGTATTGGTGACCCTTGTCACTGTTTTCCTCCCACTTTCTCTTGACTTGTTTCGTGTTGGCTTCTTCGGCTGCCTGTTCTTTAATCCTTCCCTCAATCTGATTTATGAGTTTGTGAGCCATTCGACTTGCCTTTTGTATAGAGGCGGGCTCTTGTGAACTCACATCTTCTTGAATCCTTTCCGGTAACCCTTTTACAAATGCGTCGATTTTATCTTCTTCATCTTCGAATGCTCCTGAACACAATAGGCACAACTCTGTAAATCGTCGTTCGTACGTGGTAATGTCGAAACCTTGCGTTCGTAATCCTCTAAGCTCTACCTTGAGCTTATTGATCTCGTTTCTGGGATGGTACTGCTCGTTCATCAAGTGCTTGAATGCTGACCACAGTAATGCGTAAGCAGCATCTTGTCTCACCTGCTTGAGATAGTTGTTCCACCATGTTAACGCAGTACCTGTGAAGGTATGCGTAGCGTACTTTACTTTGTCTTCTTCAGTACATTTACTCATGGCAAACACCGATTCAACCTTTTCCAGTGTACCTTTTTAATCCGATTGGACCCTCAGTTCCATCGAATTCCAAAGGTTTACATGCAGTGAATTCTTTGTAGGAGCATCCTACACGATATCTTGTGGAATTAGTTCCACTGCTAGAACCAGAGTTATTGTTGTTATTTTGCATTGCGGCCTGCACTGCGGCTATGTTCGCAGCAAGGAAAACACGGAAGTCTTCCTCACTCATGTTCATGTTCTGACGAGTAGTCGGTGTCATTTCCTTCAAAAATAGCCAAAAGAATTAAGTTAATCATATAAAATATTAAGAGTAGTCAATAGTATTTCATAGCATAATATGAACTTATTTATAAAAGCTTTTTCTTCATATTAGCGTTTTATATTTTTTCCATTCGGGTAGTACCTACCCGTTAAGTTTATACTTAGTAGCTAATATACAATTCAACTACTACAATTCTATATGAAAAACTGATTTCAATAATATTTTGCGTTCAAACTTTTATACAATATTTTACAAACTTACAATACCGCTATTTTACACACAGCATAAAATATAGCACACAATAACTTTGATACAAGGCAATTGTGAAGACAATTCTAGTTAATACGCAAGTCGTTCAGCAAAAGCAATAAAGACACGTAATTCATAAGTCCAGAAAAAAGTCATGCATTCGGGTTTTACTAGTATTATTTCCCATCGTTGGTCTTGTGGAAAATAACCGTTGTGGTCATTGGCAAGACAGCATGTTGTAACGTCGTCAAAAGGACGAGGGTTACGTAATGCCCAACAGCCCCGTAACAATCTAAAAACCTTATTTCTCACCCCAACTACTGAATCCGACACTTGTGGGAATGTTTTATTTAACAGTTGCAATCCGATGTTCTTTTTCTCATTTTGGTGAGAAGCGAACATCACTAATCTGTAAACATAACATGCTTCTTTATGTTGTATGTTTGAAGCTTTTTCTAAAGAACGAAGTCTTATGTTGGGATATGTGGATTCAAAATAGGTTCTCAACCCGTAGCGTAAAATTGCATCTGGGTTTCCCGCATTTAATGCCTTAAAGAAAACACGGCGTAACTTAAAGTCTCCCCAATGTGATATACCCCATCTTTTAAAAGAATGCCTTTTATAAACTAAGGCATGCTTGGAACGTCTTTCAAATGTCCAACAAACTAATTTCACCGTAAATAATTGTGCCGATGAATTCTGACCGACTCTAGACAAGATTTCATCAATCATATCCCCTGGTAGGTCTTCTAAAATTTTTGGTTGTCTATCCTTAACGTCCATTGTGTGTTTTATAATGTAAAATAGACAAGAATTAGATTTGTAAAAGATAGTTAACAAACAATACAAGCAATTTTTACATATATCATCAAAGTACAAGCACACTACAATACATAGATTACACAACATGATTACTCCTCTTCATTCCGACTCACTTGTTTCTTCCTCTTCGGACTTGGTTCGTTTAGCTAATTTCCTAGGGATATATGATGTTCCTCTAATACTAGCCGTTGTTTTCACAAATGGTTTAGAAAAACCTGGTGGCTTAGATGTCCCCGGGTTATAGTTAAAACTTAAGAAATACGGGTGTTGACGGTATTTCCCATCGGGTTATTTCATGTTAACATAAAGTTCATCGGGGTTGGAATTAGATTTCTCTATTTTGATACGTTTTCCCTTATTGTTTTCTTTTGCTTTTTCAAATTAGGTCGGGGTAATTTCTATAACATCATCGGAATCCTCATCGGGATCTGATTCATCAGAAAATTGGTAATTTTCCCAATATTTTGCTTCCTCAGCGGAAACACCATTGACCATTTTTAACTTTGGTCCATTGGTTGAGGATTTTCTTTTATTTATCTGTTTTTCTATGGTTTCTAATATTTCCTCCTCCGGAACCTCTTCTTCCGGTTCCTCTTCTTCCGGTTCCTCTTCGGGAATTTGTGAATCTTCCCAAAATATATTTGACTCTTCATTATTATTAGGTGAGTCGATGTGATTTGTACTAGAGGTAGACATCTATCACACAATATCAAACACGTTAAGAGATTAATATATCACATAATATTTACATGTTTACAATATATAGTTTCCAACAAAAAGTGTTAAGCAATCGTTTTTCAAATAAACACGGTCGAAGTCCAGACTCACTAATGCATCCTAACAAACTCGGATAGACACACTAATGCAAATTTCTGGTTCTCTAACACCAACGATCGGATACCAACTGAAATGTCCCGTTCATAATGATTATAAACGTTTTATATTAATTGATTTCGTTGAGAGGTTTTGACCTCTATATGAGACGTTTTTCAAAGACTGCATTCGATTTTTAAAACAACCATAACCTTTATTTTATCAATAAAGGTTTTTAAAAACATTTCGACGATTATCAAATAATGATAATCTAAAATATAGCGTTATCACACGACCATTACATAATGGTTTACAATAATATTACACATCAACTTAAGTCTTCGAATGCAGTTTTTAAACAATATTATACAAGCATGCAGACTCCAATCTTGTCTTTATTTAGCATGCAACAACGGAAGCTCTTAATAATCACCCGAGAATAAACATGCTTAAAACGTCAACAAAAAATGTTGGTGAGTTATAGGCTTAACCTATATATTTATCAAATCGTAATAATAAACCACAAGATTTCATATTTCCATTTCTCATAAACAACATGCAATCTGCATAAAAATTATTCATATGATGAACACCTAGTAACCGACATTAACAAATGCATCTAGAATATCCCTAAATATACAGGTACACTCATCTATATATAAAATTGAAGTACTAAAGCATCCATAACTTGGATGGGGTTTGTTAGGCCCATAGATCTATCTTCAGGATTCGCGTCAATTAGGGGGTCTGTTTCCTAATTCTTAGGCTACCAAGCTGAAAGGGTGATATCCAGTATAATGATTCAATCATTGAATATAGTTTCAAGTACTTGTGTCTATTTTGTAAAATATTTATAAAACTGCATGTATTCTCATCCCAAAAATATTAGATTTTAAAAGTGGGACTATAACTCGCTTTCTCAGATTTTTCCTTCGTCAGAAATAAGACTTGGCCACGGGTCGATTCACGAAACTATAACAAATATATACATATATATATATATCAAAGTATGATCGAAATATATTCACAATATGTTTTATTATGTTTTAACGATTTAAGTTTTGTTAAGTTAACAGTCCAACGTTCGCAGTCCACAGTTAGTTGTCCACAGTTAGTAGTACAGAAATAAATCTATATCTATTATCTCAAATCAATCCATGACCCAGTGTATACAAGTTTCAGACTCGATCACAACTGAAAGTATATATATTATTTTGGAATCAACCTCAACCCTGTATAGCTAACTCGAACATTACCGCATATAGAGTGTCTATGGTTGTTCCAAACAATATATAGATGACGTTGATATGATATGTCAAAACATAGTATACGTGTCTATGTTCTATCAAGATTACATAATATATGTTAGAATACATGTATAATACAATATAAGTTAGTTAGGATATGGTTAGTATAGATTTTTGTCAATTCATCCCGTAGTCAAATTAACCATTTTTAACCAATTTTGTTTTACCCATAACTTCTTCGTTTTAAATCTGTTTTGAGTGAATAACTTGCTATGGTTTCATATTGAACTATATTTTATGATACTAAACAGAAAAAGTATAGTTTTATAGTCAGAAATACAGGTTACAAGTCGTTTTTGTAGAGGTAGTCATTTCAGTCGAAAAAACGACGTCTTGATGACCATTTTGAAAAACATATTTTCACTTTGAGTTTAACCATGATTTTTGGATATAGTTTCATGTTCATAAGAAAAATTATTTTCCCAGAAGAACAACTTCTAAATCAATGTTTATCATAGTTTTTAATTATCTAACCCAAAACAGCCCCCGGTTTTACTATAACGGCGTATGTCCGGTTTTACGGTGTTCTTCGTGTTTCCAGGTTTTAAATCATTAAGTTCGCATATCATATAGATATAGAATATGTGTTTAGTTGATTTTAAAATTCAAGTTAGAAGTATTAACTTTGTTTGCGAACAAGTTTAGAATTAACTAAACTATGTTCTAGTTATTACAAGTTTAAATCTTCGAATTAGATAGTTATATATATATATATATATATATATATATATATATATATATATATATATATATATATATATATATATATATATATATATATATATATATATATATGAATTGAATGATGTTATGAACATCATTACTACTTCAAGTTTAGTAGGTAAACCTACTGGAAGTTACTAAAAAAAATGATCTAGCTTCAAAGGATCTTGGATGGCTTGAAAGTTCTTGAAGTAGAATCATGACACGAAAACAAGTTCAAGTAAGATTTTTACTCGAATTAAGATAGTTTATAGTTATAGAAATCGAATCAAAGTTTGAATATGAATTATACTTTGAATTAGAATGATAACTTACTGTAAATATCAGAGGTTTCTTGATCTTAGATGATTACTTGGAATGGATTAGAAAGCTTGGAGGTAGACTTGTAAACTTGAAAGTGTTCTTGAAGTGTTTTCTTGAGTAGTTGTTTTGTAAGTTGGTTTATGTATGGATTTAAGAACTAGATTGATGTAGATTTTGATGAAGATGATGAAAAACACTTAGAACATCAAGAGAGAGTTTGAGAGAGATCAATTTGATGCATCAAAATTGGAAAATGAAAGTGATATGGTTGGTGACGAATTTCGTGAACCATGGCTTGTCATATAGCCTCCATTACTTTGTATTTTTGTGAGATATTTCATGCTAGTTTCCAAATGATGGTTCCCACATGTCTTGGTGACTCACAAAGGCTACTAAGAGCTGATCATTGAAGTGTATATACCAATAATATGTACATCTAGGAGCGGTGTATTGTATGAGTACGAATACGGGTGCATACGAGTAGAATTGTTGATGAAAATGAATGAGAATGAAATTGTAGGAATTTTTGTTAAGTAGAAGTACTTTGATATATGTCTTGAAGTCTTTCAAAAATGTACTAATACATCTTAATATACTACATGTATATACATTTTAACTGAGTCGTTAAGTCATCGTTAGTCGTTACATGTAAGTGTTGTTTTGAAACCTTTAAGTTAACGATATCATTTAATGTTATTAACCCATTGTTTATTATATCTAATGAGATGTTAAATTATTACATTATCATGATATTATGATGTTTGAATATATCTTAATATGATATATATACATTAAAATGTCGTTACAACGATAATCGTTACATATATGTCTTGTTTCGCAATTCTTAAGTTAGTAGTCTTGTTTTTACATATGTAGTTCATTGTTAACATACTTAATGATATATATAATTATCATTTTAATGATACATATGTATTTAGTAAGATGTTGTTATAACGATAATCGTTATATATATCGTTTCAAATTTCTTGACTTAGTAATCTCATTTTTATGTATATAACCCATTGTTAATATACCTATTGAGATACTTACTTATCCTAATTTCATGTTATATATATATATATATATATATCCATATATATATATATATATATATATATATATATATATATATATATATATATATATATATATATATATATATATATATATATATATATATATATATATATATATATATATCATATAGTTTTTACAAGTTTTTAACGTTCATGAATCACCGGTCAACTTGGGTGGTCAATTGTCTTCATGAAACCTATTTCAAATAATCAAGTCTTAACAAGTTTGATTGCTCAACATGTTAGAAACATTTAACCAAGTAATTATCAATTTCATTTAATAAATGTTAATATGGAAAAGTTCGGGTCACTACACGTTCCACTGTTCTAGAGATCGAAACATTACTTCACGCAATCTAGGAAGAGTACCCCTCGGATTACATGCCCACTAAAGTTGATCCTCGGTGGAGGAGATATGTGAGGACTTGTCGGAGTAACCGCACCTCATCCCACCCCCCGAGCTCACCCTAATTGGCCATGTACAACGTATGAACATTAGAAGTTGTTCAATTTTCGCAAGTTGACCCGTATCCCGTACGCTTTCATGACCGTCACTTATCACTTTCATCCTTCACCACTACTCGACGATCTAACGACACTTATGGACTTAGGTCCCTAACACTCTTAGGCATTGGAGAAGTCAGGAAGGCATCTCCTTTCACAAGGTCTGAGTGTCTCCTACTGATGCCCAGCCATACCCAAAGACTTGAGAGTCGCCTCAAGATATATCGTATTACTACTTGCTACACGTGCAACTCTACATAAGACCCAGATTGAATTTCTAGAAAGGAACCTAACGACATTACCTGAACCTGAACATTTTGAAGAAATTTCGGGACATTTAGGCATTGATGCATGACTTACGGAACCTACACACCCACACCGAGAAACCGTGAGAGTAATTATGTAGATTTTGTTTTGTGATAGTATAGATAAAGCACCATTGGATGAAATTGAGTAGAACTTGAGGTGATCATGTTACATTGACCATATGGAGTGATATTGGAATGAACTTACGATTTAGTACAATATAATGATACCCGGCCAGCGTGATTATATTGAAACAAATCATGCAGAAGTTCCAATGTTACTACATAAGGAATATGAAGTGATTCAATGAAAATTTTGGTAGGAACTACTTGAGTATACGCATTATGGTCTGTTAGAGGTAGGGAAATAATAATCACGTAGCCCAGATAATGTACAAGAAGGGCCTTGATTGCAGAATTGATAACCCAAAAATTTGTTATAGATATAGACACCCTAGACACTTAAGGAAAAAGTTCTCAAATAGGAAAAACTTTGGACTTACTTGTGGTAGAGCAATCGTTATCTCAGCTATGGAGACTCGCATGGATCCTGATTTTAGTTAGGGTACGTTTCATCACAACGATTTATTGTCTCGAAGTTGTTTAATACTAGAGCGATGGAAACCTTATATCTAAGAACTTTAGTGTTATGACTAATAAGCCATTAACAACCATGAGAGTTAAGTATTCTATAGGACAAGCTAATGGTAAGCTGGCAGAGATAGAGGAATAATTTAAGGTAGTACCTTAAAATTAACAGGTGGGTCATTTGGAGATGACCTCATGTCAACAAAACTTGGAACTTTTAAAGTAGTAGTTGGAAAGGATTAGTTACCTACGCACAAGCAGATGTTATTTGAGAAGATTGATAGAATTTTTCACGGTAGTATAATATGATTTGGTTGGAATGAACCTTAAGATTAACTTAACACCCATCAATTTGGGAAGCTTGATGTAATAGTTGGAATGGACTGGCTTTCAAGAATGAAAACGAAAGTTATTTATAGTGAGAAGATTATTCGTATACCTCGCGAGAATGGTGAGCCATTAATAGTTACGGGGAGAGAAGTAGCCCGAAGCTGAACCTTATTAGTTGCATGAAGGCACAAAAGGTCATGAGAAACGGGCGTTTTGCTATTTTGGCACATGAGAAGAAATTAGAGACTGAGGAGAATATTGCTCAAGAACGCTTGAACATTCTCGTCTCTCGATTCAAGGTTAAAGTGACCGGACTCCGATATTTCGCCGAAAGAATTTGGATACCTAGTTGTGAGGATTTACGAGGCCTTATTCTAGACGAGACCCATAAGTCACGGTATTCGATTCATCTTGGAGCTTGTAAGATGTACCACAATCTCAAGGAACAATATTGGTGGCCGAACCTTAAAAAGGACATTGCTACTTATGTTGGGAAGTGTCTGACTTGTTCCAAGGTCAAAGCCGAACACCAAAAGCCATCTGGGTTACTTCAACAACCCGAAATCCCACAATGGAAATGGGAAGGAATAACAATGGATTTCATCACGAAGCTACCAAAAATGGTAAGCGGTTATGACACTATCTGGGTTATTGTTGACCATCCCACCAAAACTGCTCACTTTCTAACCATGAAAGAAACCGATACAATGGACAAACTTGCACAACGATACATAAAGGAAATTGTATCCCATAACTTCAGCTATTCAAATTCTATATTAAAGACTACCAAGAATCTTATTTGATACTCATTCTTACGCGACTCTAAATCCTAACTTATTCTGAGAGATTTCTTATTTGATGATAATCACACCATCATCCTTCTTACTTCGATATTAGTCATACCAGATCAAAATTTTTCCAAAATCAATGGGTGGTTAATTCTCATCCTCATACTCTCCCATTCGTATCTCACTTATAAGCAACAGCTTCACACTTAAGCATTTTTGGTCGAAGGACTTTTGCCCTACTAATAGTCATTAACCACATTTAAATTCAATAGTTTTCATTACCTCGTAACATTGTTGCTCAAATATTACCCGAAATTTTCAAAAATCTTTTACTCGATCCTCATCAATCTTTTTTCAACTTGTAACCTCTGATATATGAAAATTTTGTTTGCCAAAATTTTACACACACTATTTTACTGTGCGATCCTCTCAAACTTTATAAAAATAAATTTATTTCATTGCCATTCGTACAAAGTTTAGAAATCGTATATGTTATATATAATAAAGTAAATAATTACTTATTTTTGACTAGTACATGTGAAATTTTACTTTCATTTTTACAAATCAATTTTTTTATTCAAAAGATATTTTACTTAGAATAGTACATGTTTACTAAGAACTTTGTTTCCTTTCTTACATTGTCACCTTAAACGATTTCTATAAAATTTTCGTTGCTTGTTATATAAAATTTTTCGTGTTATTCGTATCCAAGTCATCATGAAGACTTTACAACCGTCGAAATCGAGAGATTCATGTGTGTGTGTGTATGTGTGATAAAGGCACTTACTGCCACGTCATGCAGAGCCTTTGGGCATCCACTAACACGTAAACCATTCAAGATTATTGCGTTACCCCAGGGATCTTATTTGCCACACCTGTTGGAACGATGCTCTTTCTTACATAACTCTAAGTCCTGACTTATTCCAAGAGATTCTCATTTAGTGATATTAACACCACCAGTATTTCGACTTTAATATTAGTCATAACCTGTTTGGCATTATGCAAAGTCAAGAAGCTATTAACTTCTCATCCTCATACTCTATCCTTCATACCTCACTTTTTAGCAACGGCTTCGCACGTGAACATTTTTGGCCCAAAGACTTATGTCCTGATAATTATCAAAACTACATTTAATTCATTAGTTTCAATTACCTAGTAACATATCACCCAATGATTCAAGGATTTTCACTCGATATTTTTCAACTCGTAACCTCTGAATTACGAAAAACTATGTTTATCAAAATTTTTACACGTTGTTTATTTGTGCGGTCCTCACGAGATTTATGGACAAATGAAAGTTATAAAATTTTTCCAGTCACTTATGCGATTTATAAAATTATATATGTATGTATATAATTAAGTTAACAAGTTTACCTTTACTTATTTTGGTTAGTACATACTAAGTGATACCTTCAAATTCTTTAAAAATCGCTCCTTTATTGAGTTGTTTAACTTAAGTCAAATAGTTTTGTGCAAAATGGTACACGTTGTACATACTTCTAAATTTACTAAGAACTTCATTCCGTTTATGTTGTCACATCAAACGTTTAAAGGTTTTTCAAAACTTCCTTGGTTGATTTTATTAAAGGTGTTCGTATTAGATTACACCATGTATGGATCACACTTCTTCTCGCCCTCCATTAGGGATGAAGCTTACCATTAAGATCTTTGTTAAAAAATCTTGAGCCACTTTGGATGGCAGTTTTATAAAATTTGTTAGGAAGTCTTTGCGCTCATAAAATGTTCCTTTTAAGGTTAAACATGACAAAAACGCGGGCTGATAAATCAGTTTTTTGAGGTACACTCAGTGGTCACCCTATTGTAGTAAAGGCACTAGGTGGGTTTCTACTCTCAATATTTCACGGCTAATTATCCAGTATGATTCAGTATGTTGAGGTACAAGAAATCATTTTTGAGATTCTTTTCACTTGGATTAAACCATTCTTTATGACCAAGGGTTCACGTATCTTCTCATCCGCGCATCCCTTTGAGTATAAGGATAAATTCATATCAACTCGCTCGTTGTACGAAGAGTTCACTCTCGTTCAAAGATCACACATTTCGTGCAATTTTCTTTCGGAAATGTAATATAAATTACTTTAAAAATCTATGAATCTTGTTATCCTCTTGGAAGGGACTGCTTAAAACATCTATAACACTGATGTGGTTACTCTATATATATTTCTTCCTTCATTGGTTGCAACTATATGTTGTTCTAGTCGATGTTAACCCTAACTTCAGCATGTAACTGAAAGCATATAGTTACATTATGGAACTGTGCTTTCATTCCATCCCAGGATAAGTTCACTTGCAGTATGTTAAACTGGGTGATATCTTTCATTGTTCGTTCAGACCGTCCTAAAGACACTATAAATAATTATGGCTTGCATTGCATGTAAGTCTGATTAGTCACTCTCAGCTAAAATTTCAATTCTTTTATTCTATTGGGTCTGATTACGTATGAATACCGTGTATATTGATATGAATATTGAAAGAATTAGTCAATTATACAATATTGACTAATTCTACAACTCTCTTGAACTCACTTAGGTACTTTGGCTATGTGTGATGGCTCTCTTCTAAGGTTGCCTTGTGGGATATATATAGCCCTCGTCTATGTCCCACTATTACAAGGCTTAGCACACAATCCATGCAATTCCCGGGGTTCTAACAATCCCCCCCTTTGCATTGATTGTGTGCAAAAATTTAGCAACCTTACAAATTACATACAAAAAATCTAAAACTACAAGTCCAGTCTTCGATTCATGTATGTAGCCGCTGTTGACGAACTTGAATTCTTGGAACTTCAACGGACTTCTTAAGAATCTTCTTTGAATTAGCGCGAATTGTTGAAGACCTCGTACTTTCCCTTATATCTCCCCCTCAAAATGTGATTAACTTTTAAGCACATTTTGATCTGAGAGGGAAAGGGTATTAGAGCCTACGCAAAGATAATCGGCATTGAATCTTCATGCATAGCTCCCCCTTGACTAATGCAGAAACTTAATCAAGGTATCAGAGTCAGGAATCGTGGTAAGCATGTGTTCACTCCCCCTGGAAAGAATAACCTTTACTCCCCCTGGAAGTAAGAACACTTTCTCCCCCTTGACAAGTTACGTCAGTCAAGGTATAATGTTTAACATCTCTTTGAAGACCGGGTCCCATACAGAAGTATATGGAAATCGTAGTGAAGTCAAATCATCTTTGTTTGAAATACCACTGATAGGTATTATCAATGGCATCTATGGATTCTTCACTCCACTTTGTTGGAACACTTGGTTTAGCTTTTGAGAATAGTTCCGGTGGAATTGAAGGGAATGAAGTTTTAGCCATATTCACAGATCGTGGCTTAAACTTGAGTAACTCTTGAAAAGAATATTTGGTTGTAGTTGTTGTTGTTACGGAAACGGGTGTGGTGCCAGCTTTGATTGACACTTGTTTCGGATGCTGAATCTTTGAAGTTTTAGAAACTAGGTCAACTTTGGTACGAGGGGTTTTCTTCGGACCTATGGATGACTTCTTGGTATTGTGTGAAAACCAACCATATTGATCACGATAACCCGTAATTTCTCCATTCTCCCCGTATGTGGTTTTCAGAAACGGACGATTCACGTTGGTTTCGTAACCAGAATAAATCTTTTTGCTTGAAGAAAATGTTGTCTTGGGTTTAGAAACTGTAGGAGGAGTGGATTTCGTCTTGATGACCTTCTTCTCAACCGTTTGAGGAGAATTCAGAATCGTCATCGATGATGCATCCACTACTGATATCGGATCAGTATTAACTCCTAGTGACACCATTTTGGGTTTCGGAATTGGTGTTGATTTAACATCTAACTCCTTTTGTAACTCAGACATGCATTTCTCAAAGTCACACATTAATGTTCGATTTTGATTGCGAAGTCGAGTGATGATCTTTGAATCAAGCTCACGTTCCTTGGAAAGTATTAGTTTTTCAACAACCTGTGAACGAAGATCCTGAATGATGTGAGCGTTACTCTCATATTTTTCTTTGAAAGTCTTTTCTTGACTCTCTAAGTCACTTTGAAGAGTAGTCACTTGCTTTTGAAGCTTTTCAGATTCTGATTTACTGTATGCAACTTGAGATTCCAATTTATTGATTTGAGCTTGCACCT
Source organism: Rutidosis leptorrhynchoides (assembly GCF_046630445.1). NCBI lineage: Eukaryota > Viridiplantae > Streptophyta > Magnoliopsida > Asterales > Asteraceae > Rutidosis > Rutidosis leptorrhynchoides. The sequence continues at coordinate 105,997,871 of NC_092343.1, forward strand.
TGGAAATCTCTAAACATGTCGTTTAAACTTCTTGTTCTTGCATATGTTGAAGTTTTGTTTGAAGTTGTTGATGAAGTTTGTGTTGTATAAAGATACAATTGGAAGGTTCACTTTTGTTGTGGCACGGACAACCTTATTCATAGTGTGCAGTCTCTTCAACAGAGGATGGTTCTCATGGAGTCATTAACAAAGAAATCGACTCAAGTTTTGTAGCTTTTGTATCTTCTACAAATTTGATAAAAGCATATTTTTCGGGAGTTTTGTAGTAACAAGAACATATCTTGTCTCGATGATTGAATCTCACAATGAAATCGGGTGTCATCATCACGAAATGTTGAATAATATCAAGTATTATCGCCTTTTCTCCCCCTAAAAATATGATTCCGGTGAATCAAATTTTGTTTTTGAACGTTTCGTTAACTTTCGTTAAGTCCTCGTTAGTCCAGATTCGGTAAGGGACCACCCTTGTGAATTTTGAAACCTGTCTAGGACCAAAAGTGTCAGTTTATCACTAAGATTCGGTAAAGGACTGTTGTTGCAAAATATGGGATGCTGATAGGGACCAGAATGTAGTGACCCGAACTTTTCCATGTTTATATATATTAAATGAAATTGATATTTACATGATTAAGTGTTTCCAACATGTTAAGCAATCAAATTTGTTATGACTTGATTAATTGAAATAGGTTTCATATAGACAATTGACCACCCAAGTTGACCAGCGATTCACGAACGTTAAAACTTGTAAAAACTATATGATGATATATATATATATATATATATATATATATATATATATATATATATATATATATATATATATATATATATATATATATATGTATGGATATATATATAATTAACATGATATTATGATAAGTATGTATCTTATTAGGTATTTTAACAATGAGTTATATGCATAAAAATGAGACTATTGAATTAAGAAACTCGAAAATGATATATATATATATATATATAACGATTATCGTTATAACAACGTCTTACAAATTACATATGAATCATTTTAAGATATTGTTACACTATATATAAACATGATAAATGATAAGTAAACATATCATTAAGTATATTAACAATGAACTACATATGTAAAAACAAGACTACTAACTTAAGAATTTCGAAACGAGACATATATGTAACGATTATCATTGTAACGACATTTAAATGTACATATATCATATCAAGATATATTCATTGTTGGTGATTTGTGTCACCAATATGATTTAAGTGTAATGGGATTAATTTGTTATTCAAAATAACCTTGATAAATATCGAACAAGTTTGGGAAAATGTGGAGTGCACTATTGTTTGAACTTATCTTGATTATGATGGGGGTTCGGGGGCAGCACCCCCAATAGCGGGGTCCAAGGGGTGGTAACCCCTGGCAGGATCCAAGGGATAGAGCCCCTGGCTGGGGTCGAGCTGCCAGGTCAGCTTGGAAAATTTTTTGTTTGGGTTAATATCGCTTTATTAAAAATGTGTTAAAATTTGATTTTAAGATTTCAACAACATTAAATAAGATTGTTAACTAAGACACATATCAAAGTACTTCTACTTAGCAAAAATACTTACAATTTCATTCTCATTCGTTTTCATCAATAATTTTACTCGTATGCACCCGTATTCGTACTCGTACAATACACAGCTTCTAGATGTATTTACTATTGGTATATACCAATAGGAAACCATCATTATCAGCCATAATTGACTGGAATTTGAAGTCTTTCATGTAGGGTTTATCTTTTGACTAATTGTAAGAATTATTGCAACTAAATTCCAAGCTTAAAAGTTAATCAAATTTGACTACATATACATGCATATTCACGTCCATAAATCAATCACCATAACCCATTTGATTTCAATCTTAATCTTAATTTTCTTTCTACATAAACACCTTCATTTAAGAACACATCTATATTCAGCAACCTTTCTTCATCTACATCAAATTCTACTTCAAAATCTAATCTATAATCGTCATAAGAAAAATCATTCAAGAATCATTTCAAGTTTACTAGATTACTACCAAGCTTTCTAATCCAATCCAAGTAGCCATCCAAGATCAAGAAACCTTTGTTATTTACAGTAGGTTATCTTTCTTATTCAAGGTAATACTCATATCCAAACTTTGATTCGATTTCTATAACTATAAACTATCTTATTTCGAGTGAAAATCTTACTTGAACTTGTTTTCGTGTCATGATTTTGCTTCAAGAACTTTCAAGCCATCCAAGGATCCTTTGAAGCTAGATCTATATTTTCTCATTTCCAGTAGGTTTATCCACAAAACCTGAGGTAGTAATGATGTTTATAACATCATTCGATTCATATATATAAAACTACCTTATTCGAAGGTTTAAACTTGTAATCACTAGAACATAGTTTAGTTAATTCTAAACTTGTTCGCAAACAAAAGTTAATCCTTCTAATTTGACTTTTAAAATCAACTAAACACATGTTCTATATGATATGCTAACTTAATGATTTAAAACCTGAAAACACGAAAAACACCGTAAAACCGGATATACGCCGTCGTAGTAACATCGCGGGCTGTTTTGGGTTAGTTAATTAAAAACTATGATAAACTTTGATTTAAAAGTTGTTCTTCTAGGAAAATGATTTTTCTTATGAACATGGAACTATATCCAAAAAAACATGGTTAAACTCAAAGTGGAAGTATGTTTTCCAAAATGGTCATCTAGACGTCGTTGTTTCGACTGAAATGACTACCTTTACAAAAATGACTTGTAAACTGTATTTCCGACTATAAACTTATACTTTTTCTGTTTAGATTCATAAACTTAAGTTCAATATGAAACCATAGCAAATTGAATCACTCAAAACGTATTTACAACGAAGAAGTTATGGGTAAAACAAGATTGGATAATTTTTCTTGTTGTAGCTACGTGAAAATTGGTAACAAATCTATATTAATCATATCCTAACTAACTCATATTGTATTATACATGTATTCTAATATATTATGTAATCTTGGGATACCATAGACACGCATGCAAATGTTTTGACATATCATATCGACCCATGTATATATTTTATTTGGAACAACCATAGACACTCTATATGCAGTAATGTTTGAGTTAGCTATACAGGGTTGAGGTTGATTCCAAAAATATATATACTTTGAGTTGTGATCTAGCCTGAGACATGTATACACTGGGTTGTGGATTGATTCAAGATAATATATATCGATTTATTTCTGTACATCTAACTGAGGACAACTAGTTGTAGGTTACTAACGATGACAGCTGACTTAATAAACTCAAATCATTATAACGTAATAAAAAATGTTATAAATATATTTTGAACATACTTTGATATATATGTACATATTTGTTATAGGTTCGTGAATCGACCAGCGGCCAAGTCTTACTTCCCGGCGAAGTAAAAATCTGTGAAAGTGAGTTATAGTCCCACTTTTTAAATATAACATTTTTGGGATGAGAATACATGCAGTTTTATAAATGTTTTACAAAATAGACACAAGTACGTGAAACTACATTCTATGGTTGAATTATTAAACCGAATATACCCCTTTTTAGTCTGGTTATCTAAGAATTAGGGAACAGACACCCTAATTGACGCGAATCCTAAAGATAGATCTATTGGGTTCAACAAACCCCATCCAAAGTACCGGATGCTTTAGTACTTCGAATTTATCATGTCCGAAGGGAGTCCTGGAATGATTGGGGATATTCTATATGCATCTTGTTAAGGTCGGTTACCAGGTGTTCAACATATGAATAATTTTTATCTCTATGTATGGGATGAATATTGAAATATGAAATCTTGTGGTCTATTATTACGATTTGATAAATATATAGGTTAAACCTATAACTCACCAACATTTTTGTTGACGTTTAAAGCATGTTCATTCTCAGGTGATTATTAAGAGCTTCTGCCGTTGCATGCTAAAATATGGACAAGATTTGGTGTCAGCATGCTTGTATAATATTTTTTAAAACTGCATTCGAGATTTACTTTGTTGTATCATATTAATATTGTAAACCAATATGTATTGGTAGTGTGTAAGTGTGATATATTTAGATTATCATTTTTGGATAATCTCCTTTTAACCTTGTCTATAAAATAAAGGTTATGGTTTGTTTTAAAAACGAATGCAGTCTTTGAAAAACGTCTCATATAGAGGTCAAAACCTCGCAATGAAATCAATTAATATGGAACGTTTATAATCAATATGAACGGGACATTTCACAGAAGTGAACAATCCCCAAACTGTGAACTAAATAATCCTTGTTGGACTCAAGACAATTTGGTAGCCCATTAAAGATTCGGCCCAATTAATAAGGAATATGCTGATGAACAGTACTGAATCAGAAATTCCAAGTGAATCAATACCGAATGAAAATCAATTACTTTACCGAATCAACTGCTAATACCGAATGTGTTTTGTAACCAGCTGAAACCGAAGCTAATACCGAGTTCTCTACCGATTTTGTAACTGAATTTTCATATACTGAATGAATATACAAAATGAGATACCGAGTGTGATATTTTTATTAGATTGTTGTGATATCAAGAAATTTCAGAGTTCTTTTCAATTATGGTGTTTTTCAAATGATTAATTTTCTTGTTTAGCTTTGAAAGTGTGGGTTCATGTTGAGTTTTCAAATCAGAAAGATCTTTTTCTAAAAATTGAACTTTTTCTGCAAGTCGTTCCGATTTTAGACGATAATCTGTCCTTTTGACCTTAATCGGATGAATTAATTTTTAAAATCTTCCCACTCAGTTTTCGTGGAGCTGAGTTGGACAGTAAATCTTTGCAATTCCGATTGTAATTTAGATGAAGATGGTTTGGTCTCAGAAAGTTTGATTTTATCTTTTAAAACCTTGTTTTCAGATTTTAAACCTTTGACTTCTTTTGACATTGAGACCAAATTCTTCATCATGTCATTTTTCACTTTTATAAAATCAGGTGGAATTTCAGATGATTGTACCTCATCATCATTAGATGCTGAGTCAGAATTCTCCATTGCTTCTTTAGCTTTGATGAGCTTAGTCACCTTGCAAACATTTGCATGTTCCACCTCTGAATCTGAATAATCAGTCCAGTTAAACCAAGTATCATCAACCGGTTTCAGCTCTCCCCCAGTTTCTATAATCTTAGCCAACAACATTTTCTTCTTGTAGTAAGCTGCATCGTTCTTCTTAGGCATCTTGCACTCACGAGAGTAATGACCAGCTTTGCCACAATTGAAACAGATTGAATCATCCTTCTTGGAATCATCAACACATTGTTGTTGTTTTGATTGATCAGCTTTCTTGTACTACGAGGAAGATGATGAATTCTTGCGTTGATTGCTTGATTTGCCTTTGAATTTGTATTTGTTCAAGGCTTTTGTGAACATGGCTGCAATTTTGACTAATTCAAGGTGAGAATCATCAACATCAGACAGATTCAATTCTTTAGAATTAGTTGAATCTTCAACAAGCACTTTCTTGGACAAGCTTTTGAAAGTCGTAAATGATTTGCTCTTTTTTTTGGCAATGAGAGCAAGAGGATCACTTGGAGATGACTCTTTCCTTCCTTCTTATAGTTTAGACACTTCAGGTTGGTAATGCATAAGAACTCCAACAAGCTCATGAATAGTCAACTTGTCAATCTCTTTGGTAGATCAAACAATGGTTCCATAAGGAAGCCAATCAACATTGAGCTTTTTGAGAAATTTCATGCTGACTTCAGCATTTACTTTTATGATATTGCACCTTTTCAACTCATTGAGAACACCATTGAAACGACGGTAGGTATTCTTGAGTGGTTCATCAGGTTCCTGCTTGAAATCTTCATAAAATCTCAGAGCCTTATTCAGTTTAGTAACATCTGACATGTCATAACCTTCTTGTTGTCATTTGATCTCATCCCATATATCTTTTGCAGTGGTGTTACTATCAACATTTTCAAACAACTCATACGGGATAGCTTGCATAACAATGTTCTTTGCCTCTATGTCACCCTGAGCTCTCACACGTTTATCACCAGAAAGTTCATAGACTGGAATTGGCATACAAGTATCCGGATGATAATCTACAATTGGACCATCTCTCAGAGAAGCCCATACATACTTTACTTTCTCACCCTTATAGTCTATGTACTGAGTGATTCGGTGAACCCACTGAGTGTACTTGCCATCAAAAAATACTGGAGGATGGGAATCTGATCCAATGATCAAAGTATCTTTAGTAGACATCTTGAAAATGAGGTAGATTCGGTAAAGATTCGGTATTACACAAATCTAGGATGAAAAATTACAACAATCTAACAAAAATGTCAGATTCGGTATATGATTCGGTACTGTAGCAGATTCAGTACAGATTCTGTACTGTAGTAGATTCAGTAAACCAGATTCTATATCAGAAACTGATCAGAAATACAAGTAACACACCCAGATTCAGTATAGATTTGGTAACCACAAGATTTGTAGCCTGAGAACACTTAAAACCAATGAATTAAGTGATACCGAGATTCTGATTCGGTATCTGACTCGGTAGTCAGATTCTGTATGAATTTTAATTCAAACACAATTCAATTCCTTTGAATTAGATTCTGTAACCTTGCTACACAAGGAAACAAGTTAGTATCACACAAAATATCAAAGATACCGAATGTATAGGATACCGAATGTCAACTGTAGCAGTTGACAATACCGAGTTTAAGTATAAAAACTTAGAATTCAAACGAATCCTTTCTCAAATCACAACAATTAGCTGCGTATGACCAAACCGAATGTGATAGAATCACAAACACACCACAATCTGCAACACTGATTGGGAATTAATAGTTTTGAAGCAGATTCGATATGACAGTTACGATACCAAATGTAGATCAAATCTTCAAAACTTGAAGAATTGATGAAATTAAACCGTTAGAAATGTGATTAAACACCTCACGATCACAACTGAAACCTCAAACCTTTTCTAAACTACAGAATCAAGCTGGAAATGATGAATACCGAGAGTTTTAGCGACGAACTCTAAAAATTAACTTGATTCTTCATAATTGATGTTAAAAAGATGTAACGATGATTGAAACTCTTTCTAATCAGCCTAATACACCTTCACTGAACTTATTACAAGAATCTGAACGTCAGATTATCAGATTCGATTATACCGAATCTGATTCAATATACCGAGAGTGCTCAGATTTCGTAATCTTCAATCTCTGGATCGATCTAGTGATGTAATATCACTCCCTGGAAGCTCTGATACCAAATGTTGGGTCTTATTACGTATGAATACCGTGTATATTGATATGAATATTGAGAGAATTAGTCAAATATACAATATTGACTAATTCCACAACTCTCATGAACTCACTTAGGTACTTTGGCTATGTGTGATGGCTCTCTTCTAAGGTTGCCTTGTGGGATATATATAGCCCTCGTCTATATCCCACTATTACAAGGTTTAGCACATAATCCATGCAATTCCCGGGGTTCTAACATATTCAAATGAAACGTTTCTTAAATATCTGGTTCTTTATGCCTATGGTTCCCTTCCGAAATTAAGGGGTTTGTAAAATCCGTGGCTAACACTATCCAGACATCAAATCGCATGGTTATGATCACCATGTTTTTCATTCTATCTGTCAGCTTTGTATTGTGACATAAGCGCTCAATGTTTTAGATGAGTTTGGTAACATTCATGATGCATTTCATGCATCTAGCTTACTGAAGATGCATGTAAGGCTAAAAACATCATCTTTCCTTTTGTGGATATATATTCATATGACATACTCATGTTAACAAGAAATGAAATCAATTTGTTGATCTTAAGGTCAAGAGACTTAATTAATGGCATATACCTATTCTTACTTTTATACGCCCAAGTACCTCTCAAGGTAAATAGCTCACTTCTGAGCCCACGAGTCTCTCGGAATTTTGATACGCTCCTTCTTTTTCAAATTCGGTACCGTTGTTGGTCCCTCCTCAAAATTTCGGGACAAAATTTTCTTTAACGGTGGGTAATGTAACGACCCGACTTTTTCAATTTATATTTTTGTGCTCTATACTTTCACGAATCTGCGTATATGTGCGTACCGAGCTAGTTTATGCTCTGGGATATTTATTCATGATTAATTACTTTCGCTAATATCTTACAACGTGCTACTAAGTGTTTAATCACTTAACTTGATCCTCGAATGCTTTTACGACCGTTAGTGTCACTTATCGTTTTGAACGAGCTATGTACTTTGTACACGTTAAACTTTTGTCATAATTGGAATATTATGACTACGTAAAACTAATTGTTATTTTCTAATGACAATTACTTGGCCTATTGGTCGCTTAATTATACTTAGTAATTTACTAATGCACACTAGTTAGTCTTAATGGACTCTTTACCTTAATGGACTTAAGCACACCCTACTCTAGTTAATGGACCATTAAATTAGCCCAACTTTAATGGATTTATGATTCATTAAGATGTAGGACAAAAACCCATTAAGATGAGCCAACATACTAGCATTTTTGTTAACCATTACTACACATGTTGCATGGGATCCCAACAACAAGCACCACCTTTGTACCAGCACCATGAAAAAACAAAAAGTTGTCCCCCGTTGTCCCCCATGATGCCTACGATTTGGAGACACCCACCACCACCTCCACCACTATAAATATCAAGCCTCATTCTTCATTTCACACTTGATTTAATTCTCATTTTACACACACTTTCTCTCTAATTTTCTCTCTAGTCTTTCTCACACTAAAATTGTAAGTTCTTGAATTTTGTTCTTCTTCTCTTTTTCTTCTTAACCACGACATCATCATCATCACCAAAGGATCAAACTTTTTAGCTTTTGATCTTGTTACATCTTGTAGATTCAAACTTTGATGTGAAATCTTCAAGAACATGAAAGATTCAAGATTTTTAGCTTTTTAGCTTTGAATCTTCATTACTTTGTTGGATCTAAGTTTTGAAGCTTAAGATCGCTTTATTTTGTTAAAAGATCAAAACTTGTGTTTATGATCTTCATGTAACTTGTAGATCTAGCCTTTTTGCTTTAAGGATCTTCAAGAACATTAAAGATCCAAGCTTTCTAGCTTAGGGTTTCATTATTTTGTTAAAGATCTAAGCTTTTTAGTTTATGATCTCATTACTTTTACTAGATCTTAGCTTTCTAGCTTATGGTCTCATTAATCTTGTAAAGATCCAAGCTTTCTAGCTTAGGGTTTCTTAACACTTGAGATCTAAGTTATTATTGTAGATCTCACTTACTTGGAACCTTTTTATGATTTTTATGGTGATAAAAATCAAGTCTTCATCATCTCATATGAAGAAGATGCATAAACTTGTATCAAAAGGACAAAGGTTGAAGCTTTATTGTGTTTATACAATAAAGAGACAACCTTGATGTTCAAAACTTGTAGAAAGTTAGCTTTTACTTTTAGTTGTGTGTTGATGGTTAAAACTTGGTCATAATAATGCTAAAACATCAAAGATTTGTACACTTGAGTCTTATACGTATCAAGGATGAGAACCGTGATCAGCATCAAGCACCAAGAAACCCACCAGAGCACTTGTTTCTGTTTTTCGGGGTCTGATCAGACTCCTGGGACTTCTGGAAATTTGATTTTCAGATAGTCCGGTTTGAGTAGATGACTTTTCGTTCAAGACTCGCCTAAATCCGATATACGGTTTGGGATTTATAGCCTTTCGGAAATCACTACGCCTTCGTAACGACGTGCTGAAATTTCTGACCTACTCGCGCTTGAACCGTCACCACAATCAAACGACATCCAGTTAGGATCTGAAAATTGAACAACGGTAAGAGGACACACCAACGGAGCCTTGGCCACTGGCCGCACATCATTTCAGTTTGTATAGAGTTCGTAGCAGCTGTCCGAAGTCAACCCTTTGTTTAGATCTCTATTCTTGTTGAAAACCTTACTTTATATTTTACGTATGATGATAACGATGATGATGATGATGATGATACTTAAGACTTAATTTATTCACTTTTAAACTTTTGGGGACAATTTACTGATTTAGTAACCATTGACTTAGGTTGAGGACCTTTTGGATCAACCAACTTACTTGTTTGGACCGACTTACTACTTGCTTACATTTTCGTATCGATTTTACCGCACATTCACTGTGAGTTATAGCTCCCTTTTTTACTTTAACTATTTTTGGGACTGAGAATACATGCGTTTTTTATGTTTTACGTACTAGACACGAGTACTTAAACTTTATATATGTGTGGGTGATATAACGGCACAAATATTCCCCTCAGCTCGGTAACGTTTAACTATTGGTTTTTGAACCTATAGACGCGAATCTTAGATATGGATCCATAGGGTTTGATATCCCCACTAGGGCTAGTCGCACTAGCATTTAACGGGTGTTTAATACTTTGAGAACATACGCACTCGCCAATTGTACTTTTAGGGGTGATATTTATGTTACTTTGTTAAGTTAGTTACCGGGTGCCCACGGATAAGCATATACTTTATCATACGGATTTGAGATACTGTTTTGAATACGAAATCTCGTGGTCTACATTAAATTGTTGTTTACAATCAAACTATAGCTCACCAACATTCATGTTGACTTTTTGAGCATGTTATTTCTCAGGTTCTTAGACGATTTGCTTCCGCTGTTATAGACTCGCTGTGTTAGACTTCTGCTGCATTGTTTAGAGATGTCTCCATCATGGAACTTTTACTTTGCATTCACAACTTATGTTACATTTGAACAATGGTTTTGTAATGACCTTTGCGTCACGTACTTATGTTAATGCTCTCTATTCGTAGAAGCGCGTTATCTTTTGTAAAATATTTGACCTTGGTAAAAACGTTATCTTTCCATGAATGCAAAACTTGTTTTAAAACAGCATATAGTGTTGTAACCGTGTAATGGACCTGTTGTTGATGATCTGTACACATGGATTTTGTACGGGGCGTCACATTATCCAACACCATGAAGACGAGGAGGATCTTAAAAAACGAATCATCTCTCATAATGAATATGCTGATCATATTTCCCGTCTTCAAGCTGAACTTGATGCTGCTAATCGCAGGATTCTTTTTCTTAATGAGGAGAATAGGGTATTAGAAGAGAGGTTGGATTCGCAGGAACAACAAATGGCTACAATGATTCCTGCCTCTGCTTATGTTTAAATGGTGGATGTAATGAAACGCATGGCTGCTCTTCAAGCTGATGTAAGGGCCAGCATAAATCAAATGGCCATGGGTGTTGCAAGGAATGAAGTTCGTTCTTCAAACCTATGCCTCAGACAATATGGCGTGGATCCTGGTGCCCATCTATCTCCTGCTGATGCTGACTAGAACAACTTTGCCTTTTCTGTTCCAGATTCAGATAGTGACCTTGATGCACATGTTTCCCTAAACTATCCTTCTGCCCCTGCTGATGACAAAAGGGGGAGAAGAAATTTAAGAAGCACAAAAAGAGAAAACAAACTGAGGGGGAGCATGAGCATGAAAAAGCTCCAAAGCAGTAAAGGAGAGATGGTGATGATTGTGGTGATGGTGCTGATCAAGGTATTGGCACAAAGCCCAGCAATGCTCATACTGAAACAGGTGTCAAGACTGCTGGTGAATCTCAACCCAGTGTGTCTGCCACATCTGTGGATGATATTGGTTCTGGCAGTAAGCCTAGTGATGTTTCTGAACTGGCTGTTGCTGAATCTTTTATTGTCTCTCAAATGATCGAAAGAAAAATGAAAAGGAAATTTGAGACGCATCAGAAGAGACAGCAGGAACTGAACGATGCCTTTAATGCAAAATGGGAGGCCTATGTTGCTCGCAAAAGACACAGAATTGAGCATAGAAGAAGCCTAGACCCTGAAAAGATGGATATTCATGATGAACTGCTTAGCATAACTAAATAAAAGAGAGATGATCGAAAACGAAATGCTAAGTTCATGGTGAAATATGATAAAAAGAAGGTAAAGCTGTATGCTGAGCGAGCAGACAAGATTAAAAGAATGACACCTGAAGAGATGCAAGATTATTTGCAATCTACTGAGTCAGGGGGAGTTAGAGCTGATGAATTTATGAAATGGCTGGACGCTATGTTAGAAACCAGCCAATCCTCTCGACCAGCATCTTCTGCTCAGCCAGCTGCCTCACAACAGCCAGCAAAAGTCATCAACATTGATGATGATGTTATTGAGGGGGAGTATCTTGCTATTACTCCCTATCTGCCTCCACAAGAACCAGTATCAACACAAGAACCACTAGCTGAACCCAAGGCAATCGATAAACAAAGGGTAAAATCTGCCCCTAGGGATAATCAGCCCCTAAGGAAAAAGCCCTTATTTGAGGCAGCTGGTGAAGATACTGTGGCAGTTGTGTAAGCTGATACTAATCAGTTAGCTGGTACTGAAGACACATCAATGAGTGCTGTGAATGAAGACCCAGCCAGAAGTGTGCTGCTGGGTATAACAAGTGTTGAAAACCCAGCAAAGGTGGATGAGCTGGGTGCTAACTAGGATACTGATTCTGTTGATGCTGCTGATTTCACAGTCTGGGGCAAGGGGAGTTCAACCTTCATTCAATCACCAATTCCTGCCCAGACCCTTGCTTATTTTGATAGGATACAAGAAGAACCTGATTTTGAACCCGTGGGTCCTTCTGGCACAGCAGAATTATTCTTCAAATATCCTCCATCTTCCCTAAAACGTAATGATAAACACACTACTTGGGAAGATGATTCAGTTGCACAAGGAGAGCTAGACTTAAGAAAGATGAATATAGACGAAAGAGAGGCTTACATGAGATGACATGTCCTAATTTATAAGGATGAATACAATAACATATGATTACATTGCGAGGTATTTGACCTCTAAATGATACATTTTACAAACATTGCATTCGTTTTTAAAAGACAGACTTTCATTACATCGAAAGTTTACAGGCATGCATACCATTTCATATTATACAACTATCAAGGACTTAATAATAATCTTGTTAAACTCAACGACTCGAATACAACATCTTTTGAAATATGCCATGAATGACTCCAAGTAATATTTTAAAAAGAGAAAATGCACAACGGAAGATTTCTTTCAAACCTGAGAATAAACAACATGCTTTCAAGTGTCAACCAAAAGGTTAGTGAGTTCATTAGTTTATCATAAACAATCATTTCCATTATTTTAATAGACCACAAGATTTTTATTTCCATTTCTCATAAACATCAACTCATATCAGGCATTTCGCACTGCATAGAGATAAAAATCATTCATATGGTGAACACCTGGTAACCGACCTTAACAAGATGCATATAGAATATCCCCATCATTCCGGGACATCCTTCGGACATGATAAATTCAAAGTACTAAAGCATCCGCGACATGGATGGGGCTTGTTGAGCCCGATAGATCTATCTTTAGGATTCGCGTCAATTAGGGTGTCTGTTCCCTAATTCTTAGATTACCAGACTAAAAAGGGGCATATTCAGTTTAATAATTTAACCATAGAATGTAGTTTCGATTACTTGTATCTATTTTATAAAACTGTTATAAAAGCAGCGCATGTATTCTCAGTCCCAAAAATATATATTGCAAAAGCATTAAAAAAAGGGAGCAAATGAAACTCACAATAGTAAAAATACATATGATGGCATTGAACATGTGCAAAGTTGGCCTCGGATTCACGAACCTATATTAAGTACGTATATTTATATATTGATCACTATCTGTTTAACAATTTAGGTCAAGTCATAGTGTATCACAATCCTATTGTTCGAGACTGATATGCAAAAGTTGACAAAAGTCAATTTGACCCAAAATGACTTCCAAAATCTATACATGCTTATTATATAACTTAAATATAACCGTTTTATATAATTAAATATATTTATCAGATTTTTATTAAAGTAAAGAATACAAATCATTTATTAATAAGTAAAACTTTATATTAAAATTTATATATTATAAAAATATACTTTTATATATCTTAAGTAATAAAATTTATAAAGTTCACTTAATATCATAAAAATATAGTGGTATGTATTATTAATGTAATTATATTACGTGTGGTAAAAATATATTTGCATCACATATTTATTTGATTAAATAATATTGATAATAATAATAATGAGTAAAAGTTGTATTATTTTGTAATAATAATAATTATTATTATTTTACTAATAATAATAATAACAATATTTATATTTACTAATGATGATATTAATTATAATAAAATGATTATTCTAATCATGATAATTTTAATAATAACGATACTTTTTATTATTAACTCTAATAATAATAATATTTTATAAAAATAATAATTCTATTTAAAATGATAATTTTTAATAATAATAATACTAAAATGATAATAATAATGATATTTAATAATAACAATGATATTTCTATTAAAATCATAATAAAAATGATAGTTTTAATATTAATAATACTTTTAATAATAATAATGATAGAAATAATAAAATGATAGTTTTAATCAAAATATTAATTATAATAATAAAAATAATAATATTGATTATTAGATAATAATAATAATGACGATAATAACGACGATAACGATAACGATAACGATAACGATAACGATAACGATAACGATAACGATAACGATAAAGATAACGATAACGATAATAATAATAATAATTCATAAAATTATAGATAATTCCATTTACGATATCTTTTAATCCGTTCATCGAAATCATACGCTTTCTAAATGAAAAGTTATTAATTTTTCGTCAGCTTTCTAACGACATGCATATCATATACCTTATCTCAGTCGCATATGTATCAATTTCATAAATCATCAAAACTATCTAACGACGAAAATTTAACATAAAAGCATGCATAAACATATATACTCGAGCACTAGTTAGGGATACACTATTAATATATAAAAGGTAGGATATGAGTGCTCACGTATCAATATTGTGATTCAATATTGCAGGTAAGTACGTAGACGCAACAGAGATGATAAACACTAGTTTGACCTCACGAGCATACCCTCGAACATTACCCATAACCTCCATAGCTATAATCCATAATTTCCTTAACTCTATCCTGATCGAAAAACCCATTTTTGAAATCATGCGAGCAAAACCTCGTCGTAGTATTTTATGTATAATACAAATAATAATACTAATAATAATGATACTCCTTATCATAAGATTAATAATAATATTAATCTTAATATTAATAATAATAATAATAATAATAATAATAATAATAATAATAATAATAATAATAATAATAATAATAATAATAATAATAATAATAATAATATAAATATATAATACAGAGTAAAAGAGAGAGATGGATGAATGTGAAATGGATTCGGCACCAGACTTTGCGTTTTATAGAATCTGAATTGTCCAGCCATCCCATGCAATTGTATGGGACTCAAGGCATATAGCCATGCGATCGCATGGCTCTTATTGCCAACCCACATTCGTTTGTTTTACTCTGCCGACGGTTTTTAATTATTATATATATATATATATATTATATTTAATTTATATAATTCATTATATATTATATTATATTCACGTACATAGTTAATTTGTAAATTTAGTTCCAATGAATTATACGTTGTCACTTGATTTATGTCCCGGTTCCAGTTTCCCGAACGCATTTTCATACGCTTAGAAAACTAGTACTTTACGTTTCGCGACGTATACCATTATCAAAATATAGACTTAAGTTATCAATAAACTATATCACTTAAAATGTAACTTGAATGTATAAGTGTTATGTTCATTTACTTCAATAACTCGACGTCTCATTATATATACATATGATAATATAAATTTAAATCAAAATGTTTTGTATCTAGTTAATATAATATTAAATCATCTTGTAAAATATATATATATATATATATATATATATATATATATATATATATAAATATAAATAATTAAAATATTTTTTTAATAATATAATATTTAGTTTTCCGAACTAAATATATTTCAAAGTTCAATTTAGAATCGATTAAATAATAGAAATTATTATATCATATAACGTTTATATTTTAAATCATATAGTTTATTCACGCATCAAATTCTCATAAATTAACTTATCTAAAAATTAATTGATTCAATAATCGAATACTAATATCGTTTAATAAATAATTCAAAATATATATGTATAAACACGTTTTTAATTATACGTTGAAAGTTATGTATATAAATATTTTAAATCACGGACCGTTATCAATTATAACTTGTCAAAAGGTTTCTAGAAAGATTTTAATTTTTAAGATAACGTTAAAACCTTTATCCTTATTAAAATGACTTGGTAACAATTTGTCAAAAGTGGTTCCAGACATTTATAAAGTTATATTCCTTTTTAAAGAAGATGTGACACTCAAATTATTGTATATAATTTATAAAATTTATAACAGTAAAAGATAATTATAATAACTTTAATAACTTAATTCTTGACATGTTGTAATATGTACAAATCTTTCGAAATATATATTAGTACGTTTTATGTCTTTAAAACAATATATATGTAAGCTTTAATATACTTTGTCTATATATATATACACGTTTCACATAACACGTTTATTACGTAGATGTTTAACTAAAACGAATAAGTATAACGATATACATTTAATACCTTGTTAATGTTTTCAAGTCATATAATAGATTTCATAACTTATTTTTATATTATTCAAACCGTTTAATGTTTTAATAATATATCACAATTTAATATACACATATATATACATCTCTATTTACACATAATTGTTCGTGAATCGTCGGGCACGGTCAAAGGGTAGTTGATTACATGAACATAGTTCAAAGTTTTTGAGATTTCAACATTACAGACTTTGCTTATCGTGTCGAAAATATTAAATCATATAAATATAAAGTTTAAATTTGGTCAAAAATTTCTGGATTGTCACAGTACCTGTCCGTCAAAGAAATTTCGTCCCGAAATTTGATTAGGATGGTCATGGCTGACAATAAATATGTTTTCATGACATATACAAGCTGGAAATTAGCGTTTTATTATCATCGAATAATGTAGATAAAATAATTTGATTTTGTGAAGAGTACGAGTGAAGCTATCACAAAAGAGTGGAATGAGTAATGTAGGTTAGTTTTAACCGGTGATGTAGTCAAGGTTGATTTTTGGAGTTCAAGGGATTTACTCTAAATCTTCATAATAAGATTTGATTCTTCGGTAATTAAGGAAATTAGGATCCGCTTTGATTAAGTACGATAATCTGTTTAGATTTCTCTGTCGGATATTTTACTATATATCTGCCCCCTTCGTTTCCTTATTTCCACAACTCACACCTTCTATTCTTTCTCTCTCAACTCATACTTTAAAGCATTCATCAATATGCTCCACCCGGTTCTGATTCTTGATATACTCTTAACTTCCATATCTGTCATTCTTCTTTTTCATCTACCACTGGAGGATTTTATTTAATTTTACTAGTACTTTGGGGTTATAGTATTTTTAATTCTCCCGTGCCTTTACGTTGCAATACGTATTGATATGCACGGTTTGTAATTTATGTGTTGTTGTCGAGCTTCATATTTTCTTTTATATTTAAAAGTTCCATACTTTTGTCTCCTCTTCCCGACTTCAAGTCAAATGAATAATGGTCCAGAATTGGTAGGTATGGATTTCAAAATGAACATAGTTAATGTTCTAAGAAGGAATTTGTAATGGCACGATCTTGATTTGTCAAATTACCAGAATACCTCAAAAAAGACCGACTCATCAAGAAAAATATTTTCTTGATATGTTTAGAGGTTAAGTAGAATACAAGAGTCGTGTAACATGGCACATGATGACGTTATGATCTGTGAATCATCACGTTCCATTTAGAAACTCAGCATGACTTACTATAATATAATCACGTTGATCAAGTGCCATTATATTATACTAACTCATGCTTCAGTTCCCAACACTACTTCAAAAACATTCATATTTTAAACTCGAAGGTTTCAGAATTTAGAAACTAAGATGGTTTCTTCTATGATGTAACACAGATAGTGCGAAGAGATATATAATCTCAGATAAGAATAGTTCTGAATATATTTTCAGAATTATCGAAGATATTTATAATGAAAGATTCAATAATGTTTTAGAATTTTAAAATATCTGGAATCAAAGGATGATGCGGGAAATTTTTCTGTGAAGGTTTAGAATAAGGAGTAAGGTATTTGCTAATAATTTCAGCAGATACTGAATCATTTGGATTCTTTAAAGGTAGATTTCATCCTTGTGATTTGTCCACAGCCTCCTTCATGGTTTGCTCAATCCGTTTTCGAGTTCCAAACCTTCTCTTTTTCTGAGCTTTGCCAACACACCAGTCTTGATCATCAAACTTTTAACTGTTACGGTTGTCTACAGTTTCTGCTGCTTCATTCAACTTTTTCAAAAATTCAGAGAACTAATTCGTAGATTGGGGTGTTTTTTAGAAACTTCACATTCGAAGCATATAAATCTAGGAGATAGACGTTATATGTACACATATAACTGTTGGCGTAGACATGCTGCAAGATTTCAAAATAATGATTGCTGATTCCCAGTAATTGACATGACAATTCTTGTTACAAGATGCAAAAGAGTAAATGATGGGGTTTCGATAAATATAAAGATTTTTCGAAAGTCAAAGATCAGTGAAGTTGTTGGTAAGTTTATTGCTAATGTGGTGAGATATAAAAGGTTCTCCGGTAACGATGATGAAATGGCAACGTCTATATCGAGGTTATAATAAGACTGTTTCAACTGAAAAGTTGAAGTTGACTTGTTGGAGCTGTGACAAAACTGGCTAATTTGAAAAGAAATCGCAAAGTTATTTTTGCTAATAAATGCCAAAGGGTCTGACACGGATACGTGTTAAACTATGACTTTGGTTTCGAGAGATTTTCAGGTGCAAAACTGTGGTTAACATGTGGTTGGATCATCATCTCGATTGTTCATTATTTGAAGTGTCTTCAGAAATTTCGAAGGGTTTGAACACAGATTGTAATCGTTAATATACATATGATGTTCTAGGATTTTGAATGATACAAATATTTTTCTGGGTTCTATGAATAGAAATGATGTTCTATCACAGTTTCGAAGTCAAAGTATAGCTTTGAAAGATGTAGGAATCTAAGAGTGATGTCTTCTGTTAAATTTTGACTTGGGTTTTGATTTGTCAAAATCAGAATATGTAATCAAATTTGGATGAGAAACATTGTTTTGATTTCTATGAAAGGATGTACATTATTGTGAAAGTAGTGAGTATAGTTGATGATTGCAGAATCAAATTCGAAGAATGTAACATATTAATTGTGAATTTATATATCTCTCGGGAATTACCTACCCGTTAAAAAAAAAAATTCACAAATAACATTTTTGTACAAATGAATTTTATTACAGTCTTTATGAAAATATATATGTGTGTATATTTTCTTCAGATGTAATGTAGATTTAATGAGTTAATATTAAATTAAACTCATTTGATTTTCAGCTGGAATTAGAATTGAATAATTTCTAAAACTTTAGAAATTTCCTAATTTTCGTGGATTATCACTTCATCGTAAATGAAATTATGAATCAATGCTTCATAATTCATTTTTTAATTGATATTTACACGGTGAATGATGTTGGTGTTCGTGGGATTTTTGTGAACTTCGCAAGGTACGAATGATGTTCTCTAGAAAGTTTCGAGTATATCGAAAGTGTAAAATTAAATATGTAATTTAATAATACACTTAGTTTATTATAAAATGGAATTCATTGAATTGAAACATAAATTGTAATTAACGATGGTTAAGTTGTTAACGAAGGATGTACATCATAGCATATTAATAATATGAATTTAACCGAGTAGTATCTACCCCTTTTTAATTCATACATAATAGCTTCGTACGAAAAGATATATTATGGTTTCAAAATTTATATATATAAGATATACATATAAATTCTTCAGCGAAAATGAGTTAATACATCATAACTCGTTGATACAGTATACGCGTTGTTGATTAGTGATGATGTTTGTGGTGATTATAGATTTGATAGAGCTTGTGATGTTGTAAGCGCTGCTGATGCTGACAGTACTGACGGTGCTGGGGATGTTGACGGTACTGTAGATGCTGTTGGTAAAACAAGTCTAGTTTGTAAATCGCGCACAATACTATCAGGGTTCTACTCTTCCTTCTATCATTTCAGCTCACTCATCTGATTTATGGTTGAGGCTAGAATAGATAATCTCTGAGACTTTGGAGATTACATAATCGCCACAGAATGTTTCTCCAATGAAGTTATAGATTAATACTTTATCGGTTATTGTTGTTGGTACTCCTTGGTATCTATGGTGCATGTGATGGTGATGCTCGAGGTACAGATTGTGATGTTGAGGTGTGGGATGTGGATGTTGCTGTTGGTGGTGGTGATGGTACTGTTGGTGTTGCTGATGGTGGTACTGTTACTGCCGGTGCTGCTGCTGGTGCTTGTAACCTTTGCACCATATCCTCCAAAGTCACTACCCGAGCGCGAAGCTCGTTGACTTCTTCTATTACACTGGGATGATTATCGGTTTGGATGAGCGGATGAATAAGATCTAGAATTTGAGATAATATGCAGTCGTGATGAGACACTCTGGAAATGAGAGAGAAAATGGTGTCTCGGATAGGTTCGCCGGTAAGTGCTTCAGGTTCATTGTCAAGAGGGCAATGTGGTGGATGGAAGGGATCACCTTCTTCTTGTCTCCAATGATTAAGTAGACTACACACCCATCTCCAATTCATCCAGAATAAATAATGGCTAATTGGTTGATCCATTCCGGTCACACTGCTCTCGGAGCTCGAGTGAAACTCCATATCGGAATCCGAGGGACTTGAACTAGTGGCGAGTTCCATTTCGTACGATTGAATAAAGGATTTTCGATATGAGATGATTTCCGGCTATCAGATGGTTTTCTAGTTACATAGAATATCTATATATATAGAGCAAAAGATTTCGTAGATTACGGAGAAATTTACGGAATATGACAGGCAAAGTTTACAGTAACAGATACGCTAAGATGTGAATTAGCAGATACACTAAGATATGAATTTTGTCTATACACTATTCATGCAATCAATGCAGTAAGACGTGTCTAGACTAAGAATGATAAGCAGGTAATTTCCAACAAGAATTGATAAGCAAAACTTTTTGACTTGCAGACACGGTCGAAGTCCAGACTCACTAATGCATCTTAACAACTATCAGTTAGACACACTAATACAAGACCTGGTGCGCTAAGACCACCGCTCTGATACCACATGAGACGACCCGTCCTAATCCATAAGGATGAATACAATAACATATGATTACATTGCGAGGTATTTGACCTCTAAATGATACATTTTACAAACATTATATTCGTTTTTAAAAGACAGACTTTCATTACATCGAAAGTTTACAGGCATGCATACCATTTCATATCATATCAACTATCAAGGACTTAATAATAATCTTATTGAACTCTGATGTGTGCGAGGTGTACTAGGAAATAGCTTATATTTTACAAAAAAAAACTATTAAATATGATACAATTTTACACAAGATATTTATTTATTTATAGAATGGATATACCTAAACCTTGCTACAACACTTATAGGTAGTGTACCTAATCGTACAGTAGTGTAGTTTTTAGTAAGTCCGGTTCGTTCCACAGGGAAATCTTTTAAACAAGCTTAACGCAATATTAGTTTTAATTTATAAAAATACAAATATATATAAGTAATATTATTATTATAAAAAGGGGGATTTTTACCGTTTAATGACCGGTTTATCGATTTTAAAACTTTAGTCGCAGTTAAAACCTAATGTAAAATATTAAAAATAAATACAACTTAATTTAAAGCATAAAGTAAATAATGATAATGAAATTGCGATAAATAAAGTGCGATAAAATAAAATTGCGATAAAAAAATACGATAATTAAAAGTGCAATTAAATACAATGACAATAAATAAAAATGTGATATTTAGAAGTGCAATTAAATATGAAAATAAAGGAATTATGCTTATTTAAACTTCCGTAATCATGATGTTTGACGCTTTGATTTTAGTTTTATGCCCATGGGTTAATTGTCCTTTGTCCTGGATTATTTAATATGTCCGTCTGATTTTTTTCCATAACAGTCCATCAGTCATAAATATAAAGTGCGAGTATCCTCGTCAAATTATCCTTATACCCGAAGTCAAATATTCTAACTAATTGGGGACTTAAACTGTAACAAGGTTTTAATACTTTGTTTAATAATTACACCAGGATATCGACTGCGTGTAACCCAATGTTTTAATACTTTGTTAACAATTACGCCAAGTATCCTTGTACATAATTTCACCCCTGTTTTAATAATTCCATAGACTATTAATCCATTCCCGTGTCCGGTTAAATGAACGATTATTCGTACATATAAATATCCCGCCCATCGTGTCCGATCGAGTGTATGTGGTTATTTATAGGTACGTCCAATTGTAAATCTTTATATTAAAATTAACAAACTATCATTTAGTTAAACAAATATAAAACCCATTAATAGCCCATAGTCTAATTTCTACAAGTGTCGTTCTTTTGTCCAAACCCCAATTATGGTACAAAGCCCAATTACCCAATTTTATTATTTAGCCCAACATCATGATTACTTCGTTTTAAATAAGCATAATAATAACTTAGCTACGAGACATTAAATTAAAAAGGTTAAACATAACTTACAATGATTAAAAATAGCGTAGCGTTACACGGACAGAAATTCGACTTACACCCTTACAACATTCGCTAACATACCCTTATTATTAGAATTAAAATTAAAATTAAAATTAAAATTATAATATATATATATTATACGTTGAGTAAGAAGAAGGAAAAAGATGTGTTATATGATGAACCAAAGCTCGAAATTTATATGCTTGTGAGCTTAAAAAGGGACTCATGCGATCGCATGAGTTTTGCTCTTCAAGGCCATGCGATCGCATTGCCAGCTGGGGAGGCTCACATGTCCTTGTTTCTTCTGCCGACGGTTTTTATAATATAATATAATATATATATTAATTTTAAGAATTAATTATATATTATATTATATTCATGTGCATAGTTGACTTGTAATTTTTAGTCCGTTGCATCGAGCGTTAAGAGTTGACTCTGGTCCCGGTTCCGGATTTTTGAACGTCCTTGCGTATAATTTAATATCTTGTACTTTGCGTTTCGCGTCTTGTACTCTTGTAATTTTGAGACGTTTCTCATCAATAATTGGAACCTCTTTGATTGTACTTTGTACTTTTGAGCTTTTTGGTCGTTTGCGTCTTCAATTCGTCGAATCTGTCTTTTGTCTTCACCTTTTATTATTTAAACGAATATCACTTGTAAATAGGACAATTGCAACTAAAAGCTTGTCTTTCTTGAGGGATAATGCTATGAAATATATGTCCGTTTTTAGCATTATCAAAATCAACGACTCGAATGCAACGTCTTTTGAAATATGCCATGAATGACTCCAAGTAATATCTTTAAAATGAGCAAATGCAAAGCGGAAGATTTCTTTCAAACCTGAGAATAAACATGCTTTCAAGTATCAACTAAAAGGTTGGTGAGTTCATTAGTTTATCATAAACAATCATTTCCATTATTTTAATAGACCACAAGATTTTAATTTCCATTTCTCATAAACATCAACTCATATCAAGCATTTCACTGCATAGAGATAAAAATCATTCATATGGTGAACACCTAGTAATCGACCTTAACAAGATGCATATAGAATATCCCCATCATTCCGAGACATCCTTCGAACATGATAAATTCGAAGTACTAAAGCATCCGCGACATGGATGGGGCTTGTTGAGCCCGATAGATCTATCTTTAGGATTCGCGTCAATTAGGGTGTCTGTTCCCTAATTCTTAGATTACCAGACTAAAAAGGGGCATATTCGGTTTAATAATTCAACCATAGAATGTAGTTTCGATTACTTGTGTCAATTTCGTAAAACAATCATAAAAGCAGCGCATGTATTCTCAGTCCCAAAAATATATATTGCAAAAGCATTAAAAAAGGGGAGCAAATGAAACTCACAATAGTAAAAATATATATGACGGCATTGAACATGTGCAAAGTTGGCCTCTGATTCACGAACCTATATTAAGTATGTATATTTATATGTTGATCACTATCTGTTTAACAATTTAGGTTAAGTCATAGTATATCACAATCTTATTGCTCGAGACTGATACGCAAAAGTTGACAAAAAGTCAATTTGACCCAAAATGACTTCCAAAATCTATACATGCTTATTATATAACTTAAATATAATCGTTTTATATAATTAAATATATTTATCAGATTTTTATTAAAGTAAAGATTACAAATCATTTATTAACAAGTAAAAATTTATATTAAAATTTATGTATGATAAAAATATACTTTTATATATCTTAAGTAATAAAATTTATAAAGTTCACTTAATATCATAAAAATATAGTGGTATGTATTATTAATGTAATTATATTACGTGTGGTAAAAATATATTTGCATCACATATTTATTTGATTAAATAATATTGATAATAATAATAATGAGTAAAAGTTGTATTATTTTGTAATAATAATAATTATTATTATTTTACTAATAATAATAATAACAATATTTATATTTACTAATGATGATATTAATTATAATAAAATGATTATTCTAATCATGATAATTTTAATAATAATGATACTTTTTACTATTAACTGTAATAATAATAATATTTTATAAAAATAATAATTCTATTCAAAATGATCATGTTTAATAATAATAATACTAAAATGATAATAATAATGATATTTAATAATAACAATGATATTTCTATTAAAATCATAATAAAAATGATAGTTTTAATATTAATGATACTTTTAATAATAATAATGATAGAAATAATAAAATGATAGTTTTAATCAAAATATTAATTATAATAATAAAAATAATAATATTAATTATTAGATAATAATAATAATGACGATAATAACGATGATAACGATAACGATAATAATAATAAAAATTCATAAAATTATAGATAATTCCATTTACGATATCTTTTAATCCGTTCATTGAATTCATACGCTTTCTAAATGAAAAGTTATTAATTTTTCGCCAGCTTTCTAATGACATGCATATCATATACCTTATCTTAGTCGCATATGTATCAATTTCATAAATCATCAAAACTATCTAACGAAGAAAATTTAACATAAAAGCATGCATAAACATATATACTCGAGCACTAGTCAGGGATACACTATTAATATATAAAAGGTAGGATATGAGTGCTCACGTATCAATATTGTGATTCAATATTGCAGGAAACTACGTAGACGCAACAGAGATGATAAACACTAGTTTGACCTCACGAGCATACCTTCGAACATTACCCATAACCTCCATAGCTATAACCCATAATTTCCTTAACTCTATCCCGCTCGAAAAACCCATTTTTGAAATCATGCGAGCAAAAATAATAATGATACTCCTTATCATAAGATTAATAATAATATTAATCTTAATATTAATAATAATAATAATAATAATAATAATAATAATAATAATAATAATAATATTAATAATAATAATAATAATAATAATAATAATAATAATAATAATAATAATAATAATAATAATAATAATAATAATAATAATATAAATATATAATACAGAGTAAAAGAGAGAGATGGATGAATGTGAAATGGATTCGGCACCAGACTTCGCGTTTTATAGAATCTGTATTGTCCAGCCATCCCATGCGATCGCATGGCTCTTGTTGCCAGCCCACATTCGTTTGTTTTACTCTGTCGACGGTTTTTAATTATTATTATATATATTATATTTAATTTATATAATTCATTATATATTATATTATATTCACGTAATTAGTTAATTTGTAAATTTAGTTCCAATGAATTATACGTTGTCACTTGACTTATGTCCCGGTTTTGGTTTCCCGAACGCATTTTCGTACGCTTAGAAAACTAGTACTTTACGTTTCGCGACGTGTACCATTATCAAAATATAGACTTAAGTTATCAATAAACTATATCACTTAAAATGTAACTTGAACGTATAAGTGTTATGGTCATTTGCTTCAATAACTCGACGTCTCGTTATATATACATATGATAATATAAATTTAAATCAAAATGTTTTGTATCTAGCTAATATAATATTAAATCATCTTGTAAAATATATATATATATATATATATATATATATATATATATATATATATATATATATATATATATATATATATATATATATATATATATATATTTATATATATATTTATTTATTTAATAATATAATATTTAGTTTTTCGAACTAAATATATTTCAAAGTTCAATTTAGAATCGATTAAATAATAGAAATTATTATATCATATAACGTTTATATTTTAAATCATATAATTTATTCACGCATCAAATTCTCATAAATTAACTTATCTAAAAATCAATTGATTCAATAATCGAATACTAATATCGTTTAATAAATAATTCAATATATATATATATATATATATATATATATATATATATATATATATATATATATATATATATATATATATATATATATATATATATATAAACACGTTTTTAATTATATGTTGAAAGTTATGTATATAAATATTTTAAATCACGGACCGTTATCAATTATAACTTGTCAAAAGGTTTATAGAAAGATTCTATTTTTAAGATAATATTAAAACCTTTATCCTTATTAAAATGACTTGGTAACAATTTGTCAAAAGTGGTTCTAGACATTTATAAAGTTATATTCCTTTTTAAAGAAGACGTGACACTCAAATCATTGTATATAATTTCTAAAATTTATAACAGTAAAAGATAATTATAATAACTTTAATAACTTACTTCTTGACATGTTGAAAAATGTACAAATCTTTCGAAATATATATTAGTACATTTTATGTCTTTGAAACAATATATATGTAAGCTTTAATATACTTTGTCTATATATACACGTTTCACATAACACGTTTATTACGTAGATGTTTAACTAAAACAAATAAGTATAACGTTATACGTTTAATACCTTGTTAACGTTTTCAAGTCATATAATAGATTTCATAACTTATTTTTATATTATTCAAACCGTTTAATGTTTTAATAATATATCACAATTTAATATACACATATATATACATCTCTATTTACACATAATTGTTCGTGAATCGTCAGGCACGGTCAAAGGGTAGTTGATTACAGAACATAGTTCAAAGTTTTTGAGATTTCAACATTACAGACTTTGCTTATCGTGTCGGAAATATTAAATCATAAATAGATAAAGTTTAAATTTGGTCAGAAATTTTCGGGCTGTCACATTACAGGCTGAAGATCACTGTTCCTGAACTGCTTGAACAAAGAGCAGCAACTATACCTGAGAGAATATGCCAAATCAGATTGATGTACCATCCACTTGATCAGCAATTCTACATTAATGCTAAGTTGGCTACATAATGATGAAGAGAAAGCTCTCTTTTATGAGGCTCTACAGCTGGATATGGACTTAAAGCAATACTATGATACCATGGCTACTGATGAAGGCAGACAGTTGATTGCTACAGCAAAATCCCTGAACATGATGATTAATGACTATATTACAAGGGTTCAGCTTGAACAGCAAATAAGGGATGATGCTAAATAGGCTGAGGCTTAAGGAAGAAGAAGAAAAATTGGCTATTGACAGACAACAAGAAGCTGAATCTTTAAAGTTAGCAAAAGCCATTGTCAAAGCTCAGGATAAGGCACTTGATGAGCAGTAATCAGCTGAGAAAGCACCTACTGTAGCTCTTATAGAAACTGAACGAACAATAGAGCTATCTGATCATTACTATAGGAGCAAGTATGTTGATGTGATGACCAGAAGATCAAATCCTAGCAAGATCATCAAGGTGCACAAAGGCACGAAAAGGGCCTTCAGTGTCAGAAGGGAAAATAATGTTCAGGAGAGGGTAGATTACACTGATCTAAGATCCTTAGGATTCAGTGAATGGATAGAGATACTGCAGTACTTTATTGATAAAGGTAAAAGTGGTATTAAAGATACACTAAAACCAGAACTTCAAGTGCTCTTCAACAAAGCAGTAAAGTATGGGAATGCACCAGTAGTGAATGTAGAAGAAGTTCTCTCTCAAAAGCCTAAAAGGAAGAAGTCTATTGGCGCAGGTCCACAAAGGAGAGATCCTATCATTCTACCCCCTAATTCCAGTGTATGACCCTGCTGAGCTACCTTACCTATTCCCTGAGGCCTGGGATCTGGTGATGAACAAGAGAAAGATAAAGATAAAGATAAAGATATATAGCCTTATTGTAATTAATTGTATCTTTTGTTATTTCATCTTTCATTATACTGTTTTGTAAATGTTTGTATATACTCTGCTGTAATGAAAATGAAATGAGTCTATCTTCAAAATCATATCAATTTATAAGATATAGATAACTCAGCAAAAGATCCCAAAACAAACCAAAAAGGGATAAATTTACTGCCTATTTTTCATTAGGTCCCTTAATGCTGGCTTTTGTGTTTTCTCTTTATGTCATAGGTTTTGTCATCATCAAATAGGGGGAGATTGTTGAGTCCCCAAAATAATTAAGGATTTAATTATGACGAAACAGAATCTATTTGCACTAAAATGTTATGTGCAGCCAGCACAAGTTTGTTTATGTATAGACAGCAGATTTCGCTGTGTCAAGTGTTCAGTATGCTGCCTAGTCTACCAGCACAAGGTAGAAAGTATTCTTCAAATTAGCACATGATGTGTACCCAGCAATTCAAGAATATCAAGTGACTCAGCAATGAAGAACCAGCATAGCTGGAATGCAGCTTACTACACAAGACATCTATGCTCCATTATAAGCATAGTGGTTTCCTGAGTGGTCTATATCAATTGTACTATTCAACAGAAGTCAAAGACAAAGTTGAAAAGAAAAGGACATGTGTCAGCCGGTGACAAGGGACCTTACAAGACCACGTGAGAATGCAGAAGTTTAACGCATGTGCAGATGATAATGCTAAAAACGAACATATATTTCATAGCATTATTCCTCAAGAAAGACAAGCTTTTACTTGCAATTGTTCTATTTACAAGTAATATTCGTTTAAATAATAAAAGGTGAAGACAAAAGACAGATTCGACGAATTGAAGATGCAAACGACCAAAAAGCTTAAAAGTACAAAATACAATCAAAGAGGTTCCAATTATTGATAAGAAACGTCTCAAAATTACAAGAGTACAAGATTCAAAACGCAAAGTACAAGATATTAAATTGTACGCAAGGTCGTTCGAAAATCCGGAACCGGAACCAGAGTCAACTCTCAACGCTCGACGCAACGGACTAAAAATTACAAGTTAACTATGTATATAAATATAATATAATATATAATTAATTATATAAATTATATATATATATTATACTTATATAATAAACTGTCGGTAAACAAAGAGCCAAAGCTGGGTGAGCTGTAATTACAAACTCCGCGACTCGCAGAGTTTGAAGAGCAAAAAGGGCGCGAGTCGCGGAGTCCCCCTGGACGAAAATTCCTATAAAAGCCAGCGAATTCTTATCGTAAAAATATCCATAAAATCTCTCTTTCTCTATATGTAAACGTAATATATATATATATATATATATATATATATATATATATATATATATATATATATATATATATATATATATATATATATATATATATATATATATATATATATATATATATATTTTAATTTTAATTTTAATTTTAATTTTAATTATAATTCTAATAATAAGGGTATGTTAGCGAATGTTGTAAGGGTGTAAGTCGAAATTATGTCCGTGTAACACTACGCTATTTTTAATCATTGTAAGTTATGTTCAACCTTTTTACATTAATGTCTCGTAGCTAAGTTATTATTATGCTTATTTAATCCTAAGTAATCATGATGTTGGGCTAATTACTAAAATTGGTTAATTGGGCTTTGTACCATAATTAGAGTTTGGACAAAAGAACGACACTTGTGGAAATTAGACTATGGGCTATTAATGGGCTTTATATTTGTTTAACTAAATGATAGTTTGTTAATTTTAATATAAAGATTTACAATTGGGCGTCCCTATAAATAACCATATACACTCGATCGGACACGATGGGCGGGGTATTTATATGTACGAATAATCGTTCATTTAACCGGACACGGGAATGAATTAATAGTCTATGAAATTATTAAAACAGGGGTGAAATTATGTACAAGGACACTTGGCATAATTGATAACAAAGTATTAAAACCTTAGGTTACACTCAGTCGACATCCTGGTGTAATTATTAAACAAAGTATTAAAATCTTGTTACAGTTTAAGTCCCCAATTAGTTGGAATATTTAACTTCGGGTATAAGGATAATTTGATGAGGATACTCGCACTTTATATTTATGACTGATGGACTGTTATGGACAAAAACCAGACGGACATATTAAATAATCCAGGACAAAGGACAATTAACCCATGGGCATAAAACTAAAATCAACACATCAAACATCATAATTACGAAAGTTTAAATAAGTATAATTCTTTTATTTCATATTTAATTTCCTTTTTTTTATATTTAATTGCACTTCTAATTATCGCACTTTTATTTATTGTTATTGTATTTAATTACACTTTTAATTATCATACTTTTTAATTATCGCACTTTTATTTATCGCAATTTCATTATCGTTATTTACTTTACGCTTTAAATTAAGTCTTTTATTTATTTTTAATATTTTACATTTGGTTTTAACTGCGACTAAAGTTTTTAAAATCGACAAACCGGTCATTAAACGGTAAAAACCCCCCCTTTATAATAATAATATTACTTATATATATTTGTATTTTTATAAATTTAAACTAATATAGCGTTAAGCTTTGTGAAAAAGATTCCCTGTGGAATGAACCGGACTTACTAAAAACTACACTACTGTACGATTAGGTACACTGCCTATAAGTGTTGTAGCAAGGTTTAAGTATATCCATTCTATAAATAAATAAATATCTTGTGTAAAATTGTATCATATTTAATAGTATTTCCTTGTAAAATATAAGCTATTTTATATACACCTCTGCCATATCAAGTATTTTTTGGCGCCGCTGCCGGGGAACTTAAACGCCGAAAGCGCAACGCTAATAAAAAGAAAAAAAAAATTATTTTTAGTTTGCTAATATAAAAAAAAAATATACGCTTTTGTAAAAATACGTTTTAAATATTCAAAAATATAAAAAGAAAAACAAAAATATAAATATTTTTAAGAATTTGTTAAATATTTAAGTTTTATAAAGTTTCTTTATTTTTATTTTATAAAAATATAAGTTTTATTTAAATATTTTGTTTTAATTTAAAACATTAAATCAAAAACCGAAAAAAAACATTTATAAATCTAGTTTTAATAGTTTTATTTATAAAATTATAAAATATTTCTATTTTTATTTTAGGTTTTAAAATATAAGTTTTATTAAATTTATATAAATATATTTTATTTAAAACAGAAAAATAAATAAATAAAATATAAATAAAACTGACCTGTTGAATTTTGACCTGCATCTCTTCTGAGCCTGAACCCTCCGCGACTCGCGGAGTTATTGAACCGGACCGACCACGACTCGCGGAGCCGTCTGACACGGGTTACACAGAACCCTAATTTCGCATTAATTACGTAATTATTATTATTATTATTAATTAAAAACCCTAATTAGGTTTTAATTTTTAATTAATTAAGTTTAGTTTATTTATTTAATTTGTATATTTAGTTTAATTAATTTAAATAAATTATAAAATTAACACTCTTAATAAATAAATAATATAAAAATAATATTTTTATAAAAATTGTACTTTTTACAACTTTTAGTATATTTTTATATTTTGTCCCTTTTTAATTGTTTTAACGTAATATTTGTGTTCGCTAGTTTTTAGTTTTAAACATAGTTTTTGCCATAGTTATTTATTTTTTTTTAGATTTTTAGGCTTTGCCGTAAAATCCCTTAAGTGCCTTTTCTTTAGACTAAGATTAAAGTGCTTTAGAATTTTGCGACGTCTTTTTAAGTTTTAGTACCTTTTTAAGTTATTTCCATTTGGGATATAGTTTTACTTGTAAGCTTTAATATTTTTAGACACCTTTTACCTATGTATCAATTATCATTCCAATTAGTAATCTCAATTTGCGATTATAATTTTAAGTTAGTAATAGTAATAAGGTTGGGTTAGTCAAGTGTTTTTAAGTTTTATAGTCACTCTTTTTCAATCTTTTTCTTTTTCGACCTTTTTCGACGCGCTCTTTTTCTTTCTTATTTCTCGCTATTCTAGTTTTAGAACATAGATTTTTATTCTACTTCTTATCTAAATTTCTTAAAATTACGAAAATTTATTTTAAGTGGTTAAATTGATAGACATCAAAATTTTCTGGTTCGTAGTAATAGTTGGATTTGTACATGGACCGGGGTATTGGAGCCAAACAGTCCTCAATTATATTGAGACCAAACGAATCCTGCCCCTCTGCTGCATCTTTTGGCTATTTAAAACGTGGGCAAAATCAGAAAAGTCTATTGATTGGATAACTTATATAATTTTTCTTTCCTTTTTAAAAACTAATAGGATATTCAGTGAATGCACCGAGCAAGACGTTCACCACCTTTTGTACGTTCAACACCTGTAACTAGATCAAGACATCTAGCTAATATTGTCGCCGTTGATAATCCATTTTTTGAACCCGACCTCACAATTGAGAATCCGGAGAATATTCAGGGACGATTCATAGATCCTGAACCACTAAACTTTCCACCAGAACCACCAATCATTCAAACAGAGATTGTTGAGGAACGAACCATTAAATCAGAATCCTCTAGTGATTCCGATTCAACAAATTCAATTATGGAGAATCTGGAACCTTTAAGTATGGAAGACCGAATGAGAGCTAAACGCACTGGCCAAGGTCACGCAATTACTCATCCAGACATTAATGCGCCAGATTATGAAATCAAAGGACAAATTCTACACATGGTGACTAATCAATGCCAATTTAGTGGTGCTCCGAAGGAAGATCCAAATGAACATCTTCGTACCTTTAATAGGATCTGCACACTATTTAAAATAAGAGAAGTTGAGGATGAACAGATATATCTCATGTTATTTCCCTGGACTTTAAAGGGAGAAGCCAAAGATTGGTTGGAATCGTTACCTGAAGGGGCGATTGATACATGGGACGTTTTAGTTGAAAAATTTCTTAAACAATTCTTTCCGGCATCTAAAGCCGTAAGACTTCAAGGAGAAATTGTTACGTTCACACAGAAGCCAAATGAAACTCTATATGAGGCATGGACAAGATTTGGAAAGTTATTAAGAGGATGTCCACAACATGGTTTAGACACCTGTCAAATAGTACAAATATTCTACCAAGGATGCGACATCACTACAAGGAAAGACATCGATATAGCAGCTGGTGGTTCTATTATGAAGAAAACCGAAAATGATGCTTACAAAATCATTGATAACACTGCTTCCCACTCACATGAGCGGCACCAAGAAAAAGATATCGTTAGATCATCTAAAGCAGCTAGAGCCGATTCTAGCCATGACTTAGATTCCATTTCCGCAAAGATAGATGCTGTCGAGAGACGAATGGAAAAGATGACTAAGGATATTCACTCAATACGAATTAGTTGTGAGCAGTGTGGAGGACCACATTTGACAAAAGATTGTCTCAGTATTGAATTAACAATGGAACAAAGAGAGAATATTTCATACATAAACCAAAAGCCTGGAAATAATTATCAGAATAATTATCAACCGCCAAGACCGATTTACAATCAAAACCAGAATTATAACTGAAATATTCCATACAACAACCAACAAGGTCCTAGCAATCAACAAGTATCCAATAATACTTACAACCAGCAAAGACCTAATTTTCAAAACAAACCACCACAACCCGATGATAAAAAGCCGAATTTAGAAGATATGATGACGAAGCTAGTTGAAACTCAAACGCAGTTTTTCACATCTCAGAAACAAACGAATGAACAAAATACTCAAGCATTTAGAAATCAACAAGCTTCTATTCAAAATTTGGAACAAGAAGTAAGTAACCTAGCAAGGTTAATAGGTGAAAGAAAACCGGGAAGTTTACCTAGTGATACAAATGCAAACCCCCGGAATGAAACATCTAAAGCTATTACCACAAGAAGTGGTACAACACTTAAACCACCTGAAATACCTGAAAATTCTGATGAAGCTATTCCTACTCCACAAGAACCACAACCTGATCAAGATAAGGAAAAAGAACCGGTAGTTGAAAAGGTTAATGAAGATAACACAGCTAAGGATAAACCTTATGTTAAACCATACCAACCACCACTTCCTTACCCGAGTAAAATGAAGAAAGAGAAACTTGAAGCCGAGCAATCCAAATTCTTGGATATGTTTAAACAGATAAATGTAAATCTTCCTTTCATTGATGTGATTTCAGGAATGCCTAGATATGCTAAATTTCTGAAAGATCTAATCTCTAATAGAAAGAAAATGGAAGAACTCTCGGCCGTTACTATGAATGCTAATTGTTCAGCAGTGCTGTTGAATAAGATACCAGAAAAATTATCTGATCCAGGAAGTTTCACAATTCCATGTTTTCTGGGTAGTCTTAGTTCAATAGAAGCATTGGCAGACTTAGGTGCTAGTATAAATTTAATGCCGTATTCACTATACGCTAAACTAGACCTTGGAGAATTGAAACCAACAAGAATAAGCATACAACTAGCCGATCGATCAATAAAATATCCTAGAGGGATAATGGAGAATATGCTAGTTAAAGTTGGTACTTTAGTATTTCCAGTAGATTTTGTTGTTCTGGACATGGAAGAAGATTCTCAAGTTCCTCTCATATTAGGAAGACCATTCTTAAACACGGCTAAAGCAATGATAGACGTGTTTGGTAAGAAACTGACCCTAAGTATAGAGGATGAGAGTGTTACCTTTTCAGTTGATAGAGCAATGCAACAACCACAATTTGCAGATGATACATGTTATTATATTCAAACTATAGATTCACATGCAGAATTGTTAGAAGAATTTCTAGAATTACAAGGAACAGGAGAATGTTCTTTAGGAGAAGGTAATGAACCAATTGATGAAGCTGAAATGTTAGCTACACTAATAGCTAATGGATATGAACCAACAACAGAAGAAATTCAAATGCTAAAAGAAGAAGACAGATATCGATATAAATCATCGATAGAAGAACCACCGACATTAGAATTAAAGCCACTTCCAAACTATTTGGAATACGCTTATTTACATAGTGAATCTGAATTACCTGTAATAATATCGTCTTCTCTTACTGAAAATGAGAAATCACAACTCATTTATGTGTTGAAAGCTCATAAACCAGCCATTGCATGGAAGATTCATGATATTAAAGGAATAAGTCCTTCGTATTGCACACATAAAATCCTTATGGAAGAAGGTCATAAAATGTATGTGCAACACTGACGAAGACTAAATCCGAATATGCAAGATGTTGTTAAAAAGAAATAATTAAACTGCTAGATGCAGGTTTAATTTATCCAATTTCTGATAGTCCATGGGTAAGCCCAGTTCAATGCGTGCCTAAGAAGGGTGGCATGACTGTCATTACAAATGAAAAAAATGAGCTTATTCCTGCTAGGACTGTAACAGGATGGCGTGTGTGTATTGATTATAGAAAATTAAATGACGCCACCAGAAAAGATCACTTTCCCTTACCTTTCATTGATCAAATGTTGGAAAGATTAGCCGGAAATAGTTATTATTGTTTTCTTGATGGATTTTTTGGATATTTTCAAATTCCAATAGCACCCGAAGATCAAGAGAAAACCACGTTCACGTGCCCTTATGGTACTTTTGCTTATAAACGCATGCCATTTGGACTTTGCAACGCCCCTGCAACCTTTCAAAGGTGCATAATGGCGATTTTTCACGACATGATAGAAGAATGCATGGAAGTTTTCATGGATGACTTTTCAGTCTTCGGTGATACATTTGAAACATGTCTAGCTAATCTGGAACGAATGCTTATTAGATGCGAACAATCAAATCTAGTACTTAATTGGGAGAAATGCCATTTCATGGTTAAGGAAGACATCGTTCTTGGTCATAAAATTTCAAAAGAAGGAATTGAAATGGATAGAGCTAAAGTAGATGTAATTGCTAAGCTTTCACATCACACCAATGTTAGAGGAGTTAGGAGTTTTCTAGGGCATGCCGGTTTTTACCGACATTTCATAAAAGATTTTTCTAAAATTGCCACTCCTATGAATAAACTCCTAGAAAAGGATGCTCCATTCATCTTTTCGGATGAATGCATCAAAATTTTTAATATTCTTAAAGAGAAACTTACTAATGCGCCGATCATGATAACACTAAATTGGAATCTACCGTTTGAACTAATGTACGATGCAAGTGATTTTGCAATGGGAGCCGTTTTAGGATAAAGGATTGAAAAACAATTTCAACCTATATATTATGCTAGTAAGACGTTACAAGGAGCACAAACAAATTACACAACTACTGAAAAAGAACTCCTTGATATTGTCTTTGCTTTTGACAAATTTCGTTCATATCTCGTTCTAGCAAAAACGGTGGTCTATACCGACCATTCTGCTCTTAGATACCTATTTTCAAAACAAGATGCCAAACCAAGATTAATCCGTTGGATCTTACTCTTACAAGAGTTCGATATTGAAATCCGAGATAAAAGAGGAGCAGAAAATCTCGCCGATGATCATCTTTCTCGTCTTGAAAATCCCGAATTAGAAGTTCTAAATGAATCGGCCATACAAGACAACTTTCCTGATGAAAATCTATTGAAGATAGATTATAATGAAATTCCATGGTTTGCAGACTATGCAAACTACTTAGTATGTGGATACCTTGAAAAATGATTGTCGTACCAAAAACGAAAGAAATTCTTCAGTAATATAAAACACTATTTCTGGGAAGATCCACATCTGTTTAAAAGTTATCCCGATGAAATTATACGCCGAGGTGTATTCGGAGATGAAACTAGTAAAATTTTAAATCATTGTCACACAGGATCAACAGGAGGGCATTATGGGCCTCAACTAACAGCAAGAAAAATTTATGATGCTGGATTCTATTGGCCTACAATTTACAAAGACGCACACCTTCTTTGCAAATCCTGTGATGCTTGTCAAAGAGCTGGAAAAATAAGTCAACGTGATGAAATGCCACAAAATGTCATTCAAGTATGTGAAGTATTTGACATTTGGGGTATTGACTTTATGGGTCCATTTCCAAAATCTCATAATAATCTATATATTCTCGTAGCCATTGATTATGTATCTAAATGGGCGGAAGCACAAGCTCTCCCAACTAACAATGCATGAGTTGTAGTCAACTTTTTAAAACGTCTTTCTGCAAGGTTTGGAACGCCGAAAGCTTTAACAAGTGATCGGGGTACTCATTTCTGTAATAATCAACTTGAGAAAGTTCTCAAAAGATATGGAGTAACTCATAAAATCTCCACCGCATATCATCCACAAACAAGTGTACAAGTTGAAAATACCAACCGAGCTTTAAAACGTATTCTAGAAAAAACTGTAGGATCAAATCCGAAGGAATGGTCCATTAAATTGGAGGATGCACTCTGGGCTTTTAGAACAGCCTACAAAACTCCAATTGGAACCACACCTTTTAAACTTATTTATGGAAAAGCATGTCATCTTCCAGTAGAAATTGAACACAAAGCATTTTGGGCTTTGAAGACATGTAATCTCGACTTACATGAAGCTGGACGTCTACGGTTAAGTCAACTAAACGAATTAGAAGAATTAAGACATGAAGCATACGAAAATTCGTTAATCTATAAGGAAAGAACGAAGAAATGGCATGATAAAAGAATCAGAAGTTCAAAAGAATTTAAAGAAGGAGACAGAGTTCTTCTTTTCAATTCACGATTCAAGCTATTTCCTGGAAAATTGAAATCAAGATGGTCTGGACCATTCATAGTCAAAAGAGTTTTCCCATATGGAACGATAGAATTAATAAATTCAAATGGGATTGAATTTAAGGTTAATGGTCACAGAGTTAAACATTACATAGATAGTCCAATGGAAGTTGACAATGAAGTTAATCACAATTTCGATACCACAGCTAACTAAGTGTGGGGAGAATCAAGTCTTTTAAAGGATAATATGTATTTCTGTTAGAGTTAGATTTTCTATTTTCGTGTAGTTCTCGAAAATGGAACCCGAATGGTCTTTCCCTAGCAGACCCTAAAGAACTAGTCTTCTCCCCCCATTCTGAATTTTTATTTTTTTAGGTTTTTACGAAATGAAGACTTCCTGTGAACTAAACCATGGTCTAATGCTACACGCTTTGATCACTAAACGTAATAATGACACACTTCCGAGTAAAATAGTATCAGTAATCAGAGAAAGATTGGACGGAGTAAGAAAAGAATCCAGATGCGAAGATAATAAGTTACAATTTGGTAAAGGAAAATGAAAATCCGCAGCGAAAAGAAGAGCACGACACCTAGAAAGATGTCACAGATGCGGAAAATGAAATAATCAAACCTATTCAAACACCGAATTTGTTACTTTATGCAGAGACGGACCGTTCATATGTTTAGAAGAAAAAACACTGAATGCTCGAGGTTACGCCTTTGTAGCTATGGAAAATCAATTAAACCGACTATCTTATGAGTGGGATAGATCATATCATTAAGAATACTATCTCACAGGTAAGTCTGTATAGTTTTTATTTTTTTTATTTTCATTTTTAACCTTTTGATAATAAACGCTAATTTGTTCGCTATAAAGTATTAAATTGGTATTCGATAAAATTAGGTTTGGCGACCGAAATTATTGATATCATACAAAAATTTATTACATCACTGCGAAATTTAACGTTTATTCTTAAGGTATAAATATCTTTAATCAATCAACCCAAAATATTTTAAAAATTCGTCATGAGTTAAATTAGGTCATGGAACCGAAATTACTTTACCGAAAAGAGGGGCGCATATTTTTGATAATATTTGATTGATTAAAGTGGGATAAAAGCCAAAAAGATTTTTAATTTTATTTTTACTTTATTTTTAAAATTAATATTAAAATAATATTGTAAACTTTTTAAAATCAATATACTTAAAATTGTAAATATTTGAAAAATTAATATTTTTAATATAAGCTTGCATGTATAAAAACAAAAATATAATTTAAGTTTGGTGTGAATTTATAATATTAATTTTTAAATTAAGTTTGGTGTGAATTTTTAATTTTTAAAATATGAATTTTTAATTTTATGCATTTTAAATTTAAGTGGCGTGAATTTAAAAACAAAAATTTACTTTATTTCGCTAAGTTAAAAATATGATTTTTAAAATTCGTCGTAAGTTGAAGACTAGGTCTTTAAACCGAAATTGCTTTACCCGAGGGAGGGACGAGAAATTTTATTATCATTATTTTTAATCTTATTGACTTAAAGTATGCTAAAAACATTTAAAAAAACCCAAAAATCTTAGCTTTTAAAACAATCGCTACAAAAAGACAAATTTTAAAATTTTGTCGAAGGACGGACTAGGACATCGATCCGAAACGACCTCGTCCTAAAACAAAGGAAAACAAAATTTTAAATTTATTTTATATTTGTTTTATAAGTTAAGGCTTATAAAAAAAAAAAAAACCAAACACCGCGACTCGCGGAGTTTGAAAGAGTCAAATGCCACGACTCGCGGAGAGACCAAAACCCAGAAAAAAATAAAACGAGCTGAACAGCTCAGTTGCACACACCCACCCACTCCAAACTGCGCAAACACCCGAAAAACACACACCAAATTCGCAATTTTTGACCGTTTATCATCAAATCTTTTACTAAAATCATGTTGAGAAGGATGCTATCAAGGAATTACTCAAGGAAAATGGTAAATTTCTACACCTAAACACCATTTAATCCGAAAATTAGTGTTCTTGAGCAATTTTTTCCCAATTCGATTTTAATGCTTTTTAGTGTAATTATGCTTAAATTGCTTGTGTATTATGCTTGTATAACCTAGATTGATGCTATTTAACATGATTAGAAGCCTTAAACTTCAAATTTTGGGTAATCTAGGGTTTGTGTTCTTGAGCAATTTGGGGCTTTTTGATATAAACAGGATTTTTGTCATGAATTATTGCTAAATTAAGTAGTGTAACATGTTTAGGTAGTTAAATGATCCAAACTTTGAGCCTAAACATGATTTTGAGAATTAAAGTGGACTTTTTCAAGTCTAAAATTCATGAACTTGATTTTTGAGAGATAATGCCATTTGAAACTTGTTTAATTGCTAGTAATGATCATTTTGACATGTTATTTGAGTTGAATGATTATGAACTTTGTGAACATTTTCGTATATGCTTATTTGAAAAAGTGTAGATTTGATAAAAATATGAAAATGAGCTTAAGTTTGATATAAATTGAACATGTCATTGTAATTATTTTGATTGATGATTTTGCTGACACTAATGCATATTTGGATGCACAAAAATTGTGTTTGATGTGTTTTGCAGACTGAAAGGGGTGAATCTTCATCCCAAGCTCGCAATGCTCTTGCTCAGAATGCGGAACAACAGGAGGTGGATAACTACTACAAACAAGATATACCTCATCCAGTTATGACATTTTCTGATATGCACTTGGAAGATTTGCACCCGAACTTGAGATTTGACAGACGTTGGATAGATTATCTAAAATACCAAAGGGGTTTGCATACTCTTCATTCTAAAGCTGTTGAAGTACCTAGGGTAATAGAATGGGCACCGTTAGAAGCTGTAGAATTAGCCGGGCCAATTAGAGAATTACTTACACAGAGGTATGGTAATTCTACTTTTAACAATTGGGTATGATTATTCAGCATGCGTAGACCTGTATATAAAGTATGGTGTGAAGAATTATTGTGTAGTATAGAAATAAATGATCGGGTAGTTAGTTTAACCGATCGATCTTTTATTAGATTTTTGTTAGGAGGTTCGATGCGCCACATGTCTTTACTAGACATGGCTCAGGCCTTACGTATATATACGCCTGAGGAGTTAGCATCTGCCGATTGTAGAGGGTTGATATTAAATGGTAGGAAAATTGATGAAAATTTTGATACGCATGGTGTATGGATTCAAATGACTAGCCATCACCGATTTAAAGGGGGAAATTACTCTTATTTGGATATAGATAGAGCAGAGTTTAGAGTAATTCATAGGGTTTTAGCTAATTCGATAACACAAAGAGGTAAGAATAAGGAAAAGGTAAATGAACAGGATTTGTTTTACCATATGTGTATTCGAGACCCACAAAGCGCTGTAAGTATACCTTATTATGTGGGTTATTATTTATCAGCTATGGTTAGGGGGATGAGACCGCATAACATAATAGGAGGTGGTATATTTATTACTTTGATTGCTGAATATCTCGGTGTGGATATAAGTCGGGGGGAATTATTAGTCGAAGAACCAGAACCCCGCGATACAATAGGTTTAAATGTATACCATGGTGCGAAGGTTTTGAAGAGGCGAAATAACGCCGCAGTACAATACCATGGTAGACATCCACAGGTTGAGAGAAACCAACAGCCAGGTAATATGGGAGGAGGAAATGAAATGACAGAAATGCAAAGGTTTATAGCTTCACAAGAGTATGAAAATGCTAGACATCGAGCATTTGAAGATTGGCAAGTTCATCAAAACCAAATCATAGCTTATTGCCAACAAATAGGTAGAAACTATATTCCTACTCCATCGCCTGTATTTCCTCCCTGGTCTATAGAGATCCAACCACCGTATCCTACGTATAACCTAGCCGAAGCATTCTATAACACATACGGTTATGCATGGAACCCCTACTGGTATCAGTATCATCCCTAGTCTACTTAGTTTTATTTATTTTATTATTTGTAATGTTGATACATTTAATACTTATGTTAATATTGTAATAGTTTTTATAATTTTCTAATTTTTTTATTAGATTTTAATAATTTTTGAATGTGGGGTAATATACCAAACTTCAAAAATATGTATATATGTTTGCAGTTTATCTTATGTACACAACAGGGTAAAACAACGCATTTTCAAAGACTGGCATTAAGTTTAGCAAAAGCAACTAATTTTGACGACAAGATACAAAATAAATGTGATATAACAACAAGACGGAATGAACAAATGATATGTACCATTTATCATTCAGCAAACAAACACAAATATGTTTGAGAACTTTGGTAAAATTTAATCATTTCTACGCTAATCACCCTCAATAATTTAAATTGTTACTGATTTCTTGCAAATGAGGGCATTGCAAGATCTTAAGTGTGGGAAGGGGTTAAATTCTTTCAGATTTTTAAAATTTTTACTTTATACACTTGGTTACCATTAAAAATACTAGTAAAGCAGTAGTTGTATTAGAATCTAGTGCTCTCTGATAATAAAGAACAGCCCTAGTCTTATATACTGACTACCCAATTCTAGTAAAATTTTTCAAAATTTTCAACTAAATGAATTTAAAATCATGTTTATACATATTTATGAACGATAAAACTAGGTGTTAACACCGAAATTATTGTTGCCTTGGAAAGGACATAAATTGAGAAACAAACCAAAATGTTAGAATTCATTTAAAATGGAATAGAGGACAATAAAAAGGAAAATAAAAGCCAAGTGTGGGAAATTTTCACCAAGTTATTCAAAATATATATCATATATTTTTGTACAAATAATTGAAGATACTTTTGTTTTGGACGATAATTAACTGTTTTAGCCGATTTACTGTAAGAAAGATGGATCTACACGATGAATCAATTCCATCATTAAAAGGAAGTAAAGTCTTCCGAAAAAGACACGCGCTTCTTGATTTAGGTTAAGAAGTTGTCGTCCAGACCAGCTGTAGGTTGACGAAAAATCTAGAAAAGTCATCACTAAAATCAGCAGGAAATCCACGGACCTCAGCATCAAACAGGGTCGCTAAGTGGTCAAATTTATCCTAGCCATGAGAAGGATTTATCTCGTAAAATGGGGGGACACCGTGCAAATTAGTTGGATAAGACTAATGAATCAGATCCCCAGAAAGGATAATCTCCTTAAAGATTAAAAATCAGCTTTTAAGACTGATATTACTCAATCCTTGAGATTGACCTTAAAGATTGAGAATTCAAACTCATGGAATTCAATGATATCTAAACTCGAGCTTGAACGAGAAAATATTTTGATCAAATTATAAACCGATTTGTTTTCTGAAAACCCATTTTCAATGCGTTCATTACCTTTGAACGTAAAATCCTAGGAATTCACCTGGAATTCATTAGGTCACCTGAACCAAATCGGGTGTCAACCGTAAGAACGGTGGTTGCATAGCATGGTCAAAGACAGGACCTTGTGCCAGACTGGAAAATTATAAGGGTGAGCTTTACTATTTCTCCTACAAAGGATAGTAATTGCGTCCGACACGTTATATACCATAATTAAAAGCATGTCAGGGGACATTGCCTTAACAGTTGCTTGTTCAACGCTTTCCTTTACAATCGGACGGTAGTTTACCGAAAGGTAATATACGGAGCAAGTATACTGGACTTGTTGCTTTCCTAATACAAGGTTAGCAAGTGGGTGACACAAAACCACAAGTTTTGAGCAAAATTTTCAAATCTAAAACCCACCAAACCCACAAAAAGAATTTGCCAACACCGGTGAAGGGTTATTTCGGAAAACTTATCTAGGGTAAAAGCTAGATTTAATTTTCAAAAGATCAAATGTTTTCATAAAGATCCAATTTCCTTAATGGATCTAAATTTTTATAGTCATGTGGGACTGTAAACCATATCGTTACTACCATTGTTTATACCGCCGTATAGAAATCACTGATGTACAAAGTGTGAAGAATAAAGAAGTGATTCTAGTATATCAAGACTATATTGCTTGAGGACAAGCAACGCTCAAGTGTGGGAATATTTGATAATGCTAAAAACGAACATATATTTCATAGCATTATTCCTCAAGAAAGACAAGCTTTTAGTTGCAATTGTTCTATTTACAAGTAATATTCGTTTAAATAATAAAAGGTGAAGACAAAAGACAGATTCGACGAATTAAAGACGCAAACAACCAAAAAGCTCAAAAGTACAAAATACAATCAAAGAGGTTCCAATTATTGATAAGAAACGTCTCAAAATTACAAGAGTACAAGATTCAAAATGCAAAGTACAAGATATTAAATTGTACACAAGGACGATCAAAAATCCGGAACCGGGACCAGAGTCAACTCTCAACGCTCGACGCAACGTACTAAAAATTATAAGTTAACTATGTATATAAATATAATATAATATATAATTAATTATATAAATTATATATATATATATATTATATTTATATAATAAACCATCGGTAAACAAAGAGCCAAAGCTGGGTGAGCTGTAATTACAAACTCCGCGACTCGCGGAGTTTGAAGAGCAAAAAGGGCGCGAGTCGCGGAGTCCCCCTGGACAAAAATTCCTATAAAAGCCAGCGAATTCTGATCGTAAAAATATCCATAAAATCTCTCTTTCTCTATATGTAAACGTAAT
Source organism: Rutidosis leptorrhynchoides (assembly GCF_046630445.1). Lineage (NCBI taxonomy): Eukaryota > Viridiplantae > Streptophyta > Magnoliopsida > Asterales > Asteraceae > Rutidosis > Rutidosis leptorrhynchoides. The sequence goes on from NC_092343.1 coordinate 106,042,505, forward strand.
ATATATATATATATATATATATATATATATATATATATATATATATATATATATATATATATATATATATATATATATATATATATATTAATTTTAATTTTAATTATAATTCTAATAATAAGGGTATGTTAGCGAATGTTGTAAGGGTGTAAGTCGAAATTCTGTCCGTTTAACACTACGCTATTTTTAATCATTGTAAGTTATGTTCAACCTTTTTACATTAATGTCTCGTAGCTAAGTTATTATTATGCTTATTTAATCCGAAGTGATCATGATGTTGGGCTAATTACTAAAATTGGTTAATTGGGCTTTGTACCATAATTGGGGTTTGGACAAAAGAACGACACTTGTGGAAATTAGACTATGGGCTATTAATGGGCTTTATATTTGTTTAACTAAATGATAGTTTGTTAATTTTAATATAAAGATTTACAATTAGGCGTCCCTATAAATAACCATATACACTCGATCGGACACGATGGGCGGGGTATTTATATGTACGAATAATCGTTCATTTAACCGGACACGGGAATGAATTAATAGTCTATGAAATTATTAAAACATGGGTGAAATTATGTACAAGGACACTTGGCATAATTGATAACAAAGTATTAAAACCTTGGGTTACACTCAGTCGACATCCTGGTGTAATTATTAAACAAAGTATTAAAATCTTGTTACAGTTTAAGTCCCCAATTAGCTGGAATATTTAACTTCGGGTATAAGGATAATTTGACGAGGATACTCGCACTTTATATTTATGACTGATGGACTGTTATGGACAAAAACCAGACGGACATATTAAATAATCCAGGACAAAGGACAATTAACCCATGGGCATAAAACTAAAATCAACACCTCAAACATCATGATTACGGAAGTTTAAATAAGCATAATTCTTTTATTTCATATTTAATTTCCTTTATTTTATATTTAATTGCACTTCTAATTATCGCACTTTTATTTATTGTTATTGTATTTAATTGCACTTTTAATTATCGTAGTTTTTAATTATCGCACTTTTATTTATCGCAATTTCTTATCGTTATTTACTTTACGCTTTAAATTAAGTCTTTTATTTATTTTTAATATTTTACATTTGGTTTTAAATGCGACTAAAGTTTTTAAAATCGATAAACCGGTCATTAAACGGTAAAAACCCCCCTTTATAATAATAATATTACTTTTATATATATATATTTGTATTTTTATAAATTTAAACTAATATAGCGTTAAGCTTTGTGAAAAAGATTCCCCGTGGAACGAACCGAACTTACTAAAAACTACACTACTGTACGATTAGGTACACTGCCTATAAGTGTTGTAGCATGGTTTAAGTATATCCATTCTATAAATAAATAAATATCTTGTGTAAAATTGTATCATATTTAATAGTATTTCCTTGTAAAATATAAGCTATTTTATATACACCTCTGCGCACATCAGCAGACATGTGTTATCCTTTGTCAACGCCCAGGGAACACAACATTCTATTTGTTTAATCAAATAGTGGTGCCAAATTGAATTGTGGTGTTCCTGCAAATAGCTACTAAAGAGGAAAGAGGAGAGCACGCTCTCTGATACAGTTGTCTCCACAAGTACAGACATCCTATATACCAGTGGACAATAGAATAATTACACGGTCATTAGGACTACTATAAATTGATATATCCACTATTGTAAAAACTAGTGGTGTGAGTTTGTTTATTTAGAGTCCAAAATGTGTAATATCTTAGAACACCCTCTGTAGCTATACTTAGGTAAATCTGTATCAACCAACTATAATTCCGCCGAGGATATTTGTAATTCTTTGTGATTTAATCAATAAAGAATAAACCGTTGAAAAATTACCTTTGACTCTATTTAATTTACTTGCTTGAATACTAAACTGTGTCTTAACTGTTAAGTTAATTAAAAGAATTGTATTCACCCCCTATAATACTCTTGTTGTTTATCAAGGGACCAACAGGAAGTTACCAACAAAGATCTCATCAAGGGAATCGAAAAAAGGCTGGGCAAATGCCATCAAGGGTGGGTTGAAGATTTACCATTTGTACTGTGGGCATACAGAACAATCCCAAAGAGAAGTAACAGAGAAACACCGTTTAGCTTGGCCTACGGAACAGAAGCAGTCCTTCCTGCAGAAATCCAAGTGTTAAGTAACCGAACAGCAAACACTGAAGACAACGAAGAAAACCTGCATTTAAACCTTGACCTGGTCGAAGAAAGAAGAGAAGCAGCCCTCATAAGAGAGGCCTCTTACAAGAAAACCATTGAGAAATACTACAACAAAAGGGTGAAACGCACAACCTTCAAAGTGGGGGATTACGTTCTACAACTCAACTCCACCAGCAAGGTAGAGTACGAAGGGAAATTAGGAGCAACTAGGAAGGTCCATACGTGGTCTCCAAAGCCTTCGGCAACGGGTCATACAAGTTAGAAGACACTTCCGGAAAAGCAATACCTCGCACGTGGAATGGAGGCAACCTACGAAGGTTTTACTTTTAAGTTTGTCTTTCTTCCTTTATTATTGTAGGGGATAAAATGTAAAAGGTAGTCGAAGTCTACACACTTCCTACTATATTTTGATTATCCTACGCGTATGTTGTTTCAACGGGTTCAAATAAAATAATCACACACCCACGATGGCAACAAGAAAGCATGGATGAGGTACACATGACTTATGTCATAAAAAACTAAAGCAACATATACATACAATAATTTCCTTCTAAATCCATAAGTAAGTATCTATTGGGATGCCAAACGATATTTACTAGGATAAAACCAAACATTATAAAGGTTTCCTTCGAAAAAGGAAAACCAATGTTATAAAATATTCCATAAAAGAATATAAATACACTCACGCTTTCTGAATGATAGAAAGAAAGCATGCTAAAAAACGTGCCCCAAGTACGAGGGTACAATCTGGATAAACGTTTTCTGAAATAAAGAAAACAAACAAGAGCGTCGTATAAAGTTTCCTTTAGAAACTGATGCTCCACTAAAGTACTTTCAATCCCACCTCCTGCATACAGGAAGGGATAAAAGTATAGTAAAATTCCCCAATACAAAGGGTTGATACTAAACAAGGTATACCATTAAAGAAATCGCTAGAAAGTGACAAGTTTCTTTTAGCAAAAGGAAAACCATGAGATATACTACAAAATACCTCCGGGCACTCATTCCAAAGAATGAATCAAAGAGGTATTCACCAAACGTTAAATGATAACTTGATCATCAAACGTTTCAAGGCTAAGCAAGTAATATAGCTAGCATAAGGGAATTCCTGCAAATATTTCATGTACCACAACATGATCAAACATGACACACAACATACAGGAAGCACAGAAATATTCGAAAACTAGAATAGCATACTAAATTACAAGCATGACCACATTATTCAGAGGGCACAAAGGCCAGATACCAAATATTCAACAAGGCCTATAACCCATAAATCACAAAATCAAAAAAGGCACGCATGCCTCCAAACCAAGATGATAGTTTAAAGGACATAACAAGTCATAAAAGACTGAAATTGTTCAAATTACTATCACTACGGCCACCATCACAAACAGCTAACAAATTAAAACCAGGAATATCAAATGATTGAAGAGTTAAGGTTAGTGTTAAGTACCATCAGCAGCAAGCTTGAGCAGATCCACAGGCTTCGCATCATGATGAGCAGCAACGACAACGACATAGTTAAATTGGGCATTGAGCAATTTCTCACAGGCAGCATCGACTAAGGCACCAGCTTGGTTAGTATACTCTTCAAAATCAGAAAGCTGGATAGTACCTTTGGCTGCAAGCTCCTTGAGGAGCAGACATCGCTCATGTTGCCTCGTTGCGAAAATTATGCCAGCCAAATAATCACTTAACTCCTTGTTGTCCACAAATTGCTTACAGACATAGGGGATCACCTCTGCAACCACTCATTTGTAATCAGACCTAAGGACCTCATTCCTCCTCCTCTCAGCCTCCAGCTTCACATCCATCTCTGCCAAACCTTCCCTACCCTGCCTTTCCAATGTCTGCAACCTTGAAATCTCATCCCTCACTGATTTTAGATCTTCCTCCAAAGAGGGGGTCATCAGGATTTGACGTTGCAACTGCTTAATAAGTTCAGCATTGGAAGAGTTAATAAGCTTCAAACCATTGGCTTCAGTCTCTAATGTTATAACATCAACCCTGGATATCTCATAACGAGAAAGCAAAAGGTGATGCATCACTACAGACTTATAGTTTTGAATGGCACATTCCTCCATAAACCTCTGGGGATCAGCAAAAGCAAACTCAAGCTCATCAGAAACATGACTTACCACTTTTGCATGACATGTGGCAGTAGTGGGGATGATAGGCAAGGGCTCTGCAAATAAAGAAAGCACACATTAACTACCAAAAATAAAAAAAGATAGGTGATAAGCATACAGAGGATAGGAAGAAGGAAAGAGTACCAGAAATGGTATTTCATCCAAAGCTTCACAGTGACCAGAATCATTACCATCATCAAGTGACAGCTTAGCTTTCTTGGAAGGAGGGGATTGATCAGTTTCTCTCTTCATCTTAGAAACCTTTAAACGTTTGGAAGCCCTAAGCTGAATTCTATTTTCAGGAGGAGAATCAGGCAAGGCATCCACATCAACCGTTTGATGATCTAAAGCAACTTGAGCTTTACCCTGATCCTTGGGAAAAGCTGATGAAGCGGTAGCTAATTTAAGTTTGCTTTAAATCTCTGCATTTCCAGAGATAGAAGGGGAACCAACATCTTTCACAATGGTTGTAGCAGCACGAGTAGCAATCGTCATCTCCCTCACACCAAAGTTCTTTAGAACATTTCTCAAAGCCATCTCTGCAAAAGAACAATGCAAATAAGCATAGCACAACATGCACAAATATGATGAAAATCCTAAAAATTAGATTTAACCTACCCTTATCTCCAAACAAGAATACTGGATTTTGTGTTCCTTTCTCCCAAGAAGGGGACATTCCAAGCTTAAAGAGAATAGAATCGGGAAAAGTTGAAGCAATGATAGGATGACGACACATCCTACTAAAAAGTGGAAGATCTTTCGCACTCTCAGGCACATGATCCCTATATTCCTTGGGGATTTCTTGATTCTTTGAGTCAAAAAGAGAAGGATAATCAGCAGGAAAGAAAAAATATTTCTTCATAAAGATGAACTTGTTCTTCCACGCTCGGATTTCAGAATACAGAGAAGAAAAACAGATAGGAGTATCAGATAGTTTACCACCCTTCTTTCGACGTTTCCCAACAGTTAGCCAATTCCCAACATCACAAAGATTGAAAAATCAACGAAATAAGTCAACTGACGATTGACCATCGTATGTTATGCACATAACCTCGAAGGCCATGACCTTCTTGGTTGCTAAAGGGTGGAAGATTGAAAGATGTACTTTAAACTGATTTAAAACATCAAGCTAGAAGCGAGAAACTGGGATTCTAACATTGCATTCAGTAAAAATTTGGTAATAGACACCAACATAACCGTTTGGAGGTTGGAGAATCGTTTTATCAGATTCTGGTGAAATAATATCACCGTCAGACAAACCTAGGATTTCTATCAGTTGAGCACACTGATCAAAAGTAATAGAAGAAAAGGTAGATCGAAGACCTTTTTTCGCCATTCAACAAAAAATCAAGAAAGGAAAAAGATGAAAGAAGAGGGATGTATACGTGAAATCGAAAGAACAAGAAGATTTTTCACCGGTTGAAGAATGGAGAAATTAAGTTTGAAATAAAGAAAATGAAAGTTTAAATCAATGCAATTATTCCCTTGATAGTTTAGATCATGTTGAGATTAGAAGAAGAGACAAGTTAGAATGAGATTCGGTATGTATGAAGGAGACTCGGTATGAGAGAGAATCTGTAAGATTTACATTCCACAGCTTCTATAACTTGTTTACAATACAATGGCTATCTAATTAGGACTACATAGGTTCCTTATATAGCCCTCTTCTAAGGAACCTTCATTTAAGCGTGTTTCACATTAACACTATACAACTTCGGGGTCCTAACAATCTCCCCCTTAGTGTTAAATGTGAAATTTACTATATAATCCTATTTAAAACATCTAAAGGAACTTTGTTCCTCTAAAGTGAACTTTGGATTTGAATCCTTTAAGATTCTCATATCTTCGTATGTTCACTCTTGTTTTGAGACGACTCTTCAATCTCGGGAGAATGTATTTGACAATCTCATTATCTTCAGTTAAGTAGCAGTTACTGATCAGTCTCCATCTTAAGTATTTGAAGGCATACATAAACGTTCCGTCTGAGTATCTTCTGAAATCTGAGACACTGATGAAGACATTTGTATAGTGAGAATTGACAAATGCAAACCCATATGGATAGTCACTTACTTCAAGTAAGGACATGTATCTTAGCTCTTCAATCACTTGATTTGGCAGTTTGATTCCGAGCTTTTTATGTCCAGATTCTAACCCCATTTGAAAGTCGTGAACAGACATCCATCTCATCGAGTCAAGAATAAATTTGTAGACTGCCTTCATCGCGGTAGCATGATAAATTGTTACAGATTCATTCAAATCTATCAAGTAATTGTAGATGAAAATGATATCATCCATCTTCAGTTTATCAAAATCCGCTTCTGAGAACTGATAATCCTCATCATCCATTCTTGTTACTTGAAACACTGGCATCTTCAATCTATCCTTGTTAATCATCAAAACCTTATTTATGCTTTTGATCTCTGAATTCCGCTGTTCTTGAAGTTTCTCTTCATTCTTCAATTTGTATTTGTTGCGAACACTCAGATAAGCTTTGAGATATTCCGGTTTCTTATGATATTTCCATGCACCTAGAACACTCATTGATGTAGAAAGGACGAGATCAGAATCACCATAGATTCTATAAGCTTGTTGTTCTATAAATGGTGAATGAAGAATCATCTTCTCTTCATCCTCACTAAGTTAGAAATCAGCATCACTCTCAAGAACAATCTCTGCAATTTGAAATGGAACATTAAGATCAGGAGGAGTCGTAGTATCTTCTTTGCCGTTTGAGAAAATCTCCTTCTCAAAATGTATCCCAAATTCATCGGTTGGAGATGTCAAGTTGACAAATTGATGTTCATTGAATTCATTGGCGACACTAGATGACCCCTTCAAAATAATTTCAGTATTATCAAAATTTTGATTGTCCTTTGGAACTGACTTATTCTCTGATTGTTCAGCTGAATCCATAATCATTAGCATCCCTGAGTCACCCTCTCTCTGAGCCTCCGATTCATCTAGAAAAATTTCACAATGAATTTCCTTAATTTCATCAATTTCAGAATCAGATATTTCAACAACATCGTGATCCTTATGTTGACTAGACGAACCAGCTTCATGACTTGATCTTTGAAAACCACTGGACCGATAACCACCTTGTCTATTCTCCCCCTCATGAAGATTATTGGGATCGAAATCATCATGATCAAGCATGTGAATTGGTCCAGGTGACTTACATGGAGATAAAGGATATACTATTCTTGCTTGCTCAAGATAAATCATCATAGTCTCGCGAACTTCATCAAGATCAGTTCGTTTTGCAAACTCAGTAAGATATAGTTCCTCCACCTCATTGTCAGAGAGATATCTGAATCCATATTTGTTTGAAATCCTAGAATGTGACCCAGTTGGTGAAACAACGGTGTAACCATGAACAACATCAGCATCAGCAGAAACAGTTGAAGGCGATGTCGGTGGAATTGTCTGATTTTCCATGAGGGAAGGAAAGGATAAATGTGCGGTATTATACTTATATGTAGGGTTGTACATACTACTAGTCAGATTCGTGATATCCCCTTCTGATGGAGGTTGGGTAACAACCAGAGTTGTCACCGGCGAAGTTTCTTTCGAAGCATCCGCCTCCATTATTTTAGTCTCATGGGACTCTGACAAAGTAGCAGAACTACCAATCGGTTTAGCTCTCGCAGAGATATTGCTATCTATGACTCCTGAAATCACTGATATACCATGAGGTGGCACATCTCTTTCAGTTAATGACTCTTCCTCCAAACCCTGAGATTCAGAATCTGGAAGAGAAGTGGTTTGAACCAATGAATCAATTTCTTGAACCAAAGGAACAGTCTGCTGGAAGTCTGATAAATATCCCAAAGGATTATCATGTTGACTCATTTCCATGGGACGCGGCAGATCTTCCTCATCAAGATAAGCCGGACCTCGAGACCCTGTTGTACGTTGAGGCACAGGAGGATTTCTAGCCGACTCTTGGAATGATTTAGTTTCCTCAATCGATTGAGTCAACGCAGACTTTACTGTAGAGGAGGACTTTACTTCCTTAGATGCCGAAGCATCTTACTAGGTAGGATTTATTGTTAAGTCCTATTTAGATTGGATGGGCTGATTGGTCTTTTTACCATCTGTGCATTTAGCTCTCTTGCCTACTGAAGCTTGCGCTTCATTTAGTATAGGGCTTACTGTTATTGTTGGATGTGATACGGAAATGGGTGAGGGTGACCTAATAGGCTCTAGGTCTTGGTCCATATCACCAATGGTTGGAGTAACTGTTTGGTGTACGATAGGAGTCGTAGTCCTAGATCTAGTTACTCGTTGGGTTGGCAGATTCTGAATCATCTCATCAGGCATATATCGTGTTCTCTTTGGAGAATGTTCGGGAGATGATTCAGTTGCTGAAGAATCGGTGTCACTGCTTCCCTCAGGTGTTGTTGAAAGGGTTGGTTCAATCCTAGGTGAACTAGGTTCCCTGATCCTTATGGGTTGAGCTTGGTGAACTACCCTATAACGTTTGAGGTTTACCCTAAGTGGAGGATTAGCTGGCCCGGGTGGTTGTACTACAGGTTCCTCTACAACCTCTGGGGCTGGAACCGCGGCGGGTTTAACTTGTACATGGTGTACCGGGTTCGGAAGAGGTATTCCTACAGCCTCAAAATATGAACGCATTCGGGCATCTTGGGGTTCAGCTAGCCTCACTAGCCAATTTAGAATCGGCGCAGTGAATTAATTGTCGGAAATCACCGAGGTATTCATCTTCAACTCCTCAAATCTCTTCATCTGTAATCCATGTGTACCTGGTACAAAAATATTTGCATTTCTGCAAGCATTTATAGCATCATGGATAAAGATACAGAAAAACCTTTCACAATGGATGTAGGAACCCCTTGGTTTATCAACTTGAGCCTGAACCAGATCCCAAAGAAGTTTTGCATAATCTAGAGTTTCCACTCTTGTGAAAGAGTAGAACAATCTCAGCATTGGCACAGTAAGGCTGTCAGATCCACTCCTTGTCATCAGCAAACATCTGTTGGTGATTGAGAAGATCACGTACCACCGTGAGTGTAGATATTTCTTCTGAAACTTAGCTGGTGCAACGTTAGTAGCTCCAACATATCCAAGCTGGAAGACTGAACTCATCATCTGCTGAGTTGCAGGTAAAGCAGGAGCATTCTGAACAATAGGAAGCTGAAAGATCCTCCTAAAGTCAGCTTTAGTGATACTCCTCATTCATTGTACCCCTCTCAGCTCAAATTCAAATTTGGTTGATTCTCCCTCTTGATTGAAAGTAGTAGGTTGTGTAGCTTCCACAAACCTAATTGTTCTATTCAGAAGCTCTAGATCTGTTACAGCCACGCTGGCAATAGAGCTTAGAGCTGGCCATAACGTATGCCTCTCTAGAATTGCAGTCCAATAGTTGCAAGGAATATTGGTTTCAGAGTTGATGAAATGATTGTTCACCATTTAGCTGTATAAATAAGAAATAGAAGACCACGAGATATTATCATAAAGCACATATCTCTATTCTTATTTCCTTTGAAATCCTTTGTATTTTTCAGATTTTATAATTTTTATGATTTTTTTCTAAGTTATAAAAAATCATTTATTCCAAATATGAACAAGCAATTGACAAACATGACATTCATATGATATTCATCACATTACACAATCATCATGTAAAGTCAACTATATAACACAAAGAATTAGAATAACACTTAGTCAAGTTTGAGCACAATTCAAGCAGATTCGGTATTCTTGAAAAACTTCAGATTCGGTAACCAAATGAGCTTGATTTTTCAATTCAAAGACTTAGATAAAACATGTTAAGTGTTTCAAGTAAAAAAAATCACATAATTTCAAAGTACCAAATAACAGACTCGGTATCAGGCCAAGAACAGATTCGGTATCTTTAAAATTCAATGATAATCACTCAAACATGCATATTAAGTCTCATGTCATGCAAAAACATAATCATAATCAATTAACAACTCAATCAAATCAGGAAAACATGTTAATCATTTGAATAGACTCGGTACTGTAGCAAGAACACATTCGGTATATACATAATCCATCAAATACTCAATTAAACATGTAATCAGACTCAGTCAATTGATAGATCAACCAATGTAACATAGATTTGACAAGATTTTATGTTAATTATCCTAATCATATGAGTTTAATCTAAGATTCAAGATATTTGAATCAGATTCGGTATAATCAACACTTTTTCAAAATTGAGTGTCACAATCTTGTTATTTGCAATCTTTTCTGGTTTATAAACATTCAATTATCTCAGATCTACAATATATGCATCTTAGATTTAATGAAAACAAAGAAATACCAAGAATTTGAAGATACAGAAGACCGAACTCGGTAGATTAGGCAGACTCGGTAAGTTAAGTCAGATTCGGTATGCAATTAACTCTAAGTGAGAGAAAGTTTGACTTTGACCCTCCTATTTATAGATACCGAATGATTTTAAAAAACATGGGCTTTACCGAATGGGCCTATTTTACCGAATGCAGTCCATTTTCAAAATTCAACAAATTAACTTCAAATTTTGACAGATCTTTATCAAGGATTTTCCAAGATTATCACATTTTAAATGAAAAATAATTCTGAGACATTTTTTTAAAATTTTGAACTTACCGAATCTGTACTATTGGTTGTCAGATTCGATATAATGATAAAAGTAGCATTTATTCAGTAAAATTCAAATCTTTTTGGATTTTATCTTTTCCAATTTTTATGATTTTTTCAAAATAAGATTTGTACTTAGAAAAACTTTGAATTATGTGCAAAGTACAAATCTTCAGTGATACCAATTGTTAAAACGGGTTGCATACTGAGATGTATACAAGCCTTAGTGAATTATTTCAGATATAAAACTAATATTTTTATAAATTCACTTTTGAAAATCAATTTTCTTTTCATTTTCTCTCTTTTTCTCCCCCTCAAAATGTGATATACAAGAAAGTAAATCAAAATTTTGATATGTTCCCAAGAAAATGAATTAACTCCCCTTTGAAATATGATATCAATGAGTTACCTCCCCCTTTCTTAACCATTGAAAAATAAACACAGGAAGTTAACATAAATCTAAAAGCTCCCCCTTGAAAGATAATATCTAAAGCAGAAGAAATCAGTTGCTCCCCCTAGAAAGTATCTACTCCACCTAAACACAAGATCCCAAGTTTAAGTCCCAATAGAACTAAGGAAAATTAAGCACTATACTCTACCATGACAATCTCTTTGATCAAGAACTTTAGGCTAAGTTCATCTAAGGGTTTAGTGAACATGTCAGCTAATTGCACTTTGGTAGGCACAAAGTATAACTCTACATCTCCTTTTTCTACATGGTCCTTAATGAAATGATAACGAATATCTATGTGTTTAGTCTTAGAATGTTGGACCGGGTTGCTTGTAATTGCTATAGCACTTTGAGAATCACAGTAAATTGGGGTCTTAGAAATCTTAAAGCCATAGTCCAAAAGTTGAGTTTGCATCCACAAAACTTGTGAACAACAGTGAGCTGCAGCAATATACTCAGACTCAGCTGTTGATAAAGACACACAGTTCTGCTTTTTGGATGACCAACCAACTAGCCTATTCCCCAACATCTGAATTGATCAAGATGTGCTTTTTCTATCAACATGGCAACTGCCATGATCTGCATCAGTATAAGCAGTGAGATTGAAATCAGATCCATGAGGATACCAGATTCCAAGGTTAGGTGTACCTTTAAGGTACTGGAAAATCCTAAAAACCACTTTGGAGTGGGATTTCTTGGGGTTCGACTGAAAGCGGGCACAAACAGTTACAGCAAGTGTAATATCTGGTCTACTTACAGTCAGATACATTAAAGAGCCAACCTTGCTTCGATAAAGCGTAATGTCAAACGGTTCCCCATTAGCATCAACATCCAGTAAAGTCCTCATTGGGGTTGTCATTGGTTTTAAAGCAGTCATTTTAAAACATTTTAGCATATCATTGATATATTTTGTTTGACTGATAAAAATCCCGTTTGATAATTGTTTTACTTGTAACCCCAAGAAGAAGTCAAGTTGGTCAAGCATGCTCATTTCAAATTTGTTGGCCATAAGGTCACCAAATTCTTTGCATAAAGCCGGGAACGTGGAACCAAAAATAATGTCATCAACGTAAATTTGAACTAAGAGAATATGACCGTGGTTTTTACGGATGAATAGCGTTGTATTAATTGTTCCATGAGAGAAGCCATTATCCAGCAAATACTTTGTCAAGGTCTCGTAAAATGCACACGGTGCTGGCTTCAGACCATACAAAGCTTTCTCCAAGTAGTAGATGTGGTTTGGATGAATGGGATCGACAAAGCCTTCTGGTTGATCAACATAAACTTCCTCTTGAAGATGACCGTTCAGAAAAGCAGTTTTGACATCCATTTGAAACACCGTGAACTTCATATGAGAAACAAATGCAGGGAAAAGACGAATAGCCTCAATTCTAGCAACCGGAGCAAACGTTTCGTCATAATCAATACCCTCTTGTTGTCGATATCCCTTGGCTACAAGACGTGCCTTATTTCGAACCACAATTCCATCAGAATCCTTCTTGTTGTTGAAAATCTACTTAACCCTTATTGGTCGTTGACCCGTGGGTCTTGGAACTAATCGCCATACTTTCAAACGATCAAACTGATTGATCTCTTCTTGCATTGCTACCACCCAGTTCGGATCTAGTAAAGCTTGAGCAACCGTTGTTGGTTCAATCTTACTAAGAAAGGCAGTGTATAGACATATATTTCGAGTGGCCCTTCGAGTTGAGACTGGAGCAGATCCATCACCAATGACAAGATCAATTGGATGACTTTTAGACCATCGGTTATTATGTGGAAGAGGTTGTACATCAGTGGCATCCATTGAAACATCAACCATTGTTGACGTTGAGCCTTAATCCGGTTGTACTGATGTAACACTTTCTAATGGATTCATTTGAGTATCTGGAGAAACAACTAGAGTTATATTAACAGATGTATCTTGAATTAGTTCAAGATTATCATCAGGAGGTGGGGGAAGGATGAAGAAGCAACAGGTGAATCAGTTGGTGTTGTATCTTCATTAAAGAGACTTGGTTGAGTCTCCACAGTAGTTGACAGTGATGGTGTAATTGATACGGCTTGAACATTTGAATTTCGTTGAGGATCATAAAGTCTATCAAACAAGATATCCAGTTCCTCTGTTGTTACCGTAGGAACACCCTTCTTCAAGAAAATTGAATTTTGCGCGGAAGAAGTAGTAGCAGGTTAGGATCGGGTTTTGAACCGAGTTGTTCAAAAGCCATTCCCGAAAATTCATCGAACTTGACATTGATGCTTTCCTTGATCATCTTTGTCCGTTTGTGATAGACACGATAAGCAACTTTGTTCGAGGAATAACCGAGAAATATGGCCTGATCGCCATGAGGATCAAACTTTCTGAGGCTGTCAAAATCGTTAAGCACATAGCATATACAACCAAATACACGGAAATATTTGACATTCTGGCGTCTACCATATAGTAACTCATAAGGAGTTTTATCAAAATGTTTATTAATGATGCAGTGATTTTGGGTATAACATGCAGTGGAAATGGCCTCCCCCCACATTTTTGGAGGTAGTTTTGAGTAGGCAAGCATCGTTCGAGCAGCCCCGCACAATGTACGATTACGTCATTCGACTACTCCATTCTGTTGAGGGGTTCGTGTAGTAGAGAACTGATGTTCAATGCCTTGGTCTTTCAAATAACTATCAAGCAGGTCATTCTTAAATTCCATCCCATTATCAGTTCAGATGCTCTTAACATGTTTGTTAAAGGAGTGTTGAGTCTTTTTGATGAATTCAATGATAATGGCGGGGGTTTCAGATTTGGTCCTCAAAAGAAAAATCCATGTATATCGGGTATAGTCATCTACAATGACAAGCACATGTTTTCGGCCACCGAGGCTTGAAATTCTCATGGGTCCACATAAGTCCATATGCAATAGTTGCAAAGACGATGAAGTACTGGGGTTTTGCTTAAGCGGATGATTGGTCTGTTTCAGCTTACCCATCGCACATGATGGACACATATGATGCTTATCATATTGAAAGCTTGGAATACCATCAGCTAAGTCTTTAGAGACTAATCGATTAAAACCCTTGTAATTTAGGTGTGACATCCGGTGATGCCATAACCATGAATTTTCCTTCGTGGAACGGGTAGCCAAACACATGTTTCCATGTGATGGTGCATCATTGAGGTTAATAGTATAAAGTGAAGTACAACGTTTACCAACAGGGAGATCGTTTCCATCGGTGGATTGAACCGAGCATTGATGACGTTCAAATAAAACTTTGAGATCTCTGTCACAAAATTGGCTGAAACTAAATAAACTGCACTCAAACCCTCAACATATGAGACCCGTTTGATCATTATGCCATTTTTCACAAAATCTCCATAACCCATTATTGCTGCAATCTCATCATTTCCAAATGTAACCGTTCCTAGGAATTTGTCAATGAAATTAACAAGCAAGGATTTATCGCCCATCATTTGTCGAGAGCAACTGGAATCGATATACCAAACACAGACGTCGAAACCCTGTAAACTTTAATTTCCTAGAGTTTAGGTACCCAAAGTTTCTTGGGTCCTCTACGGTTAGTACCAACAACAAACTTTGGATCAACAATGAGATAATCACGTACAACATCATTTAATTTAGACAATAAAGCATAATTTAAAACCACATTACATGAAGCATCATACGCAATATCAAGGTTTACATCGTTATCAGAAGTCTTAACACACAACTTATTCCATGTAGATGTTTTGTTCACAGAAGAAAATTGAAATACATGTGATGACTTCCTAGGTTGACTAGCAGATTTCTTTGTTTTGTTTGCTACTTTCTTAGTTGTTGACTTAGGAACCCATACAGACTTGTAAGTCAAGTTTGAATTATGACATGTGACACGGAAAACACCTCTGTTAGTTAGATGTCCAAACTTTTCAGTTGACACATGAGATGATTGATATTGCAAAATTTCTAATTTAATTTTACTTTCTTTTGCATCATACTCACTCAAATTAGGTTGAGGACTTGTGTGTTGTTCAGACTTAACTGGTCTTGTTAAAAGACTCTCCTTTGATTTATTTGACATTGGAATCATAGGAATCTTTTCAGTTGACACAGAACCATCTTGAGAATGAACCATTTTGACAAAAAATTATGTTGAAGGTGTAAATTTTGAAACACTTTTACCAAATTGAGAACGTAGAGGATTTTTAAGAATAGTAATGGGTTTTGCATCCTTAAATGTTGTTGTCCCCTTCCCCTTCTTAGTAATCCCACCAACACATTCAGACACATTGGTTTCAACAGAAAATGGTTGCTTTAGTGTGTTAGCCTGTTTCAATTGAATTATCTTTTGTTTTAAGCTTTTAATTTCAAGACATAATTCATCAACAGAAACTATCACTTCACCTTCCTTAAAATCATAAGTACATTCTTTCTTAGGAAGTGGAGGAAATTTATCACACAAAGCAAGCATTTATTCTAATGATTGACACTTAAGTTGCAATTCAACATTTTCCTTTTCCAGTATATCTACTTTACGACTCAAAATTTGTACAGCAGGTATGCTTGTATAGAATTCATTCAAAGGATCAATTGTTGTGTGAAAGTCTATCAAGTTTTCAACAGGTGGTTCATCTCGAGGTTCTACCTTTACATCTAAAGCAGTTTGACCTAGGGATTCTGTCTCAAAGAAGACAGTTAGTTCATGTGCTAGGTCTTCACAGAAAACATCATCAGAACATGCAGGTAAAGCCGGTAGAATTGGTTTCACATCAAAAGTTGGTTCATCAAACACCTCATCTATGGTAATAATGCTAGAACTAGGTTTGTTAAACACTTCATTCTCAAGCATTAAAATGTATTTCTCTAGCATGAGTGTAGGGATATAAACCAGTCTACGCTTAGGCACATAATTTTCACATTCCATATTCTTTTCAGTTTCAACAAGTTCCTTCAAGAAATCAGGATTTGATTTACCCATTTTAGCATTGATTTTCTCACACATTAAGCTAATTTGATGGTATTTTCTAGATTTGCGATTAACAATAATATCATCAAAATCAACATCAGAAGCATGCACAAAATGAGATGGTAAACCAGCTTGAAAGTAATCAGAATGATATAATTCTGGAATCTTTTTGGAAGCAGTATCTAAAATCTTAGGATCTTCATAACCCAACCCCCACTTTTCACCATGAATCGTTTTTGGTCTATTCATGAAAATTGTCTGTTTTGAGAGTTCTATATTAATGATAGGTTTAGATTGCTCTATACGATAGAGTTTTTCCTCTTATCGAGCAAGTTGAGCTTTCATTTGAAAAGACTCTTTTGACAATGAAGAAATTTCAGTGTTCTTCTCAATTATGGTGTTTTCCAATTGAATAATTTTCTTGTTTAACTTTGAAAGTGTGGGTTAATGTTGAGTTTTCAAATCAGAAAGATCTTTTTCTAAAAATTGAACTTTTTCAGCAAGTCGTTCCGATTTTAGACGGTAATCAGTCCTTTTGACTTTAATCGGATGAATTATCTTTTTGAGATCTTCCAACTCAGTTTCCGTAGAGCTGAGTTAGACTTTCAATCTTTTCAACTCCAATTGTAATTTAGATGATGAAGGTTTGGTCTCATTTAGTTTGATTTTATCTTTCAAAACCTTGTTTTCAGATTTTAAACCTTTACCTTCTTTTGACATTGAGACCAAGTTCTTCATCAGGTCATTTTGAATTTTGATAAAAATCAGTTGAGATTTCATTTGATTGTACCTCATCATCATCAGATGTTGAGTCAGAATTCTCCATTGCTTCCTTTGCTTTGATGAGCTTGGTCACCTTGCAAATATTCGCATGTTCCACCTCTGAATCTGAATCATCAGTGTGACGACCCGAAAATTTCCGAACAAATTTAAACTTTAATCTTTATATGTTTCCGACACGATAAGCAAAGTCTGTTATGTTAAATCTCAAGAATTTTAAACTATGTTCATACATTCATTTAAACCTCGACCAAATTACGATGATTCACGAACCATTATATGAACGGACATGATTATATATGTATAAGTGAATATATTATAACTTGAACACATTGACAAAGTGTTTAAATATATAATACCTTACATGAACATATTTATTTAATATAGTTATCGATGGAATTATATGATACTATTAAATGATTGATTTAGCAGTTACATTGAATTATGATTACGAGTCTCTGTTGAGATGTCCACTTTGATTTAGAAAACCTTTACTTTTTAACGGTATCCAGAATATTTGGTAAAAGTGATTTACAAAAGTGTCATTAACGAGAGTTAGTCAAAAGTTAGTAATCATTTCCGTTTAAATTTCAAAAGTGTACCTTACTTTGATAAACTCGTGTCCCTTGATAAATCAACTATTTAGTTTTTATATTAAAAACATTATTCGGTAAAATAACTACTATGATTTAAAACGAGTTAAATTATATAAAACGAACTTTGAAATGTAATTGATTTTGAAAGACTAAATATTATATCATTAGATAAATATTTCAAACATATATATTATGTACAAATTTACAATTCTAAATAAGAATATATATATATATATATATATATATATATATATATATATATATATATATATTAACTTAGTCATAAAACGTCCTAATTTAAAATAATATATTTTGATAAACAACGAGTCACTGTTTTATAGAAGCAAATGACCACAACGCTCAAATTTTATAAGTTACATTTTCTATAAGGTAAATTATTGATGAATAAGTCAAATTATTATTAAGGGTACACGTCGCGTAACGTAAAAGGCTAGTTTTCTAAACGTACGAAAGTGCGCTCGAAAAACCGAAAGTGTTACATGAGTCGAGTGACAACGTACGAGTCATTTGAGTAAAAATTATATTTTTACCATGAACATAAATATAATATAATTATATAAATTAAATATATTATATTAAATATTATATAAACTAAGCAACATTCCACTTTTTTTTAATTCATATATGATTTAAACGTTAGCCGCAAATCACGGAAGCAACATTCCACGTTTTATTTTTATTTATTTTTTATTTATATATGATGTAAACGTTGAAGCCGTAAATCACGGAAGCATGAGGTGTAAGGAGTTAATACTTCTATAAATCCATTCGCATCTTATTCGGTTTGCATTCAAATCCAACTTTCTCGATATCTCTATATATCTCTCAATTTGTATACATATTTATATTATTAATATTAATAATAATAATAATAATATTATTATTATTAGTATTAGTATTAGTATTATTATTAACTAATAGTATTTATACATAAAATACTACGACGAGTCATGAGCAAATTATTTCAAGACGAGTTTTATGAGCGGGATAGGGCTTAGGAAATTATGGGTTATAGCTATGGAGGTGATGGGTAATGTTCGAGGGTATGCTTGTGAGGTCAATCTAGTGTTTATTATTTCCGTTGTGTCTACGTACCTTTCCTGCAATATTGAATCTCAATATTGATACGTGAGCACTCATAACTTAATTTTTATATATCATTAGTGTACCCATGACTAGTGCTGGAGTATATAGGATTATGCATGCTTGTACTTTTGATATTGCCTTTAGTTAAGTTATGTTAAATCCTGAATTAGTTATATATGCGGTTGGGATAAGGTATAAGATATGCATGTCGTTGGAAAGCTAGCGAAAAATTAAGAACTTTTCATTTAGATATCGAATGGTTTCGACGAACGGATTAGAAGTTATAGTCAATTGAATTTTTGTAAAAATGATTATTATTATCGTCGTTATTATCGTCGTTCTAGTTTTTTTTATCTAATTATTATTATTATTATTATTATTATTATTATTATTATTATTATTATTATTATTATTATTATTATTATTATTATTATTATTATTATTATTACTAATAAAATTATTATTATGATCATTATTATTATCATTATCCATAGAAAGTATTATCATTAAAAATTGTTATTTTATTATTATTACTACCGTTATTATCGTTAAAGTTATAATTAGTATTATTATTATTATCTAATTATTATTATTATTATTATTATTATTATTATTATTTTATTATTATTATTATTATTATTATTATTATTATCATTATATATATATATATATATATATATATATATATATATATATATATATATATATATATATATATCATTATTTAAAAATGGTTATTGTTATTGTTGTTATTATTATTATATTGTCATTAAAATAATTATTAGTATTATCGTTAATAATGTCATAGTAATTATCATCATTAGTATTATTGTAATTAAAACTAATATTAGTAACACCTAATTATTTTGATTACTATTATTATCATTATTATGAACACGATATAAAAGACGATTAAAAGCTATTAAAAGAAGTGATTAGGAAACAATGAGTAAGAGTATCAACAACAACAACAACAACAACAACAACAACAACAACAACAAAACCCAATACCACCTGAGTGGTGTATGGGGGAGGTGAGATGTAGACAATCCTTCCCCTACCCGAGAATAAAAACAGGTCATTTCACCACCCAGAAAAGTAGAGAAAGTCATCCCTTTCTTTCTTCGATGGATAAAGAGATTGCTTCCGAGTGGACCTCCGGCCAAAAAGTAGGTAATTTGTTTTTTTTAAATATTATAAAATATTGATTTAGATAAAATTATCGTTCTTATTATTTTTTTTATCATTACTATTATTATTAAAAGTATCATTAGTATTAAAACTATCAATTTAACAAAAATTATCATTTTAATAGAAATATCATTATTATTATAAAATATCATTATTATTATCATTTTAAATAGAATTATTATATTAAAAAGTATAGTAAATATTAAAGTTATCATAATTAGAATTATCATTTTATTATAATGTCATCTTAGTAATTATAAATATTGATATTTTTTTATTAATAGAATAATAATTATTATTATTACAAAATAATACAACTTTTACTTATTATTATTATAGATATTATTTTATCAAATAAATATGTAATACAAACATATTTTACTACGTGTAATAAAATTTCTTTAATAATACCTATCATATTATCTTTATAATATTAAATTAACTCTATAAATTTTATTACTTAATATATATAAAAGTATATTTTATTATATAAATTTAAATATAAAATTTTATTTATTAATAAATGAATTATATTATTTACTCTAGTAAATCTTTTAAAAATATTTAAAAATATAAAATGACGATATTTAAACTATATATTAATTATGTATAGATTTTTGGTAATTATTTTGAGTCAAATTGACTTTTGTTGACTTTTGCATATTAGTCTCGAGCATTAGGATTGTGGTACACTATGACTTGACCTAATTTGTTAGACAAATTTTGACCAACACATAAATATATATAATTAATTTAGATTCGTGAATCCGAGGCCAACCTTGCACTTGTTCAATGACGTTATATGTATTTTTACTACGAAATACAATAGGTGAGTTTCATTTGCTCCCTTTTTAAATGCTTTTGCAATATATATTTTCGAAACTGAGAATACATGCAGTTTTATAAATGTTTTATGAAATAGACACAAGTAATTGAAACTACATTATATGGGTGAATGATCGAAGCCGAATATGCCCCTTTTACCTGGTAACCTAAGAATTAGTAAACCGATCTACTAATTGGCGCGAATCCTAAAGATAGATCTATTGGGCCTAACGAACCCCATCCAAAGTACCGGATGCTTTAGTACTTCGAATTCATTTTTATCATGTCCGAAGGATTTCCCGGAATGATAGGGGATATTCTTATATGCATCTTGTTAATGTCGGTTACCAGGTGTTCACCATATGAATGATATTTTTGTCTCTATGCATGTGATGTATTTTTATGAGAAATGGAAATGAAAATCTTGTGGTCTATTAAAATGATGAAAATTAATGATTATGATAAATTAATGAACTCACCAACCTTTTGGTTGACACTTTAAAGCATGTTTATTCTCAGGATTTAAAGAAATCTTCCGCTGTTCGTTAGCTCATTTTAAAGATATTACTTGGAGTCTTTCATGGCATATTTCGAAGGACGTTGCATTCGAGTCGTTGAGTTCAGTAAAGATTATTATTAAGTCAAATTATAGTTGGATAGTGAATATTATGAAATGGTATGCATGCCTGTCAATTTTCGATGTAAAGAAAGTTTGTCTTTTAAAAACGAATGCAATGTTTGTAAAATGTATCATATAGAGGCCAAATACCTCGCGATGTAATCAACTATTATGAATCGTTTATAATGTATATGAACGGGTCCTTTCAATCAGTCCAGTTAAACCAAGTATCAACAACCAGTTTCAGCTCTCCTCCTATTTCCACAATCTTTGCCATCAACATTTTCCTCTTGTAGTAAGTTGCATCCTTTTTCTTAGGCATCTTGCACTCACGAGAGTAATGACCAGCTTTGCCATAATTGAAACCGATTGAATCATCCTTCTTGGAATTATCAGCAAGTTGTTGTTTTGATTGATCAGGTTTCTTGTAGTAGGAGGATAAAGATGAGTTCTTGCTTTGATTGCTTTATTTTCCTTTGAACTTGTGTTTTTCAAGGCTTTGGTGAACATGGCTGCCATCTTGACAAATTCAAGGTGAGAACATCAATATCAGAAAGATTCAACTCTTCAGAATCAGTTGATTCTTCAACAAGCACTTTCTTGGACAAGCTTTTGGAAGTTGTAAATGATTTGCTCTTATTTTTGGCAATGAGAGCAAGAGGATCACTTGGAAACGACTCTTTCCTTCCTTCTTGAAGTTTAGATACTTCAGGTTAGTAATGCATAAGAACTCCAACAAGCTCATGAATAGTCATCTTATCAATTTCTTAGGTAGATCGAACAGTGGTTCCATAAGGAAGCCAATCATCATTGAGCTTTTTGAGGAACTTCATGTTGACTTCATGTGATGACCCGGAAATTTCTGACCAAATTTAAACTTAATCTTTAACGTTTTCGACACGATAAGCAAAGTATATGATGTTGAATCACAAAATTTTGAATTATTCAATTACCCTTCGATTGTTCTCAACGATTCGCGAACAATTATATGTAAACAGGTACATATACTATAACTTGAAAACATAACAAAATGTTAAGTAAATGATACTGTGCATTAAACTTATTGGTTTGATTATCTGATTGATATATTCAACTACGGAATTAAAAGATTATGCCAAACAATTGAATTAAAAGATATTTAATGAGTCCCTTAAGGATTATGATATTATTACGGGTCTCTGTTATGAGGTCCACGTTGATTTGGGAAATCATTCATTCTTAACGGTATTTGGAATAAATGGTAAAGTGTTTGTTTAAATAACGTAATTTGGACACATACAATAATAAGGAATATTAACTGTTGGAATTAGATATATGAATAACTTGCGATATGTATTTTAAAATGTGTTTATTAATATTGAAAATATATATTTAACAATACGATAAAATATAATATTAACTTGGTCATAAAAATGAATTGTTATTATATATATATATATTAACAAATAGTGAGACGATGATTTATAAAAGTAAATGACCAAAATACTCGAAAGTTTAAGATATACTTTGAGTGGTATAGTTTAGGGATAATTTAAGGCTATATTTTGACAAAGGTACGTGACACGAAACGTAAAATGCAAGTTTTCTCAGCGTACGAAAGGACATTTGAAAAACTGGAACCGGGACATAAGTCGAGTGATGATGTACGACTTATCAGAACAAAAATTACAAGTCAACTATGCATGTAAATTTAATATAATATATAATTAATTATATAAATTAAATATATTATATATATAATATAAAATTATGTCGACAAACAAGAAGTTAAAAATTTGTGAGCTGTCCCAGGGTGTCATGCGATCGCATGGCCTTGAAGCACAAATCCCATGCGATCGCATGGGGTACTTTTTCAGAAAAGGTTCTATAAATTGCTCAGTTTTCACACACTTCTTTCTCTAATCATATATTACTCCGTATTTATTTTATTTATTTATTATTATTATTATTATTATTATTATTATTATTATTATTATTATTATTATTATTATTATTATTAATATTATTATTAATCTTATTATTATTAATATTATTAATTAGTATTATATATAAAATACTACGACGAGGTTATGAGGGTGTCACTTTCAAAATGGTTTTCAAGCGGGATAGAGCTAAGGAAATTATGGGTTATTGCCAAGGAGGTTTTGGGTAATGTTCGGGGGTATATTTGTGAATCAAACCTAGTGTTTATCATCTTCGTTAAGTCTACGTACTTTCCTACAATATTGAATCTCAATACTGATACGTAAGCACTCATATCTTATCTTTTATATATTAATTATGTATCCATGTCTAGTGCTCGAGTATATATATTTATATATGCTTGTATGCTAAATTTCTTCGTTAAACAATTTATAATGAATCACTAATTAAATACATATATTACTGGTAAAAGGTATATGATATACATGTTTTTGGAAAGCTGGCGAAAAATCAATTACTTTTCATTTAGATATCGAATAGCTTCAATGAACGGATTAAAAGATATGATCAACTGAATTATAATTGACGTTAATTGAAATTACTTTTGAATCTACAATTAAGATTTAAACAACTTGTTTACGAGACTGATAAAGTGAACTTTTAAATATTACCAACCGAGTAAATGAATCCTTATATAAGGCACGTCTCGTTTTGTTGAACTATTGTCAAAATTGACTTTTTGAAACGACTTTGGATAACTTTTGTATGTCGATCTCGAGCATTAGGATTGTGATACACTATGACCTGACCTAGCTTGATAGACATTTATTGACCAACATATGTTCTCTAGGTTGAGATCTACGGTTATTTGGTAATCAGAGTTTCGGTCACATTTTGGTGAACGACTTTATATGCTGCTAAGGTGAGTTTCATTTGCTCCCTTTTTAAATGCTTTTGCAATATATATTTTTGGGTTGAGAATATATGCACTTTATTTTAAACAATGGACACATGTACATACTAAATTCTATACTGAGTTTGAACCGAAAATCCCTTAGCTTTGGTAACTAGTAACTGCCGGTTATAAGAACTGGTGGGCGCGAGTAGTAGTATATGGATCCATAGGGCTTGATATCCCCATCCAAGCTAGAGCACTAGCCTTTTAACAGACGTATGCTATTTGAGAAGATTACATGTTGGTTTGCATGTATTATTAAAATGATTATACAAAGGGTACAAATTATATATACGTTAAGTTTAGTTACCAGGGTGCTCAATTTCGTAGAATATTTTGATAAACATTTCTGGATGAAACAACTGAAATCTTGTGATCCACCTTTATGTACAGATTATGCAAAACATTAAAACTATGAACTCACCAACCTTTGTGTTGACACTTGTTAGCATGTTTATTCTCAGGTTCCTTAGAAGTCTTCCGCTGTTTGCTTATATGTTAGATAAGCTATGTGTATGGAGTCTTACATGGCATATTTTTCAAGGAAACGTTGCATTCACCAAATCATCACCATGTATATTATTTTGACTGCATTGTCAACGGAAGTACTATTGTAAACTATTATTTACAGTGATTGTCTATATGTAAAAATCATCAGATGTCGAAAACCTTTGATTTAAATATTCATTTATGGTGTTCCTTTTCAAAAGAATGCAATGTTTACAAAACGTATCATATAGAGGTCAAATACCTCGCAATGAAATCGATGAATGACTTGTTCGTCCATATGGATTTGGAGCGATCGTCACAGTTGGTATCAGAGCATTGGTCCTAGTGAACCAGGTCTTGCATGAGTGTGTCTAACTAATAATTGTTAGGATACATTAGTAAGTCTGGACTTCGACTGTGTCTGCATGTCAAAAGTTTTGCTTATCATTTCTTGTCAGAAATTACCTTCTTATCATTCTTAAGTCTAGACACGTTTTCCTGCATTTATTGCATAAATAGTGTATAGACAAAAATTCATATCTTAGCGTATCTGTTACTGTAAACTTTTCCTGACATCTTCCGAAAATTTCTCCGTGATTTATGAAATTTGGTATTATATATACATATGTAAATTATGTATTGAAGAATACCAAATTAAATTCTATAATCTAATTCATATCAAAAATCATCTCCCTAATTATACAAGATGGATCCCGTATCTAGTTCAAATTCCTTAAACTCCGACAGCTATTCCGATATGGATATTCACCTGAATTCCGAAGACAGTGTAACCGGAATGGATCAACCAATTAGCCATCATCTATTCTGGATGAATTGGGGATGGGTTCGTAGTCTACTTAATCATTGGAGACAAGAAGAAGGTGATCCCTTCCATCCACCACATTGCCCTCTTGGCGAAG
Organism: Rutidosis leptorrhynchoides; assembly: GCF_046630445.1. Taxonomy (NCBI): domain Eukaryota; kingdom Viridiplantae; phylum Streptophyta; class Magnoliopsida; order Asterales; family Asteraceae; genus Rutidosis; species Rutidosis leptorrhynchoides. The sequence goes on from NC_092343.1 coordinate 106,068,230, forward strand.
AACCTGAAGCACTTATCTGCGAACCTGTTGGAGACACTATTTTCTCTCTCATTTCCAGAGTATCTCGTCACGTTAATATACTATCTCAAATTCTGGATCCTATTCATCCACTCGTCCGAACCGCCAATCATCCCAGTGTAGTAGAAGAAGTCAACGAGCTTCGCGCTTGGGTAGTGGCTTTGGAGAATATGGTGCAAAAGTTACAAGCACCAGCAGCATCACCGGCATCAACAGTACCACCGACAACAACACCAACAGTACCATTACCACCACCAACAACATCCGCATCATAAACCTCAACTTCACAATCTGTTCCACGAGCATTAACATCATACGCACCGTAGTTACCAAGAAATACCAGCAACAATAACCGATGAAGTATTGATTCATAACTTCATTGGAGAAATATTCTGCGTCGAATATGTAATCTCTAAAGTCTTAGAGATAATCTATTCCAGCCGTAATCGTAAATCAGATAAGTGGACCGAAATGATAGAAGGAAGAGTAGAAACCCTAACCGGAATGGTGCACGATTTACAATCTAGACTTGTTTTACTAACAGCATCAACAGTACCCTTAGCCTCACCAGCACAGTCAGTGCTGTCAACATCGCCTCTAACATCACAAGCTCCGCCAATTCAAGAAAGCATCGTGGACATCATTACGAGTCAACAACGAGTATATTGTATCAATGAGTTATGAAGTAATAACTCAATTCCTCTAAAGAATTTATATGTATATCTTATATATATAAATTTTAAAACCATCATAAATCTTTTCGTACTAAGCTATTATGTATGAATTGAAAAAGGGTAAATACTACTCGGTTAATTCATATTACTAATATGCTATGATGTACATCCTTCGTTAACGACTTAACCATCGTTAACTACAATCTCTGTTTCAACTCAATGAATTTCATTTCATAATAAACCAGGTGTATTATTTAATTACATAATTGATTTTACATTTTCATTTTTGATGTACTCAAAACTTTCCAGAAAACATCATCTGTGCCTTGTAAGGTTCACACAAATTTTTCACGGGCACCACACCCTTCACCAAGGAATATCAATAAGAATAAATAATGAAGTATTGATTCATTAGTGAAATACTCTTATGTAATCTCTAATGTTTTAGAAATTATTCATTTATAATTCAAGCCAAAAATCAAATGAGCTTAATATGATATTAACTCATTAAACCTATATTATATCTGAAGAAATATACATACATATATTTTTATAAAGATTGTAATGAAAATTCTTTTGTACAAAATATTAATTGTGAAATCTTTAACGGGTAGGTAATACTCGAGAAATATATAAGTTCACAATTAATATGTTACACTGTACATTCTTAAATTTTGATTCAAAAATCATTAATTATACTCACTATCCTCACAACGATATACAATCGTTTTCATACAAATTCAATTACATATTCTGATATTGACGGATCAGAATTCAAGTCATAACTCTGAACCGGTGACATCATTCTTAGATCTCTACATCTTTCAAAGCTATACTTTGACTTCAAAACTGTGCAAGATCCTTTAATGTTGTTAATACCAAAAATAATCTTGCAATTCTTTTCAAGATATCAATTTTCATCACACTTCCAACCAATCAACTTCGAATTTTTAGATTAACTTTATTGTAACCTTGACATATACATTCTTGTTACAAGGGAACCTTTCATGTCCCACCACATTAGCAGTAAATTTACCAGCAACTTCATTAATCTGTGACTTAAGTTTCTTCGAAAAATCACGATAATTATTCATTGAAACTCTATCAAGTACTCATATACAATTTGTAACAACAATTTCCATACCAACCACCGGGAATTAGCAATTAGTATTTTGAATCTCGCATCGTTTTCTACGACAACAGTTATATATAGATAACATCTATCTTCTAGACTTACAGACTTCGAATGTGAAGTTTCTGAAAAACACCTTAAACTACGAACTAGTTCTCGAAATCTTGAAAAATACTGATGAAGTAGCAAAAACTGTAAACGACCTTAACAGTAAAAAGTTTGATGATAAAGGATAGTGTGCTGGCAAAGCTCAGAAAAAGAGAAAGTTTGGAACTAGAAAACAGATTGAGCAAAGTATGAAGGAGGCTGTGGATAAATCACAAGGACGAAACCTGCCTTCAAAGAATCCAAATGATTTAGTATCTGCTGAAGCCATTAACGAATACCTGCTTCCGAATCTAAACCCTTACGGACAATATTCTTCATCATCCTCTGATATTAGAAATTCTAAGATATCATCGTATCTTTCATTATAAATATCCTCCATATTTCTGGAGATAATTCCATAATCATTCTTATCGGAAATCAATTTTCTCCTTACGATATCTGTGTTACAACATAAAAGAAACTATTTTAGTTTCTAAATTCTGAAACTTTCAAGTTTAAAATATAGATGTTTTGAAGTAATGTTGGGAATTGAAGCATGAGTTAGTATAATATAATGACACTTGATCAACTTAATTATATTACAGTAAGTCATGCTGAGTTTCTAATGGAACGTGATAAAGGTTCACAGATCCCACCCTCATCATGAACCATGTTACATAACTCTTTCATTCTATATAATCTCTAAATATATCAAGAAAATATATTTCTTGATGATTCGGTCTTTTTCGGATATTCTAGTAATTTGATAAATCAAGATCGTGCCATTACAATTCCCTTCTTAGAACATTAACTATGTTCATTTCAAAATCCATACCTACAAATTCTGGACCATTATTCGCTTGACTTAAAGTCGGGAAGAGAAAATGAAAGCATGAAGCTTCGAAATATAATGGAAAATATAAAGCCCTATAACAACCCCGAAATTACAAACCGTGTATATCAATGCGTATAGCAATATAAAGACACAGGAGAATGAAAAACACTATAACCCCAAGGTAATGGTAGAAGAAAATAACTTCCTCTGGTGGTAGATGAAAAAGAAGAATGACAGATATGAAAGTTAGGAGTATATCAAGAATCATAACTGGATGAAGCATTTCACAATCTTTTGGAAGTATGAAATGAAGAAGAAGATGTAGGAGTGGTGAAAATAATGAAACGGAAGTGTTTAATTTATAGCAAAATATCAGACATAGCAATCGAGGCAGATTACGCATTTAATCAAAGAAAATCCTAATTTTCGCAAATTCCGATGAATCAAATCTTATTTAGATAATGAAGATTTTCTATTCCTTAAATTCCGGAAATAAATCTTTACTACGTCAACAGTTAAGGCGAATCTCTATTCCTTCAATTCACTATTTAACGATAACTTCTCTCATATGCTTCGAGTAATTGGATTGTTGTATCCATATTATTCAACGGTAATAAAAATTCTATTTATCAACTCATATTCATCATGAAAATATTTTTATTGTTAACCATGACGACCTCACTCAAATTTCGAGACGAAATTTCTTTAACAAGGAGGTACTGTGATGACCCGAAAATTTCTGACCAAATTTAAACTTAATCTTTAACGTTTCCGACACGATAAGCAAAGTCTATGAAGTTGAATCTCAAAATTTTGAATTATTCAATTACCCTTCGATTGTTCTCAACGATTTGCGAACAATTATATGTAAACAGGTACATATACTATAACTTGAAAACATAACAAAATGTTAAGTAAATGATACTGTGCATTAAACTTATTGGTTTGATTATCTGATTGATATATTCAACTACGGAATTAAAAGATTATGCCAAACGATTGAATTAAAAGATATTTAATGAGTCCCTTAAGGATTATGATATTATTACGGGTCTCTGTTGTGAGGTCCACGTTGATTTGGGAAATCATTCATTCTTAACGGTATTTGAAATAAATGGTAAAGTGTTTGTTTAAATAACGTAATTTGGACACATACAATAATAAGGAATATTAACTGTTGGAATCAGATATATGAATAACTTGCGATATGTATTTTAAAATGTGTTTATTAATATTGAAAATATATATTTCACAATACGATAAAATATAATATTAACTTGGTCATTAAAACGAATTGTTATTATATATATATTAACAAATAGTGAGATGATGATTTATAAAAGTAAATGAGCAAAATACTCGAAAGTTTAAGATATACTTTGAGTGGTATAGTTTAGGGATAATTTAAGGCTATATTTTGACAAAGGTACGTGACACGAAACGTAAAATGCAAGTTTTCTCAGCGTGCGAAAGGACATTTGAAAAACCGGATCCGGGACATAAGTCGAGTGATGACGTACGACTTATCAGAACAAAAATTACAAGTCAACTATGCATGTGAATTTAATATAATATATAATTAATTATATAAATTAAATATATTATATATATAATATAAAATTATGTCGACAAACAAGAAGTTAAAAATTTGTGAGCTGTCCCAGGGTGCCATGCGATCGCATGGCCTTGAAGCACAAATCTCATGCGATCGCATGGGGTACTTTTTCAGAAAAGGTTCTATAAATTGCTCAGTTTTCACCACTTCTTTCTCTAATCATATATTACTCCGTATTTATTTTATTTATTATTATTATTATTATTAAGATTAATAAGATTAATATTATTATTAATCTTATTATTATTAATATTATTAATTAGTATTATACATAAAATACTACGACGAGGTTATGAGGGTGTCACTTTCAAAATGGTTTTCAAGCGGGATAGAGCTAAGGAAATTATGGGTTATTGCCAAAGAGGTTATGCGTAATGTTCGGGGGTATATTTGTGAATCAAACCTAGTGTTTATCATCTCCGTTACGTCCACGTACTTTCCTACAATATTGAATCTCAATACTGATACGTAAGCACTCATATCTTATCTTTTATATATTAATTATGTATCCATGTCTAGTGCTCGAGTATATATATTTATATATGCTTGTATGCTAAATTTCATAGTTAAACAGTTTATAATGAATCACTAATTAAATACATATATTACTGGTAAAAGGTATATGATATACATGTTTTTGGAAAGCTGTCGAAAAATCAATAACTTTTCATTTAGATATCGAATAGTTTCGATGAACGGATTAAAAGATATGATCAACTGAATTATGATTGACGTTAATTGAAATTGCTTTTGAATCTGCAATTAAGATTTAAACAACTTGTTTACGAGACTGATAAAGTGAACTTTTAAATATTACCAACTGAGTAAATGAATCCTTATATAAGACACGTCTCGTTTTGTTGAACTATTGTCAAAATTGACTTTTTGAAACGACTTTGGATAACTTTTGTATGTCGATCTCGAGTATTAGGATTGTGATACACTATGACCTGACCTAGCTTGATAGACATTTATTGACCAACATATGTTCTCTAGGTTGAGATCTACGGTTATTTGGTAATCTGAGTTTCGGTCACATTTTGGTGAACGACTTTATATGCTGCTAAGGTGAGCTTCATTTGCTCCCTTTTTAAATGCTTTTGCAATATATATTTTTGTGCTGAGAATAGATGCACTTTATTTTAAACAATGGACACAAGTACATACTAAATTCTATACTGAGTTTGAACCGAAAATCCCTTAGCTTTGGTAACTAGTAACTGCCGGTTATAAGAACTGGTAGGCGCGAGTAGTAGTATATGGATCCATAGGGCTTGATATCCCCGTCCAAGCTAGAGCACTAGCCTTTTAACGGACGTATGCTATTTGAGAAGCGTACACGTTGGTTTACGTGTATTATTAAGATGATTATACAAAGGGTACAAATTATATATACGTTAAGTTTAGTTACCAGGGTGCTCAATTTCATAGAATATTTTGATAAACGTTTCTGGATGAAACAACTAAAATCTTGTGATCCACCTTTATGTACAGATTATGCAAAACATTAAAACTATGAACTCACCAACCTTTGTGTTGACACTTGTTAGCATGTTTATTCTCAGGTTCCCTAGAAGTCTTCCGCTGTTTGCTTATATGTTAGACAAGCTATGTGCATGGAGTCTTACATGGCATATTTTTCAAGGAAACGTTGCATTCACCAAATCATCACCATATATATTATTTTGACTGCATTGTCAACGGAAGTACTATTGTAAACTATTATTTACAGTGATTGTCTATATGTAGAAATCATCATATGTCGAAAACCTTTGATTTAAATATTCATTTATGGTGTGCCTTTTCAAAAGAATGCAATGTTTACAAAACGTATCATATAGAGGTCAAATACCTCGCAATGAAATCGATGAATGACGTGTTCGTCCATATGGATTTGGAGCGATCGTCACACTTCAGTGTTCACTTTTATAATCTTGCACCTTTTCAACTCCTTGAGAACACCATTGAAACGACGATAGGTATCCTTGAGTTGTTCTTCGGGTTCCTACTTGAAATCTTCATAAAATCCCAGAGCCGTATTCAGTTTAGTAACATCTGACATGTCATAACCTTCTTGCTGTCGTTTGATCTCATCCCATATGTCTTTTGCTATGGTGTTGCTATCAACATTTTCAAACAACTCATACGGGATAGCTTGCATAACAATGTTCTTTGCCTCTATGTCACCCTGAGCTCTCTCACGTCTATCACCAGAAAGTTCATAGACTGGAATTGGCATACCAGTATCTGGATGATACTCTACAACTGGACCATCTCTCAGAGAAGTCCATATGTACTTTGCTTTCTCACCCTTGTAGTCTATGTACTGAGTGATACGGTGAAGCCACTGAGTGTACTTGCCATCAAACAACACTGGAGGACGGGAATATGATCCAATGATCAAAGTATCTTGAGTAGACATCTTGAAATTGAGGTAGATTCGGTAAAGATTCGGTATTACACAAATCTAGAATGAAAGATTCACAAAAATCTAACAAAAATGTCAGATTCGGTATCTTGCTCGGCACTGTAGCAGACTCGGTAAGTGGTTCGGTACTATAGAAGATTCGGTAGATATTCGGTAAACCAGATTTTATATTAGAAACTGATCAGTAACACAAGTAACACACCCAGATTCGGTAAAGATTCAGTAACTACAATATTTGAAGCCTTAGAACACTTAAAACCAATGAATTAAGTGATACCGAGGCTCTATGATGTTATGCGAGGTGTATATGAAATAGCTTATATTTTACAACGAAATACTATTAAATACGATACAATTTTACACTAGATATTTATTTATTTATAGAATGGATATACCTAAACCTTGCTACAACACTTATAGGCAGTGTACCTAATCATACAGTAGTGTAGTTTTTAGTAAGTCCGGTTCGTTCCACAGGGAATCTTTTAAACAAGCTTAACGCTATATTAGTTTAACTTATAAAAATACAAATATATATATAAGTAATATTATTATTATAAAAGGGGGTTTTTACCGTTTAATGACCGGTTTGTCGATTTTAAAACTTTAGTCGCAGTTAAAACCTAATGTAAAATACAAATATAACTTAATTTAAAACGTAAAGTAAATAACGATAATGAAATTGCGATAAATAAAAGTGCAATAATTAAAAAGTACGATAATTAAAGAATACGATAATTAAAAGTGCAATTAAATATGAAAATAAAGGAATTATGCTTATTTAAACTTCTGTAATCATGATGTTTGACGTGTTGATTTTAATATATTCCCATGGGTTAATTGTTCTTTGTCCTGGATTATTTAATATGTCTGTCTGGTTTTTGTCCATAACAATCCATCAGTCATAAATATAAAGTGCGAGTGTCCTCGTCAAATTATCCTTATATCCGAAGTCAAATATTCCAACTAATTAGGGACTTAAACTATAACAAGGTCTTAATACTTTGTTTAATAATTACACCAGGATATTGACTGCGTGTAACCTAAGGTTTTAATACTTTGTTATCAATTATGCCAAGTTTCCTTGTACATAATTTCACCCCTGTTTTAATAATTCCATAGACTATTAATCCATTCCCGTGTCCGGTTAAATGAACGATTATTCGTACATATAAATATCCCGCTCATCGTGTCCGATCGAGTGTATATAGTTATTTCTAGGTACGTCTAATTGTAAATCTTTATATTAAAATTAACAAACTATCATTTAATTAAACAAATATAAAGCCCATTAATAGTCCATAGTCTAATTTCCACAAGTGTCGTTCTTTTGTCCAAACCCCAATTATGGTACAAAGTCCAATTACCCAATTTTAAATATTATAGCCCAACATCATGATTACTTCATTTTAAATAAGCATAATAATAACTTAGCTACGAGACATTAATGTAAAAAGTTTGAACATAACTTACAATGATTAAAAATAGCGTAGCGTTACACGGACAGAATTTCGACTTACACCCTTACAACATTCGCTAACATACCCTTATTATTAGAATTAAAATTAAAATTAAAATTAAAATTATAATATATATATATATATATATATATATATATATATATATATATATATATATATATATATATATATATATATGTTTACGTATGAAGGAAGAAGAAAAAGATGTGTTTGATCGTTCACCAAACTGCGAATTTATAGGCATGTGGCTTCTCACCTACTACCATGCGATCGCATGGAATTAAAGCTTCCAGGCCATGCGATCGCATGGCCCCTTTTTCCAGCTCACATGAGTTTGTTTCTTTGTATGCCGACGGTTTATATATAATATAATATATATATATTAATTTTAAGAATTAATTATATATTATATTATATTCATGTGCATAGTTGACTCATAATTTTTAGTCCGTTGTGTCGAGCGTTGAGAGTTGACTTTGGTCCTGGTTCTGAATTTTCGAACGTCCTTGCGTACAATTTATTATCTTGTATTCTGCGTTTCGCTTCTTGTACTCTTGTAATTTTGAGACGTTTCTCATTAATAATTGGAACCACTTTGATTGTATTTTGTACTTTTGAGCTTTTTTGGTCGTTTGCGTCTTCAATTCGTCGAATCTGTCTTTTGTCTTCACCTTTTATTATTTAAATGAATATCACTTGTAAATAGAACAATTGCAACTAAAAGCTTGTCTTTCTTGAGGGATAATGCTATGAAATATATGTTCGTTTTTAGCATTATCAAATATTCCCACACTTGAGCGTTGCTTGTTCTCAAGCAATATAGCCTTGAAATAAAAATACTAGAATCACTTCTTTATTCTTCACACTTTGTACATCAGTGATTTCTATACGGCGGTATAAACAATGGTAGTAACGTTGTGGTTTACAGTCCCACATGAGTATAAAAATTTAGATCCATTAAGGAAATTGGATCTTTATGAAAATATTTGATCTTTTGAAAATTAAATATAGCTTTTACCCTAGATAAGTTTTTCGGAATAACCCTTCACCGGTGTTTGCAAATTGTTTTTGTGGGTTTGGTGGGTTTCAGATTTGAAAACTTTAGCTCAAAACTTGCGATTTTGTGTCACCCACTTGCTAACCTTGTATTGGGAAAGCAACACGTCCAGTATACTTGCTCCGTATATTACCTTTCGCTAAACTACCGTCCGGTTGTAAAGGAAAGCGTTGAACAAGCAACTGTTAAGGCAATGTCCCCTGACATGCTTTTAATTATGGTCTATAACATGTCGGATGCAATTACTATCCTTGGTAGGAGCAATAGTAAAGCTCACCCTTATAATTTTTCGGTCTGGCACAAGGTCCTGTCTTCGACCATGCTATGCAACCACCGTTCTTACGGTTGACACCCGATTAAGTTCAGGTGACCTAATGAATTCCAATTGAATTCCTAGGATTTTACGTTCAATGGTAATGAACGCATTGAAAATGAGTTTTCAGAAAACAAATCGGTTTGTAATTTTGATCAAAATATTTTCTCGTTCAAGCTCGAGTTTAGATATCAATGAATTCCATGAGTTTGTAATTCTCAATCTTTAAGATCAATCTCTAGGATTGGGTAATATCAGTCTTAAAAGTTGATTTTTAATCTTTAAGGAGATTATCCTTTCTGGGGATCTGATTCATTAGTCTTATCCAGCTAATTTGCACGGCATCCTCCCCATTTTACAAGACAGATCCTCTCATGGTTAGGATAAGTCTGACAACTTGGCGACCCTGTTTGATGCTGAGGTCCGTGGATTTCCTGCTGATTTTAGAGATGACTTTTCTAGATTTTTCGTCAACCTACAGCTGGTCTGGACGACAACTTCATGACCTAAATCAAGAAGCGCGTTTCTTTTTCGGAAGACTTTACTTCCTTTTAATAATGGAAATGATTCATCGTGTAGATCCATCTTTTCTTTCAAATATATTACAGTAAATCGGGTAAAACTGATTAGATTAGTCCAAAGCAAAAGTATCTTCAATTATTTGTTACAGAAATATATGATATATGTTCAAAATAACTTGGTAATTTTTCCCACACTTGGCTTTTATTTTCCTTTTTATTGTCCTGTATTCCATTTTAAATGAATTCTAACATTTTAGTTTGTTTCTCAATTTATGTCCTTTCCGAGGTAACAATAATTTTGGTGTTAACACATAGTTTTATCGTTCATAAATATGTATAAACATGATTTTGAGTTCATTTAATTGAAAATTTTGAAAATTTTACTAGAATTGGGTAGTCAGTATATAAGACTAGGGATGTTCTTTATTATCAGAGAGCACTAGATTCTAATACAACTACTGCGTTACTAGTATTTCTAATGGTAACCAAGTGTATAAATCAAAAACTTTTTAAAATCCGAAAGAATTTAACCCCTTCCCACACTTAAGATCTTGCAATGCCCTCATTTGCAAGAAATCAGTAACAATTTAAATTATTGAGGGTGTTTAGCGTAGAAAAATGATTAAATTTTACCAAAGTTTCCAAACATATTAGCGTTTGTTTGTTGAATGATAAATGGTGCACATCATTTGTTCATTCCATCTTGTTGTTACATCACATTTGTTTTTCGTTTTGTCGTCAAAAGTACTAGCTTTTGCTGAACTTAATGCCAGTCTTTGAAAATGCGCTGTTTTACCCTGTTGTGTACAATCAACAATATACATACAATACAAATATAAACATGCATGGCAATTTAAAATGGGACTTAAAATCCCACTTTCAAATCAAATATGAAATATTAGTACAACATAAAAAAAATATTAAACAATACATAAAAGTATCATAATATAATGTGTTTAAACATAAATAAACAGAAATAATAAAAAGATAAAAATCATAAAAATTATCAACCGGAACTAAATCAATCATGGATAGGGGTTCCAGTTCATGTCATCGTCCGGGTTCCATGGTTGGTGATAGGTGTACTGTTAAGCCTGGTTAGGGTCGTAGAGAGTGAATGGTGGTCTCATCTCGGGCTGATGTGGAGGATAGTAAGATGGTCGGGTCGGGACGTAGTGCTCCTGAGGTGACAGCCGGCTCATAATCTGACGCTGATGATAGTCCCATCTATCATGCTGTCATTGCCTGGAATGCTCGTAATCATTTCAGGCTTGCCATTGCTCCATCCGACGAAATCTCTTCGCATTTGTCATATCTACCTCCTCTACACGCTGGTAGACATCAGTCATAGCCTCCTTAATGACATCCCTAATGTCATCTGCTTCCTCCATCTCCTCATCTGAGCCTCTCTCTACCTGAGGATGACTACGTACATAGGGTATTGCCTGGTTACGGCTACTCTTCAATACCTTAGCACCCGCATAAACCTTCAATCCTAAAAGCTCAACCTGTTCCCTACATTCCATAAGTGGACCCCCTTGGTCCTTATCTACACCTAAATACTCTCCAATGAGAGTAACAACAATACCTCCTCCAATTATCCCCCCTTCCTGTATTCCTTCAACCATCTTAGATAAATAAAAACCAACACAGTAGGGGATATTAACAAAGCCTCTTGGGTCTCGAATACACTTTAGGTAAAATAAATCATGTAAGGTCAATTTTTCCTTGTTGTGACCTCTCTGTGTAATCGAGTTAGCCAAAAATCTATGAATTATATGAAGCTCGGCTTTGTTAATATGTAAGTAGGTATGTGTTCCTCCCCGCCCAAAAACATTATAATCGGACATACGCCTCCAGACGGTGTTTGCATCAAAATTCCTATCTACCCTTTCACCACAATAAATCAAACTCATACAATCAGGTAGTAGTAATTCAGTGGGTGTATTTATCTGTAATGCCCTAGCCATGTCTAGCATAGACATCCTGTACATTCTACCGCCAAGTATAAACCTAAGAAAACTTCTATCATCTAATCTATCTACATCTACATTTAAGGCTATAGTACTCATCAGCTCAACACACCATTCCTTATATACATGTCTACGAATGGTGAATAAACGTTCCTAATCAGTAAAAGAAGAACTGCCATACCTTTGTATCAAATGCTCCCTAACACGGTCAGCAAGTTGGACCCTTTCCAAAGGATCCCAATCAATTACCCTAGGCACCTCTACATCTTTCGTTATTAATTTAAATTTATTACTTTGATATGCCGGGTAATCTCTCCATCGTCTATCGAATCTCAGATTAGGATGCAACGTGTGTTCAGGAATCGTTGGGTATTCTACAGGTGGATGCATCGGAGATACTATGAATTCATTAGGTAACTGTAGCGGGTCATAATAAGGTACATGCTGATCAGGCTGATGTTGTGGTTCCTGTTGTGGTTCTTGTTCGGGTTCATATTGCATTTCTGGTTCTGGTTCTAGAGCTGGAGCAGGTCGTCTAGATGATGATGATGATGAACCTCCAGTATCGGCTCTCTACAAAACACATTAAACACAAAATTTGTGCATCCAAATATGCATTAGTGTTAGCAAAATAACAACTTAAAACAATCACAATAACATGTTAAATCAAACTTAAACTTATGCGCATTTTCACAATTTTTACAATTCTACATTTTTTCAAATAAGCACATATGAAAATGTAGATAAAGTTCATAAGCATTTAACTCAAATAACATGTCAAAATAGTCATTACTAACAATTAAACAAGTCTCAATTGGCAATTATATCAAATTAATCAAGTTCATGAATTTTGCAAATAAAAAGTCCACTTTAATCTTCAAAAATCATATTTAGGATTAAAGTTTGGATCATTTAACTACCTAAACATGTTACACTACTCAATTTAGCAATAATTCATGACAAAAATCGGCCATAACCTGTTTATATCAAAAAGCCCCAAATTGCTCATGAACACAAACCCTAGATTTCTAAAAAATTTGAAGTTTTTGGCTTCAAATCATGTTAAATAGCATCAATCTAGGTTATACATGCATAAAATACTAACAATTTAACACTAATTACACTAGAAATTAACAAAATTAAATTATAAAAAATATAGCTCAAGAACACTTAAAATCAAATTTAAAGAGATTTAGGGGTGAAATTGTTACCCTTTTTGATAAACTCCTTAGCAAATTCATGTTTAGAGCGGATTGTAGCAAGAAATTTGGTTGAATTTGGTGAAAATTGGATGAATTTAGGGGTGATTTGGTGTATATGCTCGTGTGTGTGTGTGTTTTGTGGATAGAACAGCGAGCTATTCTTTTTATCAATCTGGCCTAAAATCCAGCCTCATGCGATTGCATGAGGTTGGAGTTCACTTCCCATGCGATTGCATGGGGGTCCGGGTACAGTGATTTTGCCTCTTTTTTTTATATAAAACCTTATAACTTATAAAACATATAATTAATAAAATTTTAAAAATTTGTTTCTTTTTAGGATGAGGGCGTTTTGGATCGTTGTCCTAGTCCGTCCCTCGACAAAAATTTAAAATTTGTCAATTCAAAGCTCGGTTTTTAAAAGTAAAGATTTTTGGGTTTTTTAAATGTTTTTGGCATACTTTAATTCAATAAGATTAAAAATAATGATAATAAAAGTTCTCGTCCCTCCCTTGGGTAGAGCAATTTCTGTTCAACGACCTAGTCTTCAACTCACGACGAATTTTAAAAATCGTATTTTTAACTTAGCGAAATAAAGTAAATTTTTGTTTTTAAATTCACACCAAACTTAAATTTAAAATGCATAAAATTAAAAATTCATTTAAAATTAAAAATTCACACCAAATTTAAATTATATTTCTGTTTTTATAAATACAAACTTATATTAAAAATATTAATTTTTCAAATATTTACAATTTTAAATATATTGATTTAAAAATATTATTTTAATATTAATTTTAAAAGCAAAGTAAAAATAAAATTAAAAATCTTTTTGGTCTTTTATCCCACTTTAATCAATCAAATATTCTCAAAAATATACACCCCTCTTTTCGGTAAAGTAATTTCGGTTACATAACCTAGTTTAACTCATGACGAATTTTTGAAATATTTTGGGTTGATTGATTAAAGATATTTATACCTTAAGAGTAAACGGTAAATTTCGCAGTGATGTAATAAATTTTTGTATGATATCAATAATTTCGGTCATGCATGCCTAATTTTATCGAATACCAATTTAATACTTTATAGAAAACAAATTAGCGTTTATTATCAAAAGGTTAAAAATAAAAATAAAAATAAAAATAAAAACTGAAAACTATACAAACTTACCTGTGAGATAGTATTCTTAGTGATATGCTTTAGCCCACTCATAAGATAGTCGGACTAATTGATTTTCCATAGCTACATAGGCGTAACCTCGAGCATTCAACGTTTTTTCTTCTAAACATATGAACGGTCCATCTCTGCATAAAGTAACAAATTAGGTATTGGAATATGTCTGATTCGTCGAACATTTTCCTTCGTGTGACCATTTTCCGCATTTGTCACATCTTTCAAGGTGTCGAGCTCTTCTTTTCGCTGCGGATTTTGATTTTCCTTTACCAAATTGTAACTTATTATTTTCGTTTCTGGATTCTTTTCTTACTCCGTCCAATTTACTTCTGATTAATGATACTATTTCACTTGGAAGGGTGTCATTATTACATTTAGTGATCAAAGCGTGTAGCATTAGACCATGGTTTAATTTACAGGAAGTCTTCATCTCGTAAAACCTAAAAAAATAAAAATTCAGAATGGGGGGAGAAGACTAGTTCTTTAGGGTTTGCTAGGGAAAGACCATTCAGATTCCATTTTCGAGAACTACACCAAAACAGAACATCTAACTCTAACAGAAATACATATTATCCTTTAAAGACTTGATTCTCCCCACACTTAGTTAGCTGTGGTGTCAAAATTGTGATTAACTTCATTGTCAACTTCCATGGGACTATCTATGTAATGTTTAACTCTGTGACCATTAACCTTAAATTCAATCCCATTTGAATTTATTAATTCTACTGTTCCGTACGGGAAAACTCTTTTGACTATGAATGGTCCAGACCATCTTAATTTCAATTTTCCAGGAAATAGCTTGAATCGTGAATTGAAAAAAAAGAACTATGTCTCCTTCTTTAAATTCTTTTGAACTTCTGATTCTTTTAGCATGCCATTTCTTTGTTCTTTCTTTATAGATTAACGAATTTTCGTATGCTTCATGTCTCAATTCTTCTAATTCATTTAATTGACTTAACCGTAGACGTCCAGCTTCATGTAAATCAAGATTACATGTCTTCAAAACCCAAAATGCTTTGTGTTCAATTTCTACTGGAAGATGACATGATTTTCCGTAAACGAGTTTAAAAGGTGTGGTACCAATTAGAGTTTTGTAGGCTGTTCTAAAAGCCCAGAGTGCATCCTCCAATTTCATATACCATTCCTTCAGATTTGATCCTACGGTTTTTTCTAGAATACGTTTTAATGCTCGGTTGGTTTTTTCAACTTGTCCACTTGTTTGTGGATGATAAGCGGTGGAGATTTTATGAGTTACTCCATATCTTTTAAGAACTTTCTCAAGTTGATTATTACAGAAATGAGTACCCCGATCACTTATTAAAGCTTTCGGTGTTCCAAACCTTGCAAAAAGACGTTTTAAAAAGTTGACTACAACTCGTGCATCATTAGTTGGGAGAGCTTGTGATTCCGCCCATTTAGATACATAATCAATGGCAACGAGAATGTAGAGATTATTATGAGATTTTGGAAATGGACCCATAAAGTCAATACCCCAAATGTCAAATACTTCACATACTTGAATGACATTTTGTGGCATTTCATCACGTTGACTTATTTTTCCGGCCCTTTGACAAGCATCACAGGATTTGCAAAGAAGGTGTGCGTCCTTGAAAATTGTAGGCCAACAGAATCCAGCATCATAAACTTTTCTTGCTGTTAGTTGAGGTCCATAATGCCCTCCTGTTGGTCCTGTGTGACAATGGTTTAAGATTTGACTGGCTTCATCTCCGAATGCACATTGGTGTATTATTCCATTGGGACAACTTTTAAACAAATGTGGATCTTCCCAGAAATAGTGTTTTATATCACTAAAGAATTTTTTTCGTTTTTGGTACGATAATCCTTTTTCAAGGAATCCACATACTAAGTAGTTTGCATAGTCTGCAAACCATGAAATTTCATTATAATCTATCTTCATTGGATATTCATCAAGAAATTTGTCTTGTATGGCCGATTCATTTAGAACTTCTAATTCGGGATTTTCAAGACGAGAAAGATGATCAGCGGCGAGATTTTCTGCTCCTTTTTTATCTCGGATTTCAATATCAAACTCTTGTAAGAGTAAGATCCAACGGATTAATCTTGGTTTGGCATCTTGTTTCGAGAAAAGGTATCTAAGAGCAGAATGGTCGGTATAGACCACCGTTTTAGCTAAAACGAGATATGATCGAAATTTGTCGAAAGCAAAGACAATAGCAAGGAGTTCTTTTTCAGTAGTTGTATAGTTCGTTTGTGCTCCTTGTAACGTCTTACTAGCATAATATATAGGTTGAAATCGTTTTTCAATCCTTTGTCCTAAAACGGCTCCCATTGCAAAATCACTTGCATCGCACATAAGTTCAAACGGTAGATTCCAATTTGGAGTTATCATGATCGGCGCATTAGTGAGTTTTTCTTTAAGTATATTAAAAGATTTGATGCATTCATCTGAAAAGATGAATGGAGCATCCTTTTCTAGGAGTTTATTCATAGGAGTGGCAATTTTAGAAAAATCTTTTATGAAACGTCGGTAAAAACCGGCATGACCTAGAAAACTCCTAACTCCTCTAACATTGGTGGGATGTGGAAGTTTAGCAATTACATCTACTTTAGCTCTATCCACTTCAATTCCTTCCTTTGAGATTTTATGACCAAGAACGATGCCTTCTTTAACCATGAAATGGCATTTTTCCCAATTAAGTACTAGATTTGATTGTTCGCATCTAAGCATTCGTTCAAGATTAACTAGACATGATTTAAATGTATCACCGAAGAATGAAAAGTCATCCATGAAAACTTCCATGCATTCTTCTATCATGTCGTGAAAAATCGCCATCATGCACCTTTGAAAGGTTGCAGGGGCGTTGCAAAGTCCAAATGACATGCGTTTGTAAGCAAAAGTACCATAAGGGCACGTGAATGTGGTTTTCTCTTGGTCCTCGGGTGCTATTGGAATTTGAAAATATCCCCAAAAACCATCAAGGAAATAATAGTAACTATTTCCGGCTAATCTTTCCAACATTTGATCAATAAAAGGTAAGGGAAAGTGATCTTTTCTGGTTGCGTCATTTAATTTTCTATAATCAATACAAACACGCCATCCTATTACAGTCCTAGTAGGAATAAGCTCATGTTTCTCATTTGTGATGACAATCATGCCACCCTTCTTAGGTACGCATTGAACTGGGCTTACCCATGGACTATCAGAAATTGGATAAATTAAACCTGCATCAAGCAGTTTAATAATTTCTTTCTTAACAACATCTTGCATATTCGGATTTAGTCTTCGTTGACGTTGCACATACGTTTTATGACCTTCTTCCATAAGGATTTTATGTATACAATACGAAGGACTTATTCCTTTAATATCATGAATTTTCCATGCAATAGCTGGTTTATGAGCTTTTAGCACAGAAATGAGTTGAGATTTTTCATTTTCAGTAAGAGAAGACGATATTATTACAGGTAATTCAGATTCACCATGTAAATAAGCATATTCCAAATAGTTTGGAAGTGGCTTTAACTCTAATGTCGGTGGTTCTTCTATCGATGATTTATATCGATATCTGTCTTCCTCTTTTAGCATTTGAATTTCTTTTGTTGTTGGTTCATATCCATTAGCCATAAGTGTAGCTAACATTTCAGTTTCATCAATTGGTTCAGTTCCTTCTCCTAAAGAACATTCTCCTGTTCCTTGTAATTCTGGAAATTCTTTTAACAATTCTGCATGTGATTCTATAGTTTGAATATAATAACATGTATCATCTGCAGATTGCGGTTGTTGCATGGCTCTATCAACAGAAAAGGTAACACTCTCGTCCTCCATACTTAGGGTCAGTTTCTTACCAAACACGTCTATTATTGCTTTAGCAGTGTTTAAGAATGGTCTTTCTAATATGAGAGGAACTCGAGAATCTTCTTCCATGTCCAGAATAACAAAATCTACTGGAAATACTAAAGTACCAACTTTAACTAGCATGTTTTCCATTATTCCTCTAGGATATTTTACTGATCTATCGGCTAGTTGTATGCTTATTCGTGTTGGTTTCAATTCTCCAAGGTCTAGTTTAGTGTATAATGAATACGGCATTAAATTTATACTAGCACCTAAGTCTGCCAATGCTTCTATTGAACTAAGACTACCCAGAAAACATGGAATTGTGAAACTTCCTGGATCAGATAATTTTTCTGGTATCTTATTCAACAGCACTGCAGAACAATTAGCATTCATAGTAACGGCCGAGAGTTCTTCCATTTTCTTTCTATTTGTGATTAGATCTTTCGGAAATTTAGCATATCTTGGCATTCCTAAAATTACATCAATGAAAGGAAGATTTACATTTATTTGTTTAAACATATCCAAGAATTTGGATTGCTCGGCTTCAAGTGTCTCTCATTTTACTCGGGTAAGGAAGTGGTGGTTGGTATGGTTTAACATAAGGTTTAGCCTTAACTGTGTTATTTTCATTAACCTTTTCAACTACCGGTTCTTTTTTATTATCTTGATCAGATTGTGGTTCTTGTGGAGTAGGATTATTGTCATCAGAAATTACAGGTATTTCAGGTGGTTTAAGTGTAATACCACTTCTTGTGGTAATGGCTTTAGCTGTTTCATTCCGGGGGTTAGCATTTGTATCACTAGGTAGACTTCCCGGTTTTCTTTCACTTATCAACCTTGCTAGGTTACTTACTTCTTGTTCCAAATTTTGAATAGAAGCTTGTTGATTTCTAAATGCTTGAGCATTTTGTTCATTGGTTTGTTTCTGAGATGTGAAAAATTGTGTTTGAGATTCAACTAGCTTTGACATCATATCTTCTAAATTTGGCTTTTAATCATCGATTTGTGGTGGTTTGTTTTGAAAATTAGGTCTTTGCTGATTGTAAGTATTATTGGATACTTGTTGATTGCTAGGACCTTGTTGGTTGTTGTATGGAAAATTTCGGTTATAATTCTGATTTTGATTGTAGATTGGTCTTGGCGGTTGATAATTATTTCCAGGCCTTTGGTTTATATATGAAACATTCTCTCTTTGTTCCATTGTTAGTTCAATACTGAGACAATCTTTTGTTAAATGTGGTCCTCCACACTGCTCACAACTAATTCGTATTGAGTGAATATCTTTAGTCATCTTTTCCATTCGTCTCTTGACAGCATCTATCTTTGCTGAAATGGAATCTAAGTCATGGCTAGAATCGGCTCTAGCTGCTTTAGATGATCTAACGATATCTTTTTCTTGGTGCCACTCATGTGAGTGGGAAGTAGTGTTATCAATAATCTTATAAGCGTCAGTTTCTGTTTTCTTCATAATGGAACCACCAGCTGCTATGTCTATGTCTTTTCTTGTAGTGATGTCGCATCCTTGGTAAAATATTTGTACTATTTGACAAGTATCTAAACCATGTTGCGGACATCCTCTTAATAACTTTCCAAATCTTGTCCATGCTTCATATAGAGTTTCATTTAGCTTCTGTGCGAACGTAACAATTTCTCCTTGAAGTCTTACGGCTTTAGATGCCGGAAAGAATTGTTTAAGAAATTTTTCAACTAAAACGTCCCATGTATCAATCGCCCCTTCAGGTAACGATTCTAACCAATCTTTAGCTTCTCCCTTTAAAGTCCAGGAAAATAACATGAGATATACCTGTTCATCCTCTACTTCTCGAATTTTAAATAGTGTACAGATCCTATTAAAGGTACGAAGATGTTCATTTGGATCTTCCTTCGGCGCACCACTAAATTGGCATTGATTAGTCACCATGTGTAGAATTTGTCCTTTGATTTCATAATCTGGCGCATTAATGTCTGGTTGAGTAATTGCGTGACCTTGGCCAGTGCGTTTAGCTCTCATTCGGTCTTCCATACTTAGAGGTTCCAAATTTTCCATGATTGAATTTGTTGAATCTGAATCACTATAGGATTCTGATTTAATGGTTCGTTCCTCAACAATCTCTGTTTGAATTATTGGTGGTTCCGGAGGAAAGATTAATGGTTCAGGATCTCGGAATCGTCCCTGAATATTCTCCGGATTCTCAATTGTGAAGTCGGGTTCAAAAAATGGATTATCGGAAATTTGAATTGGAGTACTTGGTCGACTGGATGACGATTCTAAAGAAAAATCAACGGCGACAATAACATAATAATAATAATAATACTCCCTAGTAATAATAATAATAATACTCCCTAGTATAATAACATAATAATAACGATCCTATAAAACGTCACGAATTCTGCGAGTAAAAATAACATAATAATAATAATAATACTCCCTAGTATAATATAAATAAATATAATATATATATATATATATATATATATATATATATATATATATATATATAATATAGATTAGTGTTATATTAGATTAGTTCGGGTTATGTAAAGGTTATTTTACGGGTTTTGAAGTCGAAGTTCTGTCCGTGTAAACACTACGCGATAAATACTCAATGTAAGTTATGTTCTCCTTTTTAAAATTAATGTCTCGTAACTAAGTTATTATTATGCTTATTTGAGCCGAAGTAATCATGATGTTGAGCTAAATATTAAAGATGGGGTTATTGGGCTTTGTACCATAATTGGGGTTTGGACAAAAGAACGACACTTGTGGAAATTAGACTATGGGCTATTAATGGGATTTATATTAACTAAATGATATCTCATTAAATTAATATAGAGATTTACAGTTTGACGTAGATATAAATAACCACATACGCTCGATCGGACACGATGGGCGGGATATCTATAAATACTAATAATTGTTCATTTGACCGGACACGTGGATGGATTAATATTCAATGGACTCTTTAAAACAGGGGTGGATTACATTCAAGGGTAATTGGTGTAATTGTTAACAAAGTATTAAAACCTTGGATTACACACAGTCGATAACCTGGTGTATTCATTAAACAAAGTATTAAGACCTTGTTACAGTTCGAATCCCCAGTTAGTTGGAATATTTGACTTCGGGCATAAGGTTAAATTTGCCGAGCATTTTATAATTATGATCGATGATCTATTGTGGACAAAAACCAGATAGGTTTCAAATACATCCAGGACAAAGGACAATTAACCCAGGACAATAAATTAAAATCAAAACGTCAAATATCATGGTTACGGAAGTTTAAATAAGCATAATATATTTTATTTCATATTTCCTCGTACTTTTATTTATTGTCATTTTAATTATTGTTATTTATTTTATATTGTTAGTTAAATATCGTCATTTACTATACGCTTCGTTTAAAATATAAATCGACAAACCGGTCATTAAACGGTAAACCCCCTTTTATATATTATTATATATAATTATATATATTTTGTACAAATATAGTTGTTTAAAAATATAGTGTGAAATAAGCCAGCTTCCTGTGGAACGAACCGGACTTACTAAAAACTATACTACTCTACGATTAGGTACACTGCCTATAGTGTTGTAGCAAGGTTTAGGTATATCCCATTTGTAAATAAATAATTAAAACTTGTGTAGTTTGTATCACTTTTCGTAGTAAAATATAGTACTATCACGTACCCCCACGCTACCACATCAAGTTTTTGGCGCCGCTGCCGGGGACTTGGTGAAACGCTATATTTTTAATATATATTTGTATAAATATATTTTTAGAAAAACAATATCAAATTTAAAAAAAAAAAAACCGAAAAAAATAAAAAATAAAATATATATATAAATCTAGTTTTACGATTTTTATTTATAAAATTATAAAGTAGTTCTATTTTTATTTTAGTTTTTAAATATAAGTTTTTATTATATAAATATTTAGATTTTAAAACAGAAAAATATAAAACAAAAAAAAACACGTCGAATTAAAAACTGTACCAGAGTTGAATTTTGGAACCCCGCGACTCGCGGGGTTTGCTGCTTGAAATACCGCAACTCACGGAGACACTCTGACACACGTGACAGAACCCTAATTTCACATTAATTACGGATTTTATTATTATTATTATTATTAAACCCTAATTAGTTTAATTATTATAATTAGTTTAAGTTTTTTTTAATTAAATTGTATTTTAAATTTTAATTAGTTTTATTATATGTAAAATTAATAGTTTTAATAAATAAATAATATAAAAATAATATTTTTATAAAAATTGTACTTTTTACAACTTTTTGTATATTTTTATATTTTGTCCCTTTTTAATCGTTTTAGCGTAATATTTGTATTTTTAGCTCATATTTAATTTTAAACTTAGTTTTTGCCATAGTTATTTTTACTTCTAGATTTTTAGGCTTTGCCGTAAAATCCCTTAAGTGCTTTTTCTTTAGACTAAGATTTAGGTGCTTTAGAATTTTGCGACGCCGTTTTTATATTTTAGTACCTTTTTAAGTTATTACCATTTGGGATATAGTTTTTCTTTTAAGCTTTAATATTTTTAGACGCAACTTTTAATTCTTAGTTTTTAATTCCTTTTTAAGTTACGACGCGCTATTTTCTTATTTTTATTTTTCGACGTTTTTCGACGCGCATTCTTTTTCTTTCTTATTTCTCGACGCTTTAGTTTTTAGGACTTAGAAATTTTCTCTATTTCTTATCTAATATCTCAAACAGAAAGAAAAATTATTTAAGTGGTTAAATTAATGGACGTTGACAATTTTCTGCTTCGTAGTAATAGTTGGATTTGTTAGTGGCTTAGTTGTGAGCTTCCAATTTAAAGGGTTCTGGCTCCCTGCTGCATCTTTTGGCTATTCGAAACGTGGGCAAAAGCAGAAAAGTCTATTAATTGGACAACTTATATAAGTTTTTCTATTTTTATAACTAATAGGATAATTAGTAAATGCACCACATTGTAGCTAAAATTTGGCCATCGCAATAAAATGGAAAATTTTGAAAACAAGGCTATGGAAACTCTTTTTGATATCCAAAATCAATTAAATTAATACTCTCAAACGAGTGTTGATGACAATTCGTTCGGTCAATCTTGGATCACGAATGACGAAACAATAACTGGTTGTGAAATCTGTGGAGATTATCACTCAACATGGGAATGTTATTATTACGTTCCTATGAAAAATTACGCACCCACGGAACCTGAATGGAATGATTATGAAGAATACAATTCAAATTGGGATTATTCCCAAGAATATATCCAAACTCAACAACCAGTAGACGAGGAAAATTACGTGTCTGAAAATTTATTAGACAATATGAAAATCAAACTCGAAGAACTCAATGCTCAAAATGAACAAATGAGAGAGTTTGTAAACCGGCAAGCTGAAACTCTATCAGACTACACACCTGTTGATATGAGGAGTCGTGTGCAAGAAAATCTCATATCATTGAATTTTGATGAATTCGAGAGCTCCGAAATCACCAACTATCCCGATGATACTTTTTATTCAGTCTTACCAATTTCACAACATATCGACACATTAGCCTCTACCGACGAAATCATCGATCCATCAATGGATAAAGAAGAAGTAAGGGTAACAAATTAGTACTCTTGGGAATACGATAACGTTGAAAATTTTACCCCCAAGGCCAAACCGAACTTCACCATTCCACAACCTTCCAACCCAATAATCTCAATAGACGAGTCATCCACCGGAAATGAACTACGAGCTGTAATAGATAATGACACCTTGAATTTCACCCAATTGGGTAATAGAGGTGAAAACTTTGACGTCGAGAATAAAAGGAAGGAAACGTTAGAAATTGTCCACCCTATAATATGTATGTCGGTGTATATCGATCCATTTGACCAAGAACCAGAAAAGAGACATATCCATTTACTAAAAGCTACACTTAAAAAAGAATTAAGTAGTGACGATCGGGTGGGTCTAAACTTTAAACCCATTAATATATTTTATACCACCCGAGATGTAAATAACTGGCTCACTATTTTAATTCGTGGAACTTATTCTACCGACTTCACATGTCGTCAGCTAAGTGTGGGGAAGTTTAACCCCACTTAACGTTAAATTAGGGGTTCGGGTTAGTGCATAACTCGTTAATAAACATGCATAATAAATTAGGGTAAAAGACGCATTTTTAAAGATTAGCAAACAGTTCAGAAAAGCAACAGTTTTTGAAGAAAAATATGTGTGATAAAACAAGAAGGAATAAACGATGAGCCTCGCCATCTATCATTCGACGAGCTTTGTAATTACAAACTGGGTATTTTCAATCACTTTTCTACACTAATCACCCTCATGAATTTATAATTAGAGTCTGATTTCATGCAAATGAGGGCATTGCATGATCTCAAGTGTGGGGAAGGGTTATAAATTCTCTCGGGTTTATACTTGGCTTATTTTCTAAATTTTATGAAAATTTGAAAATTTTTAAACTAAATGAATTTAAAATCATGTTTATATATATTTATGAACGGTGAAAACTAGGTGTTAATACCGAAATTATCGTTACCTCGAAAAGGACATAAATTGAGAAACTCCCTAAAACGATTGAATTCATTTAAAATGGAATAAAGGAGAATAAAAAGGCAAAGAAAGAAACTAAGTGTGGGGAGAATGTGCCAAGTTATTCAATTAAAAACTATCTATCACATGTTTCTGTAAAGTTTATTGCAGGTGCTTTTGTTTTGGACTAAATTAACTATTTTACTCGATGAAAGAAAAGAAAAGATTGATCTACACGATGAATCAATTCCATCATTAAAAGGAAGTAAAGTCTTCTGAAAAAGACACGCGCTTCTTGATTTAGGTCAAGAAGTTGTCGTCCAGACCAGTTGTAGGTTGACGAAAAATCTAGAAAAGTCATCACTAAAATCAGCAGGAAATCCACGGACCTCAGCATCAAACAGGGTCGCCAAGTGGTCAGACTTATCCTAACCATGAGAGGGTCTGTCTCGTAAAATGAGGAGGGCACCGTGCAAATTAGCTTGATAAGACTAATGAATCAGATCCCCAGAAAGGATAATCTCCTTAAAGATTAAAAATCAGCTTTTAAGAATGATATTACTCAATCCTTGAGATTGACCTTAAAGATTGAGAATTCAAACTCATGAAATTCAATGATATCTAAACTCGAGCTTGAACGAGAAAATATTTTGATCAAAATTATAAACCGATTTGTTTTCTGAAAACCCATTTTCAATGCGTTCATTACCTTTGAACGTAAAATCCTAGGAATTCACCTGGAATTCATTAGGTCACCTGAACCAAATCGGGTGTCAACCGTAAGAACGGTGGTTGCATAGCATGGTCGAAGACAGGACCTTGTGCCAGACCGAAAAATTCCTAGGGTGAGCTTTACTATTGCTCCTACAAAGGATAGTAATTGCGTCCGACACGTTATAGACCATAATTAAAAGCATGTCAGGGGACATTGCCTTAACAGTTGCTTGTTCAACGCTTTCTTTTACAACCGGACGGTAATTTATCGAAAGGTAATATACGGAGCAAGTATACTGGACGTGTTGCTTTCCTAATACAAGGTTAGCAAGTGGGTGACACAAAACCACAAGTGTTGAGCTAAAATTTTCAAATCTGAAACCCACACAACCCACAAAAATATTTTGCAAACACCGGTGAAGGGTTATTCCGGAAAACGTGTCTAGGGTAAAAGCTAGATTGAATTTTTAAAAGATCAAATGTTTTCATAAAGATCCAATTTCCTAACGGATCTAAATTTTCATAGTCATGTGGGACTGTAAACCGCCTTTCAAATGTGCACTTTGCTTTGGGAAACGAAAGTAAATCGGCTATTTGATTGCAAGTGTCGTTGACCTAAACCCGAGGCAACTGTGGATGACACACCCACCTTTAACCATGGTTCTATCGTTACTATCATTGTTTATACCACCATATCAAAATCACTGATGTACAAAGTGTGATGAATAAAAAAGTGATACATGTATGTTTTTATTTCAAATTCTGTATTGCTTGAGGACAAGCAACGCTCAAGTGTGGGGATGTTTGATAAGGCTAAAAAGGAACATATATTTCATGGCAATAT
This sequence comes from Rutidosis leptorrhynchoides, assembly GCF_046630445.1. Classification (NCBI taxonomy): domain Eukaryota; kingdom Viridiplantae; phylum Streptophyta; class Magnoliopsida; order Asterales; family Asteraceae; genus Rutidosis; species Rutidosis leptorrhynchoides. Next base: position 106,094,646 of record NC_092343.1, read on the forward strand.
CCCTCCTAAATAATAGGTTTTCATATGTAATTGTATTATATTTTCATTGTAATTGTTTAAATAAATAAGTGCGAAGACAAAAGGCGAAAACGAAGATTTGAAGACACAAACGTCCAAAAAGCTCAAATGTTCAAGATACAATTCAAAAGGTTCAATTTATTGATGAAAAACGTCTAAAAATGACAAGAGTACAAGTTACAAAACGCAAAGTACAAGATATTAAATTGTACGCAAGGACGTTCGAAAATCCGAAACCGGGACATGAGTCAACTATCAACGCCCGACGCAACGGACCAAAAATTACAAGTCAACTATGCACAAGAATATAATATAATATTTAAATAATTATATAAATTATTTATATATTATATATATTTAAAAATTATGTCGACAAGCTATGAGACAAATGTTCCTGAGCTGGATTTTCAAACTCCGCGACTCGCGGAGTTTGAAGGCTAAAAACTCTACGACTCGCGGAGCTGTCAGAAATCAAAACTCCTATAAAAGGTCACGAATTCTGCGAGTAAAAATAACATAATAATAATAATACTCCCTAGTATAATATAAATAAATATAATATATATATATATATATATATATATATATATATATATATATATATATATATATATATATATATATATATATATATAATATAGATTAGTGTTATATTAGATTAGTTCGGGTTATGTAAAGGTTATTTTACGGGTTTTGAAGTCGAAGTTCTGTCCGTGTAAACACTACGCGATAAATACTCAATGTAAGTTATGTTCTCCTTTTTAAAATTAATGTCTCGTAACTAAGTTATTATTATGCTTATTTGAGCCGAAGTAATCATGATGTTGAGCTAAATATTAAAGATGGGGTTATTGGGCTTTGTACCATAATTGGGGTTTGGACAAAAGAACGACACTTGTGGAAATTAGACTATGGGCTATTAATGGGATTTATATTAACTAAATGATATCTCATTAAATTAATATAGAGATTTACAGTTTGACGTAGATATAAATAACCACATACGCTCGATCGGACACGATGGGCGGGATATCTATAAATACTAATAATTGTTCATTTGACCGGACACGGGGATGGATTAATATTCAATGGACTCATTAAAACAGGGGTGGATTACATTCAAGGGTAATTGGTGTAATTGTTAACAAAGTATTAAAACCTTAGATTACACACAGTCGATAACCTGGTGTATTCATTAAACAAAGTATTAAGACCTTGTTACAGTTCGAATCCCCAGTTAGTTGGAATATTTGACTTCGGGCATAAGGTTAAATTTGCCGAGCATTTTATAATTATGATCGATGATCTATTGTGGACAAAAACCAGATAGGTTTCAAATACATCCAGGACAAAGGACAATTAACCCAGGACAATAAATTAAAATCAAAACGTCAAATATCATGGTTACGGAAGTTTAAATAAGCATAATATATTTTATTTCATATTTCCTCGTACTTTTATTTATTGTCATTTTAATTATTGTTATTTATTTTATATTGTTAGTTAAATATCGTCATTTACTATACGCTTCGTTTAAAATATAAATCGACAAACCGGTCATTAAACGGTAAACCCCCTTTTATATATTATTATATATAATTATATATATTTTGTACAAATATAGTTGTTTAAAAATATAGTGTGAAATAAGCCAGCTTCCTGTGGAACGAACCGGACTTACTAAAAACTATACTACTCTACGATTAGGTACACTGCCTATAGTGTTGTAGCAAGGTTTAGGTATATCCCATTTGTAAATAAATAATTAAAACTTGTGTAGTTTGTATCACTTTTCGTAGTAAAATATAGTACTATCACGTACCCCCACGCTACCACATCAAGTTTTTGGCGCCGCTGCCGGGGACTTGGCGAAACGCTATATTTTTAATATATATTTGTATAAATATATTTTTAGAAAAACAATATCAAATTTAAAAAAAAAACCGAAAAAAAATAAAAAATAAAATATATATATAAATCTAGTTTTACGATTTTTATTTATAAAATTATAAAGTAGTTCTATTTTTATTTTAGTTTTTAAATATAAGTTTTTATTATATAAATATTTAGATTTTAAAACAGAAAAATATAAAACAAAAAAAAAACACGTCGAATTAAAAACTGTACCAGAGTTGAATTTTGGAACCCCGCGACTCGCGGGGTTTGCTGCTTGAAATACCGCAACTCGCGGAGACACTCTGACACACGTGACAGAACCCTAATTTCACATTAATTACGGATTTTATTATTATTATTATTATTAAACCCTAATTAGTTTAATTATTATAATTAGTTTAAGTTTTTTTTAATTAAATTGTATTTTAAATTTTAATTAGTTTTATTATATGTAAAATTAATAGTTTTAATAAATAAATAATATAAAAATAATATTTTTATAAAAATTGTACTTTTTACAACTTTTTGTATATTTTTATATTTTGTCCCTTTTTAATCGTTTTAGCATAATATTTGTATTTTTAGCTCATATTTAATTTTAAACTTAGTTTTTGCCATAGTTATTTTTACTTCTAGATTTTTAGGCTTTGCCGTAAAATCCCTTAAGTGCTTTTTCTTTAGACTAAGATTTAGGTGCTTTAGAATTTTGCGACGCCGTTTTTATATTTTAGTACCTTTTTAAGTTATTACCATTTGGGATATAGTTTTTCTTTTAAGCTTTAATATTTTTAGACGCAACTTTTAATTCTTAGTTTTTAATTCCTTTTTAAGTTACGACGCGCTATTTTCTTATTTTTATTTTTCGACGTTTTTCGACGCGCATTCTTTTTCTTTCTTATTTCTCGACGCTTTAGTTTTTAGGACTTAGAAATTTTCTCTATTTCTTATCTAATATCTCAAACAGAAAGAAAAATTATTTAAGTGGTTAAATTAATGGACGTTGACAATTTTCTGCTTCGTAGTAATAGTTGGATTTGTTAGTGGCTGAGTTGTGAGCTTCCGATTTAAAGGGTTCTGGCTCCCTGCTGCATCTTTTGGCTATTCGAAACGTGGGCAAAAGCAGAAAAGTCTATTAATTGGACAACTTATATAAGTTTTTCTATTTTTATAACTAATAGGATAATTAGTAAATGCACCACATTGTAGCTAAAATTTGGCCATCGCAATAAAATGGAAAATTTTGAAAACAAGGCTATGGAAACTCTTTTTGATATCCAAAATCAATTAAATCAATACTCTCAAACGAGTGTTGATGACAATTCGTTCGGTCAATCTTGGATCACGATTGACGAAACAATAACTGGTTGTGAAATCTGTGGAGATTATCACTCAACATGGGAATGTTATTATTACGTTCCTATGAAAAATTACGCACCCACGGAACCTGAATGGAATGATTATGAAGAATACAATTCAAATTGGGATTATTCCCAAGAATATATCCAAACTCAACAACCAGTAGACGAGGAAAATTACGTGTCTGAAAATTTATTAGACAATATGAAAATCAAACTCGAAGAACTCAATGCTCAAAATGAACAAATGAGAGAGTTTGTAAACCGGCAAGCTGAAACTCTATCAGACTACACACCTGTTGATATGAGGAGTCGTGTGCAAGAAAATCTCATATCATTGAATTTTGATGAATTCGAGAGCTCCGAAATCACCAACTATCCCGATGATACTTTTTATTCAGTCTTACCAATTTCACAACATATCGACACATTAGCCTCTACCGACGAAATCATCGATCCATCAATGGATAAAGAAGAAGTAAGGGTAACAAATTAGTACTCTTGGGAATACGATAACGTTGAAAATTTTACCCCCAAGGCCAAACCGAACTTCACCATTCCACAACCTTCCAACCCAATATTCTCAATAGACGAGTCATCCACCGGAAATGAACTACGAGCTGTAATAGATAATGACACCTCGAATTTCACCCAATTGGGTAATAGAGGTGAAAACTTTGACGTCGAGAATAAAAGGAAGGAAACGTTAGAAATTGTCCACCCTATAATATGTATGTCGGTGTATATCGATCCATTTGACCAAGAACCAGAAAAGAGACATATCCATTTACTAAAAGCTTCACTTAAAAAAGAATTAAGTAGTGACGATCGGGTGGGTCTAAACTTTAAACCCATTAATATATTTTATACCACCCGAGATGTAAATAACTGGCTCACTATTTTAATTCGTGGAACTTATTCTACCGACTTCACATGTCGTCAGCTAAGTGTGGGGAAGTTTAACCCCACTTAACGTTAAATTAGGGGTTCGGGTTAGTGCATAACTCGTTAATAAACATGTATAATAAATTAGGGTAAAAGACACATTTTTAAAGATTAGCAAACAGTTCAGAAAAGCAACCGTTTTTGAAGAAAAATATGTGTGATAAAACAAGAAGGAATGAACGATGAGCCGCGCCATCTATCATTCGACGAGCTTTGTAATTATAAACTGGGTATTTTCAATCACTTTTCTACACTAATCACCCTCATGAATTTATAATTAGAGTCTGATTTCATGCAAATGAGGGCATTGCATGATCTCAAGTGTGGGGAAGGGTTATAAATTCTCTCGGGTTTATACTTGGCTTATTTTCTAAATTTTATGAAAATTTGAAAATTTTTAAACTAAATGAATTTAAAATCATGTTTATATATATTTATGAACGGTGAAAACTAGGTGTTAATACCGAAATTATCGTTACCTCGAAAAGGACATAAATTGAGAAACTCCCTAAAATGATTAAATTCATTTAAAATGGAATAAAGGAGAATAAAAAGGCAAAGAAAGAAACTAAGTGTGGGGAGAATGTGCCAAGTTATTCAATTAAAAACTATCTATCACATGTTTCTGTAAAGTTTATTGCAGGTGCTTTTGTTTTGGACTAAATTAACTATTTTACTCGATGAAAGAAAAGAAAAGATGGATCTATACGATGAATCAATTCCATCATTAAAAGGAAGTAAAGTCTTCTGAAAAAGACACGCGCTTCTTGATTTAGGTCAAGAAGTTGTCGTCCAGACCAGTTGTAGGTTGACGAAAAATCTAGAAAAGTCATCACTAAAATCAGCAGGAAATCCACGGACCTCAGCATCAAACAGGGTCGCCAAGTGGTCAGACTTATCCTAACCATGAGAGGGTCTGTCTCGTAAAATGGGGAGGGCACCGTGCAAATTAACTTGAAAAGACTAATGAATCAGATCCCCAGAAAGGATAATCTCCTTAAAGATTAAAAATCAGCTTTTAAGACTGATATTACTCAATCCTTGAGATTGACCTTAAAGATTGAGAATTCAAACTCATGAAATTCAATGATATCTAAACTCGAGCTTGAACGAGAAAATATTTTGATCAAAATTATAAACCGATTTGTTTTCTGAAAACCCATTTTCAATGCGTTCATTACCTTTGAACGTAAAATCCTAGGAATTCACCTGGAATTCATTAGGTCACCTGAACCAAATCGGGTGTCAACCGTAAGAACGGTGGTTGCATAGCATGGTCGAAGACAGGACCTTGTGCCAGACCGGAAAATTCCTAGGGTGAGCTTTACTATTGCTCCTACAAAGGATAGTAATTGCGTCCGACACGTTATAGACCATAATTAAAAGCATGTCAGGGGACATTGCCTTAACAGTTGCTTGTTCAACGCTTTCCTTTACAACCGGACGGTAATTTATCGAAAGGTAATATACGGAGCAAGTATACTGGACGTGTTGCTTTCCTAATACAAGGTTAGCAAGTGGGTGACACAAAACCACAAGTGTTGAGCTAAAATTTTCAAATCTGAAACCCACACAACCCACAAAAATATTTTGCAAACACCGGTGAAGGGTTATTCCGGAAAACGTGTCTAGGGTAAAAGCTAGATTGAATTTTAAAAGATCAAATGTTTTCATAAAGATCCAATTTCCTAACGGATCTAAATTTTCATAGTCATGTGGGACTGTAAACCGCCTTTCAAATGTGCACTTTGCTTTGGGAAACGAAAGTAAATCGGCTATTTGATTGCAAGTGTCGTTGACCTAAACCCGAGGCAACTGTGGATGACACACCCACCTTTAACCATGGTTCTATCGTTACTATCATTGTTTATACCACCATATCAAAATCACTGATGTACAAAGTGTGATGAATAAAAAAGTGATACATGTATGTTTTTATTTCAAATGCTGTATTGCTTGAGGACAAGCAACGCTCAAGTGTGGGGATGTTTGATAAGACTAAAAAGGAACATATATTTCATAGCAATATCCCTCCTAAATAATAGGTTTTCATATGTAATTGTATTATATTTTCATTGTAATTGTTTAAATAAATAAGTGCGGAGACAAAAGGCGAAAACGAAGATTTGAAGACACAAACTTCCAAAAAGCTCAAATGTTCAAGATACAATTCAAAAGGTTCAATTTATTGATGAAAAACGTCTAAAAATGACAAGAGTACAAGTTACAAAATGCAAAGTACAAGATATTAAATTGTACGCAAGGACGTTCGAAAATCCGGAACCGGGACATGAGTCAACTATCAACGCCCGACGCAACGGACCAAAAATTACAAGTCAACTATGCACAAGAATATAATATAATATTTAAATAATTATATAAATTATTTATATATTATATATATTTAAAAATTATGTCGACAAGCTATGAGACAAATGTTCCTGAGCTGGATTTTCAAACTCCGCGACTCGCGGAGTTTGAAGGCTAAAAACTCCACGACTCGCGGAGCTGTTAGAAATCAAAACTCCTATAAAACGTCACGAATTCTGCGAGTAAAAATAACATAATAATAATAATAATACTCCCTAGTATAATATAAATAAATATAATATATATATATATATATATATATATATATATATATATATATATATATATATATATATATAATATAGATTAGTGTTATATTAGATTAGTTCGAATTATGTAAAGGTTATTTTACGGGTTTTGAAGTCGAAGTTCTGTCCGTGTAAACACTACGCGATAAATACTCAATGTAAGTTATGTTCTCCTTTTTAAAATTAATGTCTCGTAACTAAGTTATTATTATGCTTATTTGAGCCGAAGTAATCATGATGTTGAGCTAAATATTAAAGATGGGGTTATTGGACTTTGTACCATAATTGGGGTTTGGACAAAAGAACGACACTTGTGGAAATTAGACTATGGGCTATTAATGGGATTTATATTAACTAAATGATATCTCATTAAATTAATATAGAGATTTACAATTTGACGTAGATATAAATAACCACATACGCTCGATCGGACACGATGGGCGGGATATCTATAAATACTAATAATTGTTCATTTGACCGGACACGGGGATGGATTAATATTCAATGGACTCATTAAAACAGGGGTGGATTACATTCAAGGGTAATTGGTGTAATTTTTAACAAAGTATTAAAACCTTGGATTACACACAGTCGATAACCTGGTGTATTCATTAAACAAAGTATTAAGACCTTGTTATAGTTCGAATCCCCAGTTAGTTGGAATATTTGACTTCGGGCATAAGGTTAAATTTGCCGAGCATTTTATAATTATGATCGATGAGCTATTGTGGACAAAAACCAGATAGGTTTCAAATACATCCAGGACAAAGGACAATTAACCCAGGACAATAAATTAAAATCAAAACGTCAAATATCATGGTTACGGAAGTTTAAATAAGCATAATATATTTTATTTCATATTTCCTCGTACTTTTATTTATTGTCATTTTAATTATTGTTATTTATTTTATATTGTTAGTTAAATATCGTCATTTACTATACGCTTCGTTTAAAATATAAATCGACAAACCGGTCATTAAACGGTAAACCCCCTTTTATATATTATTATATATAATTATATATATTTTGTACAAATATAGTTGTTTAAAAATATAGTGTGAAATAAGCCAGCTTCCTGTGGAACGAACCGAACTTACTAAAAACTATACTACTCTACGATTAGGTACACTGCCTATAGTGTTGTAGCAAGGTTTAGGTATATCCCATTTGTAAATAAATAATTAAAACTTATGTAGTTTGTATCACTTTTCGTAGTAAAATATAGTACTATCACGTACCCCCACGCTACCACATCAGTTGTAAAAAGTACAATTTTTATAAAAATATTATTTTTATATTATTTATTTTATAAAACTATTAATTTTATAATTTAATTAAACTAATTAAACTAAATAAAACAAATTAAAAACTAAAATTAATTAATATTAAAAACTAAACCTAATTAGGGTTTTAGTTAAATAATAATAATAATTATTATTACCCGTAATTAATGCAGTACGAGAATCAATTAGGGCGTGTCAGACACTCTCATGCGATCGCATTAGATTTTGCCTTCGAGCTCATGTGATCGCATGAGCTAGGGTTTCGGGCCAGGTTACGGGCTGCTACAGTACGGGCCTCGAGTTTTATTATATTTTTTTTGTCTGTTTTAAATATTTATATAATATATTTATCTAAATTAAATAAAACTTATATATTTTTTTTACAAAATAAAGATAAAGAAACTTTATAGAACTTGTATATTTAACAAACTCTTAAAAATATTTTTGTTTTTCTTTTTATATTTTTGCAATTTAAAACGTATTTTTATAAAAACGTATTTTTATAAAAGTAAACTAAAAAAAATCTTTTTTTTATATAGCGTTGCGCTTCCGGCGTTTAAGCAAAATCATTCCCCGGCAGCGGCGCCAAAAATACTTGATGTTATGCGAGGTGTATATGAAATAGCTTATATTTTACAACGAAATACTATTAAATACGATACAATTTTACACAAGATATTTATTTATTTATAGAATGGATATACCTAAACCTTGCTACAACACTTATAGGCAGTGTACCTAATCGTACAGTAGTGTAGTTTTTAGTAAGTCCGGTTCGTTCCACAGGGAATCTTTTAAACAAGCTTAACGCTATATTAGTTTAACTTATAAAAATACAAATATATATATAAGTAATATTATTATTATAAAAGGGGTTTTACCGTTTAATGACCGGTTTGTCGATTTTAAAACTTTAGTCGCAGTTAAAACCTAATGTAAAATATAAATATAACTTAATTTAAAACGTAAAGTAAATAACGATAATGAAATTGCGATAAATAAAAGTGCAATAATTAAAAAGTACGCTAATTAAAGAACACGATAATTAAAAGTGCAATTAAATACAATAACAATAAATAAAAGTGCAATAATTAGAAGTGCAATTAAATATGAAAATAAAGAAATTATGCTTATTTAAACTTCTGTAATCATGATGTTTGACGTGTTGATTTTAATTTATTCCCATGGGTTAATTGTTCTTTGTCCTGGATTATTTAATATGTCCGTCTGGTTTTTGTCCATAACAGTCCATCAGTCATAAATATAAAGTGCGAGTGTCCTCGTCAAATTATCCTTATATCCGAAGTCAAATATTCTAACTAATTGGGGACTTAAACTGTAACAAGGTCTTAATACTTTGTTTAATAATTACACCAGGGTATTGACTGCGTGTAACCCAAGGTTTTAATACTTTGTTATCAATTATGCCAAGTGTCCTTGTACATAATTTCACCCCTATTTTAATAATTCCATAGACTATTAATCCATTCCCGTGTCCGGTTAAATGAACGATTATTCGTACATATAAATATCCCGCTCATCGTGTCCGATCGAGTGTATATAGTTATTTCTAGGTACGTCCAATTGTAAATCTTTATATTAAAATTAACAAACTATCATTTAATTAAACAAATATAAAGCGCATTAATAGCCCATAGTCTAATTTCCACAAGTGTCGTTCTTTTGTCCAAACCCCAATTATGGTACAAAGCCCAATTACCCAATTTTAAATATTTTAGCCCAACATCATGATTACTTCGTTTTAAATAAGCATAATAATAACTTAGCTACGAGACATTAATGTAAAAAGGTTGAACATAACTTACAATGATTAAAAATAGCGTAGCGTTACACGGACAGAATTTCGACTTACACCCTTACAACATTCGCTAACATACCCTTATTATTAGAATTAAAATTAAAAATAAAATTAAAATTATAATATATATATATATATATATATATATATATATATATATATATATATATATATATATATATATATATATATATATATATATATATATATATATATATATATATATATATATATATATATATATATGTTTACGTATGAAGGAAGAAGAAAAAGATGTGTTTGATCGTTCACCAAACTACGAATTTATAGGCATGTGGCTTCTCACCTACTACCATGCGATCGCATGGAATTAAAGCTTCCAGGCCATGCGATCGCATGGCCCCTTTTTCCAGCTCACATGAGTTTGTTTCTTTGTACGCCGACGGTTTATATATAATATAATATAATATATATATTAATTTTAAGAATTAATTATATATTATATTATATTCATGTGCATAGTTGACTCATAATTTTTAGTCCGTTGCGTCGAGCGTTGAGAGTTGACTTTGGTCCCGGTTCCGTATTTTCGAACGTCCTTGCGTACAATTTAATATCTTGTATTTTGCGTTTCGCTTCTTGTACTCTTGTAATTTTGAGACGTTTCTCATTAATAATTGGAACCACTTTGATTGTATTTTGTACTTTTGAGCTTTTTTGGTCGTTTGCGTCTTCAATTCGTCGAATCTGTCTTTTGTCTTCACCTTTTTATTATTTAAACGAATATCACTTGTAAATAGAACAATTGCAACTAAAAGCTTGTCTTTCTTGAGGGATAATGCTATGAAATATATGTTCGTTTTTAGCATTATCACTCTAGTTCGGTATTTAACTCGGTAGTCAAATTCTGTAAACTTTTGAATGCAAACACAATCCAATTCCTTTGAATTAGATTCGGTAACCTTGCTGCACAAGGAAACAAGTTAGTAACACACAGAATATCAAAGATACCGAATGTATAGGATACCGAGTGTCAACTGTAGCAGTTGACAATACCGAGTCTAAGTATGGAAACTTAGAAATTCAATCGAATCCTTTCTCAAACCACACCAATTAGCTGCGTATGATCAAACCGAATGTGATAGAATCACAAACACACCACAATCTGAACCACTTAACACGAATTGGTAACTTTGAAGCAGACTCAGTATGGCAGTTAAGATACCGAGAGTTGATCGAATCTTCAAAACTTGAAGAATTAAAGAAATTAAACCGTCAGAAATGTGATTAAACACCTCACGATCACAACTGAAACCTCAAACATTTACTAAAATACAGAATCAAGCTGGAATTGATCAATACCGAGAGTTTTAGCCACGAACTCTAAAAATCAACTTGATTCTTCATAATTGTTGTTCAAAAGCTGTAATGATAATTGAAACTCTTTCTAATCAACCTAATACACCTTCGCTAAACTTATCACAAAAATCTGAATGTCAGATTATAAGATTCGAATATACCGAATAAATTCAATATACCGAGAGTATTCAGATTCTGTAATCTTCAATCTCTGGATCGATCTAGTAATGTAATATCACTCCCTGGAAGCTCTGATACCAAATGATAGGTCAGTTCATGTTGAGCTAGATTAGAAGAAGAGACAAGTTAGAATGAGATTCTGTATGTATGAAGGAGACTCGGTATGAGAGAGAATCGGTAAGATTTATATTCTACAGCTTCTAGAACTCATTTATAATGCAATGACTATCTAATTAGGAATACATAGGTTCTTTATATAGCCCTCTTCTAAAGAACCTTCATTTAAGCATGTTTCACATTAACACTATATAACTTCGGGGTCCTAACAACCCTGCAGCGAAACCGTCCAATCACCCTGCAAAATTATCAGCGTCAAAAAGAAAAAGACCAAATTACCTCGATATAAAGAGAGACGGACCAAAGATTCGCTAGGGGTAATTGCGTAATTTTGCTAAAAACATAAATTATAGCGGCTGCAGAGATGTCTAATCAAAAAGATTAACATTTAAATAAAGCATATTGCATTTCCTAAAAATGCAAAAATAAACAAAAAAAAAATCCCATACAAATCCTATTAAAATATGATCATAATCATATGACAAAAAAGGATTATACACAAAAGGGTTACACGATACATCCTAACAAAACCACTACACAACCCAAAGGGGATTATGTAGTGACCCGAACTTTTCCATGATTATATATTAAATGAAAACTATAATTGCATGATTAAATGTTTCCAACATGTTAAGAAATCAAACTTGTTAAGACTTGATTACTTGAAACCGATTTTGTGTTAACGTTTGACCACCCAGTTTGACCGATGATTCACGAACGTTATAACTCGTATATGACATGTTAATATATATATATGGACTTATAGATATTTTTAACATGATGACATGATATTTAAGTATCTCATTATGTATATTAACAACAAACTATATACATAAAACAAGACTACTAACTTAAGGAATTCAAAACGATGTCTATATGTAACGATTATCGTTGTAATAACGTCTTAATATTTATATATCATATTAAGATATATTAATACATTATGTTATCATGATAATGTAACAATTTAACATCTCATTAGATATATTAACAATGGGATTATTTACATTTAATAGGATCGTTAACTTAAAGGTTTCAAAACAACACTTACATGTAACGACTAACGATGACTTAACGACTCAGTTAAAATGTATATATACATGTAGTGTATTAAGATGTATTAGTACACTTTTGAAAGACTTCAAGACATATATAAAAGTACTTATATTGAGCAAAAATGCTTATAATTACATTCTCATTCATTTTCATCAACAATTCTACTCGTATGCACCCGTATTCATACTCGTACAATACACAGCTCCTAGATGTATATACTATTGGTATATACACTTCAATTATCAACTCTTAGCAGCCTTAATGAGTCATCAAACATGTGGGAACTATCATTTAGCAACTAGCTTGAAATATCTCACAAAATTACAAAAAATATTATAAATCATTCATGAATTATTTACAAGAAAACAAACTTACACATCCTTTATATCTAATCCATGAGTCATGACCAAAAACACATACAAACACTTTCATTCTTCAATTTTCTTCATCTATTTGATCTCTCTCAAGTTCTGTCTTCAAGTTCTAAGTGTTCTTCATAAATTCTATAAGTTCTAGTTTCATAAAATCAAGAACACTTCCAAGTTTGCAAGTTTACTTCCAAGCTTTCTAATCCATTCCAAGCAATCATATAGGATCAAGAAACCTTTGTTATTTATAGTAGGTTATCTCTCTAATTCAAGGTAATACTCATAGTCAAACTTTGATTCAATTTCTATAACTATAACAATCTTAATTCGAGTAGAAATCTTACTTGAACTTATTTTCGTGTCATGATTCTACTTCAAGAACTTTCAAGCCATCCAAGATCCTTTGAAGCTAGATCATTTCTTGTCACTTCCAGTAGGTTTACCTACTAAATTAGAGGTAGTAATCATGTCCATAACATCATTTGATTCAAATATATATATATATATATATATATATATATATATATATATATATATATATATATATATATATATATATATATATATATATAACTATCTTATTCGAAGATCTAAACTTGTAATCACTAGAACATAGTTTAGTTAATTCTAAACTTGTTCGCAAAAAAAGTTAATCCTTATAAATTGACTTTTAAAATCAACTAAACACATGTTCTATATCTATATTATATGCTAACTTAATGATTTTAAACCTGGAAACACGAAGAACACCGTAAAACCGGACATACGCCGTCATAGTGAAACCGGGGGCTGTTTTAGGTTAGATAATTAAAAACTATGATAAACTTTGATTTAAAAGTTTTTCTTCTGGGAAAATGATTTTTCTTATGAACATGAAACTATATCTAAAAATCATGGTTAAACTCAAAGTGGAAGTATGTTTTTCAAAATGGTCATCAAGACGTTATTTTTTCGATTGAAATGACTACCTCTACAAAAATGACTTGTAACCTATATTTCTGACTATAAACCTATACTTTTTCTATTTAGTTTCATAAAATACAGTTCAATATGAAACTATAGCAAGTTGATTCACTCAAAACGGATTTAAAACGAAGAAGTTATGGGTAAAACAAAATTGGTTAAAAATGGTTAATTTGACTACGGGATGAATTGACAAAAATCTATACTAACCATATCCTAACTAACTTATATTGTATTATATATGTATTCTAACATATATTATGTAATCTTGATAGACCATAGACACGTATACTATGTTTTGACATATCATATCGACGTCATCTATATATATTATTTGGAACAACCATAGATACTCTATATGCGTTAATATTCGAGTTAGCTATACAGGGTTGAGGTTGATTCCAAAATAATATATATACTTTGAGTTGTGATCTAGTCTGAGACTTGTATACACTGGGTCGTGGATTGATTCGAGATAATAGATATTGATTTATTTCTGTACTACTAACTGTGGACAACTAACTGTGGACTACGAACGTTGGACTGTTAACTTAACAAACTTAAATCGTTAAAACATAATAAAACATATTGTGAATATATTTCGATCATACTTTAATATATATGTATATATTTGTTATAGGTTCTTGAATCGACCCGTGGCCAAGTCTTATTTCTGACGAAGTAAAAATCTGTGAAAGTGAGTTATAGTCCCACTTTTAAAATCTAATATTTTTGGGATGAGAATACATGCAGCTTTATAAATGTTTTACAAAATAGACACAAGTATGCGAAACTACATTCTATGGTTGGATTATTAAAACGAATATTTCCCCTTCAAGTCTGGTAGCCTAAAAATTAGGGAAATGGCCCCTAATTGACGTGAATCCTAAAGATAGATTTATGGGCCTAACAAACCCCATTCGGGAATTTGGAATGCTTTAGTACTTCGATTTATATGGTGATTGCGATTTCTAATTTATGACATACTTGCGAGTATGCGAGGAATATTCTATATGCATTAAAGTTAATGTCAGTTACCAGGTATTCATCATATGAATGATTTTTATACACTTGCGAGTGTAAGATTATTGAATAAATGAAATCTTGTGGTCTATTATTACGATTTGATAAATATATAGGTTAAACCTATAACTCACCAACATTTTTGTTGACGTTTTAAGTATGTTTATTCTCAGGTGATTATTAAGAGCTTCCGCTATTGCATGCTAAATAAAGACAGGATTGGAGTCTGCATGCTTGTATAATATTGTTTAAAAACTGCATTCGAAGACTTAAGTTGTTGTGTAATATTATTGTAAACCATTATGTAATGGTCGTGTGAAAACGATATATGTTAGATTATCATTATTTGATAATCTTCGTAATGTTTTTAAACCTTTATTTATAAAATAAAGGTTATGGTTTGTTTTTTTTTAAATCGAATGCAGTCTTTGAAAGACGTCTCATATAGATGTCAAAACCTCGCAACGAAATCAATTAATATGAAACGTTTATAATTGATATGAACGAGACATTTCAGTTGGTATATGAGCGTTGGTCTTAGAGAACCAGAAATTTGCATTAGTGTGTCTAACCGATTTTGTTAGGATGCATTAGTGAGTCTGGACTTCGACCGTGTTTACTTGAAAAACGATTGCTTAACACTTTTTGTTGGAAACTATATATTGTAAACATGTAAATATTATGTGATATATTAATCTCTTAACATGTTTGATATTGTGTGATATATGTCTACCTCTAGTACAAATCCCATCGACTCACCTAATAATAATGAAGAGTCGAATATATTTTGGGAAGATTCACAAATTCCCGAAGAGGAACCGGAAGAAGAGGAACCGGAAGAAGAGGAACCGGAAGAAGAGGAACCGGAAGAAGAGGAACTGGAAGAAGAGGTTCCGGAGGAGGAAATATTAGGAACCACAGTAAAACAGATAAATAAAAGAAAATTCTCAACCAATGGACCAAAGTTAAAAATAATGGTGTTTCCACCGAGGAAGCAAAATATTGGGAAAATTACCAATTTTCTGATGAATCGGATCCCGACGAGGATTCCGATGATGTTATAGAAATTACCCCAGCTCAATTTAATAAGGCAAAAGAAAACAATAAGGGAAAAGGTATCAAAATAGATAAATCTAATTCCAACCCCGATGAACTTTATGTTAACATGAAATATCCCGATGGGAAATACCGTCAACACCCGTATTTCTTAAGTTTTAACTATAACTCGGGGACATCTAAGCCACCAGGTTTTTCTAAACCATTCATGAAAACAACGGCTCGCATTAGAGGAACACCATGTATCCCTAGGAAATTAGCAAAACGAACTAAGTCCGAAGAGGAAGAAACAAGTGAGTCGGAATAAAGAGTTGTAATCATTTTGTGTAATATATGTATTATAGTATGCTTGTACTTTTATGTTATATGTAAAAATTGCTTGTATTGTTTGTTAATTACCTTTTACGAATCTAATCCTCGTCTATTTTACAGTATAAAAACACACAATGGACGTTAAGGATAGACAACCAAAAATTTTAGAAGACTTACCAGGGGATATGATTGATGAAATCTTGTCTAAAGTCGGTCAGAATTCATCGGCACAATTATTTATGGTGAAATTAGTTTGTAGGACATTTGAAAGACGTTACAGGCATGCCTTGGTTTATAAAAGGTTTTCCTTTAATAGATGGTGTATATCACATTGGGGAGAACCTAAGTTACGCCGTGTTTTCTTTAAGGCATTAAGTGCGGGAAACCCTATTGCAACTTTCCGCTACGGGTTGAGAGCCTTTTTTGACTCCACATATCCCAACATAGGACTTCGATCTTTAGAAAGAGCTTCAAACATGCAACATAAAGAAGCATGTTATGTTTACGGGTTAGTGATGTTCGCTTCTCACCAAATTGAGAAAAAGAACATCGGGTTACAACTTTTAAATAAAACATTCCCACAAGTGACGGATTCAGTAGTTGGAGTGAGAAATAAAGTTTTTAGATTGTTACAGGGCTGTTGGGCATTACGTAACCCCCGTCCTTTTGACGACGTTACAGCATGCTGCCTAGTCAACAGTCACAACGGTTACTTTCCACAAGACCAAGGATGGGAAATAGTATTAGTAAAACCCGAATGCTTGACTTGTTTCTGGACTTATGAATTACGTATCTTTATTGCCTTTGCTGAACGACTTGCGTTAAACTAGAAATTGTCTTCGCAACTGCTTTGCATCAAAGTTGTTGTGTGCTATATTTTATGCTATATGTAAAATAGCGATAGTGTAAGCTTGTAAAATATTGTATAAAAGTTTGAACGCGAAATATTATTGTAATTAGTTTTACATATAGAATTGTAGTAGTTGAATTGTATATTAGCTATTAAATATGAACTTAACAGGTAGGTACTACCCAAATGAAAAATTATAAAACGCTAATATGAAGAAAAAGCTTTTATAAATAAGTTCATATTATGCTACGAAATACTATTGACTACTCTTAATATTCTATATGATTAACTTAATTCTTTTGGCTATTTTTGAAGGAAATGGCACCGACTACTCGTCAGAACTTGAACATGAGCGAGGAAGACTTCCGTGTTTTTCTTGCAGCAAACATAGCCGCAGTACAAGCTGCAATGCAAAACAACAATAACTCTAAATCCAGCAATGGAACTAATGCCACAAGAACTCGTGTAGGATGCTCCTACAAAGAATTCACTGCCTGTAAACCTCTAGAATTCGATGGAACCGAAGGACCAATCGGATTGAAGCGGTGGACCGAGAAGGTTGAATCGGTGTTTGCCATAAGTAAGTGCACTGAAGAAGAAAAAGTAAAGTACGCTATGCATACCTTCACAGGTACTGCGTTAACATGGTGGAACACCTATCTCGAGCAGGTGGGACAAGATGCTGCTTACGTACTATCGTGGGAAACATTCAAACACTTAATGAACGAGCAGTACCGTCCCAGAAAAGAGGTCAATAAGCTCAAGGTAGAGCTTAGAGGGTTATGAACACATGGGTTTGATATTACCACGTACGAACGACGATTCACAGAGTTGTGCCTATTGTGTCCGGGAGCGTTCGAAGATGAAGAAGAGAAGATCGACGCATTTGTAAAAGGGTTACCAGAAAGAATTCAAGAAGATGTGATTTCACACGAACCCGCCTCCATACAAAAGGCAAGTCGAATGGCTCATAAACTCATGAATCAAATTGAGGGAAGAATTAAAGAGTAGTCAGCCGAAGAAGCCAACACGAAACAAGTCAAGAGGAAGTGGGAAAAAAACAGTAACAAGAGTCACCAATACAACAACAACAACAATAATCGCAATTACAAACGCAATAACTACCACCACAACCGCAACTTTAACCGCAACAACAATAACAATCCCAACAATCAACTACAACAACTACAATAACCGTTCCAACAATAACAGCAACCATAATAACAACAATCCCAACAATAACAACCAGAGGCAGAAACCATGCCAGAGGTGTGAAGGATACCATCTAACTGGGCTTTGTACGACATTGTGTACTAAGTGTAATAGAAAGGGTCATGGTACGACGAAGTGCGAAGTTTACGGACCAATGGCTAACAAGAATAAAGGAACAAATAATGTCAGAACAAATAATACCGCCATTATTTGTTATAGATGTGGGAAGCCGGGTCATATCAGAAACGAATGCCCAAATCAGGGGAATACTAATGGACAGGGCCGCGGAAGAGTTTTCAATATTAATACGGCAGAAGCGCAGGAAGACCTGGAGCTTGTTACGGGTACGTTTCTTATTGACAATAAATCTGCTTATGTTTTATTTGATTCGGGTGCGGATAGAAGCTATATGAGTAAAGATTTTTGTGCTAAATTAAGTTGTCCATTGACGCCTTTGGATAATAAATTTTTACTCGAATTAACAAACAGTAAATTAATTACAGCAGATAATATATGTCGGAATCGAGAAATTAAACTGGTTAGTGAAACGTTTAAGATTGATTTGATACCAGTAGAGTTAAGGAGTTTTGATTTGATAATTGGCATGGACTGGTTGAAAGAGGTGAAAGCGGAAATCGTTTGTTACAAAAATGCGATTCGCATTATGCGAGAAAAAGGAAAACCTTAATGGTGTACGGAGAAAAGAGCAACGCGAAGCTAAATCTTATTAGTAATTTGAAGGCGCAAAAACTAATAAGATAAGGTTGCTATGCTATTCTAGCACATGTCGAGAAAGTACAAACCGAAGAAAAGAACATCAATGATTTTGTCGTCGCAAAAGAATTTCTCGATGTATTTCCGAAAGAATTACCGGGTCTACCTCCACACCAATTCGTTGAATTTCAAATAGATCTTGTACCAGGAGCTGCACCAATAGCTCGTGCTCCATACAGACTCGTACCCAATGAAATGAAGGAACTCTAGAGTCAATTACAAGAACTTTTAGAGCATGGTTTCATTCGACCAAGCACATCACCGTGGGGAGCTCCTGTTTTGTTTGTCAAGAAAAAAGATGGTACATTCAGGTTGTGTATAGACTACCGAGAGTTGAACAAACTTACCATCAAGAACCGTTATCTACTACCAAGAATTGACAACTTATTTGATCAACTACAAGGCTCGTCAGTTTATTCGAAGATAGATTTACGTTCTGGGTATCATCAAATGCGGGTGAAGGAGGATGATATTTCGAAGACTGCTTTCAGAATACGTTACGGCCATTACGAGTTTATGGTTATGTCGTTTGGGTTGACTAACGCACCAGTTGTGTTCATGGACCTCATGAATCGAGTGTGTGGACCACACCTTGACAAGTTTGTCATTGTTTTCATCGATGACATACTTATTTACTCAAAGGATGATCAAGAGCACAAAGAACATTTGAGAAAAGTGCTAGAATTGTTGAGGAAGGAAAAATTGTACGCTAAATTTTCAAAGTATGCATTTTAGTTGAAAGAAGTTCAATTCCTCGATCATATAGTGAGCAAAGAAGGTATTCAAGTTGATCTGGCAAAGATTGAGACCGTTGAGAAGTGGAAAACACCGAAAACTCCTACGCAGATACGCTAATTTTTAGGATTGGCTGGTTACTACAGAAGATTCATTCAAAATTTTTCCAAAATAGCAAAACTCTTGACTGCATTAACGCATAAGGAAAGAAATTTGAATGGAAGGATGAGCAGGAGAAAGCGTTTCAATTGTTGAAGAAAAAGTTAACTACGGCACCTATATTGTCATTGCCTAAAGGGAATGATGATTTTGTGATATATTGTGACGCCTCAAAGCAAGGCCTCGGTTGTGTGTTAATGCAAGGAACGAAGGTAATTGCTTATGCGTCTAGACAATTGAAGATTCACGAGCAGAATTATATGACACATGATTTGGAATTAGGTGCGGTTGTTTTTGCATTAAAGACTTGGAGAAACTACTTATATGGGGTCAAAAGTATCATATATATCGACCACAAAAGTCTCCAACATATATTTGATCAGAAACAGCTGAACATGAGGCAGCGTAGATGGATTAAACTGTTGAACAATTACGACTTTGAGATTCGATACCACCAGGGGAAGGCGAATGTGGTAGCCGATGCTTTGAGTAGAAAGGACAGAGAACCTATGTGGGTAAAAGCTATGAATATAATTATTCGTACTAATCTTACTACTCAAATAAAGGAGGTGCAACAGGGAGTTTTAAAAGAAGGAAATTTGAAGAATGAAATACCCAAAGGATCGGAAAAACATCTTAATATTCAGGAAGACGGAACCCGATATAGGGCTGAAAGAATTTGGGTACCAAAGTTTAGAGATGTGAGGGAAATGGTACTTAAGGAAGCACATAAAACCAGATATTCAATACATCCCAGAGCGGGGAAGATGTACAAAAGACCTCAAGAAACACTTTTGGTGGCAGGGTATGAAAGCCGACACTGCTAAATACGTAGGAGAATGTTTGACGTGTTCTAGGGTCAAAGCTGAACATCAGAAACCATCAGGTCTACTTCAACAACCTGAAATCCTGGAATGGAAATGGGAAAACATTATCATGGATTTCATTACTAAATTGCCAAGGACTGCAAGTGGTTATGACACAATTTGGGTAATAGTCGATCGTCTCACCAAATCAGCACACTTTTTGCCAATGAGAGAAGATGATAAAATGGAGAAGTTGGCACGTTTATACTTAAAGGAAGTTATCTCCAGACATGGAATACCAGTCTCTATTATCTCTGATAGGGATGGCAGATTTTTTTCAAGATTTTAGCAGACGTTGCAACAAGCATTGGGGACTCGTCTAGACATGAGTACTGCCTATCACCCACAAACTAATGGGCAAAGTGAAAGGATGATACAGACCCTTGAAGACATGCTACGAGCATGTGTCATTGATTTCAGAAATAGTTAGGATCGACATCTACCTTTAGCAGAATTTTCCTACAACAACAATTACCATTCGAGTATTGAGATGGCGCCATTTGAGGCACTTTATGATAGAAAGTGCAGGTCTCTGATTTGTTGAAGTGAAGTGGGGGATAGACAGATTACAGATCCAGAAATTCTCCAAGAAACTACAATGAAAATCATTCAAATTCAACAACGGTTGAAAACCGCCCAAAGTTGACAAAAGAGCTACGCGGACATTAAGAGAAAAGATATAGAATTTGAGATTGGAGAGATGGTCATGCTTAAGGTTTCACCTTGGAAAGGCGTTGTTCAATTTGTTAAACGGGAGAAACTAAATCCAAGGTACATTGGGCCATTCAAGATTATAGATCGTGTCGGACCAGTAGCTTACCGACTTGACTTACCTTAATAACTCGCCGGCGTACATAATACTTTTCATATCTCGAATTAGAAGAAATGTTTTACTAAAGAAGATCTCACTATTCCGTTAGACGAAATTCAGATCAATGAAAAACTTCAATTCATCGAAGAACCCGTCGAAATAATGGATCGTGAGGTTAAAAGACTTAAACAAAATAAAATACCAATTGTTAAGGTTCGATAGAATGCTCGTAGAGGACCCGAGTTCTCCTGGGAATGTGAAGATCAGATGAAGAAGAAATACCCGCACCTATTTCCAGAAAATGCGTCAACACCTCCAATAGCTTAAAATTTCGGGACGAAATTTATTTAACGGGTAGATACTGTAGTGACCCGAACTTTTCCATGATTATAAATTAAATGAAAACTATAATTTCATGATTAAATGTTTCCAATATGTTAAGCAATCAAACTTGTTAAGACTTGATTACTTGAAACAGATTTTGTGTTAACGTTTGACCACCCAGTTTGTCCGATGATTTACGAACGTTATAACTCGTATATGACATGTTAATATATATATGGACATATAGATATGTTTAACATGATGAAATGATATTTAGGTATCTCATTATGTATATTAACAACAAACTATATACATAAAACAAGACTACTAACTTAAGGAATTCAAAACGATATCTATATGTAACGATTATCGTTGTAATAACGTATTACTATTTATATATCATATTAAGATATATTAATACATTATGTTATCATGATAATGTAACAATTTAACATCTCATTAGATATATTAACAATGGGATTATTTACATTTAACAGGATCGTTAACTTAAAGGTTTTAAAACAACACTT
The DNA here is from genome assembly GCF_046630445.1 of Rutidosis leptorrhynchoides. NCBI lineage: Eukaryota > Viridiplantae > Streptophyta > Magnoliopsida > Asterales > Asteraceae > Rutidosis > Rutidosis leptorrhynchoides. Next base: position 106,117,254 of record NC_092343.1, read on the forward strand.
ACATGTAACGACTAATGATGACTTAACGACTCAGTTAAAATGTTTATACATGTAGTGTATTAAGATGTATTAGTACACTTATGAAAGACTTCAAGACACATATCAAAGTACTTCTATTGAGCAAAAATGATTACAATTACATTCTCATTCATTTTCATCAACAATTCTACTCGTATGCACCTGTATTCATACTCGTACAATACACAGCTCCTAGATGTATATACTATTGGTATATACACTTCAATTATCAACTCTTAGCAGCCTTAATGAGTCATCAAATATGTGGGAACCATCATTTAGTAACTAGCATGAAATTTCTCACAAAATTACAAAAAATATTATAAATCATTCATGAATTATTTACAAGAAAACAAACTTACACATCCTTTATATCTAATCCATGAGTCACGACCAAAAATAAATACAAACACTTTCATTCTTAAATTTTCTTCATCTAATTGATCTCTCTCAAGTTCTATCTTCAAGTTCTAAGTGTTCTTCATAAATTCTATAAGTTCTAGTTTCATAAAATCAAGAACACTTCCAAGTTTACAAGTTTACTTCCAAGCTTTCTAATCCATTCCAAGCAATCATCTAGGATCAAGAAACCTTTGTTATTTACAGTAGGTTATCTCTCTAATTCAAGGTAATACTCATATTCAAACTTTGATTCAATTTCTATAACTATAACAATCTTAATTCGAGTAGAAATCTTACTTAAACTTGTTTTCATGTCATGATTCTACTTCAAGAACTTTCAAGCCATCCAAGATCCTTTAAAGCTAGATCATTTCTTGTCACTTCCAGTAGGTTTACCTACTAAATTTGAGGTAGTAATGATGTTCATAACATCATTCGATTCATATATATATATATATATATATATATATATATATATATAACTATCTTATTCGAAGATCTAAACTTGTAATCACTAGAACATAGTTTAGTTAATTCTAAACTTGTTTGCAAAAAAGGTTAATTCTTCTAACTTGAATTTTAAAATCAACTAAACACATTTTCTATATCTATATGATATGCTAACTTAATGATTTAAAACCTGGAAACACGAAGAACACCGTAAAACCGGACATACGCCGTCATAGTAAAACCGGGGGCTGTTTTGGGTTAGATAATTAAAAAATATGATAAACTTTGATTTAAAAGTTGTTCTTCTGGGAAAATGATTTTTCTTATGAACATGAAAATATATCCAAAAATCATGGTTAAACTCAAAGTGGAAGTATGTTTTTCAAAATGGTCATCAAGACGTCGTTTTTCCGACTGAAATGACTACCTCTACAAAAACGACTTGTAATCTGTATTTCTGACTATAAACCTATACTTTTTCTGTTTAGTTTCATAAAATACAGTTCAATATGAAACCATAGCAAGTTGATTCACTCAAAACGGATTTAAAACGAAGAAGTTATGGGTAAAACAAAATTGGTTAAAAATGGTTAATTTGACTACGAGATGAATTGACAAAAATCTATACTAACCATATCCTAACTAACTTATATTGTATTATACATGTATTCTAACATATATTATGTAATCTTGATAGACCATAGACACGTATACTATGTTTTTACATATCATATCGACGTCATCTATATATAGTATTTGGAACAACCATAGACACTCTATATGCGGTAATGTTCGAGTTAGCTATACAGAGTTGAGGTTGATTCCAAAATAATATATATTCTTTGAGTTGTGATCGAGTCTGAGACTTGTATACACTGAGTCATGGATTGATTCGAGATAATAGATATTGATTTATTTCTGTACTACTAACTGTGGACAACTAACTGTGGACTACGAACGTTGGACTGTTAACTTAACAAACTTAAATCGTTAAAACATAATAAAACATATTGTGAATATATTTCGATCATACTTTAATATATATGTATATACTTGTTATAGGTTCGTGAATCGACCCGTGGCCAAGTCTTATTTTCGACGAAGTAAAAAATCTGTGAAAGTGAGTTATAGTCCCACTTTTAAAATCTAATATTTTTAGGATGAGAATACATGCAGCTTTATAAATATTTTACAAAATAGACACAAGTACGCGAAACTACATTTTATGGTTGGATTATTAAACCAAATATTGCCCCTTCAAGTCTGGTAACCTAAGAATTAGGGAAATGGACCTTAATTGACGCGAATCCTAAAGATAGATCTATGGGCCTAACAAACCCCATTCTGGAATTTGGAATGCTTTAGTACTTCGATTTATATGGTGATTGCGATTGCCAATTTATGACATACTTGCGAATATGCGGGGAATATTCTATATGCATTAAAGTTAATGTCGGTTACCAGGTGTTCATCATATGAATGATTTTTATACACTTGCGAGTGTAAGATTATTGAATAAATGAAATCTTGTGGTCTATTATTACGATTTGATAAATATATAGGTTAAACCTATAACTCACCAACATTTTTGTTGACGTTTTAAGCATGTTTATTCTCAGGTGATTATTAAGAGCTTCCGCTGTTGCATGCTAAATAAAGACAGGATTGGAGTCTGCATGCTTGTATAATATTGTTTAAAAACTGCATTCGAAGACTTAAGTTGTTGTATAATATTATTGTAAACCATTATGTAATGGTCGTGTGAAAAAGCTATATTTTAGATTATCATTATTTGATAATCTTCGTAATGTTTTTAAACCTTTATCGATAAAATAAAGGTTATGGTTTGTTTTTTTTTTTAAATCGAATGAAGTCTTTGAAAAACGTCTCATATAGAGGTGAAAACTTCGCAACGAAATCAATTAATATGAAACGTTTATAATCGATATGAACTAGACATTTTAGATTATACATCAAGTAAGGATATAAAGCAATCCGACATAAGATCAAAGGAATCAGGCAATAAATGTAAGGCCAAAATAAGTAAATCACTGAAGGAGATTTCGATAAATCAAATGAAACATAAATGAGAGCCAATGGAGTTTAATTTCAAGAAGCAAATTAAGCAATATACTCCGTAAATTTAAACTGGGGGGCTTGATAGTGTACCTAATATCTCGAGCTAATTCCATAAGGCATAAAATAATTGCCCGGAGGCAATAGATAACGGAGACATCCTAGGTACCAGTACCGAAGGACTGCCACCATGTCACATGACTGTATGGAACTAAGAGATATGGAAAATATTCTCTACAAACAGTATTCGACGCCACCAAGGCAAATGAGGAAGGCATCTATATGACTTTCCTTGAGCACTGTAGCACCGTCACCCCATTTATGGAAAGTTTACCAACATTTCCTTAGTCACCTTGGAGATTGGTCAAGACTTCGAAACCAGGGACTAGTTCTCTAACAACACTATAAAAGGAGATGCTTATTCTAGCATAAGGGCATCTCATCAATCACTCATACATCAAACTCATTAAATTCGATCCAATGATAAAATACCTTAAAGGCGTAAAGTGAGATCATAATCCCACTACCTTCGGGGAACCGCCACCAAATAACCATACACCTCCCTCTCCCTTAATCATAGTTAACCACACTTTAATCTACCATTAATTCGTGAGTCAACCTAAATTAGGATTACTCTTGAACCCACCCTAGTGGATCACCCCTTTGCATTTGTGTATTAAGATGGGGGTGGGGAGGCCTCAAGTTCGAGTCCCTCCAATATCCGTGAGATTTATTTCCTAAAAGCAGGATTGCCGCAGGGAAGGTTTTACTGACCCGTATTCAGGACCCAGGTCCTGTAAGAGAATGTAATCCTGTGCTTTATTATTCATTATCGAACATGTATTTATTAAAGTGCATAGTAACCCTAATCATCTAATTAACCCTATTGGACCAAAGCCCACAAATGGACTTGGGCATAACATAATCCATCTAACACTCCCTCGCTGTCCGAGCGACGAAATCGCGAAAGCTTGGACTGAAAGAAAAACGCTAAATGCAAAATAAACAAATAAAAGTAACTTCTTTTTTTCTCTTGTTTGATGCGCCATATAAACAAATATTCGTGGATGTGGTTGCTTATTGCTTGACTGTGTATTTCTTTTCCGTAGCGTTTCTTTTTATTTTACGTCGTGGTTAGCTTTGCCTAATGATTGAGCAGGACTTTCGCATGGAACTTTTGTCGACGATAACATTCATCTTTAACGCTGCAAAAAAGAGGTTTTTTTTGTATTCCTCTTTTTTTCGGGGTCTGGAACCTAGTCAAGCTAGGCGACCCATCCTCACGCTGGTTATGATTAAAACCAAATTAAAATACATAAATAAATGCAATGGAACTACGCTGACAAAGGACTGGAAATTATCAGAAATAAAAATTCGTAGATGCAATTGAGATAACAGTTGATAACAAAATAGAAGATTCCTGGACAGCTATAGGAAGAACCATCCAAGCTCGATACCTACAAACTTGATGGAAGATTTCTGGACCCCATGTCCAAAGTTCCCAACTAGAAGAGATACATCTGAAGGCTTCTCTCTACAAAGGAAAGGATACCAGATTCTAACAAAATTCCACTGAGTGAAGAATACTCGTCATTACTCAAAAACTCTCTACCATAAAAGCTAGGAGATACATGCCGATTAATTTTCCCGTGTTCAATCTACCAATCTGGAACCATTCATGCGCTAGCAGATTTAGGAGCAAGTATCAACCTAATCCCCTAGTCTCTCTATAAGAGATTAGATTTAGGAGACTTGTCACCAACTAAAATGACAATCTAGCTTGCCGATCACACAACTCGATATCCTAAGGGTATAGTTGAGAACGTCTTGGTGAAAGTCGACAAATTCTTGTATCCTACGGATTTCGTAGTAATGGACATTAAGGAAGACGTACAAACACCAATAGTGTTAGGGAGACCTTTCATGAATACGGATAGGACTGTCATTGATGTGTATAATCAAACCATGATCTTGCGATCGCATGGGGAGAGTGTTACCTTCAAAATTGACCGACGTACCGACCTTTCTAGACAAGCAGAGAGGTTTGCTATTTCCACTGGACGGATCACTTCTGATGATGAGTCTCCACCACCAGCCGATGATATCGAGATGGGTGTCAAATCACAGTCTGCTGACGATCCAAAAATGGACGAAGAGGATCCCAACTAAGAAATAGAGGAAGAGGAAGAATCTGAGGAGGAAGAGGAAATGGGAGGTGTAAAAGAAAATACGATAATACCCTCTCTAAGCTTGGAACGTCACGAAGAATTAATGAGGCTTGAGATGGAAGATCACAATTTAATCATTCGTTTCAAGAAGAAAACTACTAAGGTTAAGATTAAAGATATAGAGATTGAAGAAGCCCGTTACCAGAATACTGAAGAAGCCCGTTCATCAGATGAATCCACAAAAGAAGGTTATACCGATGATGACGAGGAAGAACAACATGAAAACATTCTAGATGACTCATATTCTCCACCCGAACCAGATCAGGAGGAGCCGAACTCTTCTTCAGATCAGATTCCGGTCATATCTAAGAACGCTGACATGATAACTTTCATCAATGACACCGATGAATTTGAAAATATTCTCAAAGCCATCCGTAAATCAACAATTAATTTTACACTACGCTTAAAGGAACGGATCAAGGCTATCGAAGATGAATGCAACCTCTATCTACAGAGAGAAGACAATAATGTTGAAATCTTAGAAGGGCGCATTCAAGACTTTATCAATACTTTTCACGATCATATCTACCATGAAGAAAGGTAACGAGAGCACAATTTAGTGGTTCGCACTATTCTCGAGACAAGATTTTGTCGAGATCAGAAGATCATTTACTCTAAGGTTTACAACACCTTAGCCGGATCTGCACTTCCGTTCTCAGCAATCCAACGAGCACTACTGACTCTCATCCGGAAGCATAGGGATCTTTCCACCGGATGCCCGACTTATCACTTTGATTTACAAATGATCGAAGATATTCACAGCCTCTTCGCTCTCTTGGAAAGAGATAATTTCGAAAGCACACCAGACAGGCTAGTGATTTACGTAACAATTGATCACCACGCTGATCTGATTATCACGGAGTTACGAGACGTAGTAACGAAAGAAGTAAGACGCAACAATCCATTTTCACATCTTGAACCAGATCGAGTCTACATTGCCACCTATGTTACGAATCATATAGCACGTATCTTCCACGAATCCACAGATCCTAGTTTCATATTCAAAGCTGGATGTCGGGAGATATACTCAAAAATGGTGACATTAATGCTAGGGTCAGGACTGCTTTTCATTTCTTTTCAGCTTCACCTTTTGACCAATCTGTACAAATCTACGGACTCCTACTATGGAGATCATTGTTCAGAAGATTTTGAGATACTGAAGATACAATTTCTAACACTATTTGAAGACCTCCGAAATGAACATCCTATCATAGAAGTAATCACCACCAGCACTGCCTCAATGATTGACATTCATGTGTCAATCAGCAGAGTCGTCGATCATATTCTCATCGGACTTCAAGATTTGTCACGAGCTGAAACTGCACATTACCTCTCCTTCAAAAGATCTTGTAGAGAAGTACCGGATTTGCTACCACTTTTTGTTCGACACTTTCTCAGGATTTATCCACCAAGACTCACATTCCCACGAGAAGACCAAGATTACAACTACAAGAGGGGAATGTCTGCTTTTTAGGTATAATTACGGTCGAGCCAAAGACCTTAAATAAAAGCGCTTCTCGGGAGACAACACGTGCAATAAAGTAGAGTAGAAGAATAAAGGTTGACAAATGAGTTGATCAATAATGGTCGTAACTTTCAAGATTGCTGAAACAGCATGTCTTCACTAGCCAGCCAATTCCTTCACAAGCAACCACGACCATCTGCTAGGGGTACTCCCTTCTCCTCTTTACTAGCCCAAATTTTAATTATGCCACATCCTAGCTTATCACTAAGTGTGGGATTCCAACCCAAATAAACACTAGACAAATATTCACACATCTTTAACTAAAACTCCTAAGTGTGGGATACACTATGAACATTGAGGACAATGTTCGTCTAAGTGTGGAATGTTGGTATAATATTTTTATGCTATATTAAAATAATCCATTACAAAGATTTTGAGTTCTTAAACCAGATTTAAAAAATTTTAACAAGAGAAATCCTTTCCGAAAAAGTACTTTCGAAAACCTGAAACGTTTGTAAATAAAATTAAGGCTTAAATAAGGTAAAAATCTTGTTGGGATGAACCGAATCACTATAGAGCATTGCATAACTAGGCATTATCGACCTAAATTGATTATGGTGAGGCACTCAAATAAGACTATATGAGCAATCATCTTTAATGCTACACTATTTTCCGTTGAGAGTGGCGATGTCTGTACTCAGAATCAGAACTTGCTCTAGATCTGCATTTGACATTTCCAAGTAACAAAATGTGATTCGTGTATAATCAGAAGAGCTAGCCATTTGTCAAAAGAAGCCTTCCACACCTTACCACTTCTACCAACCCATCATTTCCATCATCTTTACTATCACTCGAAAAAACCAGAAAATGAGATTCCTTCCGAAAACCTGATGTTATAAGCCTCTCAAGTATCATGGCAAAGGTCTAGAAAAAGTTTACCGGCAGAAAGTTTCTCGTGATAAATCTCAAAAAAAAAAAACAAAACAAAAAAAATGTATTTTCAAAGTTCTAAAAAAAAGAGCAGAACTTATGAAGAGAAACGCCGAAGAAGAACTTGACCACAAATGCTTATCACTCCAAAGGAGAAAAATTCAAAAGTGCTTCTTAAAAGTATCAACACTCGTATCTATCTTATGTTTTTCGAAATTCCGAATAAAAGTCTTTAAAAAGACTATATTACCCTTTTCTCACCCCCTTAAAACAACTTAGCCACCACTCCAAAATTCCTTTTCATCACTCCAAATTGACAACTGACCTAGAAGCTATGGTTACTACCGCTTTCACATTAGTACCAAGGATTTGAGTCTTTATCAAGCCTATGACGATGGGTGCAACATGACTGGCTATGAGTGAATTCATTTCTTAGATCTATAGGGAACCCTAAACACTTGAGTGATTTGAGTGACCCGTGAAACTTAGCCTAAGTCATGTAACCTCCTCGCATGCTTGCAGAGATAGTTTCAACCCTAACATGCATAACTCACCTTATTTTTTGCCCTTATAATAAAAAAAAACCGCTTAGGCAATTAGAAAAGAAACTCCGAAAAGATTTCTTAAAGTGAAAACAAGAAGTTTGCTTGAGGACAAGCAAAGTCTAAGTGTGAGATATTTAATATCAGCTAAAAAGTCACGTTTTCACCCCAGTATTAAAGCCTAAAAACAATAAAGTTCCGAGCTTTATCGCCAAAATACCCGATTCGTCAGTTGAAATTAAAGATCAAGTAATTATGAAGACGGTGCAAAAAGAATCAAGAAAATCGGAGCTAAAACGAAGATTCTAGAGCAAAAACGGTGAAAGACAAGAAACTAAGCTACGATCAAGGAAATCAAGTTACAATCTAGTGAAATCAGCAAACCAAAGCAGGCCATACGGCTTGCCAAACGTCTTGCCATACGACCTACCTATAGGGAAAATGGCCTGCCATACAGCCCAGGCAAACGACCAGGTAAAATGTCTGACCAGTGCAAACGGGCATCACAAAATGCCTGCCATACGGCTTGCCAACCTTATGCAGACCAAATTCAAGTCTATTTAAAGGGTCTTTGTCATCCATTTTTACACACACTTCAATTCACTTCTCTTTCTCTCTTTCTACAATATTAGTCATACTTTCAAGGTCTTTGACTCTGTGCGGGAAACCTAGTACCCGGAGAAGAATGCCAAAGATTGTATTAGGGGCGGTCTGGAGTTTGAAGTTGTCACTTTTGTATTCGAAACTCGTTTAATCTACTGGCACTTCTATCCTTTGTCTTTATATAATGTCTTCCATTATTATGCTTTGCGATATTGTTGCCATGATTAGCGAGTAGTTATCTTTAGTGTATGTTATGATGTAGTCAGTTATAATGCCAAAATAATATTATGGTTTGTGTATGTTGTCGAGATGCTTTCCGATTATGCTTTAAACTCAATCGCTTTTCCAACTAATAGAACGTAGTTATCGGCTCTGTTATTGGGAAGTCACGGACCCTGATTCAGAGTACAATATCTGTGTCACCCCTTACTAAGAGAAGTCTATCGAATACAACATAAGTTTAACTGAGGCACACTGGTTGTAGTAAGTCCACCAAGCCTTGGATTCCGAATGAGGACTCTTTCGTAGTGAAACATCTAACTAGACCCCTAGTACATTGTTGGTCCTAGACCATTCTAGTGTAGTCATCAAGCATATAAACTTCGTACGTGCATGCTGAAGCACAACGGTTGTTGTAAGCTGTACCTCTACTAAGTAAGGCCATGAAACCCGATCAGCATTGATTAGTACACTTTACCATAACGCGGTCTCAAGCATTGTACCCCACTTGAGTGATTCTTAGTTAATTAAGGAACTGTTTGTTTAAACACATAAAGGATTGGACCGTTAAGATAACCGAACGTGTTCATGGAAGTCAAACCTGACTTGGCCATGGTGTTCTTTATGGTTGAACTCTTTTAAGGGCCTAACTATCTATTTAAACTCAATCATTAACGAAAGCATCAAAACACATCACGTCTCTCAGATATGGCAAACCCTGTACTCTATTATGCTTAAGAAAGTTTAGACCTTTGTGGAACGTTAATACGTCACCCAACCGAGTCGCTCAATTGTATGAGCCGTCTGAATGTGTATGCCTGTAGTCAGACTGCACGAGCATCGAGGGTAAGGGACGTTGCTGTCTATTCAGAATCTTTAAGCCTAACGCATTACCCAGTGACATGTCTTATGATAGGGGCGTTTAGGACCAGTGTAATGAATACAAGGTCACTACCTATTCATGAGCCAGCATTCCATAATCTCGGCAAAGTAACTGATGAAACATATTATGCGCTTGTTTTAACCTTATCTGAATTACAAATTTTATCGCATTTACTTTACTTTATCTTATAAACTAGAAAACCAAAAAATTAGGTAACAAACCACTACTCCTTCACTTTAGAATAATCTTAAGATTTAATTATAGGTTTGATTCTACTGATATCTTAAAAATACGATCCTAGGTTATACTTCCCTTACTCATAATAAGGAGTAGTACGATTTAGGCCTCGGTAAATATAAATTTAAAACTATTAACTCCCCTCTTGACAGCTGATTCTGACGCCTTGCGGCCCGACGACACTGCATAAATACCATTTCGGCCGTATCAATGAGAAATTCCATGTAAATCATAAAAGACTCCAAATTGGGCATTATTATCAAATTCTCTTCCATGGACCGTTCGTATGGTGACTATTATACAACCAAGTAAGTTTTGTAATTTTGTAGCAAAAATTACAAATCTTTCAAATACCTCATTTTTGTGTTTTAGACATAATGTCCATGTATATCTAGAAAAACCTTCCACGATTACCAAAGTGTAAAAACTTCCCCCATTACTTTGAATGAATGATGGCCCAAAAAACTTCATATGTAAAAGTTCTAGGTATCTTTTTGTTGAAATGAAGTTCTGAGGCTTATTACTAGCATGGACTTGTTTTCCTATTTTACATGCATCACAAAAATTACTTTCATATTTTAGCTTAGGCATGTCTCTAACGATTTCTTTAGAAGATATATTATGAATTAATTTTGTATTTGCACGCGCAAGTCTCCTATGCCACAAAGTGGTAGTGTCATGAATGGTAGTGAGACAAATTCTAATTGTTTGAAATCATTTAGTTTGCATGTGTAAAGCCCCTTTTCCTAATTCCATTTATGACATTTTTACCGTCTTTAGCTATGTGTGAAGAGGATTTAGTGAATGTCATGTTATAGCCCTTGTCACACATTTTACCAACACTTAGCAAATTAAAACTTAGGTTCTTAATATGCAAGACATCTTCAAGAGTAATTTTGTAGTTAGTGATGTTACCTTTACCGACAATTTTTCCTCGTACATCGTCGCCAAAAATTACGTCACCACCATTATGTTCTTTGTACTTGGTGAAGAAGTCTTTGTTCCTCATCATGTGCGTTGTACATCCACTATCTATTACCCAATCTTCTTCTTGTACAACGCCATTTAGGCAAACCTATATTTTGTTAATTAGTATCTTTGGCACCCAATTTTTGTTAGTTCCAGGATGATTAGCATCAAAAACTCCTACTCTAATCCATCTTTTCACAATTCTAGTATTGTGATTCCTTTCGTGTTATGGCCTTATTTCAGAGACTTTCTTTTTAGGGTTTCTTGAATGGTTGGTTTTTCTTTCTAAGGGATCCTTCTTGTATGGCTTAAATTGTTTTATTTCTTCTCTTTGTGATACCTTTACTTTTGAATTTTTGCTTTCGATTAACCCTACGGGCTTGCCGTACTTCGACGTAAGTTGTCTGTGATTTTTGGTTTATCTTGAGACTTAACAAACACTATAGGTAGTTGTTTTGATGATTTCATTATGGAAAGAATTTTTTTTAAAACCCAGCCCTTGTTTGTTAGTGTTTGACCTTTGAGCACTTAAAATGTCTTCTAATACCTTACAACTTTTATCATATATTTAAAACTTAATTTTGTTTTCAAGTAGTTTGAACATTTTGTTAAGTGATTGATTTTCATGTTTTAGGTCATCACAAGTAAGACATTCTTGTGAGTTAGTGATTCTTTCTTTGAGGAGATTTCTAACTTAAGTGAGTTATTTTCCCTTTTTAGGTTGATGTTACTAGTACTAACTCTACCACTTAAATCACATAACTTGATGAAATTATCAATATTAAATTTAAAGGAATTTGGAAGAAAATCGTTGTCGATTTGTCCGACTAGGCATGCTTCATCATCATTTTTCGAGCTTAGTGCTTCAATGGCCATGAGGCATGTTTCCTTTCCTTCTTCTTGAGTTTCATTTTCTTCATCATCCCATGTACCTCCAAGAAATGCCTTCTCGTTGTTCCTTTTGGGACATTCACTTATTAAGTGATTTGGATCACTACATCCGAAAATATTTCCTTGCGAACTTCTTCTTGGAATCAAAAGGTGCCTTCTTTGAATCCATTTGAGGTAGAACATGATTCCCTGGCCTTTGGTAGAACTTTTTGAATGATCGAACAATGAATGCAAGTTGTTCGTCATCATTTAGGATATCATCTTCATCCTCTTCGTATTCACCTTCTTCAATTGCGGTGGCTTTAAAAGAAAATGACTTGTTCTTTTCTTTCTTGACTTTTTTTTGCCTCCTCATCTTTGTCTAAGATGACCTCATAAACTTTGAGGTTCCCAATGAGCTCGTCAAGAGATAATTTTACCAAATCCTTTGACTCATCTATTGCCGTCACTTTAGTCTCCATTTTGAGGGCAACGCTCTTAAGAATTTCCGAACATATTGCTTATTCCTGTAGATAGTACCTAGAGCTTTCAAACTTGAACAAATATTGTTAAATATAGAATAGGCAACATCAATTTTCTCATTATCCAAGATAACAAATTGTTCATATTGAGTTACAAGTAGTTCAATTTTATTTTCAATGACTTACACATTCCATTAATGAGAAATAACTAAACTATCCCATATTTCTTTTGCACTTTTAAACATAAAAACTCGTTCATATTCTTTTCCTAGGCAAAGCATTAAATAGGACAAGTTTAGTTTGGTAATTTTTCCCTACATCCATTTTATTTTCTTTGGACCAACTAGCTTTGGGTATGGTTGTTTTAGTTTTCCTATCTTCACTAAGTTGGAATGGAACATAATCACCTTTAGCAATGATGTTCCAAACTTCTAGGTCCTTTGCACGAACATAGGTTTCAAATCTTTGCTTCCAATAACAAAATCTTTCACTTTCAAGTAGTGGGGGTCTTAGCATGGAGAAACCTTCACTATAGTTCAATTTCTCAAATTTTAATTCCATGATCTTTAACTCAAGAGTTTGCAAAAATTATTTTTAGCTTTAAAATGATAATTTTATCAAAACGTTTAGAGCAACCTCTATGATACCAATTGTAAGTAAATAGAGGGAGGGGGTGAATAGTTACTTAGCTAATTTTTACAAAGTTTTTCGATTTAGAACTTGTGATGACTATAGTGAGATTTGAATTGTTTGTTCATAACTAATGTAAATATAAAGATAAGGGATAAGACAACAAACACATAGATTTGTAGTGGTTCGAAAAGATGTTAACTAATCTTCCTTAATCCGCTCCTTAATTCTAACGAATTGAGAGTTTGTTTCACTACGATACTCCAAACTCGGTGGAGTGTCCAGATACAATACTAGCTCCTGGATAAGCCACAACTTGTGAACCCTTACGTCCCTTTGAAGAATTCACAATCACCAAATGCTCCTACCACAAGATCCTAGTGCTCCAACTTAGTGAAACCTTAACTATTTTCAAGATCCCTTTAAGAAGATTGTTTACAAGTAAACTCATAATTAAGTTTACAATCACTTTTGCTAGAATCACTCTAAATAGTTTACAATAGTATTTAAATGATATCAGTTAATATATGAAAATGTAAGTGTAAGAGGTGAGTCTTCAATTGCTACAAGGCTTGACTTTTATAGGCAAGAGAAAATCAGTCCAGGCCCTGTGCGGCTCACCTCACGGTCGACCGTGGGTCAACCGTGCAGGTTCTGACCTAAGAATTTGTAGCCGCTTGAGACCTTTAATTTTGTCACTTTCCCTTATTAGATGACTGCAATTAGAAGCCAAAAACATATGGAATAACATGCATAACCCCTTTTATCTTGGATGTATTCTTGGAAGTTGACATAGGCTTAAAAGAGGAAAGCCCCATTGTATTTCTTGTGTGTCATTGATTTCCCTTAATGGCAAATGCAAATTTTTTATCACTTAACAAACCACAAGCTTCCAAAGTTCATATCACAAGTCTTCAAAGTTGTTGTCAACATTTGATTGCAAGTATATGCATTCATTGGTTACTTGCAACCCTCCAAATAAGACCATTTGTTTTACATGAAGAATTCTAGGGAATTACACTAATCATATAGAGGTAAACATACTTAATCATGTAAGTGATGCTTAATGATTAATCAAGTGGAGAACATCTCTTTAGTTGAGACTTAATGACCATCCTAATCATGACAACATATATTTTAGATTTAAAAGGATGACTTGCAAAAAAGCATTTAGCAACACTTATGTGTTTAACCTTAATCACAAGATAAAGTGTCATCAAGATGCCATTAGGTGGTCAAACTTTATTTGGTCATGAAATTTAGACAGAGAGAACTGCGGTCGATCCACGGTTGATAGTGGAGTCGATCGTGTACCTGGTTTCTCAGGAACCAAGGTACAGGACACCCACTTTCTGACCTGCGGTCGACCGTGAACCTAGCCATGTATTTCCTAATTTTTTCAAAGGGCTCTTTTGACTTTTCTATTATGTGTATTTGTCATTTGCTAGATATGATGTAGGCTTGTGAACTTGTGTTATTCTATACATTTTTAAGCACTTAAGACTTGGTGTTATCATCAAAACAAAGTGATTAACAATTGAATATTATCATTGGATCACTAACCAACACCTTCAACGATTCTAGAATTCTCTCACGATTGGTGCAACGGGATGGGAATTAAAGTTGGTAAATTTTGGAGTTTGATTTGGCCCGATACTATTTGAGCTATATGGATCACAAGAAACGGCATGGTTTTCAATGGGACCTACACATGTTGGGCGTTGATAGTAGGGCAGATAAAGTTAAAAGTCTTCCGATGACTAGTGAATGGTAAAATTTGTCAAAGTCTTTAAAGTTATGTATGGACAAGTCAACCTTGGATGTTAATTTGATCAAATCTAATACGGAGTAGTATAAACTTGTTTAGCATTTGTATTTTGGTCCTGGTACATGGACATAGGTATAATGGATATTTATTTTTGCTTGTTTAGTGAACCAAGTGGACAGGAAACTTTGTAAGTCCAACTTGGTCCTCCATTGTATCCTTTAATTTTCACAGCTTCGTGAAATTTTTGTTTATATATCCTAGTTTTTTGTCAAAAAAATTAAAAAAAAATAAGAAATGATCGAAAATGATTACTGTTAAAAGGATAAATCATCAAAAGATGAAGAACCCGAAACAAGCATACAAAGAAAGAAAGAAAGAAGGGCTCGAAACTAGAAAACGCGATCTTACCAACTATCTAAACCCGAGCCAAACCAAACTAAGCAACAAATACATGGAACATGTAACGACCTTGGATTTTCCAACGTTTATTTATTAACAATTATTATTATTATTAATACGTGTGATTAAACGAATGTATGTTATTACATTTACATGATGCCATGATTGCCCGTACTTGACTTTAATTGCCCGAAACGTCTTTGTGACACGCGAAACTTACACGAATAATATTTTCAAATATTATTTACGTTCATGATTAGTTTTATTAATCATTTTAATTAACTAAGACTATTAGTTAGTTACTTGGGCTTAATTTGGATTTATTTGTTACTTACTTGAACTTGGGCCTTGTTAATATTATGAACTCGTGATATTGGGCTTATAAAGCCCACCCTACTTCTTTCATGGACTAAATAGCCCACTCTTCCATGTAAGTATTAATTAAAGATGTAACTAGTTTGATTAAGGCTTTTAGAATCTAGTTGCACATCATTCCCATAAACAACCACCTTGTAACCAACTTTAAAGAGCTTTACATGCTAGTGACCAAGGAACACTTCTCTTCCCCTCTTTGGTGCTGCTGACCGTGGGATCCCATGGTGAGTAGGGATTCAAAAATCTTTTTTTTACATTACTTGTTCACTTGTAAACCTCATTCATCTCACACACTTCAACTTGCTTTCATTTTTCTCTCTTTTCTCTCAAGCATTTCTCTACATTCTTGTAAGCAACTTGATCTTTTCTTTCCTCTTTTCTAGGCTTAAAAACCGTAGCCTTTAGCTACAATATCATCATCATTCTTTGTTTGTTTCAATCTTTTGTTACTTGTGTTGATTACTAGTAGTTGTTTGTTACTTACTTACTTGGTTTCAAGAATCAAACTTATTAGTTTCATTCTTCTTTTATCTTGTTTTTACAAGAACACTCAAGAACATAAACTTACTAGTTTATGTTCTACACTTAATGTATCAAAAGACTGTAAGTTCATAGTTGTTAAACTCATACTTGTAATTCATGTTAGTAAACTTTAAAGTTTACTTTCTTAAAGATCAAAATTTGGTTTGAATCTTTAAAGTATGAACAACCATGACTTATTAACTTGTTTATTTAGTTTATTTCTTTATATTATGCACTTTAAATTCATGTTTGTTGGCTAAAATTGGTCAAGTGTTACTAGTTAACTTTGAACTCATTTATCTTGAACAAAAGTTAACTTTAAAAGTTCAAGAACATATTAGAAAGCTTTCTTAAATTATAACTTTGTACACTTATATTAGATCTAGACTTTTGAGTCTTGGATCTTCAAGATCAAACTAAGAACTATGTTCTACAACTCAAGATCTTGATTTCATAAGTTTACTTTCAAGTTTGTAACTTGTTATTAGTTTTAAAGTTCATGTATGTGTTAGATCTAAGACTTTGATGTAACTTTGGTTCATCAAACTTCATACAACTCTTAAGTGAGTTGTGCTACATGTCTTAGACCTACACTTGTGTCATAATAGTCAAAACTTGGTTAATATTACTTTTACATTTCATGTATGTGTTGAATCTAAGACTTTGATGTAACTTTGGTTCATCAAAACACTTGCAACACGTTGTGCTTCATGTCTTAGACTTACACTTGGGTTATGATGGTAAAACCTTGGTGAAAATGATGCAAACACATCAACGAGTTGTACACTTGAAGCTATATGCATCAAAGATGAGAACCATGATAAGCATCGAGCACCAAGAACCACCGGAACCTACTGACCCTACTGTTTTACTGTTTTTGGGTCTGATAAGTAAGACCTGGGCAGTTTTAATGTTGATTTTCAGATATCTCTATTCGAGTAGATAACTTTTCATATAGGACTCATCTTAATCCGAGTTACGTTTTAGGATTTATGGCCCTCCGATCGTCCCTATGTCCTTTTAACGTTGTGCTGAAAATTCTGACCTACTCGCACTTAGACCGTCGCCACGGTCAAACAAAGAAGAGTTTGCTTCTGTAAATTTTACCACGACTAAAGGACTCATATACGGAGCCATGGCCACTGGTCTCACCTTATTTCAGTAGGTATTGAGGCCGTGGTGACTAACCGAACTCAGCCTTTGTTTTAAACTACTTTCATAAACGAAACCTACTTTACACCTTTTGTTTGATGATGAATGATGATGACCCTTAAGACCTTATTTACATAATTTTAAACCTATTCGAATGATTTACTGACTTAGTACTATTTGACTTAGGTTGAGGACTCGTTGGACCTTTCGGACCGATTACTTGCACACTTTTCCCGACTCGACTTTACCGCAACTTTATCATTGTGAGTTATATCATTCCCTTTTTACTTTAACTTATTTTCGGAACTGAGAATACATGCGGATTTTATGTTTTACATACTAGGCACTAGTACTTAAACTTATATATGTGTGGGTTATACAACGGCATAAACATTCCCTTTAGCTCGGTAACGTTTAATCATTGGTTTTTGAACCGTGAACGCGAATCTTAGATATGGATCCATAGGGTTTGACATCCCCACTCGGACTAGTCGCGCTAGCATTTAACGAGTGTTTAATACTTCGTAGACATACGCACTTTCCAAGTGTACTTTCAGGGGGTATAAACGTTAAGTTAGTTACCAAGTGCCCACGGTTAACATATACTTTATCATACTGTTTTGAAACGCTCTTTGTAGCACTGAAATCTCGTGGCCTACCTTACTTACTGTTATACTTAAACTATAGCTCACCAACCTTTGTGTTGATGTTTTTAAGCATGTTTTTCTCAGGTGCTTAAGGTTATTTGCTTCCGCTGTCGTGCTAGTCTTGCCGTAGACACCCGCTGCTCTAGTGTTATCACCGCATGAACTGTTTATCTTGCATTCAAACTTTAATACATTTGAAACTATGTTTTGCAACGACCTAAGGGTCACATATATTTATTCGTGCTTTCTATTCGTAGAAGCATACTGTTGGTGTAAAACATTTGATGTCGGTTATGACGTCACCTTTTTATCGTGAATGCAATTTCTTTTACTACAGCATATAGTACTTAACCTTGTAATGATCCTGTTGTTGGTGATTCGTACATGATGGTTTTGTACGGAGCATCACATTTGGTATCAGAGCATTGGTTGTAGGGAATTAGGTTGCATTAGTGAGTCTAAGACCGACCCGAGTAGGATTAACTAATAGGACTAATTTACAACTTGCTAGTTTAATTGTTTCCGCTGAACTTACTGCATGTTGCTGCTTACTTTTACTGCTATATGCCGTATGCTATTACATGATTTCACTACTGCATGATATTACTTGCTTTTGATTGCATGCTACTTCTGTACGATTCGTTATTATTGCCATACTACTTATTGTTATACATGATTTAAACTGTTGGCCTAAAACGTGCTTGCTTTATGACTTACTGACATGGAAAATTTATTTTTCCTTGTTCAGATGTCGGATGTTCCACCTGCTATCATTTTGGGCAGTTTAGACTCGTCAGCCACCCCACCTGCTGCTGCTGCCGACACACCGATCCCGATGCACACCAGTGACCCCGACGCTTCATCTTCCGGGACTAGCAGCCAGCCGCCTTGTAACGACCCGTCAAAATCGCTATTGACGCGGCACGTTAATCATTGATTCCACAGTGAGGTTTTGACCTCTATATGATACGTTTTGATAAAATATTGCATTCATTAAAATAAGTGACTTTCTAAACATAGAAAGTTATAAACATGTGGGCGAGTGCTTAGGTATAAGCAAAACCCCGAAATACATAAGTCTTTAATTTACAGGTTGACATCACAGTCCAGTTATTTATTACACAACGCAGTTTTATTTTGAATGCAATAAACTTTGTACAAAGCATGAGAGACTCCATGCAGGCAACAAGCACATCACAGCGGAAGCATTCTAAGGACCTGAGAATAAAACATGCTAAAAAGTCAACACGAATGTTGGTGAGTTATAGGTTTAATTGCTCGAGTCATAAACATATATAAAGATAGACCACAAGATTTCATCAAAAGTTTATCAATAGATTCTACGTAACAGAGCACCCTGGTAACTAAACTTAACGCTATAGTGATAATTACCCCATTCGTTTTAATACACGCAAACCAACGTGTCTTAAACTCAAATAACATACGTCCGTTAAAAGGCTAGCGCTCTAGCTCGGACGGGGATGTCAAGCCCTATGGATCCATATACAATTATTCGCGCCCACCAGTCCATATCCTATGTACTGGCAGCTACTAGTTACCAAAGCTAAGGGATTTTCGGTTTAACTCAGTGTAGAATTTTGTATGTACTTGTGTCTTATTGCGTTTAAAATAAATTGCATGTATTCTCAGCCCAAAAATATTTAAAGCATTTAAAAAGGGAGACTATAACTCACAGTTCAATATTGAGACTCAATATTGTAGGCAAATTGCGTAGACGTAATGACGGTAGATGACTGTCTGGTTGGCCTTGGATTCAAGAACAATACCCCAAACAATACCCAATATTTCCTTAGCTTAAAGAGGTTTGAAACTCGAATTAAAACACCCTCGAATATACTTTATTATTATTAACTTAAATTAAAATTATAATTATAATTATAAATTAAAGTTTACGTACATAAATAATTATGAAGAATTTCGTCGAGCAAAACTGACATTTTATAGTACTTTTCGATTTACTGTAGCTCATGCGATCGCATGAGTTTTCAGTGTTTTTGCCATGCGATCGCATGGCCGCCTTTTCTGTTTTTGTTTGCTAGTTCGTCGACATCAAATAGTATTTCACTGTAGCAAATAGTGTTTTACTGTAGCAAATAGTGTTTACTGTAGCAAATAGTGTTTACTGTAGCAAATAGTGTTTTACTGTAGCAAATCACTGTAGCACTGTAGCAAAATACGGTTTCACTGTAGCAAATAGTGTTTTACTGTAGCAAAGTCATTTTTACTGTAGCAATTAATGTTTTACTGTAGGAAAGTCGTTTTTACTTGTACATCTTATAATATATATATATATACATACATATATGTATATTTACATAATATTAAATCATAAAGAGAATTGGTTTAAATTAGTCGAAATTTTTCGGTTCATCACAGTACCTCCCCGTTAAAGAAAATTTCGTCCCGAAATTTTGAGTAGTACCTGTTTCATGAGCGATATCAGTGAACAAATGTGGATACTTTTGCTTCATTTGATCCTCACGTTCCCAAGTAAACTCGGGTCCTCGTCTAGCGTTTCAACGAACTTTAACTATCGGTATTTTGCTTTGTTTTAATTGTTTAACCTCACGGTCCATGATTTCAATAGGTTCTTCGACAAAATGGAGTTTATCATTGATTCGTATTTCGTCAAGAGGAATTATGACATCCTCTTCAGCTAAACATTTCTTCAAATTTGACACGTGAAATGTGTCGTGAACACTACTAAGTTCTTGTGGTAGCCTTAATCGATAAGCAACTGCTCCAATTCTTTCGGTGATTTCAAAGGGTCCTACGTACCTAGGACTTAGCTTTCCTCGTTTACCGAATCGTACAACGCCTTTCCAGGGTGACACTTTCAACATGACTTTGTCGCCCACTTGAAATTCTAGCGGTTTTCTTCTTACATCAGCATAACTCTTTTGGCGACTCATGGCCGTTTTCAATCGCTGTTGTATTTGAATGATCTTTTCGGTGGTTTCGTGAATAATTTCTGGTCCAGTAAGTTGTCTTTCTCCTACTTCACTCCAACAGATAGGAGATCTGCACTTTCTACCGTAAAGTGCTTCAAATGGCGCTGCGTTGATGCTCGTATGATAGCTGTTATTGTATGAAAATTCTGCCAACGGTAAGTGTCGATCCCAACTGGTTCCGAAGTCAATCACGCATGCCCGTAACATGTCTTCCAATGTTTGTATTGTTCTTTCACTTTGACCATCTGTCTGTGGGTGATAAGCGGTGCTCATATCTAATCGAGTTCCCAATGCTTTTTGTAATGACTGCCAGAAACGTGATGTGAATCGGGTGTCGCGATCAGATATGATAGAGATGGGTACACCATGCCTGGAAACTACTTCTTTCAAATATAGGCGTGCTAATTTCTCCATACTGTCTGTCTCCTTTATTGGTAGGAAGTGAGCTGATTTAGTTAGACGATCAACTATCACCCAAATAGTATCATGACTACTTGCAGTCCTTGGCAATTTCGTAATGAAATCCATGGTTATTCTTTCCCATTTCCACTGCGGAATTTCTGGTTGTTGCAGTAATCCTGACGGCTTTTGGTGCTCAGCTTTAACCTTTGCACACGTCAAACATTTGCTTACATAAGTAGCAATTTCTGTCTTCATATTAGGCCACCAATAGAACTTCTTGAGATCGTGGTACATTTTCCCATTTCCTGGGTGAATTGAGTACCTCGTTTTGTGTGCTTCATCTAGTACTAGTTGCCTTAGGTTACCATGTCTTGGTACCCATATCCTACCAGCAAAATACAGGGTTCCATCGGCTTTTACTTCAAGTTGTTTTTCTAACCCTTTGCTCATTTCACCTTTTTCGTTTTCTTCTTTTAAAGCTTCTAACTGTGCTGCTTGAATTTGCTTTGTGAGATCAGTACGAATTGTAATATTCAAAGCTCGGACCCTAAGAGGTTTTACTCTTTCTTTTCGACTTAGGGCATCAGCTACAACATTAGCTTTTCCGGGGTGGTAACGGATTTCACAATCGTAATCGTTTAACAACTCTACCCAGCGACGTTGCCTCATATTGAGTTGTTTTTGATCAAAAATATGCTGAAGACTCTTATGGTCGGTGTACACTGTACACTTGGTGCCATATAGATAGTGTCTCCATATTTTGAGTGCAAAAACTACTGCTCCAAGTTCTAAATCGTGCGTCGTATAATTCTTTTCATGAATTTTTAGTTGTCGTGAGGCATATGCGATGACTTTTGTGCGTTGCATTAATACACATCCTAAACCTTGGCGTGAAGCATCACAATAGATCACGAAATCATCATTTCCTTCCGGTAATGACAAAATGGGTGCAGACGTTAACTTCTTCTTTAATAACTGGAATGAGGATTCCTGTTCCGTGGACCAATCATACTTCTTTCCCTTTTGAGTCAATGCAGTTAAGGGTTTGGCGATTCTAGAGAAATCTTGAATGAATCTTCGGTAGTAACCAGCAAGACCTAAGAATTGGCGAATTTGTGTTGGAGTCTTCGGGGTTTCCCATTTACTAATGGCTTCGATCTTGGCGGGGTCAACTTTAATTCCATGTTTACTGACAACATGGCCCAAAAATTGTACTTCTTGTAACCAGAAATCACACTTCGAAAATTTTGCGTACAATTCTTCTTTCTTGAGTATCTCCAGTACCAGTCTTAAGTGTTGCTCATGTTCTTCCTTGTTCTTCGAGTAAATCAATATGTCGTCGATAAAAACAATGACAAATTTGTCTAAATACGGTCTACAGATGCGATTCATTAGATCCATGAATACTGCTGGAGCATTAGTTAATCCAAAAGGCATGACTAGAAACTCATAGTGACCGTAACGGGTTCTGAACGCGGTTTTAGGAACATCTTCTTCCTTCACTCTCAGCTGATGATATCCGGAGCGTAGATCAATCTTAGAATAAACACTTGATCCTTGCAATTGATCAAACAAATCATCAATCCTCGGTAATGGGTACCGATTCTTGATCGTTAATTTGTTTAATTCTCGGTAATCTATGCACATTCTCATAGATCCATCCTTCTTCTTGACGAACAGAATAGGAGCACCCCAAGGTGAAAAACTAGGACGAATAAATCCATGGTCCGATAATTCTTGCAACTGGTCTTGTAATTCTTGCATTTCTGAAGGTGCAAGTCTATATGGGGATCGGGCTACAGGTGCGGCTCCTGGTATGAGATCAATCTGGAATTCTACACATCTGTGTGGAGGTAGCCCCGGTAATTCTTCTGGAAATACTCCGGGATATTCTCTTACAACCGGCATATCATTAATGCTTCTTTCTTCAGTATCGATCTTCTTTATGTGTGCCAGAATAGCATAACAACCTTTTCTTATAAGTTTCTGGGCCTTCATACAGCTGATAAAGTTCAGCTTTGAGTTGCTCTTCTCCCCATAAATCATTAATGACATTTCATCCTTACGAGGGATGCGAATTGCTTTCTCAGCGCAAACAACTTCCGCTTTTGTTTTGGACATCCAGTCCATGCCAACAATTACGTCAAAACTTCCTAATTCTACGGGTATCAAATCGATTTTGAAGGTTTCACCAGCGAGATTCATTTCGCAACCATGGCAAATTTTATCGGCTTTTATCAGTTTACCATTAGCTAATTCTATAGTATATTTATCGTCTAGAGGTAATGATGCACATTTTAGTTTAGAACTAAAGTCTTTACACATATAACTTCTATCAGCACCCGTATCAAACATAATAGAAGCTAGTTGATTATTAATGGTAAACGTACCCGTGACAAGATTAGGATCCTCACGTGCTTCACTGGCACTAACATTAAATGCCCTCCCACGTGCGGGTTCTTTGTTCTTCTCCTTATCAGGGCATTGATTTATAAAGTGACCAGACTTCCCGCATCCAAAACATTTCTTGACATCGGTCAGTTTTGTCTTTACTTCAGAAACGGTGGCATAACAATCTTTCGCCACATGTCCTTTCTTGTTGCACTTATCACAGACCACTTGACAATAACCTGCATGATGTGTGTAACATCTTTTGCAGAACGGATGGGGTCCCTTATAGTTTGGACTTGCAGTTGCCCCATCTTGTTTACCTTTAAAAGTTTCTTGTTTCTTCAGATGAGTACTTTTGCCCTTATAGTCTTCCCATTTCCTCTTTCCTTCAGTTGTCTTGACTTTGGTAATTGGTGCCTTAATCGAACTCTCTGTGATCTGGTCCATGAGTTGGTGTGCCATTGTCATGGCTTCCTGCATCGTATTTGGTTTGGACGATGTAACATTTCCTTTGATATTGATCGATAAACCGTCAATATACATTTCTATCTTTCGTTTCTCGTTTGGCACCAATTCGGGACACAACAAGGCTAGTTCCATGAAACGCTTTTCATAGTTATTGAGATTCGCGCCGATAACCCTCAGATTACGTAACTCAGATTCCATTTTTCTGATCTCGTTTCGAGGACAGTACTCCTCTATTAGCATCTTTTTCAGTTCTTCCCAAGAGATATCATATGCCGTATCTATTCCTTCTGCTTTAGCATAATTGTTCCACCAAGTAAGTGCACCGTCTTGCAACGTACACGAAGCATACTTTGACTTGTCTCCGTTCGCACAATTACTGATTTTGAAAACGGACTCCATCTTTTCAAACCATCGGGTTAGACCGACTGGTCCCTCAGTTCTACTAAACGTCTGTGGTTTGCATCCTTGAAAAGTTTTGTATGAGCATCCGTTTCGTGAATTTGTGTTTACGGCTGCTGCTTTGGCTGCTGCTTCGGCTGTTGCTTTTGCTGCTTCAGTTGCAACAATTCTTTCATTCACACGTTTCTCGACTAGTTGCTCAAACTCAGCATCCGACATTTGAGACATGTTTCTTCAATAAACACAACAGATATAATTTAATCATATAGAATATTATAGGTAAAATGAGTTGTCAATAGTTAATCGTAGCATATTAATAATATGAACCGATTATTATAAAAGCCTTTTCTTCTTATTAGCATTTTATAATTATTTCTAGGGTATTACCTACCCGTTAAGTTCATACATAATAGCTAGTACCAGGAATTAACTACTAAAATCCTAATAATATTCCACTATGAAAAATTATAGCAAGTTACTACATTATTATGTATTAATAATAATAAGAAGTAGTAATAATACAAATAATCATTCCATGCATTTATTATTAATAAACCAAAATAATACCATACAATACTGATATTTTACATATGCTTATTTTACATAACAAGATAGAGTAGCACACATAAGCAATAAAATAGCGCATGGAAGATTTATGGTTGCGAGGTCGTTCATTCAGAACTATCAGAAACTTCTTCCCATTTGGTTCTCTCTGCCAATTGTTTGTGTGCACATGGTCCGACAGACATTCTGGCAGTGTATTTTATTTTTAGTTGGGGTTTTGAGGTACCCGTTGCCTCAATGGGTTTAATACAATAAGGGTGGTTACGGATCGAATGGTCATGTTCTTTTTTAATAACTAAGGACATTTTATTATTGTGGTTGTTTTTATTATCTATTGCAAGTTGGAATTTCTCCTTAGTGATCTCTTTTATTTCATTAGCGAAATCCTCCTCCTTACTGATCTCGTCTGATGACGAACTGTCTGAGTCATGTGTAGGAGAATATGATGACGAACTGCAAGAATATGTACCGGTGGTCATGAACCGAAATCTGCCAGGCGTAATTGGCACAACCCGCCCGTCGGCGGTATATCTGGACCAATGTCCATATTTGTTTAGAAATGGACGATCCTCTTTTACTCCAGGGATCATGGGTCCATGCCAACGATACTGTGGCTCCGGAAAACTAAAGCTGGGTGGAGCTGGAACCTCCTCTGGGTTTACCGGGAGTTGAGATTCCCCGGCTAACACAATTTCTTCTTTAATAGGTATTGGAACGCCCTTTTCAGTTGTGGATAGAATAGATTCAGTGTCCGATTCCGAGTCGTACAAAATGATAGGATTAGAGGAAGTCATCTATCACATAATTGAAACAACAATTACGTTAGCATATAAATATATCACATATAATGTTTTTGACCAAATAATAAGCAAAAATCAGGAAAAACAGATATGGTCATAGTCCAGACACACTAATGCATCCTAACAATTACCAGTTAAACACAATAATGTAATTTCTGGTTCCCTATGACCTCAAGCTCGGATACCAACTGTAACGACCCGTCAAAATCGCTATTGACGCGGCACGTTAATCATTGATTCCACAGTGAGGTTTTGACCTCTATATGATACGTTTTGATAAAATATTGCATTCATTAAAATAAGTGACTTTCTAAACATAGAAAGTTATAAACATGTGGGCGAGTGCTTAGGTATAAGCAAAACCCCGAAATACATAAGTCTTTAATTTACAGGTTGACATCACAGTCCAGTTATTTATTACACAACGCAGTTTTATTTTGAATGCAATAAACTTTGTACAAAGCATGAGAGACTCCATGCAGGCAACAAGCACATCACAGCGGAAGCATTCTAAGGACCTGAGAATAAAACATGCTAAAAAGTCAACACGAATGTTGGTGAGTTATAGGTTTAATTGCTCGAGTCATAAACATATATAAAGATAGACCACAAGATTTCATCAAAAGTTTATCAATAGATTCTACGTAACAGAGCACCCTGGTAACTAAACTTAACGCTATAGTGATAATTACCCCATTCGTTTTAATACACGCAAACCAACGTGTCTTAAACTCAAATAACATACGTCCGTTAAAAGGCTAGCGCTCTAGCTCGGACGGGGATGTCAAGCCCTATGGATCCATATACAATTATTCGCACCCACCAGTCCATATCCTATGTACTAGCAGCTACTAGTTACCAAAGCTAAGGGATTTTCGGTTTAACTCAGTGTAGAATTTTGTATGTACTTGTGTCTTATTGCGTTTAAAATAAATTGCATGTATTCTCAGCCCAAAAATATTTAAAGCATTTAAAAAGGGAGACTATAACTCACAGTTCAATATTGAGACTCAATATTGTAGGCAAATTGCGTAGACGTAATGACGGTAGATGACTGTCTGGTTGGCCTTGGATTCAAGAACAATACCCCAAACAATACCCAATATTTCCTTAGCTTAAAGAGGTTTGAAACTCGAATTAAAACACCCTCGAATATACTTTATTATTATTAACTTAAATTAAAATTATAATTATAATTATAAATTAAAGTTTACGTACATAAATAATTATGAAGAATTTCGTCGAGCAAAACTGACATTTTATAGTACTTTTCGATTTACTGTAGCTCATGCGATCGCATGAGTTTTCAGTGTTTTTGCCATGCGATCGCATGGCCGCCTTTTCTGTTTTTGTTTGCTAGTTCGTCGACATCAAATAGTATTTTACTGTAGCAAATAGTGTTTTACTGTAGCAAATAGTGTTTACTGTAGCAAATAGTGTTTTACTGTAGCAAATAGTGTTTTACTGTAGCAAATCACTGTAGCAAAGTCGTTTTCACTGTAGCACTGTAGCAAAATACGGTTTCACTGTAGCAAATAGTGTTTTACTGTAGCAAAGTCATTTTTACTGTAGCAATTAATGTTTTACTGTAGGAAAGTCGTTTTTACTTGTACATCTTATAATATATATATATATATACATACATATATGTATATTTACATAATATTAAATCATAAAGAGAATTGGTTTAAATTAGTCGAAATTTTTCGGTTCATCACACGCCTGCACTAGTGGCTACTATAGATGGACACGTAGACCCTACAGAGATTCCAGCTCCGTCTGCTCCCGGACCCTCAGAGCCACAGCCCCGCATCGGTGGTGTTGTGATTCCCGCGGAGTTCGGGGAAGGGCCATTCCGTAACCATATGCGCATGCTGTGCCGACGCACTCCTAATGGACGTTTAGTGTTGATTCCGCCAGGCAGATACATACAAATGATGGCCGCCCACGGACGGCCAGTTCAGCCACCCGTACAGCCACCACATGATTCGGACGACCCGTCATCCACTGATGCTTCATCCGATGACACCTCCTCAGACGACTCCAGTGATGATGAGGACCCTGCTGATGCACCTATACAGGCACCCTCCACCCCGCCGAAGAAGCGGTACCATTTTGATGGCACCGTCATTCCAGGGGTGAATGGAGGTCATGCTTTCACTAACGCATTTGCCCGGCGTCGTAGGGTTACTGATCGTAAGCGGCTTGTGCCGTACCCTGCCGACCCACAAGTGCGTAAGGCACCCCGTTACGTACTGACTATTTCTTGGAGCCGGAACGTCTGCACCTCGTTTCGTGAGGTCTGCACCACCTGCACCACCGGCACCACCTTCACCGCCTGCACCGCCTGCCCCACCATCTCCCACAGTCGAGGAATTAACAAGGGAGGTGGAGATCCTCCGAGCTCGGGTAGCTGAGCTTGAGGAGTAGATGTCTCAGGTTATGGACATCCTTCACCCACCTTCACCGTAGGACTTTTGTATTTAGATTACGTTATGTAATCTAGTTGTAGTTTTATGTTTCACTTATGTATTGTACGAACTTATTCAGATGTATGAAACTTATTATTATTAATGAATGGAACTTTGCGTTATTTAATTCTTGCACGATGTTCTATTTACATTACTGTACGATGATTCTGTGGTATTTGTACCTAGATGCGTTATTTAATAACATGTGATGTGTTGATTCCATGTTGGTTACTATATACTGTATTATTACTATATTGAATGCTGGATTTTGACTTGAGTCAAAATTTTTGTTTAGAACATCATGGCTAACGGTCGATCAACACCTACCACCGCCTAAATCGAAGAGATGATTGCCGAAAGGGTAGCCGCAGCCATTGCGGAAATGTAACCCTAAGCTCCACTGCCACCGCCACCACCACCACCGGTTATTCAACCCATTCGTAATGGGTGCACGTACAAGGAATTCCAGAGCTGTAAACCACATAACTTCAGCGGCACTGAGGGACCGGTTGGTCTCACCAGATGGTTCGAGAAACTTGAATCAGTATTCCAAGTTAGCAACTGTTTGGAGGACAACAAAACCAAATTTGCTTCTTGCACGCTGTCTGACAGCGCGCTCACGTGGTGGAACACAATGGCACAGGCACAAGGCATTGATGAGGCGTATGCTACGTCTTGGGAAGAATTTAAGTGTGCCATGATTGAGGAGTATTGTCCGAGAACCGAGATACAAAAGATGGAAATGGAGTTCATGCAGTTAAAGGCCGTTGGGAACGACCTTGATGGTTACAACAGGAGATTTTTGGAGTTAGCCCTGATGTGTCCGACAATGGTCACCTCAGAATTCAAGCGTATGGAGAGATACTTCTGGGGACTCCCTAAGTCCATCAAGGGAAATGTCACCTCATCCAAACCGCCAAATGTTCCCGAAGCGATGCGCATGGCGCATACTTTAATGAATCAAATAACCATCGATGAACCGGAGAAAAGTAAGTCTGAAGCGGGTACTAGTGAGAAGCGCAAATGGGATAACCACAACAACAACAACAACAACAACAATAACAACATGGGAAGGAACTATGATCAAAACCCGGCGAAACGACATGAGGGTTTCAGAGGAAACGACATGAGGGTTTCAGATGAAACAACAACGGTGGAAATCCCAATCCAAACACCAACACGAACCCGAACTACAAAGGAACCTTACCACAATGCAAGAGGTGTTACAAACACCACATTGAATATTGTAATGTTGTTTGTGAGAAGTGCCAACGGACTGGGCATGTTGGAAAAGACTGCAAGGTCACCACTTTGAATGGGAAGCCGAACCCCACAGGGCCAAGGAAGTGTTATGAATGCGGACAGACAGGCCATTTTAGAAATGCGTGTCCAAACAAGCGAAAAGATGGCGGACCATCCCGTGGTAGAGCTTTCAACGTTAATGCAAGGGATGCATGTGAGAATCCCGACTTGGTGACAGGTATATTTAAAATCAATAATTTTTTAGCTTCTGTCTTGTTTGATACTGGTGCGGATAGAAGTTATGTATGTAGACATTTTTGCGATAAGATTAATTGGTCATTAGTCCCGTTAAAAGAGAGTATGCTTGTCGAGGTCGCCAATGGAAAACTTGAAAAGGTTGACCATATTAGTCGTGGAGCTATTATCAACATAGCTGGTGCAGATTTTGAAATTGATTTGATACCTATCAAATTGGGAAGTTTTGACGTGATAGTCAGTATGGATTGGTTGAGCAAGATAAGGGCCGATATTATCTGTGGAGATAAAGCTCTTCGTATACCACACGGAGACGGTGAGCCACTGATCATCTACGGAGAAAGATGTGCCTCGAATCTGAACCTCATTAGTTGCGTGAAAGCGCAAAAGATTATGAAGAAGGGACGTCTTGCTGTCCTAGCGCATGTAAAAGCAGTAGAAACTGAGGTGAAGAGCGTGAAAGACGTTCGAATTGTGAACGAATTTTCTGATGTCTTCCCAGAGGAATTGCCTGGATTGCTGCCGCAGAGAGCAGTAGAGTTTCAGATTGATTTAGTGCCAGGAGCTACACCTGTAGCTCGTGCACCTTATAGACTCGTACCTTCTAAGATGCAAGAATTACAGAGTCAATTACAAGAGCTGTTAGACCGAGGGTTTATCCAACCAAGTTTCTCGCCTTGGGGTGCACCTTTGTTGTTTGTGAAGAAGAAGGATGGATCCTTCCGTATGTGTATCGACTACCGTGAACTCAATAAATTGACTATCAAGAATCGGTATCCTCTTCCACGAATTGACGATCTTTTTGATCAACTACAAGGATCGAGTGTCTACTCAAAGATCGATTTGCGATCCGGTTATCACCAGTTGAGGGTGAAGGAAAGTGACGTGATGAAAACTGCGTTCAGAACCCGTTATGGTCATTATGAGTTTCTCGTGATGCCATTCGGTTTGACAAATGCACCTGCCGTGTTCATGGACCTCATGAATCATGTCTGCAAGCCGTACTTGGATAAGTTTGTTATAATCTTCATAGATGATATCCTCATCTACTCTAAGAGCGAAGAAGAACATGAGCAACACCTCCAACTAGTACTTGAACTCTTGAGACAAGAGCAACTTTACGCCAAATTCTCCAAGTGTGAATTTTGGTTGAAGGAAGTTCAATTTCTAGGTCATGTTGTGAGTGACCAGGGTATCAAAGTTGATCCCGCCAAGATTGAAGCCATCAGCAAGTGGGAGACCCCCACTATTCCAACTCACATTCGCCAATTCCTAGGTCTCGCCAGTTATTACCGAAGGTTTATTGAAGGTTTCTCTCTGATTGCGCGTCCTTTAACCGCACTAACTCACAAGGGCAAGAAGTTCATTTGGGAACCCGCACACGAATCAGCATTTCAAACTTTGAAGAAGAAGTTAACCACCGCACCTATCCTATCACTTCCTGAGGGCAGTGACGACTTTGTTGTTTATTGTGATGCATCAAAAAGTGGTTTTGGTTGTGTACTGATGCAACGATCAAAGGTCATCGCTTACGCCTCCCGTCAACTGAAGATTCACGAGCGGAACTACACTACTCACGATCTTGAACTTGGAGCCATTGTCTTTGCGCTCAAATTGTGGAGACACTATTTGTATGGAACTAAGAGCACTATCTTCACCGATCACAAGAGTCTCCAACACATCTTTGATCAGAAGCAACTGAATATGAGACAGTATTGATGGATCGAGACGCTCAATGACTATGATTGTGAACTTCGCTATCATCCTGGCAAGGCCAATGTTATAGCTGACGCTTTAAGCCGAAAGGAGAGGACGGCACCTCTTCGTGGTAGGGCTCTGAACCTCACCATTCATTCGAACCTCAACAGCCAGATCAGAGTAGCCCAAGATGAGGCTCTCAAGGAGGAGAATATATCTCACGAACATTTGAACATACTTGTCTCTCGATTCGAGGTTAGGGAGTCTGGACTCCGATGTTATGCCGGAAGAATTTGGGTACCTCTTTATGGAGACCTACGGAACCTTATACTTGATAAAGCACACAAATCGAGATATTCGATTCACCCCGGTACGGGCAAAATGTACCACGACCTTAAAGAACAGTATTGGTGGTCGAATCTTAAGAAAGACGTTGCTACTTATGTTGGTAAGTATTTGACTTGCTCGAAGGTTAAAGCCGAGCATCAGAGACCTTCTGGGTTACTTCAACAGCCGGAAATCCCGCAATGGAAGTGTGAAAGGATCACAATGGATTTCATTACTAAGCTGCCGAAGACGGTGGGCGGGTACGATACTATTTGGGTTATTGTTGACCGCCTTACAAAATCTGCACACTTCCTAGCGATGAAGGAAATGGATATGATGGAGAGACTTGCTCAATTATACATCAAGGAGGTTGTATCTCGTCATGGTGTACCTTTATCGATCATCTCAGATCACGATCCCCGTTTTGCTTCTAGATTCTGGCGTTCTTTGCAAGAAGCCATGGGAACTCGTCTCGACATGAGTACTGCGTATCATCCACAGACTGACGGAAAAAGTGAATGAACGATTTAGAACTTGGAGGACATGTTGCGT
The DNA here is from genome assembly GCF_046630445.1 of Rutidosis leptorrhynchoides. Taxonomy (NCBI): domain Eukaryota; kingdom Viridiplantae; phylum Streptophyta; class Magnoliopsida; order Asterales; family Asteraceae; genus Rutidosis; species Rutidosis leptorrhynchoides. The sequence goes on from NC_092343.1 coordinate 106,149,662, forward strand.
GCATGTGTCATCGATTTCAGAAAGGCCTAGGAAAGGCATTTGCCACTCGCCGAATTCTCGTACAACAACAGTTATCACTCTAGCATTAATGCTGCACCTTTTGAAGCATTGTATGGCCGTAAGTGCCAATCTCCTATTTGTTGGGCCGAAGTAGGCGAAAAGCAAATCACCGGACCCGAGGTAGTCCATGAAACGACGGAGAAGATTGCTCAGATTTAAGCTAGACTTAAGACTGCTCGTGACCGCCAAAAGAGTTATGTCGATCTTAAGCGTAAAGACTTTAAATTCAACGTTGGTGATCGTGTAATGTTGAAGGTTGCACCTTGGAAAGGTGTGATCCGTTTTGGAAAACGTGGAAAGTTAAACCCATGATACATTGGTCCTTTTGAAATCTTGGAACGTGTTGGACCCGTTGCCTACCGTTTGGATCTACCAGCACAATTGAGCTCAGTTCATCCTACCTTCCATGTGTCAAACTTGAAGAAGTGTCTTGCTGCACCTGAACTCATCATACCAATTGAGGAACTTACAATTGATGACAAACTCCACTTCGTGGAAGAGCCTGTTGAGATTATGGATCGTGAGATCAAAACTTTGAAACGCAACAAGATTCCGATTGTACGAGTACGATGGAATGCCAAACGAGGACCAGAGTTCACTTGGGAGCGAGAGGATCAAATGATGCAGAAGTATCCTCACCTTTTCCCGACTCCTCCATCTACCTCAGCTTAAATTTCGGGATGAAATTTTCTTTAACAGGTGGGTGATGTAACGACCTTGGATTTTCCAACGTTTATTTATTAACAATTATTATTATTAATACGTGTAATTAAACGAATGTATGTTATTACATTTACATGATGCCATGATTGCCCGTACTTGACTTTAATTGCCCGAAACGTCTTTGTGACACGCGAAACTTACACGAATAATATTTTCTAGTATTATTTACGTTCATGATTAGTTTTATTAATCATTTTAATTAACTAAGACTATTAGTTAGTTACTTGGGCTTAATTTGTATTTATTTGTTACTTACTTGAACTTGGGCCTTGTTAATGTTATGAACTCATGATATTGGGCTTATAAAGCCCACCCTACTTCTTTCATGGACTAACTAGCCCACTCTTCCATGTAAGTATTAATTAAAGATGTAACTAGTTTGATTAAGGCTTTTAGAATCTAGTTGCACATCATTCCCATAAACAACCACCTTGTAACCAACTTTAAAGAGCTTTACATGCTAGTGACCAAGGAACAGTTCTCCTCCCCTCTTTGGTGCTGCTGACCGTGGGATCCCATGGTGAGAAGGGATTCAAAAATCTTTTTTTTACATTACTTGTTCACTTGTAAACCTCATTCATCTCACACACTTCAACTTGCTTTCATTTTTCTCTCTTTTCTATCAAGCATTTCTCTACATTCTTGTAAGCAACTTGATCTTTTGTTTTCTCTTTTCTTGGCTTAAAAACCGTAGCCTTTAGCTACAATATCATCATCATTCTTTGTTTGTTTCAATCTTTTGTTACTTGTGTTGATTACTAGTAGTTGTTTGTTACTTACTTACTTGGTTTCAAGAATCAATCTTATTAGTTTCATTCTTCTTTTATCTTGTTTTTAAAAGAACACTCAAGAACATAAACTTACTAGTTTATGTTCTACACTTAATGTATCAAAAGATTGTAAGTTCATAGTTGTTAAACTCATACTTGTAATTCATGTTAGTAAACTTTAAAGTTTACTTTCATAAAGATCAAACTTTGGTTTGAATCTTTAAAGTATGAACAACCATGACTTATTAACTTGTTTATTTAGTTTATTTCTTTATATTATTCACTTTAAATTCATGTTTGTTGGTTAAAATTGGTCAAGTATTACTAATTAACTTTGATCTCATTTATCTTGAACAAAAGTTAACTTTAAAAGTTCAAGAACATATTAGAAAGCTTTCTTAAATTATAACTTTGTACACTTATGTTAGATCTAGACTTTTGAGTCTTGGATCTTCAAGATCAAACTAAGAACTATGTTCTACAACTCAAGATCTTGATTTCATAAGTTTACTTTCAAGTTTGTAACTTGTTATTAGTTTTAAAGTTCATGTATGTGTTAGATCTAAGACTTTGATGTAACTTTGGTTCATCAAACTTCATACAACTCTTAAGTGAGTTGTGCTACATGTCTTAGACCTACACTTGTGTCATAATAGTCAAAACTTGGTTAATATTACTTTTACATTTCATGTATGTGTTGAATCTAAGACTTTGATGTAACTTTGGTTCATCAAAACACTTGCAACACTTAAGTGAGTTGTGCTTCATGTCTTAGACTTACACTTGGGTTATGATGGTAAAACCTTGGTGAAAATGATGCAAACACATCAACGAGTTCTACACTTGAAGCTATATGCATCAAAGATGAGAACCATGATAAGCATCGAGCACCAAGAACCACCGGAACCTACTGACCCTACTGTTTTACTGTTTTTGGGTCTTATCAGTAAGACCTGGGCAGTTTTAATGTTGATTTTCAGATAGCTCTGTTCGATTATATAACTTTTCATATAGGACTCATCTTAATCCGAGTTACGTTTTAGGATTTATGGCCCTCCGATCGTCCCTATGTCCTTTTAACGTTGTGCTGAAAATTCTGACCTACTCGCACTTAGACCGTCGCCACGGTCAAACGAAGATGAGTTTATTTCTGTAAATTTTACCACGACTAAAGGACTCATATACGGAGCCATGGCCACTGGTCTCGCCTTATTTCAGTAGGTATTGAGGCCGTGGTGACTAACCGAACTCAGCCTTTGTTTTAAACTACTTTCATAAACGAAACCTACTTTACACCTTTTGTTTGATGATGAATGATGATGACCCTTAAGACCTTATTTACATAATTTTAAACCTATTCGAATGATTTACTGACTTAGTACTATTTGACTTAGGTTGAGGACTCGTTGGGCCTTTCGGACCGATTACTTGCACACTTTTCCCGACTCGACTTTACCGCAACTTTATCATTGTGAGTTATATCATTCCCTTTTTACTTTAACTTATTTTGGGAACTGAGAATACATGCGGATTTTATGTTTTACATACTAGGCACGAGTACTTAAACTTATATATGTGTGGGTTATACAACGGCATAAACATTCCCTTTAGCTCGGTAACGTTTAATCATTGGTTTTTGAACCGTGAACGCGAATCTTAGATATGAATCCATAGGGTTTGACATCCCCACTCGGACTAGTCGCGCTAGCATTTAACGAGTGTTTAATACTTCGTAGACATACGCACTTGCCAAGTGTACTTTCAGGGGGTATAAACGTTAAGTTAGTTACCAAGTGCCCACGGTTAACATATACTTTATCATACTGTTTTGAAACGCTCTTTGTAGCACTGAAATCTCGTGGCCTACCTTACTTACTGTTATACTTAAACTATAGCTCACCAACCTTTGTATTGATGTTTTTAAGCATGTTTTTCTCAGGTGCTTAAGGTTATTTGCTTCCGCTGTCGTGCTAGTCTTGCCGTAGACACCCGCTGCTCTAGTGTTATCACCGCATGAACTGTTTATCTTGCATTCAAACTTTAATACATTTGAAACTATGTTTTGTAATGACCTAAGGGTCACATACATTTATTCGTGCTTGCTATTCGTAGAAGCATACTGTTGGTGTAAAACATTTGATGTCGGTTATGACGTCACCTTTTTATCGTGAATGCAACTTCTTTTACTACAGCATATAGTACTTAACCTTGTAATGATCCTGTTGTTGGTGATTCGTACACGATAGTTTTGTACGGGGCATCACAGAACACAACCAAAAAACTACTCTTGTTACATCTACAAAAAAGATAACTACATAACACTTAACAAACCAAGAAACAAAGCATATCACCCTAACAAGTAGCCTTTTTCATCTTCCCGTCAGCTGTCTCCCGATCGATCCTCTTACCATTACGATTAACAATTTTGTAGGTCAAGACGTCAGCGTTCTCATCTCCAACCAAAACCAATGTAGAAGGACCGAGAATACCACGATTTCAAGGTCTTGAAAAAAGCCTTTGCGTCAATATGTTGTCTCGGTTGCGAAGAGTTAACCTCACGATCGTCAACGCAAGCATCCTTGAAAAGGTTTTGAATCGAAACCCCTAAATCCTCATCATCATCATTATCAACCAAACTAATTGAACTTGAAGCTTCTCTAACCTTCTATATGCTCGCCCGTTTACCCCCTTCTTTAGCCAAGAACTCTTTAAAACCTGCATCCTTTAAATTCCCTATATCAAAACTTATCCATTCTTGACAAAATCCTTTGCATGTAGCATTGGAGCAATCGCAAAACAATCTACCACCTCGACCATATTTTGACGGGATAAAAGGAACTTTAATATCATCGGTCCGATCACCGTTACCATCACAACCATTGCTAGATGAAACAATTGCTAGATGAAATCATATTCGAGAACAATCGTTACAACAGGGGCATTAGCCGCACCATTTATAATAGAATTTGAGAACAATACATCGCCAGAACCTGAACCATGTCTTGCCTTGAAACCTTGCCCGTCTGTGATGACCCATCTAAATCCATTTGAACGAATACATCATTCATCAATTTCACAGTGAGGTACTGACCTCTACATGATACGTTTTGTAAACATTGCATTCTTTTGAAAAGGCGCACCATAATTGAATATCAAATTCCAAGGTTTTTGACATTTGATGATTTCTACATATAGACAATCACCGTAAATAATAGTTTACAATACTACATCCGTTGATAATGCAGTCAAAATAAGATACATGGTGATGATTTTGTCAATGCAACGTTTTATCGAATAAAGCATGTATGACTCCATGCACATAGCTTGTATCACATATAAGCAAACAGCGGAAGACTTCTAGGAACCTGAGAATAAACATGCTTAAAAGTGTCAACACAAAGGTTGGTGAGTTCATAGTTTTAATGTTGCGCATAATCTGTATATAAAGGTGGATCACAAGATTTCAGTTGTTTCATCCAGAAACGTTTATCAAACTATTCTACAAGATTGAGCACCCTGGTAACTAAACTTTAACGTCTATATAATAAGTACCCCTGTTTTAACATACATGCAACCAACATGTACAATACACGTAAACCAATGTGTACTAACCTCAAATAGTATACGTCTGTTTTATAATTCAGGCTAGGGTTTCTATACCTGGAACAGACGGGGATGTCAAGCCCTATGGATCCATATACAACTACTCGCGCCCACCAGTTCTTATAACTGGCAGTTACTAGTTACCAAAGCTAAGGGATTTTCGGTTCAAACTCAGTGTAGAATTTAGTATGTACTTGTATCCATTGCGTTTAAAATAAAGTGCATGTATTCTCATCCCAAAAATATAGATTGCAAAAGCAATTAAAAAGGAAGCAAATGAAACTCACCTTAGCAGCACATAAGGTCATTCACCGAAATGTGACCGAAACTCGGAATGCAAAATAACCGTAGATCTCAACCTAGAGAACATATGTTGGTCAATACATGTCTAACAAGCTAGGTCAGTTCATAGTGTATCACAATCCTAATGCTCGAGACCGTCATACAAAAGTTACCCAAAGTCATCTCAAAAAGTCAACCTGACCCAATATGATCTTTAAATCTATACATGTTTATTATATTAACATAGTATAAGTCTTGATAGTTGAACGAATTTATAATTTATCAAACTCAAAACATTATTTATTTCAGGAGTTATATTATATTTGAATGATCATGACAATTGAATATATTTTAACATTTCATATAGTTTCCCAATACTTGTAAAATCAGACTATAGTTTTTATAAGGCTTTAAAATATGATAAAACAGTCAACTTGACAATTGTTCAACGAGACGTGTCTTATATAAGAATTCATTTACTCGACTAATAATATTTGGAAATTCAATTTATCAATCTCATAAATAAGTTGTTTAAATATCAATTTACAGTTTCAAATACAATTTCAATTAATATTAATCGTAATTCAGTTGACCATAACTTTTAATCCATTTATCGAAAACACACAATTTCTAAATGAAAAGTTATTAATTTTTCGACAGCTTTCCAACGACATGTATATCATATACCTTATATCAATAACACATGTATCAAATTCGTGATTCATCATAAACTATCTAACGACAAAATTAAAGCATACAAGTATGCATAAGCATATATACTCGAGCACTAGACATGGATACACTATTAAATATATAAAAGATAAGATATGAATGCTCACGTATCAATATTGTGATTCAATATTGCCGGAAAGTACGTAGATGCAACGGAAATGATAAACGCTAGGTTGACCTTTGACTCACGATCATAACCCATAACCTCCTTAGGGATAACCCATAATTTTCTTAGCTTTGACTTACTTGAAGACTTGTTTTGAAATCGTTTGGGCATAACCTCGTCGTAATATTTTATGTATAATAATACTAATAATAATACTCCTAACTATAAGATTAGTAATAATATTAATCTTAATAATATTAATAATAATAATAATAATAATAATAATAATAATATAAATATATATAAAGAGAGCAGAGAGATGTGAGGATATGTGTGCGTGTGTGTGTGTGTTCGAGCAAAAACGAATTCAATTTATAGATCAGTCCTGAAATCTGACCCCATGCGATCGCATGGGTTCTATGCCCATTTACCATGCGATCGCATGGCTGCTCCTGCCAGCTCATTTGTGTTTTGTTTTCTTATTTGTCGAAATATTATAATATATATATAATTTATATTAATTATATATATTATATTATATTATATTATATTATATTCATGTGCATAGTTGACTTGTAATTTTAGTCCGATTACTTGTACGTTGTCACTTGACTTATGTTCCGGTTCCGGATTTTCGAACGTTACTTCGTACGTTTTAATAACTTGTACTTTACATGTCGCGACGTGTATCTTTGTCAAAATATAGACTTACATTACCAATAACTATGTTACCCGAAGTGTATCTTGTACGTTCGAGTGTTTTGATCATTTGCATCTATAAATTAACGTCTTAATATATAATAATTTTATTTTAAATCAAAATGTTTTATATCTAAGTTAATATTATATTTTATAATATTTGTAAAATATATATACATTTTCATTTTGAAATAGTGTTTTACTGTAGCAAATGATTTTTACTGTAGCAAATAGTGGTTTTCAAAAACACTGTAGCTTTTCGGGTACTGTAGCAATTCGAAAATACTGTAGCAAATTAGTGTTTTACTTGTTCATCTTAAACGTTTTAGTTAACTTATCTACATATCAATCGAATCAATAAACGAATGTTACTATCGTTTACTAAATAACTTTAAATTATATATATGTATATATCTTTATTTAATATACATAAATCAGTTTTTAAATACACATTGCAAGTTATTTATAATTAATTTTTAATAATTAATATTCCAACTTATTGTATATATATATATATATATATATATATATATATATATATATATATATATATATATATATATATTATATATATATATCTATTTACAAATAGATGTTCGTGAATCATCGGTCAATAGTCAAAGGTTAACTGAATATATAACATTAGTTCAAAAAATTTTAGAATCAATATTACAGACTTTGCTCATCGTGTAGAAAACATTAATCATTTAAAGATTAAGTTTAAATTTGGTCGGAAATTTCCGGGTCGTCACACCGTCTAACCGCTCCTTAACTGTATCGTAAAGAATCGAGTAATTAGGAACGGCATGTGTTGCCACCCCAATCCCCTGATGACCAAAAACAGAAGGATCAGAAACACCTTTAACTTCTTCATTCCCATCAACCATACCCGTATCAACACCTTCTGTTTCCCTAATCACCACATCAATGTCCTTCAAATATCCCGATTAAACTCCGCTAGCCACTCCACCGAATACCCATTATCATGTAGCTTCTCAATACAATTCGGATCATTAACCTCGTTCACCCAAACATGAGCATTAGTACTCCTGGTCAAAAAATATGAGTGGATCAATAAAATTTGATAGTTTAATTATTAGTTGCAGAAGGTGGGTTTCTTATTTATGCATTTTGAAAATGTTAACATTGAAATGTGATTCCAAACAATAATCCATTACAAGTTTGGGCACATGCTTAATAAAGTCGATCTTCCAAGAATCATCCAACATTCCCGCCCATCTTACAATCACTTCTTTCTTCTACTGTAGTTATTTCAGTAAAATCCTGATCTAATAAGTTTCGATTGTTGTTTTCATTGATTACTATCACGCTACAACAATTATCTCCAGTGTGTAATCACACACTTCTCTGTGAACCCTAAACCCCTATACTTCAAATCAACACCTTCAACCCTAAATCCCCAAATTGAACGAAAAAGAAATGTTTGCGGAATCATCGAACATGTATTCAGTTAGCTTTACTAATTTTCATGTATCGGCATTATTTACTTGTCGACGTAATTAAAATTTCATGATTAGATGGTAATCTTCGCATTATAAATCAGTCTTTGTTGAAATCTATGGTTTATTCGAAATATTCTTAATTTCGCTCTGATCAATTACTACTGTATATGTGACGATCGCTCCAAATCCATATGGATGAACACGTCATTCATCGATTTCATTGCGAGGTATTTGACCTCTATATGATACGTTTTGTAAACATTGCATTCTTTTGAAAAGGCACACCATAAATGAATATTTAAATCAAAGGTTTTAGACATCTGATGATTTCTACATATAGACAATCACCGTAATATAATAGTTTATAATGATACTTCCGTTAACAATGCAGTAAAAATAAGATACTTGGTGATGATTTGGTGAATGCAACGTTTCCTTGAAAAATATGTCATGTAAGACTCCAGGCACATAGCTTGTCTAACATATAAGCAAACATCGGAAGACTTCTAGGAACCTGAGAATAAACATGCTAACAAGTGTCAACACAAAGGTTGTTGAGTTCATAGTTTTAGTGTTTCGCATAATTTGTATATAAAAGTGGATTACAAGATTTCAGTTGTTTCATCTAGAAACGTTTATCATTAGATTCTACATAACAGAGCACCCTGGTAACTAAACTTTAACGTTATAATGATAAATACCCCATTCGTTTTAATACACGCAAACCAACGTGTCCTAAACTCAAATAACACACGTCCGTTAAAAGGCTAGCACTCTAGCTCGGACGGGGATGTCAAGCCCTATGGATCCATATACTGTTATTCGCGCCCACCAGTCCATATCCTATGTACTGGCAGCTACTAGTTACCAAAGCTAAGGGATTTTCGGTTCAAACTCAGTGTAGAATTAAGTATGTACTTGTATCCATTGCATTTAAAATAAATTGCATGTATTCTCAGCCCAAAAATATATATTGCAAAAGCAATTAAAAGGGGAGCAAATGAAACTCACCTTAGCAGCATATAAAGTCGTTCACCAAAATGTGACTGAAACTCGGATTACCAAATAACCGTAGATCTCAACCTAGAGAACATATGTTGGTCAATAAATGTCTATCAAGCTAGGTCAGGTCATAGTGTATCATAATCCTAATGCTCGAGATCGACATATAATAGTTATCCAAAGTCGTTTCAAAAAGTCAATTTTGACAATAGTTCAACAAAACGAGACGTGCCTTATATAAGGATTCATTTACTCGGTTGGTAATATTTTAAAGTTTACTTTATCAGTCTCGTAAACAAGTTGTTTAAATCTTAATTGTAGATTCAAAAGCAATTTCAATTAACGTCAAACATAATTCAGTTGATCATATCTTTTAATCCGTTCATCGAAACTATTCAATATCTAAATGAAAAGTTATTGATTTTTCGCCAGCTTTCCAAAAACATGTATATCATATACCTTTTACCAGTAATATATGTATTTAATTAGTGATTCATTATAAACTGTTTAACGACGAAATTTAGCATACAAGCATATATAAATATATATACTCGAGCACTAGACATGGATACATAATTAATATATAAAAGATAAGATATGAGTGCTTACGTATCAGTATTGAGATTCAATATTGTAGGAAAGTACGTAGACGTAACGGAGATGATAAACACTAGGTTTGATTTACAAATATATCCTCGAACATTACCCATAACCTCCTTGGCAATAACCCATAATTTCCTTAGCTCTATCCCGCTTGAAAACCATTTTGAAAGTGACACGCTCATAACCTCGTCGTAGTATTTTATGTATAATACTAATTAATAATAATAAGATTAATAATAATATTAATCTTAATAATAATAATAATAATAATAATAATTAATAATAATAATAATAATAATAATAATAATAATAATAATAATAATAATAATAATAATAATAAATAAAATAAATACGGAGTAATATATAATTTAGAGAAAGAAGTGTGAAAACTGAGCAATTTATAGAACCTTTTCTGAAAAAGTACCCCATGCGATCGCATGGGATTTGTGCCTCAAGGCCATGCGATCGCATGGCCCTCTGATCCAGCTCATAAACTTTTAACTTTTTGTTTGTCGACATAATTTTATATAATATATATAATATATTTAATTTATATAATTAATTATATATTATATTAAATTCACATGCATAGTTGACTTGTAATTTTCGTTCCGATGACTCGTACGTTGTCACTTAACTTATGTCCCGGTTCCGGTTTCTCGAACGCATTTTCGTACGCTTAGAAAACTCGCAATTTACGTTTTGTGACTCGTACCTTTGTCAAAATACAGTCTTAAATTATCAATAAACTATATCATTCAAAGTGTATCTTAAACTTTCGAGTGTTTTGGTCATTTACTTCTATAAATCATTGTCTCGCTATTTGTTGATATATAATAACAAATCGTTTTATGACCAAGTTAATATATATTTTCAACATTCATAAACACGTTTTAAATATACGTCGCAATTTATTCATACAATTAATATTCCAACTTATCATATATATTCAAATAAATATTTAAACCAATAAGTTTAATGTACGGTATTAAACAATTAAAACGTTGTTACGTTTTCAAGTTATAGTATATATATGTATCTATTTACATATAATGGTTTTCGAATCATTGAGAACAATCGAAGGGTGATTGAATAGTTCAAAATTTTGAGATTCAACTTCATAGACTTTGCTTATCGTGTCAAAAACGTTAAAGATTAAGTTTAAATTTGGTCAGAAAGTTCCGGGTCATCACAGTACCTCCCCGTTAAAGAAATTTCATCCCGAAATTTGAGTGAGGTCGTCATGGCTAACAATAAAAATGTTTTCATGATGAATATGTGTTGATAAATAGAATTTTTATCACCGTTGAATAATATGGATAAAACAATCCAATTACTCGAAGTGTATGAGAGAAGTTATCGTAATAGAGTGAAATGAAAGAATAGAGATTCGTCTTAACTTTTGACGTAGTTACGATTGATTTCCGGAATTTAAGGAATAGAAAATCTTCATAATCTAAATAAGATTTGATTCTTTGGAATTTGCGGAAATTAGGATTTTCTTTGATTAAATGCGTAATCTGCCTCGATTGCTATGTCTGATATTTCGCTATAAATTGACCTCTTCCGTTTCATTTATTTTCAACACTCCTATAATCTTCTTTCTTATTTCATACATCCCAATAGATTGTGAAAATGCTTAATCCAGTTCTGATTCTTGATATTTTCCTGGCTATCGTATCCTTCATTCTTCTTTTTCATCTGCCACCAGAGGAAGTTATTTTCTTCTAATATTACCTTGGGGTTATAGTATTTTTCATTCTCCCGTGTCTTTATATTGCTATACGCATTGATATATACGCATTGATATATACGCATTGATATATACGGTTTGTAATTTCGGGGTTGTTATCGGACTTTATATTCTCCATTATATTTCGGAGCTTCATGCTTTCGTTTTCTCTTCCCGACCTTAAGTCAAGCGGATAATGGTCCAGAATTCATAGGTATGAAGTTTCAGATGAACATAACTAATGTTCTAAGAAAGAAATGGTAATAGCACAATCTGACTTGTCAAATTACCAGAATACCTTGAAAAAGATCGAATCGTTAAGAAAATATTTTCTTGATATTTTTAGAGATTATATAGAATGAAAGAGTTATGTAACATGGTTCATGATGAGGGTATGATCTATGAACCTTTATCACGTTCCATTAGAAACTCAGCATGACTTACTGTAATATAATCACGTTGATCAAGTGTCATTATATTATACTAATTCATGCTTCAGTTCCCAACACTACTTCAAACATCCATTTTTAAAAAATTTCAGATTTTAGAAACTAAAATAGTTTCTTTTATAATGTAACACAGATAGCGCGAAGAGATGAATGATTTCAGATAAGAATAATTATAAAAATATCTTCAGAAATATGGAGGATATTTATAATGAAAGATACGGTGATATTTTAGAATATTTAAGATAAGATGATGATGAAAAATATTGTTCGCAAGGGTTTAGATTCGGAAGCAAGGTATTCGTTAATGGCTTCAGCAGATACTGAATCATTTGGATTCTTTGAAGACAGGTTTCGTCCTTGGGATTTATCCACAGCCTCTTTCATACTTTGCTCAATCCGTTTTCCAGTTCCAAACTTTCTCTTTTTCTGAGCTTTGCCAGCACACTATCCTTTATCATCAAACTTTTTACTGTTAAGGTCGTTTACAGTTTTTGCTGCTTCATCATCATTTTTCAAGATTTCGAGAACTAGTTCGTAGTTTAAGGTGTTTTTCAGAAACTTCACATTCGGAGTAAATAAGTCTAGGAGATAGACATTATATGTTTATATATAACTGTTGGCGTAGAATTGCTGCGAAATTCGAAATACTGATTGCTAATTCCCGGTAGTTGGTATGGCAATTATCGTTAGAAGATGTAGATGAGTACATGATAGGGTTTCAATGAGTATAAGGATTTTTCGGAAGGTCAAGGATCAATGAAGTTGTTGGTAAATTTACTGCTAATGTGGTGGAACATAAAAGGTTCCCCAGTAATAAGAACGTATATATCAAGATTACAATAAGGCTTAATCTGAAAAGTTGAAGTTGACTGGTTGGAAGCGTGGTAAAACTGGATACTTTGAAAAGGAATTGCAAGGTTATTTTTGGTAAAAACAATACCAAAGGATCTTTCACAGTTTTGAAGTCAAAGTATAACTTTGAAAGATGTAGAGATCTAAGAATGATTTCACCGGTTCAGAGTTATGACTTGGATTCTGATCCGTCAATATCAGAATATGTAATTGAATTTGTATGAAAACGATTGTATATCGTTGCGAGCATTGTTAATAATTTTTTCTTTTTTGAATCAAGGTTGAAGAATGTACAGTGTAACATATTAATTGTAAACTTATATATTTCCCGAGTATTACCTTCCCGTTAAAGATTTCACAAGTAATATTTTGTACAAAAGAATTTTTCATTACAGTCTTTATGAAAATATCTGTATGTATATTTTCTTCGGATGTAATTCGGATCATAGTAAGCTCATTTGATTTTTGGCTTGAATGAGAAATGAATAATCTCTAAAACATTAGAGATTACATAATCTTCGCGGAGTATTTCACTAATGAAATCAATACTTCATTATTTATTCTTTTTTCTTGGTGAAGGATGTTGATTGCTCGGGGAATTTTTTTTTTTGAACCTTACAAGGCACAGATGATGTTTTCTGGAAAGTTTCGAGTACATCGAAAATGAAAATGTAAAATCAATTATGTAATTGAATAATACACTTGGTTTATTATGAAATGGAATTCATTAAGTTGAAACAGAGATTGTAGTTAACGAAGGTTAAGTTGTTAACGAAGTATGTACATCATAGCATATTAATAATATGAATTTAACCGAGTAATATTTATCCTTTTTCAATTCATACATAATTGCTTAGTACGAAAAGATTTACGATGGTTTTAAAATTTATATATATAAGATATACATATAAATTCTTTAGAGGAAATGAGTTATTACTTCATAACTCATTGATACAATATACTCGTTGTTGATTCGTAATGATGTCCAGGGTGCTTTTTTGAACTGACGGAGCTCATGATGTTAGAGGCGATGTTGACATCACTGACTGTGCTGGTGAGGCTAAGGGTACTATTGATGCTATTTGTAAAACAAGTCTATCTTGTACCTTACGTACCATTCTTGTCAGGGTTTCTACTATTCCTTCTATCATTTATATTCATTAGATTTACAGTTAGAACTGGGATAAATAATCTCTAAGATTTTAGAGATTACCTAATCGTCGTAGAATATTTCTCCGATGAAGTTATGAATCAATACTTCATCATTTATTGTTATTGGTACCCCTTGGTATCTATGGTGAGTATGATGTTGATATCCGAGGTACAGATTGTGATGTTGAGGTGTGTGATGGGGATGTTGTTATTGGTGGTGGTAATAATACTGTTGGTGTTGATGATGGTGGTACTGGTTATGCTGCTGGTGCTGCTGCTGGTGTTTGTAATCCTTGCACCATATTCTTCAAAGCCACTACCCGAGCGCGAAGCTCGTTGACTTCTTCTATTATACTGGGATGATTGGTGGTTCAGACAAGCGGATGAATAAAATTTAGAATATTGGATATTACGTAGTCGTTGCGAGCTGTTCTGGAAATGAGGGTGAAAATGGTGTTACGAACGGGTTCGCCGGTAAGTGCTTCAGGTTCTTCACCAAGAGGTGAATGTGGTGGATGGAAGGGATCGCCTTCTTCTTGTCTTCAATGATTAAGTAGATTACGAACTCATCCCCAATTCATCCAGAATAGATGATGGCTAATTGGTTGATCCATTCCGGTTACACTGTCTTCGGAATTCAGGTGAATATCCATATCGGAATAGCTGTCAGAGTTTAAGGAATTTGAACTAGATACGTGATCCATCTTGTATAATTAGGGAGATGATTTTTGATATGAATTAGATTATAGAATTTAGTTTGGTATTATTCAATACATAATTTACATATGTATATATAATACCAAATTCCATAAATCACGGAGAAATTTTTGGAAGATGTCAGGAGAAGTTTACAGTAACAGATATGCTAAGATATGAATTTTGTCTATACACTATTCATGTAATCAATGCAGTAAAACGTGTCTAGACTAGGAATGATAAGAAGGTAATTTCCGACAAGAAATGATAAGCAAAACTTTTGACATGCAGACACGGTCGAAGTCCAGACTTACTAATGCATCATAACAACTATCAGTTAGACACACTCATGCAAGACCTGGTTCGCTAGGACTAACGCTCTGATACCAACTGTGACGATCGCTCCAAATCCATATGGACGAACACGTCATTCATCGATTTCATTGCGAGGTATTTGACCTCTATATGATACGTTTTGCAAACATTGCATTATTTTGAAAAGGCACACCATAAATGAATATTTAAATCAAAGGTTTTAGACATCTGATGATTTCTACATATAGACAATCACCGTAATATAATAGTTTATAATGATACTTCCGTTAACAATGCAGTCAAAATAAGATACTTGGTGATGATTTGGTGAATGCAACGTTTCCTTGAAAAATATGTCAAGTAAGACTCCAGGCACATAGCTTGTCTAACATATAAGCAAACATCGGAAGACTTCTAGGAACCTGAGAATAAACATGCTAACAAGTGTCAACACAAAGGTTGGTGAGTTCATAGTTTTAGTGTTTCGCATAATTTGTATATAAAAGTGGATTACAAGATTTCAGTTGTTTCATCTAGAAACGTTTATCAATAGATTCTACATAACAGAGCACCCTGGTAACTAAACTTTAACGTTATAATGATAAATACCCCATTCGTTTTAATACACGCAAACCAACGTGTCCTAAACTCAAATAACACACGTCCGTTAAAAGGCTAGCGCTCTAGCTCGGACGGGGATGTCAAGCCCTATGGATCCATATACTGTTATTCGCGCCCACCAGTCCATATCCTATGTACTGGCAGCTACTAGTTACCAAAGCTAAGGGATTTTCGGTTCAAACTCATTGTAGAATTAAGTATGTACTTGTATCCATTGCATTTAAAATAAATTGCATGTATTCTCAGCCCAAAAATATATATTGCAAAAGCAATTAAAAGGGGAGCAAATGAAACTCACCTTAGCAGCATATAAAGTCGTTCACCAAAATGTGACTGAAACTCGGATTACCAAATAACCGTAGATCTCAACCTAGAGAACATATGTTGGTCAATAAATGTCTATCAAGCTAGGTCAGGTCATAGTGTATCATAATCCTAATGCTCGAGATCGACATATAATAGTTATCCAAAGTCGTTTCAAAAAGTCAATTTTGACAATAGTTCAACAAAACGAGACGTGCCTTATATAAGGATTCATTTACTCGGTTGGTAATATTTTAAAGTTTACTTTATCAGTCTCGTAAACAAGTTGTTTAAATCTTAATTGTAGATTCAAAAGCAATTTCAATTAACGTCAAACATAATTCAGTTGATCATATCTTTTAATCCGTTCATCGAAACTATTCGATATCTAAATGAAAAGTTATTGATTTTTCGCCAGCTTTCCAAAAACATGTATATCATATACCTTTTACCAGTAATATATGTATTTAATTAGTGATTCATTATAAACTGTTTAACGACGAAATTTAGCATACAAGCATATATAAATATATATACTCGAGCACTATACATGGATACATAATTAATATATAAAAGATAAGATATGAGTGCTTACGTATCAGTATTGAGATTCAATATTGTAGGAAAGTACGTAGACGTAACGGAGATGATAAACACTAGGTTTGATTTACAAATATACCCTCGAACATTACCCATAACCTCCTTGGCAATAACCCATAATTTCCTTAGCTCTATCCCGCTTGAAAACCATTTTGAAAGTGACACGCTCATAACCTCGTCGTAGTATTTTATGTATAATACTAATTAATAATAATAAGATTAATAATAATATTATAATATTAATCTTAATAATAATAATAATAATAATAATAATAATAATAATAATAATAATAATAATAATAATAATAATAATAAATAAAATAAATACGGAGTAATATATAATTTAGAGAAAGAAGTGTGAAAACTAAGCAATTTATAGAACCTTTTCTGAAAAAGTACCCCATGCGATCGCATGGGATTTGTGCCTCAAGGCCATGCGATCGCATGGCCCTCTGATCCAGCTCACAAACTTTTGACTTTTTGTTTGTCGACATAATTTTATATAATATATATAATATATTTAATTTATATAATTAATTATATATTATATTAAATTCACATGCATAGTTGACTTGTAATTTTCGTTCCAATGACTCGTACGTTGTCACTCGACTTATGTCCCGGTTCCGGTTTCTCGAACGCATTTTCGTACGCTTAGAAAACTCGCAATTTACGTTTTGTGACTCGTACCTTTGTCAAAATACAGTCTTAAATTATCAATAAACTATATCATTCAAAGTGTATCTTAAACTTTCGAGTGTTTTGGTCATTTACTTCTATAAATCATTGTCTCGCTATTTGTTGATATATAATAACAAATCGTTTTATGACCAAGTTAATATATATTTTCAACATTCATAAACACGTTTTAAATATACGTCGCAATTTATTCATACAATTAATATTCCAACTTATCATATATATTCAAATAAATATTTAAACCAATAAGTTTAATGTACCGTATTAAACAATTAAAACGTTGTTACGTTTTCAAGTTATAGTATATATATATGTATATATTTACATATAATGGTTTGCGAATCATTGAGAACAATCGAAGTGTAATTGAAAAGTTCAAAATTTTGAGATTCAACTTCATAGACTTTGCTTATCGTGTAGGAAACGTTAAAGATTAAGTTTAAATTTGGTCAGAAATTTTCGGGTCATCACAGTATAATTTATGGAAAGATTGTTCGTAAATTTTTGGATATATGTATTCCAACAGGTATTCGGTTAGGTTTACTTATTTTTATAAATCAACATTACTTACTTGACGTAATTAAAATTTCATGATTATATGGTAATTTTTGCATTATAAATCAGTCTTTGTTGAAATCTAGGGTTAATTCGAAATCATTTTAATTTCTTGCTCTAATCAATTACTAGTGTCTAATTTTTTGAAAGATCGTAAATTTTTGGATACAAAAACAAATCTGTAAATTTCTTTGTGTGGATAGATCAATAAATTTCTTTCTATCTGTATGACAGTACCAAGGACAGAAGAACTGCATACTTTATAGATGCTGTGATTTTTGGTCCTTGAAAGAGAAGAGGTAAAGACATTTTTAAGTATCTATTTATTGTTTTATTTTTTATTTCAAAGAAAGACTCTATTGCTCCTTTGTCTCTGTATTATACCTCATATTGATATTGATAATAGCGTCCATCGGGTTATTTTTTCGCCTTTAAACCCCTTTATTTTTCAAAAATTTGCAATCAGCATCCATCCGTCAAACTTCTGTTAAATAAGTCCGCTAAGTCATGAAATGTGCAATGCATGGGAGGGTAAAATCATCTTTTTAATCTTCTTCTTCATCTTTCTTTTAACTTGCTCAACTTATTTTTCCCCAAAATTACAAACCCTAATTTATCCTTCAACCAAAACCTAAAATAAAAACTCAAATTGTAATAACCAAACTCAAAGAATCAAAACAAACGAATAAACAAGTCTTTCAATAAATAAATCTATCTATCTATTTTATATTTTATATATAATAACAAAACTTAAAATAGGTCATTTAAAGAAGAAAGAACTAATCTTAGCCATCAAAAAAGATAATCTCAATGAGTTATTTAATTACCAAAACACCCTCAAAACCATTTTCAAACCATTATTTGCGACATTATTTGCTAATTAGGGTTCCATAACTGTCAAACCATTTTCAATTACTCGATCCCTTCTTCATCATCATCGACATCTATGAACCATCGATTTGTATCCATCGATTAGATCGTGAATCAGTCGGAGTTAATCGCAAAAAAATTCCAACACCCACGTGAATCAGTCGGAGTTAACCGCAAGATAATGATATGTTAATCGCGAGCTTCAAATTCGATTGTAGTCGTGATTCTGAATTAGGGACGATGAAGTCGAATAGCTTCATTATGAATTTGGTAAGTATGTTTATGAATTAGTGTTCTAATTAGATTGATTTAATAGCTTCAAGTTAAGTATTTTTATGAATTATGGTTTTTATTGGATTTTTTTTTTTTTTTTAAAGTGTATTCTTCATTTTTCTATTTTTTAAATTCTGGATTTCATCGCCTCAAATACGATTTACTTTTGCCTCTTTTTATTTGCGATTTTGGTTTTACCTGATTATTATTCGTTTCTGAATATGTTTTACTTATGATTTCACTTTTTATTTTTCTTATTGGCAGATCTATGGTAGAAGGCTTTTTAAGATGGAATACCATGAATCCTAGCAAGAATATATCATGATGGTAAGCAGAAGGCTTTTAAAGATTAAATTTTTTCTCTTGTGCCATTTGTGCAGCTACACTATGGTCCAAAAAAAAAAAAAAAAAAAAAAAAGGCTGCTATCATCAAAGATGGTATTATGGCTGTGAAAATGTGAACCACTGGAACATTCACCATGGTATCTGTATTACTAAAAACCTTGCTAGATATTCTCCTCATGAAGGAGAATATGAGTATCACTATCTTCACCGACTCAGGTATCAAGGGTATAAGTTCTTGGAATTTCTTGTGGTTTAGATGACCCATAGACCACTTTAACATTTTTTGTGTCATCAGTGGTGTGAAGTTTTGTGCACAATAGGAGCATACAGGGATACAATTTCTGAGAGAATTATGTTGACTGAGTAATCAAAACACTATTTATTTTTCATTTTTTGCCTTCAAATTGATGGGTTACTTGATTCTTGGATTACGAAGCACGACATCTTGTGTTGTGGTCTTAAAACAATCGGTGAATATGAAAGTTTCATTATCGTTCCTTTTTAGATCAGTACTTATTATCTAACATGGTTATAACATCTTACTTCTTATTGTTTGTTATTTCAAGTTCATATATACGTTTTTGATTTTATGTGCTAATGTTTTGATAATATTGATTATGATTAGTTTGTTACTTATCTCAACTGTAGATATGCAGTTTGTATTTTGTTTCGTTAACCGTCTTTGGAGGTATTGGATTGTTATCTTTTATATTTGTATGCTTGTGACTTTTGGTTTATGTCAAATTCTCTTTTTTGTAATTTTTGGTTTTTACGTGATGCTCGTCGGAGCATACCCTTTTGAAGACCAAGAATTTTAGGTAGACTATTCAAGTAAGCTTAAATTTTTGAATTTAATAATTTTTCCTTTATACGTTGAATTTGAATGTTGGTTCAGCTTTTACGTTTGACAGCAAATAATGGTTGTGCAATACAGGATCCCAGATTACGTTCACATATCTCAAGACTGTAGGCATCGCCTTTCTCAGATATTTGTTGTCAATGCTTCCAGGGTACGTGTATATTCAAAGTTGTGAATGTATTCAACTTTCAATTGATTTAGCTTTAAAAAAAATGAACTTTTGACTAAAGATTTGGTCGACCATCGATGCATTGACCACTTCTAATTTAATGGATGCTTGAAAATTACAAGTCAACATGTCTGCTAATGCTATCACATTCTTTTTACACTTAGAGTCAGAGTTGAAAGATATGCAACATCTCAGCTGTTCCTCTCTAGACAACTTTTATGTATGATTGTTTTTCTATTCTTTCAGTAAAAATTTGCGGGAAAGGAGAGATAAAAAAAGGGAAGATTCTACTGAGACATACAGGTTTTCAACTGTAAGTTTGTTCCCGTTAAAGGTATTAGTTTATATGTATTATATTTGTTGTGTATTTTTTGTTTTAATTACTTTATTACTGATAATTCTACAATGCTTATTTGGTTACACAGTGTAGGCGGTTGAGTACGCATTCTTTAGATAATAGTATTATGTTCGGTGTTAATGCGGTTTCTTATTTGTTAAGGGGTTATGAATATGTTGTTACTGTCCACGAATTTCGGCATGGTGTTGTTTTCCCATTGGTATCTGCTTTTACGGTGTAACGTTCTGCCGGATCAACTATTGACGTCAATGCTGATTAGAAGCCTAATTTTATAAAGTTTCTATTATATGTGAATTTTATGTTGGATTCAATAATACTGATATTTTTTTCCAATGATGCAGGAGGCGGTTCAGTTATCAATGAATCGACGAGGTCCGTACAACCACAGAGGTCAGACAAGAATTTTCTTTTACCTAAAATCCTATTAATGTAACTATTTAGTGTTGTACTTTATAATATGGTTCTTTCAATACAACATTAAGTATTTATAATAAAATCTCATGGGTTTTTGAGTTTGTATGTTGGCCCATTAGATATAAATGTAGGCATAACAGAACCATTAATCAGTAACTGGGTCAAAATTGTCATCGTCTTTTAAATTTGCATAGTCCTTCTAAATTGTTGTTGTGGACATATATTTTAGATCATTACTGTCTCATGAACTATTTTCAAAGGCACACTCATATTATCCATGTGCTTTTGTAAAAAAAGATTAGGTTCCCACGCCTAGGTTGTGGTGTAGGAGAATGAGTTCTGTACCTTTGACAAAAGTTGTAAATGTTTTATGCATGTATTTTAATTATTTAAACAAGTGTAAATAATATTTTTGTATGTTAATAATAAAATAAAAGTAATAATTAGTCTTCTAATATAATGGAACTACAGGGTGACTGACTTGGAGTATGTCATAACCTATCTAACTATAAGTGTCAAATGGGTCATTTGGTTATGTATTATATCTAACATTCTAACGGGTCAAATGGGTTTTGCGTTTTTATAGCTAAAAGGAAACATATCAAATGGTGCAAATGTCTTTCAGAGTGTAATTTTAATGCACCACTCCTTATATATTAAACTTTATAGGGGAAGGTTCAAACTTCAACCTAACCTCACATGATTCATATTAAAAATTTACTCGAACATTCTAAACTCATTACCTTACCACCCGTTTTTATAGTGAGTAGATACAGAGCTTATCTCATCATTGTGAATAAAAGTTATAATTTATTGTTGCAAACCTTTTTCTCCATGCGATTGCGAATGAAATTAGGGTTTTCAATTTTGAGTTTTTTTAGTGCGATTTCAGTGATATTTCAGGTTTTATGAAGTAGATTATTAGTTTTGGTTAGTATTATGTTGTGTAGAAAAGAAGCGTAAGACAGGAAATTGTAGTAACACTAGACCAATAGGGGTCAGTTTTCAGCCAAGAAAAATAACATATTAATATTATAAAATGCAAATGTGGAGTGAAGAAAAATAACATATTAATATTATAAAATGCAAATCAGAATTTAGAGAAAGCCTTAATGTTTCCCCAATTCTATCTCATCCTCTCAAATCAATATCAAAATGATCTAGGTAATCGGATTTCAAAATTCTGAAGTAACCAGACTACAAATCGAATCAAAGGCCACCTTGGGATCGAACCCTAACAATTGTTAGGTGGCGTTCATGTACCGATTGAACCCTAAGATTTTTCCACTATTCATATCAAATCCCTATCAACAAATTATCTATTGAATCAGATAATCAATTAGAAGAAATAATTTCGGCGGTCGTGGAAAAATGTTGCGGTGTATCTTCGTACCCTAATCTCTATAAAAGCAGGTAAACAATTCTTATGCTACGATGATTGTAACAATGGGAACAGAAGGGATCGTTATGTATCGATGATTGTTTCAATGGGAACAGATCGACTTTTATCATGTTTTATCTACCACATGTAAGCCTTGAATCCCTTAGTCTTTTTAAATGATCTTATTATGTTGTCACTTTTTATTTATTTATTTTTGGTCTGTTTTGCAGGTTTGTGATTTGACAAGAGGGAAATAGATAAAGAGAGAATGAGGTAATATAATAATTGCTTTTATTTCCGTTAGTTATGTACTCCGTAGATGATATCAGTGCTGTAGTAACTTTGTTAGTAGACAAACAACTACCATTTGGTCAACGCATTTATGTCAGACATGGAAGAATCTACAAAAAACCATCAACTGTAAAAGGATTTCTCAAATAAATAATCAAATAATAATCAAACCAATTCGATAAACAGAGATCCTAATTTCAACGACGTTTATGTCAAATTTATTTTGATTACCTGTTCTTTTTGAGTTTGTCATTTCTTTCAAGTTTATGTCAAATTTGTTTTGATTACCTATTCTTCACTATTCTATTTTTGTACAACATTGAGTCTAATTAACTTGAGAATAAGATTATGTGTATAATATCTCTGCAATAACTATTAGAACCTGACATTGAAAAACTATATACAGGATTGGAAATGTTTAACTTAGGTGACTGTAGTGTGAAATTTATAATGGCAATAATTAGGAACTATATGGTGTTAAAAAAGGATACTATGAGTACTCCGGTACTAATATAAGATACACAAATTAAAAGTTATGATTGAGTGTCATAAGGGATGAGGACAGTAGGTATATTATGTCATATAATGGTTGTTGGATCCAGTTGAGAGTATTAATGTAGTGGGGCAATTTATATTGGTAGAATAGGAGTGGGCTAATTGTATAAAGAGCTTGAGGTGAACTTGAATTAATGTTTTGATATGAAGGAGTTGTAGATGGCTTAGTTGCGTAGTCAAACAACTTTATTATAACGTTTCATTCGTACTTGCACCTTTTGATCTAACAACACTATTTCCTGTATAATTCACGACTAATCGTTTAATAGTTTACTTTAAACCGCCACTGCTGTTACTGCCATTGTGTTTTATTCGAGCTTTTGGTATTTGCACCTTTGTAGGTTTTAATCTGTTGATCTTTGTACTAATCTATTTTTTCAAATGTAGATAGATGTATTGCACCTCTATTTACCATTCTTATATCTACATTGTTCATGATTACAGAATCACTACAAAGATATTACTGCAAAAACAAGCAGAAATACCAAAATACCAAAATTTTGCATTGCATCTAAATCTACGTATACACAATTTATTGGTAAATATGCGTTTATTGTTAAATTAATAGTGGATACTCTATATTTATTTTGCATAACTGGATAATAATATGAACCATAGATAATGATGCTCCCGCACAATTCGTTATTGCTGTCATTGGAGTATAATTGACAGATTCTCATACAATTGCTTTGATGTTCATCTAAACTCTGCACTAGCTACTAAACATATGCGTTGGTATTTTCTTTGTTTTTTAATAAAACTTCTCAAACTCTCAT
Source organism: Rutidosis leptorrhynchoides (assembly GCF_046630445.1). NCBI lineage: Eukaryota > Viridiplantae > Streptophyta > Magnoliopsida > Asterales > Asteraceae > Rutidosis > Rutidosis leptorrhynchoides. The sequence goes on from NC_092343.1 coordinate 106,173,970, forward strand.
CTCCATACAACAACAACAATACCCAATTCCACTAAAGTGGAGTATGGGGAGGTTAGATGTAGGCAGTCATTTCCTCTACCCTAAAATAAAAGGGAAGTCATTCTTCTACCCAGGATACTTATCGGTCTCCAGGTAGAGGAAGTCGTCCCTCCCTATTCTGTAGAGCAGAGATGCTGCTTCCTAGGGACCTCCGACCAGAAAGAACCATGAAATCCGATATGTGAAGTAAAAATATACAAGTAAAGTTGATAAAATAGAAGCTTTACCATGAATAATGTATACTCCAATACGATATATATATAGGTAAATAAAGCATACAACAATATAATGTAATATAACATATAAGTAAAAAATGTGAGTGTCAAATATGCAAGTATAACAAGTCATGTAAGTACAGTAAGTATACGTAAACATGTTGGTAAGAAGCATGTAGGTATAATATGCAGTATAAAATAGATGGTATACTATGTAGGCATAGACAAATAAGTATGCTATGTTAGCATAAAAACATGTGATATGTAAGTACGTATAAATTAATTGCTATATAATGTAATACCAACATGTAACCATATAGTGCAATAAAGCATGTGAATATGCTACAATAAGTATAGATATATTATATATCCATAAAACATGTCCAGCCAATACGTAAAGTCCCCCGAAAAAAAAAAAAAAAAAAAAAAAAAAAAAGACATATATGAAATGCACACAAGCAAGTAGGCAAGAAATATAATATAAATATATAAGATAAATAAACACCATGTAGAACCTAGTCATCTATTCTAATTCTACTCCTCCACAAATTCCTATCATAAGTCATGTCCTCGGTCAATAAGAGCTCCTTCATGTCAAGCTTCAATCTATCCTCCAACCTACGTTTGGGTCTACCCCTTCTCCTTACGCCCCCAACAACGAGGGTCTCGACTCTCCTAACTGGGGCTAAAAGTGGGCGCCTCATAACATGCCCGAACCATCTAAGTCGTCCTTCCCTCAACTTGTTGGTTATGTTCCCAACTTCCAAGTTCTCCCTAAAAACTCCATTTGGTATCATATCTAGCATGGTCTTGCCACACGTCCACCTAAGCATCCTCATTTCTGCCACCTCCATCCTCCTCTCTTGGGCTTTCGTCATTGGCCAACACTCTGAGCCGTACAACATGGCCGGTCTGATTGCGACCTTGAAAAATTTCCCTTTCAATTTAAGGGGTACCTTCTTGTCGCACAACACCCCTTTCGCTGCCCTCCACTTCAACCATCCTACTCGTATACGATGCGTCACGTCCTCATCTATCCTTCCCGATATGTGAAGCATCGAGCCTAAATATCTAAAGGACTCTTGTGGAGGTAAAATCTGATCCCCAATTCTGACATCCACTAAATCCTCTTGTTCTTCTTCGCTCGTCTTGAAATTGCATCTAAGGTACTCCGATTTAAGTCTGCTAATCCGTAGGCCATTTGATTCTAGTGGAGTCCTCCATTGCTCTAGCCTTCTGTTAAGCTCCTCCCGAGAATCCGAAACTAAAACAATATCGTCGGCGAATATTAGGCACCATGGGATGTTATCTTGTATCCTCTTAGTTAGTTCGTCTAGGATCAAAGCGAAAAGATATGGGCTAAGGGCCGATCCCTGATGTAAACCTACCTCTACAGGGAAAAACTCTGTGTTTCCCACTGCCGTGCGTACGCGAGTCTTCGCCCCATCGTACATATCTCTAATAGTTCTTATATATCTACTTGGGACACCCCTAGCGTTAAGAGTCTTCCATATCAGCTCGCGCGGGACACAGTCATAAGCCTTTTCCAGGTCTAAGAACGCCATGTGTAGGTTCTTTTGTTTTTCCCTATACTTCTCCATAAGGCTTCTAACGATGTGAATCGCCTCAATCGACGAGCGTCCTGGCATGAAACCGAATTGGTTCTCTGAAACCTTTGTCTCGCGTCGGAGCCTCGTCTCAATCACTCTCTCCCAAAGCTTCATAGTATGACTAAGTAACTTTATGCCTCTGTAATTACTACATATTTGTGCATCTCCCTTGTTCTTGTAAATGGGGATGACCTCACTGAGTCTCCATTCCATAGGTATCTTTGCGCTTCTAAACGTCGTGTTGAAAAGGTTTGTCAACCATCTAACCCCATCGCCTCCTAGGCACCTCCACGCCTCGATCGGGATTTGGTCTAGTCCTACTGCTTTGTTTCTCCCCATCTTTCGTAGGGCTGATCTAACTTCCTCCTGGTTAATCCTCGTGCAGTAACAGTTGTTTTGATATTCACGAACCTCGCGGAGTTCCCCGTTCCGCTCTGTTCTTTCCCTACCAAAAAGGGCTGCAAAATACTCTTCCCATCTTTTCTTAATAAGGTCTTCTCTCACTATACTTTGACCCGCTTCATCCTTGATATATTTTACGTTAACTAAGTCCCTGCCTCTACGCTCCCTAGCTTTAGCTATTCTATATATGTCATTGGCTCCCTCTTTAGAGTCTAGTTTCCTATATAAATCTTCATAAGCTTTGTCTTTTGCAATTGTTACGGCCTTCTTTGCTTCTCTTTTAGCTTCTTTATATCTTTCTTCTACCCTAGTTCTCTCTGCAGGTGTCCCTTCTCCAAAAGTAATGAGCTCCCTAAACCTCATCTGCTTTAACGCGACTTTCGTTTTGACATCGTCACTAAGCCACCACGATTCTCCATATACTCCGTATAAGATTACATTTATATTATTACATATAGTTAAATATAACAAATACAGAGAGAGAGAGACAAGAGTGAGAAGTTTGAAGAATTTCGCTTAAGGATATGCTATAAAGGTATATATACATCAAATTATTAATACAAAAACCAACTTAAAAATGAATAAATAGTGCTAAAATATCTAAAAAGCTTGTGTGTGGCAACATTCTTTTTAGAGAAACATATAAATGACTTGGAAGCAAATGTCAAACAATCATTTCTAATGTTACATCTTATTTGATAATTTATACATGTGAACTTATTTTATGAAATTTCTATAAAGTTATTGGTTTTTTATTTGTGCAGACATATAGATTACGCGTTGCTACCTTGAAGTAGATACAAAGTATACTCATAATAAACTAACGGTCTCACTCTCTATACAATTCATTTACGCGTTGAGAGATGAGGATCATGGAGTAGGCTTTAGGAAACTCGACCTAAAAATTAACTACAAAGTCTCGATTTTTTGCGATATTATGGTTTACGACTTTGTGCTAATTGATTTTTGCAATATTATTACACGATTATTTCTAATATTGTTTTACCTTTTAATAAACCTAACAAATAGTATATAAAATCATGTTAATGAAACAGATAAAAATTTGATTTGACCAATAAAAAAATCCCGTGAATTCGCGGATTTTAAGCTAGTTATTAAATTATATGAAAATATAAAATGAGTTATGCTAATAATATTATTTGGGAAGAAAGGATTGAGGCTGTACATTTCCATTCTTAGTTCATTCATTCCTTTAAACAATGAACCCAAAATCAAAATCAATGTAACTATATCAATCCAAATTACAAAATCAAAACCCACCATGCGATGCCATCCCTTCAACCTGAGTTTAATCAAACCCATACACTATTAGAACTTAAAACCAAACTCGTATTTAATCCAGATCTGCCCTAAATCGTCCAGAAGGTGGTGGTCGGAATCAGGTCTTTCGATTTAAGGTTTTTATTAGAAGATGACGACAAATGAAACTGTATCATTCGATTGTGTCTTTCAGTGGGATAAATCCGGTAAGTTCGTTACCGGAGATGACGAGGTAGAGTGAAATTGTGGCTCTCGTTGGCATTTATACTAAATCAATTTTTGATTTTAAGCAGAACTCAGATCGTCGTTGAAACCGAACACACTAACCTTAAATCGATTAAATGCTTACAAATTACAACATTAATTAAATTCTCTACGAGATAAATCAACTAATTAATCGAAAAGGTACGAAAGTATAAATCAAGACTAGTGTTACGTAGACAGTTGATTGGAAAAATGTGACCCATACATCAAGTATTTGGGACGCATTTACTGTTAATTGAGGTTTGGGATTTCAATAAATATATTTAAAGCAACGAAACGAAGCGAAACAAACTGAAATAACTTACCAGGGATTCAACAAGTGAAGTTGAGTTGACGGTGAATTAGAAGTGGAACGTGAAGAAGACAAAGGTGATGAATTTGTAATAAGGTTTTTTTGTTAAAATAGGGCAAATATATAGATACAGATACTATGTAAATGCAAATGTAAATCGGTTTAATATGAATGGGATATTTATGTGAACTCAAACAAACACACAGTTTGTGTATGAACTGACTCAAAATTTGTGTGAATTTCAACTACTCCGTAACACAAAGTATGTGCGAGTTATATTTGATTTGCGAATCGAATTGAATTGAAATAAAAAAATAGGTCTTTTTACTAAAATTGACACCAAACATGTGTGACTTCTCACATCAATTATGCGTAACTCGCCTAAACGCTTCCAGTCAATACAACCACAACCAAACTTTAACGAGATTTAACAACCGAAGCTACTGGTAGTCCCGACTGATAGTACCGAGGGGATACGTCCACCACTTTTTTTTACCACATTTATAGTGTACGTAGTAAAAATAGTGATGGATATATCAATGTCTTGTAATGTTCCAAGTGATCATATAAAACATTACCACATAGAAAAAATAATTAAAAGTAACCAATTAAACAAACAAATACTCAATGGCTTATCTTATTCACTAAATATTAATCTCAAAAAGCTAAAAACCTAATCAAATCCCATCTATGTCAATTAAATATAGTGAACAGAAATAAAGTAAACATGAAAATAAAATAAATAAAGATATGAACAAAGAGTTCGAATCAAACTCAACTCTTTTTTCTAAACTTGCTCCACACATTATTTTCTTGTTATGCTGCTCCAATTTACTTCAATTAATTCGGCCCACATTGTATTCTCTGGCCCATGAATTGCAGCCCAGTTAATCCAACAAAATCAGCAACAGTAATCGGTCTTGGGCTGGGCCCACCTTAATCATACACATATGCATCGTATGAGTATTTTTCTTTCTTTTTTTGGACATGGCATCGTATGAGTATTAGAATTCTGACTTCGCACCGCGCGTGTTCGAAGTCATCCAAAGTCACGTTACTAGCAGAGGCGAAGCCAAGAATTCAGATTAAGGGTGGCTTTAACTTATTTTAAATTGACAACAATAGATTATCATAATCGACCATAATATCGATACCTTGATTAACGAATAACGAGTTAGTGTAGATACAAGAAATTTCTAAACATTAAATTTATGGCCGGTGCATTTTATTGATTTTCAGTTGATATGATAAATTTAATTTGAATTAAATGATAGTAGAATTAAATAAAATAATAGATTACTACTTACTATTACTAAACTTATAATAATAATGATAATAAAAGATAAATATCAAAGGAATATGTATGTAAACATAACATACTACTACGGAGTAGGACTAAATTATATTTAGAAATTAAATTAAATATATTTTAAAATTTGGAAATATACGTACATATGATGGAGTAGGACAGAATATTGGCACATTTCCTCACTTTTGCTGAATACTAGGGAGTAAAACATAAGTATGAAGTGTTTTTTATATTAAGTAAAACATAAGTATTAAGTATATCCCTGACATCTTTCTCTCTCCTCAATTTTTTCTCTTCGTACGACGACTGCATCTTCTTCTTTTTAGATCTAGGATTTGATTGTGGTAAGCTGCAACCTACTTCTTCCTTCATCCACCATCGTCATTTTGTAAGTCCTTCCGTTCGATCTCCTATCCGACCACCTGCACCTCGCCGGTGGTTCGGTTTTTTATGCTTTTTGTCCGAATAATCTTCAACCGCCGTTCTCCTTTTTTTGGCTCTGTCATCCACCGTCGTTGGTCTGGTTTTTGGGGTAGTAGGCGGCGAGTTTCCTTGTGAAACTCTAGTTTCTCCTTGGTCGGATTTCCGTCAGGTTCGGGTTAGGGTTATGATGATTGACTGGTGGTTGTTGTGTCTTGTGTTGAAACCTGTTGAACTTGGCGGTTTGACCTTCTCCGGCGGCTAATGGGTGGTTGGCGGTTGCTGGGTACCTTGATTGGCTGCTAGCGACTGTAAACTGCCTATGGCAGCTGATGGAGGTGGATATCGGTGGTTTGAGGCGGCTGGCGCTATTGACGGTTGTGTGGTGGTCTACTTCGGCTGCCGGCGACTGATGATGGTGCTGGTCGTATGCTGGTGGCTGTTGGTTTATGCCAGCGGCTACCGCGACTCCTCGCTCCTGATTCGTGGACAGCCGGGTTTTACGGGTTTGTAAATGTTCTCCGAAAATTTGGTGAAGATGGTCGGGTTTCTGTTTGGTTTGACTCTGCGTTGTGCGCTGGTTGGTTGCTGCTTGACTGTTTTGTTCATACTTATCCCGTAGTCGAGTCTATTCGGGTGGGCTCGATGTCGTTGCCGACGTGTGTTGACTTCGTTGACCTCGGAAAATTGATGTTTATTGGAGTGTTTCTCTCGGGGTCCTTTTTTCCGCTCGAACGGAGATTTTATCTTATTCGACGGGCTTGTATTTGTAACGACCCAACCCTCGTTATTCCAAAAACACGACCCAAAAAAAAAAAATTGATCCTGTACATCTGGACGGCGTCCAGATTCCTGGACGGCGTCCAGTATTGAAGCCTTAGACGGCGTCCAACAATTTAGGACGGCGTCCAATTTAACTAACGGGGACTGATCAGTTTTCTTTTACACGTGCACGAAAAACCCGCTCCCCGACCCATTCCAACGAAGTAAATTATCCCAACATATCAATATAAGTAAAACTAAAAGATTTCCACAATAAAAATCTAGTTTTACATCGCGGGGTCAACATATGCCCAAAATACCATTAAGTACCAAATACGAGTTTCGACCACAAAAAGTTTAATTGCCAAACGTCACTAGAGCATGGTGTTTGGGGTTAAACTACCCAAATCTTGGTCGAACTTCCAAAAAGCCATAACCCCCGAGAGCCACTAATCCAAGCGAATACCTTTGCCCATATCCAAGCCGGATCCTAAAAGATAAACAACGAGAGGGTAAGCTAACGCTTAGTGAATGCAATAATTATACACGTACATATATAACCTACTTACTTGCAATCACATACACAATTACCTCATACATGCTAGCAATTTAAATGACATACCAACGCAAGGTATAACGCTAAATCTCCAAGACCACAAGCTAGCACAAACAATAGCATATATAACCCGAACAATATATTACGCCACACAACAACACATAACCATGGTTAACCGATAGTACGGGGGAATGGTACTTCGAATTTCCCATCGGTGTTCCCAATAACCGTTAGTGTACAACGGAGAATGACAATAACCCCTGAGTGGTATCGGACACGCGAACTTTAACCCACCCGTCACATGAAATGTGGTATCGAACACGCGAACCTTAAACCCACACTTCACGCCTACACACATGATTATTTGGTATCAAACACGCGAACTTTAACCCATACATCACGCCCACAGACACACACACACACATATGGTATGGCATAGAACACGCGAACTTTAATCCATACCACATGCTAATACGATGCGGTATCGAACACGCGAACTTTAAACCCACATCGTACCCTGCACAAGTAAATACATTATATACACACATGTATAATCATTCCACTCACCTTGTCGACTTGGCGAGATTCCCCACAATAACTTGTAACCTTCAAAGCGAGTCACCTAACACAATTTATTTCCAATTAATTCACATAATAAGTTGGACTACCCACCAACTAACCTCACTAGTGCATTTATGACCCATTTGCACTAGAATCGCACATTAAAGGTCGAGACCCACAACTAATCACTAAAAGCCAGTGACTAAGGTTCTAAGATTTCCATCAACACATAACTAGCAATGCAAGTGAGCTAGTGAATAACTAACCATTTTAGACTCAATAACACCAATTATTACTTTGAAACCCTAGGTTAGTCATTCTTGAGCCCTCTTGACTCAATCTTACCAAAAACCCCCAAAATCACCAACAAAAGGTTTTATGTTCATCACTAACCCAAGTTCTAACCCTTAAACGAATTAAATTAAGGAAATGAAGATTAGGACTTACCACTACTATCACCACGTAGCTAGCGACTAGATGAACAACTTTATCACTCGAGGTAAGACCCGAAACTAGCTTCTTCTTCCTTTGCTTGAGATTTCTTACACTAGAAAATCTCTCTCTCTCTCTAAACTTGAAGTGGTAGGGTTGAGGTTGTTGAAAGTGAAGTAATTACACACCCCAAAACTGATCTAGAGGCCTTAAACACGTTCCAATGTGAAAATACCAAAATACCCCTTCTAAAATATCTAAAAACCCACAGCTGGCCCGTCAGTTATTCTGGACGGCGTCCAGCCCTTCAAAGTTGGACGGCGTCCCAAGCTTTTGGACGGCGTCCCAATTTGCTGGAAAAACAGGATGTTACAACTCTCCCCCACTTGAACTGGATTGCGTCCTCGCAATCCACGCCGCATGACAAGCAGGAAGATAAACCAATACAAATTCTTCGGGTTCCCACGTAAACTCGGAACCTTTACTACGATGCCATTGGACCTTAAAAGTCCTCACCTCTTTGTTACGCAACATTTTCACCTTTTCATCAAGTATAGCAATCGGCTCTTCGACATACTCCAACTCGTTGTTTAACTCAATCTCATCTAATGGCATCCATGAAGAATCATCCGCAAGACACTTACGGAGATGGGAAACATGAAATGTATTATGGATCCCCGCAAGCTCTTTGGGTAATTCCAAACGATAAGCAACTTCACCAACACGAGCTAAAATCTTAAATGGCCCAATAAACCGAGGAGCTAACTTCCCCCTTTTTCGAAACCGAATAATACCCTTCCACGGCGAAACCTTAAGCATCACCATGTCACCTTCTTGAAACTCGATCGGTCGCCTACATTTATCAACATATGATTTTTGTCTATCTTGCGCCGCCTTTAAACGAGCCCGAATCATGTCGATTTTATCATTTGTTTCTAATACCAAGTCGGTGCTCCCGACTTTCCTTTGACCTACTTTACCCCAACAAATCGGGGTTCGACATCTTCTACCGTATAACATCTCATATGGTGGCATTCCAATACTAGAGTGAAAACTATTATTGTACGAGAATTCCACCAAAGGCAGGTGTTCATCCCAACTACCACCGAAATCAATAATACACGCTCGCAACATATCCTCCAATGTTTGATTCGTACGTTCGGTTTGACCGTCCGTTTGAGGATGATACGCCGTACTCATATTCACTCTCGTTCCCATATCTTCATGAAACTTTTTCCAAAATCGAGAAGTAAAACGCGTGTCCCGGTCCGAAACAATAGTCACGGGAACGCCATGTCTCGATATCACTTCCTTAATGAACATTTTCGCAAGTGCCTCCGACGTAATTGCTTCTTTAATAGGAAGAAACAATGCACTTTTCGTCAATCTATTAACAATCACCCAAATAGTATCAAATTGGGTTCTTGCTGTTTTTGGCAACTTGGTAATAAAATCCATGGTAATATGCTCCCACTTCCACATCGAAATTTCTAGCGGTTGTAACTTACCATACGGATTTTGGTGTTCGGCTTTAACTTGCAAACACGTGACGCATTGCTCAACATACTTAACAACGTCGCGTTTCATGCCCGGCCACCAATAATCTTTCTTCAAATCAAGATACATTTTCGTCGCGCCCGGATGAATGGAATACTTTGACTTATGTGCTTCATCAAGTAGCACCCGCCGGTAATCACCCATCTTAGGCACCCACACTCTTCCTTGAAAAGACAACAAACCACGCGAACCCATAGTAATGAATTCCGATTGCCCCACAATTCGTTCCGCATGCTTGTTGTGAATGTAAGCCTCTATTTGAATCACACCAAGCTTTTCAAGAAAACCGTTAGTAATAATCGTACGTAACAATCCCAATCGTAACGCCGGGTGGTGACTCTTTCGGCTTAACGCATCCGCGATCACATTCGCCTTGCCCGGATGATAAAGTATCTCACAATCATAATCCTTCACCACATCCATCCATCTACCTTAAATCGATTAAATGCTTACAAATTACAACATTAATTAAATTCTCGACGAGATAAATCAACTAATTAATCGAAAAGGTACGAAAGTATAAATCAAGACTAGTGTTACGTAGACAGTTGATTGGAAAAATGTGACCCATACATCAAGTATTTGGGACGCATTTACTGTTAATTGAGGTTTGGGATTTCAATAAATATATTTAAAGCAACGAAACGAAGCGAAACAAACTGAAATAACTTACCAGGGATTCAACAAGTGAAGTTGAGTTGACGGTGAATTAGAAGTGGAACGTGAAGAAAACAAAGGTGATGAATTTGTAATAAGGTTTTTTGTTAAAATAGGGCAAATATATAGATACAGATACTATGTAAATGCAAATGTAAATCGGTTTAATATGAATGGGATATTTATGTGAACTCAAACAAACACACAGTTTGTGTATGAACTGACTCAAAATTTGTGTGAATTTCAGCTACTCCGTAACACAAAGTATGTGTGAGTTATATTTGATTTGCCAATCGAATTGAATTGAATTAAAAAAATAGGTCTTTTTACTAAAATGGACACCAAACATGTGTGACTTCTCACATCAATAATGTGTAACTCGCCTAAACGCTTCCGGTCAATACAACCACAACCAAACTTTCACGAGATTTAACAACCGAAGCTACTAGTAGTCCCGACTGATAGTACCGAGGGGTTACATCCACCAGTATTTTTACCACATTTATAGAATTATAGTGTATGTAGTAAAAATAGCGATGGATATATCAATGTCTTGTAATGTCCCAAGTGATCAAATAAAACATTACCAAATAGAAAATATAATTAAAAGTAACCAATTAAACAAACAAAAACTCAGTGGCTAATCTTATTCACTAAATATTAATCTCAAAAAGCTAAAAACCTAATCAAATCCCATCTATGTCAATTAATATACTGAACAGAAATAAAGTAAACATGAAAATAAAATAAATAAAGAAATGAACAAAGAGTTCGAATCAAACTCAACTCTTTTATCTAAACTTAATCCACACATTCTCTGCTCCAATTCACTTCAATTAGTTCAGCCCACATTGTGTTCTCTGGCCCATGAAATGCAGCCCAGTTTACCAACAAAATCAGCAACAGTAATTGGTCTTGGGCTGCGCCCACCTTAATCATACACACGTATGCATCGTATGAGTTTTTTTTACATCGCATCGTATGAGTATTAGAATTCTGACTTCGCACCGTGCGTGTTCGAACTCATCCAAAGTCACGTTACTAGGTACGTACATTTAAGAAAAATCGGTCATGATGAATTCATATGAAAAATGGTCGAATTCGTGTGAACGGATGGTATATTTTAGCAAAAAATATAGTATAAAATCTATTACACCCGATGGTTTAGGCTCAAACATGAAAATATTATGCTTGAGTTCCTTGACCTCTTTGTGGTTGATGTTTGTATTGATCTCATTAAGGGTAAATGTGATTTAAAATCTTGTTTTAGTAAAAAAAAAAATGCACGTATTTGACACACTTTCCATTTTTTTAGCATATCGTCTCCGAACCCTTTTCTTCGGCCGATATACACACTGACAGAATTATAAATCGTATAGTCTAACAATATGCACAACACATAAGTCCAAGAGTCCATCCTTTTCTAAAACCAATTGGTGATAGAGAGATTTTCCCTTTGACTTATATGCATACATTTGTTTTTGTCCATGAACGATGTGGGATAACTTCCCAACACGCCCCCTCACATCGAGGCGTGGAATGGTTGTAGAGATGGCTGCAAGAAGAAGGCCTGACTCAATCTCTTTGTAGCGACGGCGGCACACACATGGGGCCTGACTCGGACTCGCTTTGTAAAACCGTTTACCTGAGCTCTGATACCATGACAGAATTGATAAATCATATAGTCTAACAACATGCAAAACACATAAGTCCAAGAGTCAATCATTTTCTAAAACCGATTGGTGATAGAGGGATTTTCCCTTTGAGTTATATGCATACATTTGTTTTTGTCCATGAACGATGTGGGATAACTTCCCAACAAACGCTTTCACATCGAGGCGTGGAACGGTTGTAGAGATGGCGACAAGAAGAAGGCCTGACTCAATCTCTTTGTAGCGACGGCGGCACACACATGGGGCATGACTCGGACTCGCTTTGTAAAACCGTTTACCTGAGCTCTGATACCAAATTAGAAAATAATTCTCCACACATTGTGAGGATGATTTCATTGATATTTATAATACATACAAGACTTGTACAATAAGCTATAATACAATATATGGAAACTAAATCTATACAATATTTTCTCATAACTTGTTCCCTAAGCATACCTTGACCTATACATTTAACTTGGTCCATAAGTAATACATTATTACTCTAATACACACACTAGCATACCCCCATCATGTTTGTAATAGTCCCCCAACTAGGCCGATTAGTCAACGACTAAAACCCAACCGGTCGGGATTTCGAAATAGTCTGACCAGTCTCGACTTAGAAGATTTATTTGGGTACAACTAGTGAAAGTTGATCAAATACAGTCAAACTTAAATTTGGTCAATATCCGACTAGTCCCCGACTAGTCCTTAACTTGGCTAATTAGACTCCGATTTGACCAATTACTCCCTATGCGATGACTCATCCGATTAGCAACTTTTACGACTTTATACCCTATATGTTCTCCTTATTTGAGTATTATCATAACAAAGCTATACTAGTCAGTTCACCGCCTTTTATATAAATAAGTATAAATAACTACGTATCAACCACCGAACTATTGGTTGAATGGTAAAAAGTCTCAGTTGGTTTTTGACCCGTTTCCTTCAAAAAATAGGTGCAGATTCAATTCTCGAGGGGGGAGGGGGGGGGGGGAGTTTTCTCCAAGATTGTGCCTCTGCTATCCTTCAGTCTGTGTGGGCCAAGCAGTTAACCTAAAACATTTCGGGTACGCTTTGTGCGATGGATGCGAGCGGTTTCTTCCTAATGGGTGTGTGGGTGGCAAATGAGATGATTTGATGTCAAAATTGTTGTTCTAAAAAAAGAGTAGAAATAACTATCAAATGTTGGAAAATAGTGTTGAAAAGTGTGTTTTCACTAATATTTGGATACAATTAAATAAATGATAAAGTGATATATATTAAGACTAGTTAGTGAGTTTTGTAGCCTCTAACGAGGGCTTTACAACGAACTAAAGTGTGTTCAAAACGGATTAATGGTGAATGAAATATCAAGTCTCTAAGTTGCTTGTTTGATAGTTAACTTGAAAAAATAAGTAAAGAAGTGTTGTTGTCCCACATCGGAAGTGGGAACAAACTTATGGCCTTAGTCTCCACTATATATAAAGCCTTTATGCTTTGTTGAAAGACACACCAAAAAACTAAGAGCATAAACTCAATTAGTTTTTCCTCTTAGCCACAAAAGGTCTCTCTGTTCCAGTTACCTTTCAGTCAAGTGTTCAAATCCGTTAGGGGTGGTCAGTATTTGGTTTGAAACCGTTTAACCCGAACACCAAACCGAAACCAAACCGGAAAAAACCAAACCGAATTTGAAAAACAGTTTTCGGATCGAGTCAAAACCGAAACAGAATTTGAATTCGGTTTTCGGTTCGGTGTTTGGTTTTGAAAATTCTGATTTCGGTTTAACCGAAAACCGAATTCAAAATTTTTTTATATTTAATTTGTATATCTATGTTTTAATGTCATTATAATTTGGGATCCAATCAATAAAATAGTTTCTCATCAATATGACGATTTGGTAGCTCATATTATAATTATGTTACTCAAATTATTATGTTCTTCTTCTTAATAATAGAAGCAGTAAACACCATAATTAAGCTGTAAATATTAATAAATCATCGAATTCTTGATAATTTAATAGTATGTCATTGTTTTAGGTTGTAAATAACTAATACATTAGTAATGCCAAAATTAAACTATCATCGTTCTCAAAATTTTCATAATATTTGGTTTTAACCGAAAATCGAACCGAATCCGAATTCGAATTCGGTTTTCGGTTCGGTTCGGTTTCAACTTCGAATTCGGTTTTCGGTTCGGTTTTCGGTTTTGCCCAAAAAAATTTCAAAGCCGAATACACCGAACCGAATATACCGAACAAACCGAAAACCGAACCGATGAACACCCCTAAAATCCGTCAGTACGCTGCTTCCGACCGGTGTACCCTGAGAACAGACGTCGAATCTGTTTAAGGGAATTATGTTGTGATGCCCTGTACAAAACCATCGTGTACGAATCATCAACAACAGGATCATTACAAGGTCAAATACTATATGCGGTTTCAAAAGAAGTTTGCATTCATGAATAAAGGTGATGTCTTAACCAACATCAAATGTCTTACAACAAAAGTATGCTTCAATGAACAGAAGCAATTAGTAATAGTACGTGACCCAATGGTCGTTACAAATCATTGTTTCAAAAGGTAACATAGTTTGAATGCAAATAAAACGTTTCATGCGGTGACAACTCTAACAAGCGCAGCGGGTGTCTACAAGGCATGACTAGTACAACAGCGGAAACAAGCAACCTTAAGCACCTGAGAAAAACATGCTTAAAAACGTCAACACAAAGGTTGGTGAGCTATAGTTTAAGTATAACAGTATGTAACGTAGGCCACGAGATTTCAGTGCTTCAACAGCGTTTCAAAACAGTATGTAAAGTATATGTTTAACCGTGGGCACTTGGTAACTAACTTAACATTTATCACCCCCTAAAAGTACACTTGACGAGTGCGTATGTTTACGAAGTATTAAACACCCATTAAATGCTAGCGCTGCTAGCCCGAGTGGGGATGTCAAACCCTATGGATCCATATCTAAGATTCGCGTTCACCGGTTCAAAGACCAATGACTAAACGTTACCGAGCTAAGGGGAAAGTTTATGACGTTGTATAACTGTGATGACCCGAAAATTTTTGACTTATTTAAACCAATTCTCTATACGATTTATTATTTTGACACGTTAAACAAAGTCTGTTAGATTGAGTCTCAAAATTTTAGAACTGTTTCATATATTCAATTACCTTTGATTACTCTCGACGATTCACGAACAATTATATGTATGTATATATATATTATAAGATGTACAAGTAAAAACGAATTTCCTACAGTAAAACACTATTTGCTACAGTGAAAACTGACTTTGCTACAGTAAAACACTATTTGCTACAGTGAAAACCGACTTTGCTACAGTGAAACCGACTTTGCTACAGTGCTACCGCATGGCAAAAGCACTGAAAACTCATGCGATCGCATGAGCTACAGGAAATGAAAAAGTATTATAAATACGCCAGTTTTCTCGACACAAAATTCACACCTCTCTGCTTCTTTATCTCTATATTTATATTTATATTATAATTATAATTTTAAATTTAAGTTTAATAATAATAAGGTATATACGAGGGTGTTTTTAATTCGGGTTTCAAACCGCTTTAAGCTAAGGAAATATTGGGTATTGTTCGGGGTATTGTTCTTGAATCCAAGACCAACCATACAGTCATCCACTATCTTTACGTCTACGTAATTTGCCTACAATATTGAACCTCAATATTGAACAGCGAGTTTATAGTCTCCCTTTTTAAATACTTTAAATATTTTTGGGCTGAGAATACATGCAATTTATCTTAAAAGCAATAAGACACAAGTACATACTAAATTCTACACTGATTTAAACCGAAAATCCCTTAGCTTTGGTAACTAGTAGCTGCCAGTACATAGGATATGGACTGGTGGGCGCGAATAATTGTATATGGATCCATAGGGCTTGACATCCCCGTCCGAGCTAGAGCGCTAGCCTTTTAACGGACGTATGTTATTTGAGTTTATGAGACGTTGGTTTGCATGTATTAAAACGAATGGGGTAATTATCATTATAACGTTAAAGTTTAGTTACTAGGGTGCTCTGTTACGTAGAATCTATTGATAAACTTTTGATGAAATCTTGTGGTCTATCTTTATATATATTTATGACTCGAGCAATTAAACCTATAACTCACCAACATTCGTGTTGACTTTTAGCATGTTTTATTCTCAGGTCCTTAGACTGCTTCCGCTATGATGTGCTTGTTGCCTGCATGGAGTCTCTCATGCTTTGTACAAAGTTTATTGCATTCAAAATAAAACTGCGTTGTGTAATAAATAATTGGACTGTGATGTCAACCTGTATGATAAAAACTTATGTATTTTGGGAATTTGCTTATACCTAAGCACTCGCCCACATACTTATAACTTTCTATGTTTAGAAAGTCACTTATTTTAATGAATGTAATATTTTATCAAAACGTATCATATAGAGGTCAAAACCTCACTATGGAATCAATGATTAACGTGCCGCGTCAATAGCGATTTTGACGGGTCGTTACAATAACCCACACATATATAAAGTTTAAGTACTCATGCCTAGTATGTAAAACGTAAAATGCGCATGTATTCTCAGTTCCCAAAATAGTTAAAGTAAAAAGGGATGCTATAACTCACAGTGGAAAAGTAGTAGTAAAGTTGACTCGGGAAAAGTAAGCAAGTACGTTTGTCCAAAAGGTCCTCAACCTAAGTCAAAAGTTACTAAGTCAGTAAATCGTCCCAATAGGTTTAAATGTATGTGAATTAGGTCTTAAGTATCATCATCATTCATCATTTAACAAAAAGTATAAAGTAAGTTTTATTCTAGAAAAGAGTTTAAAACAAAGGCTGACTTCGATTAGTCGCCACGGCCACTATACAAACTGAAATAAGGTGAGACCAGTGGCCATGGCTCCGTATATAAGTCCTTTAGTTTTTGTAAAAATTCCAGAAGCAAACTCATCTTTGTTTGACCGTGGCGACGGACTAAGTGCGAGTAGGTCAGAATTTTCAGTACAACGTTAAAAGGACATAGTGACGTTCGGAGGGCCATAGATCCTAAACCGTAACTCGGATTAAGACGAGTCTTAAATGAAAAGTCATCTACACAAACTGAGAAAACTGAAAATCAACTTTACAGCAGCCCAGGTGGTATGATAAGTTACAGAAACAGTAGCTAAAAGTGTTCCAGTGGGTTCTTGGTGCTTGATGCTCATCACGGTTCTCATCCTAGATGCTTGTAGCTTCAAGTGTACAAATTGTTGATGGGTTTGCATCATCTTAACCAAGGTTTAACCATCATAACACTTGTGTAGGTCTAATATAAGTTGCACAACTCACTTAAGAGTTGTATGTAGTTTGATGAACCAAAGTTACATCAAGATCTTAGATCCGTCACATACATGAGTTCTAATAGTAATATAAAGCTACAAACTTGAAAGTAAACTAATCAAGATCTTAAGTTGTAGAACATAGTTCTTAGTTAGATCTTGAAGATCCTAGACCCAAAAGTCTAGATCTAAAGTTCTTAAGTTAAATCCTAAGTTATAAGACATGAATCTTTACTTTAATGAAACCATAAGTTATGAAACTTAGATTTTCATCTTGTAAAGTGTATGTAAACTCATAAGCACTTGTTTACAACAAAATTAGAAGACCATAAGCTATAGAAACTTAGATCCAACACAAGTATATGAAGTTATAACTAGAAAGTTATACTTCTATGTTCTTGAACTTTACAAAGTTAACTTTTAGTTTCAAGAAATAAGAGATCAAGATTAACTAGTAATACTTGACCAAATTAACAACATTTCAACTTTAAAGTACATAAAATGAAGAAATAAATTAAATCTACAAGTAACAAGTTCATGGTTGTTCATACTTTAAAGATTCAAGTCAAGGCTTTGATCTTTAAGAAAGTAAACCTTAAGTTTACAAACATGGATTCAAGTATGGTTTTTACAACTCATGAACTTTAAATCTTTAAAACATTAAGTGTAGAACCATAAACTAGAAAGTTTAGATTCTTTGTTCTTGGTTCTTTACAACAAAAGATGAAAGTAACCAAGATTAGATGAAGATACAAGTTATAGAACTTGATCTTTAACAAAGATAAACAACAAGTAAGTAATCAACAACAAAGAACAAGTAATCAAAACAAGCAAATGATGATGATGTATATGTATATAATTCGGTTTTTACAAGAAAAAAAGAAGAAGAAAAAGTTCATGTTACTTACAAAATTGAGAGAAAAGATGAGAGAAAAAGTGTAAGTATTTTGTGTGTGTGTGTGTGAAAAGTGAAGTGAAAGGCTAGTAGATAAGTAACAAAATTTTGAAAATGGAACTCCTCCACACTCCATATGGTGGACGGTTTTTCTCAACAAAAATGGGGGAATCAAAAGCAACTTTCTAACATGGGAGAATGGTGATAGCTTAGAGTGGAAATAAAGCTAATTGGTATGGGAAAGTGTTGTTAATATGCATGTAACTAGATTCCTTACTTATGTTAATTAATCCATGCCTCCATTAATAAATCACTAGCTTAAATGATGGGCTTACAAGTCTATTAAGTGTGTAGGGTGGGCTTCCAAGTCCATTTCCAATAATAAAAGCCCAAGTCCAAGTAAGTATGCAATTAACCTAAATAAAGCCCAAGTAATTAACTAGTAACCTTAGTTAATTAAAATGATTAATAATAATTAAATCATGAATGTAAATAATATTCGGAAATATTATTCGTGATACGTACGTGCGTCACAAAGACAATTCGGGCCATGAAAAGTTAAATACGGTAACAAGTAACACGTATAAGAACACGTTTATTAAAACGCAAGCATTAATAATAAATTATTAATAATTACACGTTGGAAAATCCAGGGTCGTTACATTACCCACCTGTTAAAGAAAATTTCGTCCCGAAATTTTAAGCTGAGGTAGATGGAGGAGTCGGGAAAAAGTGAGGATACTTCTGCATCATTTGATCCTCTCATTCCCAGGTAAACTCAGGTCCTCGTTTGGCATTCCATCGTACTCGGACGATCGGAATCTTGTTGTGTTTCAAAGTCTTGACCTCACGGTCCATAATTTCAACAGGCTCTTCCACGAAGTGGAGTTTGTCGTCCATCGTAAGTTCCTCCAATGGTATGACATGTTCCGGTTCAGCAAGACACTTCTTTAAATTCGATACATGAAAAGTATGATGAACGAAACTCAATTGAGTTGGAAGATCCAAACGGTAAGCAACAGGTCCAACACACTCCAAGATTTCAAAAGGACCAATGTATCGCGGGTTTAACTTCCCACTTTTTCCAAAACGGATGACACCCTTCCAAGGTGCAACCTTCAACATTACACGGTCGCCCACATTGAATTCAAAGTCTTTACGTTTAAGGTCGGCATAACTCTTTTGGCGATCACGGGCCGTCTTGAGTCTCGCTTGAATCTGGATAACCTTCTCAGTGGTTTCATGGACTATCTCAGGTCCGGTGATTTGCGTTTCGCCTACTTCGGCCCAACAAATAGGAGAACGGCACTTGCGGCCATACAACGCTTCAAAAGGTGCGGCATTAATACTCGAATGATAACTGTTGTTATAATAGAATTCAGCTAGCGGCAAATGCCTTTCCAAGGCCTTTCCAAAATCAATGACACACGTACGCAACATGTCCTCCAAAGTCTGAATCGTGCGTTCGCTTTGCCCGTCGGTTTGTGGGTGATACGCAGTACTCATGTCGAGACGGGTTCCCATGGCTTCTTGTAAGGAACGCCAAAATCTAGAAGCAAAACGGGGATCGCGATCTGAGATGATCGATAAAGGTACACCATGACGAGATACAACCTCTTTGATGTATAGTTGAGCGAGTCTCTTTATCGTATCCATTTCCTTCATAGCTAGGAAGTGCGCAGATTTAGTAAGACGGTCAACAATAACCCAGATGGTATCGTCTCCGCCCACCGTCTTTGGTAGCTTGGCAATGAAGTCCATTGTTATCCTTTCCCACTTCCATTGCGGGATTTCCGATTATTGAAGTAACCCAGAAGGCTTCTGATGTTCGGCCTTAACTTTCGAGCAAGTAAAACACTTACCAACATAAGTTGCAACGTCCTTCTTAAGATTCGGCCACCAGTACTGTTCCTTAAGATCGTGGTACATCTTACCGGCTCCTGGATGAATCGAATATCTCGACTTGTGGGCTTCATCTAATATAAGGTTCTGTAGATCTCCATAACGAGGTACCCAAATTCTTCCGGCATAGCATCGGAGTCCAGTCTCCTTAACTTCAAATCGAGAAACGAGAATGTTCAAGTATTCATGAGATACATTCTCCTCCTTGAGAGCCTCATCTTGGGCTGCTTGGATCTGGCTATTGAGGTTCGAATGAATGGTGATGTTCAGTGCCTGAACACGAAGAGGTGCCATCCTCTCCTTTCGACTCAAAGCGTCAGCTACAACATTGGCCTTGCCAGGGTGATAACGAAGTTCACAATCATAGTCGTTCAGCGTCTCGATCCATCGACGCTGTCTCATATTTAGTTGCTTCTGATCAAAGATGTGTTGGAGACTTTTATGATCGGTGAAAATAGTGTTCTTTGTTCCATAAAGATAGTGTCTCCACAGTTTTAATGCAAAGACAACGGCTCCAAGCTCGAGATCGTGAGTAGTGTAATTTCGCTCGTGAATCTTCAGTTGACGTGAGGCATAAGCGATAACCTTTGTTTGTTGCATCAGTACACAACCAAAACCACTTTTCGAAGCATCACAACAAACGATGAAATCATCACTGCCTTCAGGAAGTGATAAGATAGGTGCGGTGGTTAACTTCTTTTTCAAAGTTTGAAATGCGGATTCCTGTTCGGGTTCCCAAATGAACTTCTTACTTTGTGAGTCAGCGCAGTCAAAGGACGCGCAATCAGAGAAAATCCTTCAATAAATCTTCGGTAGTAACAGGCGAGACCTAAAAATTGGCGAATATGAGTCGGAGTAGTGGGGGTTTCCCACTTGCTGATAGCTTCAATCTTGGCGTGATCCACTTTGATACCCTGGTCGCTCACAACATGACCCAGAAATTGGACTTCCTTCAACCAAAATTCACACTTGGAGAATTTTGCATAAAGTTGCTCTTGTCTTTTGAGTTCCAACACTAGACGAAGATGTTGTTCATGTTCTTCTTCGCTTTTGGAGTAGATGAGGATATCATCTATGAAGACGATAACGAACTTATCCAGGTATGGCTTGCAGACACGATTCATGAGGTCCATGAACACGGCAGATGCGTTGGTTAAACCGAATGAAATCACGAGAAACTCATAATGACCATAACGAGTTCTGAATGCAGTCTTCATCATGTCGCTCTCTTTCACCCTCAACTGGTGATAACCGGATCGCAAATCGATCTTAGAGTAAACGCTTGATCCTTGCAACTGGTCGAAAAGATCGTCGATTCGGGGAAGAGGATACGATTCTTGATCGTCAATTTGTTGAGTTCGCGGTAGTCGATACACATGCAGAATGATCCGTCCTTCTTCTTCACAAATAAAACAGGTGCGCCCCAAGGAGAGAAACTTGGTTGGATAAATCCACGGTCTAGCAGTTCTTGTAATTGGCTCTGCAGCTCTTGCATTTCGGAAGGTGCGAGTCGATAAGGTGCGCGAGCTACAGGTGCAGCTCCTGGCACTAAATCAATCTAAAACTCTACTGCTCTCGGTGGCGGTAATCCAGGCAATTCCTCTGGAAAGACATCGGAAAATTCGTTCACAATTCGTACGTCATCCACGCTCTTCACCTCAGTTTCTAACGTTTTCACATGTGCCAAAACAGCAAGGCGTCCTTTCTTCATGATCTTTTGCGCTTTCATGCAACTAATGAGATTCAGTTTCGAGCTACATCTCTCTCCATAAATAATCAGTGGTTCACCATCTCCTTGTGGTATACGAAGAGCTTTATCTCCACAGATAATGTCGGCCCTTATCTTGGTCAACCAGTCTATACCGACAATAACATCAAAGCTTCCCAACTTAATGGGTATTAAGTCAATCTCGAAATCTACACCAACTATGTTGATAATAGCTCCTCGGCTAATTTGGTCAACTTTCTCAAGTTTTTCATTGGCTACCTCTACAAGCATACTCTCCTTTAAAGGAACTAACGACCAATTTATCTTATCGCAAAAGTGTCTACATACATAACTTCTATCGGCACCAGTATCAAATAGGACAAGCTAATAGATTGTTGATAGTGAATATACCTGTCACCAAGTCGGGGTTCTCACGAGCATCCCTTGCATTTACATTGAAAGCTCGTCCACGCGGTGGTCCATCATCCTTTCGCTTATTGGGACACTCATTTCTGAAGTGGCCCGTCTGTCTGCATTCATAACACTTTCTCGGTCCATTGGGGTCCGGCTTCCCAGTCATGGTGGTGATCTTGCAGTCCCTGCCAATATGCCCGGTCTTTTTGCATTTTTCACAAACAACGTTACAGTACCCGGTATGGTGCTTGTAGTACCTCTTGCACTGTGGTAGAGTACCCTTGTAGTTGAGGTTCGAGTTGGTATTCAGATTGGGGTTCCCACCGTTGTTGTTTCTTTTGAAACCCTCATGTCGCTTCGCCAGGTTTTGATCATAGGCTCTACCCTTGTGGTTATCCCACTTACGCTTATCACTACTACCCGCTTCAGATTTTGCCTTTTCCGGTTCATCGATGATGATTTGGTTCATTAAGGTATGCGCCATGCGCATTACTTCCGGGACATTGGGTGGCTTAGAAGAGGTGACATTTCTCTTAATGGACTTAGGAAGTCCCCACAAGTACCTTTCCATACGCTTAAACTCCGAGGTAACCATGGTATGACACATCAGGGCTAATTCTAGATACCTACGGTTGTAACCATCGAGATCGTTTCCCACAACCTTCAACTACATAAACTCAATCTCCATCTTCTGGATCTCTGTCCTAGGGCAATATTCCTCAATCAGGGCCCCTTTGAATTCCTCCCATGGGGTAGCAAATGCCTCATCAATACCCTTTGCTTGAGCCAATGTGTTCCACCAAGTTAGTGCGCCGTCAGACAGCGTACATGAGGCATACTTGGTTTTGTTCGCCTCTGAGTAGTTACTAACTTGGAA
The DNA here is from genome assembly GCF_046630445.1 of Rutidosis leptorrhynchoides. Taxonomy (NCBI): domain Eukaryota; kingdom Viridiplantae; phylum Streptophyta; class Magnoliopsida; order Asterales; family Asteraceae; genus Rutidosis; species Rutidosis leptorrhynchoides. The sequence continues at coordinate 106,197,083 of NC_092343.1, forward strand.
TACAGATTCTAATTTCTCAAACCACCTAGTGAGACCAACTGGCCCCTCAGTTCCACTAAAGTTGTGGGACTTACAGCTTTGAAACTCTTTGTATGTGCATCCATTACGAATGGACTGGATAACTGGTGGTGGTGGAGCTTGAGGGTTCATTTCCACTAAAGCTGCGGTGACTCGTTCATTGATCATTTCCTCGATTTGGGCTGCTGTAGGTGTTGATCGTCCGTTGGCCATTGATGTTCTAAACAAAATTTTGACTCAAGTCAAAATTCAGTATTCAAATAGTAATAATACAGTATATGGTATCTAGCATGGAATCAACATAACACATGCTAATTAAGTAACGCAAATAGATACAGATACCACAAAGTCATCATGCAGTAACGTAAATAGAACTCTGTGCAAGGATTAAATAACACAAAGTTCCATTCATTAATAATAAGTTGCATACATCTGCATAGGTTCGTACAATACATAAGGGAAACATAAAACTACAAATGAGATTATATAATGAAATCTACTACAAAAGCCCTACGGTGACGGTGGGTGTAGGATGTCCAATACGTGGGACATCTGGTCCTCGAGCTCAGTTACCCGAGCACGGAGGTCTCCACCTCCCTCATCAGTTCCTCGACAGAGGGAGATGGTGGGGTAGGCGGTGCAGTCGGTATGGGTGGTGCTGGTGGAGCTGGTGGTGCAGATGGTCCGGCTCCAGAAGTAGAGGCTGCAAAGCGGTAAGGCTTACTGATGAAGGGATCAGCAGGATACAGCACAAGCCGCTTTCGGGCAGTAACCCTACGACGTCGACCATGAGCGTCAACTAATGGTCGACCTCCATTAATCCCTGGAATGACGGTACCATCGAAACGGTACCGCTTCTTCAGCGGGGTGGAGAGTGGCTGTACAGGTGCATCATCAGGGTCCTCATTTGAATCCTCGTCACTAGAGTCGTCAGAGGATGAGTCGTCGGATGAAGAATCGGCGGATGATGGGTCGTCTAAATCGGCTGGGGGTGGCTGCACGGGTGGCTCTCCTCGGGCGGCCATCATCTGTCGGTATCTTTCGGGTCCGATCGGCACGAGACGTCCATCAGGAAGGCGTCGGCACCAATGGTTATGCTCATTACGGACTGGACCTTCCCCAAGTTCTGCGGGAATCACAGCACCACCGGGATGGTGCTGTAGCTCCGGAGGTCCTGGGGCAAGTGGAGCTAGAATCTCCGGTGGGTCCTCGGCTCCGTCTGAGTTAATCACTGGGCCGGGTGCATGACTACTAGCTTCGGAGGCGAAGCGCCTGAGTCACTAGAGGGTGTCAACGACGGGATCTGAGAATCGGCAACGATGGCAGGTGAGGTGGTTGATGAGTCTGTGTCGCTGTCCAAAATGATGACAGGTGGAATATCCGACATCTGAACAAGGAAAAATAACTTTTTCCATGTCAGTAAGTCATAAAGCAAGCACGTATTAGGCAAAGTAACTACGACAGTCTAGATCATGTATAACAGTATATAACATGGCAATAACGACAAGTATCATGCAATCGAAAACATATAATAGCATGCAGTAGTGAAGTCATGTAGTAGCATACGGCATATAGCAGTAAAAGTAAGCAGCAGCATGCAGTAAATTCCGCAGAAACAAGTAAACTAGCAAGTTGTAGATTAGTTCTATTAGTGAATCCTACTCGGGTCAGTCCAGACACACTAATGCAACCTAATTCCCTACAACCAATGCTCTGATACCAAATGTAATGCCCCGTACAAAACCATCGTGTACGAATCATCAACAACAGGATCATTACAAGGTTAAATACTATATGCGGTTTTAAAAGAAGTTTGCATTCATGAATAAAGGTGATGTCTTAACCAACATCAAATGTCTTACAACAAAAGTATGCTTCAATGAACAGAAGCAATTAGTAATAGTACGTGACCCAATGGTCGTTACAAATCATTGTTTCAAAAGGTAACATAGTTTGAATGAAATTAAAACGTTTCATGCGGTGACAACTCTAACAAGCGCAGCGGGTGTCTACAAGGCATGACTAGTACAACAGCGGAAGCAAGCAACCTTAAGCACCTGAGAAAAACATGCTTAAAAACGTCAACACAAAGGTTGGTGAGCTATAGTTTAAGTATAACAGTATGTAAGGTAGGCCACGAGATTTCAGTGCTTCAACAGCGTTTCAAAACAGTATGTAAAGTATATGTTTAACCGTGGGCACTTGGTAACTAACTTAACGTTTATCACCCCCTAAAAGTACACTTGGTGAGTGCATATGTTTACGAAGTATTAAACACCCGTTAAACACTAGCGCTACTAGCCCGAGTGGGGATGTCAAACCCTATGGATCCATATCTAAGATTCGCGTTCACCGGTTCAAAGACCAATGATTAAACATTACCGAGCTAAGGAGAAAGTGTATGCCGTTGTATAACCCACACATATATAAAGTTTAAGTACTCGTGCCTAGTATGTAAAACGTAAAATGCGCATGTATTCTCAGTTCCCAAAATAGTTAAAGTAAAAAAGGGATGCTATAACTCACAGTGGAAAAGTAGTAGTAAAGTTGACTCGAGAAAAGTAAGCAAGTACGTTTGTCCAAAAGGTCCTCAACCTAAGTCAAATGTTACTAAGTCAGTAAATTGTCCCAATAGGTTTAAATGTATGTGAATTAGGTCTTAAGTATCATCATCATTCATCATTTAACAAAAAGTATAAAGTAAGTTTCATTCTAGAAAAGAGTTTAAAACAAAGGCTGATTTTGATCAGTCGCCAAGGCCTCTATACAAACTAAAATAAGGTGAGACCAGTGGCCATGGATCTGTATATAAGTCCTTTAGTTGCTGTAAAAATTCCAGAAGCAAAATCGTCTTCGTTTGACTGTGGCGACGGTCTAAGTGCGAGTAGGTCAGAATTTTCAGCACAACGTTAAAAGGACATAGTGACGTTCGGAGGGCCATAGATCCTAAACCGTAACTCGGATTAAGACGAGTCTTAAATGAAAAGTCATATACACAAACTGAGAAAACTGAAAATCAACTTTACAGCAGCCCAGGTGGTTTGATCAGTTATAGAAACAGTAGCTAAAGGTGTTCCGGTGGGTTCTTGGTGCTTGATGCTCATCACGGTTCTCATCCTTGATGCTTGTAGCTTCAATTGTACAACTCGTTGATGGGTTTGCATCATCTTAACCAAGGTTTGACCATCATAACACTTGTGTAGGTCTAAGATAAGTTGCACAACTCACTTAAGAGTTGTATGTAGTTTGATGAACCAAAGTTACATCAAGATCTTAGATCCGACACATATATGAGTTCTAATAGTAATATAAAGCTACAAACTTGAAAGTAAACTAATCAAGATCTTAAGTTGTAGAACATAGTTCTTAGTTAGATCTTGAAGATCCTAGACCCAAAAGTCTAGATCTAAAGTTCTTAAGTCAAATCCTAAGTTATAAGACATGAATCTTTACTTTAATGAAACCATAAGTTATGAAACTTAGATTTTCATCTTGTAAAGTGTATGTAAGCTCATAAGCTCTTGTTTACAACAAAATTAGAAAACCATAAGCTATAGAAACTTAGATCCAACACAAGTATATGAAGTTATAACTAGAAAGTTATGCTTCCATGTTCTTGAATTTTACAAAGTTAACTTTTAGTTTCAAGAAATATGAGATCAAGATTAACTAGTAATACTTGACCAAATTAACAACATTTCAACTTTAAAGTACATAAAATGAAGAAATAAATTAAATCTACAAGTAACAAGTTCATGGTTGTTCATACTTTAAAGATTCAAGTCAAGGCTTTGATCTTTAAGAAAGTAAACTTTAAGTTTTCAAACATGGATTCAAGTATGGTTTTTACAACTCATGTGAAATGCCCCATCCTAATCTATCCGGACGATGTCCATATCGATTATAAACGATTCACAATAGTTGGTTACATCGCGAGGTACTTGACCTCTAAATGATACATTTTACAAACATTGCATTCGTTTTAAAAGACAAACTTTCATTTCATTGAAAGTTGACGACATGCATACCATATCATAATACATCCAACTATAATTGACTTAATAATGATCTTGATGAACTCGATGACTCGAATGCAACGTCTTTTGAAATATGTCATGAATGACTCCAATTAATGTCTCTAATATGAGCAAATGCACAGCGGAAGATTTCTTTCGTACCTGAGAATAAACATGCTTTAAAGTGTCAACCAAAAGGTTGGTGAGTTCATTAGTTTATCATAAATAATCATTTCCATCATTTTAATAGACCACAAGATTTTCATTTCCAGTTCTCATAAATATACGTCCCATGCATAGAGACAAAAATAATCATTCATATGGTGAACACCTGGTAACCGACCTTAACAAAATGCATATAGAATATCCCCATCATTCTGGGATCCTCCTTCGGACATGGTATAAAATTTTGAAGTACTAAAGCATCCGGTACTTTGGATGGGGCTTGTTGGGCCCGATAGATCTATCTTTAGGATTCGCGTCAATTAGGGTGTCTGTTCCCTAATTCTTAGATTACCAGACTTAATAAAAAGGGGCATATTCGATTTTGATAATTCAACTATAGAATGTAGTTTCACGTACTTGTGTCTATTTCGTAAAACATTAAAAAAAAGCAACGCATGTATTCTCAGTCCCAAAAATATATATAAAAAGGGAGTAATGAAACTCACCCTACAATATTTTGTAGTAAAAATATTCATACGACGAAACTGAACAATGCAGGGTTGGCCTCGGATTCACGAACCTATATCATTTGTATATTTATTAATATACATAATCGTAACAGAACAAATTTATTTATTATATCTTTATTTTGTATATTTAATTTGTGTATATATTTAAAATGGTTAATATTCATATAGTCATATTAATATATCCATATTTATATACATGATTGTTTAAATGTTATATTTAAAAAAAAAAATCGATAGTTTTATTATTTGTATGTATTTACGTAACTAATATTAATAAATTTAATATATATATAGTTATATGAAATTTTAATATAATTTTAGTATATGTAATAAGTATATTTTAGGTACAAAATATTTATCTGTTTAAAAATGATAGTTTTGATATTAATAATTTATTAAACATATTAATAATAACTTTATTAAAATGATAATATTAATGATAATAATGATATTATTAATAACGGTACTTTTGTTTAAAAATAATAATAATAATAAAACAAATAAAACAAATATAAGAGACTACCTTAAAGGGCTTTGTAAAAAAAAATGTTCCAGCCTAGGATTGAACTCGAGACCCCTCGCTCAACCGCAAACACCCTAAACCATCGACCCATCAGCCTTTTATCTGTTTTAATCCCAACTGAAAATCTTATAACCCGTATCCTTTTAATCCTGACCCAATTTCCTTTCGACCCATAACAGTTTATTAAGCCCAACTTCATAGAAGCCCAATTATTGATTAGTGGCCCAACAGAAAATGATCCATACAACAATTTAAAGAGGGTTCGGTTTAAAAAAAAACGAGATAGGGTTTGAGTGGGGGCAGTCATTGAAGATCCTCATACGGTATCATCATCCTTCTCGCAACATAAAATCATATCATCATCATCAAACATAACTGTATCACCATCATCTTTTATCTTCATCATCAATCTATTCGATCGGTACACCACCATCATCTTGTTCATTCATAAACAACATCATCATTATAATCCCACCATCAACACCCATCATATTCGAACCTCCTCTTTATCTCACTGTTCGAAAAAAAAATACAAACGCTGTAGTAGGAATTAACGAGTGAAGTAATGGCGGTTCTTGTGGTGTGGATATAAGATAACAGAAATAGTGAAAAGAACAACGGCATTAGCGGTTTGTTCGATAGTGGTGGCATTTTAACGAAGGGAGAGGTAGAGAGAGAAGAGAGAGAACTAGTGTTGGTTGATGTTTAATGTCTATAAAACGCAGCAGTAACCTGGTGTGTGGTTGGTTTAAACTGAAATAGAATAATAAAAAAAATGTAGTAGCTGCTGTGGAGAAGACCCGGGTTCACGAGGGTTTGCAGGTGTCGGTTTGGAGCCAAAACAAAACACGATAGCAACAGTAACAGTATTGTGGTAACAGTGAATTGGTGAAGTTCAAGGGTGGTGTTAACGATGGTTTGTAGTTGACGGTTCAAAGTGGTGGTGATGCTACGGTTTAAAGATGATGGATTGAAGGTGAACTAGGATGATGATGGCGGTTTTGGGTCGTAAAAAGTGGTGGTGGTTGGGTTGTAATCGAAACAGAAACGGTAAACGTGATGGTGGTGAAGGTTGCAACAGTGTTGGGTGTTGGGCTGTGATATTAACCGAAGTAGAAATAGGAACACGAGCTACAGTTGGGACGAGTTGCATAACCCCATAACCGTAATAGTAGTGAAGCAATTATAGGAACAAGTGGGTTCGATGGGTTGTGGTTTAAACTCATAAACAGTAGCAGTAGAAGTAACGATTAGTGGTGAATGACTCGTTGCAGGTGGAGATGATTTGTGGTGGTTTTCGATAATCTGAAACAGAAGGGAATGAAAAGGAGCATGGCGGTTTGTTTATTGAATAAATATATATATATATATATATATATATATATATATATATATATATATATATATATATATATATATATATATATATATATATATATATATATATATATATATAACTTCGAGTAAGTGGTTGTTCGTGGTGGTGTCCACGATGGAGACTAAAACAGGAAACGGATTTCAGAAGATTTTAGGTGGGTTTTGATGGTAGTCGTGTTGGTGTAGACGAAACAGAAAATAGGAGCCAAATGGTGGCGGTGGGTTAAGGTGTTTGACTATGATGGTTTTTAAGGTGGTTACTGTGACAACCCGGGAATTTCCGACTAAATTTAAACTTAATCCTTATATGATTTCGATACGATAAGCAAAGTCTGTAATGTCGAGTCTCGAAAACTTTGGAACAGTTTACATGAATGCATTTGCCCTTTTGACTATTTTCGACGACTCACGAACAATAGTTGTAAATAAATATGTATATATAAATGAATGTATGTATGACAATTTAAAAAAAATTATAAAATATATTATAAACATTAGAAATATGTATGATACAAAATAAATAAGTATAATTTAAAATGAATTTGTATATATATGATTGCTATTAATAATTATTATATTAAAATATACATAAATGATATATATATATATTCAAATATGTTATTATATAAAATAAGTATTACATAATTAATAATAAGTAATGTTAATATATTAAATAAAAGTACAAGTTATAATATAATTATTATATTAATGAAAATTACTTTCATTATTAATATTGATACCAGTATTATAAACATTATTAATTTAATACATAGTAGATAAATATGAGATTTTATAAGAATAATTTATTATATCCATATTATTAATATTACTCTCATTATTAGTATTAATATTAATATCAGTAATAGTATTTTTATTATCAATATCATATAATAGGATAGATATTTAATATCAGTGTTATTATCATTAGGTAAACTACATAAATATGAAAATTTATATAATGGAATTATTATAGTGTTAGTATTATTACTAAAATTATTATCATCATTACTTATATCATAAATAGTATTAAGATTAAAATTTTTAATTATTATTAATAATTATTTATTATTATTATTGTTATCAATATTAGTATTATTATAGTTATTATTATCAAAAATTAATACAATCTATTATAATCTGTAAAAATAAAAATTATTATAATTTTAATGATTATTGTACCATTATTCTTTATTATTATTAATATAATTATTATTATTAATAATAGATTTATTATTATTGGTATTATTTTTATAAACTATAAAAATCACACATCTTGTACGAATCTGTTTTGGGTCACAATCAAATCGTTGGAATTTTGTTTCTTGTATGAATTATTCTATAATCAAACACAGATAAATGTACGAATCAATTAAGTCCATATCTGCTTTTAATTTATTATTTTTTTTTGTTTTCTTCCTTTGTCTGAGCATACTTCTGTCGACACCATTGCTGTAAAACAATCAATCCTCATTAAATTGAATAAGTCCTTCGTTGACTTCATTCTGAGTATCACTTACAACTTTCTTAAAACAGAATCAAAGTACTAATTCATTCAAAGTTATTTTTTTTTCTATCAATGAACTCTGTTCTTTATTCTTTTAATCCAAATCTTGAATTCGTATTTAATTTCAAAATCTATTAATGAGGTTTTGTTAGGAGTCTATTACTCAAACTATCTGCAAATTCTGAGGTTCCAATTCATATTATTGATTGAAAATTTTTGAGTCAAAGTTTGTAAAATAAAAAGTCAAACAAAGTTCATTGATCGAATTCGAGTTCAACTCAATGTTTTAGATTCAATTGATAATTCGGATAGATTATAGAGAAGATTTGAAACATAATTCGTGATATAAGTTTGGTCTAAAAGGATCACGATTTTGATTTCATATATTTTTTTTTAAAACTGATACAGCGGTATCAGGAGTTTTTTTTTTTTTTATTTTGTACATTTTTTTCTTCCTTTTCCTTTTAGTAGTCATTAATTAAAATCATAATTACATTTAGTTTCTAATAGGGATTAAAGATAAGTTAAATATAAATTGGAAGAGGGATTTATCCCCTGGTTGATTCAGTTGGCGGTGTGAAGAAGAAAGAAAGTAGGAAGAAACAGAAAAACGGTTTAATAAAATTAGAATTTGGTTAGTATCAGAAAAATACAAACTGGAGCCGTGGTTTATGGGTGTTTGTGGGAAAGGATAGGTCGCGGGTTCGAACCCTGCTCGAGACATTCTTTTTAGGAAAGGCTTACATTATGAGGTAGTCATCTTAATTTATTTTTTCTCATTATTGTTATTATGATTATGATTATTGATTATTGTTATTACAAAAATTATGATTATTATTATTGTACCATTACTAACGTATGTATTATTAATTTTGTAAAATGATTAGGAGCACTATTAGTGTTATTTATTTGATATTGAGTTTATTGTTATTGATAATATTAATTATTGTTATCATTAACAGTATTATAGTTATAATTACTATTATCATTATTATTATTATCATTATTATTATTATTACTAATATAGGTATATACATAAAAGTTATCATTTTTTTTTATTATCAAGTATTATTGATATTGTTATTATTAGTAAATCATTATTGTCAAAACTATCATTTTCGTTACAAATAAATATTTGTACCTAAAATATACTTAATACATATATAATAATCATATAAATAGTTTATATAACACCTATCAATTATAATAACATTATTTATATAAATAATTATATATATAACGAATTAAGAATAATTTCATATAATACTAACCATATATATACATATAGAGATATATTAATATAACCAAAGATATAGATATTAAACATTTAAAATATATATACAAACTAAATAAGTATAATATATAATTCAAGTTATAATATATAAACTTGTTCGAATATGATTATATATTTTAATATATTTACACAAATGATATAGGTTCGTGAATCGGAGGTCAACCCTGCATTGTTCAAAGTAGTCATATGTATTTTACTACAAATACAGTACAGTGAGTTTTATTTGCCCTTTTTTTTTACTCTTTATGTTTTTGGGCTGAGAATACATGCAAATGCTTTATTAACTGTTTTACAATATTTATATGCGTGAGTTTATTAATCCCTTTTTAAATGCTTTCGCAATATATATTTTTGGGACTGAGAATACATGCGCTGTTTTTATAACTGTTTTACGAAATAGACACAAGTAATTGAAACTACATTATATGGTTGAATGATCGAAATCGAATATGCCCCTTGTTATTAAGTCTGGTAATCTAAGAATTAGGGAACAGACACCCTAATTGACGCGAACTCTAAAGATAGATCTATCGGGCCCAACAAGCCCCATCCAAAGTACCGGATGCTTTAGTACTTCGAAATTTATATCATGTCCGAAGGAGGATCCCGGAATGATGGGGATATTCTTATATGCATATTGTGAATGTCGGTTACCAGGTGTTCAATCCATATGAATGATATTTTGTCTCTATGTATGGGACATATGTTTGTGAGAAATGGAAATATGAAATCTTGTGGTCTATTAAAATTATGAAACGATTATTTATGCTAAACTAATGAACTCACCAACCTTATGGTTGACACTTTAAAGCATGTTTATTCTCAGGTACGAAAGAAATCTTCCGCTGTGCATTTACTCATTTTAGAGATATTACTTGGAGTCATTCATTACATATTTCAAAAGACGTTGCATTCGAGTCGTTGAGTTCATCAAGATCATTATTAAGTCAATTATAGTTGGATATATTATGAAATGGAATGCATGTCTGTCAACTTTAGATGTAATGAAAGATTGTCTTTTCAAAACGAGTGCAATGTTTGTAAAATGTATCATATAGAGGTCAAGTACCTCGCGATGTAATTAACTGTTGTGAATCGTTTATAATCGATATGGACTTCGTCCGGATGGATTAGGACGGGTCATTTCAGTTGGTATCAGAGCGGTGGTCTTAGTGAACCGGGTCTACATTAGTGTGTCTAACTGATAAGTTGTTAGGATGCATTAGTGTGTCTGGACTTCGACCGTGTCTGCATGCCAAAAGTTTTGCTTATCATTTTTGTCAGAAATCATTTGTTTATCATCATTAGTAAATTACCTGCTTATTATTCTTAGTCTAGACACATCATATTGCATTGACTGCATGAATAGTGTATAGAGAAAATTCATATCTTAGCGTATCTGTTATTGTTATCTTTATCTGACAGCTTCCGTAGATTCCTCCGTAACTTATGAGATTTTAGTACTACATATGCATATGTAAATTATGTATTGCAGGATACTAATCTACATCCTATAATCTATTTCTTATCGGAAATCCTCCATCTGATCATACGAGATGAATCCTGCAACCAGTTCGAGTCCCTCAGATTCTGATAGCTATTCCGATAGTTATTCCGACAGCTATTCCGACATAGATGTTCACCTAAGCTCCGAAAACAGCGTCATCGGCATGAATCAACCAATCAGCCATTATCAATTCATCTGATGGGTTCGTAGTCAAATTAATTAATGGAAGCGCGCAGAATGAAATCCCTTCCACCAACCGAATTCACCTCTTGACAATGAAACCTGAAGCGTGTACCCGCGAACCTGTTTGAGACACCATTTTCAGTCTCATTTCCAGGGTAACTCGACAAGATTATATTCTATCCACAATCCTGAACCTTGTTCATCCGCTCGTTCCGACCGACAATCACCCCGGAATAATAGAAGAAGTCAACGAACTTCGCTCTCGAGTAATTAATTTGGAGAATATAGTGCAAAATGTACCAGCTTCAGCAACATCACCGGCACCAACAGTACCATCTTTAACAACACCAGTACCATCAACAATCCATGCCTCAATATCATCATCTGTACTTCGAGTATTATCTTCGTTCTACGTATCGTTTTACCTCATTTATCTTCGTTCGACATGGCGAATATGTAATCTCTAAAGTTTTAGAGATTATTTATTCTAGTTCCAACTGAAAACTAAATGAGTTTAATATTATGTTAACTCATTAAATCTATGATTACATCTGAAGAAAATATATATGTAAATATAATTTCATAAAGATTGTGATTAAAAATTCTTTCGTACAAACTGTTAATGGTGAAAATATTTTAACGGGTAGGTAATACCCGAGGAATATTTAGATTTCACATTAATAAATTACATTGTACATTCTTCGAATCTGATCCAACAGTCATTTACTATCCTACTTACAACCACCGATATACGTATCCGTTCACCGCAGAATAATCATTTTCATTCAATTTCATATTGGGATTTTGATTTATCAGAATCCAACAAGTGGCATAATGAAGAAAACATTTGATAAAGTAAAATTTGTTAGAAACAAACAAATTAACTATGAGAATTTTGTTAAGAATCCACGCTAACCGTTCCTAGCTAACTGTTAATTCCTTATTGTACATTTAATTATCGCAATTTATTTTATCACAATTTAATTCTCGCAATTTTATTTATTGTCATTTACATTCTGTTATTTATTTTACGCACTTTATTTATCGTCATTTAATTTCTGTTATTTATTTTTACGCACTTTAAATATCGGGACACGTACACAAAGTTTTGACATATCATATCGACGCATATATATATTATTTAGAATCACCATAGACACTCTATATGCAGTAATGATCGAGTTCTCTATACAGGGTTGAGGTTGATTCTACAATAATATATATAGTTTGAGTTGTGATCGAGTCTGAGACGTATACGGGTTACGACACGTATTAATTAATTCGAATATTATATATTAAACTATATATATGAATTATTAGACTGTCAACTGTGGACTATCGACTGTGGATTAATAACATTAAACAATTAAAATGAATTAAAAATATTGATTATAACATATGAAACTAAACAATTCTTCAAGTTGCCACTTGATCTCATCTTAAACCTCATTGTATCTCGATGATTACAATCAACGTTCAAACCTTTCATGATTCTTGAAAACACCTCAATCGAGAGTATGAACCAACCGCACTTCATTTACGGAAGAAGAGATTGACGCATATAGTTATGCACCTGAAAATACTCGGAACCTGAGTAAAGCGTTTAACCCGTATCTGTGTTAGCTCCTTTAGCATTATTAATACCCAAAAATAACTTGGTAATCCCTTTCAAAGTAGCAAATTTTGTCACAGCTCCAGCAAGTCAACTTCGACTTTTCATTCGAAGTAGCCTTACTATAATCCTGATATATAAAATTACCCTTTTTATACCGGAGGATTCTTTTATATTCCACCACATTACCAGCAAATGTACCAGCAACCTTGTCGCTCCTTAGTTTAAATTCCTCCGACAAATCACTATATTTATCTATTGAAGTCTCGTCATGTACTCATCCGCATCTTGTAACGAGAACTGCCATACCAATTACCAGGAATCTGCAATCAGTACTTTGAAAACTCACAGCATATCTACATCAACAGTTATATGTATGACATTTATATCTTAGAATTATGATCTCTCCTTCTGGAATTCTGAAAGCACTCAGTCACAAATCAATACTCTGAATGTTGAAAAAACTGAATGAAGCAGCAGAAACCATAGACAACCGTAAACGACCATAATCATCGAAAGTTTGATGATAAATAATAGTATGTTGGAAAAGCTCAGAAAAGTTGGAACTGAAAAACGGATTGAGCTAACCACGAAGGAGAACAAGGACAAATATGTGACAACCCGAAAATTTCCAACCAAATTTAAACTTTATCTTTATATTATTCCGACACGATAAGCAAAGTTTGTTAAGTTAAATCTCAAGAATTTTAAATTGTGTTCATACATTCATTATAACCTCGACCAAATTCCGACGATTCACGAACCGTTATATATAAATAAATATGTATATATATATATATATATATTATAACTTGAGAATATTAATAAAGTATTAAACGTATAATACTTTACATGAACGTATTTGTTTCAATATGTTTATCGATGAAATTAGAAGATAATATCAAATGATTGATTTATCAGATACATTATGATATGATTACGGGTCTATGTTATGAGGTCCACTGTGATTTAAGAAATCTATTCTTTTTGACAACATTCGGAAAATGGTAAAGTGATTTATAAGTAAGAACGTGAAGTGTAAATAACTTAGATGTTGGATATCGACAAGTTAAGTAACTCGATATTTTTCATTAAGATGATTTCATACGTTTATTTAACCTTTGAGCTTTATCCCATGCTTCACCAACAAACTGTAATTTAAAAACTTGAAATCTATTATGAATATATATGATTCTACTTTTCTAAAACATTTTATGATATAACGATTTTCATTATTTTAACCTTTAAACAAAATGATTCTTAAAAATATATTTGGTTTTGGAAAACAAAATTATTATATTTATTTGATTTAGTTTCAAACGTACAAAAACGTTTTCAGTTTAAAAAGAACTTTATTATTAAAACGTATATAACTTTTATAAATATCTAGAACCACTTTTGACAACTCATTACTTAACCAGTATGATAAAGATAACGATATTTATATTTTATTAAATATATATAACGATTTAAATTAATATTATATATATTTATACGCGTATTATATGTACATAGATTTATACTTTTACTATACTTAAACTTTACCTTTACTTTATTTTTACTTTACTTTACTTTAACTTTAATAATTCACTTTAATAATTCATACTTTAATAATTCACTTTAATAATTCATACTTTAATAATTCACTTTAATAATTCATACTTTAATAATTCACTTTAATAATTCATACTTTAATAATTCACTTTAATAATTCAAAAATATATTATAAATAGAATTCAATAGGTTTCATTATTTCATAGAAACTTGAAAATATTTTTCTCTAAACTCTCTCAATCGATTTACATATATATATTTACTCAGTATTATTTCAAGATATTATTAGTATACATAAAGTATTACGTCAGAGTGCTGTCCGAGTGATTTCGAAATTGTTTTTCGAGTGGGATTGGATTAAGGAAATTATGGGTTATAGCTATGGAGGTGATTCGGTATGGTTCATGGGTATGCTCGTGAGGTCAATATAGTGTTTATCATCTCTGTTGCGTCTACGTACCTTTCCTGCAATATTGGATCTCAATATTGATACGTGAGTACTCATAATTTAACTTTTACATACTAATAGTGTATCCCTGACTAGTGCTCGAGTATATAGGATTATGCATGTTTGTACTTTCGATATTGCCTTTAGTTAGGTTATGTTGAATCCTGAATTAGTTATATATGCGACTGAGATAAGGTATAAGATATGCATGTCGTTGGAAAGCTAGCGAAAAATTAAGAACTTTTCATTTAGATATCGAATGATTTCGATGAACGGATTTGAAGTTATAGTCCATCGAATTTTTGTATTATTATTAAAAATGATTATTATTATCGTCGTTCTAGTTTTATCTTATTATGATTATTATTATCTTTATCAATAAAAGGATTTATCATTAAAAATTGTTATTTTTTTTATTATTACTATCGTTATTATCGTTAAAGTTATAATTAGTATTATTATTATTATCCAATTATTATTATTATTATTATTATTATTATTGGTATTATTATTATTATTATTATTATTATCATTATTAATATATATCATTATTTAAAAATAGTTATTGTTATTGTTATTATTATTATTATTATTATATTATCATTAAGATAATTATTAGTATTATCGTTAATAATGTTATAGTAACTATCATTATTAATATTAGTGTAATTAAAACAAATATTTGTAACACCTAATTATTTTGATTACTATTATTATCATTATTACAAACACGATATAAAAGACGATTAAAAGCTATTAAACGAAACGATTAGGAAATAATGGGTAAGAGTATCATGATGAAATTAAAATATTATAAGATATTGATTTAGATAAAATTATCGTTCTTATTATTTTTATCATTACTATTATTATTAAAATTATCATTAGTATTAAAACTATCATTTTAACAAAAATTATCATTTTAATAGAAATGTCATTGTTACTATAAAATATCATTATTATTATTATTTTAAATAGAATTATTATTTTAAAGATAATATTAAAAATTATCGTAAATATTAAAGTTATCATAATTAGAATTATCGTTTTATCATAATGTCATCTTAGTAATTATAAATACTGATATTTTTATAATAATAATTATTATTACAAAATAATATAACTTTTACTTACTATCATTATAGATATTATTTTATCAAATAAATATTTGATACAAACATATTTTACTACGTATAATAACTTACTTTAATAATACCTATCATATTATCTTTATAATATTAAATGAACCCTATAAATTTTATTACTTAATATATATAAAAGTATATTTTATTATATAAATATAATATAAAATTTTATTTATTAATAAATAAATTATATTACTTACTCTAATAAATCTTTTAAAAATATTTAAAAATATAAAACGACGATATTTAAACTATATATTAATCATGTATAGATTTTTGGAAATTATTTTGAGTCAAATTTACTTTTGTTGACTTTTGCATATTAGTCTCGAGCATTAGGATTGTGGTACACTATGACTTGACCTAATTTGTTAGACAAATATTGACCAAAACATAAATATATATAATTAATTTAGGTTCGTGAATCCGAGGCCAACCTTGCACTTGTTCAATGACGTTATATGTATTTTTACTACGAAATACAGTATGGTGAGTTTCATTTGCCTTTTTACCCTTTATATTTTTGGGCTGAGAATACATGCGCAATTTTTATAAATGTTTGACGAAATAGATACAATTAATTGAAACTACATTCTATGGTTGAATTATCGAAATCGAATATGCCCCTTTTTATTAAAGTCTGGTAATCTAAGAATTAGGGAACAGACACCCTAATTGACGCGAATCCTAAAGATAGATCTATTGGGCCTAACAAACCCCATCCAAAGTACCGGATGCTTTAGTACTTCGAAATTTATATCATGTTCGAAGGAGGATCCCGGAATGATAGGGGATATTCTTATATGTATCTAGTTAATGTCGGTTACCAGGTGTTCACCATATGAATGATTATTTTTGTCTCTATGCATGGGACGTATATTTATGAGAACTGGAAATGAAATTCTTGTGGTCTATTAAAATGATGAAAATAAATGATTATGATAAACTAATGAACTCACCAACCTTTTGGTTGACACTTTAAAGCATGTTTATTCTCAGGTGTTAAAGAAATATTCCGCTGTGCATTTGCTCATTTTAAAGATATTACTTGGAGTCTTTCATAGCATATTTCGAAGAACGTTGCATTCAAGTCATTGAATTCATCAAAGATTATTATTAAATCAATTTATAGTTGGATAGTGGATATTATGAAATGGTATGCATGCCTATCAATTTTCGATGTAAAGAAAGTTTGTCTTTTAAAAACGAATGCAATGTTTGTAAAATGTATCATATAGAGGTCAAATACCTCGCAATGTAATCAACTATTGTGAATCGTTTATAATGTATATGATCGGGTCCTTTCAGTTGGTATCAGAGCAGTGGTCTTAGCGAACCAGGTCTGCATTAGTGTGTCTAACTGATAAGTCGTTAGGATGCATTAGTGAGTCTGGACTTCGACCGTGTCTGCATGTCAAAAGTTTTGCTTATCATTTCTAGTAGGAAATCATCTGCTTATCATCCATAGGAAATTACCTGCTTATCATTATTAGTCTAGACACGTCTTGCTACATTAATTGCATGAGTAGTGTATAGATAAAATTCATATCTTAGCGTATCTGCTAAATCATATTTTATCGTATCTGTTACTTTAAACTTTTGCATGACATATCCCGCAAATTCCTCCGTAATCTATGAAATCTTTTGATCTCTATATATAGATATCCTATGTAAATAGAATACCACCCGATAGCCGAAAAATCATTTTATATCGAAAATCCTTTATCCAATCGTACGAAATGGAATTTGTCATCAGTTCAAGTCACTCGGATTCCGAAATGGAATCTCACTCAAGCTCCGAAAGCAGTGTGACCGAAATGGATCAACCAATCAGTCATCACCTATTCTGGATGAATTGGGGATGGGTTCGTAGCCTCCTCAATCATTGGAAACCAGAAGAAGGCGATCCTTTCCATCCACCACATTGCCCTCTTGGCGAAGAACCTGAAGCACTTACCAGCGAACCTGTTCGAGACACCATTTTCTCTCTCATTTCCAGGGTATCTCGTCACGATTATATACTACATCAAATTCTAGATTTTATTTATCCGCTCGTTCCGGCCGACAATCATCCTGGAATAATAGAAGAAGTCAACGAACTTCGCGCTCGGGTAGTAGCTTTGGAGAATATGGTGCAGAGATTACAAACACCAGCAGCAGCACCAGCAGCATAACCAGTACCACCATCATCAATGCCAACAGTACCATTACCACCTCCAACTACAACCGCGTTGTAAACCTCAACTTCACAATCTGTCCCACAAGCATCAACGTCATACGCACCATAGATACCAAGGAGTACCAACAACAATAACTGATGAAGTATTAATTCATAACTTCATTGGAGAAACATTCCGCGGCGATTATATAATCTCTAAAGTCTTAGAGATTATCTAATCTAGCCCTAACCATAAATCAGTTAAGCGAACCAAAATGATAGAAGGAAGAGTAGAAACCCTGATAAAAATGGTGTGTGATTAATAAGTTAAACTTGTTTTACCAACAGCATCAACAGTACCGTCAACGTCACCAGCATCGTCAGTACAGTCAACATCAGAATCAACAACACCTATAACATCACAAACTCCGTCAGTTCAAGAATCACTGTGGACATCATTACGAATCAATAACGTGTATATTGTATCAACAAGTTATGAAGAATTAACTCATTTCCTTTGAATAAATTATATATATATTTATATATATATATATATATATATATATATATATATATATATATATATATATATATATATATATATATATATATATATATATATATATATATATATATATATATATATATATATATATATATATATATATATATATTGAAATAAAAAATAAATCTTTCCGTGCTAAGCTATTGTGTGTGAATCTTAACTACTCGGTTAATTCATATTATAAATATGCAATAATGTACGTCCCTCGCCCGCGACTTAACCATCGTTAACTACAATCTCTGTCTCAATTCAACAAATTCCAATTTCTAATAAATCAAGTATATATTTGATTTTACATTTCATCATTGATGTAACCGAAACTTTTCAGATAACATCATTCGTACTTTGCGAAGTTCACAAGAATTTAACGAAAACCAACATCACATTTCAACAAATAACGAAGTATTGATTCATAATTTCAATATTATTGAAGAAATACTTATGTAACCTCTAAAGCCTTCAAGGAATTATTCAATTCTAGTTCTAACCGTAAATCGAATGAGTTTAATTTAGTATTAACTCATTAAAATCTATGTTACATCTGAGGAGAATATATACATATATATTTTCATAAAGACTGTAATAAAATTCTTATGTACAAAATATTAATTGTGAAATTTTTTTAACGGGTAGGTAATACCCGAGAGATATATATAAATTCACAATTAATATGTTACATTCTTCGAATCAGATTAAGCTAATTATCAATTATACTTCCTACTTTCACAATAATATAAATTCTTTCATAGAAATCAAAACAACCATACTCATTCAAACCCAATTACATATTCTGATTTTAAAATCTCAGAATTCAATTCGAGATATAACCGGTACCATCACTTTTAGATTCCTACATCTTTCAAAGCTATACTTTGACTTCAAAAGTGTGTTAGAACATCAAATGTATACAAACGATTACAATCTGTGTTCAAACCCTTCGAAAATCTCTGAAGACACTTCAAATAATGAGCAATCGAGATGATGATCCAACCACATATTACCCACAGTTATGTACTTAAAAAGCTCTCGAAACCAAAGTCATAATTCAACACATATCTGTGTCAGATCTTTTGGCATTTATTAGCAAAAATAACCTTGCAATTCCTTTGCAAAGTGGCAAATTATATCACAGCTCCAGCAAGACAACTTCGATTTTTTCATTCGGAGTAGCCTTATCATAATTTTGATATATGTGGTTACCCTTTTGTTACCGGAGAACCTTTTATATTCCACCACATTAGCAACAAACTTACCAACAACTTCACTGATCTTGGACATTCCGAAAAATCTTTATATTTATTGAAATCTCATCATTTACTCATCTGCCTCTTGTAACGAGAATTGCCATATGAATCATTGGGAATTAGTAATCAGTATTTTGAAATCTCACAGCATGTTGACGCCAATAGTTATACATAACGTCTATTTCCAAGGCTTACATACTTCGAATGTGAAGTTTCTGAAAAACACTCTGAACCGCGAACTAGTTCTCGAAATGCTGATGAAGCAACAAAAACTGTAAACGACCTTAGCAGTAAAAAGTTTGATGATAAAGATTAGTGTATTAACAAAGCTCGGAAATAGAGAAGTTTTGGAACTGGAAAACGGATTGAGCAAAGTATGAAGGAGGCTGTGGACAAATCACAAAGACTGAACCTGCCTTCAAAGAATCCAAATGATTCAGTGTCTGCTAAAGTCATTAACGAATACCTTGCTCCTAACACTAAACCCTTACAGACAATATTCTTCATCATCCTCTGATATTAGAAATTCTAAGATATCATCGTATCTTTCATTATAAATATCCTCCATATTTCTGAAGATATTTCCATAACTATTCTTATCTGGAATCATTTATCTCTTTGCGCTATCTGTATTACATCAAAAAAGGAAACTGTTTAGTTCCTATACTCTGTAAACCTTTGGGTTTAAAATATGAATGTTTTTGAAGTAGTGTTGGAAACTGAAGCATGAGTTAGTATAATATAATGACACTTGATCAACGTGATTATATTACAGTAATTCATGCTGAGTTTCTAAATGGAACGTAATGATTCACAGATCATAACATCATCATGTTCCATGTTATACGAATCTTGTATTCTATTTAACCTCTAAAATATCAAGAAAATATTTCTTGATGATTCGGCCTTTTCCAAGGTATTCTAGTAATTTGACAAGTCAAGATCGTGCCATCACAATTTCCTTCCTAGAACATTAACAATGTTCATTCCGAAATTCATATCTGTGAATTCTGGACCATTACAAACGGTGCTTAATCGCAAGAAGAAGAAACGAAAGGACAAAACTCCGAAATAGAAATTAGGGTATAAATTGCAGCAAATAAAAGAGAGCATTAACTGTGGATGACAATGATTATAGAAGATAGAAACAGAGACTTTGAAATATAAGGGAAGATATAAAGCCCAACGATAAACCAAAAATTATAAACCATATATATCGATGCATATAGCAATATAAAGACACGGGAGAACTAGAAACACTATAAACCTAAGAGTATAGTAGAAGTAAATAGATTCTTCTGGCGGTAGATGAAAAAGAAGAATGACCGATATGAAAGTTATAAGTATATCGAGAATCAGAACTGGATGGAGCATATTGATGAATACTTTAAAATATGAGTTGAGGGGGAAAGAATAGAAGGTGATGAAACATGACTAGGAACTTAGAAATCAACAGATTTAACTCACACAATGACGGAATAAGTGAATCAAACCCTCTAGTGAATAGGTTAAGCTTTTTGGGATTAATTTAGTCATACCACAACTAAATCAAGTGTGATTAGATCAACACCTAGAGCTATTATTCACCACATGGGTGATTTGGGTTGAGAGAGAATCGGAGGAGCTCACCAGATCTGAGTGTGTGTAACAAATGAGAGGCTTAACCTAAAGTGAAGAACATAAGACTTTATATACCCCTGCTGTTGACTCACCCGTACGATTCATCCATCACACATACGAGTTGGCTTCATCAGCCGTACGGGTGATCACTCACTCGTGTCTTCTCATTTAGGTTGTAATTGTGACTTAGCTCAGCATCAACCGTGCGTATGAGCCTGTCAGCCGTACGAGTGAGGCTTCACTCGGACGTCTGACTAAGTCTAACATAGTCAAACATCCAAATCTCGTTCCTGCAGTTGCTGTAACCACATACAAACACGGATAAGACAATAACGAACGATCATGGTGGCCTGTAAACTGTTGTACCTGCAATGGACATGGGTAGATGTCTAGGGACTTGCATAAAATGCATCAACAGAAGGTGTGAGTTGTAAGAAAACGAAGGAGGTGAATTTATAAGAAAATCTTCGACAGAACAATTAAAATGGACGATCGCATTTAAAGCGGATCCTAATTCCTTTTGTTACCGGAGAATCAAATCTTATTACAAAGATTTTTTTTAAATCCCTTGAAATCTGGAAATCAATCATATCTACGTCAAATGATAAGATGAATCTACACTTACTCATTTCACTCTTCTATGTTAGCTTCATTCGTACTCTTCATATAAATGGATTGCTTATCCAAATTATTCGCTGATGATAAAACTCTAATTTTTAGCCTGTATGCATCATGAAAACATACTTATTATCATTCACGACCTTTCCACTCAAATTTCGGGACGAAATTTCTTTAACGGGTAGGTACTGTGACAACCCGAAATTTTCCAACCAAATTTAAACTTTATCTTTATATTATTCCGACACGATAAGCAAAGTTTGTTAAGTTAAATCTCAAGAATTTTAAATTGTGTTCATACATTCATTATAACCTCGACCAAATTCCAACGATTCACGAACCGTTATATATAAATAAATATGTATATATATGTATATATATATATATATTAAAACTTGAGAATATTAATAAAGTATTAAACGTATAATACTTTACATGAACGTATTTGTTTCAATATGTTTATCGATGAAATTAGAAGATAATATCAAATGATTGATTTATCAGATACATTATGATATGATTACGGGTCTATGTTATGAGGTCCACTGTGATTTAAGAAATCTATTCTTTTTGACAACATTCGGAAAATGGTAAAGTGATTTATAAGTAAGAACGTGAAGTGTAAATAACTTAGATGTTGGATATCGACAAGTTAAGTAACTCGATATTTTTCATTAAGATGATTTCATACGTTTATTTAACCTTTGAGCTTTATCCCATGCTTCACCAACAAACTGTAATTTAAAAACTTGAAACCTATTATAAATATATATGATTCTACTTTTCTAAAACATTTTATGATAAAACGATTTTCATTATTTTAACCTTTAAACAAAATGATTCTTAAAAATATATTTGGTTTTGGAAAACAAAATTATTATATTTATTTGATTTAGTTTCAAACGTACAAAAACGTTTTCAGTTTAAAAAGAACTTTATTATCAAAACGTATATAACTTTTATAAATATCTAGAACCACTTTTGACAACTCATTACTTAACCATTATGATAAAGATAACGATATTTATATTTTATTTTATTAAATATATATAACGATTTAAATTAATATTATATATATTTATACGCGTATTATACGTACATAGTTTTATACTTTTACTATACTTAAACTTTACCTTTACTTTATTTTTACTTTACTTTAACTTTAATAATTCACTTTAATAATTCATACTTTAATAATTCACTTTAATAATTCACTTTAATAATTCATACTTTAATAATTCACTTTAATAATTCATACTTTAATAATTCACTTTAATAATTCAAAAATCTATTATAAATAGAATTCAATAGGTTTCATTATTTCATAGAAACTTGAAAATATTTTTCTCTAAACTCTCTCAATCGATTTACATATATATATTTACTTCGTATTATTTCAAGATATTATTAGTATACATAAAATATTACGTCAGAGTGCTGTCCGAGTGATTTCGAAATTGTTTTTCGAGTGGGATTGGATTAAGGAAATTATGGGTTATAGCTATGGAGGTGATTGGGTATGGTTCATGGGTATGCTCGTGAGGTCAATATAGTGTTTATCATCTCCGTTGCGTCTACGTACCTTTCCTACAATATTGGATCTCAATATTGATACGTGAGTACTCATAATTTAACTTTTACATACTAATAGTGTATCCCTGACTAGTGCTCGAGTATATAGGATTATGCATGTTTGTACTTTCGATATTGCCTTTAGTTAGGTTATGTTGAATCCTAAATTAGTTATATATGCGACTGAGATAAGGTATAAGATATGCATGTCGTTGGAAAGCTAGCGAAAAATTAAGAACTTTTCATTTAGATATCGAATGATTTCGATGAAGGGATTTGAAGTTATAGTCCATCGAATTTTTGTATTATTATTAAAAATGATTATTATTATCGTCGTTATTATCGTCGTTCTAGTTTTATCTTATTATTATTATTATTATCTTTATCAATAAAAGGATTTATCATTAAAAATTGTTATTTTTTTTATTATTACTATCGTTATTATCGTTAAAGTTATAATTAGTATTATTATTATTATCCAATTATTATTATTATTATTATTATTATTATTATTATTATTATTATATTATTATTATTATTATTATTATTATTATTATTATTATTATTATTGGTATTATTATTATTATTATCATTATTAATATATATATATCATTATTTAAAAATAGTTATTGTTATTGTTATTATTATTATTATTATATTATCATTAAGATAATTATTAGTATTATCGTTAATAATGTTATAGTAACTATCATTATTAATATTAGTGTAATTAAAACAAATATTTGTAACACCTAATTATTTTGATTACTATTATTATCATTATTACGAACACGATATAAAAGATGATTAAAAGCTATTAAACGAAACGATTAGGAAATAATGGGTAAGAGTATCATGATGAAATTAAAATATTATAAGATATTGATTTAGATAAAATTATCGTTCTTATTATTTTTATCATTACTATTATTATTAAAATTATCGTTAGTATTAAAACTATCATTTTAACAAAAATTATCATTTTAATAGAAATGTCATTGTTACTATAAAATATCATTATTATTATTATTTTAAATAGAATTATTATTTTAAAGATAATATTAAAAATTATCGTAAATATTAAAGTTATCATAATTAGAATTATCGTTTTATCATAATGTCATCTTAGTAATTATAAATACTGATATTTTTATAATAATAATTATTATTACAAAATAATACAACTTTTACTTACTATCATTATAGATATTATTTTATCAAATAAATATTTGATACAAAAATATTTTACTACGTATAATAACTTACTTTAATAATACCTATCATATTATCTTTATAATATTAAATGAACCCTATAAATTTTATTACTTAATATATATAAAAGTATATTTTATTATATAAATATAATATAAAATTTTATTTATTAATAAATAAATTATATTACTTACTCTAATAAATCTTTTAAAAATATTTAAAAATATAAAAAGACGATATTTAAACTATATATTAATCATGTATAGATTTTTGGAAATTATTTTGAGTCAAATTTACTTTTGTTGACTTTTGCATATTAGTCTCGAGCATTAGGATTGTGGTACACTATGACTTGACCTAATTTGTTAGACAAATATTGATCAACACATAAATATATATAATTAATTTAGGTTCGTGAATCCGAGGCCAACCTTGCACTTGTTCAATGACGTTATATGTATTTTTACTACGAAATACAGTATGGTGAGTTTCATTTGCCTTTTTACCCTTTATATTTTTGGGCTGAGAATACATGCGCAATTTTTATAAATGTTTGACGAAATAGATACAATTAATTGAAACTACATTCTATGGTTGAATTATCGAAATCGAATATGCCTCTTTTTATTAAAGTCTGGTAATCTAAGAATTAGGGAACATGTAGTGACCCGAACTTTTCCATGTTTATATATATTAATTGAGATTGATATTTACATGATTAAATGTTTCCAACATGTTAAGCAATCAAACTTGTTTAGACTTGATTAATTGAAATATGTTTCATATAGACAATTGACCACCCAAGTTGACCGGCGATTCACGAATGTTAAAACTTGTAAAAATGACATGATGATATATATATGGATATACATATGGTTAACATGAGATTATGATAAGTAAGTATCTCCATAAGTATATTAACAATGAGTTATATATATATAAACAAGACTACTAACTTAAGGATTTCGAAACGAGACATATATGTAACGATTATAGTTGTAACGACATTTAAATGTATATATATCATATTAAGATATATTAATATATCATAATATCATGATAATATAATAATTTAACATCTCATTAGATATAATAAACAATGGGTTAACAACATTAATTGAGATCGTTAACTTAAAGGTTTCAAAACAACACTTACATGTAACGACTAACGATGACTTAACGACTCAGTTAAAATGTATATACATGTAGTGTATTTAGATGTATTAAAATACTTTTGGAAGACTTCAAGACATATATCAAAACACTCATACTTAACAAAAATGGTTACAGTTACTTTCTCATTCTTTTCTTTCATCAAGAATTCTAGTCGTATTCTTACCCGTATTATACACAGCTTCAAAACGTACTTACTATGGGTATATACCAATAGGAACTAGCATGGGATTCCACTCTTGATTATGTCATGTATGACTAATCAATTCTAACTTCTACCATGAGCTAGTCAACTAACTAGAACTCCTTTTAACCCCACTCACCACTCACCAATTACCACTCATCATTCACTCCATTTCACTTCCAATTCTCTTTCTAATTCTCTCTCAACACACACACACACACACACTATTATGAACGTATTTTTCCAGTAGTTAATCATCATCTTCATCAAAAATCACTTCAAGAATCAAGCTATAATCATCATAGGAAGAACACTTCAAGAACACTTCAAAAATCCCTTCAAGTTTACTAATTTACTTCCAAGCTTTCTAATCCATTCCAAGTAATCATCTAAGATCAAGAAACCTTTGTTATATACAGTAGGTTATCTTTCTTATTCAAGGTAATATTCATATTCAAACTTTGATTCAATTTCTATAACTATAAACTATCTTAATTCGAGTAAAAATCTTACTTGAACTTGTTTTTGTGTCATGATCCTACTTCAAGAACTTTCAAGCCATCCAAGATCCTTTGAAGCTAGATCATTTCTTGTCACTTCCAGTAGGTTTACCTACTAAACTTGAGGTAGTAATGATGTTCGTAACATCATTCAATTCATATATATAAAACTATCTTATTCGAAGGTTTAAACTCGTAATCACTAGAACATAGTTTAGTTAATTCTAAACTTGTTCGCAAACAAAAGTTAATCCTTCTAACTTGACTTTTAAAATTAACTAAACACATGTTCTATATCTATATGATATGCTAACTTAATGATTTAAAACCTGGAAACACGAAAAACACCGTAAAACCGGATTTACGCCGTCGTAGTAACACCGCGGGCTGTTTTGGGTTAGTTAATTAAAAACTATGATAAACTTTGATTTAAAAGTTGTTATTCTAAGAAAATGATTTTTATTATGAACATGAAACTATATCCAAAAATTATGGTTAAACTCAAAGTGGAAGTATGTTTTCTAAAATGGTCATCTAGACGTCGTTCTTTTGACTGAAATGACTACCTTTACAAAAACGACTTGTAACTTATTTTTCCGACTATAAACCTATAATTTTTCTGTTTAGATTCATAAAATAGAGTTCAATATGAAACCATAACAATTTGATTCACTCAAAACGGATTTAAAATGAAGAAGTTATGGGTAAAACAAGATTGGATAATTTTTCTCATTTTAGCTACGTGAAAATTGGTAACAAATCTATTCCAACCATAACTTAATCAACTTGTATTGTATATTATGTAATCTTGAGATACCATAGACACGTATACAATGTTTCGACCTATCATGTCGACACATCTATATATATTTCGGAACAACCATAGACACTCTATATGTGAATGTTGGAGTTAGCTATACAGGGTTGAGGTTGATTCCAAAATATATATAGTTTGAGTTGTGATCAATACTGAGAAACGTATACACTGGGTCATGGATTGATTCAAGATAATATTTATCTATTTATTTCTGTACATCTAACTTTGGACAACTAGTTGTAGGTTACTAACGAGGACAGCTAACTTAATAAACTTAAAACATCAAAATATATTAAAAGTGTTGTAAATATATTTTGAACATACTTTAATATATATGTATATATTGTTATAGGTTCGTGAATCAACAGTGGCCAAGTCTTACTTCTCGATGAAGTAAAAATCTGTGAAAGTGAGTTATAGTCCCACTTTTAAAATCTAATATTTTTGGGATGAGAATACATGCAGGTTTTATAAATGATTTACAAAATAGACACAAGTACGTGAAACTACATTCTATGGTTGAATTATTGAAATCGAATATGCCCCTTTTTATTAAGTCTGGTAATCTAAGAATTAGGGAACAGACACCCTAATTGACGCGAATCCTAAAGATAGATCTATTGGGCCTAACAAACCCCATCCAAAGTACCGGATGCTTTAGTACTTCGAAATTTATATCATATCCGAAGGGTGTCCCGGAATGATGGGGATATTCTTATATATGCATCTTGTTAATGTCGGTTATCAGGTGTTCACCATATGAATGATTTTTATCTCTATGTATGGGATGTGTATTGAAATATGAAATCTTGTGGTCTATTGTTACGATTTGATATATATAGGTTAAACCTTTAACTCACCAACATTTTTGTTGACGTTTAAAGCATGTTTATTCTCAGGTGAATATTAAGAGCTTCCGCTGTTGCATACTAAAATAAGGACAAGATTTGGAGTCCATGTTTGTATGATATTGTGTAAAAACTGCATTCAAGAAACTGATTTCGATGTAACATATTTGTATTGTAAACCATTATGTAATGGTCGTGTGTAAACAGGATATTTTAGATTATCATTATTTGATAATCTACGTAAAGCTTTTTAAACCTTTATTTATGAAATAAAGGTTATGGTTTGTTTTAAAAGTGAATGCAGTCTTTGAAAAACGTCTCATATAGAGGTCAAAACCTCGCAACGAAATCAATTAATATGGAACGTTTTTAATCAATAAGAACGGGACATTTCAGTTGGTATCCGAGCGTTGGTCTTAGAGAACCAGAATTTTGCATTAGTGTGTCTTATCGAGTTTGTTAGGATGCATTAGTGAGTCTGGACTTCGACCGTGTTTACTTGAAAAATGATTGCTTAACAAATTTTGTTGGAAACTATATATTTTTAACATGTGAATATTATGTGATATATTAATCTCTTAACGCGTTTGATATTATGTGATTGATGTCTACCTCTAGAACAAGTCCCATTGACTCACCTAATAATAATGAAGAGTCAAATGTAAATTGGAATGATTCATGGACTGATTCACAAGTTCCCGAAGAGGAACCGGAAGAAGAGTCGGAACCAGAAGAAGAATCGGAACCGGAAGAAGAATCGGAACCGGATGAAGAAATAGAACCGGTGGGGGAAATAATAAAACGTTTAAGTAAAAGAAAATCCTCAACCAACCGACCAAGGTTAATTATGGTCAATGGTGTTTCCGCTAAGGAAGCAAAATATTGGGAGGATTACCAATTCTCCGATGAATCGGATTCTGACGAGAATTCCGATGATATTATAGAAATTACCCCAACTGAATTTAAAAAGGCAAAAGAAAATAATAAGGGAAAGGGCATAAAAATAGAGAAATCTAATTCCAACCCCGATGAACTTTATATGTATCGTCAACCCCCGAAGTCCTTAAGTTGTAACAATGACCCGGGAACCTCTAAACCACCAGGTTTTTCTAAACCAATGTGGAAAACGATGGCTCGTATTAGGGGAACATCATATATCCCTAGAAACTTGGCAAAACGAACCAAAACCGAAGAAGAAGAAACAAGCGAGTCGGAATAAGATAGTTGTATTCGTGTGGTGTAATATATGTAATATAGTGTGATTATGCTTTATGATATATGTAAAAATTGCTTGTATTAATAAGTATTTTTTTTATGAATCTAACTCTTGTCTATTTTACAGTATAAAAACACAAAATGGATAGACAACCCAATATTTTAAGAGACCTACCCGGAGACATGATTGATGAAATCTTGTCTAGAGTCGGTCAGAATTCTTCGGCACAACTATTTAAGGCGAGATCAGTTTGTATGACATTCGAAGAACGTTCCAAGAATGCCTTGGTTTATAAAAGGCTTTCGTTCGAAAGATGGGGGATATCACATTGGGAAATCCATAAGTTACGATGTGTTTACTTTGACGCATATATTGCGGGGAACCCAAATGCTATTTTACGCAATGGGTTAAGAAATCATTTTGACTCATTATATCCGAATATTGGACTTCGTGATTTAGAAAAAGCGGCTAACATGCAACATAAAGAAGCATGTTATGCTTACGGATTAGTAATGTTCGCTTCTCACCAAAGTGAGAACAAGAACATCGGCCTACAACTATTAAACAAAACGTTCCCACAAGTGACGGAGTCGGTAATTGGGGTAAGAAATGAGGTTTTTAGATTGTTACGGGACTGTTGGACATTACGTAACCCTCGTCCCTTTGACGACGTTACAACACGCTGTCTTATCAACGGCCATAACGGTTATGTTCCACAAGACCAAGGATGGGAAGTAGTCCTAGTAAAACCAGAATGCATGACTTGTTTCTGGACGTATGAATTACGTGTCCTTATTGCCTTTGCTGAACGACTTGTGTACTAGCTAGAATTATCTTCACAACTATCTTGTATCAAAGTTATTGTGTGCTATATTTCATGCTTTATGTAAAATAAGCGGTATTGTAAGTTTGTAAAATATTGTATATGATGTTTCGCGAGGTGTATATAAAATAGTTATTAAATTTTAGCAGAAAATACTATTAAATACGATACAATTTTACACAAGATATTTATTTATTTATAGAATGGATATACTTAAACCTTGCTACAACACTTATAGGCAGTGTACCTAATCGTACAGTAGTGTAGTTTTTAGTAAGTCCGGTTCGTTCCACAGGGAAATCTTTAAGCAAAGCTCAACGCTATATTAGTTTACTTTTATAAAAATACAAATATATATATATAAATAATATTATTATTATAAAGGGGGGTTTTTACCGTTTAATGACCGGTTTGTCGATTTTAAGATTTTAGTCGCAGCTAAAACCTAATGTAAAATATTAAATAAATACAAGACTTTAAATTAAAGCGTAAAGTAAATAACGATAATGAAATTGCAAATAATAAAAATGCGATAAAATTAAATTGCAATAATTAAAAAGTACGATAATTAAAAGTGCGATAAAATAAAATAAAAATGCGATAATTAGAAGTGCAATTAAATATAAAATAAAGGAAATTAAATATGAAATAAAAGAATTATGCTTATTTAAACTTCCGTAATCATGATGTTTGACGTGTTGATTTTAGTTTTATGCCCATGGGTTAATTGTCCTTTGTCCTGGATTATTCAATATGTCCGTCTGGTTTTTGTCCATAACAGTCCATCAGTCATAAATATAAATTGCAAGTGTCCTTGTCAAATTATTATTATACCCGAAGATAAATATTCCAACTAATTGGGGATTCGAATTGTAACAAGGTTTTAATACTTTGTTTAATGAATACACCAGGTTATCGACTGCGTGTAAACCAAGGTTTTACTACTTTGTTAACAATTACACCAATTACCCTTGAATGTAATTTCACCCCTGTTTTAATTATTCTAGTGGCTATTAATCCATTCCCGTGTCCGGTTAAATGAACGATTATTCGTACATATAAATACCCAGCCCATCGTGTCCGATCGAGTGTATATGGTAATTTATAGGGACGCCCAATTGTAAATCTTTATATTAACATTAACAAACTTTCATTTAGTTAAACAAATATAAAGCCCATTAATAGCCCATAGCCTAGTTTCCACAAGTGTCGTTCTTTTGTCCAAACCCCAATTATGGTACAAAGCCCAATTACCCAATTTTAGTAATTAGCCCAACATCATGATTACTTCGTTTTAAACAAGCATAATAATAACTTAGCTACGAGACATTAATATAAAAAGGTTGAACATAACTTACAATGATTAAAAATAGCGTAGCGTTACACGGACAGAATTTCGACTTACACCCTTACAACATTTGCTAACATACCCTTATTATTAGAATTATAATTAAAATTAAAATATAAATTATAAATATAAATATATATTACTCGTATATATTGAGAGAGAGATGAAAAAAAAGATGTAAAATTCGATCAGAATTCGGTTGGCTTTATAGCCAGAAATGAATTTTGGGGCTCCGCGACTCGCGGCAAAAAGCCCTTCAAACTCCGCGAGTCGCGGAGAGGTATTTTCATTTCACACCCTTGGAGTTTCTGGCTGCCGACGGTTTTAATAATATATATATATAATATATATATAATTAATATAATTAATTATATATTATATTATATTTATATACATAGTTAACTTGTAATTTTTAGTCCGTTGCGTCGAGCGTTAAGAGTTGACTCTGGTCCCGGTTCCGGTTTTTTGAACGTCCTTGCGTACAATTTAATATCTTGTACTTTGCGTTTTGAATCTTGTACTCTTGTGATTTCGAGACGTTTCTTATCAATAATTGGAACCTTTTTGATTGTCTTTTGTTCTTTTGAGCTTTTTGGTCGTTTGCGTCTTCAAATCGTCGAATCTGTCTTTTGTCTTCACCTTTTATTATTTAAACGAATATCACTTGTAAATAGAACAATTGCAACTAAAAGCTTGTCTTTCTTGAGGAATAATGCTATGAAATATATGTTCGTTTTTAGCATTATCAAATATTCCCACACTTGAGCGTTGCTTGTCCTCAAGCAATATTGTCTTGAAATACTAGAATCACTTCTTTATTCTTCACACTTTGTACATCAGTGATTTCTATACGGCGGTATAAACAATGGTAGTAACGATATGGTTTACAGTCCCACATGACTATAAAAATTTAGATCCATTAAGGAAATTGGATCTTTATGAAAACATTTGATCTTTTGAAAATTAAATCTAGTTTTTACCCTAGATAAGTTTTCCGGGATAACCCTTTACCGGTGTTTGCAAAATATTTTTGTGGGTTTGGTGGGTTTCAGATTTGAAAATTTTAGCTCAAAACTTGCGGTTTTGTGTCACCCACTTGCTAACCTTGTATTTGGAAAGCAACACGTCAAGTTTACTTGTTCCGTATATTACCTTTCGGCAAACTACCGTCCGGTTGTAAAGGAAAGCGTTGAACAAGCAACTGTTTAAGGCAATGTCCCGTGACATGCTTTTGATTATGGTCTATAACGTGTCGGACGCAATTACTATCCTTGGTAGGAGCAATAGTAAAGCTCACCCTTATAATTTTTCGGTTTGGCACAAAGTCCTGTCTTTGACCATGTTATGCAACCACCGTTCTTACGGTTGACACCCGATTTAGTTCAGGTGACCTAATGAATTCCAGGTGAATTCCTAGGATTTTACGTTCAATGGTAATGAACGCATTGAAAATAGGGTTTTCAGAAAACAAATCGGTTTATAATTTTGATCAAAATATTTTCTCGTTTAAGCTCGAGTTTAGATATCATTGAATTCCATGAGTTTAAATTCTCAATCTTTAAGGTCAATCTCTAGGATTGAGTAATATCAGTCTTAAAAGCTGATTTTTAATCTTTAAGGAGATTATCCTTTCTGGGGATCTGATTCATTAGTCTTATCCAGCTAATTTGCATGGTGCCCCCCCATTGTACGAGATAAATCCTTCTCATGGTTAGGATAAATCTGACCACTTGGCGACCCTGTTTAATGCTGAGGTCCGTGGATTTCCTGCTGATTTTAGTGATGACTTTTCTAGATTTTTCGTCAACCTACAGCTGGTCTGGACGACAACTTCATGACCTAAATCAAGAAGCGCGTGTCTTTTTCGGAAGACTTTACTTCCTTTTAATGATGGAATTGATTCATCGTGTAGATCCATCTCTTCTTTTCTTTCATCGGGTAAAACAGTTTAGTTTAGTCCAAAGCAAAAGTATTTTCAGTTATTTGTTACAGATATATGTGACATATGTTTAAAATAATTTGGTAAATTTTCCCACACTTGGCTTTTTATTTTTCTTTTTATCGTCCTCTATTCCATTTTAAATGAATTTTAACATTTTAGTTTGTTTCTCAATTTATGTCCTTTCCGAGGTAACAATAATTTCGGTGTTAAAACCTAGTTTTATCGTTCATAAATATGTATAAACATGATTTTAATTCATTTAATTGAAAATTTTGAAAAATTTTACTAGAATTGGGTAGTCAGTATATAAGACTAGGGCTGTTCTTTTTTATCAGAGAGCACTAGATTCTAATACAACTACTGCTTTACTAGTATTTTTAATGGTAACCAAGTGTTTAATATAAAAATTTTAAAATCCGAAAGAATTTAACCCCTTCCCACACTTAAGATCTTGCAATGCCCTCATTTGCAAGAAATCAGTAACAATTTAAATTATTGAGGGTGATTTGTGTGAAAATGATTAAATTTTTACCAAAGTTTCCAAATATATTGGCGTTTGTTTGCTGAATGATAAATGGTGCACATCATTTGTTCATTCCGTCTTGTTGTTATTTCACATATATTTTGCATCTTTGTCGTCAAAATTACTTGCTTTTGCTGAACTTAATGCCAGTCTTTGAAAATGCGTTGTTTTACCCTGTTGTGTACATAAGATAAACTGCAAACATATATACATATTTTTGAAGTTTGGTTTATTACCCCACATTCAAAAATTATTAAAATCTAAGAATAAAAGTTAGAAATTATAAAAATGATTACAATATTAACAAAAATATTAAATATATCAATAATTACAAATTACAAAATAATAAAAAAAAAATAAGTAAACTAAGGATGATATTGGTACCAATAGGGGTTCCACGCATAACCATAAGTGCTATAGAATGCTTCGGCAGGGTCATACGTAGGATATGGTGGCTGCATCTCTATCGACCAAGGAGGGAAGACGGGTTTAGGTGTAGGAATATAGTTTCTACCTATGTGTTGGCAATGCGCTATGATCTGGTTCTGATGAACTTGCCAATCTTCAAATGCTCTCTGTCTAGCATTTTCGTATTCCTGAGAAGCTATAAACCTATGAATTTCTTGCCCCCCTCCTACATTACCTTGTTCCTGGTTTCTCTCTACCTGTGGATGTCTACCATTGTATCGTACTGCGGCGTTATTTCGCCGCTTCAACACTTTCGCACCATGGTATACATTTAAACCTATAGTGTCGCGGGGTTCCGGCTCTTCTACTAATAATCCCCCCCGACTTATATCCACACCGAGATATTCACCAATCAAAGTAATAAAAATACCACCTCCTATTATGCTATGTGGACGCATCCCTCGAACCATAGCTGATAAATAATAACCCACACAATATGGTATACTTACAGCGCTGTGTGGGTCTCGAATACACATATGGTAAAACAAATCTTGTTCATTTACCTTTTCTTTGTTTTTACCCCTTTGTGTAACCGAATTAGCTAAAAACCTATGTATTACTCTTAATTCGGCTCTATCTATATCCAAATAAGAGTAGTTTCCCCCTTTAAAACGGTGATGGCTTGTCATTTGACTCCACACACCGTGTGTATCAAAATTCTCATCTATTTTCCTACCGTTTAGTATCAATCCTCTACAATCGGCAGACGCTAATTCCTCAGGCGTATATATACGTAAAGCCTGAGCCATGTCCAGTAAAGACATGTGGCGCATCGAACCGCCTAACAAAAATCTAATAAAAGAACGATCGGTTAAACTAGCTACCCGATCATTCAACTCTATACTACATAACAACTCTTCACACCATACTTTATATACAGGTCTGCGTATGGTGAATAAACATATCCAGTCATTAAAAGAAGAATTACCATACCTCTGTACCAGTAATTCCCTAATTGGCCCGGCCAATTCTACAGCTTCCAAGGGTCCCCATTCTATGACCCTCGGTACCTCAACAACCTTTGAGTGAAGAGTATGCAAACCCCGTTGATATTTTGGATAATCTATCCAAAGTCTGTCAAATCGCAGGTTCGGGTGCAACTGTTCCAAGTGCATATCTGAAAAGGTCATGACTGGATGAGGTACATCCTGCTTGTAGTAATTATCTACCTCCTGTTGTTCCAAGTTCTCAGCAGGAGCATGACGGGCTTGGGATGAAGATTCACCCCTTTCATTCTGTTTTCTTGAGTAGTTCCTAGATATCATCCTTCTCAACATGATTGTAGTGAAAAATTTGAAGATTAACGGTGAAAAATCGAGTTTTTGGGATGATTTTCGTGGGTTTTCTTGGGTTTTTTCGAGCTGTATTTGGGTGTTTTTGTGTGTGTGTGAGTGATCAGTCGAGCAGCTCTTTTATTTTTTTTTCTGGGTTTTGGACCCTCCGCGAGTCGCGGAGGTTTTCACTGAAAACTCCGCGAGTCGCGGAGTTAATTTTTTTATTTTTTTTTTTTTTTTTTTTTATAATCTTTAACTTATAAAACAATTAAGAAATTAATTTTAAAATTTTGTTTCCCTTGTTATTTAGGACGAGGTCGTTTCGGATCGATGTCCTAGTCCGTTCCTCGACAAAATTTTAAAATTTGTCTTTTTGTAGCGATTGTTTTAAAAGCTAAGATTTTTGGGTTTTTTAATGTTTTTGGCATACTTTAAATCAATAAGATTGAAAATAATGATAATAAAAGTTCTCGTCCCTCCCTCGGGTAAAGCAATTTCGGTTCAAAGACCTAGTCTTCAACTTACGACGAATTTTAAAAATCATATTTTTAACTTAATGAGATAAAGTAAATTTTTGTTTTTAAATTCACACAACATAAATATAAAATTCAAAATTAATATTAAAAATTCAAAATTCACACCAAACTTAAAATTTGAAATGCATAAAATTAAAATTTCATATTTTAAAAATTAAAAATTCACACCAAACTTAATTTAAAAATTCATAAATTCATACCAAACTTATTTTAAAAATTCATAAATTCATACCAAACTTATATTAATTTTTCAAATATTTACAATTTTAAAAATATTGTTTTTACAAAGTTTACAATATTAATTTAAGATTTAAATATTAATTTTAAAAACATAGTAAAAATAAAATTAAAAATCTTTTTGTCTTTTTATCCCACTTTAATCAATCAAATATTATCAAAAATATGCGCCCCTCTTTTCGGTAAAGTAATTTCGGTTCCAAGACCTAATTTAACTCATGACGAATTTTTAAAATATTTTGGGTTGATTGATTAAAGATATTTATACCTTAAGAATAAACGTTAAATTTCGCAGTGATGTAATAAATTTTTGAACAATATCAATAATTTCGGTCGCCAAACCTAATTTTATTTAATACCAATTTAATACTTTTTAGCGAACAAATTAGCGTTTATTATCAAAAGGTTAAAAATAAAAATAAAAACTGTACAGACATACCTGTGAAATAGATTTCTTAGTTATATGATCTATTATATTCATAAGATAGTCGGTTTAATTGGTTTTCCATGGCTGCATAGGCGTAACCTCGAGCATTCATTGTCTTTTCTTCTAAACATATGAACGGTCCGTCTCTGCATAAAGTAACAAATTCGGTATTTGAATAGGTTTGATTATTTGAACATTTACCTCCATGTGACCATTTTCCGCATTTGTGACATTTTTCTAGGTGTCGTGCTCTTCTTTTCGCTGCGGATTTTGATTTTCCTTTACCAAATTGTAACTTATTATCTTCGCATCTGGATCCTTTTCTAACTCCGTCCATTCTTTCTCTGATTACTGATACTAATTCACTCGGTAGTATGTCATTATTTCTTTTAGTGATCAAAGCATGTAGCATTAGACCATGGTTTAGTTCACAGGCAGTCTTCATTTCGTAAAAACCTAAAAAAATAAAAATTCAGAATGGGGGGAGAAGACTAGTTCTTTAGGGTCTGCTAGGGAAAGACCATACGTGTTCCATTTTCGAGAACTACACGAAAACAGACAATCTAACTCTAACAGAAATACATATTATCCTTTAAAGACTTGATTCTCCCCACACTTAGTTAGTTGTGGTGTCGAAATTGTGATTAACTTCGTTGTCGACTTCCATCGGACCATGTATGTAATGTTTAACTCTGTGACCATTAACTTTAAATTCAATCCCATTTGAATTTATCAATTCTATCGTTCCGTATGAGAAAACTCTTTTGACTATGAATGGTCCAGACCATCTTGATTTCAATTTTCCAGGAAATAGCTTGAATCGTGAATTGAAAAGAAGAACTCTGTCTCCTTCTTTAAATTCTTTTGAACTTCTGATTCTTTTATCATGCCATTTCTTCGTTCTTTCTTTATAGATTAACGAATTTTCGTATGCTTCATGTCTTAATTCTTCTAATTCGTTTAGTTGACTTAATCGTAGACGTCCGGCTTCATGTAAATCGAGATTACATGTCTTCAAAGCCCAAAATGCTTTGTGTTCAATTTCTACTGGAAGATGACATGCTTTTCCATAAACAAGTCTAAAAGGTGTGGTTCCAATTGGAGTTTTGTAGGCTGTTCTAAAAGCCCAGAGTGCATCCTCCAATTTAATGGACCATTCCTTCGGATTTGATCCTACGGTTTTCTCTAGAATACGTTTTAAAGCTCGGTTGGTATTTTCAACTTGTCCACTTGTTTGTGGATGATATGCGGTGGAGATTTTATGAGTTACTCCATATCTTTTAAGAACTTTCTCAAGTTGATTATTACAAAAATGAGTACCCCGATCACTTATTAAAGCTTTCGGTGTTCCAAACCTTGCAAAAAGACGTTTTAAAAAGTTGACTACAACTCGTGCATCGTTAGTTGGGAGAGCTTGTGCTTCCGCCCATTTAGATACATAATCAATGGCTACGAGTATATATAGATTATTATGAGATTTTGGAAATGGACCCATAAAGTCAATACCCCAAATGTCAAATACTTCACATACTTGGATGACATTTTGTGGCATTTCATCACGTTGACTTATTCTTCCGGCCCTTTGACATGCATCACAGGATTTGCAAAGAAGGTGTGCGTCTTTGTAAATTGTAGGCCAATAGAATCCAGCTTCATAAACTTTTCTTGCTGTTAGTTGAGGCCCATAATGCCCTCCTGTTGGTCCTGTGTGACAATGGTTTAATATTTTACTAGCTTCATCTCCAAATACACATCGGCGTATTATTCCATCGGGACAACTTTTAAACAGATGTGGATCTTCCCAGAAATAGTGTTTTATATCACTGAAGAATTTCTTTCGTCTTTGGTACGATAATCCTTTTTCAAGGAATCCACAAACTAAGTAGTTTGCATAGTCTGCAAACCATGGGATTTCTTTATAATCTATCTTCAATAGATATTCATCAGGAAAGTTGTCTTGTATGGCCGATTCATTCAGAACTTCTAATTCGGGATTTTCAAGACGAGAAAGATGATCAGCGGCGAGATTTTCTGCTCCTTTTTTATCTCGGATTTCAATATCAAACTCTTGTAAGAGTAAGATCCAACGGATTAATCTTGGTTTAGCATCTTGTTTTGAAAATAGGTATCTAAGAGCAGAATGGTCGGTATAGACCACCGTTTTTGCTAGAACGAGATATGATCGAAATTTGTCAAAAGCAAAGACAATAGCAAGGAGTTCTTTTTCAGTAGTTGTATAGTTCGTTTGTGCTCCTTGTAATGTCTTACTAGCATAATATATAGGTTGAAATCGTTTTTCAATCCTTTGTCCTAAAACGGCTCCCATTGCAAAATCACTTGCATCGCACATTAGTTCAAATGGTAGATTCCAATTTGGTGTTATCATGATCGGCGCATTAGTGAGTTTTTCTTTAAGAATATTAAAAGATTTGATACACTCATCTGTAAAGATGAATGGCGCATCCTTTTCTAGGAGTTTATTCATAGGAGTGGCAATTTTAGAAAAATCTTTTATGAAACGTCGGTAAAAACCGGCATGCCCTAGAAAACTCCTAACTCCTCTAACATTGGTGGGATGTGGAAGTTTAGCAATTACATCTACTTTAGCTCTATCCACTTCAATTCCTTCTTTTGAAATTTTATGTCCAAGAACGATGCCTTCTTTAACCATGAAATGGCATTTCTCCCAATTGAGTACTAGATTTGATTTTTCGCATCTAATTAGCATTCGTTCCAGATTAAATAGACATGATTTAAATGTATCACCGAAGACTGAAAAGTCATCCATGAATACTTCCATGCATTCTTCTATCATGTCATGAAATATCGCCATCATACACCTTTGAAAGGTTGCAGGGGCGTTGCAAAGTCCAAATGGCATGCGTTTGTAAGCAAAAGTACCATAAGGGCACGTGAATGTGGTTTTCTCTTGATCTTCGGGTGCTATTGGAATTTGAAAATATCCGGAAAATCCATCTAGAAAACAATAGTAACTATTTCCGGCTAATCTTTCCAACATTTGATCTATGAAAGGTAAGGGAAAGTGATCTTTTCTGGTGGCGTCATTTAATTTTCTATAATCAATACATACACGCCATCCTGTTACAGTCCTAGTAGGAATAAGCTCATTTTTCTCATTTGTAATGACAGTCATGCCACCCTTCTTCGGCACGCATTGAACTGGGCTTACCCATGGACTATCAGAGATTGGATAAATTAAACCTGCATCTAGCAGTTTAATAATCTCTTTCTTAACTACATCTTGCATATTAGGATTTAGTCTTCGTTGGCGTTGCACATAAGTTTTATGACCTTCTTCCATAAGGATTTTATGTGTGCAATACGAAGGACTTATTCCTTTAATATCATGAATCTTCCATGCAATGGCTGGTTTATGAGCTTTCAACACAGAAATGAGTTGTGATTTCTCATTTTCAGTAAGAGAAGACGATATTATTACAGGTAATTCAGATTCACCATGTAAATAAGCGTATTCCAAATGGTTTGGAAGTGGCTTTAACTCTAATTTCGGAGGTTCTTCTATCGATGATTTATATCGATATCTGTCTTCTTCTTTTAGCATTTGAATTTCTTCTGTTGTTGGTTCATATCCATTAGCTATAAGTGTAGCTAACATTTCAGCTTCATCAATTGGTTCATTACCTTCTCCTAAAGAACATTCTCCTGTTCCTTGTAATTCTGGAAATTCTTTTAATAATTCTGCATGTGCATCTATAGTTTGAATATAATAACATGTATCATCTGCAGATTGTGGTTGTTGCATTGCTCTATCAACTGAAAAGGTAACACTCTCATCCTCTATACTTAGGGTCAGTTTCTTACCGAACACGTCTATCATTGCTTTAGCCGTGTTTAAGAATGGTCTTCCTAATATGAGAGGAACTTGAGAATCTTCTTCCATGTCTAAAACAACAAAATCTACTGGGAATACTAAATTACCAACTTTAACTAGCATGTTCTCCATTATCCCTCTAGGATATTTTATTGATCTATCGGCTAGTTGTATGCTTATTCTGGTTGGTTTCAATTCTCCAAGGTCTAGTTTAGCGTATAGTGAATACGGCATTAGATTTATACTAGCACCTAAATCTGCTAATGCTTCTATTGAACTAAGACTACCCAGAAAACATGGAATTGTGAAACTTCCTGGATCAGATAGTTTTTCTGGTATCTTATTCAACAGCACTGCTGAACAATTAGCATTCATAGTAACAGCCGAGAGTTCTTCCATTTTCTTTCTATTCGTGATTAGATCTTTCAAGAATTTAGCATATCTTGGCATTCCTGAAATCACATCAATGAAAGGAAGATTTACATTTATCTGTTTAAACATATCCAAGAATTTGGATTGCTCGGCTTCAAGTTTCTCTTTCTTCATTTTACTCGGATAAGGAAGAGGTGGTTGGTATGGTTTAACATAAGGTTTATCCTTAACTGTGTTATCTTCATTAACCTTTTCAACTACCGGTTCTTTTTCCTTATCTTGATCAGGTTGTGGTTCTTGTGGAGTAGGAATAGTTTCATCAGAAGTTACAGGTATTTCAGGTGGTTTAAGTGTTGTTCCACTTCTTGTGGTAATAGCTTTAGCTGTTTCATTCCGGGGGTTAGCATTTGTATCGCTTGGTAGACTTCCCGGTTTTCTTTCACCTATTAACCTTGCTAGGTTACTCACTTCTTGTTCCAGATTTTGAATAGAAGCTTGTTGATTTCTAAATGCTTGAGCATTTTGTTCATTGGTTTGTTTTTGAGATGTGAAAAACTGCGTTTGAGTTTCAACTAGCTTCGTCATCATTTCTTCTAAATTCGGCTTTTTATCATCGGTTTGTTGTGGTGGTTTGTTTTGAAAATTAGGTCTTTGCTGATTGTAAGTATTATTGGATACTTGTTGATTGCTAGGACCTTGTTGGTTGTTGTATGGAATATTTCGGTTATAATTCTGGTTTTGATTGTAAATCGGTCTTGGCGGTTGATAATTATTCTGATAATTATTTCCAGGCCTTTGGTTTATGTATGAAATATTCTCTCTTTGTTCCATTGTTAATTCAATACTGAGACAATCTTTTGTCAAATGTGGTCCTCCACACTGCTCACAACTAATTCGTATTGCATGAATATCCTTAGTCATCTTTTCCATTCGTCTCTCGAAAGCATCTATCTTTGCTGAAATGGAATCTAAGTCATGGCTAGAATCGGCTCTCGCTGCTTTAGATGATCTAATGATGTCTTTTTCTTGGTGCCACTCATGTGAGTGGGAAGCAGTATTATCAATAATTTTGTAAGCATCAGTTTCGGTTTTCTTCATAATAGAACCACCAGCTGCTATATCTATATCTTTTCTTGTAGTGATGTCGCATCCTTGGTAGAATATTTGTACTATTTGACAGGTGTCTAAACCATGTTGCGGACATCCTCTTAATAACTTTCCATATCTTGTCCACGCCTCATATAGAGTTTCATTTGGCTTCTGTGTGAACGTAACAATTTCTGCTTGAAGTCTTACGGCTTTAGATGCAGGAAAAAATTGTTTAAGAAATTTGTCAACTAAAACATCCCATGTATCGATCGCCCCTTCAGGTAACGATTCCAACCAATCTTTGGCTTCTCCCTTTAAAGTCCAGGGAAATAACATGAGATATATTTGTTCATCCTCCACTTCTCGGATTTTAAATAGTGTGCAGATCCTATTAAAGGTACGTAGATGTTCATTTGGATCTTCCTTCGGCGCACCACTAAATTGGCATTGATTAGTCACCATGTGTAGAATTTGTCCTTTGATTTCATAATCTGGCGCATTAATGTCTGGATGAGTAATTGCGTGACCTTGGCCAGTGCGTTTAGCTCTCATTCGGTCTTCCATACTTAAAGGTTCCAGATTCTCCATAATTGAATTTGTTGAATCGGTATCACTAGATGCTTCAGATTTAATAGTTCGTTCCTCAACAATCTCTGTTTGAATGATTGGTGGTTCCGGAGGAAAGTTT
The DNA here is from genome assembly GCF_046630445.1 of Rutidosis leptorrhynchoides. NCBI lineage: Eukaryota > Viridiplantae > Streptophyta > Magnoliopsida > Asterales > Asteraceae > Rutidosis > Rutidosis leptorrhynchoides. The sequence continues at coordinate 106,240,266 of NC_092343.1, forward strand.
AATGGTTCAGGATCTATGAACCGTTCCTGAATATTTTCTGGATTCTCAATTGTGAGGTTTGTTTCAAAAAATGGATTATCGGAAATTTGAACTGAAGTACTTGGTCGACTGGATGACGATTCTAAAGAAAAATCAACGGCGGTTATATTTGTTAAACGATGTCTTGATCGAGTTACAGGTGGTGAACGTACAAAAGGTGATGAACGTCTTGCTCGGTGCATTCACTGAATATCCTATTAGTTTTTAAAAGGAAAGAAAAATTATAATAAGTTATCCAATCAATAGACTTTTCTGATTTTGCCCACGTTTCGAATAGCCAAAAGATGCAGCAGAGGGGCAGGATTCGTTTGGTCTCAATATAATTGAGGACTGTTTGGCTCCAATAACCCGGTCCACGTACAAATCCAACTATTACTACGAACCAGAAAATTTTGATGTCTATCAATTTAACTACTTAAAATAAATTTTCGTAATTTTAAGAAATTTAGATAAGAAGTAGAAAAAAAAATTCTATGTCCTAAAACTAGAATAGCGAGAAATAAGAGAGAAAAAGATTGCGCGTCGAAAAATGTCGAAAAAGAAAAAAAATGGTTGAAAAATAAAAGGTGACGGAAAAATAAAAGAAACTTATAAAAACTTAAAAATACTTAACTAATTTAACCTTATTACTACAACTAACTTAAAATTATAATCGCAAATTGAAATTACTAATTGGAATGATAATTGGTACATAGTAAAAGGTCTCTAAAAATATTAAAGCTTACAGGAAAAACTAAATCCCAAATGGAAATAACTTAAAAAGAAACTAAAACTTAAAAAGACGTCGCAAAATTCTAAAGCGCCTAAATCTTAATCTAAAGAAAAAGCACTTAAGGAATTCTACGGCAAAGCCTAAAAATCTAGGAGTAAAAATAACTATAGTAAAAAACTAAGTTTAAAATTAAATATGAGCTAAAAAATACAAATATTACGCTACAACGATTAAAAAGGTACAAAATATAAAAATATACAAAAAGTTGTAAAAGGTACAATTTTTATAAAAATATTATTTTTATATTATTTATTTAATAAAACTACTAATTTTATAATTTTAATAAAACAAATTAAACAAAATACATATATAAAGTAAAAAGTAAAAATAAAACTAAAATTAATAATAATAATAATAATTAAGTAATTAATAATAATAATAATAAATTAAAACCCGTGATTAGGGTTTTGTCCGTGTGTCAGAGGGCCTCCGCGAGTCGCGGCAAATGAAGAGGAAAACCCCGCGAGTCGCGGGGTTCAGGAATTCAGTTGACAGGTTTTGTTTTTACGCGTTTTCTTTATTTATTTTTTTTTTTTATTATTTTCTGTTTTCTGTTTTTAATTTAAATAAACGATTTTTAATAAAATTTATATTTTTATAAATTAAAATAAAGATAAAGAAACTTATAAAACTTAAATATTTAACAAAATCCTAAAAATACTTATATTTTTGTTTTTCTTTTTATATTTTTGAATGATTAAAACGTAATTTTTACAAAAACGACTTTTAATAAAAGTAAATAAAAATCTTTATATTAGCGTTGCGCTTCCGGCTTTTAAGAGTTGTTCCCCGGCAGCGGCGCCAAAAATACTTGATGTTTCGCGAGGTGTATATAAAATAGTTATTAAATTTTAGCAGAAAATACTATTAAATACGATACAATTTTACACAAGATATTTATTTATTTATAGAATGGATATACTTAAACCTTGCTACAACACTTATAGGCAGTGTACCTAATCGTACAGTAGTGTAGTTTTTAGTAAGTCCGGTTCGTTCCACAGGGAAATCTTTAAGCAAAGCTCAACGCTATATTAGTTTACTTTTATAAAAATACAAATATATATATATAAATAATATTATTATTATAAGGGGGGTTTTTACCGTTTAATGACCGGTTTGTCGATTTTAAGATTTTAGTCGCAGCTAAAACCTAATGTAAAATATTAAATAAATACAAGACTTTAAATTAAAGCGTAAAGTAAATAACGATAATGAAATTGCAAATAATAAAAATGCGATAAAATTAAATTGCAATAATTAAAAAGTACGATAATTAAAAGTGCGATAAAATAAAATAAAAATGCGATAATTAGAAGTGCAATTAAATATAAAATAAAGGAAATTAAATATGAAATAAAAGAATTATGCTTATTTAAACTTCCGTAATCATGATGTTTGACGTGTTGATTTTAGTTTTATGCCCATGGGTTAATTGTCCTTTGTCCTGGATTATTCAATATGTCCGTCTGGTTTTTGTCCATAACAGTCCATCAGTCATAAATATAAATTGCAAGTGTCCTTGTCAAATTATTATTATACCCGAAGATAAATATTCCAACTAATTGGGGATTCGAATTGTAACAAGGTTTTAATACTTTGTTTAATGAATACACCAGGTTATCGACTGCGTGTAAACCAAGGTTTTACTACTTTGTTAACAATTACACCAATTACCCTTGAATGTAATTTCACCCCTGTTTTAATTATTCTAGTGGCTATTAATCCATTCCCGTGTCCGGTTAAATGAACGATTATTCGTACATATAAATACCCAGCCCATCGTGTCCGATCGAGTGTATATGGTAATTTATAGGGACGCCCAATTGTAAATCTTTATATTAACATTAACAAACTTTCATTTAGTTAAACAAATATAAAGCCCATTAATAGCCCATAGCCTAGTTTCCACAAGTGTCGTTCTTTTGTCCAAACCCCAATTATGGTACAAAGCCCAATTACCCAATTTTAGTAATTAGCCCAACATCATGATTACTTCGTTTTAAACAAGCATAATAATAACTTAGCTACGAGACATTAATATAAAAAGGTTGAACATAACTTACAATGATTAAAAATAGCGTAGCGTTACACGGACAGAATTTCGACTTACACCCTTACAACATTTGCTAACATACCCTTATTATTAGAATTATAATTAAAATTAAAATATAAATTATAAATATAAATATATATTACTCGTATATATTGAGAGAGAGATGAAAAAAAAGATGTAAAATTCGATCAGAATTCGGTTGGCTTTATAGCCAGAAATGAATTTTGGGGCTCCGCGACTCGCGGCAAAAAGCCCTTCAAACTCCGCGAGTCGCGGAGAGGTATTTTCATTTCACACCCTTGGAGTTTCTGGCTGCCGACGGTTTTAATAATATATATATATAATATATATATAATTAATATAATTAATTATATATTATATTATATTTATATACATAGTTAACTTGTAATTTTTAGTCCGTTGCGTCGAGCGTTAAGAGTTGACTCTGGTCCCGGTTCCGGTTTTTTGAACGTCCTTGCGTACAATTTAATATCTTGTACTTTGCGTTTTGAATCTTGTACTCTTGTGATTTCGAGACGTTTCTTATCAATAATTGGAACCTTTTTGATTGTCTTTTGTTCTTTTGAGCTTTTTGGTCGTTTGCGTCTTCAAATCGTCGAATCTGTCTTTTGTCTTCACCTTTTATTATTTAAACGAATATCACTTGTAAATAGAACAATTGCAACTAAAAGCTTGTCTTTCTTGAGGAATAATGCTATGAAATATATGTTCGTTTTTAGCATTATCAGTATAAAAGTTTGAACGCGAAATATTATTATAATCAGTTTTTCATATAGAATTGTAGTAGTTGAATTGTATATTAGCTACTAAGTATGAACTTAACGGGTAGGTACTACCCGAATTTAAACTTATAAAACGCTAATCTGAAGAAAAAGCTTTTATAAATGAGTTCATATTATGCTACGAAATACTATTAACTACTCTTAATATTCTGTATGATTAACTTGTTCCATTTGACTATTTTGAAGGAAATGGCACCGACTACTCGACACACCGTGAATATGAATGAAGAGGAATTCCGTACTTTTCTAGCTTCAAACATAGCCGCAGTACAGGCTGCGCTACATACCAACAATAACCTTGGATCTAGCAGTACAGGAAATCGTGTAGGATGCACCTACAAAGAATTCACTGCCTGCAAACCTTTGGAATTTGATGGAACCGAAGGACCGATCGGATTGAAACGGTGGACCGAGAAGGTCGAATCGGTGTTTGCCATAAGTAAGTGTACTGAAGAGGACAAAGTAAAGTACGCTACACATACCTTCACAGGTTCTGCGTTAACATGGTGGAATACCTATCTAGAGCAAGTGGGACAAGACGATGCGTACGCACTACCGTGGTCAGCATTCAAGCACTTGATGAACGAGAAGTACCGTCCCAGAACCGAGGTCAATAAGCTCAAGACAGAACTTAGAGGGTTACGAACCCAAGGATTTGATATTACCACATACGAAAGACGATTCACAGAACTGTGCCTATTGTGTCCGGGAGCATTCGAAGATGAGGAAGAGAAGATCGACGCGTTTGTGAAAGGATTACCGGAAAGAATCCAAGAAGATATAATTTCACACGAGCCCGCCTCCATACAACAGGCATGTAGAATGGCTCACAAACTAGTGAACCAGATTGAGGAAAGAATTAAAGAACAGACGGCTGAAGAGGCCAATGTGAAGCAAGTCAAAAGAAAGTGGGAGGAAAACGGTGATAAGAATCACCAATACAATAACAACAGCAATTACAATAATAATCGCAACAATTATCCCAACAATCGCAACATCAATCGCAACTACAACAAACGGCCCAACAACAACAACAACAACAACAACAACAGCAACTACAACAATCATCCCAACAACAATAACAACCGCAACAACAACAACAATCAGAAGCAGCTATGCCAAAGGTGTGAAAAGTATCACTCGGGGTTCTGCACCAAATTTTGCAACAAGTGTAAAAGAAATGGTCATAGCGCGGCGAAGTGTAAGGTCTACGGACCAGGGGTTAATAGAACGAAAGGAACAAATGGTGTCGGAACGAGTAATGGCGGAGCAAGTAGTGTCGGAGCAAGTTATGCCAATGTAGTTTGTTATAAATGTGGAAAACTGGGCCACATTATTAGAAATTGCCCGAACCAGGAGAACACGAATGGACAAGGCCGCGGAAGAGTTTTCAATATAAATGCGGCAGAGGCACAGGAAGACCCGGAGCTTGTTACGGGTACGTTTCTTATTGATAATAAATCTGCTTACGTTTTATTTGATTCGGGTGCGGATAGAAGCTATATGAGTAGAGATTTTTGTGCTAAATTAAGTTGTCCATTGACTCCTTTGGATAGTAAATTTTTACTCGAATTAGCAAATGGTAAATTAATTTCAGCAGATAATATATGTCGAAATCGAGAAATTAAACTGGTTAGCGAAACATTTAAGATTGACTTGATACCAGTAGAGTTAGGGAGTTTTGATGTGATAATCGGTATGGACTGGTTGAAAGAAGTGAAAGCAGAGATCGTTTGTTACAAAAATGCAATTCGCATTATACGAGAAAAAGGAAAATCCTTAATGGTGTACGGAGAAAAGGGCAACACGAAGCTACATCTTATTAGTAATTTGAAGGCACAAAAACTAATAAGAAAAGATTGCTATGCTGTTCTAGCACACGTCGAGAAAGTGCAAACTGAAGAAAAGAGCATCAATGATATTCCCGTCGCAAAAGAATTTCCCGATGTATTTCTGAAAGAATTACCGGGATTACCCCCACATCGATCCGTTGAATTTCAAATAGATCTTGTACCAGGAGCTGCACCAATAGCTCGTGCTCCTTACAGACTCGCACCCAGCGAGATGAAAGAACTGCAAAGCCAATTACAAGAACTTTTAGAGCATGGTTTCATTCTACCAAGCACATCACCGTGGGGAGCTCCTGTTTTGTTTGTCAAGAAGAAAGATGGTACATTCAGGTTGTGTATCGACTACCGAGAGTTGAACAAACTTACCATCAAGAACCGCTACCCACTACCGAGAATCGACGACTTATTTGATCAACTACAAGGCTCGTCTGTTTATTCAAAGATTGACTTACGTTCCGGGTATCATCAAATGCGGGTGAAAGAAGATGATATTCCAAAGACTACTTTCAGAACACGTTACGGTCATTACGAGTTTATGGTCATGCCATTTGGTTTAACTAATGCACCAGCTGTGTTCATGGACCTTATGAACCGAGTGTGTGGACCATACCTTGACAAGTTTGTCATTGTTTTCATTGATGACATACTTATTTACTCAAAGAATGACCAAGAACACTTTGAACATTTGAGAAAGGTGTTAGAAGTATTGAGGAAGGAAGAATTGTACGCTAAATTTTCAAAGTGTGCATTTTGGTTGGAAGAAGTTCAATTCCTCGGTCACATAGTGAACAAAAAAGGTATTAAGGTGGATCCGGCAAAGATAGAAACTGTTGAAAAGTGGGAAACCCCGAAAACTCCGAAACACATACGCCAGTTTTTAGGACTAGCTGGTTACTACAGAAGGTTCATCCAAGACTTTTCCAGAATAGCAAAACCCTTGACTGCATTAACGCATAAAGGGAAGAAATTTGAATGGAAGGATGAACAAGAGAAAGCGTTTCAGTTATTGAAGAAAAAGCTAACTACGGCACCTATATTGTCATTGCCTGAAGGGAATGATGATTTTGTGATTTATTGTGACGCATCAAAGCAAGGTCTCGGTTGTGTATTAATGCAACGAACGAAGGTGATTGCTTATGCGTCTAGATAATTGAAGATTCACGAGTAAAATTATACGACGCATGATTTGGAATTAGGCGCGGTTGTTTTTGCATTAAAGACTTGGAGGCACTACTTATATGGGGTCAAAAGTATTATATATACCAACCACAAAAGTCTTCAACACATATTTAATCAGAAACAACTGAATATGAGGCAGCGTAGGTGGATTGAATTGTTGAATGATTACGACTTTGAGATTCGTTACCACCCGGGGAAGGCAAATGTGGTAGCCGATGCCTTGAGCAGGAAGGACAGAGAACCCATTCGAGTAAAATCTATGAATATAATGATTCATAATAACCTTACTACTCAAATAAAGGAGGCGCAACAAGGAGTTTTAAAAGAAGGAAATTTAAAGGATGAAATACCCAAAGGATCGGAGCAGCATCTTAATATTCGGGAAGACGGAACCCAGTATAGGGCTGAAAGGATTTGGGTACCAAAATTTGGAGATATGAGAGAAATGGTACTTAGAGAAGCTCATAAAACCAGATACTCAATACATCCTGGAACGGGGAAGATGTACAAGGATCTCAAGAAACATTTTTGGTGGCCGGGTATGAAAGCTGATGTTGCTAAATACGTAGGAGAATGTTTGACGTGTTCTAAGGTCAAAGCTGAGCATCAGAAACCATCAGGTCTACTTCAACAACCCGAAATCCCAGAATGGAAATGGGAAAACATTACCATGGATTTCATCACTAAATTGCCAAGGACTGCAAGTGGTTTTGATACTATTTGGGTAATAGTTGATCGTCTCACCAAATCAGCACATTTCCTGCCAATAAGAGAAGATGACAAGATGGAGAAGTTAGCACGACTGTATTTGAAGGAAGTCATCTCCAGACATGGAATACCAATCTCTATTATCTCTGATAGGGATGGCAGATTTATTTCAAGATTCTGGCAGACATTACAGCAAGCATTAGGAACTCGTCTAGACATGAGTACTGCCTATCATCCACAAACTGATGGGCAGAGCGAAAGGACGATACAAACGCTTGAAGACATGCTACGAGCATGTGTTATTGATTTCGGAAACAGTTGGGATCGACATCTACCGTTAGCAGAATTTTCCTACAACAACAGCTACCATTTAAGCATTGAGATGGCGTCGTTTGAAGCACTTTATGGTAGAAAGTGCAGGTCTCCGATTTGTTGGAGTGAAGTGGGGGATAGACAGATTACAGGTCCGGAGATTATACAAGAAACTACCGAGAAGATCATCCAAATTCAACAACGGTTGAAAACCGCCCAAAGTCGACAAAAGAGCTACGCTGACATTAAAAGAAAAGATATAGAATTTGAAATTGGAGAGATGGTCATGCTTAAAGTTGCACCTTGGAAAGGCGTTGTTCGATTTGGTAAACGAGGGAAATTAAATCCAAGGTATATTGGACCATTCAAGATTATTGATCGTGTCGGACCAGTAGCTTACCGACTTGAGTTACCTCAACAACTCGCGGCTGTACATAACACTTTCCACGTCTCGAATTTGAAGAAATGTTTTGCTAAAGAAGATCTCACTATTCCGTTAGATGAAATCCAAATCAACGAAAAACTCCAATTCATCGAAGAACCCGTCGAAATAATGGATCGTGAGGTTAAAAGACTTAAGCAAAACAAGATACCAATTGTTAAGGTTCGATGGAATGCTCGTAGAGGACCCAAGTTCACCTAGGAGCATGAAGATCAGATGAAGAAGAAATACCCGCATCTATTTCCAGAAGATTCGTCAACACCTTCAACAGCTTAAAATTTCGGGACGAAATTTATTTAACGGGTAGGTACTGTAGTGACCCGAACTTTTCCATGTTTATATATATTAATTGAGATTGATATTTACATGATTAAATGTTTCCAACATGTTAAGAAATCAAACTTGTTAAGACTTGATTAATTGAAATATGTTTCATATAAACAATTGACCACCCAAGTTGACCGGCGATTCACGAACGTTAAAACTTGTAAAAACGACATGACGATATATATATATGGATATACATATGGTTAACATGAGATTATGATAAGTAAGTATCTCCATAAGTATATTAACAATGAGTTATATACATATAAACAAGACTACTAACTTAAGGATTTCGAAACGAGACATATATGTAACGATTATAGTTGTAACGACATTTAAATGTATATATATCATATTAAGATATATTAATATATCATAATATCATGATAATATAATAATTTAACATCTCATTAGATATAATAAACAATGGGTTAACAACATTAATTGAGATCGTTAACTTAAAGGTTTCAAAACAACACTTACATGTAACGACTAACGATGACTTAACGGCTCAGTTAAAATGTATATACATGTAGTGTATTTAGATGTATTAAAATACTTTTGTAAGACTTCAAGACATATATCAAAACACTCATACTTAACGAAAATGGTTACAGTTACTTTCCCATTCTTTTCTTTCATCAAGAATTCTAGTCGTATTCTTACCCGTATTATACACAGCTTCAAAACGTACTTACTATGGGTATATACCAATAGGAACTAGCATGGGATTCCACTCTTGATTATGTCATGTATGACTAATCAATTCTAACTTCTACCATGAGCTAGTCAACTAACTAGAACTCCTTTTAACCCCACTCACCACTCATCATTCACTCCATTTCACTTCCAATTCTCTTTCTAATTCTCTCTCAACACACACACACACACACACACTATTATGAACGTATTTTTCCAGTAGTTAATCATTATCTTCATCAAAAATCACTTCAAGAATCAAGCTATAATCATCATAGGAAGAACACTTCATGAACACTTCAAAAATCCCTTCAAGTTTACTAATTTACTTCCAAGCTTTCTAATCCATTCCAAGTAATCATCTAAGATCAAGAAACCTTTGTTATATACAGTAGGTTATCTTTCTTATTCAAGGTAATATTCATATTCAAACTTTGATTCAATTTCTATAACTATAAACTATCTTAATTCGAGTAAAAATCTTACTTGAACTTGTTTTTGTGTCATGATCCTACTTCAAGAACTTTCAAGCCATCCAAGATCCTTTGAAGCTAGATCATTTCTTGTCACTTCCAGTAGGTTTACCTACTAAACTTGAGGTAGTAATGATGTTCGTAACATCATTCGATTCATATATATAAAACTATCTTATTCGAAGGTTTAAACTCATAATCACTAGAACATAGTTTAGTTAATTCTAAACTTGTTCGCAAACAAAAGTTAATCCTTCTAACTTGACTTTTAAAATTAACTAAACACATGTTCTATATCTATATGATATGCTAACTTAATAATTTAAAACCTGGAAACACGAAAAACACCGTAAAACCGGATTTACGCCGTCGTAGTAACACCGCGGGCTGTTTTGGGTTAGTTAATTAAAAACTATGATAAACTTTGATTTAAAAGTTTTTATTCTGAGAAAATGATTTTTATTATGAACATGAAACTATATCCAAAAATTATGGTTAAACTCAAAGTGGAAGTATGTTTTCTAAAATGGTCATCTAGACGTCGTTCTTTCGACTGAAATGACTACCTTTACAAAAACGACTTGTAACTTATTTTTCCGACTATAAACCTATACTTTTTCTGTTTAGATTCATAAAATAGAGTTCAATATAAAACCATAGCAATTTGATTCACTCAAAACGGATTTAAAATTAAGAAGTTATTGGTAAAACAAGATTGGATAATTTTTCTCATTTTAGCTACGTGAAAATTGGTAACAAATCTATTCCAACCATAACTTAATCAACTTGTATTGTATATTATGTAATCTTGAGATACCATAGACACGTATACAATGTTTCAACCTATCATGTCGACACATCTATATATATTTCGGAACAACCATAGACACTCTATATGTGAATGTTGGAGTTAGCTATACAGGGTTGAGGTTGATTCCAAAATATATATAGTTTGAGTTGTGATCAATACTGAGATACGTATACACTGGGTCGTGGATTGATTCAAGATAATATTTATCGATTTATTTCTGTACATCTAACTGTGGACAACTAGTTGTAGGTTACTAACGAGGACAACTGACTTAATAAACTTAAAACATCAAAATATATTAAAAGTGTTGTAAATATATTTTGAACATACTTTAATATATATGTATATATTGTTATAGGTTCGTGAATCAACAGTGGCCAAGTCTTACTTCTCGATGAAGTAAAAATCTGTGAAAGTGAGTTATAGTCCCACTTTTAAAATCTAATATTTTTGGGATGAGAATACATGCAGGTTTTATAAATGATTTACAAAATAGACACAAGTACGTGAAACTACATTCTATGGTTGAATTATCGAAATCGAATATGCCCCTTTTTATTAAGTCTGGTAATCTAAGAATTAGGGAACAGACACCCTAATTGTCGCGAATCCTAAAGATAGATCTATTGGGCCTAACAAACCCCATCCAAAGTACCGGATGCTTTAGTACTTTGAAATTTATATCATATCCGAAGGGTGTCCCGGAATGATGGGGATATTCTTATATATGCATCTTGTTAATGTCGGTTATCAGGTGTTCACCATATGAATGATTTTTATCTCTATGTATGGGATGTGTATTGAAATATGAAATCTTGTGGTCTATTGTTACGATTTGATATATATAGGTTAAACCTATAACTCACCAACATTTTTGTTGACGTTTAAAGCATGTTTATTCTCAGGTGAATATTAAGAGCTTCCGCTATTGCATACTAAAATAAGGACAAGATTTGGAGTCCATGTTTGTATGATATTGTGTAAAAACTGCATTCAAGAAACTGATTTCGATGTAACATATTTGTATTGTAAACCATTATGTAATGGTCGTGTGTAAACTGGATAGTTTAGATTATCATTATTTGATAATCTACGTAAAGATTTTTAAACCTTTATTTATGAAATAAAGGTTATGGTTTGTTTTAAAAATGAATGCAGTCTTTGAAAAACGTCTCATATAGAGGTCAAAACCTCGCAACGAAATCAATTAATATGGAACGTTTTTAATCAATAAGATAGGGACATTTCAGAACAGACACCCTAATTGACGCGAATCCTAAAGATAGATCTATTGGGCCTAACAAACTCCATCCAAAGTACCGGATGCTTTAGTACTTTGAAATTTATATCATGTCCGAAGGAGGATCCCGGAATGATAGGGGATATTCTTATATGTATCTAGTTAATGTCGGTTACCAGGTGTTCACCATATGAATGATTATTTTTGTCTCTATGCATGGGACGTATATTTATGAGAACTGGAAATGAAATTCTTGTGGTCTATTAAAATGATGAAAATAAATGATTATGATAAACTAATGAACTCACCAACCTTTTGGTTGACACTTTAAAGCATGTTTATTCTCAGGTGTTAAAGAAATCTTCCGCTGTGCATTTGCTCATTTTAAAGATATTACTTGGAGTCTTTCATAGCATATTTCGAAAAACGTTGCATTCAAGTCATTGAATTCATCAAAGATTATTATTAAATCAATTTATAGTTGGATAGTGGATATTATGAAATGGTATGCATGCCTATCAATTTTCGATGTAAAGAAAGTTTGTCTTTTAAAAACGAATGCAATGTTTGTAAAATGTATCATATATAGGTCAAATACCTCGAAATGTAATCAACTATTGTGAATCGTTTATAATGTATATGATCGGGTCCTTTCAAAATACAAGGACCATACCATATATTCAAAGAATCCAGGTAATTCTGGATCCGATGAAACCTTCAACGAATATCTTGCTCTGTACTCATGTTAAAATCTTGCGGAAAATCTTCCTCATCAACCATCGAACATAGAAATTCCAAATTATCATCATCAATATCTTCGATATTTCTGAGGATATTTTCATAAATATTCTCGTCCGAAATTATATACCTCTTCGTGCTTCCTGTGTATCATTATGTTGGAAACATTCAATGGAAAATTTAGTACCGAAAAGCGGATTATGCGAAACTATGAAGGAAGCCGTGAACAAATCACAAAGAATAAGTTTGACTTCAAAGAATCCAAATGATTCCGTTTCTGATGAAATCTTTAGTGAATACCTTGCTTCCGAATCTAAACCCTTACGGATAAATCTTCTTCATCATCCATCGATATTAGAAATTCCAAGATATCATCGTATCTTTCATTATAAATATCCTCCATATTTCTGAAGATATTTTCATAACTATTCTTATCTGAAATCAATAATCTATTTGTGCTATCAATGTTACATCATATAGAAACCGTTAGTTTTTATATTCTGTAAACTTTTGAGCTTAAAATATGAATGTTTTTGAAGTAGTGTTAGGAACTGATGCATGAGTTAGTATAATATAATGACACTTGATCAACGTGATTATATTACAGTAAGTCATGCTGAGTTTCTAATGAAACCTGATGATGGTTCACAGTAGATTATACCATCATCATGTTTCATGCACATAACTCTTTCATTCTACATAACCTCCGAACATATCATGAAGAATATATTCTTGATAGTTCTATCGTCTGTATTTTTGATAAATTTGAAATTCAAATCGTGCTATCACGTTCCACCCTGCTTAGAACATTATAATCATTTAGAACTCTATATCTACAAATTCTGGACCATTATTCGCTTGACTTGGAGTCGGGAAGAGAAAACAAGAGCATGGAGCTCCGAAAAATAAAGGAAAAATATAAAGCCGATCACAAACATAGGAATTACAAACCGTGTATATCAATGTTTAGCACCACATAAAGACACGAGAGGATTATGAATACAATAATCCCTAGAGCATAATAGAAACAAACAGATTCTTCAGATGGGAGTTGGAAAAGAAGAACGATCATTGCGATAGTTAGAATAAGAACAAGGATCAAAACAGGGTTAAGCATTTTCATAAATCTTTTGAATTTGGGAATTGAGTATAGAAGTGGTGAAAACAAATGGAACGGAAAAGGTAAATTTATAATGGAAATATCAGACAGAGTAATCAAGCCAGATCACCGTATTTAATTATAGAGATCTTAATTTCCATAAATCTCGAAGAATCAAATCTTTTAGATTTCGGAGATTTTTTTTTTTAAAATCCCTTGAATTCCGAAAATCAACCATGACTACATCACCGGTTAAGATAAACCTGCATATACTCATCTCAATCTTTTGTGATAGCTTCTCTCGTACGCTTCACATAATCGAATCATTTTATCTATCTTAATCAATAATGATAAAACCCTAATTATCAACTCATACTCGTCATGAAAACATTTTTATTGTTAACCATGACCACCTCACTCAAATTTCGGGACGAAATTTCTTTAACGGGTAGGTACTGTGACAACCCGGGAATTTTCGACTAAATTTAAACTTAATCCTTATATGATTTTGATACGATAAGCAAAGTCTGTAATGTCGAGTCTCGAAAACTTTGGAACAGTTTACATGAATGCATTTGCCCTTTTGACTATTTTCGACGACTCACGAACAATAGTTGTAAATAAATATGTATATATAAATGAATGTATGTATGACAATTTAAAAAAAAATTATAAAATATAATATAAACATTAGAAATATGTATGATACAAAATAAATAAGTATAATTTAAAATGAATTTGTATATATATGATTGCTATTAATAATTATTATATTAAAATATACATAAATGATATATATATATATATATTCAAATATGTTATTATATAAAATAAGTATTACATAATTAATAATAAGTAATGTTAATATATTAAATAAAAGTACAAGTTATAATATAATTATTATACTAATGAAAATTACTTTCATTATTAATATTGATACCAGTATTATAAACATTATTAATTTAATACATAGTAGATAAATATGAGATTTTATAAGAATAATTTGTTATATCCATATTATTAATATTACTCTCATTATTAGTATTAATATTAATATCAGTAATAGTATTTGTATTATCAATATCATATAATAGGATAGATATTTAATATCAGTGTTATTATCATTAGGTAAACTACATAAATATGAAAATTTATATAATGGAATTATTATAGTGTTAGTATTATTACTAAAATTATTATCATCATTACTTATATCATAAATAGTATTAAGATTAAATTTTTTAATTATTATTAATAATTATTTATTATTATTATTGTTATCAATATTAGTATTATTATAGTTATTATTATCAAAAATTAATACAATCTATTATAATCTGTAAAAATAAAAATTATTATAATTTTAATGATTATTGTACCATTATTCTTTATTATTATTAATATAATTATTATTATTAATAATAGATTTATTATTATTGGTATTATTTTTATAAACTATAAAAATCACACATCTTGTACGAATATGTTTTGGGTCACAATCAAATCGTTGGAATTTTGTTTCTTGTATGAATTATTCTATAATCAAACACAGATAAATGTACGAATCAATTAAGTTCATATATGCTTTTAATTTATTAATTTTTTTTGTTTTCTTCCTTTGTCTGAGCATACTTCTGTCTACACCATTGCTGTAAAACAATCAATCCTCATTAAATTGAATAAGTCCTTCATTTACTTCATTCTGAGTATCACTTACAACTTTCTTAAAACAGAATCAAAGTACTAATTCATTCAAAGTTATTTTTTTTTCTATCAATGAACTCTGTTCTTTATTCTTTTAATCCAAATCTTGAATTCGTATTTAATTTCAAAATCTATTAATGAGGTTTTGTTAGGAGTCTATTACTCAAACTATCTGCAAATTCTGAGGTTCCAATTCATAGTATTGATTGAAAATTTTCGAGTCAAAGTTTGTAAAATAAAAAGTCAAACAAAGTTCGTTGATCGAATTCGAGTTCAACTCAACGTTTTAGATTCAATTGATAATTCGGATAGATTATAGAGAAGATTTGAAACATAATTCGTGATATAAGTTTGGTCTAAAAGGATCACGATTTTGATTTCATATTTTTTTTTTTAAAAACCGATACAGCGGTATCAGGAGTTTTTTTTTTTTTTTTTTTTTTTTGTACATTTTTTTTCTTCCTTTTCCTTTTAGTAGTCATTAATTAAAATCATAATTACATTTAGTTTCTAATAGGGATTAAAGATAAGTTAAATATAAATTGGAAGAGGGATTTATCCCCTGGTTGATTCAGTTGGCGGTGTGAAGAAGAAAGAAAGTAGGAAGAAACAGAAAAACGGTTTAATAAAATTAGAATCTGGTTAGTATCAGAAAAATACAAACTGGAGCCGTGGTTTATGGGTGTTTGTGGGAAAGGATAGGTCGCGGGTTCGAACCCTGCTCGAGACATTCTTTTTAGGAAAGGCTTACATTATGAGGTAGTCATCTTAATTTATTTTTTCTCATTATTGTTATTATGATTATGATTATTGATTATTGTTATTACAAAAATTATGATTATTATTATTGTACCATTACTAACGTATGTATTATTAATTTTGTAAAATGATTAGGAGCACTATTAGTGTTATTTATTTGATACTGAGTTTATTGTTATTGATAATATTAATTATTGTTATCATTAACAGTATTATAGTTATAATTACTATTATCATTATTATTATTATTATCATTATTATTATTATTACTAATATAGGTATATACATAAAAGTTATCATTTTTTTTATTATCAAGTATTATTGATATTGTTATTATTAGTAAATCATTATTGTCAAAACTATCATTTTCGTTACAAATAAATATTTGTACCTAAAATATACTTAATACATATATAATAATCATATAAATAGTTTATATAACACCTATCAATTATAATAACATTATTTATATAAATAATTATATATATAACAAATTAAGAATAATTTCATATAATACTAACCATATATATACATATAGAGATATATTAATATAACCAAAGATATAGATATTAAACATTTAAAATATATATACAAACTAAATAAGTATAATATATAATTCAAGTTATAATATATAAACTTGTTCGAATACGATTATATATTTTAATATATTTATACAAATGATATAGGTTCGTGAATCCGAGGTCAACCCTGCATTGTTCAAAGTCGTCATATGTATTTTACTACAAATACAGTACAGTGAGTTTTATTTGCCCTTTTTTTACTCTTTATGTTTTTGGGCTGAGAATACATGCAAATGCTTTATTAACTGTTTTACAATATTTATATGCGTGAGTTTCATTAATCCCTTTTTAAATGCTTTCGCAATATATATTTTTGGGACTGAGAATACATGTGCTATTTTTATAACTGTTTTACGAAATAGACACAAGTAATTGAAACTACATTATATGGTTGAATGATCGAAATCGAATATGCCCCTTGTTATTAAGTCTGGTAATCTAAGAATTAGGGAACAGACACCCTAATTGACGCGAACTCTAAAGATAGATCTATCGGGCCCAACAAGCCCCATCCAAAGTACCGGATGCTTTAGTACTTCGAAATTTATATCATGTCCGAAGGAGGATCCCGGAATGATGGAGATATTCTTATATGCATATTGTGAATGTCGGTTACCAGGTGTTCAATCCATATGAATGATATTTTGTCTCTATGTATGGGACATATGTTTGTGAGAAATGGAAATATGAAATCTTGTGGTCTATTAAAATTATGAAACGATTATTTATGCTAAACTAATGAACTCACCAACCTTTTGGTTGACACTTTAAAGCATGTTTATTCTCAGGTACGAAAGAAATCTTCCGCTGTGCATTTACTCATTTTAGAGATATTACTTGGAGTCATTCATTACATATTTCAAAAGACGTTGCATTCGAGTTGTTGAGTTCATCAATATCATTATTAAGTCAATTATAGTTGGATATATTATGAAATGGAATGCATGTCTGTCAACTTTAGATGTAATGAAAGATTGTCTTTTCAAAACGAATGCAATGTTTGTAAAATGTATCATATAGAGGTCAAGTACCTCGTGATGTAATTAACTGTTGTGAATCGTTTATAATCGATATGGACTTCGTCCGGATGGATTAGGACGGGTCATTTCAGTTGCATATGAGTGTTTGGTGATTGATAATAGAAATGAAGACAAGCAGTATCAATTCATGGATGTAGGTTTAAGTTGATGGTTGTAAAAAAAATAAATGGAAGCTAAGGTGGTGATTAGTTCATGGTCATAAGTAGAAACATAAACACTAAGTGAGGTGGTGGAAAGTGAGGTGTTTTTGCTTTTCATATATCTGTACGCCAGTATATTTATATATAGAGAGTTAAGAAATGGTGGATATATAATAATAGATATATTCGTACATAAATTACACTCAATCAACAACAATAATTATGAATTGATTCCCACTTTCTAAAAGAAGACAATTTATTAAAATTATACGCATCTCTTCTTGTTTTCTTCCTACCGACAGTTTTTACGGACTGTGTTATATCGTGAGCATTGCTAAACTGTTAGAATATAAAAGTGTTCCTAAAAATCCTAAATTTTTAGATTAAATATATTTAATTATTTCACTCATTAACTGTTTGAAACCTGATCAAAAAGGCTCGGTAATTATTTATTTTCTGTACAAAATAACATGTACGGAGTACTAAAATTTAAAATAAAAAGATAAAAATATTTTTGACAAATCTAAAATCTTCATAATCAATTTACAGTCCAACTTTTATTTCAATCCTTAATGAACATGTACAATATCTATATTAAAACTCACAAAACATCAACCAAGTATTACCGACGTTTACCAATTAAGCTCGAAATCATTCCTTTTCCATTTACTCTCTCTCTATATATAATCAGTTTTAAATAACAAGTTTTATCACATAAATATATATTATATTTTTTTAAACAAATAGATTTAATATTATTTTATATATTTACATGTAGTATTTTTATATATATATATATATATATATATATATATATATATATATATATATATATATATATATATATATATATATATATATATATATATATATATATCTATTTTCAAATAGTTGTTCGTGAATCGTCGAGAATGGTCGAAGTTCAATTGAATATAGGAAACAGTTCAAAATTTTTGTGACTCAACATTACAGACTTTGCTTATCGTATCAGAAACATATAAAGTTTAAGTTTAAATTTGGTTGGAAATTCCCGGGTCGTCACAGTACCTACCCGTTAAAGAAATTTCGTCCCGAAATTTGAGTGAGGTCGTCATGGCTAACGATAAAAATGTTTTCATGATGAATATGAGCTGATAACTATAGTTTTATTACTGTTGAGTAATATGGATAAGATAATTCGATTAATCGAAGCGTATTAATGAAGCTATCACAAAAGAGCTATCACAAAAGTGTGAAATGAAGAAATAGAGATTCGTCTTATCTTTTGACGTTGTCTTGGTTGGATTTTGAAAGTAAGGTTCATATTAACTTTTGACGTAGTCACGATTGAATTTTTGAAAACAGGATGCGTCCTAACCTTTGACGTGGTCACGTTTGAATTCCGAAATTCAAGAGATTTAAAGGAAATCTTCGAAAGCTTAAAGATTTGATTCTTCGGCGAATAAGGAAATTAAGATCTCTAAAATTAAATACGGTGATCCACCTCGATTACTCTGTCTGATATTTCCCTTATAAATTAAGCTCCTCCGTTCCCTTATTCTCACCATTTCTATACAATCCACAAATTCAAAAGATTATGAAAATGCTTAATCCAATTCTGATCCTTGTCCCTATCCTCAATATCGCAACAATCATTCTCCTTTTCCAATTACCATCGGAGGAATCTGTTTTCTTCTACTTCGCCCTCGGGGTTATAACGTTTTTAATTCTCCCGTGTCTTTATGTTGCGATAAACATTGATATACACGGTTTGTAATTCCTGTGTTTGTGATCGGCTTTATATTTTCTTTTATTTTTCGGAGCTCCATGTTCTTGTTTTCTCTTCCCGACTTTAGTTCAAGTGAATAATGGTCTAGAATTTGTAGGTATGGTATTTCGAATGAACTTAATGTTCTAAACAAGAAAGAACGTAATAGCACGATTTGATTTGTCAAATTACCAGAATCACTGAGAATAGAACTATCAAGAATATATTTTCTTGATATGTTAAGAAATTAAGCAGAATAAAAGAGTTATGTAACATGGCACATGATGACGTTATGATCTGCGAATCATCACGTTTCATTTGAAACTCAGCATGACTTACTATAATATAATCACGTTGATCAAGTGTCATTATATTATACTAACTCATGCATTAGTTCCTAACATTACTTCAATAACATTCATATTTTAAGCTCGAAAGTTTACAGAATATAGAAACTAACAGTTTCTATATGATGTAACACTGATAGCACTAATAGATTAATGATTTCAGATAAGAATACTTACGAAAATATCTTCAGAAATATGGAGGATATTTATAATGAAAGATACGATCATATCTTTGAATATCTAATATCAAAGGATGATAGAAACTATTGTCTGCAAGAGTTTAGAGTAAGGAGCAAGATATTTACTAAAGACTTTAGCAGACATTGAATCATTTGGATTCTTTGAAGTCAACTTATTCTTTGCGATTTGTCCACGACTTTCTTCATAGTTTCGCATAATTTGCTTTTCGGTACTAAATTTTCTATTGAATGTTTCAAATATAATGATACACAGGAAGCACGAAGAGGTATATAATCTCGAACGAGAATTTTTATGAAACTATCCTCAGAAATATCGAAGATATTGATGATTTTATTTTTGGAATATCTAAGTTCGATGGTTGATGGAGAAAGATTTTCCGCAAGATTTTAACATGACTTCGGAGCAAGATACTCTCTAAAGATTTCAACAGATCCAGAATTACCTGAATCCTTTGAATATAGGGTTTGGTCCTTGTATTTGTCCTTAGTCTCCTTCATGGGTAGCTCAATCTGTTTTTTTTTAATACCCAATTTTCTATCGAACGTTCCTAATACTCCTTTCTTTATCATCAAGATATTCGCTCAAGGGTTTAGAGTAAGGAGCAAGATATTCGCTCAAGACTTCAGCAGACATTGATTCATTTGGATTCTTTGAAGTCAAACTTATTCTTTGTGATTTGTCCAAGGCTTCCTTCATAGTTTCGCATATTCCGCTTTTCGGTACTAAATTTTCTATTGAGTGCTTTCAATACTCCATTCTTTATCATCAAACTTTCGACGATTAAGGTCGTTTATGGTTGTCTACGGTTTCTGCTGCTTCATTCAGCTTTTTCAACATTCAGAGTATTGATTTGTGACAGAGTGCTTTTCAGAATGAGAGATCATAATTCTAAGAGATAAATGTCATACATATAACTGTTGATGTAGTTATGTTGTGAGTTTTCAAAGTACTAATTGCTGATTCCCAGTAATTGTTATGGCAGTTCTCGTTACAAGATGAGGATGAGTATATGATAGGGTTTCAATGAATAAATATAATGATTTGTCAGAGAGATTTAAGCCAAAAAGCAACGAGGTTTTTGGTACGTCTGCTGATAATATGGTGGAATATAAAAGAATTCTCCGGTATCAAAAGGGTAATTGTATATATCAGGATTATAGTAAGGCTACTTCGAATGAAAAGTCGAAGTTGACTTGTTGGAGCTGTGACAAAATTGGCTAATATGAAAAGGGATTGCAATGTTGTTTTTGGTATTACAACTCCCAAAGAGTTAGCACATATACGTTTTAAACATTCACTCAGGTTCCGAGTGTTTTCAGGTGCATAGCTATATTCATCAATCTTTTCTTCCATTGATGAAGTGCGGTTGGTTCATCCTCTTGATTGAGGTGTTTTCAAGAATCATGAAAGGTTTGAACGTAGATTGTAATCGTCAAGATACAAATGAGGTTTAAGATGAAATCAAGTGGCAAACTTGAAGAATTGTTTAGTTTCATATGTTATAATCAATATTTTAATTCATTTTAATTGTCTAATGTTATTAGTCCACAGTTGATAGTCCACATTTGACAGTCCAATAATTCATATATAGTTAATATATAATATTCGAATTAATTAATACGTGTCGTGACCCGTATACGTCTCAGACTCAATCACAACTCAAACTATATATATTATTGTAGAATCAACCTCAACCCTGTATAGAGAACTCGATCATTACTGCATATAGAGTGTCTATGGTGATTCCAAATAATATATATAGATGCGTCGATATGATATGTCAAAACCTTGTATACGTGTCCCGATATTTAAAGTGCGTAAAATAAATAACAGAAAATTAAATAATGATAAATAAAGTGCGTAAAGTAAATAACAGAAATTTAATGACGATAAATAAAATTGCAAGAATGTAAATTGCGATAAAATAAATTGCGATAAATAAAATGTAATCAGTTAGCTAGGAACAGTTAGCTAGGATTTTGTTAGTGTGGATTCTTAACAAAATTTCTCATAGTTAATTTGTTTGTTTCTAACAAATTTTATTTTGTCCAATGTTTTCTTCATTATGCCACTTGTTGGATTCTGATAGGTCAAAATCCAAATATGAAATTGAATGAAAATGGTTATTCTGTGATGAACGGATTCGTATAGCTGTGGTTGCAAGTAGGATAGTAATGGACTGTTGAATCAGATTCGAAGAATGTACAATGTAACTTATTAATGCGAAATCTAAATATTCCTCGGGTATTACCTACCCGTTAAAATATTTTCACCATTAACAGTTTGTACAATAAAAATTTTAATTACAATCTTTATGAAAACATATATACATATATATTTTCTTCAGACGTAATTATGGATTTAATGAGTCAATGTGATATTAAACTCATCAGATTTACGGCTAGAACTAGAGTACATAATCTCTAAAATATTAGAGATTACATAATCACCATGAAGGGCGAAGATAGTTTATGTAGAACAATTCGTAAAACGATTCGTAGAACGATGATTATGCTTGAGGTATAGATTGCGAGGTTGAGACGTGTGATGATGTTGTTGTTGTTGGTACTCCTTGGTATCCATGGTGCATATGACGTTGATGTTCGAGGTATAGATTAAGATGTTGAGGTGTGGGAGGCGGATGTTGATGTTGGTGGTGGTGATGGTACTGTTGACATTGGCAGTGGTACTGGTTATGCTGCTGGTGCTGCTGCTGGTGTTTGTAACCTTCGCACCATATTCTCTAAAGCCACTACCCGAGCGCGAAGCTCGTTGACTTCTTCTATTACACCGGGGTGATTTTTGGTTCGGACTAGCGGATAAATATAATCTAGAATTTGGTATAGTATATAATCGTGGCGAGATACTCTGGAAATGAGAGAAAAGATGGTGTTTCGAACAGGTTCACCGGTAAGTGCTTCAGGTTCTTCTCCAATAGGGTAATGTGGCGGATAGAAAGGATCACCTTCTTCTTGTCTCCAATGATTGAGGAGGCTACGAACCCATCATATGAATTGGGGATGGATGATTGGTTGATTCATTCTGGTGACGCTGCTTTTGGAGCTTAGGTGAACGTCCATGTCAGAATAGTAGTCGGAATAACTATCGGAATAGCTATCGGAATTCGAGGGACTCGAACTGGTTGAAGGATTCATCCCGTACAATCAGATGGAGGATTTTCGATAAGAAATAGATTATAGGATGTAGATTAGCACCCTGCAATACATAATTTACATATGCATATATAATACTAAAATCCCATAAGTTACGGAGGAATCCACGGAAGCTGTCAGGCAAAGGTAACAATAGCAGATACGCTAAGATACGAACTTATCTATACACTGTCTATACAATAGAGGCAGTAAGACGTATCTAGACTTTAAGGATGATAAGCAAATAATTTCCGACACTAAAGGATAAGCAAAACTTTTGACATGCAGACACGGTCGAAGTCCAGACTCACTAAAGCATCCTAACAACTACTAGTTTGACTCACTAATGCAAGACCCGGTTCGCTAAGACCACCGCTCTGATACCAACTGAAATGCCCCGTCCTAATCTATCCGGACGAAGTCCATATCGATTATAAACGATTCACAATAGTTGGTTACATCGCGAGGTACTTGACCTCTAAATGATACATTTTACAAACATTGCATTCGTTTTAAAAGACAAACTTTCATTTCATTGAAAGTTGACGACATGCATACCATATCATAATACATCCAACTATAATTGACTTAATAATGATCTTGATGAACTCGATGACTCGAATGTAACGTCTTTTGAAATATGTCATGAATGACTCCAAGTAATGTGTCTAATATGAGCAAATGCACAGCGGAAGATTTCCTTCGTACCTGAGAATAAACATGCTTTAAAGTGTCAACCAAAAGGTTGGTGAGTTCATTAGTTTATCATAAATAATCATTTCCATCATTTTAATAGACCACAAGATTTTCATTTCCAGTTCTCATAAATATACGTCCCATGCATAGAGACAAAATAATCATTCATATGGTGAACACCTGGTAACCGACCTTAATAAAATGCATATAGAATATCCCCATCATTCCGGGATCCTCCTTCGGACATGATATAAAATTTCGAAGTACTAAAGCATCCGGTACTTTGGATGGGGCTTGTTGGGCCCGATAGATCTATCTTTAGGATTCGCGTCAATTAGGGTGTCTGTTCCCTAATTCTTAGATTACCAGACTTAATAAAAAGGTGCATATTCAATTTCGATAGTTCAACCATAGAATGTAGTTTCAAGCAATTGTGTATTTCGTAAAACATTAAAAAAAAAAAGCAACGCATGTATTCTCAGTCCCAAAAATATATATAAAAAGGGAGTAATGAAACTTACCCTACAATATTTTGTAGTAAAAATATTCATACGACGAAACTGAACAATGCAGGGTTGGCCTCGGATTCACGAACCGATATCATTTGTATATTTATTAATATACATAATCGTAACAGAACAAATTTATTTATTATATCTTTATTTTGTATATTTAATTTGTGTATATATTTAAAATGGTTAATATTCATATAGTCATATTAATATATCCATATTTATATACATGATTGTTTAAATGTTATATTTAAAAAAAAATCGATATTTTTATTATTTGTATGTATTTACGTAACTAATATTAATAAATTTAATATATATAGTTATATGAAATTTTAATATAATTTTAGTATACGTAATAAGTATATTTTAGGTACAAAATATTTATCTGTTTAAAAATGATAGTTTTGATATTAATAATTTATTAAATATATTAATAATAACTTTATTAAAATGATAATATTAATGATAATAATGATATTATTAATAACGGTACTTTTGTTTAATAATAATAATAATAAAATAAATAAAACAAATATAAGAGACTACCTTAAAGAGCTTTGTAAAAAAAAATGTTCCAGCCTAGGATTGAACTCGAGACCCCTCGCTCACCCGCAAACACCCTAAACCATCGACCCATCAGCCTTTTGTCTGTTTTAATCCCAACTGAAAATCTTATAACCCGTATCCTTTTAATCCTGACCCAATTTCCTTTCGACCCATAACAGTTTATTAAGCCCAACTTCATAGAAGCCCAATTATTGATTAGTGGCCCAACAGAAAATGATCCATACAACAATTTAAAGAGGGTTCGGTTTAAAAAAAAAAAACGAGATAGGGTTTGAGTGGGGGCAGTCATCGAAGATCCTCATAGGGTATCATCATCCTTCTCGCAACATAAAATCATATCATCATCATCATCAAACATAACTGTATCACCATCATCTTTTATCTTCATCATCAATCTATTCGATCGGTACACCACCATCATCTTGTTCGTTCATAAACAACATCATCATTATAATCCCACCATCAACACCCATCATATTCGAACCTCCTCTTTATCTCACTGTTCGAAAAAGAAAAAAAGAAAAAAAATACAAACGCTGTAGTAGGAATTAACGAGTGAAGTAATGGCGGTTCTTGTGGTGTGGATATAAGATAACAGAAATAGTGAAAAGAACAACGGCAGTAGCGGTTTGTTCGATAGTGGTGGCATTTTAACGAAGGGAGAGGTAGAGAGAGAAGAGAGAGAGAACTAGTGTTGGTTGATGTTTAATGTCTATAAAACGCAGCAGTTACCTGATGTGTGGTTGGTTTAAACTGAAATAGAATAATAAAAAAAAATGTAGTAGCTGCAGTGGAGAAGACCCGGGTTCACGAGGGTTTGCAGGTGTCGGTTTGGAGCCAAAACAAAACACGACAGCAACAGTAACAGTATTGTGGTAACAGTGAATTGGTGAAGTTCAAGGGTGGTGTTAACGATGGTTTGTAGTTGACGGTTCAAAGTGGTGGTGATGCTACGGTTTAAAGATGATGGATTGAAGGTGAACTAGGATGATGATGGCGGTTTTAGGTCGTAAAAAGTGGTGGTGGTTGGGTTGTAATCGAAACAGAAACGGTAAACGTGATGGTGGTGAAGGTTGCAACAGTGTTGGGTGTTGGGATGTGATATTAACCGAAGTAGAAATAGGAACACGAGCTGCAGTTGGGACGAGTTGCATAACCCCATAACCGTAATAGTAGTGAAGCAATTATAGGAACAAGTGGGTTCGATGGGTTGTGGTTTAAACTCGTAAACAGTAGCAGTAGAAGTAACGATTAGTGGTGAATGACTCGTTGCAGGTGGAGATGATTTGTGGTGGTTTTCGATAATCTGAAACAGGAGGGAATGAACAGGAGCATGGCGGTTTGTTTATTGAATCATATATATATATATATATATATATATATATATATATATATATATATATATATATATATATATATATATATATATATATATATATATATATATATATATATATATATATATATATATATATATATATATATAACTTCGAGTAAGTGGTTGTTCGTGGTGGTGTCCACGATGGAGACCAAAACAGGAAACGGATTTCAGAAGATTTTAGGTGGGTTTTGATGGTAGTCGTGTTGGTGTAGACGAAACAGAAAATAGGAGCCAAATGGTGGCGGTGGGTTAAGGTGTTTGACTATGATGGTTTTTAAGGTGGTTGCATATGAGTGTTTGGTGATTGATAATAGAAATGAAGACAAGCAGTATCAATTCATGGATGTAGGTTTAAGTTGATGGTTGTAAAAAAAATAAATGGAAGCTAAGCCGCTAAGGTGGTGATTAGTTCATGGTCATAAGTAGAAACATAAACACTAAGTGAGGTGGTGGAAAGTGAGGTGTTTTTGCTTTTCATATATCTGTACGCCAGTATATTTACATATAGAGAGTTAAGAAATGGTGGGTATATAATAATAGATATATTCGTACATCAATTACACTCAATCAACAACAATAATTATGAATTGATTCCCACTTTCTAAAAGAAGACAATTTATTAAAATTATACACATCTCTTCTTGTTTTCTTCCTACCGACAGTTTTTACGGACTGTGTTATATCGTGAGCATTGCTAAACAGTTATAATATAAAAGTATTCCTAAAAATCCTAAATTTTTAGATTAAATATATTTAATTATTTCACTCATTAACTGTTTGAAACCTGATCAAAAAGGTTCGGTAATTATTTATTTTCTGTACCAAATAACATGTACGGAGTACTAAAATTTAAACTAAAAAGATAAAAATATTTTTGACAAATCTAAAATCTTCGTAATCAATTTACAGTCCAACTTTTATTTCAATCCTTAATGAACATGTACAATATCTATATTAAAACTCACAAAACATCAACCAAGTATTACCGACGTTTACCAATTAAGCTCGAAATCATTCCTTTTCCATTTACTCTCTCTCTATATATAATCAGTTTTAAATAACAAGTTTTATCACATAAATATATATTATATATTTTTTAAACAAATAGATTTAATATTATTTTATATATTTACAAGTAGTATATATATATATATATATATATATATATATATATATATATATATATATATATATATATATATATATATATATATATATATATATATATATATATGTATATGTATCTATTTTCAAATAGTTGTTCGTGAATCGTCGAGAATGGTCGAAGGTCAATTGAATATATGAAACAGTTCAAAATTTTTGTGACTCAACATTACAGACTTTGCTTATCGTATCGGAAACATATAAAGTTTAAGTTTAAATTTGGTCGGAAATTCCCGGGTCGTCACATCATGAACTTTAAATCTTTAAAACATTAAGTGTAGAACCATAAACTAGAAAGTTTAGATTCTTTGTTCTTGGTTCTTTATAACAAAAGATGAAAGTAACCAAGATTAGATGAAGATACAAGTTATAGAACTTGATCTTTAACAAAGATAAACAACAAATAAGTAATCAACAACAAAGAACAAGTAATCAAAACAAGCAAATGATGATGATGTATATGTATATAATTCGGTTTTTACAAGAAAAAAAGAAGAAGAAAAAGTTCATGTTACTTACAAAATTGAGAGAAAAGATGAGAGAAAAAGTGTAAGTATTTTGTGTGTGTGAAAAGTGAAGTGAAAGGATAGTAGATAAGTAACAAAATTTTGAAAATGGAACTCCTCCACACTCCATATGGTGGACGGTTTTTCTCAACAAAAATGGGGGAATCAAAAGCCACTTTCTAACATGGGAGAATGGTGATAGCTTAGAGTGGAAATAAAGCTAATTGGTATGGGAAAGTGTTGTAAATATGCATGTAACTAGATTCCTTACTTACGTTAATTAATCCATGCCTCCGTTGATAAATCACTAGCTTAAATGATGGGCTTACAAGTCCATTAAGTGTGTAGGGTGGGCTTCCAAGTCCATTTCCAATAATAAAAGCCTAAGTCCAAGTAAGTATGCAATTAACCCAAATAAAGCCCAAGTAATTAACTAGTAACCTTAGTTAATTAAAATGATTAATAATAATTAAATCATGAATGTAAATAATATTCGGAAATATTATTCGTGATACGTACGTGCGTCACAAAGACAATTCGGGCCATGAAAAGTTAAATACGGTAACAAGTAACACGTATAAGAACACGTTTATTAAAACGCAAACATTAATAATAAATTATTAATAATTATACGTTGGAAAATCCAGGGTCGTTACATATGTCATACACAAGCCCGGTTCTACCTTATTAATCGGTTAGATCGTTTTAACTTTCTGTTCTTTTTCTGATTATTTATTATATATATTATTTTGTTTGTGATAATATGTATACATGTTTCAGTTTTATTTATATTTTACCTACAAACTTAAACAGATTCGTTATATGAAACTGATTTTAATATATGACAATTGAATAACCTGCATGTTTTTATTCGATCTATAATATTAACGGATGAAGTTAGGACTGATATGATTTTGCCGTCTTATGTTATTGCTTTAATAAACTGAATGTTGTGTGGTTTGTTAATCGTTTGTATATTCTGTGTATATGCCCTTTGCCGTATGTATTTGACTATATAGTCATAATAAACTTTTTATAAGACTACTATTTAAATTATGTAATTTGACATAATTACCGTATCTATTAATAGATTATGCTCTTTGCCGTTTAAAAGATTGATGAATAAATTATATAATATGTGTCAAAACAAATACAATTTGCTTTTTGTTTTAGAATTATAATATTAGATCTGTGAACTTGTTCATTGGGGGATGATTCTCACACACACTTTTTTGATCCTCACACACAAATTGAGTATTATTAGAAGAGTAAAAAGTTAAAATAGGTGTGTGAGGATCAAAAAAGTGTGTGTGAGAATCATCCCCCTTGTTCATTCTAATACATTATAATATTGTATTTATTTTGGTTTTTCAGCTGTTAACCTACTGTTTGCGTAAAACATTCGCGTTGATAATTTATTTGTGAGCTGTATTGCCGAACAAATTATGTCACATATATATATATATATATATATATATATATATATATATATATATATATATATATATATATATATATATATATATATATATATATATATATATATATATAGTTTCTATTAAAATTCAATAATGATGATCTTATTAATAGACTAATTCCTTTGCTAACAAAAAATTAAAAAGAAAAAGAAAAATATCTAAGCCCTTAAGCTGATGTTATTAATATTAATTAATTCAATTTTTAAAAAATTAACAATAAAAAAACTCAGATCTCTTTGCGTGTTTATATTGTGTAACCCTAATTTAAAACCCTCCTCATAAGCATCCAGTAATCACAATCACGTTACCTATCAAAATATTCATACCCTAATCAATTCATGCTGTTATCATGAGAAAAAATCTAGATTACTCCCAAAATTCAATCTGACTAATCAATTGTAAATTAGGGGTCATGATCGAAGAAACATTGGCGATTACAAGATCACTTAAAACCCTACGAAAATCTCCCAAAAAGCCCTAATCATAATGAACCGGATACTATAGCAACCTGAATGGAATTCACATGAACATCACTATGAAGTTTGTAATCGATTACGTTATCTGAAGATCTGATTTCAAAGAAAAAGGTTAGATGTGGTGATTTTGATGAATCTTTTTAAATCTGAATATAGGTTTTCAGGTATAGTGATCTGTTTAATTTGAATTTAGATTAGTTTTCATATGATCGATTCTTACAATGATAATGATTCGATTATGCATATGATTTTTTCATGCTTTTGATTTTGGTATATTCGTGATTAATAGATTTGAATGTTTGAAGAGGTTGTGTTTTTGCGATGGTTATAAATGTGAATTCAGGTTTATCTCTAATATTGCTTTCATATATCAGTAGCAGTTAAATTTCATATACCAGTGCCATTTTTTCTTAGTTAGAATAGCATATACAAAATATAGTTGTTGTCACATACATGTACTATGTATTCTTATTCAACATTATCTCTAATTTTATGTTAACTGATACAATCATGGTGCTGGAACAGTAAGATAGGTATACAACTCAAGATAGGAGATAGATACTGAAACTGCTTTTAATGGGTTTGACTATGAGACTGCAAACTTCGGTACGCGTTATTTATAAGTTCTATTAAAATACTAAAATGATAATGTAATAATTACCTTTTTTTTCCTTCTATAAAAAATCAAAAAAGAAAAAGAAAAAATTGTGAGACCATAGAATTATTTTACAATTAAATTAAATTTACTTAATGATATCATAAATAAGGATTATCTAAGATTAAAAAAAATTCAAAAATAAAGAAAAAAATTCTAAAGCCTCATGATAATGCCATTAAAATAATTAATTTTATTTAGTAAATATATTAACATGTTAATTTTAAAACCATTTTCATGTTAATTTTATAATATATGGAGCATTATGTACAACCTTATGATAAAACACACTCATGATCATATGTATAAACTTTAAGTAAAATCTGTTACAAATTACCTCATAAACACGTGTACAAAATTTAAAGCATATTGTACAACCTTCATATAACAATTGTATTTTAATTTTTAAAAATTTATCAAAAGGCATTGTTATTACTAATAATTATTATTAAAAATATAAATACTCAATTTTTAAACAAAGTTTATTATTATTTATTATAATTATAGTTATTATATTATTATTATTCAAATATGGGTGCTTTATACGAGATTAATTACGTTACATATGTATGCGAAATACATGTCTTAATAAAAAGTTGTAATGTAGGTTTTTATGACAAAGTGAAGTTTATCAAGGTAGTTCATTTATTCTGACCAAGTTAAGTATATCAATATATTTGTAAAAACGACAAGTTTTTTAGTCGGAATTCGTTGTTCCACGGGTCATTAAACTAAATGACTTAAACATTTACATTCTCTTAATACCTAAAACATATTATTAAACTGTTTCGTTTAAACAAACCCGTGATTTAACGGGTTATTTCACTAGTATATATATATATATATATATATATATATATATATATATATATATATATATATATATATATATAATTGCTATTCTATTGCTGTTTGATATGCCATAAGTTGTAATTAATTAATTTATTTTGTTATTAATATGCTTTGATATGCTAGTATATAAGATACGTTTAATAGGTAATATAAACAATTTGGTTTATACTCGTATATTATCTTGTTGCTTGTTGGCATTCTACGAATACTCTGTTGTTATATACTAATATATTTCAGTTGTACGTGTGGCTGCATATATACTTCATATATTCTGATTAAATATGCTATGGTTACAATATAATTTTAATTGTTATGTTATTATACTATATATATGTGGCGTACTTATATAATATATTACTAGTAAAATACCAGTGAAATCACGGATTTGTTTAAACTAAACAATTTAATTATATGTTTTAGGTATTAAGTGAATTTAAATGCTATTTTAATGACCAGTTTGACTAAGAAATTTGTCGTTGTTTTTACAAATATATAGGGACATGTATTTTCGCATACGTTTATGTAACGTAATTAATTTCGTAAAAAGAATCCATATTTGAATATTAATTATATAATAATTATAATAATAATTATGTTATTGAAAGTAAATAATAATAATAAAGTTCGCTCAAAGTTGAGTATTTATATTTTCAATAATAATAATTATTATTAGTAATAATAAATGCTTTTTAAAATTTTGTTAGAAAATTAAAATTACAATTTAGAAGAGATTAGTATTTTCTTTTATAAAAGATTTCCTATTATTTTTATAATTAAATTAATATATAATTATGACATCATTATTATGAAAATTAAAGGGTAATTAGCTTAATGATGACATCATTTTAGATTTTTATATGACTATATAGAATATAGATGATTATAAGGTGAAATTTGATCTGTTCATTTATTAATTATCTTTTGCGATTATTATTCGGAATTTAATATTGGTGTTATATACGGAGTAATATTTATTTATTTTTTCATTTTTTTTATTATACAAATATTGGTTGTAATTCATTATTGCCGAATTGGGTATAGTTTGATACAATAACGGAGTATTATGGTGTTATAATAATTTCACTTTGATCAAGTGGTGGAGCTTTGTGATATTATTTTATTTGTGATTGTATAGATCACAAGATTATATATGATGAATAAATTTTATTGTCCATTATCGTCTGTTATGCATACTTATTATAGTATAGACAATATAATTTGTTTTTTGATTATATATGATGAATAAATTTCATTGTCCATAATCGTCTGTTATGCATACTAATTATAGTATAGATAATATAATATAATTTGTTTTTTAGTTATATTTCGTTTATAATCATGTAACATATTATGCTTTTTATGAAAAGTAATTCGAAACAAAATTAAAAAGCATGAAGAAATATAAGAAACGTAAACCAACCATGTTCCTATTGCATCTTTATGTTCGAATGTATTGAACATGATTAAATATAAATTTATATGGGAAATTCGCCCAAATACACCTTTTTAAAGTTTTATTCTAAAATACACTTTTTGGAAAAAAAAACTGTCTACTTACACCATTAGGTCGACCAGCATTTGGGTCGACTACCCCTTTACCAGGTCGACCAAGATAGTTTTCAAGGTGGTAGACCAACATTTTGCCTAATTGAAATAAAATTTTTAATTTAAACAACAAATATTAGATATTATCTCATACTACATTTATTACATAACAAATAACACAAATTACAGACATATAACATACCTAACTTATTATTAAACCACAAAGACTTAAACACATGACAGTTAAACAGACAACATACAAACACACATACCTATCATCCATGATGGTTAAACACATTTAAAACACAAAGAAGAAGCTAATCATCACTCAAATTGTAAGTCGAGTCAAATTGTTTTGAGCATGAGTCTTCACGTTTTCCCTTCCCCTTTCCCATCCCCTTCGGCTCTGCCTTCGTTTTTGACTTAGACTTTGACTTTTGTGTACCTTCTGATAGATCATAATGTGCGGTGCGAGTTGATCTAGTGTGTCCATATTCCAAGCAACGACTGCATTTTCTTTTAGATTTGAAATTGTTTTTGTCTTCTCCTTGGGACAGTATACGAGCAGTACTCTTTGGTCTACCCGATTGTCGTTTTGTAACCAATGGCGGTCGGACGGTTTGTAGGTTTCCTAGATCTATCCATTCAGAAATATGATCTAGCGAGTTAATGTCTTCCATGTATGCAGACTTGTAAGTTTCAGTGGTGAAATACTTCTGAACGTGTGTAGTAACGTCACGTAGGACAAAATATCTTGCTACTGTCATTACGTGTCCACAAGGTAGACCGAAAAACTGTCATTGTTTACATGTGCAAGTTTTATCTTGTAGATTGACTTTACCGCCTTTTTTCATATCCATTACCTCAAACTTAACTTTTGATATCGATTTCACAGGCCAAGTAAGAGACTTACGATTTCTTTTACCCAGTTTACGCTCTACATATGGTGTGACAGGTGTTGTTAAACCATCAGCAGTGTTTCGATGTTCCCAAAACTATTGTTGAACTGAAGCTCTAAAGAATTCAAGACGCATTGTAACAGGGAGTTTTCTCGCATGAACTGACAGTGCGTTCATGGACTGCGCACTATTAGTAGTCAAGTAAGCATACCGAACACGATCTGCATGATGTCTGGACCATCTGTTGAGGACAATAGTAGTGAGTGTACGTGTACTGTCCGGAATACGTCGTGATAGTATACCATAGTGGTGATCAAAATCATATTTCCTATACGCTTTGCACATTTTCCAGTAGTGCCACTCGTAACTTTTAACCTTTTTAGACACACTTTTGAGGTTTTCCAACAAATGTCTAGCACATAGTGCATGCAATACTTCTGGAAATACAATTGATATGCCAACAGCTGTTGCCGGTGCCCTGTCAGATATAATGGTAAGATTATCAATACAACACCCCGAAGACTGTAGAGAGTCTCTTTGATTACCAAAAAACCATGTCCAATTATCGGTGGTCTATCTGCTCCAATACTGTAGGCTAATGGAAGGATTCCATTATTAGCATCCATAGCGACAACAATCAAGTTAGTCCCCAAATAACGATTTTTTAAATGAGCCCCATCGACTATGATTACTGGACGTGCATAGTTAACAAACGAACGTGTCTACATATAAAAGTATTGGAACATTGTTAATGAATACGAGTTAAATTAATAAGTAAATGAAGAGAGCATTAAACATACCGCTGCACCAATGGACATGTAACTCATAACAAATCTGCATTCGTCGTCCGTTCGAATGTTGGTTATGCTATCTGGGTTAGACAATCTAAGATTATATAGATAATTAGGCAGTATTTGAAAGATTCTTCAAGACTACCCCTCAAAATCTCAGTTGCGTAACATTTAGATTTCTATGCTTGGTGGTATGATAGACTAATCTTAGATCGAGCTGACATATCATTTCTGATATCATCCGGTCAATAGACACGACCTTCTTGTTTCATCACCTCTTTCAATATATTCCCTAGGACCTTCTTGGTGGTATGCCTATAGTTTGATAAAATTTAGGTATTTGAGCACGTGTGTAGATCATTCAACTTTCGTACTTGAAAGTTGTTGCTATCTTGTATACACATAGCAATAATTTTCCATGAACAATTTGGTGATATGCATGTAGCTGTATACCTTAACTTGAGTACTTTGCTTTTATCTGGAACCCTTCTCTAACACACTTTGTACGTAATTGCATAAGAAAATCTTCCTTGTTTTCGAAAGTCTGGTTCAATTTAACTAGATCTGAGGTTTCATATATTGTAACCGATCTAGGTTTCATTTCGGGTTGGGAGTTAGATAGTAACGGTGGCATGTTCCAAAATATATCATCTGGTTGGGGATTATACTTAATTGGCTGGTCATAAGTTGATTTTGGATCGCCGTATTCATTTTCATATTCATCATCACTATCAAGAACATCATCCTCATCAACTATGTAGTTAGCAAAAGGGTGTTTTGTTGGTTTGACTGGATTCACATTTTCCATATCATCATGCTCGGATTCGCTTTGATCAGAATTAGGTAGGCCAACAATGTAAGGATCTTCCTTTTCTTCAACTCGTGGTTCTTTTTTTTGGGTAAGCAAGGAAACCCTCCTATTAACGAGCACATTGGCTCCCCCACAGAAGGTAAAACCTTGGGTAATTAAGCCCCCCGAGCGCGAGACCCGGTACCGGGTGATTTACGCATTATGCGCACCCTCTTGTCACACTCCCTTTTTGAACAATTTGGCAGAGCCAAGGATTGAACCCGGGTGGTGTGCTTCATTGGGCAACTCGGTGGCCACTCAGAACTTGTGGTTCTTTTGGGTTCAACATATTGGTGTATTGTATTTGTTGGCTACTTTCATCTGTAGTTTGAGTTTGTATGTTGAATTGATTTATAGATTGATGTTGTAGGTTGATATGATTTGTGTTTGGATCTTGTTGGTTGTACTGATCAGTGTATGGGTGGTATAGATTGAATTGATTGGTAGTTTGGTGTTGTAGGTTGAATTGATTGTTAGTTTGGTGTGGTAGGTTGAACTGATCCATGGATGACTATTGTAGGTTGAATTGATTAATGTATGGATTTTGTAAGTTGAACTAATTATTGTGTGGATGATGTAGGTTGAACTGATTATTGTAAGGATGTTGTAGGTTGAACTGATCAGTAGGATTATTAAGGTTTCGACCTAAAACATACATTGAATTCGTCATATCTTCTAGATATATGTGAACAGGTTGATTTGAGATGACAAAATTTAAAAAATCATTAAAATCATCTTCATCATCAGTGACATCCAAGACACAGTTATCGACAATGTATTTCATAGATATAACTAAATCTTGTGAAACATCGATCTTATTTAACACATATTTTAACAAAATCGTACGATTTAAGGGTTTGTTTGGCGCGATTGGAAGTTTCAAAGGTACCCAAATATCCTTCTGCCCTAATTTATTACACCATCACCATCACCATACAATTATACACTATAGGAATTAAAAAATATATTTATATGTTTAGTTACATATACATATTCATATACATATACATATACATTTACATATAAATATACAGTTACATATACATATACATATACATATAGTTACATTTACACACATACAGTTACATCCATACACACATATACATATACATTTACATATACATTCATATACATATACACACATAGAGATACACTAACATAAAGACATAGAGTTACATATACACAAATATACACGAATTAGGTTTACCTCAATATCTATCATCTTTGCCTGACGAGCGAATTAGGGTTTATCTGCAATTGATTGCATCCGCAATTGAGTGAATCTACAATGAATCAGGGTTGATGGTTCATATCTAGGGCTTGTGGAGCAAAATTTTGTAATTTGAAATGTGTGATCTCGCTATTTTAGTGCTATTTTGTATACTCGACCAACATTAAGGTCGCCCGTGTATTTTTTGGGTCGAATACAGTGGTCAACCGACTAAATAAGGTAGACAGTTATAAACTATGGTCGACCATAAAGAAAATTGTGGTGGTCGACCATGCCACATAGTAGTCGACCCAAATGCTGGTCGACCTAATGGTGTAATTAGACATTTTTTTTTCTTCCAAAAAGTGTATTTTGGAATAAAACTTTGAAAAAAGTGTATTTGGGTGAATTTTCCTTTAAGTTGCTATAGTTGTACACTGTAGTTGTTTTAATTAAATCATATTTATTGATTATTGATTTATAACTACGGTTATGATATATCGTTTATGATCTCCGTTGTCGCTGTCACTGTCACTATTGGGACAGTACCACCGGGACAGTACCACCGATGCTTAATGTGGTTCTTTCTCATGTTGAGAAATCTGGAAAGTTCATTGCGTGAACTCTAAACGTTGACAGTAAAAGATGTTCTTTTATCTGACAACGATGAACCTTGCGAGGTTCTTCACTGAACCTTGTGAGGTTCTTCACTGAACCTTGAGAGGTTCTTGACTGAACCATGCGAGGTTCTTAACTGAACCTTGCGAGGTACTTGACTGAACCTTGTGAGGTTCTTAGCTGAACCGCTTCCCAAGTTGCTGGAGGGGAACATGATTCTCAAATTGAGAGCACGGTTTGGGTTTGGAATCATTTGGATTCTTTATGCCGCAATTATGTTTTGTATTACATAGTTGATTCGTTTTATAACGTGTATTCGAACAGTATTTGGACTGTTTTCAAACATGGCTTTGAACAGGTTTTAGGAATGTCTTCAGACCATTTCTGGACTGATTTCAAACTGTATTTCGATCTGTTTCCAGACAGTATTCGACACTGGTTATAGACTGTCTTCGGGACAGTTTTAGACAATTATTAAACCGGATTTAAACTTGTTTGTTTAACAGTTGGGCTTAAACATATTTGGTTTAACCGGTTTTGTCGAAATGATTTAGTTTAATATTTTAGTATAAACCTTTTGGTTTTAACATGTGCTTTAACTATAGGGTTGAAACCTATTTGGTTGCCCATTTGAGTTGAAACGATTTTAAGATGATACCTATTTGGTTACCCGTTTGAGTTTAAACCTGTTTGGTTTACTTGTTTGGGTCGACTCCTATTTGGTTTACCCGATTGGGTTTAAACCTATTTGGTTTACTTATTTAGGTAGAACCTGCTCGGTTTACCTATTTGGTTAAAACCTTATTGGTTTAACCTAGTTGAGTTGAAACATGTTTGGTTTAACTTAGTTTGTTCGCGGTAAAATGAAACTTCTATTTGGGTTGAAAACCCAAATTAATGGTTCACGTGACATTTGCTGATCGAAATTTTCAGTTTTTGCTAGAACAGTTTATTTTAGTTTATATTTCAGAGTGATGATCGAGGAAAAATTTACTTCTGCATAGGAACTAACATTCAATAATGTGTTGTATGCTCCTGAGATTCGTAAGGAATCTGGTGTTCTGATGGTTGTTGAACAAGTTTGGCGTTTAAAAAAAATTGGAATGTATGTTCAAAAGGTCATGTTGACCGAGAGTGAATGTACGTTTAGAAGGGTTATGCCCTATAAATGTGAAACTTGTGTTGAAGCCAAATTAACGAGATCATCTTCGGTTGAACGGATAACCGAAACCCTTGATACGGCCCACACCAATGTGTGTGATTTGAAATACATTCCAATAAGGAATGGTAACAAGTACTTCACTATGTGTATCGATGATAGCCCGAAGTATTGTTATGTTTACTTGTTTTAAAGTAAAGATGAAGCGATTGAGAAGTTTATTGCTTATTGATGATACGTATAGTGATCCGTCTCAGAAAGGCACACTATCAACAACACTCCGGCTAGAATGTTTTCGGCATGAATCATCACGGGCAAGTAACATCTTCCCGGCTCAACTTTAGTGACCCGATCAGAAGGTTACTTGCGTATGCGTCCGGGAAGAAGCGTACCGGACAAAGGCTAGCCGAGAAGCTACGTAAAACTTGTCCTACCTTGACAAGTGCACAGACTATCGGCACCACTTAGCCGGGTACAAAAGCATTAAGAAGCCAAGAACCATATCGTTACACAAAAAGGCCTGCTGAACTATGAGCGTCGAGCATCTGAAAACCTTTACAAAGATACTTATAAACTGACTACAATCATACCCGGTCATTACATTACCATGAAGAATCACTAGAAATAAACATCAAGCAAAACCTTCTTGCCTGGACAAAGTGCAAGGCATCCACCCGTCACGATCTAGATAGATCTACCACACTCTCGGAACTACCACATCTTCCCAGCTGAGGTGTCCGGTCCCAGGACAAGCACACCATCCCAGAACAAGCACACTGTCCAAAAAGAAGCATACCATCTAGGAACAAGCACACTATCCAGGAACAAGTGCACCGTCCCAGAACAAGCACATGATCCAGGAGCAAATACACAAACAAGCTGTATGCCAGGACAACTCACGATTCTAGGAAAGTTTTGTAGGATCTGCTTGTTATTCCCATGAAAGGGACAGGTGCCACATCAACCCTCAGGATTAGCAAAGTTTGTTAAAACGATGAAAGGGACATGTGTCACGTCACCATTCCCTCATAACACCTATAAATACACGATCGGGATCATTCAACCACCAACACTGGATGCATTAATGTTACTCTGCCCAAACTAATTATAGTAACATTTCTCCAGATGATAATACAACTCTGATTAAGATTCCGGTCGCTATCGGAGTTAATCTTTACTCTAAGATATTAACTTACTAGATTCCAATCGAGTAAGGTTAATCCCCTCGATTGTTTTACGCCCTTAAAATCCAGATTTCAAATCGGGGATCGCACAATTATTGGAGTTAAAACATTCGATCCACTCTTTTTCCCAAATCAAGCACTCAAACCCGAAATCTATTTAACAATTACGATTTTGGTTTGATCAAATGGCGCCACCTAAAGGTATGAATAACACAGTGAAACCAAGCAGCGAAACGACAAGAAAGAAAGGAACGTCTGATGAAGTCCAACCACCTTTGAACAAACGAAGCTCGCCAACGGTGGAACCACCTCAACCTCAAAAGCAATCAATCTCTCACATTCACTCCGGCGATGCATCAGGCAATGAGATGAATGTTTCCGATGGTGACGAGGATACGCAGGAGGACTCACCACCTGGCAGGAGAAGGTTGAAACTCGGCATCTCTGGTCCCAAAATCGGAGGTTCGAGTGGGATCGTATCATCTCATGACGACACCGAAATGATCACCAAAATGATCTCAGCTGACTTCGAAAAGCAAGTAATCGAAAAACTAAAAGCCATGTTGAATGACGGCACCAATCTGGCAGAAAGGTAACAATTGCAAAGTCTTGACATCCTAAAGACCAGTCCACTACCAAATATCGGCACAGGAAGCGAAGGCATCACCAAGGCTGCCGCAAACGCGTGGCTAACTGAACTCCTCGTGCAGGCTGCACCACCGGCATACAAGCATTCTCTGTCACAACCTGCCGTCCAGGGGACTGCGCTTGAGAAACTGTTTGCTCTGATGACCGGTAATAAAGTAAAGCTACTGGTTGAGATCTCGGCTACCAACCAAAAGCTCTGCGAACGAATAGCCAACTGCATTCTTCCTGCTAACATCGTCATACCAGTCACTTTGGGGGTGTACAATGGCACTACTGACCCAGACGATTTCCTGCAAATCTTCGAGGGCGCCATGAATGCCCAACATTGGAGTGACGAGGTAGCGTGTCATCGTTTCCCGACTGTTCTACTGTCTGCCGCCAGGGAATGGTTCACCAAACTGCCACCAAACGGCATCACATGCTTCGCAGACCTACGGAAGAAATTTCTCATACAATATCAAAACCTTCACCGGCACATGTTTACACATCTATATGCCCATGAAATACCAATGTATCAGGGAGAGAAAATTAAAAGCTTCATCACAAGGTACATGCTGGAGTGACAAAAAAATCCCATGTCTCCCGAAAACACAGCAGATTTCAGGGTTCATAACATGCCTAGATAAAGACGCACACCCGTCCCTTATCGCTGAACTTCGATGGAACATCCCGAGCACATTCGCGGATGCTGTGACGGTGGCAAGGCAATACGAGCATTCCGGGCGAGAAAAGCAAGCCGGCTACCACCAAGATGAGAAGATGAGAGATGACAAACGAAGAAGCGATAGCAGACATCGTCATGATAGTAGCCGATGCAGTGACAGCCATCACAGAAGCCACAATAACCATGGCAAAAGCCATGATAGTCACAGGCATGACAAAAGCAACCGAAGACCATACGATAAGAGATCTTTACTCGACAGCTTGACTAACACCCCAAGAGAGATACTACTAACGGAGCCGGTGAAAACCAAATTCACTCCTCCGACACCATTAGAAAAATGGGAGGGTCAAAAATCTGATAAATACTGTGAGTTCCACGAGGATAATGGCCATAACACCGATGAATGTAAAGCGTTGATGCTTGAGATTATTGCAAACATAAAGGCTGGTGAACTCCATCGCTTGCTGCGAGGCCGGAAGTTCAAAAAAGCTGATCCAAACAAGACATTCAGCTGGCAAAAGGAAGACGGAAAGAAACGTGAGAAAGCAAAAGACAAGGTTGTGATCAACATGATCAGTATTGAAAAGGATGAGCTCAACTCGTGGAGGGATGCCGCAATCACATTCCCAAAAATACCAGCACGATACTCTCGGGAAGAGCTTGTAGTGATTGACGGTTTGATAGATGGTTTTCGAGTCCACGAAATGTACACTGACACCGGAAGTGAGGTTGATGTCTTATATGCTCATTGCCTTTCCCAACTCCCAAAATGTGTCGGAAGGAAAATGAGACAGTCCAATGCTATCAACTCCGGGTTCACGGGCTCTATTGAAGAACCCATAGGAAGAATCAAGGCAACAGTCACGGTAGGCACTCAGTCATACCTCTGCAGTGAGATCATTGACTTCTATGTTGTTAAATCCATGACCGCCACAAATGTGATATTGGGAAGAAATTTCTTCAAGAAGTTTGGTGCAATAGCCTCTACCACTCACGGCTTGCTAAAATTTCCAACCCGGCAAGGTGTGGCGACAGTCAAATCTACCCGACACCCACTCCCGGGTGAAGAGAATACTCAAACTTGGCAAAACAACGAAACAAAGAAGACACCTCACATATTGGAAGAAAAACGTGTGTCAGTTCTTAAAAGGCTAACTTACTACTCCCCACCAATACGCTCTACCAAAAAGAGCCCGACCAATGCTTACAAGATCGAGCAGGGGAATGCTGGCTGGCACTATCATCTGGGATGGGAGGAACAATTCATTAACACCCGTGAAACGGCTGAACACCTTAATCCGGCACCAAAACGTTCCAGGCT
Organism: Rutidosis leptorrhynchoides; assembly: GCF_046630445.1. NCBI lineage: Eukaryota > Viridiplantae > Streptophyta > Magnoliopsida > Asterales > Asteraceae > Rutidosis > Rutidosis leptorrhynchoides. The sequence continues at coordinate 106,282,664 of NC_092343.1, forward strand.
AGAAAGTTGTGAGAGCTCCAACCAAGATGGAATACTGGCTAAGGGAAACAAAAGTGGCTAGACGCCACACTGAAATTTAAATGGATATCATGATTGAAACTAATCACTTCAAATCATGGTTATCTTGATATTTATGTTTTTCTTTTTCAAATAAGAAACTTTGTATGTCTTTTTCTTTTTAAGATGAATAAAATAACTTTACCGTTTACAATAACTTAGTCGTTATGTTATTTACAATGTTGTTTACATAATAAATAACCGACTAGCGGAAGACGGATTCCGGCATTCACATAAGTCCCATGCAAGTTATTCTGTACCCCCTTAAGAGGTGATTGTCTAGCCCTCGTCGGTACAAGTTTATACTGATAAACGGCCAATGAGTAGATGGCATAAACACGAGTGACTACACAGTGTACACGCCAAAACTAATACAAATGTAGTCTAGGCCTACATACAAAGACACGAACTAGTTCTACTGAAGAAAATTCATCATAAAGTACTTGTAATTAAAATTTCATTAATTACATATGGTTCCATTACAAGCTACGTCAAAAAAATGTGCGACAGCGTGCAGTACAACAAACTAAAATTCAAAGTCTAACAGCTGCTGCACGGTCGTCGCTTCATCAGAGCAGAGATCCTCAAAACTGTCAAACCGGATCTCTTTCAATGCCTGCTGAGCGGCCTGGAGCTCCTGCACGGCACCCGTGTTCACCTTCTCGACGATGTCTGGGTGCAAGGGACAGCCCCACCAGTATGATGCTTTTGCATCTTCCTTACAGCCCGAGTGAAGTTGGTCGCCGCAAAACTATTTAGATAAGTCTCGAAAGGCGCCTTCACGGTACTGGAGTTGATATCCTTCTTCAACACAGAAGGCAGACCACCTTGCAACCGCTTACATTCCTCCATGGCCGACTCTTTCGCAGAAACAGCAGAAGAAACCTCCATATCCTTCTCCACCACCACCCGGGTAAGCTCTTCAGCTAGCTCTCCAAGTTGTCAATAGCTTCCCAGGCTTTAGACATCCGAGCCAACTCATCCAGGGAAGCCTTAGCTGACGCTCCAGGTCTGTCACCATCTGCTCGTCACGGTCAAAACTTTCATGCAGGAAAGTGTTTAACACCACGATTGTCCGGGCACGGAAAACCTTGGCATCACCCACAGGAAGGACAGAAAATGCCTGGCAAAGGACTGAGGAGGACCCCTTCTCTAGGGCACTCATACATGCAGGATAATCGATATCCAGTTGAGAGAAAGCACGGATGAGGTCATCACCCGAAGGGACATTGAAGTGAATGTCATCGAAACTCTCCAGGGAAAAATGTTTACCCTCACCACCACCCAGCTCTAAGGGCTCCGTTTCACCAACAACTGCAAGAATCAAAAAAGTCAAGCACAAAACAAAAATCATAACAAAGAACAAGACTAGCTTGTCAGACTAAAAAGATTACCTTTGGCCTTCTTCGACATTAGTTGAGGAAGGGTATGAATCCTCCTCTTGACAACCGCCTGCTCCTTCGTTACATTTGGAGCAGGGAGGACCAGGTCGGCCCCATCACCAGTATTCTACTCCAGGTCCTGTGGAGCAATATCCGGCTCACCAGCTGGATTTAATGGCACACTGTCAAAACTGATCTCCTCGAGATCACCAAATGCCATGGCAGTAGCAAACTCCATCGCTGTTGCATAAGAATAAAACAAGGTTAGCATGTAAAAACCTAATTAAATTGACATAACAATTGGCTAGGATCAGTCTCCACCTGCTCTATTGTAATGGATAACGGGTTTGGTGTTTGGATCCGGGCATTGGTGGCTAACCCCTCCCAACACAAGCATGGCCTCCGGGTATGGCTGTTGGGGAAAATTAAAACCTTGAATAGCTGAAATGCATGCCTTCTCGGCAGCATTCAATCTCCGAACTTTGTTGGCTCCTTTCTTCACCTTGCTCGCCCACTCGCAAAGGCGAACAAACCTATTCGGTAATCACCGGTAAAATTAAAGAACCCTCTCCGCTTGATAGAGAACCAGCCAACCTCGGATCTCGAAACTGTAAAAACAATATCAGAACATACGAACAGTCGAAAGAATGTGGTAATAATTAAAATACATCTCCCACATCACCAGCTTCTGGTACGCATGAGGATGTATTTAGGCAGGAGCTACCCCATAGTGTGTAAAAAATTGGAACATAAACTCAGAATAGGGTAACCGAAAGTTGCCCACGGTAATGGCTACACCATATATGGTGACCATCTTGGTTGGTGGTTTGTGTGCTCGGTGGGTGGCATCGGGAATTCTCAGGATATAGTTAGTCAAAAATGTATATTTATCTACTAGATCGTTGAGGTACGCGTCGCACACACGACTCATTATCCTATCAATATTAACAGTAGCAGAGGACTCAGCGATGTCTACGCCAGTCGACGTAGAAGACTGATCTGCCGTATGTGTAAATACGTAAAGGTAAAAAACTAAAAATCGATAGTAAAAAAGTAAAGAGAATAGAGAAAAAGAAAGGGTTCCTCTTTTTGTGAAAAAATGTTGGTTTTTGAAGAAGAAAATGATGGAAGATACGAAGGTTGTAAAAAGGGAAAATATTGGAGAGAGGTGGCTATTTATAGGTTTCAAAGAAATTGATCCAACGGTCCAGATCAAAGGATGGATCCATAAAGGTAATGATTAAAATTTCAAAAAGATGTCCCTCGAATACCGTTCCAAAAAGTTGAAAAATGGAAAATACACAAAAAGGGGGCGTGTCTGCAGAAACTGTCTTTTCAAACTGTCAGGCATTTAATGCACATCCAATCAGGAATGTGGGCTCGGTTTTAAGTTTGGTAAAGGTAACCGTTCCGGCTACCATCATCAAACTAGGGGACTTGATGATACGTATAGTGATCCTTCTTAGAAAGGCACACTATCAACAGCACTCTGAAACGACCCGTCCTAATCCATAAGGACGAATACAATAACATATGATTACATCGTGAGGTATTTGACCTCTATATGATACATTTTAGAAACATTGCATTCGTTTTTAAAAGACAACATTTCATTACATTGAAAGTTGATAGGTATGCATACCATTTCATAATCTACCCAAACTATAGATGACTTAATCTGTCATTTACTTAATAATGATCTTTATTAAATTCAATGACTTGAATGTAACATCTTTTGAAATATGTCATGAATGACTCCAAGTAATATCTCTAAAATGAGCAAATGCACAGCGGAAGATTTCTTTAATACCTGAGAATAAACATGCTTTCAAGTGTCAACCAAAAGGTTGGTGAGTTCATTAGTTTATCGTAATCAATCATTTCCATAATTTTAATAGACCACAAGATTTCATTTTTCATAAACATCATTCTCATATCAGGCATTTCGCAAACTGCATAGAGATAAAAATCATCCATATGGTGAACATCTGGTAACCGACCTTAACAAGATGCATATAGAATATCCCTATCATTCTGGGACAACCTTCGGACATGATAAATTCGAAGTACTAAAGCATCCGGTACTTTGGATGGGGCTTGTTGGGCCCAGTAGATGTATCTTTAGGATTCGCGTCAATTAGGGTGTCTGTTCCCTAATTCTTAGATTACCAGACTAAAAAGGGGCATATTCGATTTCAATAATCCAACCATAGAATGTGGTTGCGATTACTTGTGTCTATTTCGTAAAACATTTATAAAACAGCTCATGTATTCTCAATCCCAAAAATATATATTATAAAAGCATTTAAAAAGGGTGCAAATGAAACTCACAATACTGTATTTCGTTGTAAGTATGCATATGATGGCATTGAACAAGTGCAAGGTTGACCTCGGATTCATGAACCAATATTAAGTATATATATATATATATATATATATATATATATATATATATATATATATATATATATATATATGTTGGTCAATATATGTCTAACAATTTAGGTCAAGTCGTAGTGCATCACAATCCTAATGCTCGAGACTAATATGCAAAAGTCAACAAAAGTCATCTTGACCAAAATGACTTCCAAAAAATTGTATAACATAAATATAGTCGTTATATATATTTAAATATATCTATCATATTTTATTATAGTAAATAATACAAACCATTTATTAATAAATAAAAAATTATATTAAAGTTTATTTATGATAAAAATATACTTTTATATATCTCAAGTAATAAGATTTATACAGTTTACTCAAAATCATAAATATATAGTAGTATGTACTATTAATGTAATTATATTATGTATGGTGAAAATATCTTTGTATCACATATTTGATAAAATAATATTGATAATAATAATAATAAGTAAAGTTGCATTATTTTATAATGATAATATTAATTATTTTTATTAATAATAAAATAATAATAATAATAATAATAATAATAATAATAATAATAATAATAATAATATTTATATTTACTAATGATGATATTAATTATGATAAAATGGTAATTCTAATCATGATAATCTTAATAATAACGATACTTTTTAATATTAACTGTAATAATAATAATATTTTATAAAAGTAATAATTCTATTCAAAATGATAAATTTTTAATAATGATAATACTAAAATGATAATAATAATGATATTTTATAATAACAATGATATTTCTATTAAAAATGATAATTTTAATAAAAATAATAGTTTTAATATTAATGATACTTTTAATAATAATAATGATGATAAAAATAATAAAATGATAGTTTTGATAAAAATATTAATTATTTTAAAAATATTAATAATAATAATAATAATAATAATAATAATAATAATAATAATAATAATAATAATAATAATAATATATTGATTATTAGATAATAATAATAATGACGATAATAACGACGATAACGATAACGATAACAATAACGATAACGATAACGATAACGATAACGATAACGATAATGATAATACTAATCCTTTTAACAATAATACTTAAAATTATAGATAATTCAATTGACGATATCTTTTAATCCGTTCATCGAAATCATACGCTTTCTAAATGAAAAGTTATTAATTTTTCGCCAGCTTTCCAACGACATGCAAATCATATACCTTATCTCAATCTCAAAACTATCAAATTCGTGATTTATCATAAACTATCTAACGACAAAAATTAAACACACAAGCATGCATAAACCTATAAACTCGAGCACTAGTCAGGGATACACTATTAATATAAAAGTTAAGTTATGAGTGCTCACGTATCAATATTGAGATTCAATATTGCAGGAAAGTACGTAGACGCAAAGGAGACGATAAACACTAGGTTGACCTCACGAGCTATACCCCTGATCCATACCTATAAACTCCATAGCTATAACCCATAGTTTCCTTATCTCTATCCCACTTGAAAGACTCATTTTTGGAATGACTCGTTCATGACTCCGTCGTAGTATTTTATGTATATTTAATAATAATAATAATAATAATAATAATAATAATAATAATAATAATAATAATAATAAGATTAATAATAATAATAATCTTAATAATAATAATAAATAAATAAATAAATAAGTATGTATATGTATATCAGAGAGGGTGAGATCTAGAGGTGAGATGAATGAATTTAATCCGAACCAAAAACACGTTTTAAAGGAATTGGAGCTCACCAAACACACCATGCGATCACATGGTTAATCTGAGGGGATGCCATGCGATCGCATGGATCCCATTTCCAGCTCATATGCACGATTCCAAGGCTGCCGACACTCGTATTATTATTATTATTATTATTATTATTATTATATATTTATTATATTTAATTTATATAATTATTTATATATTATATTATATTTACGAGTCTAGTTAACGTGTAAAATTAGTTCCACTAACTTGAACGTTATCACTCGACTAATGTTCCGATTCCGGTTTTTCAAACGAAGTTTCGTACACTTAGAAAACTTGCACTTTACGTTACGTGACTCGTACCCTTGTCAAAATATAAACTAAAATCATTGATAAATTATGTTGCACGAAGTATAACTTATACATTTGATTGTTTTGATCACTTGCTTCTGTAAATCAACTACTTGTTGTTTATTAAAATATATCTAATAGTATATTTAAAATTTAAAATATTACTTAAATCAAAACGTCTTATAATTATATTAATATTACATTGTAAAATACATATGTGTGTGTGTGTGTATATATATATATATATATATATATATATATATATATATATAATTGAAATATTTATTCAGTTTTCAAAACCAGTTATCTTTCAAAGTCCATTTTATATAATTTTAACTCGTTTAAATAATAGAAGTTATTATATTAAATAATGTTTTTAATAATATGAAAACTAATTAATTAACAAGGGACACGAGGCAAACACTGTAAAGTATGCTTTTGAAATTTAAACTAGAATCTCCACTAACTTTTGACTAACTCTCGTTAATTGACACATTATTCTAATTATGAAAATTATTACACTAATTATTTCGAATACCGTTAAAATTAATGATTTTTCAAATCTACGTGGACCTCACAACAAACACTCATAATCATATCATCTTGTATCTAATAAATCAATTATTTGATATTATCCTATGATTCCTTCGATAATTATATTGAAACAAATACGTTCATGTAAAGTATTATACGTTTAATACTTTGTTAATATTCTCAAGTTATAATATATACATATACATATATACATATATATATATATATATATATATATATATATATATATATATATATATATATATATATATATATATATATATATACATATTCATATCCAATTATATAATGATTCGTGAATCGTCAGAATTTGGTCGAGGTTAAATGAATGTATGAACATAGTTTAAAATTCTTGAGATTCAATATTACAGACTTTGCTTATCGTGTCGGAAACATATAAAGATTAAAGTTTAAATTTGGTCTGAAATTTCCAGGTTGTCAAAGTACCTACCCGTTAAAGAAATTTTGTCCCGAAATTCGATTAGGATGGTCATGGCTGACAATAAGTATGTTTTCATGACGCATACGAGCTGAAAATTAGAGTTTTATCATCAGCGAGTAATATGGATAAAACAATTTGCTTAAGTGAAGCGTACGAGTGAAGTTATCACAAAAGAGTGAATTGAGTAAGTATAGATTTGTCATATCTTTTGACGTAGATAGGATTGATTTCCAGAGTTCAAGGGATTTGGAGGAAATCTTCGTAATAAGATTTGATTCAACGGTAATCAAGGAAATTAGGATCCTCTTTGGTTAAATGCGATGATCTGTCTTGATTGCTCTATCGGATTTTTCGCTATAAATCCACTCTCTTCGTTTTCTTATTTCCACAGCTCACACCTTCTATTCTTTCTCCCTCAATTCATACTTTAAAGCATTTATCAATATGCTTCATCCAGTTCTGATTCTTGATATACTCCTAACTTTCATATCCATCATTCTTCTTTTTCATCTGCCTCCGGAGGAATCTATTCACTTTTATTATACTCTTGGCTTTATAGTGTTTTTAGTTCTCACGTGTCTTTACGTTGCAATACTTATTGATATACACGGTTTGTAATTTATGTGTTGTCGTCGGCCTTTATATCTTTCCTTATTTTTCAGAGTTCCTGCTTCTATTTTTCTATAATCATCGACATCCACAGCTAATACTCTCTCCTATTTGCTGCGATTTATACCCCCATTTCTATTTCGGAGCTTCATGCTCTGTTTTCTCTTCTATCTATTAAGCACCGCATGTAATGTTCCAGAATTCGCAGATATGAATTTCGGAATGAACATAGTTAATGTTCTAAGAAGGAAATCGTAATGGCACGATCTTGATTTGTCAAATTACCAGAATACCTCAGAAAAGACCGAATCATCAAGAAAATATTTTCTTGATATGTTTAGAGTTTAAGTAGAATACAAGAGTCGTGTAACATGGTACATAATGACGTTATGATCTGTGAATCATCACGTTCCATTTAGAAACTCAGCATGACTTATGGTAATATAATCACGTTGATCAAGTGTCATTATATTATACTAAATCATGCTTCAGTTCCCAACACTACTTCAAAAACATTCATATTTTAAACTCGAAGGTTTCAGAATTTAGAAACTAAAATAGTCTCTTTTATGATGTAACACAGATAGCGCAAAGAGATAAATGATTTTAGATAACAATAGTTATGAAGATATCTTCAGAAATATCGAAGATATTTATAATGAGAAATATGATGATATCTTAGAATTTCTAACATCGATGGATGATGATGAAGATTTGTCCGTAAAGGTTTAGAGTTAGGAGTAAGGTATTCGCTAAAGACTTCAGCAGACACTGAATCATTTAGATTCTTTGAAGGCAGATTTGGTCGTTGTGATTTGTCCACAGCCTCCTTCATGGTTTGCTCAATCCGTTTTCCAATTCCAAACCTTCTCTTTTTCTGAGCTTTTCCAACACACTATTCTTTATAATCATACTTTTCACTGTTACAGTTGTCTACCGTTTCTGCTGCTTCATTCAACTTTTCCAAAAATTCGGAGAACTAATTCGTAGATTGGGGTGTTTTTCAGAAACGTCACATTCGAAGTATATATGTCTAGGAGATAGACGTTATATGTACACATATAACTGTTGGTGTAGACATGCTGCTAGCTTTCAAAATACTGATTGCTGATTCCCAGTAATTGACATGACAATTCTTGTTACAAGATGCGGATGAGTAAATGATGGGGTTTCGATAAATATAATGATTTTTCAGGAAGTCCAAGATCAGTGAAATTTTGGTAAATTAATTGCTAATGTGGTGGACATAAACGGCTCCCTGGTAACGTTGGCGAAAGGGCAACGCATATACCGAGGTTATAATAAGAATGTTTCGACTAAAAAATCGAAGTTGACTTGCTGGAGCTGTGACAAAACTGATTACTTTGGAAAGGAATTGAAAATTCATTTTTTTGCTAATAAATGCCAAAGGGTCTGACACGGATATGTGTTAAACTATGACTTTGGTTTCGAGAGTTTTTCAGGTACATAACTGTGGGTAACATGTGGTTGGATCATCATTTCGATTGTTCATTACTTGAAGTGTCTTCAGGAATTTCGAAGGGTTTGAACACAGATTATAATCGTTAATATACATATGATGTTCTAACACAGTTTTGAAGTCAAAGTATAGCTTTGAAAGATGTAAGGATCTAAGAGTGATGATTTTGGTTACATCTCGAGTTGAATTCTGAGATTTCAAAATCAGAATATGTAATTAGATTTTTGAATGAGTATGGTTGTTTTAATTTCTATAAAGAATGTATATTATTGTGAAAGTAGGGAGTATAATGGATGATTTGCTGAATCAGATTCGAAGAATGTAACATATTAATTGTGAATTTATATATATCTCTTAGGTATTTGATGTTTGCGAGGTATAGTACGAAATACTATTATAGTTACTACAAAATACTATTAAATACGATACAATTTCACACAAGTTATTTATTTATTTATAGAATGGATATACCTAAACCTTGCTACAACACTTATAGGCAGTGTACCTAATCGTAGAGTAGTGTAGTTTTTAGTAAGTCCGGTTTGTTCCACAGGGATCTGGCTAAGTTTAACGCTATATATATTTTAAACTATATTTGTATATATATATATATATATATATATATATATATATATATATATATATATATATATATATATATATATATATATATATATATATATATAAGTATTATTATTATTGTTATAAAAGGGGGTTTTCATCGTTTAATGACCGGTTTGTCGATTTTAAGTTCTAATGCAAAATATAAATATAACTTAATTTAAAGCGTAAAGTAAATGACGATAAATAAAAGTGCGATAAAAGTGCGATAATTAAAATGACGGTAAATAAAATTGCAATGAGATATAAATTAAAAGAATTATGCTTATTTAAACTTCCGTAATCATGATGTTTGACGTGTTGATTTTAATTTATTACCAAGGGTTAATTGTCCTTTGTCCTGGATTATTCGATATGTCCATCTGGTTTTGTCCATAATAGTCCATCGGTCATAATTATAAAGTGCGAGAGTCTTCGCCAAATTAACCTTATACCCGAAGTCAAATATTCCAACTAATTGGGGATTCAAACTGTAACAAGGTCTTAATACTTTGTTTAATGAATACACCAGGTTATCGACTGCGTGTAATCCAAGGTTTTAATACTTTGTTAACAAATACACCAATTACCCTTGAATGTAATCCACCCCTGTTTTAATGAGTCCATTGACTATTAATCCATTCCCGTGTCCGGTCAAATGAACAATTATTCATATTTATAAATATCCCGCCCACCGTGCCCGATTAAGCGTATGTGGTTATATATAGATACGTCAAATTGTAACCTTTATATCAAATTAATAAGATATCATTTATCTAATTAAATATAAAGCCCATTAATAGCCCATTGTCCAATTTCCACAAGTGTCGGTCTTTTGTCCAAACCCCAATTATGGTCCAAAGCCCAATAACCCCATCTTAATATTTAGCACAACATCACGATTACTTCGGCTTAAATAAGCATAATAATAACTTAACTACGAGACATTAATTTAAAAAGGTTGAACATAACTTACAATGATATTTAATCATGTAGCGTTACACGGACAGAATTTCGACTTACAAAACCTTAAAACATTCGCTAAAATAACCTTATTATTATTATTAACTTAAATTAAAATTAAAATTAAATATATATATATATATATATATATATATATATATATATATATATATATATATATTTCGTAGATAGAAAGAAGGAAAATGGGTGTGTTCATCGGCTGAATTCGTGGCCTTTTATAGGCCCATTTTTTACTGTAGAGTTCCGCGACTACGGATCATTTCTTCCTCACAGCTCCGCGACTGCGGAGCTTCAATTTACAGCTCATCACACAACTCCAAAACGTGGTCGCCTTTGTATAATATAATATATAATATATATATTATAATATATAATATATATAATTAATTATATATTATATTATATTCTTGTGCATAGTTGACTTGTAATTTTAGGTCCGTTAACTTGCGCGTTGATAGTTGGTTCATGTCCCGATTCCAAATTTTCGAACGTCCTTTCGTATGATTTAATATCTTGTACTTTGAGTTTTGCGGCTTGTACTCTTGTCATTTTTAGACGTTTCTCATCAATAATTTAAACCACTTGGATTGTACTTTATACTTTTAGCTTTTTGGTCATTTGCGTCTTCAAATCGTTGAATCTGTCTTTTGTCTTCACCTTTTATTATTTAAACGAATATCACTTGTAAATAGAACAATTGCAACTAAAAGCTTGTCTTTCTTGAAGGATAATGCTATGAAATATATGTTCGTTTTTAGCATTATCAGTATTACCTACCCGTTAAAAAAAATTTCACAATTAATATTTTGTACAACAGAATTTTATTAAAGTCTTTATGAAAATATATATGTTTATATTTTCTTCAGATGTAACATAGATTTAATGAGTTAATATTAAATTAAACTCATTTGATTTACGATTGAAACTAGAATTAGATAATCCCTAAAAACTTTAGAAATTACATAACTTTTACGGAGTATTAATTTAATAAAATTGAAATTATGAATTAATACTTCGTTATTTGTTGATGCATGATGTTGATGTTTGTGGAATTCTTGTGAACTTTGCAAGGTACGAATAATGTTATCTGAAAAGTTTCGAGTACATCGATGATGCAAGTGTAAAATCAAACATATATATGAGTATACACTTGATTTATTATGAAAAAGAATTCATTGAATTGAAATAGAGATTATAATTAACGATGATTAAGTTGCTAACGAAGGATGTACATCATAGCATATTAGTAATATGAATTAACCGAGTAGTTAAGATTCACATATAATAGCTTAGTACGAAAAGGTTTATTATGGTTTAAGAATTTATATATATATATATATATATATATATATATATATATATATATATATATATATATATATATATATATATATATATATATATATATATATATACATATAAACTCTTCAGAGGAATTGGGTTAATACTTCATAATTCGTTAATACAATATAATCGTTATTGATTTGTAATGATGTCCACGGTAATTCTTGAACTGGTGGAGCTTGTGATGTTAGAGGTGCTGCTGATTCTGACGATGTTGACGGCACTGACTGTGCTGGTGATGCTAACGGTACTGTTGATGTTGTTGGTAAAACAAGCCTAGCTTGTAAATCACACACCATTCTTGTCAGGGTTTCTACTCTTCCTTCTATCATTTTGGTTCACTCGTCTGATTTATGGTTAGGGCTAGAATAGATAATCTCTAAGACTTTAGAGATTACATAATCGCCATAGAATGTTCCTCCAACGAAGTTATAGATTAATACTTCATCGGTTTTTGTTGTTGGTACTACTTGGTATCTATGGTGCGTGTGACGTTAATGCTCGTGGGACAGATTGTGAAGTTGAGGTTTGCGATGCGGTTGTTGTTGGTGGTGGTAATGATATTGTTGGGTTGTTGATGGTGCCGGTGCTGCTGCTGGTGCTTGTATCCTTTGCACCATATTCTCCAAAGCCACTACCCGAGCGCGAAGCTCGTTGACTTCTTCTATTACACCGAGATGCTTGTCGGTTCGGACGAGTGGATGAATAAGATCTAGAATGTGAGATAGTATATAATCGTGACGAGACACTCTGGAAATGAGAGAGAAAATGGTGTCTCGGACAGGTTCGCCGGTTAGTAACAGATATGCTAAGATATGAATTTTGTCTATACACTATTAATGCAATCAATGCAGTAAGATGTGTCTAGACTAGGAATGATAAGCATTTAATTTCCGACAAGAAATGATAAGCAAAAATTCTTGACATGCAACTAAGGTCGAAGTCCAGACTCACTAATGCATCCTAATGACTATTAGTTAGACACACTAATGCAGACCTGGCTCGCTAAGACCGCCGCTCTGATACCACATGAAACGACCCGTCCTAATCCATTAGGACGAATACAATAACATATGATTACATCGCGAGGTATTTAACCTCTATATGATACATTTTACAAACATTGCATTCGTTTTTAAAAGACAACCTTTCATTACATTGAAAGTTGATAGGTATGCATACCATTTCATAATCTACCCAAACTATAGATGACTTAATCTGCCATTTACTTAATAATGATCTTTATTAAATTCAATGACTTGAATGTAACGTCTTTTAAAATATGCCATGAATGACTCCAAGTAATATCTCTAAAATGAGCAAATGCACAGCGGAAGATTTCTTTAATACCTGAGAATAAACATGCTTTCAAGTTTCAACCAAAAGGTTGGTGAATTCATTAGTTTATCGTAATCAATCATTTCTATAATTTTAATAGACCACAAGATTTCATTTTTCATAAACATCATTCTCATATCATACATTTCGCAAACTGCATAGAGATAAAAATCATTCATATGGTGAACACTGGTAACCGACCTTAACAAGATGCATATAGAATATCCCCATCATTCCGGGACAACCTTCGGACATGATAAATTTGAAGTACTAAAGCATCCGGTACTTTAGATGGGGCTTGTTGGGCCCAATAGATCCATCTTTAGGATTCGCGTCAATTAGGGTGTCTGTTCCCTAATTCTTAGATTACCAGACTAAAAAGGGGCATATTCGATTTCGATAATCCAACCATAGAATGTAGTTTCGATTACTTGTGTCTATTTTGTAAAACATTTATAAAACAGCGCATGTATTCTCAGTCCCAAAAATATATATTGCAAAAGCATTTAAAAAGGGAGCAAATGAAACTCACAATACTGTATTTCGTTGTAAGTATGCATATGATGGCATTGAACAAATGCAAGGTTGGCCTCGGATTCAAGAACCTATATTAAGTATATATATATATATATATATATATATATATATATATATATATATATATATATATATATATATATATATATATATATATATATATATATATATATATATATATATATATATATGTTGGTCAATATCTGTCTAACAATTTAGGTCAAGTCGTAGTGTATCACAATCCTAATGCTCGAGACTAATATGCAAAAGTCAACAAAAGTCATCTTGACCAAAATGACTTCCAAAAAATTGTATAACATAAATATAGTCATTTTATATATTTAAATATATCTATCAGATTTTATTACAGTAAATAATACAAACCATTTGTTAATAAATAAAAAATTATATTAAAGTTTATTTATGATAAAAATATACTTTTATATATCTCAAGTAATAAGATTTATACAGTTTACTCAAAATCATAAATATATAGTAGTATGTACTATTAATGTAATTATATTATGTATGGTGAAAATATCTTTGTATCACATATTTGATAAAATAATATTGATAATAATAATAATACGTAAAGTTGCACTATTTTATAATGATAATATTAATATTTTTTATTAATAATTAAATAATAATAATAATAATAACAATATTTATATTTACTAATGATGATATTAATTATGATAAAATGGTAATTCTAATCATGATAATCTTAATAATAACGATACTTTTTAATATTAACTGTAATAATAATAATATTTTATAAAAGTAATAATTCTATTCAAAATGATAAGTTTTTAATAATGATAATACTAAAATGATAATAATAATGATATTTTATAATAACAATGATATTTCTATTAAAAATGATAATTTTAATAAAAATATTAGTTTTAATATTAATGATACTTTTAATAATAATAATGCTGATAAAAATAATAAAATGATAGTTTTGATAAAAATATTAATTATTTTAAAAATATTAATAATAATAATAATAATAATAATAATAATAATAATAATAATAATAATAATAATAATATATTGATTATTAGATAATAATAATAATGACGATAATAACGACGATAACGATAACGATAACAATAACGATAACGATAACGATAATACTAATCCTTTGAAGAATAATACTTAAAATTATAGATAATTCAATTGACGATATCTTTTAATCCGTTCATCGAAATCATACGCTTTCTAAATGAAAAGTTATTAATTTTTCGCCAGCTTTCCAACGACATGCATATCATATACCTTATCTCAATCGCAAAACTATCAAATTCGTGATTTATCATAAAATATCTAACGACAAAAATTAAACATACAAGCATGCATAAACCTATAAACTCGAGCACTATTAATATAAAAGTTAAGTTATGAGTGCTCACGTATCAATATTGAGATTCAATATTGCAGAAAAGTATGTAGACGCAATGAAGATGATAAACACTAGGTTGACCTCACGAGCAATACCCCTGATCCATACCCATAAACTCCATAGCTATAACCCATAGTTTCCTTATCTCTATCCCACTCGAAAGACTCATTTTTGGAATGACTCGTTCATGACTCCGTCGTAGTATTTTATGTATATTTAATAATAATAATAATAATAATAATAATAATAATAATAATAATAATAATAATAATAATAATAATAATAATAATAATAAGATTAATAATAATAATAATAAATAAATAAATAAGTATGTATATGTATATCAGAGCGGGTGAGATCGAGAGGTGTGATGAATGAATTTACTCCGAACCAAAAACGCGTTTTAAAGGAATTGGAGCTCACCAAACACACCATGTGATCGCATGGTTAATGTGAGGGGATGCCATGCGATCGCATGGAGCCCATTTCTAGCTCATATGCACGATTCCAAGGCTACCGACACTTGTATTATTATTATATATTTATTATATTTAATTTATATAATTATTTATATATTATATTATATTTACAAGTCTAGTTAACGTGTAAAATTAGTTCCACTAACTTGAACGTTATCACTCGACTAATGTTCTGGTTTCGATTTTTTAAACGAAGTTTCGTACACTTAGAAAACTTGCACTTTACGTTACGTGACTCGTACCCTTGTCAAAATATAAACTAATATCATTGATAAATTATGTTGCACGAAGTATAACTTATACATTTGAGTGTTTTGATCACTTGCTTCTGTAAATCAACTACTCGTTGTTTATTAAAATATATCTAATAGTATATTTAAAATTTAAAATATTACTTAAATCAAAACGTCTTATAATTATATTAATATTACATTGAAATATATATATATATATATATATATATATATATATATATATATATATATATATATATATATATATATATATATATATATATATATATATATATATATATATATCTATAACAACCCTCACTTTTTGACTTCTAAATTTACTGAATTAACCGTAGGGTTATCTGCCTGACTATATGTATTAAGGGTTGTTATATACAATTAAATATTGACCGAATAGTAATTTTTAGTCAACAATATACGCTTAAATAAATAATATATTATTAATTTATATAATTTGACATAATTTAACTAAGTATATAAACTTTGTATCACTTTTATTATTTAGTTAATATATAATATATTTAACTATATAATAAATCCAATTATAAATAAATGTAATAATATTTACAAAATTACTAAAACTATAGTTTAATAATTAAAATCATAATTATTATTAAAAATACAAAATACCGAATTATTTATTATTTTTATGCAAAATTCATATTTAGTAATTAAATAAAAATAAAAAACAAATATTGACAAATATTCTTGGAAAAGTACTAAATCAATTTGTTTATTTAAAATATATATATATATATATATATATATATATATATATATATATATATATATATATATATATATATATATATATATATATATATATATATATATATATATATATATATATATATATATATATATATATATATATATAATCCTTAAAATAAATGAATTTAAAAAAAAGTTAAATAAATAAATTACTTTTTAATTAAAAATTATAATGGAAAACTACTTTTATTATTTTATTTTGTGCATTATCCCATGACCTAACATTTAATATTTTTGAATTTTAAAATCCCATTAAAAATTAAAATATTTCTTTTTCTTTTGATTATTTTATTCTTTTTACCTAATTTTTTCAAGTATAAATACCCCTCATTTCTCATTCAAACTCACACCAAAATTTCTCTCATTCTCTCTTTGAAGAATTACTACTAGTAAGTATTCTTTTCTTACTTTTTACTTTTTACTTTTTACTTTTTACTATTTACTTCGGTTTATTATTTTTTTACCAAAACATATAAATAATGTTATAAATTATATGCAATTAAAATTAAAATAAATAACATGTTATAATTAGTAATATATGTTACTAAAAATTATAAAAGTATTTTTATGAATTAATATATAGGAATTATAATTAAAATCGAACTAATGAATATATATGTATATACGCACCTAACGTGAAGGTTATAATTAAAGATAGTGTACAAAGACTACAAGCATCACCGTTAATTATGGCCTAGGGTGATCCTGGTTACCATTATGAGACGCTTGTGGATCTCGAATGCCAAGACTTAGATTCTGGTCAAGAGATCCTGGGCCGCTCGGTAACAATAGATCATTCGAGTGACTTGCATGTTAGCAACGAAGTTTAGGCGAGATTGTACAACATCTTTGTGAAGAATTATAACCCGAACATTCTTAAACTAGAAGCTTGCTATAAGTAGAAGCTTTCCATAAATAATAGGTTTCCAAAAATAGAAACTTTTAAGAAATAGAAACTTTTCTCGAAAACCGTCACTGTCAATATAGTTGCTATATTAATAAACATACTTTATGTCAAGTTAGACATTAACTAATCAAATGTTATACCTCTAGGTTGATATCCAGATCACTTACTTGCTTTACTTTCCTTCTTGCGTGGAATACTTCAACTGCTATTTAAGGTGAATTTCATAGCCCCGTTTTTATATTTTTATGTTTTTACATTGGGGTGAGACACATGATTTATTTTAAATGCTTTGACATGCTAGACACAAGTACAAACTTATTATGCGACCAACATGAGTATTTTTATTGTGTTCATTTGAAACATACAAATCCTTGCTTTGTAATATCATTAATTGCTAGATAAATTAAAGTGGCAAACGGAATTATTATAGATAGTGCTATTGGGAGTAACGTCCCGCACTGTTGACCTCAGGTCAATTGGTGGTATAATAATGATCTCGACATTTACATATGTATTGTTTCGGGCTACAATCGTTTAGTTTGATATTATATGCTCCTGGCATACTTTTAATATACATGATATATCGACTTTTATTAAATCTTGTGGTCTAATGAACTTACTCAAAATTAAACCTATGTTATTCACTCAACCTCGTGTGGACTTTTTAAGCATGTTTGTCTCAGGTAATTAGATGACGTCGATATGCTGCTTTGATGATGATTGCTTGCTATGCTTGGAGTCTTCATGCATTACTTATCGTTTCATTTAAAAACATTTAATGCTTTGTTCATTCAATAAAATGTAATGACTATTTATCTTCCGCTGTAAAACTCAATAAAAGTTATGTAAAACGTCTCATATATCTCGTTATACAATTGCTTGATTTGATATAATTAGCCACAAATACCCCCGACCCTATTTGGGGGTGTGACAAATTGGTATCAGAGCAGGTTGTTAGAGAGAACCAGGATTGCATTTTATGTGTGCCTTATGTGTTAGCTAGGGTGCCTTAGCAATCTTTAGGACTATAGCCTTTCCTGCTTTTGTTTTAATTGCCTATTCCTTATTATCTTGCTATCTGTTATCCATACTTTTACTTCTTACCTTACGTCTTCCTTAGAACGCTAACCTTATTGTGTTTCGAAGAAACATGGTTCACGACGAATCAAGCAACGCAATTCCAAACGTCACCTTGACATCTCCCCAATTCCAATAACTGCTGGCTGCGGTATGAAGCAATGGCAACAACAGCACACCGTGAAACCTTCCGACTATTTATTCATATCAGAATTTCATGAACTACCAGCTCCCTACATACAAGGGTATTGAAAGACCTGAGTTTAGGAACATAGAAATGGTGGATGCTGATCTCATAAACTACGCCAACCAATTCTAAGAATTTTCTTTCATGAATCCTCACATGATGATTCCCGAGTATCTAGGGATCCAACACTACATCAATGGGTTACCTGATGGACTCCCAAGGGGCGTCGCCGTATTAAACCCAAGGACCATACAAGAAGCCATTTGTATGGCAAACCAGCTAATTAACAAACCTGGGAGGAAAGGAGATGCTAAAAGAAAGTGGGTATCCAGTGTTTTGATAAGACAATTAATATTCCTCTCTAAACTGGTGAAATTCTTGTTATCCAAGGAGACAAGAGTGGTTCCAAACTTAATCTTATCTCATGCATCAAAACTCGAAAGTACCTTATGAAAGGATGTCAAGCCATTTTGGCTCACATAAAGGAAGCCAAGCCAGGTGAATGGCGTATTGAAGACGTTCATGTTGTTAAAGAATTTCCTGAAGTCTTTCCTGATGAACTTCCTGGTCTTCCACCACAAAGACAAGTCAAGTTTCAAATCGATTTGATCCCCGGTGTTGCACCTATTGCAAAGGCACCATACCGGCTAGGTCTATCAGAAATGAAAGAGCTATCTATGCAACTACAAGAGCTTCTAGAGAAAGGATTCATTCGTCCTAGCTCATCACCGTGGGGAGCACCTATATTGTTCGTTAAAAAGAAAGATGGTTCAATGAGGATGTGTATCGACTACCGTGAACTAAATAAGTTGACCATCAAGAATCGTTATCCTCTCCCTAGAATCGATGACTTGTTTGATCAGTTACAAGGATCAAGCATCTATTAAAAGATCGACCTGAGATCTGGATATCATCAACTTAAAGTTAAGGAATCCGATGTTTCCAAGACTGCCTTCCGGACTCGTTACGGACATTACAAATTTTTGGTAATGCCCTTTGGGTTAACTAACGCTCCTGTCGTGTTCATGAATCTCATGAACCGTGTATGCAAGCCTTATCTCGATAAGTTTGTGATTGTTTTCATCGACGATATTCTCATCTACTCTAAGAGTGAGAAAGAACACGAACAACACCTCCGACAAATTCTGGAGTTATTAAAGAAGGAACAGTTGTATGCTAAGTTCTCCAAGTGTAAGTTTTGGGTGAAGACTGTTCAGTTTTTAGGGCATGTAGTTGACAGTAATGGAATACATGTCGACCCCGCGAAGATCTCGGCTATTCAGAACTGGGAAATACCTAAGAACGCGAAACACATTCGTCAGTTCCTAGGACTTTCCGGTTACTATCGGAGATTTATCAAAGATTTCTTCATTCTTACCAAACCACTCACCAAGTTGACTCATAAGGATAAGAAGTTTGAGTGGTCTATTGAACAGGAATCTGTGTTTCAGACCCTGAAAGAAAAGTTGACTACTGCTCCAATCTTATCACTACCCAACGGAACTGAAGACTTCGTAGTCTATTGTGATGCTTCAAACCAAGGTTTTGGGTGTGTGTTAATGCAACGCCAGAAAGTCATTGCATACGCATCCAGACAATTAAAGAAGCATGAGAAGAATTATACTACCCACGACTTGGAACTAGGAGCTGTAGTATTCGCATTAAAGATATGGTGACACTATCTTTATGGAATAAAATTCACCATATTCACCGATCATAAGAGTCTCCAGCACATCTTTGATCAAAAGCAACTGAACATGAGATAAAGACGTTGGGTCGAATTACTAAATGACTACAACTGCAAACTCAAGTACCATCCTGGTAAGGAAAATGTTGTTGCTGATGCACTCAGTCGAAAGGATCGAGTCAAGCCTATCCGAGTGCGAGCTTTGAATATGATCATTCAAACAAATCTGACAGCAAAAATTCGGGAAGCACAACTAGAAGCTATAAAGCAAGAAAATATAAACCTGAAGGACCTTTAGGATTTGAAAACCAATTACAAATCAAGGAGAATAGAACACGGTACTATAACAACCGTATCTGGGTTCCTCAATTCGAAAATCTGCGAAAGCTAGTCTTGGATGAAGCACATAAGACTAGATATTCTATTCACCTAGGCTCCAGTAAGATGTATCACGATGTGAAAGAATTTTATTGGTGGCCTAATCTGAAATATGATATTGCTGAATATGTGAGCAAGTGTCTTACTTGTTTAAAGGCCGAGCATCAAAAGCCGTCTGGTTTATTGCAATGACCGGATATTCCGCAGTGGAAGTGGGAATGTATCGCTATGGACTTTATTACTAAATTGCCCACGACTTCTAGTGGCAATGATACTATATGGATCATATTAGATCATCTTACTAAATTTGCTCATTTCTTACCGATCAAGGAGACCGACAAGATGGAGAGATTGTCACAACTGTATATCAAAGAAATTGTCTCTCGTCATGGTGTTCCTA
Source organism: Rutidosis leptorrhynchoides (assembly GCF_046630445.1). NCBI lineage: Eukaryota > Viridiplantae > Streptophyta > Magnoliopsida > Asterales > Asteraceae > Rutidosis > Rutidosis leptorrhynchoides. The sequence continues at coordinate 106,304,034 of NC_092343.1, forward strand.
TATCAATCATATCCGATCGCGACTGTAGATTCACTTCCAGATTCTGAAAATCCTTACAAACTGCTATTGGAACTCAATTCGACATGAGTACTGCTTATCATCCGCAAACCGATGGTCAAAGTGAACGAACCATTCAAATGTTGGAAGATATGCTTCGCACTTGTGTTATCGACTTCGGCAAAGGCTGGGATAGACATTTGCCTTTGGTTGAATTCTCTTACAATAATAGTTACCACTCAAGTATTAAGGCTGCACCTTTTGAGGCCTTATACGGACGAAAATGTAGATCCCCACTGTACTGGGATGAATTAGAGGACAGACAGTTAACCGGTCCTGAAATCATACACGAGACAACCAAAAATATAGTTCATATTAAGAAATGAATAGAAACTGCCCGCAGCCGACAGAAAAGCTATGCTAATAAAGGTCGGAAAGATTTGGAATTTCAAGTTGGTGACAAAGTCATGTTGTAAGTATCCCCTTGAAAAGGCATCGTTCATTTTGGTAAACGAAGAAAACTAAGTCCGCGTTTTGTTGTACCCTTTAAGATTACTGAAAGAATCGGACCTGTGGCTTATCGATTAGAATTACCTGCTGAACTTAGCAGCGTACACGACGTATTTCATGTCTCGAATCTTAAAAAGTGTCTCGCTGATGACACTCTCGTTATTCCTTTGGATGACATTCGCATTGATGATAAAATGCACTTCATAGAGGAACCCGTAGAAGTCATGGACCGATCTGCTAAACGCTTGAAACAAAGCACCATACCTATTGTTAAGATCCGTTGGAATTCACGACGTGGCCCCGAGTATACCTGGGATCGTGAAGACCAAATGAAACAGAAATATCCCCATCTCTTCTCAACCGCTGATGCATCCGAGAAGTCTACCTAAAACTTCGGGACGAAGTTTTTATTAACGGGGAGGTACTATAACATTTATTTAAAATATATATATATATATATATATATATATATATATATATATATATATATATATATATATATATATATATATATATATATATATATATATAAATCCTTAAAATAAATGAATTTAAAAAAAAATTAAATAAATAAATTACTTTTTAATTAAAAATTATAATGGAAAACTACTTTTATTATTTTATTTTGTGCATTATCCCATGATCTAACATTTAATACTTTTGAATTTTAAAATCCCATTAAAATTAAAATATTTCTTTTTCTTTTAATTATTTTATTCTTTTTACCTAATTTTTTCAAGTATAAATACCCCTCATTTCTCATTCAAACTCACACCAAAATTTCTCTCATTCTCTCTTTGAAGAATTACTACTAGTAAGTATTCTTTTCTTACTTTTTATTTTTTACTTTTTATTTTTTACTTTTTACTATTTACTATTTACTATTTACTTCGGTTTATTATTTTTTTACCGAAACATGTAAATAATGTTATAAATTATATGAAATTAAAATTAAATAAATAACATGTTATAATTAGTAATATATGTTACTAAAAATTATAAAAGTAGTTTTATGAATTAATATATAGGAATTATAATTAAAATCGAATTAATGAATATATATGTATATACGCACCTAACGTGAAGGTTATAATTAAAGATAGTGTACAAAGACTATAAACATCACCGCTACTTGTGGCCTAGGATGATCCTTGTTACCATTATGGGACGCTTGTGGATCTCGAATGCCAAGACTTAGATTCTGGTCAAGAGATCCTGGGCCGCTCGGTAACAATCGATCATTCGAGTGACTTGCATGTTAGCAATGAAGTTTGGGCGAGATTGTACAACATCTTTGTTAAGAATTATAATCTGAACATTCTTAAACTAGAAGCTTACTATAAGTGGAAGCTTTCCATAAATAGTAGGTTTCCAAAAATAGAAACTTTTGAGAAATAGGAACTTTTCTCGAAAACCGTCACTGTCAATATAGTTGCTATATTAATAAATATACTTTATGTCAAGTTAAAACATACTTTATGTCAAGTTAGACATTAACTAATCAAACATTATACCTCTAGGTTGATATCCAGATCACTTACTTGCTTTACTTTCCTTCTTGCGTGGAATACTTCAACTGCTATTTAAGGTGAATTTCATAGCCCCGTTTTTATATTTTTATGTTTTTACATTGGGGTGAGACACATGCTTTATTTTAAATACTTTGACATGCTAGATACAAGTACAAACTTATTATGCGACCAACTTGAGTATTTTTATTGTGTTCATTTGAAACATACAAATCCCTGCTTTGTAATATCATTAATTGCTAGATGAATTAAAGTGGCAAACGGAATTATTATAGATAGTTCTATTGGGAGTAACGTCCCGCACTGTTGACCTCAGGTCAATTGGTGGTATAATAATGATCTCGACATTTACATATGTATTGTCTCGGGGTACAATCATTTAGTTTGATATTATACGCTATTGGCATACTTTTGATATACATGATATATCGACTTTTATTAAATCTTGTGGTCTAATGAACTTACTCAAAATTAAACCTATGTTATTCACTCAACCTCGTGTTGACTTTTTAAGCATGTTTGTCTCAGGTAATTAGATGTCGTCGATATGCTGCTTTAATGATGATTGCTAGCTATGCTTGGAGTCTTCATGCATTACTTATCGTTTCATTTAAAAACATTTAATGCTTTGTTCATTCAATAAAATGTAATGACTATTTATCTTCCGCTGCAAAACTAAATAAAAGTTATATAAAACGTCTCATATAGAGTCGTTCTCGTTATACAATTGCTTGATTTGATATAATTAGTCACAAATACCCCCGACCCTATTTGGGGGTGTGACCATATCTTTATTTAGGAATGAAATATATATATATATATATATATATATATATATATATATATATATATATATATATATAATTGAAATATTTATTCAGTTTTCAAAACCAGTTATCTTTCAAAGTCCGTTTTATATAATTTGAACTCGTTTAAATAATAGAAGTTATTATATTAAATAATGTTTTTAATAATATGAAAACTAATTAATTAACAAGGGACACGAGGCAAACACTGTAAAGTATGCTTTTGAAATTTAAACGAGAATCTCCACTAACTTTTGACTAACTCTCGTTAATTGACACATTATTCCAATTATGAAAATTATTACACTAATTATTCTGAATACCGTTAAAATGAACGATTTCTCAAATCCACGTGGACCTCACAACAAAGACTCATAATCATATCATATTGTATCTGATAAATCAATCATTTGATATTATCCTATGATTCCTTCGATAATTATATTGAAACAAATACGTTCATATAAAGTATTATACATTTAATACTTTGTTAATATTCTCAAGTTATAATATATACATATACATATATATATATATACATATTCATATCCAATTATATAATGGTTCGTGAATCGTCGGAATTTGGTCGAGGTTAAATGAATGTATGAACATAGTTTAAAATTCTTAAGATTCAATATTACAGACTTTGCTTATCGTGTCGGAAACATATAAAGATTAAAGTTTAAATTTGGTCGGAAATTTCCGGGTTGTCACACACTCCTGCTAGAATGTTCTCGTCATGAATCATCACGGGCAAGTAACATCTTCCTGACTCTACTTTAGTAACCCGATCAAAAGGTTACTTGCGTACACGTCCGGGAAGAAGCATACCGGACAAAGGCTAGCCGAGACGCTACGTAAAACTTGTCCTACCTAGACAAGTGCACAGGCTATTAGCACCACTTAGCCGGGTACAAAAGCATTAAGAAGCCAATAACTATATCGTTACACAAAATGTCCTGGTGAATTATGAGCGTCGAGCATCCGATAGCCTTTACAAAGATACTTATAAACTGACTACAATCCTGCCCGGTCATTACACTACCGTGAAGAAACACTTGAAATAAACATCAAGAAAAACCTTCTTGCCTGGACAAAGAGCAAGACATCTACCCGTTACGATCTAGACGGATCTACCACACTCTCGGAACTACCATGTCTTCCCAGCTTAGGTGTCCGGTCCTGGGACAAGCACACCATCCCGGAACAAGCACACTGTCCCGGAATAAGCACACCATCTCAGAACAAGCATACTATCTCGGAACAAGTGCACCGTCCCGGAACAAGCACATGATCACGGAGCAAATACACAAACAAGCTGTATGCCAGGACAGCCCACGAATCTAGGCAAGTTTGTTAATATCTGCTTGTTATTCCCATGAAAGGGACAGGTGCCACGTCAACCCTCGAGATTAGCAAAGTTTGTTACAACCATGAAAGGTACATGTGTCACGTCACCATTCCCTCATAACACATATAAATACACGATCGGGATCATTCAACCACCAACACTGGATGCATTAATGTTACTCTGCCCAAATTAATTACCGTAACATTTCTCTGGCTGATAATACAACTTCGATTAAGATTTTGGTCGCTATCGGAGTTAATCTTCAATCTAAGATATTAAATTACTGGATTCTAATCGAGTAAGGTTAATCCCCTCTATTTTTTTTCTTCTTGAAATCCAGATTTCAAATCGGGGTTCGCATAATTATTGGAGTTAAAACATTCGATCCACTCTTTTTCCCAAATCAAGCACTCAAACCGAAATCTATTTAACAATTATGATTTTGGTTTGATCACTTATAAAACGAAGTTGAGAATCAACTTGAACAAAAAATCAAGGTTGTTCGTAGTGATAGAGGTGGTGAATATATCGCACATTTTACTGAATTTTGTTCACAAAATGGCATAAGAAATGAATTCACTACACCTTACTCACCCCACTCGAATGAGACTATTGAATGAAAGAATAGAACCTTGAAAGATATGGTGAATGCTACGTTGATAAGTTTTGGTGTAAGCCAGTCAACGTGGGGGGATGCCATCCTATCGGCAAACTATCTTTTAATATAAGATACTCCAAAAGAAAAGGAATGAAACCTCATACGAGTTATGGTGGAAAAGAAAACCATCCTATGAGTACCTCAAAGTGTGGGGGTGCCTAACAAAAGTAGTTGTTCCCTATCTAAGGCATAAAAGATAGGCTCAAAGACTGTTGACTGCATATTTATCAGATGTGCTAAACACAGTAGTGCTTATTGCTTCGTTGTGCATGAATCTAAGATTTCAGATATACACAAATGTTCGATAATAGAATTGAGAATCGTTTTATTCTTTGAAAATGTATTTCCATACATTACAAATGAACGTGAACGTTCGTCTAGGATAGACGAGAAGGTGTTCAAGATGAGACACCTAATGAGCTAGTTCAAGAGGAGCTAGTAGATATGAGGAACTTCCTCGGAAGGATCTCAATGGAGAGATTCCATTAAATAATTATTTGTGATAATAAACTGAATTATGATTTTGTCATGATACAAGGGATATGGTATGACATTCCTTGTGAAAAAAGCTATGGAGAACATGAATGGTGCGTCTTCTATTCTCATGATTTAGTTTTGAAGTCTATGGCTACTAGACTTAGACTTGTTAATAATGATCATCTGCAGAGATCAATTAACAACTAATATTCTACTGTGTTGAATTTATTTAAAGACAAAATCGCTTTCATTCAGTAATAGAAGGATTTGGTATATTGTGAAATCATTGATGATGTGAATTATTCACATGTTATGTGAATTATAATATTGAAGATAATTATTCACATGTTATGGAATCATAATTCATCGCTTTAGAGAAATTCGGTGAAGATTGAAGAGGGAGAATGGCTACGTCAACTCGTTGAGAATACACCAAGATGGCCTAAGCCGGTGTCGGCCATATGTATACATTGTAATAGCCATTCGGTGATTGATAGAGCTCATATTACAATGTCTAATGGTAAGAATAAACATATGAGACGTAGACATAATAAATTACGACAACTAATCTCTACAGAAATTATCACTATTGACTATGTGAAGTCAAAGGATAATGTTGCAGATCCGCGGACAAAAGGCTTAAGCAGAGAGTTAGTATATGAGTCGTGCGTAGGAATGGGACTGAAGCCCTGAAAGGCTAAGTTTGTATGAAGGAAAACCTAACGCAGTTGACTGGAGATCCCAAGATCTGAGTTCAATAGGATAACTTACTTGTATGAAAAGGCGAAGTCACTGTGGGGGAGTTAATTACTAAACTAGCAACCCTACACTTTTAAAGGGGGTTTACTAATTAAGAGTAGACTTCCTAGTCCATTCCTAAAAGTGACATGTAAGAGGATAAACCTATGGCTTTTAATGATTCAACTGAAATAACCATGCGTGGTTAATCAGTAGTCATTCGGTGGTGAATCACTTATGTGAGAGAAGTGTGGGGTCACTTTAAAGGGTATTGGCGGGGCACAATACTTGATAAGCTCTCGCGGAACCAGGCTAATTGAAGCAACACGTCCCAATCCATAAGGACGAATACAATAACATATGATTACATCGCGAGGTATTTGACCTCTATATGATACATTTTACAAACATTGCATTCGTTTTTAAAAGACAACCTTTCATTACATCAAAAGTTGACAGGCATGCATACCATTTCATAATATCCAACCTATAAATGACCTAATCCGTCATTTAATTAATAATAATCTCTATTGAACTCAACGACTTGAATGCAACGTCTTTTGAAATATGCCATGAATGACTCCAAGTAATATCTCTAAAATGAGCAAATGCACAACGGAAGATTTCTTTAATACCTGAGAATAAACATGCTTTCAAGTATCAACCAAAAGGTTGGTGAGTTCATTAGTTTATCGTAATCAATCATTTCCACAATTTTAATAGACCACAAGATTTCATTTATTCAATAATCATACACTCGCAAGTGTTTAAAATTCATTCATATGATGGACACCTGGTAATCGAACTAACAAGGTTGCATATAGAATATCCCCCGCATACTCGCAAGTATGCTATATAACGGCAATCGCAATCACCTTTTTAAATCAAAGTACTAAATCATTCCAAATTCCAGAATGGGGTTTGTTAAGCCCATAGATCTATCTTTAGGATTCGCGTCAATTAGGGGCCATTTCCTTAATTCTTAGGTTACCAGACTTGATGAGGCGATATTCGATTTTGATAATCCAACCATATAATGTAGTTTCGATTACTTGTGTGTATTTCGTCAAACATTTATAAAACAGCGCATGTATTTTCAGTCCCAAAAATATATATTGCAAAAGCATTTAAAAAGAGAGTAATGAAACTCACAATACTATATTTTGTAGTAAAAATACATATAACGACATTGAACAAGTGTAGGGTTGGCCTTGGATTCACGAACCTATATCATTTGTATATATATTAATGCATATATTTGTAATCGAACAATTATGTATATATTATTATTAGTGATATAATTTTTATATTAGTAACTCATATATTTCATTATTATTATATATTCATTTTTATATATAAAATATAAATCTTGTTATGTTATATGTATTAAATATTTTACATATATATATATATATATATATATATATATATATATATATATATATATATATATATATATATATATATATATATATATATATATATACATATATATATATATATATATACATATATATATATATATCATTTGTTTTTTAAAATAATAATTATAATAATACCAAAATAATATTAGTAGTGATTAAAATAATAATAATGATAATACTAGTATTAATAATAATGATAATAATATTAATAATTCTATTAATAATAATATTAATGTTAGTTTTAATAATAAATCTTATAATAATGATAATAACGGTAATTTTTAAATAAAATGAAAAGTTTATTAGTAATGATAATGAAAATAATAACTTTTATAATAATACATAATACCTATGTTAATCATAATCATAGTCTTCATGTTTAATTCCTAAACTAGTAACTAGAACTGCTATAACATCAATTCGTAGTCCTAATCATAATAATACTTATAATAATAATAATATAACGATATTGTTAATAATGATACTTATCTTAATAATAATAATACTAATATTAATGATAAAAATATTAATTTGCATTATGATAGTGATAATAATAAATAAACTTAACAATATTAATAATAATAACCACAATTGTAACTAAAATCATAATATTAATAGTAAATGATAGTTAATACTTTAGTAGTTATGATAATTATAATAACAATAATAATTAATAACAATAATAATAACAATAATAATAATAATAATAATAATAATAATAATAATAATAATAATAATAATAATAATAATAATAATAATAATAATAATAATAATAATAATAATAAAAGAGTATACCCTTCTCTAAAAAAGAATTGCTCCAAACAGGACTCGAACCCGAGACATCTCGCTCACCCACAACACCTCCTAACCATCCGTCTAACTCAGCTTTTCTGATTTAATTTAACCCGTTTCATATCTATTTCATTTTTCTTCTTCTTCTACAACCCAATCGACCCAAGCCCCATCAAACATAATCGTGAATTTAAAGTTTGAATTAAGATGTGATATTGAAACGGAAACATTCAAATGTTGTTGATTTGGATTAACAGATAAATAATAAAATAAATAAAATAAATAAAATAATAAAAAAAATCAAACAGCAACTGTAAGTGTCGCTGATGAAGATGATAACTCAATTCATGATTTTAAAATCCAGATAGTTTTAGATTATGAATACAAAATAAAATAGTTGTTAAATCGTTCATAGAAACTTCTGACATCCTTAATTTAACTTGAATTACAACAAGAAGTTCGAATTTGATCCTAGTTCATACGGTTTGACTTTTTGTTTCAAACTTTGACTCCGAAATTAAATATCAATTTGAGAAATTAGAAACTGAAATTTTGAAGATAGTTCGACTAGATGATTCTCAACTCAACTGCAATTTTGGTTTTCGATGATTGCTTTGAATTCGAGATTCTAGTTAAAAGTTGTCACGAGCAGGGGACGGTTGGAGTTTATATTTGATTTGTTTCCTTCATCAGACAGTGATAGATGGATTTGATAATATTGATAAAAAGTCGAATAAATTTACACCAATAATAATCGAATCAATTGGATTCGTAGGATTGAGTTGATTGAATTTGTCACGGGCGTACAAGGTTATCAAAGAAAAAGATAAAAGTCGAAACATATATAAAACAGATTATTATACATAATATTTGATTCCATATTTTATATATATTATATTAAGTTTAGTAATTAGCAAACATAATTATAAATATTTTAATAATAATATTACTGTTTATATTATTAATAATTATAATTATAAAATTAATAATAAAAATGATATTAATAATAATATTACTATTAATATAACATATCAATATTATCACATAATTCTTTTAATTTTAATGAAACATTACAAATTCTTATATATAATATTTCTAATTTATTTTTATTACAACAATCATTTAAATAATTATGTGTATATACCATTACATATGTTAACCTAAAATTTTTAAGTATATAAATATTAATTAGTAATTTTGTTAAGAAAGATAAAACGAGAAATTCTAAATAATGTATTCAAAGTTTTTATATAATTATATATTCTAAAATACTATATATATATATATATATATATATATATATATATATATATATATATATATATATATATATATATATATATATATATATATATATATATATATAATTATCACTTAACATGTTTTTATTACATAAATGAATATACTACTTACAAACTTTTAAGCAAATAAATTTAACATCATTATATATATATAAATGCAAGTAATATTCATAGATATCTATATGTATGTATGTATATATATATATATATATATATATATATATATACATCTATATATATATACATCTATATATATATATATATATATATATATATATATATATATATATATATATATATATATATATACATTTCTATGAATGTTACTTGCATATACATATTTATTTACAAACAAACATTTGTGAATCGTCGGGTAAGGTCCAATGGATAGTTAAGTGTATAAAACGTCGATTTACTTATCTTATCGATATCCATTTTCAAAGTTATCTATACTTCATAATTTCTCTTTTACATTAAATAGTATGTGATAGTGCTCGATTTATACATTTTATTCTTCGCACTATCGAGCTAGTTTGCATTTATTTCGAGTAGCATTTGAAGCTAAAGTGTTTAAAGAGATTGAAGATTACGACTTTTATGTCAAAGTGGTGTTTTGATTAAGAGTTGGTGATTTGTTCGTGTTCGGAGGCTAATTGAAGAGAGTGGATTAAAGGCTAGATAAAATAAAAGATTATTTATTGTTCATAAAAGAGTTTGTATTTTTTTGAGGCCGGACTGAAATAAAAAGAAAAAAAGGCTACGCAACTTTTTGGGTTACCAAGCTCGTGAAATTCAAATGGAAATTGTGGCGGTTGTCTATTAATTAATAGTAGGTCGGATGATGTATAAAATAAGAAAAACAATGTTGGTGAATTTATGCTTAAATTTGGGCCGACCCTCACCCTTGGTGTGTGGCTCACAAAATACAGAAAAAAGGAGGATGGATCATATTATAAATATGAGAATGCATATCAAATTTTTTGCACCGCTGCCGGGGAGCGGTGTGTCTTAGGATTTTACAAGCTTTTAGTTATTCGATCCTTTCGTGGGAACTTGTTTTCGTGAAAGTTACTTTTCTGTTATTTTTATTATCAGTTTTACGCTTTGGTTTTGTGGTGGTGTGATCGCAGGTTAGGTAATAATAACTCTGGAACCGTCTAGAGTTTATCATACACGCAGCAAAGCTAAAGTTGAGCAAGAAATCGCCGAAGGTTTCGCTGAATTACCTTTTTATATTCCGGATTTTTAATATATCAAGAAGGAAGAAGATACAATGGGTGAACCAGCGCAAGGTCAATCCATGGAAGCTTTAATGAAGGCCACGAGGGCTGGCAATGGACATGCCATTAGACAACCGACAGTCAACACAGATTTTGAGGTCAAGGGGCAGATTCTTAATATGATAACTCATCAATGTCAGTTCAGGGGTACACCGAAAGAGGATGCATTCGAGCATCTTCGGAATTTTAAGAGTATTTGTAACTTGTTCAAGATTGCGAATGTCGAAGATACAGTTATCTACTTGAGGGTTTTTCCTTGGTCATTGAAAGATGACGCCAAGGACTGGTTAGAATCATTGCCTGAAGGTGATATTGATAATTGGACTACAATGGAAGATAAGTTTTTGTTGCGTTTCTTTCCAGCTTCTAAGGCTGCTCAATTGCAAAGTGACATTAATCATTTCACTCAAAAGCCACATGAGACACTTTATGATGCATGGACATGGTTTGGTAAGATGTTACGTATTTATCCTCAACAAGGGTTGAACAACTTCAATAAGGTCCAGATCTTCTATAAAGGTGTTAATGTGCCGACGAGGAAAGAAATAGATATTGCTGCAGGTGGTTCTTTGATGAAAAAGACTTCGGATGAATCTTACAACATCACCTCTGAAACGGCTACACACTCATATGATTGGCATCAAGAGATGGATTTTTCTCGCTCTTCTCATGTTGCTAGTACTGAAACTAGTGACGAGCTTGCTTCAGTTAAAGCTCAACTTGCTACTGTTAAGAGACAGATGGAGTCCATGACTAAAGAGATGCATGCTATGAAAGTTGGTTGTGAATTGTGTCAAGGACCGTATCTGACGAAAGATTGTGATCAAGCGTCAATGGAGGAACAGGCTAATTATCTGGGTTATGTCAAGAAGGGTAATTTTGCTCTTAGTGAATTTCTGGGTGGGAGACAATTTTTCAACCAAGCGAATATTACGGGTGCTAACAATTATCAGAGTGGTAATCAGGTTTATCAAGGTAATCAAAAGGTATATCCGTATAGGCCGCCTGTGATTAATAAAAGAAATCAGCAAGCACCGCCTAGAAATTTTCAGCAGCCTATGCCACCAGTTCAGCAGCCAGAAAATAAGATGCCTCCATTGGAAGATTTGCTAAGGGTTTTTATCATGAAAACGGACGAGAGTATCACTGCTTTGAGGCAAGATGGTGAATCTACAAAGATGCAAGTTAGAAATTAGCAGGTCTCGATTCAAAACTTGGAACGGGATGTGGGACGTATTGCTCAATCTTTATCGGAGAGACCACCGGGTGCTCTCCCATCTAATATGCAGTCAAATCCGAACAACAAAGGGCCGGCTAGAAATGAGCACGTGAATGCTATAACCACTCGAAGTGGTTTGGTTATTAACAAGGAGACTTCGAAGTCTCCTCCTGTTGTTTCTCCTAATGTTTTGCAGGTACCTACCAATGAGGAGCTAAAGGAGGATGAGCCTAAGAGTGACGAGCCGACTGATGAAGAGCAAAAGCAAGATGATCCGTCGGAGATCATAACTATATCACCGCCGTTGAAGGAGTTCAAAGCGCCAATTCCTTACCCGAAAGCGTTGAAAAAGGATAAGCTCACTAGTCAATATCAGAAATTTGCAAACATGATTAAACAGATTAGCATGAATATGCCACTCGCGGAAGTACTCCAGGGGATGCCTAACTATGGGAAGTTCCTCAAAGATCTTATCTCCAAGAAAGGTAAGTACCATGAGGTATCCGCCGCATTCCTCCATAGGGAATGTTCGGCCATCTTGAAAAAAAGCAAGATGCCTCCAAATTTGGGAGACCCGGGTAGTTTTCTTATCCCTTGTGTTATGGGTAATTCGAAAGTGTACGATGCACTTGCCGACTTAGGTGCTAGTGTTAACCTTATGCCATATTCGTTATATCTTAAACTCGGCCTAGGAGACTTGAAACCTACAAGAATGGGGATACGCTTTGCGAACCACTCTTTTGATACCCCCATTGGAATAGCCGAGGACATATTGGTAAAGGTTGAGTCACTTGTATTCCCAGTTGATTTCGTGATCTTAGAGATGAGAGAGGACACTAAGGTGCCTATTATTTTAGGTCGACCATTCCTCAACACCGCGGATGCTATCATCCACGTTCAAAAAGAACAACTTAGCTTAGGTATTGGGAATGAGAGGGTGATTTATCACATAAATAAAGCCATGAGACACCCTATTTCAACCGATGATGATTGTTTTGCTATTGATGTTATTGACGATTGTGTTGAGCATGATTTGCAGGAATTATTAAGTGTAGACACGTCAGATGTAATCATGATGGGTGAAGTCAATGGTGACTTTAACCCAGAAGTTGAGTTGGAGGAATTGCTTAAAGAGGATGAGCTTAAAGAATCGGAATCATTTGAAATTATCCGGTTGAAAAATGAATTCCGTATCAAAACATCTCTCGAAGAACTGCCCACCTTGGAGCTTAAAGAGCTTCCACCTCACATGGAATATGCTTATCTTCAAGGTACGTCCCAATTGCCGGTTATTATTTCTTCTACACTTACCGGCGACCAAAAGGGTCGGTTGGTTTTCGTTCATAAATCCCACAAAAGGGCAATAGCTTGGAAAACCTCAGATATACCGGGCATCAATCCAGCCTTTTGTACTCATCGAATCCTAATGGAAGATGTTTTTAAACCCGTGGTACAAAGGCAGCGTCGTCTAAACCCGAATATGAAAGAGGTCATTAAAAAAAACTGGTTAAATTGCTCGATGCCGGGTTAATTTATCCCATCTCGGACAGCCCGTGGGTAAGCCCTGTTCAAGTCGTGCCCAAAAAGGGGGGCACGACTGTTGTTCTCAATGAGAGGAACGAACTTGTTCCTACTCGTACCGTCACGGGGTGGAGAGTTTGTATAGACTATCGTCGTTTGAACGACTCCACTAGGAAGGATCACTTCCCGCTTCCATTTATCGATCAAATGCTTGAGCGTTTGGCAGGAAGGGAGTTCTACTGCTTCTTAGATGGATTTTCAGGCTACTTCCAAATCCCCATCGATCCGAAGGACCAAGATAAAACCACATTTACTTATCCTTTCGGTACCTTTGCTTATCGGCGAATGCCATTCGGGCTATGCAATACCCCGAGCACCTTCCAAAGGTGTATGATCGCAATCTTTCATGACATAATCGAGGACTTCATGGAAGTTTTCATGGACGATTTTTCCATCTTTGGAGACTCTTTCGACGCGTGTCTTGCTAATCTTGAAAAAGTGCTAAAAAGGTGCGAGGAATCAAACCTTGTTCTCAATTGGGAAAAATGCCACTTCATGTGAAGGAAGGCATTGTCTTAGGGCACAAAATTTCTCGTGTAGGTATTGAGGTTGATAAGGCCAAAATTGATGTTATTTCGGGCCTTCCTAAACCTACAAACGTTAAAGCCATTCGTAGTTTTCTTGGTCACGCGGGATTCTATAGAAGGTTCATCAAGGACTTTTCTAAGATTGCCCGACCATTGACCAAACTCCTTGAGAAGGACGTTCCATTCGACTTCAATATCGAGTGCGAGAATGCTTTCAACTTCTTAAAAGAGAAGCTCACACACGCTCCTATCATGGTATCTCCCGATTGGTCACATCCTTTCGAGCTTATGTGTGATGCTAGTGATTTCGAGCTAGCCGCGGTTTTAGGTCAATGCCACGTTAATCACTTTAAACCTATTTACTACGCGAGTAAGACACTTACGGGGGCTCAATTAAATTATACCACCACGAAAAAGGAACTCCTTGCGGTCGTCTTTGCGTTTGATAAATTTAGGTCATATTTGGTGTTGTCTAAAACGGTCGTTTTCACCGATCATTCGGCCCTTAAGTATTTGTTCTCCAAACAAGATGCTAAGCCTAGACTCATTCGTTGGATTCTTCTTCTGCAAGAATTTGACATTGAGATCAAGGATAAAAAGGGTGCTGAAAATTTAGCCGCGGATCATTTATCTCGTCTTGAAAATCCAAACCTAGAGGAACTCGATGAATCGGACATTCACGATACATTCCCCGATGAGTCCCTTTGGGTATTGAAATTGAATCTGAAAATCCTTGGTTTGCCGAAATTGCTAATTATCTAGCCGCGGGCATTCTTTCCAAAGGTTTAACTTACCAACAAAAGAAGAAATTCTTTGCGGATATTAAGTTTTACTTTTGGGATGCCCCACATGTTTTTCGAATAGAGGCGGATCAAGTGATTCGTCATTGTGTTTATGGGAGGGAAGCTCAACAAATTCTTGAGCATTGTCACCAAGGACCCACGGGTGGGCATCTTGGAGCTCGTTATACGACTAAGAAAATCTTCGATTCGGGATTCTATTGGCCTACCATTTTCAGAGATGCTAGTGCCTTTATAAAAACTTGTGACGCTTGCCAAAGGGTGGGAAACATCTCCAAAAGAGATGAGATGACCCAAACAAGTATACAAGTTTGTGAGATATTTGACATTTAGGGGATAGACTTCATGGGACCTTTCTCCGCATCCAACAAATGCAAATACATCCTTGTGATGGTTGACTACGTGTCAAAGTGTGCGGAGGCCAAAGCTTTGCCTACTAATGACGCAAGAGTCGTCGTTGACTTCCTTAAAAATCTCTTTTCGCATTTCGGGCTTCCAAAGGCCTTGATTAGTGATCGCGGTACACACTTTTCAAACCAACTACTCGAGAAGGTGCTCAAGAAGTACGGTGTAACCCACCGTTTCTCCACGGCTTACCACCCTCAAATGAGTGGCCAAGTTGAGAACACTAACCGCGCACTAAAACGCATTCTTGAAAGAACGGTGAAAAATAATCCTAAGATTTGGAACCGGAAGTTGAATGACGCACTATGGGCATTTCAAACTGCATATAAAACACCCATTGGTACCACACCATTTCGTCTCATTTACGGAAAAGCGTGTCATTTGCCGGTTGAAGTGGAGCATAAGGCGTATTGGGCACTTAAACAGTGTAATACCGACCTTAATGAAGTGGGGGAACATTGATTTTTGCAAATTCATGAACTTGAGGAATTACGAAACAATGTTTATGAGAATTCGCGAATTTATAAGGAGAAAACGAAGTTATGGCATGATACGCGTTTGAAGATGAGAAAAGAATTTGAACCGGGCGATAAAGTTTTGTTATTTCAATCTAAGTTCAAATTCTTCGCCGGAAAGCTTAGGTCACGATGGTCCGGTCCATTCGTGGTGAAGAAAGCTTTTTCGGCCGGGCACGTAGAATTGTTTGATAAAGAGGGGAGAAGCTTTAAGGTGAATGGTCATCGGTTAAAGTTGTATAACGAAGCATTCGACAACACCGAGAAGGAGGACCTCACCTTCTACCCGAAAGATGCTTGAGCGAAGGAAAGAGTCGAGAAAATGACTCGTAAAAAATCAATTTTGTAGAGTTTATTTTTGTTAGGTAATTTGTGTGTATTTTTGCTTTAATTGTTAAACCATGAAAAATTCAAAAACATTATAAAACATGAAGAAAAAAAAAAATTTTCTTTTTGTGTTTTGTTCTTGTGTAATCATTGCAGGTACTATAATGTGATGACAATCGAGGAATGGCCATCAGTGCAGAGCCATCTGTCACTCCGTTTCGCGATTATATTGCTTTACATCCGGTTATATTTTTCTCATTCACTCTATTGTCCTCTCGAATTTATACTTTATATTTTTGATTTCATGTAAATGAGGGCATTACATGATCTTAAGTGTGGGGGGAGAGATATAAATTCTCGCGGATGTAATACACTTGGCTTGAGTCTTATTTTTGATTGAATTGTTGAAAACTTTGGGAAATTTTAAAAATTTTGACTCATTCAAAAAGCCAAGTGTAGTTGTTTTATGAAGCAAATGTTATCACTTTTGTAAGTTAAATTGTGCAGGTACCTCTATGATTTTGGTGAATTTGGTGTTTTTATATTGTCTTTTGCGTGAGTTATGTGTAATAAGGAAGCAAAGTCTTCCAGGGTTTAAAAAACTAAAATTGTAGGATGATTCAAGTGCATCCATGAAGGAAGTTAAGTCTTCCGAATGCCCGTCTTACTTGGTGTAGGAGACTTCCTAATCTACATCATTTCAAACTGACATTGGTTAATACTTAATTTCACGATGTATTACACTGATGTATCATACTGTGGGAAGAGGAGCCTTGAGCTTCAACCGTGCTGTCTTTTTATGTAAGAGCAATGGCTTCGTGCTAGCGTTTGCTTAGACAACGCACGCCATAGTCAAAAGCCATGGTAACCTTTAAAATACGGAAATGTAGTATCTGCTTCCTACATTTTCTTAAAACTAGCATAAAAGCTAGATGTGTGGGAAGAGGGGTCCAAGGACATTAAATAAAATAAACAAGTGTTTAAACACTTCCAGGAGAATCGAGTCCTCCCATGTTGTTCTTAGGAAGTAAAGTCTTTCGAAACTTGTAAGTAAAGTCTTGCAAGTTAAGTTGAGTTTCAAAAGACCATTGCTTGGAAGTAAAGTCTTTCAGGTTTCGTGCACTAGACCCCTCAAAACATTTACACCTAAGGTAGTTGTCTTCTCATCGCCTTCGAACCGGAAGGTAGTTCACTTCGGTGATATACCAGGTTGGCAACTACCCGTGCGGCTGTCCCACAACCGGGATAGCTTGTATGCACACCGACTTTTGAGCCCAAGACAATTGTTATCTCATCGCTTTCGAATCGGGAAGTAGTTTATCCTAGATAATATACCGGAGTAACATTGTCCGTGCGGCTGTCCCAAAATCGAGATGGCTTTGAAAGCACATAACCTTAAAACCCAAAATTTCTGGAAAACTGGTTCTGTGTTAAAACTTAACTAGTTTTCCTGTTCTTAAAATGCAAAAATGGTTTTCTTAAGGTCTTGTTTTTCCTAAGGCCAAATTTTTCTTGGTTCCGCACGTGGTGCTCTTGATTCTGGTAATGAAGCTTTTGGGTAATCACGAGTTTGATATTGGAAGATTGAGTTTGATTGAAGACTTGAACCTTGCATTTGTTTTTGAAGACTACATGATATGGATTTATTGTTCATGAAGATGATATTGGAATGTCTTGATGTTATGATTATTGAAGATTTGTTCGGGTATGTTTATCTTTATTCTAGTTGATATTATTTTGAAGATAAGCTTACTTGAGGACAAGCAAGGTTCAAGTGTGGGGGATTTTGATAGTGCTCGATTTATACATTTTATTCTTCGCACTATCGAGCTAGTTTGCATTTATTTCGAGTAGTATTTGAAGCTAAAGTGTTTAAAGAGATTGAAGATTACGACTTTTATGTCAAAGTGGTGTTTTGATTAAGAGTTGGTGATTTGTTCGTGTTCGGAGGCTAATTGAAGAGAGTGGATTAAAGGCTAGATAAAATAAAAGATTATTTATTGTTCATGAAAGAGTTTGTATTTTTTTGAGGCCGGACTGAAATAAAAAGAAAAACAAGGCTACGCAACTTTTTGGGTTACCAAGCTCGTGAAATGCAAAAGGAAATTGTGGCGGTTGTCTATTAATTAATAGTGGGTCGGATGATGGATAAAATAAGAAAAACAATGTTGGTGAATTTATGCTTAAATTTGGGCCGACCCGCACCCTTGGTGTGTGGCTCACGAAATACAGAAAAAAGGAGGATGGATCATATTATAAATATGAGAATGCATCTCATATTTTGGGGCCTCTGCACGTTTACGTAGACAAAATTTATTAGAATTAGATTTTTATTTTTTTCGTACATTTGGGGGTTACGGTTTATAGAGCCGTGCTTTCTTTTTGGGGTCTTGGAACCTCTCGAAAAAAGTGACCAGGAGAAGATATTTGCATCACATATACATATTATTCCTTGTATGTTTGCCTCGGGAAGATATCAATTCCTATTATCTTTTTGGAGTCAATTGTACAGCCAAAGGGCCCCACTTGAGGGGTGGTCACGTACAGAGAACAAAAGCAAACAAGGGTAGTGCTTATTTTCATATTTTAAAGATTAATTCATATATTTTGGTTTTGTTTATGAACATGTTTAATTTTTAGTACTTTGACTTAATTATTTGTGTTATGCGAATGAGTAGTTATTTGTGCTTAATTAATTTTTGTTTGTGTTCAATTCATATTATGAACTAAAACCTTTGTATTCACTTAGATGATTGAACCTAGGTGATGGATTGCTAATCTTTTGTATGTTAAATTAATTGCTCTTGATCCAAGATTCTTAATTACTCCCATTAATTGATCCCATTGATTGCTTGTCTGTTGGTTGATGTAACGAGAGTTACTAGATCAATTAATGTATCTAGGTTATTGAGAAATAATTAGATAAGTTGAGTTGCATACGGGACACCAGTGTAAGTAGACTATTAATTAATCTCATCAATTGAGTAGGTAATTGTGAAGTTTAAAGAAGGACACCAATTTACCCTTCAACTGAATCAAAATCTTGAGTAGTTAATATTGATTGATTGTATTCTTCAGAAGCGTATGGGAGACCAACGTGAAAAATTGACACTTTCATGATAGAATTAGTATCTAAGTGAGGGACACCAACTTATCTTACTAATTGATTAATGAACTTAGTTAACGAGAGTTATACTTAGGGATTTAATTACATTGTTCTTAATAAAGGCAATCCGGAACCTAGGGAATTGAATCTAAGTGAATACCCCTTTATCTATTGAATTCGTATTTTCTTTCTTTGTTTTAATTAGTTTTAAATCAAAACCTCATTTTACAACTTAAATCTCTAGAATAATTATTAGTCTTTTTAATCCTAAACTCTGCTCTCTGTGGACGAATTCATCAGTATATTACAATAAGATTATGTGTGTTTTACGCATATCAGTATGAAAGCTAAATAGTTATCTTATCAAAAGTCGCGAGCATGTATTGGAAATCAAACAGGAATCTCCACTAACTCTTGTCTGTTTCTCGTTATTTGACATATTTGTTCTTATATGTAAATCACTTTATCATTTATTTCGAATACCGTTAAAATGAATAGATTTCTTAAATCACAGTGGACCTCATAACAGGGACCCGTAATCATAACACACTGTACCTGATAAATCAATCATTTGATATTATCTTTTAAATTCCGTCGATAAATATATTAAACATATATTGAAACAAATACGTTCATGTATAGTATCATACATCTAATACTTTGTTAACGTTTTAAATTAATATAACTATATTTATATAAGTATATATGCACATCAAGTTAAATATAATTGTTCGTGAATCATTGGGAATAGTCTAAGGATAATTGATTACATGAATGTAGTTCCTACATTACAGACTTTGTTTATAGTGTCGGAAACATATAAAGATTAAGTTTAAATTTGATCTGAAATTTTCGGGTTGTCACACTAATGTTCATGACCATAACGAACATAACTATGAGGACTTGACGTTGTCAGGGAGAGTCTTGTGTGAAGCGTATTATCGCCTACACAAACGGCAGACGAGTTCAAAGACATCGTCGTCTACTCAAAGCCAGTGGATTAAGTGCGTTTTCACAAGCGAAAGTTCAAAGGGTAACACCTACTTATCGTATCCAAGATTCAACCGCTGAAACTTAATCGGAATATTGTTGTTTCTGAGATCGATCTCATTTATGTGGGGGATTGTTGGAAAAATAGTGTTGAAAATTGTGTTTTCACTAATATTTGGACACAATTTAATATATGATAAAGTGATATATATTAATGACTAGTTAGTGAGTTTTGTAGCCTCTAACGAGGGCTATACAACGAACTAAAGTGTGTCCAAAATGGATTAATGGTGAATGAGATATCGAGTCTCTAAGTTACTTGTTTGGAGTTAACTTGAAAGAATAAGTAAAGAAGTGGAGTCGTCCCACATCAGAAGTGGGAATAAACTTATGACCTTAGTCTCCACTATAAATAAAGCCTTTAGGCTTTGTTGAAAGACACGCCAAAAAACTAAGACCATAAACTCAATTAGTTTTTCCTCTCAGCCACAAGGTCTCCCTCTTCCGGTTACCTTTCAGGCATGTGTTCAAGTCCGGCAGTACGCTGCTTCGGACCGGTGTACCCTGAGAACAGACGTCGAATCTGTTTAAGGGAATTGTGTCAAACATAAGCCCGGTTCTACCTATTTATTGGTTAGATCGTTTTAACTTTATGTTTTTTTTCTGATTATTTATTTATTATACATATTATTTTGTTTGTGATAATATGTATACATGTTTCAGTTTCATATATATTTTACCTACATCAAATACACATAGATATAGATAGATAGAGTATCAAGGATAATATTTTGTTTTAAAAATATTATTTGGGATAAACATATTATTCTCTTCGTCCAAATTTAATAGTTCACACATAAAAAATACACAGTTCATGAAATACCATTATCACATTCTATATTTTGTTAACTTTATAGTCTTATTGCTAACTTTTAACCAATATTTTTGTTTTGCATGTGTAAATTAAGAGTAAAAAAGTTACATCATTATTCTTATTCTTATGTATTAATTGAGGTGGGCTAATAATTTAGTACATCTTATATTGAAATAGTAAACTATTAGATATGGGGGGAGAGAGAGTATCGTTTTCACTAAATTGAACGCTTGTAAATAGTTTTGTCTAATAAGAACATTCTTTCTTAGATACTATCTACATTTTCAACCACAAGATTTTGGGAGGCTTAATGCATTGAATATACACTTTAGTTAACTTTCAACCTGTTTTACCTTAAAACTTTTTAAGCATTTTACCCATTCATATTGATCTAATACATTATACACTTTAGTTACCTTCCATCTTCTAATGTTATGTTTCAGGTTATCCAACAAGTATACAGGTAGTCAAGTATTTCTGATGAAGTGGGCATGTTGCTGAGATGAAACGTGAAGTTCCTAAAAGTGATGTACGAGCGGCAATCTAGCAATCTGGGCATGTCATTATACCCCCCAACTTTAATTTTAGTTTCCTTCATACTATTTTCATAGTTCCATTTCCTTTTGCCATTGGCTTTACTATCATTTTTGTGTGAATACGTTTGTCCGTTTTTAACTTCCAAAAAAGTACAAAATAATGGTATTTTTTTTTACAACGATATCGACATCGAATTCTCACATTTGTCACCCACACACGCGTTTGAAGGAAACCCAATTTGTGATGATGTTTGCGGCACCATCGAAGGTTGATTAAACCCCCAGAGACCTTCCCAAATCGTATTGATGTTGGCAGTACCATCAAAGGTTGAAAACTCCCTGCTTGGAGTAAGAATCGCACCTGGGTTGGCATTTTTTTTTTAAACGGCGAATTTGCATCAGCGGATCATTTATTTCAACGACCCTCATCATTTGCACCCACATACACTAGAAGGAAACTCCTACCCGGGTTGCTTGGCAACTAATCGCGGGACCTGGGTTGCTTGGCAACTAATCGCAGGAAATTGGAAAGAAAACCTTCCGCCCCCAGGAATTGAACCCGGGTTGCTTGACAACTAATCGCGGGCCCTTCCACACTGAGGCTTGATACCGTTGAACGAACCTGGGTTGGCATTACCCCAAATTGATTCCCACCCCATACCAGTCAAGTCAAGCTTCGGTTAAAATAATGGTATTTTGTCTATAAACTAGCTAAAATAAGTTTGCATGCTGCTGCGGGATTTGGTTTCGCTCCATATCTTTATAAATACACCGAAGATCGACGATTAATACAAACCTAAAAAACAGTTACACGTAGACTCCACTAAAACTTGTAAAAATAAAGTTGAAACACATTGCATATAATAAGAAACATTTTTTAAATGTCCACAGTAAATGATTTCACTCTATAACACGTTAACGATTAACACAAATAATAATAATAATAATAATAACTATTCATACAATGCAATCTAGCGAGACAATTAGTGTATATAAGTAGTAGTAGTAGTAATAATAATACTAATAATAATAATAATAATAATAATAATAATAATAATAATAATAATAATAAATGTTTTGTTATAACTTTGCTTACCACCTAACTATCCTCACCAACCTAAGGTGTCGTTTGACATCTTCATACGATAAAGAAAGAGGCACCTAATATTATATATGATTACACAGCAAATGATTTCACTCTATATCACGTTAACGATTAACACAAATAATAATAATAATAATAATAATAATAATAATAATAATAACTATTCATACAATGCAATCTAGCGAGACAATTAGTGCATATAAGTAATAATAATAATAATAATAATAATAATAATAATAATAATAATAATAATAATAATAATAATAATAATAATAATAATAATAATAATAATAATAATAATAATAATAATAATAATAATAAAAGATTAAAAGTTTTGTTATAACTTTGCTTACCACCTAACTATCCTCACCAACCTAAGGTGTCGTTTGACATCTTCATACGATAAAGAAAGAGGCACCTACTATTATATATGAATAATATGGCGTTATCTGCTCAATATATAAAGTGGCACATATCATGGTCGGTCCCGAAAACTAAATTACTTGAAATGAGGTGAAAAAGGCCATTGAGCTCTAACGAATAATATAAGCTACTCCCTCCGTCCCACATTAATCGTCCACTATTCCATTTCGGGCCGTCCCAGATTAATTGTCTACTACTAAATATAGAAAGTAAATTTACTCAAGTTTACCATATTGTCATTGATCAATTAATTAAATTACAAAAGTAAGAGGGTTTTCTAATTAATTGATTGAGTGTAAAACTGTAAAGTAAAGAAAAAGTACATAAAAAGTACATGTGACAGTCATTTTTTCTTAAATTGTGTGATTTTTGTCTGGGGAAAATTAATCTGGGACAGATGGAGTATTTAAAAAAAGAATCATACCCTAACAAATAATATAAGGTATTTAAAAAAAAGGCCATTTAGGCTTTGCTAGATAGCTAATAGACTTTGATTTCTTTTGTCTATGAGGCCTTTGATTATTGTTTTTTAACCTATTGTGTTTCGCCTTCGCTGCTTCAGTTGTGTTTCTCTAATTCCTCTATTTATCATATCTCCAATTGTGACGTTATATATATATATATATATATATATATATATATATATATATATATATATATATATATATATAATATTGGTCCCTTGAAAACTCTGTGACCCGAGTGGTCGATCCGGTTGATCCCCCTCCGGGCCTCTCCTGGCACATATCATCATTTGTTTACAATGCAAAAACTGAATAGTTGGCACAACCAAATTGTTCTAAGAGCGATGTGAAACTTTGGAAAAACTAACTTGTTGAAAAGTGAACTTATTGAATAAATGACTCATCTGATTTTTTGTTACACTCATAATTGTTGTAAAAACTCTCAAATGGAGAATCCTTTATCTTATCATCCATATAACATAAAGAGGGAAGCTAAGACTTATAGTGCCTAATACTATTTTGGTAATAATCAAAGAAAGAGGACATATCCTTAAGCCCACAAGAAGAGACCTTAAATATAGAAGTATTTGTTACAACGTACCCAATTAGTTTATAGCCCAACTCACCAAGTTTCTGACCTAATTTGGGATTTAAATCCAACTAAAGAAAGACTCAACAATCCTGTGGAACCTCTCTAGAACTCTTACCTAGTCACCCCGATTCCGTATATGAATGGTGTGGAAACTTCATGGATATCTGATATCTTTAGAACTATGTACATACTCGAAGTTTTTAGTGTTTTGATCTTAATCGTTGATTTACTTAATCTTAATCATTCCTTTTTTAATAGGGGTAATATAAATAGGGACAACTTCTTTTGGCACAAACACCTAAAAGCACTTAGATTCTCTCTATTTTGGTTTATTGGCAAACCATTCGTATTGATCACGAATCCCACAATTCCTCCAATTCACCCATAAGTAGGCTCCAAAAAGGTCGATTTGTTTTGGTTTGATAATGGGAATAAACTCGTTGTGCGTGGGAAACATATTTGTTAGGTTTAGAAACCTTGGGAATCTCTTGTGAATGAACCTTCTTCTTATCGTCGAAAAAGAACATATTGAACCCGAAATTTGTGGTTTGGAGGACTCCGTGATTTCAATTTGTGTACCTATCGACACCATTGTTGGTTTTGAAACTAGTGTTGATTTTATCGTCAAACTTATGTTGCAAATCAGAAATGCATTATTCAAATGCATGAGTTAATGCTCGGTTTAGAGCTTGAACATTATCTACAACAGTGCGAAGTTGTACAATGATCTTAGAATCAAGCTCATGTTCGGACTTGGGATGACCATTTTCCTTTGAGAGCATTTATTTTTCAGCAATATGCGAATGAAGATTGTGAATAATGTGAACAGAACTCTAAGCTTTTTCGTTTTAAGCTTTTCTTGAATCTGGTCAATATGCGGATGAAGATCTGATTTGTTGTATGAAAGAAGTGAATCTAATTCCTTGATTTGAGATTCCAACTTATAAATGTATGCCGAAGATTTCTTCTGAATTCTCAGTTCATCTTCTAGTTTACAAATTTTATCTTTCATTTTCAAATCGTTTGATGCTTTCTTTAAATCGGAAGACTTTTCTCTCATTAAATAAAGATGTGTTTGAAGCTTTTGATGAAAATTATTTTGTACAAAAATACAATTGGAACATTTATATCTGTTGTGGCACGAGCAACTATAATGATAATGTGCAGCTACATCAGAAGGAGACGGTTCCTCTGGTATCATTAACAAAACTATGGAATCAAGAATTATAGCTTGTGTTGCTTCTTCTTCCCCAATTACAAAGAATTAAGAACCGTAATTTCAGAAATCAAAAATATCGTTTTTTCCTCCGCGCATGAGTAATGGGTCTTTTCTGATCCTTGTTTCAAAATAAACATGGGTCTTCCAAACTCGCTTTAGATTTACAATTGATGAAGAATAGTGAGTTGGCGCCAAAGATTAACTCCAAAATTGAAGTCTTGAATTAGAATGTTTCAGTTAATGATTCCTTTATGAGAACGTTTAAAACACTAATCCAAAGCTTCTTTGGTCGTTCACACGGCTTGAAAACAACTACATAAGCCTAATTTTGATTTTCTGTTTTTTAGGAAAACAATTACTCGAAGATTAACACTTATAACTTTTTTTGTAATAGTTCTTGTGATCAACGTGAAGGGGTTTGTATGATTTTTCATAAAATTATTTAGCAGCGGAAGCATGTACAACAATTTTTAAACCTTTCAAAAACTCCCCACCAAAGATCTAATTGCATGTTGTTAAGAAAACTAAAAAATAAATAGTGGGTTTAAAGACTACAACCTTTGAAGACTTTGAACTTGAGAAGTTATGGATACTAAGAATACCAAGAAGCCAACGTAGCCTTCCTCTATTGGTAATCCACACTTGAGCAAAGTTCCAATACCAAATGGATGCTAGTCCTTATCAACCAATAATAAGTGAAATAACAAGATGAAGAACACTAACACTTTTACTTACTAAAAGAGTTACTTGAAAGTTATTTGCATGAGTTAAAATGAAATGACACTTGAATCCATTTCATTCATATGTGTGTACGTATATCAATTGCAAGTGTATGTAAGTCACTTATTTAAGAAGTGTTCTTACACACATCACACATACAAAAGCAACAATAATTGCTAGACATAATGATGGCATAAGAATTATGATCATATCACTCATGACTTATGACCATACCACTCATGATTAATGACCATACCACTCATGACTTATGACCATACCATATTGTATTTTTCTAATAAATATAACACAAGAGAATGTTACTTGTAACATTACTAGTTCATGTGTACATACTTATATTCTCATGTTACATCATTATTTCTCCTAAATAATAATGTTAGTAAACATTTTATGGTTGATGATATCTAAATCCCATTTAAATACTTAATTGATATTTATTTGCTATTTGTGTGTGACCCTATAGGTTCATATGTTATTAGTAGTGTATACATATATCGTGTCTTGAGCATATAAACCAACAATCTCCCACTTGCACAAGATTCAATATATGTCAACACAGACAGTGGTAAATGTCTAGCAACATGCCACTGCCCCTAACAACACATGAAAATGTTACATTCCGAGCATCTATTGATTCTCAAGTTAAAACTTCAAATCAATATATAGGTAAGGTATCAGTTATCCCTTTGTTACTGACATCACATTGAGCATGAGACATGGATAGTAATCAATCTCATATTTAGCTCATACATTATGTTACTCGATCAAGATTGAAAATGATAAACAAACATCATTGAATATATCAACATAGTTTGAGCGTGGCCAAGCATCTTAATCAATTTAAATCATCGAGGGGCCCATAGATGTCAATCTCTCATCCAGATGAGAGGAACAAATCCCGTCTAGACTACACACGTCTCTCATGTGTCTCATATTATACTTAACAATAGCTTTTATGATTCCCTGGCTAAAGAACAATGTTTAACTATGTCAAAGTATAACAATCCTCACACTTAAGACCCAATATGTATCTACGGTCTAAGGATATAAAGATATTACCATTTTCAAGAATCACTTATGACATCGATCCATGAAGTGATCTTGAAACGGGTCATGTCCAATGTTTATTCTTCAATAAACATAGGTGAATTTGGTTGCAACTCCCTTGCTCTACTTTCATCTTCATGAAAGTCAACCAACTTATTCACATTAGTCTTAACTCATAACTATTCCCATAGTTGTGATCGACTATGGACGTTTTTGAATAACGGGGTTATTTAAGGATTTAAACATACTAATAAAGAACACAACAATTATTAATGAGTATGATTATCTCCAAATACATCATATCATTTAATATAAATGTTGCATAAATGTTCCAAAATATCATAATACTAAATTACAAATCATTCTAATCATTAACATTACGAAGCCCTATGCACCGAGCATGACCCTCGTGTTTTGATTGTACCAAAGCCTTTGTAAAAGGATCAGCAAGGTTTTGATCTGTGTGAACTTTGTGAATATAAACATCTCCGTCTCCCACTATGTGTCGTATATAGTGGAATCTCCTAAGGATATGTTTGGTGCTGTGATGCGATATAGGTTCTTTTGCTTGAGCAATAGCACCATTGTTGTCGCAAAATATTTCTATGGGGTCTTCTATGCTTGGCATCACCCCTAAATCAGCAATGAACTTTTTCATCCACGCAGCCTCTTGTGCTGCCTCCGATGCAGCAATGTATTTAGCTTCTGTAGTAGATTGTGCAACTACTTTCTGTTTAGAACTTTTCCAAGTTATAGCTCCTCCATTCAAGATAAAGACATATCCAGATTGTGATCGTGAATCATCTCTATCAGTTTGGAAGCTAGCATCTGTGTAGCACTTTACATTAAGATCTTCTTCCACACCACCATAAGTCAAGAACATATCTTTAGTCCTTCTCAAGTACTATAGGATGTTCTTGACAGCCATCCAGTGGCTTTCACCTGGATTTTGTTGGTATCTACTCGTCATGCTCAAAGCATACGATACGTCTGGTCTTGTGCATAACATGGCATACATAATGGATCCAATTGCAGAAGCATATGGAGTTCCATTCATTCGTCTAAGCTCATCATTTGTGCTAGGACTTTGAGACTTGCTCAATATTGTACCATGTGACATTGGCAAAAATTCGCTTTTGGAATCTTGCATCTTGAATCTTTTTAGAATCTTTTTAATATATGCACTTTGGCTCAAGCCGATTAGCCGCTTTGATCTATCTCTATGAATTTTTATTCCTAGAATATAAGCAGCATCGCCAAGGTCTTTCATTTGAAAACACTTCCCAAGCCAAGACTTTACCTTTTGTAAAGTTGGGATGTCATTTCCAATAACTATTATATCATCTGCATATAAGATTAAAAATACTACTATGCTCCCACTAGCCCTTTTGTAAACACATGGATCATCTTCATTTTGGATTAAATCAAACTCTTTTATTTTCTCGTCAAAACGAAGATTCCAGCTTCTAGATGCTTGCTTTAATCCGTAAATGGCTCTTTTAAGCTTACACACTTTATTAGGATACTTAGGATTTACAAAACCTTCAGGTTGTTCCATATAGACATCTTCACTTAAGTGTCCATTAAGGAATGCGGTTTTGACATCCATTTGCCATATCTCATAGTCATAATATGCAGCTATGGCGATGAGTATTCTAATTGATTTTAGCATGGCTAATGGAGAGAAAGTTTCGTCATAGTCAACACCATGAGTTTGAGTGAAACCTTTCGCCACTAGTCTTGCCTTAAATGTATGTACATTTCCGTCCATATCGATTTTCTTCTTGAAAATACATTTGCTCCCAACAGCCTTGCTATCAGGAGGTAGATCAACTAAGTCACATACTTCGTTGTCATACATAGACTGCATCTCTTCATTCATGGCTTCATTCCATTTCTTAGATTCAGGATCTAATGTAGCATCTTTGTAGTTAGTGGGCTCACTTTCATCCACTAAGAAAATGTCGTCATATCTTTAGGGACTATGATGAGGTCTACTAGATCTACGAATGTCTTGTGTTACTTCAGGTTCCTGAGCAACCAATTGTTTAGGTTCTTCAACAATTTGTTGATAGCTAGTGCCAACCTCAGGTGTGATATTTTGTGGTTCTTGAATTTCTTCAAGTTCTACATTACTCCCACTTGCTTTATTTAAAAGAAACTCCTTTTCTAGAAAAGTAGCGTGTCTAGAAACAAACACTTTGTTCTCGGTAGGATTGTAGAAATAATATCCCATAGAATCCTTTGGGTATCCCACAAAAATGCATTTGATAGATCTGGGGTCAAGTTTGTTGGAAGTTTCTTGTCGAACATGAGCTTCGCAACCCCAAACTTTCAAATAAGATAAATTTGGAACCTTTCCATGCCATAACTCATATGGTGTCTTATTTACCTTTTTGGTTGGTACCATATTTAGTATGTGAGCAGCAGATAATAAGGCATAGGTCCAGAAAGATGGAGGAAGTGAAGTATGATTCATCATAGATCGAACCATATCAAGTAGGGTTCGATTCCTCCGCTCAGAAACACCATTATGTTGTGGTGTTCTGGGTGGAGTGCGTTGTGAAATAATTCCACAATTCTTTAGATGATCGTCAAACTCTTGACACAAGTACTCACCTCCTCGATCCAATCGAAGAACCTTTATCGTTTTGCCTAGCTGATTTTGAACCTCATTTTGAAACACTTTGAATGTTTCAAATGCCTCATGTTTATGTTTCAATAAGTAAACATAACCAAATCTACTAAAATCATCAGTAAATATAATGAAGTATCTTTCACCATTTCTTGACATAGTTCTAAAAGGACCGCATACATCGGAATGTATAAGTCCCAAAAGATCCTTTGCTCTTTCTCCGGAACCGGAGAAAGGTGCCTTTGTCATCTTCCCGCTTAAACAAGATTCACATACATCAAATGACTCAGAGTTAGTTGATTTTAAAATTCCATCAGATTGGAGTTTGGTTATGCGTTTCTTGTTTATGTGACCAAGACGACAATGCCATAGATAAGTTTGATTTAAGTCATGCTTGGATCTTTTGGTGTTTATGTTATACATAGAACTATTATTGGATGAATCTTGTATGTCAACTTCATATATGCCATTGTGAGGTCGTGCCTCAAAATAAAAAAATATCTTTATTGAAAACTGAAATATTTCCATTAGGAAAAGCATACGAGTATCCAGATTCATACAAACGTGCAGCTGAAATAATGTTCCTAGTTAGACTAGGGACATAATAACAATTATTTAATATTAAATACAGGCCATTTAGTAATAAAAGTTCATAAGTGCCTATTGCTACGACTGCAACATGTGCTCCGTTGCCAACATGCAATACCATATCGCCTGGTTTCAGCTTCTTAATCTTTCTTAGTCCCTGCACATTATTACAAATGTGAGTTCCACAACCAGTATCAAATACCCATGAATTACTAGAGAAAGCAAATAGTTCTATCATAT
The DNA here is from genome assembly GCF_046630445.1 of Rutidosis leptorrhynchoides. Lineage (NCBI taxonomy): Eukaryota > Viridiplantae > Streptophyta > Magnoliopsida > Asterales > Asteraceae > Rutidosis > Rutidosis leptorrhynchoides. The sequence continues at coordinate 106,334,828 of NC_092343.1, forward strand.
AGATACCTGAGGTGCTAGCATTGCTAGCCTTTGTCTTCTTCAGCTCTGCAAGGTAAGTCGGGCAGTTTCGCTTTCAATGACCAATTTCTCCACAATGGAAACAAGTGGCATCTTTGGCAGGTTTTTTTTTCTTCTTGACAGAATCCTTTGGGACAAACTTTTTGCCTTTGTAGTTGCCCTGAATCTTAGGTTTGCCTTTACCTTTGCCTTTGGCTTGTGGCTTCTTGATTTTTCCTTCCCGAATCATGAGGACTTTAGAGGTTTTGGATGGAATATTCTTCTCGGCAGTCTTAAGCATTAAATGCAACTCCGAGATAGATTTCTCCAAATTGTTCATATTGTAGCTCAAGACGAACTGGTCATATGACTTTGGTAGTGAGTTGAGGATCAAGTCTATTGCCAACTCAGGACCAATGGAAGATCCAAGCCTCTCAAGTTGATCTATGTAGCTCTTCATTTTTAGAACATAAGAGCTTACAGATGTCCCCTCTGTCATCTTTCATGCGTGTAACGCTCTGACAGTTTCAAACCGTTGTTGCCTAGCTTGTTGTTGGAACATTTCCTTTAGCTGCTTAAGCATCTCAAAGGCATCATGATGTTCCAGGTCCTTTTGCAAGTCTGGAATCATGGTGGCTAACATGAGGCATGCTACCTCTGTGGAGTCATCCGTGTGCTTAGTCCAAGCATCTCGGATGCTCTTAGTGGCATTAGCAGGGGGTTCCTCGGGAACGGGTCCATCAAGTATATACGACTTCTTTTCGACTTTGAGAACATTTCTCAAATTACGATACCAGTCTAAGAAGTTCGTATCATTGAGTTTTTCCTTCTCTAAGACAGATCTTAGAGAAAGGTGGTGAACGGGTGTAGTTGAATTGGGTGACATCTACAAAATTAACAAAGTTCTTTTAGTATTTTAATATTTGATCCTTTAATAATTAATTACCCTAACTTTCTTATGAAAAATTAATTTGTTAAAGGCTAGAATCCAAGTTACATTTAACCTTGAGTGGTTGGCTGATGCTCTCTCCACTAAGTTTAAATTAACAAGGTAGGTAGCGATTACCAATTGCAAGTCTAATACAATTTCTATATCTTAATGGGATCTTTAACAACAATTGTCAACTGGTATGCTTAATCCCATCTATGCCTTGGGCCTCTTGTGTTTGGCTGATACTCTCTCCACAAGAAGCACCAATTAAGTTGTCCTATTTAAAAACTATGATGTTCGGCCCAAGACTGTCATGGGAATCGCGAAACACCATCCCGGTAATCACAAGACGACCATGGTGGTTGGCTGATGCTCTCTCCACAACGACGTACAAATGACAAGCGAGTGTCTTAAAAAGGATGGCATAAACTTACATTTTAAAAGGGATTTTGTGTTTTGTATTATTTCAATTTGACAAAACATTTCGTATAATAATTGTTGCATGCATTCAACAATATATTATACGTATACTTTAGATAAAATCATATTTTATATGTTGGTCTTGAGTTTATAGAATCTCTATTTTAGTCACTCACGGCGTGTCCAATTTTAAACTAATATCCTATATTAATATGTATACATTGAGCGCGCTAACTTAAGACCAATTTTAGTTTCTAATAAAACTCATTTTATTTAAAACTTTATACAAGAGTTTGGTTTAAATTTATTAAATTCATAATTTATTAAAATTCATAATTTTAATGTTAACTTTGAGCTTTATGTAAAAACTCCGTTTTATTAAAACTCATTTTATACTTTTACGAAAAACCATTTTCAAAATTATATATAAATTTACCAAACTCTTATTTGTGTTTGATTTGTTAAAAAAAAAATTTATTTTCTAGCATGCAAATATCCTATATTCAAACATGCAACATACAAACATAAACACAACAATTAATAGGTGCATAGCCAAGCCTTTTCCTAATCGATTTTCGTGAGCCAAACGAAGGGACCGGGTCAATCTAAGGACATAACAAATATCCATGCTTCATTGTGATGTCTTGAAGCTCCCACTTGCCTAGTCAACATTTGGTGTTGCAAATGGCTCCAAAATTGCTTAGAACTCCATCTTGAATTTTCTTCATGTCTTGTTACATTTTTATAGATAAAATATACAAGTCTACACTAATACTTTTACATATCAAAATTAAACAAAACATGAAAAATAAAATTATTACAAACCATTATAAATGAAAGAATAATTTACAACCCAATCGAATTTCAACACAACCAAACATCCCAAAATGGTCTAAAGGCTTTCTATGCACCATGCAACTTAATATATCAACTATTATATATATATATATATATATATATATATATATATATATATATATATATATATATATATATATATATATATATATATATATATATATATATATATATATATATATATATAGCAACTTCTACAACTATACATGCATGTAAAAGGAATGGTTGTAGAAAATAAAATAACTAAGTTGCATTTTAGAAATCTACAACTTTTCCTTTTTAGAAAAAAAGTTGTTCATTTCTAATAATAAGAACAAGTTCTTATTGTATATAACATAAGTTTCTTAACACATGCAAAAGCGGCTCTTGATACCAATGAAGGGGTTTGTATGATTTTTCATAAAATTATTTAGCAGCGGAAGCATGTACAACAATTTTTAAACCTTTCAAAAACTCCCCACCAAAGATCCAATTGCATGTTGTTAAGAAAACTAAATAATAAATAGTGAGTTTAAAGACTACAACCTTTGAAGACTTTGAACTTGAGAAGTTATGGATACTAAGAATATCAAGAAGCCAACGTAGCCTTCCTCTATCGGTAATCCACACTTGAGCAAAGTTCCAATACCAAATGGATGCTAGTCCTTATCAACCAATAATAAGTGAAATAACAAGATGAAGAACACTAACACTTTTACTTACTAAAAGAGTTACTTGAAAGTTATTTGCATGGGTTAAAATGAAATGACACTTGAATCCATTTCATTCATATGTGTGTACGTATATCAATTGCAAGTGTATGTAAGTCACTTATTTAAGAAGTGTTCTTACACACATCACACATACAAAAGCAACAATAATTGCTGGACATAATGATGGCATAAGAATTATGATCATATCACTCATGACTTATGACCATACCACTCATGATTAATGACCATACCACTCATGACTTATGACCATACCATATTGTATTTTTCTAATAAATATAACACAAGAGAATGTTACTTGTAACATTACTAGTTCATGTGTACATACTTATATTCTCATGCTACATCATTATTTCTCCTAAATAATAATGTTATTAAACATTTTATGGTTGATGATATCTAAATCCCATTTAAATACTTAATTGATATTTATTTGCTATTTGCGTGTGACCCTATAGGTTCATATGTTATTAGTAGTGTATACATATATCGTGTCTTGAGCATATAAACCAACACAACGAAGCTCAAGAGAGTGATTGTGAACCTCTAGCAATTCTAAATTTGATCTCCTTAGCGTTAGAATACTCAAACGCATGTTTTGGTCAAAGTAGTTCAAACGAACAAACGGTGACAAATTATACGATTTAAACACAAAAGTGATGAAACATATCGATTAGGAAGCTCCTATTGCACTATGATACTGTATGAAATCACGTTTGTTTTGTTTATAAATCGATCACATCGAGAAATTATGATGTAAATGATGAAGATGAACAAAGTAGAAGAACATGAGTATGTAAATTTGAATTTGTATTACTTGCAAGTGTTTATTACAATATGTTGAAATTGGTTACAAGATGAGAGGGAATTTGTTATGTGTGTGAGATAAGGTGCGAGTGTAGATGTTATATGGTGAAAAGGTTTCATTCTTGATGTATGTAATTGTTGGAAATTATTTGTGGTACACCCATAAACTCATTGTGTTTGACCCACCATTAATGAGTTGTAAACTTATTTACTTTGGTAGTACACTAATGGTAATAAGTACCATTTACCCTTTGATAGTACACTTACAAAGGTAATAAGTACTATGTACTACACTAATGGTAATAAGTACCATTTACCCTTTGATAGTACACTTACAAAGGTAATAAGTATTATGTACTTTTGGTAGTGCATGGTAATAAGTAATCTATTTGTATCTATAAATAGGGAGTTAAACTCTTCTTGTAAGATACACAAAAAATACAAGAAACACACAACAAATCATTGAGAAAATCATACTCTAGTAAGTAGTAAAATTGTGAGTATAGTTGTTCAAGTGGAACATTGCAAACCGTAGAAGGAAGTTAGGCCGTGAAACTAGAAAGCCTTTCTATTGGTGATCGCTTTCCCGACCGGTGATCTAAACATCGATCCTACTCGTTCCGCTGCTAGTATTCGGTATGTCCCGAATCACTGATTTATACTACATTGGTATCCGAGCCAGGTTGTTTATTTCCCGGTTAGATGTTATTTGCTTTTCGTTATTTGATGTTGCATGAGTTATATCTATTATAGGCTAAAATAGATATACATAATATAACGATCTGCTAGGTAATTTCTCTTGTCAAGTTATTGTGAATGCTAGTTTTTATAAAGATGGATTATATTGATGTAATATTAGTAAATATTCAACACTCTTATGGGTCCATGTTTCTTTTTGTTTCGTAGCAATTAAGAAAAATGTGATGAAATGAATACATCCACTTATAACTTAATAATATTTATAATCACAGTAGATGATTTTCAACGATTATTGAAATCATGTTTTGTATCAACTCATATATGCTTCGTTGTTTGTGATTTTTAATATAATTGATTAGTATGTTTATTTATAAAATAAATAAATAAATAAATATATAAAGGGTGTTAGAAATTGAACTAGTGTTATGTCTTCTTGTGGCCTGTTATTTTTTTTTTACTTTCATGTTATTGGATTCATGTTGTTGAATTGCTTGATATAAATATGTGTTAAAATATTTTTTTAATTTAGAATTTTATGAAATGTCATATATGTCCACCATTTATTTTCTTAGAAAAAATAATATGGTTAAGTTTTAGTATTCGAAACAATTTGCATCAGATATTAGTTGAGAAATTAATTTTAAATTCAACTCAGTGCTCCGTAACTCATATGCATTTGTTTTTGTAAGGTTTAAACAAGTTCTTTTGTGACGTTTAAACATAATATGGTTAATTGACATTCGATATGAATTAATATATTTAATTTAACTTTTGGCATTTGTAACTACAATATATTAAATCATGATTAGTATTCGTCTATTAACTAGTGATTTTTGTAATCGAAAGGTTAGATTTATTAATCCATGATCAATATTGTTTATTAACTTTTGGTTTTTGTAACCGAAACGTTAAATACGTATACATTGTGTGATATTATATTTCTACGTGAAATATAAAAATATAGCACTTAAAAGGTTTCTAAGTTGAAACGTGGTATCGAAAAGTCGTACCAATTCGGATTTATAAGAATTTATAATCTTGTATATTTTTTGTGTGTGTTAATAATAGTTTCATAATAAGTTTTATAGATGATAATTGGAAACATAGTGACCTTTTTCTCTATAGCCTATAATGAACTTTTATTAATAAAATAATATAGTTGCAAGATGATTGCATATTTGGATGGATATAACTAACCTTGTATAATTGTCTTAAAAATAGAACTTTTGTGTTCAATCATGGCTTCCGCATCAAAGAACATTGTTGCTGAACTTAACAAGGGTGTTAAGTTGAATGGTGACAACTACGAAATATGGAGCATGAAACTCGAATATGTGTTGGAAGAGCAAGAGGCTCTTGTTACTCTTACTCAATCAATGGAAGTACCTGAGGTGGGTGATACGGAACAACATAAAAGGGATGCTGAAGTGTACATCACTTGGAAACGTAAGAACACCATTGCTCGCATTACGTTGCTGAGCAGCATGGATGATGACATCATGCGTGATTTTTGCAAGTATGAACTAGCAAAAGATATGTGGAAAGCATTGGCTGACAAGTTTGGTGCAACCTCGCTGACCAAACTAAGATCTCTCACTATCAAGTTTGACCAATATAAAAATAAGTCTGATCATACCATGAAAAAGCATGTCAGACAAATGTCAAACATGATAAGTGAATTGAGAAACGCAGGTCATGTTCTTACTGATGAACAACAGGTTCAAGCTATGATCCGTTCCTTGCCTCAAAGTTGGGAGCAAATGAAAATGCATCTCACACATAATGAGAACATCAAGACTTTTGAGGACTGTGCGCGCCATTTAGAGCTAGAAGAAGATCAGATTGAGGCCGGTAAATCAATCACTGAGGTGAATATGGCGACAAGCTCTAAAAATGCTTTTGGGCATAAGCGCAAGTTTCGTCACCATAAGGGTAAAGAAACTTATAAGTCCAACAAAAGGCCAAACACCAATCATCGTGGCAAGGGAACACGTCCCTCCAAGAAGGTGAACATTGCAAAGGTGAAATGCTATAATTGTAGCAACAAAGGGCATTTTGCTCGTGATTGTCCTGAGCCTAAAAAGGTATATTCTTATAATGCTTATGTTAGCAAACTTTGTGTTGCTAGTTCTGTTTTCTTAACTGAATCTCAACCTTTGTGGATTGTAGACTCAGGAGCAGCAGACCATGTAGCTAAGGACAGAGACACCTTTATAGAATTTCGGCGAGTTTCTCATGGAGCTATGTGGATTTATGTGGGAAACAACTCAAGAGTTCCAGTTGAAGGGATCTGGTCATGCAAGTTAGTCATGCGTGAAGGTCGAACCCTAATCCTACATGATGTTTTATATGCTCCTCAAATTCGTCGAAATTTGATTTCTGTTTTGGTTTTGTTAAGACTTGGTTTTCATTTGTACTTTCATGATAATGTTGTTAAGTTGTCTTTGGGAACAAACTCTTATGGTTTTGGTTATGTTCTTAATGGTTTTATCGTGATGGATATTGATTATCTTAATAATAAACCATGTTTTTCCTTAGTTGCATCTTCTAATAAGTTTGATAATGATGTAAATAACTGGCATGCTAGACTTGGTCATATCGGCCAACAAAGAATGAATAGATTAGCTAGAGATGGTTTACTAGCTAATATTGATAAAGTGGAATTGTCTACTTATGTGCATTGTCTGGCAGGAAAAACTGCGAGAAAACCATTTGGAAAAGGAACTCGTACCGATTATCCATTGCAATTAATACATTCGGATATATGTGGTCCTATGAATGTTCGATCAAGGCATGGAGTGTATTATTTCATCACATTCATTGATGATTATTCTCGATTCGGTTACGTCTACTTGATCTCTCACAAATTCGAAGCGTTGGATTGTTTTCAAAGTTATATGAATTTTGTTGAGAATCAATTAGAACGTAAGATTAAAGCATTAAGAACCGATCGAGGATGTGAATACCTATCTGATTCGTTCAAAGCTCTATGTGATGCTAAAGGTATTCAACGTCAATTAACTACTCCTAAGACTCCGCAACAAAATGGTGTTGCAGAAAGGCAGAATAGAACGCTTCTTGAAATGGTTAGGTCAATGATGGCACAAGCAAATTTACCTATCACTTTTTGGGGTGATGCTTTGTTAACTGCCACATTTATACTTAATCGCGTGCCTTCAAAATCAGTAACTTCCACATCATATGAGTTATGGATAGGTCGCAAACCTGACTTGAATGTGTTAAGACCTTGGGGTTGTGCAGCGTACACTTTGGATTCCTCACACAAATATGGAAAATTAGGTCCAAGAGGAAAGAAATGTGTTTTCATAAGATATTCTGAACAATCAAAAGGTTTTGTGTTTTTGGGCGAACACGAAAGTGGGAGCATAACTGAATTTGAATCTCGAGATGTTACATTCTTGGAAAACGAGTTTCCAAAACAAGGGGATCTTGATTAAGTTTGGTCTTTATTTGAGACTACAGAATTACCTCATTCGAGTGGGAGAAATTTGAGGAGTCAAGATGAAGAATTTGTTTCTTTGAATATAACTCCTCAACCTATTGCGAATGAAGATAATTCTGATCCGAGTGGGAGCAATATAGCAAACCAAGAACATGTTTTCTAAGAATCTCAACCCTTTGCTACCGAGCATAATTCTGATCCAAGTGGGAGCAATTTGGTAAACCAAGAATCTGTTTCAATGGATAACCAACCACGACGAAGTAGTCGTCAAAGTAAACCTCCACTTCGGTATAAGATCGAAGATGGTTATACTTTTATGGTTCAACTAGAAGAAGATGAACCAAGAAATATAAATGAAGCTCTCACTTGTCCTGCAAAGGATGAATGGTTCAAAGCAATGGAAGAAGAGATGGAGTCTATGAGATCCAACAACGTTTGGGAATTGGTTGATCTTCCAAAAGAAAGAAAATCCATAGGAAGTAAGTGGATTCTCAAAATAAAGTGTAAAGCTGATAGTAGTATTGAAAGATACAAAGCTCGACTAGTGGCAAAAGGCTACAATCAACAGGAAGGGATTGACTATGATGAAACGTTTTCACCTGTTGTAAGACTCACATCAATTCGTTTGATTCTAGCAATAGTGGCAAGTATGAACCTTGAATTACATCAAATGGATGTAAAGACTGCTTTTCTCAATGGAAATTTAGATGAAGAAATCTATATGGAACAGCCGACGGGTTTCATTAAAGAAGGCCACGAACATAAGGTTTGTAGATTACTTAAATCAATATATGGCCTCAAGCAGTCATCAAGACAATGGTATATACATTTTCACAATGAGATCACGTCACATGGCTTCAATGCGGTCAATGAAGATAATTGTGTTTATACCAAAAGGTCTAAAGGAAAACTAGTCATATTGTCATTATATGTTGATGATATATTGATTGCTGGAAATGAAAAGGAGTATGTTTTCGAGGTTAAAAGATGGTTATCATCTAACTTTGAAATGAAGGATATGGGTGAAGCTGAATATATCCTTGGAGTTAAGATTTCAAGGGATCGCTCAAGGAAATTGTTGGCTCTTTCACAAGAGACTTATATCAACAAGATTCTTGAACGTTTTAACATGCATAAATGTAACCCCATAGACACTCCTATGGCGATTGGTGATACGTTGAGCATTAGAGAGTGTCCGCAAACTCCACAAGAGAAACATAAAATGAAAAATGTTCCTTATGATAGTGCGGTTGGAAGTCTCATGTATGCTATGATGTGTACGAGACCGAATATCTGCTTTGCTGTTGGCATGGTAAGCCGATACCAATCCAATCCAGGTTTAACCCATTGGAAAGCCGTGAAAAGGATACTTAGGTATCTTAAGGGTACTAGTCATTACTCTTTGTGCTACGAAGGAAATGATCTACAAATGAGAGGCTATACTGATGCTGATTGGGGAAGAGATATGGATGAAAGAAAATCCACCTCTGGCTTTGTTTTTCTGTTAAACAAAGGTGCTATATCTTGGAGTAGCAAGAAACAATCATGTATAGCATTGTCTACAATGGAAGCTGAATTTGTGGCATTTTCAGCTGCTGCACAAGAAGCTGTGTGGCTTAGTCGATTTTTGAGTAGCTTGGGGGTTGTTGGCAATACCATTGATCGAGCATTGATATACTCTGATAATGAGGCTGCCATTGCATATTCAAAAGACCCCAAGTTTCATTATAAAACAAAGCACATTGACATAAAGTATAATTATGTTAAGGACAAGATTGCAAGAAAGGAAGTAAGTATAGAGTATATATCTACGCATGATATGGTAGCAGATCCTTTGACAAAACCCATACCTAGAGATGCATTTGTTAAGCATGTTAGGTCTCAAGGATTGCGTAGATTGTGATGAATGTACTATTTAGAAAATGTACTTACAAATTTGTGTTTATATCCAATGCAATAAGTTTTCTTTTAAATCGTTGTTTTATTGTTCGCTCTTTGTGTTGCGAATCAAGAAAAGTATGTCAGACAGATATAAGATTAGCCTACTCACATGGGTAATCAATTCCATTTCATGTGACAAATGGAAAACTGGTGTATATTAAGCACATTGTTTTAGTGACAATTGAGAGCTCAAGATTGAGATAATTAGACGCCACATTCATAAGTGTATAAATATTATGTGAATATTCAGAATTCACCCTATCTGTCATGAGTATCCAGATGTGAGTTCTTAAGAGTTTTATGAGTAGATAAGTGAACTCGAGTTTTGAACATTGAGTATGTTTGAACTATCATCTGTGCAACATTAATTTAAAGACATACCTCCATTGTGAAAGGAGAAATGTTGCAGCATGTGATTCATACCACATGTGATCAAGACGACCAATAAGAGAAATAGAAGAAACGATCTCTACTTCTATGTTATGTGAGTCCCTTGAGGTATTAGTAACCTCAATTTAATGTCCTTATGACTTTTTCTTGTCTCTTAAAGCTTAGTTTAATGTTTGCTATCTTAAGGCGTTGCTTAAGGGTTATGAGTGATTCAACCTGGCTGGACGTTCTTAGAAAAGCAAATTGAGCTAAGGCCAATGGATTCTAAGAGAAGGGAAGATCATTTGAAGTTCACATTAACTTTTATTCACCGGTCGACCAATTATCTTTTGTCTTAGTGACAAGTCTTAGTGATAAATGATAATTGTGAATACAAAATGGTTTTATGAGTAAAACTGAAATCATGCGAGTTACTAATGTGATTAATGATCTAGGATATTGCATACTAAATCTACTCTTTCCAAGTTTATTGAGATGCTATATATTCCTAACAAATGTATAGCAATTGAGCTCTCAAAGTATGCCGGTCGTACAGCCTAGTTCCCAGTATGAATGGTTTGCGTACTACACGATATGTTTTTCAAGATATATGAGTATATCAAAATTCGTTTGTGTGCGAGTGGGAGATGTTGAAAATTATTTGTGGTACACCCACAAACTCATTGTGTTTGACCCACCATTAATGAGTTGTAAACTTATTTACTTTGGTAGTACACTAATGGTAATAAGTACTGATGTCAAAGCAGAGGGGTATAAAATACTATTAAATTTTAGCAGAAAACACTATTAAATACGATACAATTTTACACAAGATATTTATTTATTTATAGAATGGATATACTTAAACCTTGCTACAACACTTATAGGCAGTGTACCTAATCGTACAGTAGTGTAGTTTTTAGTAAGTCCGGTTCGTTCCACAGGGAAATCTTTAAACAAAGCTCAACGCTATATTAGTTTACTTTTATAAAAAATACAAATATATATATAAGTAATATTATTATTATAAAGGGGGGTTTTTTTTACCGTTTAATGACCGGTTTGTCGATTTTAAAACTTTAGTTGCAGTTAAAACCTAATGTAAAATATAAAATAAATACAAGACTTTAAATTAAAGCGTAAAGTAAATAACGATAATGAAATTGCGAATAATAAAAATGCGATAAAATTAAATTGCGATAATTAAAAGTACGATAATTAAAAGTGCAATTAAATAAAATAACAATAAATAAAAGTGCGATAATTAGAAGTGCAATTAAATATAAAATAAAGGAAATTAAATATGAAATAAAAGAATTATGCTTATTTAAACTTCCGTAATCATGATGTTTGACGTGTTGATTTTAGTTCTATGCCCATGGGTTAATTGTCCTTTGTCCTGGATTATTCAATATGTCCGTCTGGTTTTTGTCCATAACAGTCCATCAGTCATAAATATAAATTGCAAGTGTCCTTGTCAAATTATTATTATACCCGAAGATAAATATTCCAACTAATTGGGGATTCGAATTGTAACAAGGTTTTAATACTTTGTTTAATGAATACACCAGGTTATCGACTGCGTGTAAACCAAGGTTTTACTACTTTGTTAACAATTACACCAATTACCCTTGAATGTAATTTCACCCCTGTTTCAATTATTCTAGTGGCTATTAATCCATTCCCGTGTCCGGTTAAATGAACGATTATTCGTACATATAAATACCCCGCCCATCGTGTCCGATCGAGTGTATATGGTAATTTATAGGGACGCCCAATTGTAAATCTTTATATTAACATTAACAAACTTTCATTTAGTTAAACAAATATAAAGCCCATTAATAGCCCATAGCCTAGTTTCCACAAGTGTCGTTCTTTTATCCAAACCCCAATTATGGTACAAAGCCCAATTACCCAATTTTAGTAATTAGCCCAACATCATGATTACTTCGTTTTAAATAAGCATAATAATAACTTAGCTACGAGACATTAATATAAAAAGGTTGAACATAACTTACAATGATTAAAAATAGCGTAGCGTTACACGGACAGAATTTCGACTTACACCCTTACAACATTCGCTAACATACCCTTATTATTAGAATTATAATTAAAATTAAAATATAAATTATAAATATAAATATATATTACTTCGTATGAAGAGAAGAAAAAAAATGATCATATTTTGATCAGAATTCGGGTTGATTTATAGCCAGGAATGATTTTTGGGGCTCCGCGACTCGCGGCCAAATAGCCTTCAAACTCCGCGAGTCGCGGAGAGGTATTTTCACTTTACACCCTTGGAGTTTCTGGCTGCCGATAGTTTTTAATATATATATATAATATATATATAATTAATATAATTAATTATATATTATATTATATTTATATACATAGTTAACTTGTAATTTTTAGTCCGTTGCGTCGAGCGTTAAGAGTTGACTCTAGTCCCGATTCCGGATTTTCGAACGTCCTCGCGTACAATTTAATATCTTGTACTTTGCGTTTTGAATCTTGTACTCTTGTGATTTTGAGACGTTTCTTATCAATAATTGGAACCTTTTTGATTGTCTTTTGTTCTTTTGAGCTTTTTGGTCGTTTGCGTCTTCAAATCTTCGTTTTCGCCTTTTGTCTTCACCTTTTATTATTTAAACGAATATCACTTGTAAATAGAACAATTGCAACTAAAAGCTTGTCTTTCTTGAGGAATAATGCTATGAAATATATGTTCGTTTTTAGCATTATCAAATATTCCCACACTTGAGCGTTGCTTGTCCTCAAGCAATATCGTCTTGAAATACTAGAATCACTTTTTTATTCTTCACACTTTGTACATCAGTGATTTCTATACGGCGGTATAAACAATGGTAGTAACGATATGGTTTACAGTCCCACATGACTATAAAAATTTAGATCCATTAAGGAAATTGGATCTTTATGAAAACATTTGATCTTTTGAAAATTAAATCTAGTTTTTACCCTTGATAAGTTTTCCGGAATAACTCTTTACCGGTGTTTGCAAAATATTTTTGTGGGTTTGGTGGGTTTCAGATTTGAAAATTTTAGCTCAAAACTTGCGGTTTTGTGTCACCCACTTGCTAACCTTGTATTAGGAAAGCAACACGTCCAGTTTACTTATTCCGTATATTACCTTTCGGCAAACTACCGTCCGGTTGTAAAGGAAAGCGTTGAACAAGCAACTGTTTAAGGCAATGTCCCGTGACATGCTTTTGATTATGGTCTATAACGTGTCGGACGCAATTACTATCCTTGGTAGGAGCAATAGTAAAGCTCACCCTTATAATTTGTCGGTCTGGCACAAGGTCCTGTCTTTGACCATGCTATGCAACCACCGTTCTTACGGTTGACACCCGATTTAGTTCAGGTGACCTAATGAATTCTAGGTGAATTCCTAGGATTTTACGTTCAATCGTAATGAACGCATTGAAAAATAGGGTTTTCAGAAAACAAATCGGTTTGTATTTTTGATCAAAATATTTTCTCGTTTAAGCTCGAGTTTAGATATCATTGAATTCCATGAGTTTGTAATTCTCAATCTTTAAGGTCAATCTCAAGGATTGAGTAATATCAGGCTTAAAAGCTGATTTTTAATCTTTAAGGAGATTATCCTTTCTGGGGATCTGATTCATTAGTCTTATCAAGCTAATTTGCACGGTGCCCCCCCATTGTACGAGATAAATCCTTCTCATGGTTAGGATAAATCTGACCACTTGGCGACCCTGTTTAATGCTGAGGTCCGTGGATTTCCTGCTGATTTTAGTAATGACTTTTCTAGATTTTTCGTCAACCTACAGCTGGTCTGAACGACAACTTCATGACCTAAATCAAGAAGCGCGTGTCTTTTTCGGAAGACTTTACTTCCTTTTAATGATGGAATTGATTCATCGTGTAGATCCATCTCTTCTTTTCTTTCATTGGGTAAAACAGTTTAGTTTAGTCCAAAGCAAAAGTATTTTCAGTTATTTGTTACAAATATATGTGACATATGTTTAAAATAACTTGGTAAATTTTCCCACACTTGGCTTTTTATTTTTCTTTTTATCGTCCTCTATTCCATTTTAAATGAATTTTGACATTTTAGTTTGTTTCTCAATTTATGTCCTTTTTGAGGTAACAATAATTTCGGTGTTAAAACCTAGTTTTATCGTTCATAAATATGTATAAACATGTTTTTGAATTCATTTAATTGAAAATTTTGAAAAATTTTACTAGAATTGGGTAGTCAGTATATAAGACTAGTGCTGTTCTTTTTTATCAGAGAGCACTAGATTCTAATACAACTACTGCTTTACTAGTATTTTAATGGTAACCAAGTGTTTAATAAAAATTTTTAAAATCCGAAAGAATTTAACCCCTTCCCACACTTAAGATCTTGCAATGCCCTCATTTGCAAGAAATCAGTAACAATTTAAATTATTGAGGGTGATTTGTGTGAAAATGATTAAATTTTTACCAAAGTTTCCAAATATATTGGCGTTTGTTTGCTGAATGATAAATGGTGCACGTCATTTGTTCATTCCGTCTTGTTGTTATTTCACATATATTTTGCATCATTGTCGTCAAAATTAGTTGCTTTTGCTGAACTTAATGCCAGTCTTTGAAAATGCGTTGTTTTACCCTGTTGTGTACATAAGATAAACTGCAAACATATATACATATTTTTGAAGTTTGGTTTATTACCCCACATTCAAAAATTATTAAAATCTAAGAATAAAAGTTAGATAATTATAAAAATGATTATAATATTAACAAAAGTATTAAACATATCAATAAATACAAATTACAAAATAAAAATAAAAATAAATAAACTAAGGATGATATTGGTACCAATAGGGGTTCCACGCATAACCATAAGTGCTATAGAATGCTTCGGCAGGGTCATACGTAGGATATGGTGGCTGCATCTCTATCGACCAAGGAGGGAAGACGGGTTTCGGTGTAGGAATATAGTTTCTACCTATATGTTGGCAATGCGCTATGATCTGGTTCTGATGAACTTGCCAATCTTCAAATGCTCTCTGTCTAGCATTTTCGTATTCCTGAGAAGCTATAAACCTTTGCATTTCTTGCATCTGGTTCCCCCCTCCTACATTACCTTGTTCTTGGTTTCTCTCTACCTGTGGATGTCTACCATTGTATCGTACTGCGGCGTTATTTCGCCGCTTCAACACTTTCGCACCATGGTATACATTTAAACCTATAGTGTCGCGGGGTTCCGGCTCTTCTACTAATAATCCCCCCCGACTTATATCCACACCGAGATATTCACCAATCAAAGTAATAAAAATACCACCTCCTATTATGCTATGTGGACGCATCCCTCGAACCATAGCTGATAAATAATAACCCACACAATATGGTATACTTACAGCGCTGTGTGGGTCTCGAATACACATATGGTAAAACAAATCTTGTTCATTTACCTTTTCTTTGTTTTTACCCCTTTGTGTAATCGAATTAGCTAAAAACCTATGTATTACTCTTAATTCGGCTCTATCTATATCCAAATAAGAGTAGTTTCCCCCTTTGAAACGGTGGTGGCTTGTCATTTGACTCCACACACCGTGTGTATCAAAATTCTCATCTATTTTCCTACCGTTTAGTATCAATCCTCTACAATCGGCAGACGCTAACTCCTCAGGCGTATATATACGTAAAGCCTGAGCCATGTCTAGTAAAGACATGTGGCGCATCGAACCGCCTAACAAAAATCTAATAAAAGAACGATCGGTTAAACTAGCTACCCGATCATTCAACTCTATACTACATAACAACTCTTCACACCATACTTTATATACAGGTCTGCGTATGGTGAATAAACATATCCAGTCATTAAAATAAGAATTACCATACCTCTGTACCAGTAATTCCCTAATTGGCCCGGCCAATTCTACAGCTTCCAAGGGTCCCCATTCTATGACCCTCGGTACCTCAACAACCTTAGAGTGAAGAGTATGCAAACCCCGTTGATATTTTGGATAATCTATCCAAAGTCTGTCAAATCGCAAGTTTGGGTGCAACTGTTCCAAGTGCATATCTGAAAAGGTCATGACTGGATGAGGTACATCCTGCTTGTAGTAGTTATCTACCTCCTGTTGTTCCAAGTTCTCAGCAGGAGCATGGCGGGCTTGGGATGAAGATTCACCCCTTTCATTCTGCAAAACACATCAAACACAAATTTTGTGCATCCAAATATGCATTAGTGTCAGCAAAATCATCAATTAAAATAATTACAATGACATTATCAATTTATATCAAACTTAAGCTTATTTTCACATTTTTATCAATTCTACACTTTTTCAAATAAGCATATACGAAAATTTTCGCCAAGTTCATAAGCATTCAACTCAAATAACATGTCAAAATAATCATTACTAGCAAATAAACAAGTCTCAAATGGCATTATCTTTCAAAAATCAAGTTCATGAATTTTGGACTTGAAAAAGTCCACTTTAATTCTCAAAATCATGTTTAGGCTCAAAGTTTGGATCATTTAACTACCTAGACATGTTACACTACTCAATTTAGCAACAATTCATGACAAAAATCGGCCATAACCTGTTTATATCAAAAAGCCCCAAATTGCTCAAGAACACAAACCCTAGATTCTAAAGATTTTGAAGTTTTTGGCTTCAAATCATGTTAACAAGCATCAATCTAGGTTATACATGCATAATATACTAACAATTTAACACTAATTACACTAAAAATTAACAAAATTCAAATTATGAAAATATGCTCAAGAACACACTAAAATTCGGATTTAAAGGTGATTTGGGGTGTAATTGTACCTGTTTTCTTGAGTAGTTCCTAGATATCATCCTTCTCAACATGATTGTAGTGAAAAATTTGAAGATTAACGGTGAAAAATCGAGTTTTTGGGATGATTTTCGTGGGTTTTCTTGGGTTTTTTCGAGCTGTATTTGGGTGTTTTTGTGTGTGTGTGAGTGATCAGTCGAGCAGCTCTTTTATTTTTTTTTCTGGGTTTTGGAACCTCCGCGAGTCGCGGAGGTTTTCACTGAAAACTCCGCGAGTCGCGGAGTTTATTATATATATTTTTTTTTTTTTTTTTTTTTTTTTTTATAATCTTTATAATCTTTAACTTATAAAACAATTAAGAAATTAATTTTAAAATTTTGTTTCCCTTGTTATTTAGGACGAGATCGTTTCGGATCGATGTCCTAGTCCGTCCTTCGACAAAATTTTAAAATTTGTCTTTTTGTAGCGATTGTTTTAAAAGCTAAGATTTTTGGGTTTTTTTAATGTTTTTGGCATACTTTAAATCAACAAGATTAAAAATAATGATAATAAAAGTTCTCGTCCCTCCCTCGGGTAAAGCAATTTCGGTTCAGAGACCTAGTCTTCAACTTACGACGAATTTTAAAAATCATATTTTTAACTTAATGAGATAAAGTAAATTTTTGTTTTTAAATTCACACAACTTAAATATAAAATTCAAAATTAATATTAAAAATTCAAAATTCACACCAAACTTAAAATTTGAAATGCATAAAATTAAAATTTCATATTTTAAAACTTAAAAATTCACACCAAACTTAATTTAAAAATTTATAAATTCATACCAAACTTATATTAATTTTTCAAATATTTACAAATTTTAAAATATTGTTTTTACAAAGTTTACAATATTAATTTAAGATTTAAATATTAAGATTAAAAACATGGTAAAAATAAAATTAAAAATCTTTTTGTCTTTTTATCCCACTTTAATCAATCAAATATTATCAAAAATATGCGCCCCTCTTTTCGGTAAAGTAATTTCGGTTCCAAGACCTAATTTAACTCATGACGAATTTTTGAAATATTTTGGGTTGATTGATTAAAGATATTTATACCTTAAGAATAAACGTTAAATTTCGCAGTGATGTAATAAATTTTTGAATGATATCAATAATTTCGGTCGCCAAACCTAATTTTATTTAATACCAATTTAATACTTTTTAGCGAACAAATTAGCGTTTATTATCAAAAGGTTAAAAATAAAAATAAAAATAAAAACTGTACAGACATACCTGTGAAATAGATTTCTTAGTTATATGATCTATTATATTCATAAGATAGTCGGTTTAATTGGTCTTCCATGGCTGCATAGGCGTAACCTCGAGCATTCATTGTCTTTTCTTCTAAACATATGAATGGTCCGTCTCTGCATAAAGTAACAAATTCGGTATTTGAATAGGTTTGATTATTTGAACATTTACCTCCATGTGACCATTTTCCGCATTTGTGACACTTTTCTAGGTGTCGTGCTCTTCTTTTCGCTGCGGATTTTGATTTTCCTTTACCAAATTGTAACTTATTATCTTCGCATCTGGATCCTTTTCTAACTCCGTCCATTCTTTCTCTGATTACTGATACTATTTCACTCGGTAGTATGTCATTATTACGTTTAGTGATCAAAGCGTGTAGCATTAGACCATGGTTTAGTTCACAGGCAGTCTTCATTTTGTAAAAACCTAAAAAAAAATAAAAATTCAGAATGGGGGGAGAAGACTAGTTCTTTAGGGTCTGCTAGGGAAAGACCATACGTGTTCCATTTTCGAGAATTACACGAAAACAGACAATCTAACTCTAACAGAAATATATATTATCCTTTAAAGACTTGATTCTCCCCATACTTAGTTAGCTGTGGTGTCGAAATTGTGATTAACTTCGTTGTCGACTTCCATCGGACCATGTATGTAATGTTTAACTCTGTGACCATTAACTTTAAATTCAATCCCATTTGAATTTATTAATTCTATCGTTCCGTATGGGAAAACTCTTTTGACTATGAATGGTCCAGACCATCTTGATTTCAATTTTCCAGGAAATAGCTTGAATCGTGAATTGAAAAGAAGAACTCTGTCTCCTTCTTTGAATTCTTTTGATCTTCTGATTCTTTTATCATGCCATTTCTTCGTTCTTTCTTTATAGATTAACGAATTTTCGTATGCTTCATGTCTTAATTCTTCTAATTCGTTTAGTTGACTTAATCGTAGATGTCCAGCTTCATGTAAATCAAGATTACATGTCTTCAAAGCCCAAAATGCTTTGTGTTCAATTTCTACTGGAAGATGACATGCTTTTCCATAAACAAGTCTAAAAGGTGTGGTTCCAATTGGAGTTTTGTAGGCTGTTCTAAAAGCCCAGAGTGCATCCTCCAATTTAATGGACCATTCCTTTGGATTTGATCCTACGGTTTTCTCTAGAATACGTTTTAAAGCTCGGTTGGTATTTTCAACTTGTCCACTTGTTTGTGGATGATATGCGGTGGAGATTTTATGAGTTACTCCATATCTTTTAAGAACTTTCTCAAGTTGATTATTACAGAAATGAGTACCCCGATCACTTATTAAAGCTTTCGGTGTTCCAAACCTTGCAAAAAGACGTTTTAAAAAGTTGACTACAACTCGTGCATCGTTAGTTGGGAGAGCTTGTGCTTCCGCCCATTTAGATACATAATCAATGGCTACGAGTATATATAGATTATTATGAGATTTTGGAAATGGACCCATAAAGTCAATACCCCAAATGTCAAATACTTCACATACTTGGATGACATTTTGTGGCATTTCATCACGTTGACTTATTTTTCCGGCCCTTTGACATGCATCACAGGATTTGCAAAGAAGGTGTGCGTCTTTGTAAATTGTAGGCCAATAGAATCCAGCTTCATAAACTTTTCTTGCTGTTAGTTGAGGCCCATAATGCCCTCCTGTTGGTCCTGTGTGACAATGGTTTAAAATTTTACTAGCTTCATCTCCAAATACACATCGGCGTATTATTCCATCGGGACAACTTTTAAACAGATGTGGATCTTCCCAGAAATAGTGTTTTATATCACTGAAGAATTTCTTTCGTCTTTGGTACGATAATCCTTTTTCAAGGAATCCACAAACTAAGTAGTTTGCATAGTCTGCAAACCATGGGATTTCTTTATAATCTATCTTCAATAGATATTCATCAGGAAAGTTGTCTTGTATGGCTGATTCATTCAAAACTTCTAATTCGGGATTTTCAAGACGAGAAAGATGATCAGCGGCGAGATTTTCTGCTCCTTTTTTATCTCGGATTTCAATATCAAACTCTTGTAAGAGTAAGATCCAACGGATTAATCTTGGTTTAGCATCTTGTTTTGAAAATAGGTATCTAAGAGCAGAATGGTCGGTATAGACCACCGTTTTTGCTAGAACGAGATATGATCGAAATTTGTCAAAAGCAAAGACAATAGCAAGGAGTTCTTTTTCAGTAGTTGTATAGTTCGTTTGTGCTCCTTGTAACGTCTTACTAGCATAATATATAGGTTGAAATCGTTTTTCAATCCTTTGTCCTAAAACGGCTCCCATTGCAAAATCACTTGCATCGCACATTAGTTCAAATGGTAGATTCCAATTTGGTGTTATCATGATCGGTGCATTAGTGAGTTTTTCTTTAAGAATATTAAAAGATTTGATACATTCATCTGAAAAGATGAATGGCGCATCCTTTTCTAGGAGTTTATTCATAGGAGTGGCAATTTTAGAAAAATCTTTTATGAAACGTCGGTAAAAACCGGCATGCCCTAGAAAACTCCTAACTCCTCTAACATTGGTGGGATGTGGAAGTTTAGCAATTACATCTACTTTAGCTCTATCCACTTCAATTCCTTCTTTTGAAATTTTATGTCCAAGAACGATGCCTTCTTTAACCATGAAATGGCATTTCTCCCAATTAAGTACTAGATTTGATTTTTCGCATCTAATTAGCATTCGTTCCAGATTAACTAGACATGATTTAAATGTATCACCGAAGACTGAAAAGTCATCCATGAATACTTCCATGCATTCTTCTATCATGTCGTGAAAAATCGCCATCATGCACCTTTGAAAGGTTGCAGGGGCGTTACAAAGTCCAAATGGCATTCTTTTGTAAGCAAAAGTACCATAAGGGCACGTGAATGTGGTTTTCTCTTGGTCCTCGGGTGCTATTGGAATTTGAAAATATCCGGAAAATCCATCTAGAAAACAATAGTAACTATTTCCGGCTAATCTTTCCAACATTTGATCTATGAAAGGTAAGGGAAAGTGATCTTTTCTGGTGGCGTCATTTAATTTTCTATAATCAATACATACACGCCATCCTGTTACAGTCCTAGTAGGAATAAGCTCATTTTTCTCATTTGTAATAACAGTCATGCCACCCTTCTTAGGCACGCATTGAACTGGGCTTACCCATGGACTATCAGAAATTGGATAAATTAAACCTGCATCTAGCAGTTTAATAATCTCTTTCTTAACTACGTCTTGCATGTTAGGATTTAGTCTTCGTTGGCGTTGCACATACGTTTTATGACCTTCTTCCATAAGGATTTTATGTGTGCAATACGAAGGACTTATTCCTTTAATATCATGAATCTTCCATGCAATGGCTGGTTTATGAGCTTTCAACACAGAAATGAGTTGTGATTTCTCATTTTCAGTAAGAGAAGACGATATTATTACAGGTAATTCAGATTCACCATGTAAATAAGCGTATTCCAAATGGTTTGGAAGTGGCTTTAACTCTAATTTCGGAGGTTCTTCTATCGATGATTTATATCGATATCTGTCTTCTTCTTTTAGCATTTGAATTTCTTCTGTTGTTGGTTCATATCCATTAGCTATAAGTGTAGCTAACATTTCAGCTTCATCAATTGGTTCATTACCTTCTCCTAAAGAACATTCTCCTGTTCCTTGTAATTCTGGAAATTCTTTTAATAATTCTGCATGTGCATCTATAGTTTGAATATAATAACATGTATCATCTGCAGATTGTGGTTGTTGCATGGCTCTATCCACTGAAAAGGTAACACTCTCATCCTCTATACTTAGGGTCAGTTTCTTACCGAACACGTCTATCATTGCTTTAGCCGTGTTTAAGAATGGTCTTCCTAATATGAGAGGAACTTGAGAATCTTCTTCCATGTCCAAAACAACAAAGTCTACTGGAAATACTAAAGTACCAACTTTAACTAGCATGTTCTCCATTATCCCTCTAGGATATTTTATTGATCTATCGGCTAGTTGTATGCTTATTCTTGTTGGTTTCAATTCTCCGAGGTCTAGTTTAGCGTATAGTGAATACGGCATTAAATTTATACTAGCACCTAAATCAGCCAATGCTTCTATTGAACTAAGGCTACCCAGAAAACATGGAATTGTGAAACTTCCTGGATCAGATAGTTTTTCTGGTATCTTATTCAACAGCACTGCTGAACAATTAGCATTCATAGTAACAGCCGAGAGTTCTTCCATTTTCTTTCTATTCGTGATTAGATCTTTCAAGAATTTAGCATATCTTGGCATTCCTGAAATCACATCAATGAAAGGAAGATTTACATTTATCTGTTTAAACATATCCAAGAATTTGGATTGCTCGGCTTCAAGTTTCTCTTTCTTCATTTTACTCGGATAAGGAAGAGGTGGTTGGTATGGTTTAACATAAGGTTTATCCTTAACTGTGTTATCTTCATTAACCTTCTCAACTACCGGTTCTTTTTCCTTATCTTGATCAGGTTCTGGTTCTTGTGGAGTAGGAATAGTTTCATCAGAAGTTACAGGTATTTCAGGTGTTTTAAGTGTTGTACCACTTCTTGTGGTAATAGCTTTAGCTGTCTCATTCCGGGGGTTAGCATTTGTATCACTAGGTAGACTTCCCGGTTTTCTTTCACCTATTAACCTTGCTAGGTTACTTACTTCTTGTTCCAGATTTTGAATAGAAGCTTGTTGATTTCTAAGTGCTTGAGCATTTTGTTCATTTGTTTGTTTTTGAGATGTGAAAAACTGCGTTTGAGTTTCAACTAGCTTCGTCATCATATCTTCTAAATTCGGCTTTTTATCATCGGTTTGTTGTGGTGGTTTGTTTTGAAAATTTGGTCTTTGCTGATTGTAAGTATTATTGGATACTTGTTGATTGCTAGGACCTTGTTGGTTGTTGTATGGAATATTTCGGTTATAATTCTGGTTTTGATTGTAAATCGGTCTTGGCGGTTGATAATTATTCTGATAATTATTTCCAGGCCTTTGGTTTATGTATGAAATATTCTCTCTTTGTTCCATTGTTAATTCAATACTGAGACAATCTTTTGTCAAATGTGGTCCTCCACACTGCTCACAACTAATTCGTATAGCATGAATATCTTTAGTCATCTTTTCCATTCGTCTCTCGAAAGCATCTATCTTTGCGGAAATGGAATCTAAGTCATGGCTAGAATCGGCTCTAGCTGCTTTAGATGATCTAATGATATCTTTTTCTTGGTGCCACTCATGTGAGTGGGAAGCAGTGTTATCAATAATTTTGTAAGCATCAGTTTCGGTTTTCTTCATAATAGAACCACCAGCTGCTATATCTATATCTTTCCTTGTAGTGATGTCGCATCCTCGGTAAAATATTTGTACTATTTGACAGGTGTCTAAACCATGTTGCGGACATCCTCTTAACAACTTTCCATATCTTGTCCACGCCTCATATAGAGTTTCATTTGGTTTCTGTGTGAACGTAACAATTTCTGCTTGAAGTCTTACGGCTTTAGATGCGGGAAAAAATTGTTTAAGAAATTTGTCAATTAAAACATCCCATGTATCGATCGCCCCTTCAGGTAACGATTCCAACCAATCTTTGGCTTCTCCCTTTAAAGTCCAGGGAAATAACATGAGATATATTTGTTCATCCTCCACTTCTCGGATTTTAAATAGTGTGCAGATCCTATTAAAGGTACGTAGATGTTCATTTGGATCTTCCTTCGGCGCACCACTAAATTGGCATTGATTAGTCACCATGTGTAGAATTTGTCCTTTGATTTCATAATCTGGCGCATTAATGTCTGGATGAGTAATTGCGTGACCTTGGCCAGTGCGTTTAGCTCTCATTCGGTCTTCCATACTTAAAGGTTCCAGATTCTCCATAATTGAATTTGTTGACTCGGTATCACTAGATAATTCAGATTTAATGGTTCGTTCCTCAACAATCTCTGTTTGAATGATTGGTGGTTCCGGAGGAAAGTTTAATGGTTCAGGATCTATGAACCGTTCCTGAATATTTTCTGGATTCTCAATTGTGAGGTTTGTTTCAAAAAATGGATTATCGGAAATTTGAACTGAAGTACTTGGTCGACTGGATGACGATTCTAAAGAAAAATCAACAGCGGTTATATTTGTTAAACGATGTCTTGATCGAGTTACAGGTGGTGAACGTACAAAAGGTGATGAACGTCTTGCTCGGTGCATTCACTGAATATCCTATTAGTTTTAAAAAGGAAAAAAAAATTATAATAAGTTATCCAATCAATAGACTTTTCTGATTTTGCCCACGTTTCGAATAGCCAAAAGATGCAGCAGAGGGGCAGGATTCGTTTGGTCTCAATATAATTGAGGACTGTTTGGCTCCAATAACCCGGTCCACGTACAAATCCAACTATTACTACGAACCAGAAAATTTTGATGTCTATCAATTTAACCACTTAAAATAAATTTTCGTAATTTTTAGAAATTTAGATAAGAAGTAGAAAAAAAAATTCTATGTCCTAAAACTAGAATAGCGAGAAATAAGAGAGAAAAAGATTGCGCGTCGAAAAATGTCGAAAAAGAAAAAAATGGTTGAAAAATAAAAGGTGACGGAAAAATAAAAGAAACTTATCAAAACTTAAAAATACTTAACTAATTTAACCTTATTACTACAACTAACTTAAAATTATAATCGCAAATTGAAATTACTAATTGGAATGATAATTGATACATAGTAAAAGGTCTAAAAATATTAAAACTTACAAGAGAAACTAAATCCCAAATGAAAATAACTTAAAAAGAAACTAAAACTTAAAAAGGCGTCGCAAAATTCTAAGCACCTAAATCTTAGTCTAAAGAAAAAGCACTTAAGGAATTCTACGGCAAAGCCTAAAAATCTAGGAGTAAAAATAACTATAGTAAAAACTAAGTTTAAAATTAAATATGAGCTAAAAAATACAAATATTACGCTACAATGATTAAAAAGGTACAAAATATAAAAATATACAAAAAGTTGTAAAAGGTACAATTTTTATAAAAATATTATTTTTATATTATTTATTTAATAAAACTACTAATTTTACAATTTAATTAAACTTATTTAAACTAAATACATAAATTAAATAAAAATAAAGCTTAAAACTAATAATAATAATAATAATAATAATGTTTAAATAATAATAATAAATAATAACCCGTGATTAATGCGGTTTTAGGGTTTTTGTCCGTGTGTCAGAAGGTCTCCGCGAGTTGCGGTGAATAAAGAGGAAAACCCCGCGAGTCGCGGGGTTCAGGAATTCAGTTGACAGGTTTTGTTTTTACGCGTTTTTCTTTATTTTTTTTTTTTTATTATTTTCTGTTTTCTGTTTTTAATTTAAATAAACGATTTTTAATAAAATTTATATTTTTATAAATTAAAATAAAGATAAAGAAACTTATAAAACTTAAATATTTAACAAAATCCTAAAAATGCTTATATTTTTGTTTTTTATATTTTTGAATAATTAAAACGTATTTCTACAAAAGCAAATTTTTAATAAAAGTAACTAAAAAATCTTGTTTTTTTTTTTTTTATATATTAGCGTTGCGCTTCCGGCTTTTAAGAGTAATTCCCCGGCAGCGGCGCCAAAAATACTTGATGTCAAAGCAGAGGGGTATAAAATACTATTAAATTTTAGCAGAAAACACTATTAAATACGATACAATTTTACACAAGATATTTATTTATTTATAGAATGGATATACTTAAACCTTGCTACAACACTTATAGGCAGTGTACCTAATCGTACAGTAGTGTAGTTTTTAGTAAGTCCGGTTCGTTCCACAGGGAAATCTTTAAACAAAGCTCAACGCTATATTAGTTTACTTTTATAAAAAATACAAATATATATATAAGTAATATTATTATTATAAAGGGGGGTTTTTTTTACCGTTTAATGACCGGTTTGTCGATTTTAAAACTTTAGTTGCAGTTAAAACCTAATGTAAAATATAAAATAAATACAAGACTTTAAATTAAAGCGTAAAGTAAATAACGATAATGAAATTGCGAATAATAAAAATGCGATAAAATTAAATTGCGATAATTAAAAGTACGATAATTAAAAGTGCAATTAAATAAAATAACAATAAATAAAAGTGCGATAATTAGAAGTGCAATTAAATATAAAATAAAGGAAATTAAATATGAAATAAAAGAATTATGCTTATTTAAACTTCCGTAATCATGATGTTTGACGTGTTGATTTTAGTTCTATGCCCATGGGTTAATTGTCCTTTGTCCTGGATTATTCAATATGTCCGTCTGGTTTTTGTCCATAACAGTCCATCAGTCATAAATATAAATTGCAAGTGTCCTTGTCAAATTATTATTATACCCGAAGATAAATATTCCAACTAATTGGGGATTCGAATTGTAACAAGGTTTTAATACTTTGTTTAATGAATACACCAGGTTATCGACTGCGTGTAAACCAAGGTTTTACTACTTTGTTAACAATTACACCAATTACCCTTGAATGTAATTTCACCCCTGTTTCAATTATTCTAGTGGCTATTAATCCATTCCCGTGTCCGGTTAAATGAACGATTATTCGTACATATAAATACCCCGCCCATCGTGTCCGATCGAGTGTATATGGTAATTTATAGGGACGCCCAATTGTAAATCTTTATATTAACATTAACAAACTTTCATTTAGTTAAACAAATATAAAGCCCATTAATAGCCCATAGCCTAGTTTCCACAAGTGTCGTTCTTTTATCCAAACCCCAATTATGGTACAAAGCCCAATTACCCAATTTTAGTAATTAGCCCAACATCATGATTACTTCGTTTTAAATAAGCATAATAATAACTTAGCTACGAGACATTAATATAAAAAGGTTGAACATAACTTACAATGATTAAAAATAGCGTAGCGTTACACGGACAGAATTTCGACTTACACCCTTACAACATTCGCTAACATACCCTTATTATTAGAATTATAATTAAAATTAAAATATAAATTATAAATATAAATATATATTACTTCGTATGAAGAGAAGAAAAAAAATGATCATATTTTGATCAGAATTCGGGTTGATTTATAGCCAGGAATGATTTTTGGGGCTCCGCGACTCGCGGCCAAATAGCCTTCAAACTCCGCGAGTCGCGGAGAGGTATTTTCACTTTACACCCTTGGAGTTTCTGGCTGCCGATAGTTTTTAATATATATATATAATATATATATAATTAATATAATTAATTATATATTATATTATATTTATATACATAGTTAACTTGTAATTTTTAGTCCGTTGCGTCGAGCGTTAAGAGTTGACTCTAGTCCCGATTCCGGATTTTCGAACGTCCTCGCGTACAATTTAATATCTTGTACTTTGCGTTTTGAATCTTGTACTCTTGTGATTTTGAGACGTTTCTTATCAATAATTGGAACCTTTTTGATTGTCTTTTGTTCTTTTGAGCTTTTTGGTCGTTTGCGTCTTCAAATCTTCGTTTTCGCCTTTTGTCTTCACCTTTTATTATTTAAACGAATATCACTTGTAAATAGAACAATTGCAACTAAAAGCTTGTCTTTCTTGAGGAATAATGCTATGAAATATATGTTCGTTTTTAGCATTATCAAGTACCATTTACACTTTGATAGTACACTTACAAAGGTAATAAGTACTATGTACTACACTAATGGTAATAAGTACCATTTACCCTTTGATAGTACACTTACAAAGGTAATAAGTATTATGTACTTTTGGTAGTACATGGTAATAAGTACTCTATTTGTATCTATAAATAGGGAGTTAAACTCTTCTTGTAAGATACAAAAAAAATACAAGAAACACACAACAAATCATTGAGAAAATCATACTCTAGTAAGTAGTAAAATTGTGAGTATAGTTGTTCAAGTGGAACATTGCAAACCGTAGAAGGAAGTTAGGCCGTGAAACTAGAAAGCCTTTCTATTGGTGATCGCTTTCCCGACCGGTGATCTAAACGTCGATCCTACTCGTTCCGCTGCTAGTATTCGGTATGTCTCGAATCACTGATTTATACTACAGTAATGGTATTTATACCTCCATACTATCTATACTTACATTACTAATTCTAATTACAACATACATCATTTTTGAACTTAACCGTACGTAAATTGAATTATAAACTTTGTATAAAGTGTTAATCATATCTATTTGGATTAAATGAATACATTGCTGGAACATGTATCTGGTATGACGTGGTTACATGACAATAATATGTATGTATGTTTCTTGTAGGTTTAAACGTTTGGGATTCTTCAAACATCTAACTATTCTTATGACAAATAGTGGAATTAAGGAATGCTCCATGGCTCTTAAAATACTTGTTCACATTACTATTTATATTTGTCACCAAATAATTATTGACAAGCGCGGATCTACTATGATTTTAGTGGTAGAACGGGCTACGAGTGAAGATACACCGGAAATTCTTTTGGACTTTTAACTTGTGATACAACTAGATAATGTATTTTTTTTAATGCCACCATGACCATCGTAATCTTTTGTTAGTTTTAAATTAGTGACACTCGTGACTATGAATCCTAAATCCGCCACTGATTGTTGATCTAAAAAAATAACTATTGAATTCATTCTATTTTACTCTCATTTATTTATCCCAATGATTTATATCTAAAACAAATTTCAGTAAAACACACTTTGAATATTATTTAGAAAACTAATATTTACTACATATATCTTAAATCTAACAAAACATTATTTTATAATGCACTATAATAGTTAAGAATTTTCCTAACGAAATCACCCAACAACAAACCTGCAACTTTTTTTCTAATGACGTATCGTTAGTAAAGATATTAAATTTATTATATAAGTATTATTTGAGATAATATTTAATAACATTCAAAGAAGACTTGTCGTCAGTAAAAAGGTTCGTAACTTTGACCTTGTAAGTCAAAGTGGGACTCACTTGTCATCAAAAAGAATAAATTATTGTTGTTGACATAAGGTTTTCCAACGAAGATTCTCTAACGACACAGTTTGTCGACGTGGTCGCTAAAGAGTTATACCAACGACAGGTTGCCACTTATTGTTATCGGTATATCCCTTCATTCAAATAATGAGGCACCGGGACGAAGGGAGTATAATTCTTGCGACAAAGTTCTTATAATGGAGTTGATGTAATTTCATAAATTAAACACAACCTAGTAAATGGAGGGCCTGCTTAGCTGGGCCCCGTTGTTTGCATGCGAGATGGTTATTAATTATATGTTTTCTATTAAAATATAATAAAATTGATTCAAATGCTTGCACAAATAATAATAATAATAATTGTTAAACGGAAGTAAATAATAATCGATATGAACAATCTAGTTATTTACGTTAACAACATCTATCTAATAAGGATATAATTAGAAAATCCAAAAGATATATAATCCTTTAAAATATAGTATAATTGATTAAAATGTTTTCACAAATAAATAATTGTTAAGCAAAAGTAATTAATAATCAATATGGACAATCTATGTATATACGTTAACAACATCTAATAAAGTTATAATTAGAAAATCCAAAACATATATAATCATTAAATTCAAAAATAATAAATTATTTTTTAATAAATTTAGGAAATTAAACACTTAAAAAATAAGTTAAAATAATCACTTATGTGGTATTCATGTGTGAGTGATACGTGAATTGGTATTGGTAACGAATGTTAAAAAAGAATTTGATTAACCACATGTACCTCATACAAATTGAAAAATATAAATTAGCATTGATCATACATGAAATAAATACAGTGACGATTCCAGAATTAACAGTTAATGGGGTCCCGAATATTTTTTCCAGTAGTAATTATATCTGCATACTATTTTAATGGTAGTTTACTCTGAGAGGCATACGTTGTCAAGCATTGTAAGACTTGGTTTTCGTTAAATAAATGAATGCTACTTTTTGAAAACGTCGCATATAGTGCGTCGACTGGACTTTGACCTCAAATGTAACACGCCACGTCAAGCCGCATTTTGACGGGGTGTTATACCGTCCATAATTTATGGTTCAATATTTTATTTTGGGATGTTCCAAATTAATTGTCCACTTCTATAAATAGAAAATAATAAGAAGATTAAGTTCTATTATGCCTTTAAAGTGTGTGTATAGAATTAGAAAATGAAAAGGTAAAGGTAAAACTGAAAAGCATATAAAAAGTATAACTTTTATGACATTTTCTTACACTATATATGTTTTGTGTGAGGACAACTTGTAACGACCCGAATTTTTCAGATCGTTTTACACTTATAAGATTAATATTTACATAAATTAAACCTTACCAACATGATAAGCAATCTAAATTGTTGAGACTTATGTTTTTGAAAAGAGTTTTACACAACGTTTGACCGTCTAGTTGACCGATGATATCACGAACTATATAACATATGATAATTATACGTTTGTGTATATATATGTATATATACATATTTAACATGATCTAAGGATGTTTTAATACCTCATTTTGTATTAATAACAATAAGTTATAAGTATATTTTGAAACTACTAACTTAAGTTTTCAAAACAATAACCATACGTAACGTTATTTGACATAAATACTTATGACCTATAATGTTTATACATATATCGTATATGTAATGTATTTAATCACTTTTAAGGACTTAAATACATAAAACAATATAAGTGTATTCACAAAAGATAGCTATATTTGAATCCTCGTTCCGTTTTCACAAGATTTCTATACGTATATCTAGAGTATATGTACTCGTATCATACCTAGCTTCAATACATATTTACTATTGGTATATACACATCAAATCACCACCAACCAGCCCTTGTTCATGCCTTATGTATA
Source organism: Rutidosis leptorrhynchoides (assembly GCF_046630445.1). Lineage (NCBI taxonomy): Eukaryota > Viridiplantae > Streptophyta > Magnoliopsida > Asterales > Asteraceae > Rutidosis > Rutidosis leptorrhynchoides. Next base: position 106,365,927 of record NC_092343.1, read on the forward strand.
AGGTAACTACTTTGTTATCTAGTATGACTAATTATACAAGAAAACAACCTAAAATCTTGTCTTTGTTCATCATAAATCACGCCACCACCATCATTTATACATGCATCCATTTTCAATTTTTGATACATCATTTCTCTAGCTAAACACACACACTTACTAGCCTCATGTATCTCTAAGAACTCCAGCAAAAATCCTCTCAAGAATCACCTTAAACACCACCATAACAAGATCAAACAAAAACACTACAAAAATACAACTTTCAATTCAAGTTTATGTCTTAAGTTGCTTTCAAACTTTCATCCAATTCCATCACTCTTTTGGTTCTAGGTTTTTACTCCTCTTTTACAGCAATCTTGTCCAAGTAACTTGAGGTAGTAACTTTGTTCATAACCTTATTCGATTCATATATATATAGCTATCTTATTTTATGGTATACAATTTTAACAACAAGAACATAGTTTGAATGATTTCAAACTTGTTTGCAAACTAAATAGATCCTTCTAACTTAACTTTTAAAATACTTCAAGACCTGTAATATATCATAAATATATGTTAATTTAACAAGGTATAACTTGGTTTTTCAAAGAACACCTTAAAAACTGAATTTACGACGTCGGAGTGCAACCGGGGGCTGTTTTGGGTTGGATAATTAAAAACTATTTTGAACCTTGAATTGGAGGTTTATTTTCTGGAAAAATGATTTTTACTATGAATATGATAACACATAAAAATTTCATGATTTAACTCAAAGTATAAGTATTTTTAGAAAAATAATCATTTAAGGTTGTTTACATGATGGAAAATGATTAACTTCATAAGTTTCACTAAAGTTTGACCTATGACCTGTGATTTCGAATACAAACTAAGGTATTTACAGTTCATAGTCTTAAAGAGGGACTCGATCCAAGGAAGTGGCAAGTTGAATCAACGAAAACGGAGTTGTAACGAAGAAACTATGACCAAAACGAGATCGGATATCTAAGACTAGTTTAGCTACGAAAATAATTGGAGAAAATTAAATAAATCACATCTTTTTAAAATAACATGATATTTTATATATATGTACTCATAATTTAATTTTATATGGTTCAGGATCACCCGTAAACAATACGAGAAGATTAATTATAAGATCCCATGATTGTACGCAACACGTCATTTGACAACACCGGTACTTTATGTACGCAACACGTCATTTGACAACACCGGTACCGTGGGTCAAGATTAATCCCGACCAATACGAATACGATGGGGGTTTTATTTATTTCGATGGGGGTTTTATTTATTTATTAAACACCTAAATATGAACCATTAAAAATTGAATTGCTAACTACGGACTAAGAAGACATTAAAAGTATTATAAGTATATATATGTGACGATTGTTTAAAATGAAAATATATTGATAAATTATATATGGATAGGTTCGTGATATCAACCGGAGACCAAGTCAAAATATATATATCTTCAAGGCAAAAGTGAGTATATAGTCCCACTTTTAAACTCTAAATATTTCGGGATGAGAATACATGTATTTTATGTTTTACAATATGGACACAAGTAACTGAAAAATATATTCTACGTTGAGTTGTACCACTGGCATACTTCCCTGTAGCTTGGTAACTACTATTTACAGTGGTATTGTAAATGCGAATCCTGTTGATAGATCTATCGGGCCTGACAACCCCAACCGGACTGGACGACCAGTATTCAACGGTTGCACAGTACTTCGTTTCGGTGACTACACTTGGTACGGTGTAGTAAGATTTCATAATAAAGGGAATATGCGACGTTGATTAAATGTTAAGTATGGTTATCAAGTGCTCAACAACTTAGAATATTTTTATTGAAACGTTTATATATGAAATCTTGTGGTCTATATTTATACCGCTGCCGGCATTAAACCTATATCTCACCAACTTTATGTTGACGTTTTAAGCATGTTCATTCTCAGGTGATAATTAGAAGCTTCCGCTGCAACATGTTGAATTTAAGCAGGATCTTGCGTACTCATATTTGTGTCAAAAATAAAACTGCATATCCGAGGATTTGTATTGTAAAATATGCTAGAAATCGTGTTGTTATCATCATTTGTAAAGTTTGTAAGTCTAAGATTATCGCTAAACGATAATCATCTTTATTTTGTCTAAAGCTTGTATCAAAATAAGAATTATGGTTTGTAATGTAAAATATATGCAGTTGTTCTTTTAAAAATGTCGCATATAGAGGTCAATACCTCGCAATGAAATCATACGTTATCTAACACGTTCTTATGGTTAAGGACGGGTTATATCATGTGGTATCAGAGCGGTGGTCTTAGCGAACCAGGTTTGCATTAGTGTGTCTAACTAATAAGTCGTTAGGATACATTAGTAAGTCTGGACTTTGACCGGGTCTGATTTAAAAACCATTGCTTATCATTGTTGGTTAAAATTTATATGTAAATATTATGTAGTACTAATGGGTTAGTTGTTATGTGATAGATGTCGGGCTCGAAACTTATTATCACATTCAGCGACTCCGAACCAGAATCTTCAGATGGTGTTCTAGACATTAACCTATCCGATGACGAAAATAATATCTTTGGGGAAGACTCACAAATTCCGGATGAACCGACTATAGAGAACCCGGAAAGTGAACCCGAGGAGGAAAGTGAACCCGAGGAGGAAAGTGAACCCGAGGAGGAAAGTGAACCCGAGGAAGAAATACAGGAAATTACAAAAGACAAGTTCAAACTAGGAAAGAAACGAAAGGCTAATGAATTAGAAAATTCAAATCCCGAGTTTAGTGAGGATGATGTGGCACCAACTCCACTAGACACTACCACCCCTATTCCCGCTATTCCTATTCGTTCTATCCCGGCATCCAGTTCTTCAGCCCCACCGCCAAAATATAGGCAGACAGCTAGGATAAGCGTTAGGCCATTCCTTGAACCTAAACGTCCTAGAAAATAGACCAAACGATGCGCTGCCGTATTAAACCATGGGATCATATAATGTTTTGTATAATATTATTATAGTGGTTTGCTTAATGTTCGATGTAAGATAAGCATATGTAAAATAGTGAAGTATGAAATGCAATAATTTTCCATGGTTAAGTATTATTTAGATTGTAGTAATTGGTTCCGTACTAAGCTATTAAGTATGAACTTTAACGGGTAGGTACTACCCTAGATATAATTATAAAACGCTAATAAGAAGAAAAGGCTTTTATAATAATAACTGGTTCATATTATTAATAAGCTATAATGTACTATAAATACACACTACATCTATAATATTCCATGTGAATAATTATTTTCTTTCATTAGGAAATGGCGCGATTGAATCGAATGACGGAACAAGAAGTCGAGGAATTCATCAACCAGCGAGTCAATGATAGAATGTTATGGGTCGAAGCTGCAAGAGCTGCTGCAGTTAACCCAAATCCTCGTGTAGGATGCACCTACAAGACGTTTCAAGCTTGCAAGCCCTCATCATTCAGTGGAACGGAAGGACCGATCGGTTTAACCCGGTGGATAGAAAAGATGGAGACTGTGTTTAAAATCAGTGGTTGTGTTGAAAAGGACATGACCAAGTATGCATCGTGCACTTTACAAGATAGTGCACTCACGTGGTGGAAAAATTATGTGAAGGCTATAGGAGGAGATGTAGCTTATGATACTCCATGGGAAGAATTCAAAATAATGTTAATCAACGAGTATTGTCCAAGGAACGAGGTTAGAAAGTTGGAAGATGAATTACGAAGTCTGAAGGTTATTGGTACTGAAATCACCAACTACAATCAGCCATTCATGGAATTAGTTTTGCTATGTCCTGAATTGGTTCCAACCGAAGAACGGAAGATTGAAATGTACAAAGATGGTTTGCCCAAAAAGGTCAAGGCAAATGTTACAGCATCGAAACCTAAGACAATTCATGAAGTTATAACCATGGCAAACGAGCTAATGGATCAGGTCATCATGGATAAGAAAGTATCCAATACTGATGTGAAGGTATCAGGTAACAAAAGAAAGTGGAATGGAAATTATGGTCGAGGTAACCAACAACAATCTTTTAAGAAACAAGAAATCACGCAAGGTGCGGGTAGTGGTTTAAGCTTTGGTTACAAAGGACAAAATCCTTTATGTAACCGATGCCACAAACATCACTCTGGCTACTGTAATGTGGTATGCAACAAATGTAATCGAAAGGGTCATCTTGCTGAAGATTGTAGGGCTCTCGTTACAAATACAAATGGTATCAAGACTCCTGCCACCAATGCAAATAGAACTGCTTTGGCTACCATTACTTGTTATGGGTGTGGAAAACAGGGTCATTATAAGAGCCAGTGTCCGAATCCAGAGAAGAATAATGGATCTGCACGAGGAAGAGCATTTGTTATTAATGCTAGAGAGGCACGTGAAGACCCGGAGCTTGTTACGGGTACGTTTACCATTAATAACTTATCAGCGTCTATTATATTTGATACTGGTGCCGATAGAAGTTACGTGTGTAGAAATTTTTACACTAAATTGAATTGTTCATCATTACCTCTAGATGCTAAGTACATGATTGAGTTAGCTAATGGTAAACTAATTAAAGCCGATAAAATTTGTCGTGATTGTGAAATAAATTTAGCCGGAGAAACGTTTAAAATTGACTTAATACCCGTAGAATTAGGAAGTTTTGATGTAATAGTCGGCATGGACTGGATGTCCAAAGTAGGAGCTGAAGTTGTGTGTGCCAAGAAGGCAATTTGCATTCCTAGTAAGGATAAAATGCCGGTGATGATTTATGGAGAGAAGGGTAATTCAAAGCTAAAACTCATTAGCTGTTTGAAAGCCAAGAAGTGTTTAGAAAAGGGATGTTATGCTATTCTAGCACATGTTAATAAAGTCGAAAAGAAAGAAAAAGAGAAGTGCATCAACGATGTGCCTGTGGCAAGAGATTTTCCTGAAGTTTTTCCGGAAGAGTTGCCGGGATTACCTCCATTTAGATCTGTAGAATTTCAAATAGATTTAGTACCAGGAGCTGCACCAGTGGCTCGTGCTCCATATAGACTTGCACCGTCCGAATTAAAAGAAATTCAAAGTCAGTTAAAAGAATTACTAGACCGTGGATTCATACGACCAAGCACTTCACCGTGGGGAGCTCCAATTTTGTTTGTTAAGAAGAAAGATGGATCTTTTAGGATGTGTATAGATTATCGTGAATTAAATAAGTTAACTATCAAGAATCGGTATCCACTACCGAGAATTGATGACTTATTTGATCAACTGCAAGGATCATGTGTTTATTCGAAAATCGACCTAAGATCGGGTTATCATCAATTACGTGTCAAAGAAGAGGACATTCCGAAAACTGCTTTTCGGACACATTATGGTCATTACGAATTTTTGGTCATGCCGTTTGGATTGACGAATGCGCCAGCTGTATTCATAGACCTCATGAATCGAGTTTGTAGTCCATATTTAGATAAGTTTGTTATCGTTTTCATTGATGATATTCTTATCTATTCCAAGAGTGAGCAAGAGCATGAACAGCATTTAAGGTTGATATTAGAGTTGTTGAGAAAAGAACAGCTATATGCTAAATTTTCTAAATGTGCTTTCTGGTTGAAAGAAGTGCAATTTCTTGGCCACGTTGTTAGTAGCAAAGGAATTCAGGTTGATCCAGCAAAAATTGAAGCCATTGAAAAATGGGAGACTCCTACGACACCAATGCAGATACGCCAATTTTTGGGTGTAGCCGGTTATTATAGAAGGTTTATTCAAGATTTTTCCCGAATAGCTAAGCCGTTGACAGCATTAACGCAAAAAGGGAAGAAATATGAATGGACTTCTGAGCAGGAGAGTGCATTTCAATTACTGAAAAAGAAGTTGACTACGGCGCCTATTTTATCGTTACCAGAAGGGAACGATGATTTTGAAATATATTTTTACGCTTCGCGACAAGGTTTTGGTTGCGTTCTTATGCAACGGAAGAAAGTTATTGCATACGCATCCCGACAATTGAAGATTCACGAGCGGAATTATACGACGCATGATCTAGAACTGGGAGCAGTCGTGTTTGCATTGAAGATATGGAGACACTACTTGTATGGGGTTAAATGCACTGTGTTTACTGATCATAAAAGCCTTCAACATATTTTTGATCAGAAACAGCTGAACATGAGGCAACGTAGGTGGGTCGAGTTAATAAACGACTATGATTGTGAAATTCGTTATCATCCCGGGAAAGCGAATGTGGTGGCTGACGCACTAAGCAGAAAGGAACGAGAACCAATTCGAGTACGAGCGATGAACATAAAAATTCGCATGAATCTCAACTCACAAATCAAAGAAGTTCAACGAGAAGCACTTACTAAAGAAAATATAGGAAATGAAATAATGAAGAAGTATGAGAAGCAACTCGTTATACGGGAAGATGGAATTCGATATTTTGCAAATCGTATTTGGGTACCGAAGTTGGGTGGATTAAGGAAGTTGATATTGAACGAGACACATAAGACAAGATACTCGATACATCCTGGAGTGGGAAAGATGTACCAAGATCTTAAGACACATTATTGGTGGCCTAATTTAAAGACAGACGTTGCAACATATGTTGGGGAATGTTTAACTTGTTCCAAAGTCAAAGCAGAACACCAGAAGCCGTCAGGGTTACTTCAACAACCAGAAATCCCAGAATGGAAATGGGATGGTATTACCATAGATTTCATCACGAAGTTACCAAAGACTGCCTGGGGATACGACACCATTTGGGTCATTGTTGATCGTCTTACCAAATCTGCACATCTCTTGCCTATAAAGGAAACGGATAGAATGGAGAAATTATTACGATTATATATAAAGGAAATAGTTTCAAGGCATGGAATACCTATTTCCATTATATCTGATCGTGATAGTAGATTTACCTCAAAGTTCTGGCAATCACTACAGGAGGCACTAGGAACTCGTTTGGATATGAGTACCGCATATCATCCGCAAACCGACGGGCAGAGTGAAAGAACAATTCAGACTCTTGAAGACATGCTCAGGGCATGTGTGATCGATTTTGGAAACGGATGGGATAAATATCTGCCATTAGCAGAATTCTCGTATAATAATAGTTATCATGCGAGCATTAAAGCTGCGCCATTCGAAGCATTGTACGGAAGGAAGTGTAGATCTCCTATCTGTTGGAATGAAATAGGAGATCGACAATTAACTGGTCCCGAGATCATACATGAAACTACTGAAAAGATAGTACAAATCAAGGAGAGATTGAAAACAGCCCGTAGTCGCCAAAAGAGCTACGCCGATGTCCGAAGGAAACCATTAGAGTTTCAGATCGGTGACATGGTTATGCTAAAGGTGTCACCTTGGAAAGGTGTAATACGTTTCGGTAAAAGAGGTAAACTGAACCCAAGATATGTAGGCCCGTTCAAAATCATCGAACGCATCGGACCGGTAGCTTATCGACTCGAGTTACCACAACAACTCACCGGGGTACATAATTCATTTCACGTCTCAAACCTCAAGAAATGTCTTGCAAAGGAAGATCTCACCATTCCTCTTGAAGAAATCCAAGTCGACGAGAAACTACAATTCATAGAAGAACCAGTCGAAATCATGGACCGTGAAGTTAAACAACTCAAGCAGAGCAACATACCAATCGTCAAGGTTCGTTGGAATGCTCGAAGAGGTCCCGAGTTTACTTGGGAACGAGAGGATCAGATGAAACAAAAGTACCCACATTTGTTTCCCGAGAACGCAAAATAGGTACAACTTTAAAATTTTGGGACGAAATTTATTTAACGGGTAGGTACTGTAACGACCCGGATTTTTCCGATCGTTTTACACTTATAAGATTAATATTTACATAAATTAAACCTTACCAACATGATAAGCAATCTAAATTGTTGAGACTTATGTTTTTGAAAAGAGTTTTACACAACGTTTGACCGTCTAGTTGACCGATGATATCACGAACTATATAACATATGATAATTATACGTTTGTATATATATATGTATATATACATATTTAACATGATCTAAGGATGTTTTAATACCTCATTTTGTATTAATAACAATAAGTTATAAGTATATTTTGAAACTACTAACTTAAGTTTTCAAAACAATAACCATACGTAACGTTATTTGACATATATACTTATGACCTATAATGTTTATACATATATCGTATATGTAATGTATTTAATCACTTTTAAGGACTTAAATACATAAAACAATATAAGTGTATTCACAAAAGATAGCTATATTTGAATCCTCGTTCCGTTTTCACAAGATTTCTATACGTATATCTAGAGTATATGTACTCGTATCATACCTAGCTTCTATACATATTTACTATTGGTATATACACATCAAATCACCACCAACCAGCCCTTGTTCATGCCTTATATATAAGGTAACTACTTTGTTATCTAGTATGACTAATTATACAAGAAAACAACCTAAAATCTTGTCTTTGTTCATCATAAATCACGCCACCACCATCATTTATACATGCATCCATTTTCAATTTTTGATACATCATTTCTCTAGCTAAACACACACACTTACTAGCCTCATGTATCTCTAAGAACTCCAGCAAAAATCCTCTCAAGAATCACCTTAAACACCACCATAACAAGATCAAACAAAAACACTACAAAAATACAACTTTCAATTCAAGTTTATGTCTTAAGTTGCTTCCAAACTTTCATCCAATTCCATCACTCTTTTGGTTCTAGGTTTTTACTCCTCTTTCACAGCAATCTTGTCCAAGTAACTTGAGGTAGTAACTTTGTTCATAACCTTATTCGATTCATATATATATAGCTATCTTATTTTATGGTATACAATTTTAACAACAAGAACATAGTTTGAATGATTTCAAACTTGTTTGCAAACTAAATAGATCCTTATAACTTAACTTTTAAAATACTTCAAGACCTGTAATATATCATAAATATATGTTAATTTAACAAGGTATAACTTAGTTTTTCAAAGAACACCTTAAAAACTGAATTTACGACGTCGGAGTGCAACCGGGGGCTGTTTTGGGTTGGATAATTAAAAACTATTTTGAACCTTGAATTGGAGGTTTATTTTCTGGAAAAATGATTTTTACTATGAATATGATAACACATAAAAATTTCATGATTTAACTCAAAGTATAAGTATTTTTAGAAAAATAATCATTTAAGGTTGTTTACATGATGGAAAATGATCAACTTCATAAGTTTCACTAAAGTTTGACTTATGACCTGTGATTTCGAATACAAACTAAGGTATTTACAGTTCATAGTATTAAAGAGGGACTCGATCCAAGGAAGTGGCAAGTTGAATCAACGAAAACGGAGTTGTAACGAAGAAACTATGACCAAAACGAGATCGGATATCTAAGACTAGTTTAGCTACGAAAATAATTGGAGAAAATTAAATAAATCACATCTTTTTAAAATAACATGATATTTTATATATATGTACTCATAATTTAATTTTATATGGTTCAGGATCACCCGTAAACAATACGAGAAGATTAATCATAAGATCCCATGATTGTACGCAACACGTCATTTGACAACACCGGTACTTTATGTACGCAACACGTCATTTGACAACACCGGTACCGTGGGTCAAGATTAATCCCGACCAATACGAATACGATGGGGGTTTTATTTATTTCGATGGGGGTTTTATTTATTTATTAAACACCTAAATATGAACCATTAAAAATTGAATTGCTAACTACGGACTAAGAAGACATTAAAAGTATTATAAGTATATATATGTGACGATTGTTTAAAATGAAAATATATTGATAAATTATATATGGATAGGTTCGTGATATCAACCGGAGACCAAGTCAAAATATATATATCTTCAAGGCAAAAGTGAGTATATAGTCCCAATTTTAAACTCTAAATATTTCGGGATGAGAATACATGTATTTTATGTTTTACGATATGGACACAAGTAACTGAAAAATATATTCTACGTTGAGTTGTACCACTGGCATACTTCCCTGTAGCTTGGTAACTACTATTTACAGCGGTATTGTAAATGCGAATCCTGTTGATAGATCTATCGGGCCTGACAACCCCAACCGGACTGGACGACCAGTATTCAACGGTTGCACAGTACTTCGTTTCGGTAACTACACTTGGTACGGTGTAGTAAGATTTCATAATAAAGGGAATATGCGACGTTGATTAAATGTTAAGTATGGTTATCAAGTGCTCAACAACTTAGAATATTTTTATTGAAACGTTTATATATGAAATCTTGTGGTCTATATTTATACCGCTGCCGGCATTAAACCTATATCTCACCAACTTTATGTTGACGTTTTAAGCGTGTTCATTCTCAGGTGATAATTAGAAGCTTCCGCTGCAACATGTTGAATTTAAGCAGGATCTTGCGTACTCATATTTGTGTCAAAAATAAAACTGCATATCCGAGGATTTGTATTGTAAAATATGCTAGAAATCGTGTTGTTATCATCATTTGTAAAGTTTGTAAGTCTAAGATTATCGCTAAACGATAATCATCTTTATTTTGTCTAAAGCTTGTATCAAAATAAGAATTATGGTTTGTAATGTAAAATATATGCAGTTGTTCTTTTAAAAATGTCGCATATAGAGGTCAATACCTCGCAATGAAATCATACGTTATCTAACACGTTCTTATGGTTAAGGACGGGTTATATCATGTGGTATCAGAGCGGTGGTCTTAGCGAACCAGGTTTGCATTAGTGTGTCTAACTGATAAGTCGTTAGGATACATTAGTAAGTCTGGACTTTGACCGGGTCTGATTTAAAAACCATTGCTTATCATTGTTGGTTAAAATTTATATGTAAATATTATGTAGTACTAATGGGTTAGTTGTTATGTGATAGATGTCGGGCTCGAAACTTATTATCACATTCAGCGACTCCGAACCAGAATCTTCAGATGGTGTTCCAGTCATTAACCTATCCGATGACGAAAATAATATCTTTGGGGAAGACTCACAAATTCCGGATGAACCGACTATAGAGAACCCGGAAAGTGAACCCGAGGAGGAAAGTGAACCCGAGGAGGAAAGTGAACCCGAGGAGGAAAGTGAACCCGAGGAAGAAATACAGGAAATTACAAAAGACAAGTTCAAACTAGGAAAGAAACGAAAGGCTAATGAATTAGAAAATTCAAATCCCGAGTTTAGTGAGGATGATGTGGCACCAACTCCACTAGACACTACCACCCCTATTCCCGCTATTCCTATTCGTTCTATCCCGGCATCCAGTTCTTCAGCCCCACCGCCAAAATATAGGCAGACAGCTAGGATAAGCGTTAGGCCATTCCTTGAACCTAAACATCCTAGAAAATAGACCAAACGATGCGCTGCCGTATTAAACCATGGGATCATATAATGTTTTGTATAATATTATTAGAGTGGTTTGCTTAATGTTCGATGTAAGATAAGCATATGTAAAATAGTGAAGTATGAAATGCAATAATTTTCCATGGTTAAGTATTATTTAGATTGTAGTAATTGGTTCCGTACTAAGCTATTAAGTATGAACTTTAACGGGTAGGTACTACCCTAGATATAATTATAAAACGCTAATAAGAAGAAAAGGCTTTTATAATAATAACTGGTTCATATTATTAATAAGCTATAATGTACTATAAATACACACTACATCTATAATATTCCATGTGAATAATTATTTTCTTTCATTAGGAAATGGCGCGATTGAATCGAATGACGGAACAAGAAGTCGAGGAATTCATCAACCAGCGAGTCAATGACAGAATGTTATGGGTCGAAGCTGCAAGAGCTGCTGCAGTTAACCCAAATCCTCGTGTAGGATGCACCTACAAGACGTTTCAAGCTTGCAAGCCCTCATCATTCAGTGGAACGGAAGGACCGATCGGTTTAACCCAGTGGATAGAAAAGATGGAGACTGTGTTTAAAATCAGTGGTTGTGTTGAAAAGGACATGACCAAGTATGCATCATGCACTTTACAAGATAGTGCACTCACGTGGTGGAAAAATTATGTGAAGGCTGTAGGAGGAGATGTAGCTTATGATACTCCATGGGAAGAATTCAAAATAATGTTAATCAACGAGTATTGTCCAAGGAACGAGGTTAGGAAGTTGGAAGATGAATTACGAAGTCTGAAGGTTATTGGTACTGAAATCACCAACTACAATCAGCCATTCATGGAATTAGTTTTGCTATGTCCTGAATTGGTTCCAACCGAAGAACGGAAGATTGAAATGTACAAAGATGGTTTGCCCAAAAAGGTCAAGGCAAATGTTACAGCATCGAAACCTAAGACAATTCATGAAGCTATAACCATGGCAAACGAGCTAATGGATCAGGTCATCATTGATAAGAAAGTATCCAATACTGATGTGAAGGTATCAGGTAACAAAAGAAAGTGGAATGGAAATTATGGTCGAGGTAACCAACAACAATCTTTTAAGAAACAAGAAATCACGCAAGGTGCGGGTAGTGGTTTAAGCTTTGGTTACAAAGGACAAAATCCTTTATGTAACCGATGCCACAAACATCACTCTGGCTACTGTAATGTGGTATGCAACAAATGTAATCGAAAGGGTCATCTTGCTGAAGATTGTAGGGCTCTCGTTACAAATACAAATGGTATCAAGACTCCTGCCACCAATGCAAATAGAACTGCTTTGGCTACCATTACTTGTTATGGGTGTGGAAAACAGGGTCATTATAAGAGCCAGTGTCCGAATCCAGAGAAGAATAATGGATCTGCACGAGGAAGAGCATTTGTTATTAATGCTAGAGAGGCACGTGAAGACCCGGAGCTTGTTACGGGTACGTTTACCATTAATAACTTATCAGCGTCTATTATATTTGATACTGGTGCCGATAGAAGTTACGTGTGTAGAAATTTTTACACTAAATTGAATTGTTCATCATTACCTCTAGATGCTAAGTACATGATTGAGTTAGCTAATGGTAAACTAATTAAAGCCGATAAAATTTGTCGTGATTGTGAAATAAATTTAGCCGGAGAAACGTTTAAAATTGACTTAATACCCGTAGAATTAGGAAGTTTTGATGTAATAGTCGGCATGGATTGGATGTCCAAAGTAGGAGCTGAAGTTGTGTGTGCCAAGAAGGCAATTTGCATTCCTAGTAAGGATAAAATGCCGGTGATGATTTATGGAGAGAAGGGTAATTCAAAGCTAAAACTCATTAGCTGTTTGAAAGCCAAGAAGTGTTTAGAAAAGGGATGTTATGCTATTCTAGCACATGTTAATAAAGTCGAAAAGAAAGAAAAAGAGAAGTGCATCAACGATGTGCCTGTGGCAAGAGATTTTCCTGAAGTTTTTCCGGAAGAGTTGCCGGGATTACCTCCATTTAGATCTGTAGAATTTCAAATAGATTTAGTACCAGGAGCTGCACCAGTGGCTCGTGCTCAATATAGACTTGCACCGTCCGAATTAAAAGAACTTCAAAGTCAGTTAAAAGAATTACTAGACCGTGGATTCATACGACCAAGCACTTCACCGTGGGGAGCTCCAATTTTGTTTGTTAAGAAGAAAGATGGATCTTTTAGGATGTGTATAGATTATCGTGAATTAAATAAGTTAACTATCAAGAATCGGTATCCACTACCGTGAATTGATGACTTATTTGATCAACTGCAAGGATCATGTGTTTATTCGAAAATCGACCTAAGATCGGGTTATCATCAATTACGTGTCAAAGAAGAGGACATTCCGAAAACTGCTTTTCGGACACATTATGGTCATTACGAATTTTTGGTCATGCCGTTTGGATTGATGAATGCGCCAGCTGTATTCATGGACCTCATGAATCGAGTTTGTAGTCCATATTTAGATAAGTTTGTTATCGTTTTCATTGATGATATTCTTATCTATTCCAAGAGTGAGCAAGAGCATGAACAACATTTAAGGTTGATATTAGAGTTGTTGAGAAAAGAACAGCTATATGCTAAATTTTCTAAATGTGCTTTCTAGTTGAAAGAAGTGCAATTTCTTGGCCACGTTGTTAGTAGCAAAGGAATTCAGGTTGATCCAGCAAAAATTGAAGCCATTGAAAAATGGGAGACTCCTAAGACACCAATGCAGATACGCCAATTTTTGGGTGTAGCCGGTTATTATAGAAGGTTTATTCAAGATTTTTCCCGAATAGCTAAGCCGTTGACAGCGTTAACGCAAAAAGGGAAGAAATATGAATGGACTTCTGAGCAGGAGAGTGCATTTCAATTACTGAAAAAGAAGTTGACTACGGCGCCTATTTTATCGTTACCAGAAGGGAACGATGATTTTGAAATATATTGTGACGCTTCGCGACAAGGTTTTGGTTGCGTTCTTATGCAACGGAAGAAAGTTATTGCATACGCATCCCGACAATTGAAGATTCACGAGCGGAATTATACGACGCATGATCTAGAACTGGGAGCAGTCGTGTTTGCATTGAAGATATGGAGACACTACTTGTATGGGGTTAAATGCACTGTGTTTACTGATCATAAAAGCCTTCAACATATTTTTGATCAGAAACAGCTGAACATGAGGCAACGTAGGTGGGTTGAGTTAATAAACGACTATGATTGTGAAATTCGTTATCATCCCGGGAAAGCGAATGTGGTGGCTGACGCACTAAGCAGAAAGGAACGAGAACCAATTCGAGTACGAGCGATAAACATAAAAATTCGCATGAATCTCAACTCACAAATCAAAGAAGTTCAACGAGAAGCACTTACTAAAGAAAATATAGGAAATGAAATAATGAAGAAGTATGAGAAGCAACTCGTTATACGGGAAGATGGAATTCGATATTTTGCAAATCGTATTTGGGTACCGAAGTTGGGTGGATTAAGGAAGTTGATATTGAACGAGACACATAAGACAAGATACTCGATACATCCTGGAGTGGGAAAGATGTACCAAGATCTTAAGACACATTATTGGTGGCCTAATTTAAAGACAGACGTTGCAACATATGTTGGGGAGTGTTTAACTTGTTCCAAAGTCAAAGCAGAACACCAGAAGCCGTCAGGGTTACTTCAACAACCAGAAATCCCAGAATGGAAATGGGATGGTATTACCATAGATTTCATCACGAAGTTACCAAAGACTGCCTGGGGATACGACACCATTTGGGTAATTGTTGATCGTCTTACCAAATCTGCACATTTCTTGCCTATAAAGGAAACGGATAGAATGGAGAAATTATTACGATTATATATAAAGGAAATAGTTTCAAGGCATGGAATACCTATTTCCATTATATCTGATCGTGATAGTAGATTTACCTCAAAGTTCTGGCAATCACTACAGGAGGCACTAGGAACTCGTTTGGATATGAGTACCGCATATCATCCGCAAACCGACGGGCAGAGTGAAAGAACAATTCAGACTCTTGAAGACATGCTCAGGGCATGTGTGATCGATTTTGGAAACGGATGGGATAAATATCTGCCATTAGCAGAATTCTCGTATAATAATAGTTATCATGCGAGCATTAAAGCTGCGCCATTCGAAGTATTGTACGGAAGGAAGTGTAGATCTCCTATCTGTTGGAATAAAGTAGGAGATCGACAATTAACTGGTCCCGAGATCATACATGAAACTACTGAAAAGATAGTACAAATCAAGGAGAGATTGAAAACAGCCCGTAGTCGCCAAAAGAGCTACACCGATGTCTGAAGGAAACCATTAGAGTTTCAGATCGGTGACATGGTTATGCTAAAGGTGTCACCTTGGAAAGGTGTAATACGTTTAGGTAAAAGAGGTAAACTGAACCCAAGATATGTAGGCCCGTTCAAAATCATCGAACGCATCGGACCGGTAGCTTATCGACTCGAGTTACCACAACAACTCACCGGGGTACATAATTCATTTCACGTCTCAAACCTCAAGAAATGTCTTGCAAAGGAAGATCTCACCATTCCTCTTGAAGAAATCCAAGTCGACGAGAAACTACAATTCATAGAAGAACCAGTCGAAATCATGGACCGTGAAGTTAAACAACTCAAGCAGAGCAACATACCAATCGTCAAGGTTCGTTGGAATGCTCGAAGAGGTCCCGAGTTTACTTGGGAACGAGAGGATCAGATGAAACAAAAGTACCCACATTTGTTTCCCGAGAACGCAAAATAGGTACAACTTTAAAATTTCGGGACGAAATTTATTTAACGGGTAGGTACTGTAACGACCCGGATTTTTCCGATCGTTTTACACTTATAAGATTAATATTTACATAAATTAAACCTTACCAACATGATAAGCAATCTAAATTGTTGAGACTTATGTTTTTGAAAAGAGTTTTACACAACGTTTGACCGTCTAGTTGACCGATGATATCACGAACTATATAACATATGATAATTATATGTTTGTGTATATATATGTATATATACATATTTAACATGATCTAAGGATGTTGTAATACCTCATTTTGTATTAATAACAATAAGTTATAAGTATATTTTGAAACTACTAACTTAAGTTTTCAAAACAATAACCATACGTAATGTTATTTGACATAAATACTTATGACCTATAATGTTTATACATATATCGTATATGTAATGTATTTAATCACTTTTAAGGACTTAAATACATAAAACAATATAAGTGTATTCACAAAAGATAGCTATATTTGAATCCTCGTTCCGTTTTCACAAGATTTCTATACGAATATCTAGAGTATATGTACTCGTATCATACCTAGCTTCTATACATATTTACTATTGGTATATACACATCAAATCACCACCAACCAGCCCTTGTTCATGCCTTATGTTTAAGGTAACTACTTTGTTATCTAGTATGACTAATTATACAAGAAAACAACCTAAAATCTTGTCTTTGTTCATCATAAATCACGCCACCACCATCATTTATACATGCATCCATTTTCAATTTTTGATACATCATTTCTCTAGCTAAACACACACACTTACTAGCCTCATGTATCTCTAAGAACTCCAGCAAAAATCCTCTCAAGAATCACCTTAAACACCACCATAACAAGATCAAACAAAAACACTACAAAAATACAACTTTCAATTCAAGTTTATGTCTTAAGTTGCTTCCAAACTTTCATCCAATTCCATCACTCTTTTGGTTCTAGGTTTTTACTCCTCTTTCACAGCAATCTTGTCTAAGTAACTTGAGGTAGTAACTTTGTTCATAACCTTATTCGATTCATATATATATAGCTATCTTATTTTATGGTATACAATTTTAACAACAAGAACATAGTTTGAATGATTTCAAACTTGTTTGCAAACTAAATAGATCCTTCTAACTTAACTTTTAAAATACTTCAAGACCTGTAATATATCATAAATATATGTTAATTTAACAAGGTATAACTTGGTTTTTCAAAGAACACCTTAAAAACTGAATTTACGACGTCGGAGTGCAACCGGGGGCTGTTTTGGGTTGGATAATTAAAAACTATTTTGAACCTTGAATTGGAGGTTTATTTTCTGGAAAAATGATTTTTACTATGAATATGATAACACATAAAAATTTCATGATTTAACTCAAAGTATAAGTATTTTTAGAAAAATAATCATTTAAGGTTGTTTACATGATGGAAAATGATTAACTTCATAAGTTTCACTAAAGTTTGACCTATGACCTGTGATTTCGAATACAAACTAAGGTATTTACAGTTCATAGTCTTAAAGAGGGACTCGATCCAAGGAAGTGGCAAGTTGAATCAACGAAAACGGAGTTGTAACGAAGAAACTATGACCAAAACGAGATCGGATATCTAAGACTAGTTTAGCTACGAAAATAATTGGAGAAAATTAAATAAATCACATCTTTTTAAAATAACATGATATTTTATATATATGTACTCATAATTTAATTTTATATGGTTCAGGATCACCCGTAAACAATACGAGAAGATTAATTATAAGATCCCATGATTGTACGCAACACGTCATTTGACAACACCGGTACTTTATGTACGCAACACGTCATTTGACAACACCGGTACCGTGGGTCAAGATTAATCCCGACCAATACGAATACGATGGGGGTTTTATTTATTTCGATGGGGGTTTTATTTATTTATTAAACACCTAAATATGAACCATTAAAAATTGAATTGCTAACTACGGACTAAGAAGACATTAAAAGTATTATAAGTATATATATGTGACGATTGTTTAAAATGAAAATATATTGATAAATTATATATGGATAGGTTCGTGATATCAATCGGAGACCAAGTCAAAATATATATATCTTCAAGGCAAAAGTGAGTATATAGTCCCACTTTTAAACTCTAAATATTTCGGGATGAGAATACATGTATTTTATGTTTTACGATATGGACACAAGTAACTGAAAAATATATTCTACGTTGAGTTGTACCACTGGCATACTTCCCTGTAGCTTGGTAACTACTATTTACAGCGGTATTGTAAATGCGAATCCTGTTGATAGATCTATCGGGCCTGACAACCCCAACCGGACTGGACGACCAGTATTCAACGGTTGCACAGTACTTCGTTTCGGTGACTACACTTGGTACGGTGTAGTAAGATTTCATAATAAAGGGAATATGCGACGTTGATTAAATGTTAAGTATGGTTATCAAGTGCTCAACAACTTAGAATATTTTTATTGAAACGTTTATATATGAAATCTTGTGGTCTATATTTATACCGCTGCCGGCATTAAACCTATATCTCACCAACTTTATGTTGACGTTTTAAGCATGTTCATTCTCAGGTGATAATTAGAAGCTTCCGCTGCAACATGTTGAATTTAAGCAGGATCTTGCGTACTCATATTTGTGTCAAAAATAAAACTGCATATCCGAGGATTTGTATTGTAAAATATGCTAGAAATCGTGTTGTTATCATCATTTGTAAAGTTTGTAAGTCTAAGATTATCGCTAAACGATAATCATCTTTATTTTGTCTAAAGCTTGTATCAAAATAAGAATTATGGTTTGTAATGTAAAATATATGCAGTTGTTCTTTTAAAAATGTCGCATATAGAGGTCAATACCTCGCAATGAAATCATACGTTATCTAACACGTTCTTATGGTTAAGGACGGGTTATGACACAACTAAATATAAATAGAACGGAAGGAGTATTTTATAATGTTTACATTGAAGTGTCAAAAACAATTTATATCAATCCATAACATAATACTCCGTATATGATTAATTTACTCAAATGACCCACTTATATGTATTGGACCAATAATTGTTATTACCAATAGATTGATGATGAGATAGATATGGTGTGGTTCTCACTTAAGGGTGTGTTTATTTTTATATTTATTTAATATATTCAATACTCATACTATAAAATTATAAGTAGCCTAAATTCAATTACTTTATTAGTTCAAACTATCAAATTATAATCTCTAAAAAGTTATGGGGTCCCATTATTATATTTAGTGGTGTCCTATACAAAAAAAAAAAAAAAAAAATTTGCAATAAATTTCGAAAAACTAGTGGTGTCACATGACCCCGTAACTCTCTTACTAAACTCGCCACTGAACAAACACTAACTAATAAAATTGTAGGAAAGTACAACAATTAGTATATATATAAATAAATTGAAATATAAATATAAATATAAATAAATATAAATATAAATATAAATACTACATGTTTGTTTAAACGAAACAGTTTAATGATATGTTTTAGGTATTAAGTGAACGTAAATGTAAAGTCATTTAATTTAATTACCCGTGGAATCACATAGTCCGACTAAAAAACTCGTCAGCTGAACATTTCATCAAACACCTAAAATACATATCAAACAATCTATATCCAATCATAAGAGATAATATTGGTTGTTATTTTATTTTAAAAGTGTAAATTAAACTATAAATTTAGAATTGGTTTCCTTTTCCTAGCTTTTATACCTTCTCGTACTCAATTCAAAATAATTAATTAAAATAATTCAAAATTATTTAATTTTAATAATTAAAATAATTATTAATAAGATTTAATAATAATAATAATTAATTAATAAGATTTAATTTTAATTTAAAATTATTTAGATTAATTACATCACCCACTATGATTAAATTTTTTTTCTTTTTCTTTTTTATTTTTTCTTAACAAAGGAATTAGTCTAACAATAATGACATCATCATTGGATTTTAATATTAACTATAGATAGAAGATTACCAAATTTAAACATGAAGGTGTACATGAAGGAATTAATCTCCTTATATCTTCGAACTATAGATAAGCAAACTAGCTAGTAACTTCAACGATATAACATAACACCAAATCACATACGTAAACAGTGTCTAATACCGTGATATTTTGCTGCTACTAGTATTCATACGAGATCTTCCTTTCTCTTTGGGAGAACTAAGTAGTACTTAATTAGCTGATGCTGATATCTTATTTTCATTTGATTGAACATCTTTCTTAGAGAACTTAACATGAAATCCATTTGGAAATAGTAAACCGGGAGTTCGTACAATTTCACCTCCTTTGATTATTAGCTTCCACCTTATAATACGAATAAATTCAAGTTAGTTAGTATAGTTACAGTTACCTTGTTTAATTTAATTTAAAATTAAAATATAAAAATAACATATAGTCCATATATTATAGTGATTTGTCTTTTATGCTTACTGATATTTGGTCACTAGGCAATGAAGAAACACAGCCATTTGAAGTCTTGCAAAATCTGATCCAACACAAAACCTTTGGCCACCTCCAAATGCCATGAACGTCTTCGATGCAGTTTTCAAATCCATCCCTTGCTTGAAAAATGGAAATTTCGAATTAATGAATACAGATACACTGATATCTAACCACCCTAAGATAGCTCAATGGTTGGGGCCCTGAGTTCTCCCAAGAGGTTAGAGGTTCAAACCTCATTGAAAGCATATCCTGAGGTGCCTAGGGAAAATGATCAGAAAAAGTCACGAGATACCCAGATAGACCGCGTACATTTGAGTAAAAAATATTTATCTTCCTCAAGTTGTCTGAACAGAGAAAACCTTACCCGTATCTTATTGAAAATAACTAGAAATACGTACCTCCCATCGCCATGGATTGAAGTCAACTGGATTGTTATAGTTGACAGGGTCCAAATGGACAGCAGGGGGACAAACCATTACCACCCAACCAGATGGAATAGTATAATCTGTATGAGTTAACCGAAGTTTCCATATCATTATACACCTTTTTGAACCTTACTACATGTCTTTCATTTGAAATTTATAATTAATTTAGTTAATCATGTACCTTTGAACTTGACATCTTTTGTCGCCTTCCTGAATATTACCGGAGCTATATTCGCCAATCTTAGTGATTCAAATGTAACCTTTAACATCATACCTGAAATGTGAATTTCATCGACTTATATTCTTCCCACGTAAGTCCAGAGTCGGGGTTTTCACGATTTTTTATTATTTTCTCATGTTCATCCTGCATCAAGTAGGAATGTGTACATGTTTGTTCATTAAGTGAAATATTATCTAAGAAGCTAAGAAACTAAATCATATAATAATTTTAATTTGATCCACTCGTTATTATACCGTTAATTCTTTCAGTGCCTGAGGATTATCTGTGAGAAGCTTTACAGCTACTAACATTGCAGTAGATGTTGTTTCATAGCTTGCAAACAAAAGCAAAAACATCAAGTCTAATGCTATTTCCTCTGTAAGAATTGTATCATCTTTCTTTAGTTCTTCAAGAACATAATCAAAATAATCGCAGTTGGACTTATTAGGATTTGTACGACGTTCCTCAAGCATGTTCTTAAGCATCTTCATCGCCTTCTTACTTCCCTTAATAATTTAAATTTAAATAAACTTTAATAAGTTGTAATAATTAAACAAAATTATGTCTCCTGTTGGATCATACTAATTTTCATACCTGTACACACTTGCGGTAAGATGTTCCAGGGATTGCTATAGGAACCGATATTAAAACCTCCATGAAAGCATCAAAGTTCTCTCTTAAATTCTCGGATGAATTTTGTAGATCATAACTTATTAATTTTTTCGCAGTAAGACCAAATACAAGCTGTTGAAAACCAAAAGTTGTACATCATCAGATCCGAAAAGTTGAAATTTAATAGTAAAATAAACAGGTTTTCATGTTGTTAAGGTGCATAAATAACTATATTGCACATTTGAATAACAGCCACCAAATAGTCAATGTACAATACACTTTTGCATAATGGTTGGCGTTATAAAATCTAAAATTATTTAGTTGAGATTTCTTCAACTTACATTTGCGGTTCCAGCTTTTAATTCCACTATTTCTTGGCTTGTTTCCCATCTCTGTATAGTTGTTGTTGCTGCACTTTCAACCTCAGAAAGCATATTTTTAAGTGTCTCATAACCAACTAAATTTAGTACCATGTTCTTAGTGTACTTATGAAGGTACCCTTGCAATGTACTTAAATTATGCTCTCCGAATACCTTTGTCATGCTATTCGGATACCAGCTTTGGAACAGACCCTCTTGTTGGAAGATCTTATAGTTAAGATTTGAATCAGTTGATACTATAACCTTCATTCCAACTATACTAGTTCGAAAGATCGACCCATATCTGTAATATAAATATCTTTATATAAAATTTAACGGTCTATATACTACGTACACCTATATATATATATATATATATATATATATATATATATATATATATATATATATATATATACACACACTAGGTTTTAGAGCCCGTGCGTTGCACGGGTGTGTAAAAAGCCGTGCAAAAATCGTAACAGATTATATGATTCAAGTATATAAATAGCGAAAGTAAATAAAACGTTAGAGCACGTGTATTGAACGGGTGGGTAAAAGTATTGTGCAAAATTAATTGATTTTTTCAAACAATTATCCTTGAGTTTAAGAGCTCGTGACCATGGTATTGATAAATTTTAAAAGTTCTTCTGAGTTTAAGAGCCCGTGGTATTGACAAATTTAAAAAGTGGTTTTGGGTGGTGTTAGTAACTTAATGTCTACAATTTTTTTTTTTATTTCTCTCCATTAATATCTATTTAATCATATATAAATTATATACTACGTATTATTTAGAGAAAATATAAGTCCGTAGAAAATTTGTCATGAAACGTGTCACATGAAAACACGTTAGTAAAGTCTAAGTTACATTTGTTTTATGTTATCATTATACAATAATTCTTGTATAAAACATATATATGTCACATGTCATCTTCATCTTCCCGTGTGTTACACGAGTGTGTAAAAAGTCGTGCAAAAACCGTAGCAGATTATATCATTCAAATATGTAAATAGCAAAAACAAATAAAAAGTTGGAGTCCATGATTTACACGGGTGGGTAAAATAATCGTGAAAATTAATTGATTTTTTCAAACAATTATTCTTGAGTTTATGAGCCCGTGACCATGGTATTGAAAATTTTTAAAAGTTCTTTTGGGTTTAAGAGCTCGTGGTATTGACAAATTTAAAAAGTGATTTTGGACGGTGTTAGTAACTTAGCGTCTACAATTTTTTTTCCCTCCATTAATATCTTTTTAATTAGATATAAATTATATACTACGTAATATTTAGAGAAAATATGAGTCCATTGAAAATTTGTCATAGAACGTGTCAAATGAAAATACGTTAGTAAGGTCTAAATTATATTTGTTCCATGTTATCATTATACAATAATTCTTGTATAAAACATATATATGTCACATGTCATTTTCATCTTCATCATCGAGATTATTATTATTACTAATACTCGGATTAATTAGTATTAGTAGTGTCTGTTAATAAGAAGGATCAATTTATATATATATATATATATATATATATATATATATATATATATATATATATATATATATATATATATATATATATATATATATATTCTTAAATAATTTTTAACCATAATCAAGAAAAACTTTTTGATTTATCTATATGTATAGATAGTAGAGGAATCAAATGAAATTTTTTTTTGTGTGAGAACCCTGAGAACTCAAAAATACACTTAAATTCGAGCAAAAATGGGAAATTCGAGCAAAAAAACTCCATATTCGAGCAAAAAATAGGACACGGACGAACAAAAAAACATGATAGTCGAGCAAAAATGGAGAAAGTCGAACAAAAAAAAACAAGGACGAACAAAAATTTGATATTCGAACAAAAATTGTGATATTCGAAAAAAATGTGTTCTACATTTTTGAAATTCGAACGAAAAATGTCGAACACATAGGTAGTCGAACAAAAATTTTGATATTCGAACAAAAATGTGTTCTACATTTTTTTCGAAAAAAATAAAAAAATAAATTTTTTTTTTGCTCGACTATGAAATTTTTGTTCATCTGTGTTTTGTATTCTTGCTCGAATTCCCCTTTTTTGCTCGTCCGCCACATTTTTTCTCGAATTTCAGTGTATTTTTGAGTTCCTAGAGTTCTCACACTAAAAAATTTTTACTGGATCCTCTCCATATATATATATATATATATATATATATATATATATATATATATATATATATATATATATATATATATATATATATATATAAATCAAGAGGGAAACACTTTTTTGGGGGAAGTGGGGGGAAGTAATTTTTTTTCGTTTTTTCGATTTTTTTTTTCAGGCATCAAGATCACATGAAAATATGAACATTTAAAAAAGACACTTTGTGATGAATGTTATTATTTTGGCGGTAAAACGCTCGAAAAAAATGAAAACATTCAATGCATTGAATGTTTTGATTCTGAGTTTTTTTTAAGGGGTTAGAATTTAGGGTTTAGAAATTAGGGGGTTAAAAATAAGGGTTTAGCTATTAGGGTTTAGAAATTAGGGTTTTGGGTTTAGAAATTAGGGTTTAGGGTTTATAAATTAGGGTTTAGATTGAATATTTTAACACGAACGGTTTAGAGTTTAAGGTTTAGGGTTTAGGGACTAAACCCAAAACACTAAACCCAAACCCCAAACCCCAAACCCTAAACTCTAAATCGGGGTAAATTTTGAAAAAAAAAACACTTCACACAAGATGAAAACAAAACGATGCAAATAAACTCAGAATCAAAACATTCAATGCATTGAATGTTTTTATTTTTTTCTTCGAGCATTTTACCGCCAAAATCATAATATTCGTCACAAAGTGTCTTTTTTAAATGTTCATATTTTTACCTAATTTTGATGTCTGAAATTTTTTTTTCGAAAAAACCAAAATCTAAAAAAAAAAATTACTTCCTGTAACAACCCGACATCTTAAATCCCAAAAACGCGTAACAAAAAAAAAAATTTGTAAGTCAGTGCATCTGGACGGCGTCCAGAATCCTGGACGGCGTCCAGCTCAGAAAGGTGGGACGGCGTCCAAGGTTTGGGACGGCGTCCAGCTCAACACAACTGGGACGGCGTCCAAGCAATTGGGACGGCGTCCCAATGAACTGCCAGGGACTGATCACGGGTCCAACTCACGTGAGCAGAAAACCCGCTTCCCGACACTTTTAAACGAAAACCTTTTTACCACAAGTCAATATAAGTGAAACTAAGAGATTTTCATCATCAAATCAAGTTTTACATCAACGGGCCCACATCGCCCATTTTACGAGTTTAGTTCAAAAATAAAAGTTTCGGCCAAATACAAGTTTAAGTTCCAAACGACACTAGAGCATGGTGTTTGGGGTTAGACTACCCAATCTCGGTCGAACTCCAAAAGCTAACACCCAAAAGCATCCCCTATCAAAACAAGCGGGAGACCACTAATCCAATTGAACGCTCTTACCCTTGTCAACGCCCGAGCCTATAAAAAGGTAAACAACGAGAGGGTAAGCAAAGCTTAGTGAATGCAATAATTATACATATACATATATAATATACCTACTTGCATTCACTTACACACCGCATAATCGCTAGTAATAACAATTAGCATACAACTCCAAGTAAACTAAAATACCTCCAAATAACGCAACTAGCAACATCAATCTCATAAGCTCCACAAAATATAATATGATACATCACGACATACACATAAACAACTATATGGTTAACCATAAACGCGTCATGATGCTACCGGCTCCGTGGTTCACACCATACGCAATGCTATGACGCTACCTGCTCCGTGGTTCACGTCACTACGCATTTGAGTCATACTCTTTTATAGTGCTACCGGCTCCGTGGTTCACACTTTGGTGCTACCGGCTCCGTGGTTCACACCTCATTTTTTAGTGCTACCGGCTCCGTGGTTCACACTTTGATGCTACCAGCTCCATGGTTCACATCTCAAAACATGTACTATGATGCTACCGGCTCCGTGGTTCACATCTCAATGGTTCACATCTCAAAACATGCACTATGATGCTACCGGCTCCGTGGTTCACATCTCAAAACATGCACTATGATGCTACCGGTTCACATCTTAGTACATTCACACACACACACACTATGACATTCCCGGCTCCATGGGTCATACCATAACATACAAATAAATATACCATATACATACATGTATAATTACTCCACTCACCTTAGAGTCTTTTTGCGAACGCTAACCGAGCTTGCGACTTCAATGTAACGTACCTATTACATTTTAGCACCTAATCAAATCACAACATAAGTCGGTCAACCAACTCACTCAACATTCTAGAGTCCTTTGACCCAAGGTGCAATTCCGACCCATTTTGCACCCTTAACCCTAATAGTGGGTTAACTTCACCCAAAACCCTAACTCTAGCCAATTAAGGTCTTAACACACTTTTAACCACAAAGTTAACTCGTTTTCATACATGCAAGACAACCTAGGTCATCAAAGACCCATTTGACCCATTTCAAGGTCAACACACCCATTTGGGTCACCCACAACCCAAATCACACCTACTAACATTAACTATAAATGTACTAGTAATTACTTAGGTCTTTAAGACCCATTTACACCATTTACCCTTTCAAAACCCTAGGTTAGTCACCATTTGGGTCTTCATAACCCAAACTTACCCAAAACCCCAAATCACTCACACATAGGTTTTATGTACAACCTTAACCCAAACCCTAACCCTTAAACATATTAACTAGAGAAATCAAGTTTAGGGCTTACCACCACAATCAAAACGAAGCTAACGACGAGATGAACAACTTTAATGCTCGAGCTAAAACCCGAAACAAGCTTCTTCTTCTCTGATTTGAGCTTTCTCACACTTGAATCACACTCTCTCACTAGGATTTAAGTGGATGAAGTTTGGTGGTTAGAAATGGAGTAATGAGGCTCAACCAAACTGATTTAGGGCCTTTAATTCGTCCACCAAGTGAAATTACCAATTTACCTATCTAAAATATTTAAAAACCCAATTCTGGCTCGACAGATCATCTGGACGGCGTCCAGATTTCTGGACGGCGTCCAGGCCTTCAAATGGGGCGGCATCCCAGATGTTTGGACGGCGTCCAAACCAAAAAGAAAACAGGATCTTACAACTCTCCCCCACTTAAACCGGATTGCGACCTCACAATCCACGCCGCATGACAAGCAGGAAGATAAACCAAGACAAACTCTTCGGGCTCCCAAGTAAACTCGGAGCCTATAATTCGACGCCATTGGAATTTAAAAGTCCTCACCTCCTTATTTCTCAATTTCTTAACCTTTTCATCAAGTATTGCAACCGGCTCCTCAACATACTCTAACTTATTATTTAGCTCAATCTCGTCTAACGACACCCACGAAGAATCATTCGCAAGACACTTATGGAGATGGGAAACATGAAATGTATTATGGATACCCGCAAGTTCTTCGGGTAATTCCAAACGATATGCAACTTCGCCAACACGAGCTAAAACTTTGAATGGTCCAATAAACCGAGGAGCTAACTTTCCCCGTTTTCGAAATCTAATAATACCCTTCCAAGGCGAAACCTTAAGCATCACCATATCACCTTCCTGAAATTCGATCGTTCATCTACGTTTATCGGCATACGACTTTTGTCTATCTTGAGCCTTCTTCAAATGTTCCCGAATAATATCAATCTTGTTATTCGTCTCCAAAACCAATTCGGTACTCCCGATTTCCCTTTGACCCACTTCACCCCAACAAATTGGAGTTCGACACCTTCGCCCGTAAAGCATCTCATAAGGTGGCATCCCGATACTAGTATGATAACTATTATTGTACGAGAATTCCACCAAAGGAAAATGCTCATCCCAACTACAACCGAAATCAATAATGCACGCCCGTAACATATCTTCCAAAGTTTGATTCGTACGTTCGATTTGACCGTCCGTTTGAGGATGATACGCCGTTCTCAATTTCAATTGCATTCCCATATCTTCGTGAAACTTTTCCCAAAACCGAGATGTAAAACGGGTATCTCGATCCGAAATAATAGATATAGGAACCCCATGTCGCGAGACCACTTCCTTGATAAACAACTTAGCTAAGGACTCCGAAGATATTGCTTCTTTAATGGGAAGAAACAAAGCACTTTTCGTCAATCTATCAACTATTACCCAAATCGTGTCAAATTGGGTTCTCGCCGTCTTAGGTAACTTTGTTATGAAATCCATGGTAATGTGCTCCCATTTCCATTTCGGGATTTCTAACGGTTGCAACTTACCATACGGATTTTGGTGCTCTGCTTTAACTTGCAAACAAGTAACACATTGCTCAACATATTTTACAACATCACGCTTCATGCCCGGCCACCAATAATCTTTCTTCAAGTCAAGATACATTTTCGTCGCGCCCGGGTGAATGGAATATTTTGACTTATGTGCTTCATCAAGTAGCACCCGTCGGTAATCACCCATCTTAGGCACCCCACACCCTTCCTTGAAAAGACAACAACCCACGCGAACCCATAGTAATAAACTCCGATTGGCCCACGATTCGCTCCGTATGCTTGTTGTGAACGTAAGCCTCTATTTGAATCTCACCAAGCTTCACAAAAAAAAAATCATTAGTAATAATCAAACGTAACGATCCTACTCGTATCGCCGGATGTTGACTCTTTCGACTCAACGCATCCGCGACAATGTTCGTCTTACCCGGATGATAAAGTATCTCACAATCATAGTCTTTCACCACATCCATCCATCTACGTTGACGATAATTCAAATCTCGTTGAGTAAAAAGATGTTTTAAATTCTTGTGATCTGAATAAATCGTACATTTGACACCATACAAGTAGTGGCGCCAAATTTTCATCGCATGTACAACCGCCGCCAACTCGAGATCATGAGTCGGATATCTCGTTTCATGTTCCTTTAATTGTCGAAAGGCATAAGTGATGACTTTACCTCTTTGCATTAGAACACACCCGAGACCATTTAGAGAAGCATCACAATAAACCGTCATGTCTTCTACCCCTTCCGGCAACACTAACACCGGAGCTTGACATAACTTCTCTTTTAACAATTGAAAAGCAATTTCTTGCTCGTCCTCCCAATTAAACCTAGCATTCTTTCTCGTCAACTTCGTCAATGGAGAAGCAATCTTAGAAAAGTCTTTGATAAACCGACGATAATAACCGGCCAATTCGAGAAAACTTCGGATTTCCGTAGGCATAGTCGGTCGTCCCCAACTCTTCACCGTCTCGATCTTCCCCGGATCTACTTGAATACCGTTTTCATTCACAATATGACCAAGGAATTGAACTTCCCTTAGCCAAAATTCACATTTGGAGAACTTTGCATACAACTTCTCCTTTCATAGCGTCTTCAATACTTCACGCAAATGACGTTCATGTTCGTTCATACTTTTCGAGTAGACTAGTATGTCGTCAATGAACACTATTACTGAGTTGTCCAACATAGGTTGGCACACTCGGTTCATAAGATCCATGAATGCCGCCGGTGCATTCGTAAGACCAAAAGGCATAACTACGAACTCAAAATGCCCATAACGCGTTCGAAAAGCCATTTTCTCAATGTCCTCCTCACGAACCCGCATTTGGTGATAGCCGGACCGTAGGTCGATTTTAGAGAAATACGTTGCACCTTGAAGTTGATCAAACAAATCGTCAATCCTAGGTAACGGATAACGATTCTTGATCGTCACTTTATTCAACTCACGGTAATCAATGCACATACGCATACTACCATCTTTCTTTTTCACAAATAACACCGGAGCACCCCATGGCGAAGCACTCGGTCGGATAAAACCTTTCTCAAGCAACTCTTGGGTTTGATTTAAAAACTCTTGCATTTCCTTCGGCGCTAAACGGTAAGGAGTTTTAGCGATGGGGGTAGCCCCCGGAACCAACTCAATGCGAAATTCAACTTGTCTTTCTGCCGGAACACCCGGTAACTCATCCAGAAAAACGTCTTCAAATTCATTAACCACCGGAATTTCACGAATGGGTGGTGGCTCATTACGAGTATCAACAACATGAGCAAGGAAAGCCATGCCACCAGTAACAACGAGACGACGTGCCCGTGCAAAAGTGCATATTGGCACCGGTCTCCTTACTTATCACCATGAATAATCAACTCTCCCCCACTTGGGGTCTTCAAACGAATAAACTTATCATGGCATGCAATATCGGCTCTATAACGATCGAGCCAATCCATACCAACGACAATATCAAAATCGCCCAAGGTCATTGGAATGAGATCAATTTTAAAGGTTTCGGCACCGAAAACAACATCACAATTTTCACACACATCAACCACTAGCACCGTCTTGCCGTCCGCTATTTCGACTTCTACCGGACGACTTAACTTAGCTACCGGTCTATCAAGTTTAGGCACAAATTTAGGAGACACAAACGACAAATTTGCACCGCTATCAAATAGAATTCTTGCCGGATTAGAATTAACCATGAAAGTACCTGAGACAACTTCGTTTGATTGCTTGGCTTCATCATTGGTCATCAAATAATTTCGACCCCTTGCCGTACCCGCCGCCTTCTCTAACCGCTTAACATTATCACTGCGCGTCTCGGGACACTCCGGTCTCTTGTGCCCTTCTTTTCCACAATTATAACATGTGACTTTTGGTGTTGAAGTTGCACTTGTACAATCACGAGCCATGTGTCCATGTTGCCCACAACTATAACATTTGGGCCTAAAACCCCTGGACGTACCCTTCTTCACACTACCAACACTCTCGGAACCCTTTTTGCTCTTCGTATTGGAAAAGTTCAATTGATTCGAATTCTCGAACTTCCTCTTACCAAGAGTAAAACCCCCCTTTCTTATCACAAGCGCTTCAAAACCCTTAGCCATATTGAACAACTCGTCAAAACTTTTCAACACATTCACACTAATCTTTTCTTGATAACTATCGTTCAAGGTTCGATAGAAATCTTCTTTCAACATTTTATCATTCCCGACATACTCCGGGCAAAATTGAGTCTTGGACAAAAACACGGATTTGAGAGTGTTCAAATCCATCGACCCTTGCCTCAAGGAATGTAGCTCGTCCTTAAGCCTTGTAAGATCGGTCGAAGTTCGGTACTCATCAAAAAACTCCACTTTGAATTCATCCCACGTGAAGTCCATACATTGCTCTTCACCATAAAGTTGGATCTTAGCATCCCACCACAATTTAGCATCGCACATTAACATGCTACAACCATACCTTGTCTTTTTATCAAGAGGGCATTCACACGTACGAAAGGCCCCCTCCATATCGGAGATCCACCGGGCACTCTTAAGTGGGTCCCGTTCACCCTCAAAGGTAGGAGGTTGGGCATCCTTGAAGTTCTTAAAGAAAAAGTCACGTCTACCCACATTATCTTCGTGAAGGACGGCCTTAACTTGCTCCCTCACAACATTGACTAGTTGCTCGTCAATCGAGTCTAGAAACATCTTCTTAATCTCTACGAGATACTCCACCTTTTGAGCCTTAAGAATGGCCTCAATCTTGGCTGTAAGCTCGGTGTCCTCACTCGTACCACCGTTATCAATCTCGGGTCCATTTCTCGTCTTCATTCTATAAAACGAAATAGGTTAAACGACGAAACAAAAGGACACAACACGTAAGTATATACATGTACCCACACTACTCCATCTTGCTCAACAATCGTCGTGCATTGCTTGTTTGACACGATTTTCACCCGTAACAATGGTAGCTAATCATTGTTACGCGAGCACGTCGCATTAACTTGCTAGTACAACGTCTATCTAGCTTGATGATTCGCCAAACACAACACAAAGCAATTATTACATGGTTAGTTCACATAAACCTATGCACTAACAATTCCCGATCCGACCCAAAGTCCTACAAGTCCCACATAAGCGTACACACAATAAAGTCTAAGTCTAGGCACCTATCTCAAGTCGCCTAAATCCCTTAGACAATGCTCTGATACAACTTGTAACAACCCGACATCTTAAATCCCAAAAACGCGTACCAAAAAAAAAAATTTGTAAGTCAGTGCATCTGGACGGCGTCTGTCACGACCCTACTTTTTCCGTTATCTTTTTCCGTTAATTATTTAACGACAGTTAACTGTTAGTGTGCCACGTCATTTCTATAACCTATATTATTATTTTTGTAATAATATATATATAATAATTATTATGTGTTATGTGAATATATGTATTCATATTTTAATTTATACGTTTCTACGTTCCGCGGATTTCCATCCGGCGAATCTTTTCGGTTTTTAAACCAACGGTCGAGCTTTCGGGATTTTTAAATCCTAAATATTTTAAATATGATATTTTATGATCATATTATTAGTAGGTGTATTTATATTTATTTTTCGTCGCGCGTTCGTTATCTTTCCGGATTTTTAATCGCGTAAGCGTGTTTTCGCGTTTCGGGCTTCGTTCGGGATTTCGGGCCACAAGGATTTCACCATTTAGAAAAATTGGGCCATGGGGCCCACCCCCATGACCCCCATTCGGCCGAAGTCCACCAAGGGAGGGAGTATACTCCCTTGATTTTTCTTTTTCCACTTCATTTTACAAAATCACAAAACCTAAATCTATTTTTGCTCTCTCCTCCTCCCTTCTCCTTTCTAGGCCGTCGCCACCACCACCTTACATCACCATCTTCACCACTTTTTATTGCTTGGATCATCAATTGGCTTGCATAATCGGATTCCTCTCGTCTTTCTCTACACATCCATATTCTTTGATTCTCGATTAGGGTATAAACCCTAACCCTAGAACTTTTCATATTTATTTATATTTCTGTATTTTGGGTTTATATTATTAGTATGATGTATATTAGTTGTTGTAATGTTGTTTGGATGCGTAGAATTACTCGTTTGCATATGTTTTCGGTTTGTAAATTTTGGACAGCAGTTTGATTCGTATATTCTGACTTTGTAACTGATATGAATGTTAAAATAAAGTACATAAATGAGTTCCTCTCATCAAGACATTAATTTTAGACTCCGGATTCATGTCGTTTCGATTCCCGGAGCCCTAGATATGCTTAATTTGGTTTTTGTTAAAGATTGAAAGGTGTTCTTGGCATGAACAAGGTTGGGTCCGACTTTGTGACCATCCTTGGTGTCTTTAGGGTGTGTTATTTGGTTAGGACTGATGGTGGGACGAAATTTTATGTTCGGGTCACCTAAATCCGAGCCACGGTTCACCTGTTGTGCCCGAATTACTGTTTTGAGTAAATTGATTTCCCAAATGTTGTCATGGCTGATATCCACGACCTAGGGACTGTTCTTGGAGTGCTCTTGAGTTCATATTTGTGTCGGGTGGTTTGAGAAGGTGAAGTTGCATATGTGGCTTGCCCGAAACCGACACCCGGGGCTCAAGATACGACCCGACGAACTTTTAAACTTAAAACTTATGGTTCATGATTAAACTTATGTTAAAATTAATGGATTTCATTATTAATCAATTACTTATGATAAAAGAAGTAATTATTATTTAAAACTTATGATATAAATATTTATTATATCATTTAATTATTAATTATAATTTAATTAACATTTTAATTAAACTTATGATTAGTAATACTTTTATTATTAAAGGAAAATACTTATGATAAGTATTAAATTTGTTTTTGAGAAATTATTAAAAGACTTATAATAAATATTAAATAATTATTTAATTATTATAAGACTTAATTATTATTTAATTATGATTTAATTATTAAATACTTATGATTTAATAATTTTAATTAGAAACTTATGATATGATTAATAATTCATTATTAATTAATAATACTTATGATATGATTTAAAATTTATTATAAATTAATAATATTTATATTATGATTAATATTTAATTAATTAATTAAATACTTATGTTATGCTAATTATAACATTTCAACTTATATTAACTTTAATAATTCATTTTATTTAATTAAACTTATGTTAAGACATTATTATACACTTTTGACTTTAAATAACATTATAACCTATGTTATTATTATAACTTACACTTTTAAAATTAATGTTGACTATGTTTGACCAAGGTTGACTTTTGAGTTGACTTTCAGTTGACTTTGACTTTCAGTTGACTTCTGTTGACTTTCTAAATAAGGAAACTTTCCTAACTTCAAAACTTTCTAAAAATAGAACTTTCTAAATTTGGAAACTTTCCAAAAATAGAAACTTTCCAAAAATAGAAACTTTCCTAAAATAGAAAACTTTCCAAAAATGGAAACCTGCTAAAAATAGAAACTTTCTAAAAATAGAAAGTGTGTGTCCTTATGCTGTTCCAATCAAACCGATGCTTGCTGAGTAATGTTCTATGCCTACTTGCAACATGTACAATAGCTATCATACTATGACTTGGCCTAAGTTAGTTATTTATTTCGACCTGCTTTATTTATAGGTCGGCGTTGTGATCTTTCTTGATCACATTACTTTACTTACTGTTCGCTTGTTTGTGAGATTTCTTCAGTTGCTATTTAAGGTGAGTTATAGTCCCGTTTTTACATACTTTTCAAAGTATATTTTTGGGATGTGATTACATGCAGATTTTTATTTACGTTTAGACACAAGTAACAGTTAAATTTAATTATTCATTGTGAGTTGGACAAAAATATTCCCTAGTCTGGTAACTGTAATCATTGGTTTCTACCGGTGAACGCGAATCCTACGGATAGATCTATCGGGTTTGACAACCCCATTTCGAGCTAGTCGCGCTAGCAAATTTATAATCGGAATGTTTAGTACTTCGTAATTTGTTGTAGATACACTGTCCAAGTGTATATTTTTATTGTGTTTGGCAAGGGTAAATAAAGGGTTAAGTGGTTACCAGGTGGCTCATTGATAATGGAATAATGTTTAATGTTTTCTAACATTTTTTTAAATCTTGTGGTCTAAAGTTTACTTATTTATTTAAACCTATAATTCACTCAACCTTTGTGTTGACAGTTTACTTGCATGTTTTCACAGGTACTTGAGTTATTTGATGCTTCCGCTGTCGTTAGAAGAGTCTGCATGCATTTGGGCAGATTTTATGAAACTATTTATGAAACTTAAGTTTGCATTATATTTTGAATAATTTAAATTGTGGGTTTGTTGGCAATGTTTTGTGTCAACTTTTGGTTCATTACTATGGTTGGTTGATTTAAACTACTTATTTGGGTTTGTTTCCTTTTTGGGCAACATTTTGAAATAAAAGAATGCAACTTTGTTTATTTAATTCATTTAAGTCCGATCAAGCTGTGGGACCAACTGACGGATCCGTTAAGTGTTTTGACGGGGTCGTCTCATGTGGTATCAGAGCTCTGGTTGTAGGGAACTAGGCGGTCTTAATGTGGTCAACCCGTGGTTATTAGGGTGCATTAGAGTCTAGTCTACAGCCCGACCTTTTTGCTATAGCATTATTATGCATTTCATTTCGTATAAGTTATATTATTAGCTTTTATATCTTTTTGGTATGTGGTTTGCGGTTTTGCTGTTTGCAGATGTCGACTTCGAGCGATAACTCTGTTGCTGCTCCTGCTCCACCGTCTCCTGCTAGACGTCGTGCTAATCAACCAGAGATCGATGATCCTGTTCATTACTATTTTTCTACCATTACTCATATGAACCGGGCTTATAATGAGGTGACACGTATTAACGCCCTTAGTGATTGTTTGCGCACCTTGCCACATAATGAAGTTATGGACGAGATCCGTGCCGACATGGGTAACTTTATCACTTTCAAGCATAGGGTTGAGGATGCGAACCGCAAGCGTGATCGAGAAGTTAATGCTAAGTTTGAGGCTCTCGAGAGCACTGTTCGTGTGTTGAAGGAAGAGTTGGATGTTGTGAAAGGGAAGTTGCGTAAGTATGAGGATCCTGCTGAGACTCATGCTGGACCAGCTTATCACACCCGCTCTAAGCGAATGTGATGTGATTATTCATATTGATTATCTATTTCATCAGACTTAATGTCCTTTTTATACATACATTTTGGGTTATGTACGGCATTTTGCCGAGGATTTTATTAAGATTTTGTTATGGGATATTTTTCATTATGTATGGATGGTTATTTTTATGACATCTATTATCATTATCATGTTTTATTTCTGATGTTGTGGCTCTTGGCATGTTATGTTATGCGTAATATATGTTCATGTATGTTAGGTGCTATGTATGTTGTATGATGTTATCATAAAATATGTATGCATGTGATGGTTATTTCTATAACAATCATAACTGTCATGTTATTACTCATAGTGTTAGTTGACTAATATCTTAATGGTTAGTCTTTTCGTGTTTTGATCTATTCCTTTATGACACTAGTATTATTCTTGGTACTAACGGATGTGTTATTCTATTTTGAAGATCATGCCTCCAAGAGAGTCCACTGAAGCGCGTATGCAACGCCTGATCAATGAAGGAATTGCTGCTGCTATGGCAGCAAATGCTAATGTTAACGCCAATGTGAATAACAACGTGGGATGCTCCCACAAAACTTTTATGGCTGGTCGACCTCAAGAATTCAGTGGTACGGATGGACCAATAGGGCTTACTCGTTGGTTCGAGAAAATCGAATCTATTTTCAGGGTCAGTCGAGTCCGTGAAGAGGACAAAGTTAGTTTCGCTAGTTGCACTCTCAAGGATAGTGCCTTGACATGGTGGAACAATCTGGTTAGTAGTTTGGGAAGCGATGTAGCTTATGGTTTGGCCTGGAATGATTTTAAGGAAAGATTGATCACCCGCTATAGACCTCGGGGTGAGCTCAAGAAGCTAGAGATTGAGCTCAAGAATTTGAAAATTCATGGCACCGAGTTAGATGCCTATGAACGAAGGTTTTTCGAGTTAACTTTGCTGTGTCCTAGGGTTTATGCGGATGAGGACCGCAAAATTGAGGCTTACATTGATGGTTTGTCCGAGAAGATTGAACACGGGGTTGAGTCCAGTGAACCCCAGACTATTGAGGCAGCTATGTCTATGGCCCACAAACTTAATGACAAGGTGTTGAGAAGAAGCAAGACTACAGTTGTTGAAAGCAGTGAGGAGGTTGTCAAGAAGGCTGATAATGGGAAACGAAAGTGGGATAACAACCGCAATCAAAACCAAAATCAGCAGAAGAAACAGGATACCTCAGGTGCTAACAACAGAAATCAGCGTGTGTGCCCTCGTTGCTATAAAGTTCATGATGGTTACTGCACAGTTACTTGTAAGAGGTGCTCTAAGCAAGGGCACATTGCTAAAGATTGTACAGTGCTTTTGCCGGGGTCTGCTACTCCCGCGACTGGTGGTAATAATAATAATGTTGGTAATAGAGGTGGTAACGGTAACGGTAATGGGAAATCGAATAATGGAGGTAATCCAAGGGTTTGTTATGAGTGTGGGAAGCCGGGGCATTTCCGAGATGCTTGTCCCAACAAGAAGACTGCAGAGACTGCACGTGGCCGAGCGTTCAACATTAATGCTAAGGATGCGGAGGAAGATCCTAAGCTTGTTACTGGTACGTTCTCAGTCAACGATTTATCAGTTTATGTGTTATTTGATTCAGGGGCTGATTTAAGTTTCGTGTCGAGTAAATTAAGTCCGAGAATCAAAACGCCGTTAACTCTCTTAGACAATACTTATGTTGTTGAAGTAGCTAATGGTAAGGAACTTACTGCTAAGGCTGTACATCGTAAGTGTAACATTAATCTGGGTGGTAGGGATTTCGAGATAGATTTGATACCGATTGAACTTGGTAGTTTTGATGTTGTTATTGGTATGGATTGGTTGTCCGCGAACCGTGCCGAGATCGTCTGTTATGATAAGGCTATTCGTATTACTGATGTGATTGGAGAGCCACTGATGGTCTTTGGAGATAAGAAATGCACACAGTTAAACCTTATTAGCTGTATGAAAGTTCGTAAACATCTCCGCAAAGGCTGTCATGCTATCCTTGCTCATGTTGTTGATCCTAGTAAGGAAGTAAAGAACGTTGATGACGTTCATATTGTTAGGGATTTTCCCGAGGTGTTTCCCGATGACTTACCTGGCCTTCCGCCGCAACGCGCGGTAGAATTCCAAATTGATCTTGTTCCCGGCGCTGCTCCTGTAGCACGTGCTCCTTATCGTCTTGCGCCTTCTGAACTTCAAGAATTGTCAAGTCAACTCCGTGAGTTGTTAGACAAGGGTTTTATTCGTCCTAGTTCGTCCCCTTGGGGAGCTCCTGTTCTGTTTGTTAAGAAGAAGGATGGTTCTTTTCGTTTATGCATTGATTATCGTGAACTGAATAAGCTCACTGTTAAAAATCGTTATCCTCTTCCGAGAATTGATGATCTGTTCGATCAGCTTCAGGGTTCTTCTGTTTATTCAAAAATTGATCTTCGTTCTGGCTATCATCAGTTGCGTGTTAAAGAATCTGATGTTTCAAAAACTGCTTTTCGCACCCGTTACGGTCACTTTGAATTTCTTGTTATGCCGTTCGGATTGACAAATGCACCTGCTGTGTTCATGGACCTCATGAACCGTGTGTGTAGACCCTATCTGGACAAGTTCGTTATTGTTTTCATCGACGACATCTTTATCTATTCTAAGAGTGATGAAGAGCACGAAGAACATTTGAGGTTAGTGCTTGATTTGTTAAAGAAAGAAGAGTTGTACGCTAAGTTCTCTAAGTGTGCTTTTTGGTTAAGAGAAGTTCAGTTCCTTGGTCACATTGTTAGCAAACAAGGAATACAAGTTGATCCTGCTAAAATTGAGGCGATTGAAAAGTGGGAAACCCCGAAAACTCCTACTCAAATTCGTCAGTTCTTAGGATTGGCAGGTTACTATCGAAGGTTCATCCAGGATTTCTCTCGTATAGCGAAACCTCTGACTGGTTTAACACATAAAGGGAAAAAGTATGAGTGGAAGGATGAACAGGAGAATGCTTTTCAGATTTTGAAGAAGAAACTGACTACCGCTCCGATATTGTCTCTACCGGAGGGTAATGATGATTTTGTTGTTTATTGTGACGCTTCGCGTCAAGGCTTTGGTTGTGTTTTGATGCAACGAAATAAAGTTATTGCGTACGCATCACGTCAGTTGAAGATTCACGAGCAGAACTATACAACTCATGATTTAGAGTTGGGGGCCGTTGTTTTTGCACTTAAAATTTTGAGACATTATTTGTATGGGGTCAAGAGTACTGTGTACACAGATCACAAAAGTCTTCAACATATCCTCGATCAGAAACAGTTGAACATGAGACAACGAAGATGGATTGAGACGTTGAATGATTACGATTGTGACCTTTTGTATCACCCAGGTAAGGCCAATGTTGTGGCTGATGCATTGAGTTGTAAGGAAAGGACTGAACCTCGCAGGGTTAGGGCCTTGAATATGACAGTTAGATCAAACCTCGCAAGGCAGATTCTTGAGGCACAACAAGAAGCCTTAAAGGAAGAGAATTTTGTGAAAGAGAACGTAAGAGGTATGGCTAAGAAATTTGAGATTCGAGCAGATGGTACTATGTACTTTGTAGGACGTCTTTGGGTTCCGAAGTTTGGTGAACTGCGACAACTTGTTTTGGATGAGGCTCATAAGTCTAGGTACTCTATTTATCCTGGTTCAGGAAAGATGTATCATGATCTTAAGGAGCTGTATTGGTGGCCAAATTTGAAAGGTGATGTGGCTACGTATGTGGCTAAGTGTTTGACCTGTTCTAAGGTCAAGGCTGAACATCAAAAACCGTCCGGATTGTTGGTACAACCAGAAATTCCCGAGTGGAAGTGGGAAGGTATCACTATGGATTTTATCACTAAGTTACCAAGAGTTTCGGGTGGCTACGATGCGATTTGGGTGATTGTAGATCGACTCACTAAGTCGGCTCACTTTTTGCCAATTAGGGAAACCGATTCCATGGAGAAACTCACCCGTTTGTATTTGAAAGAGATTGTTTCGAGGCATGGTGTTCCCGTTTCTATAATTTCCGACAGAGATAGTCGATTTGTATCGAGATTTTGGCAATCGTTGCAAGAAGCCTTGGGCACTAGATTGGATATGAGCACCGCTTATCATCCTCAAACGGATGGTCAAAGTGAGAGGACCATTCAGACATTAGAAGATATGTTGCGAGCTTGTGTGATTGATTTTGGAAATGGGTGGGATAAGTATTTGCCGTTAGCTGAGTTTTCTTATAACAACAGCTACCACGCAAGTATTAAAGCCGCACCGTTTGAAGCTTTGTATGGTAGGAAATGTAGATCTCCTATTTGTTGGAATGAGGTTGGGGATGCTCAACTTACAGGTCCAGAGATTATTCACGAGACTACTGAGAAGATTGTTCAAATTAAAGAAAGGTTGAGAACTGCTAGAAGTCGGCAAAAGAGTTATGCCGACAAAGGAAGGAAAGATGTTGAATTTCAAGTTGGTGATCGTGTTATGTTAAAGGTTTCGCCTTGGAAGGGTGTTATTCGTTTTGGTAAAAGAGGGATGTTAAGTCCTCGTTTCGTGGGACCGTTTGAGATCATTGAAAGAGTTGGACCTGTGGCTTATTGTTTGAAGTTGCCACAAGAACTCAGTGCTGTTCACGATGTTTTCCATATTTCGAACTTAAAGAAGTGTTTGGCTGAATTTGATCAGACTATTCCTTTGGAGGAACTTCAAGTTGACAAGCAATTGCATTTTATTGAGGAGCCAGTTGAGATCATGGACCGAGAGGTTAAGACTCTTAAACAGAGCAGAATTCCTATTGTTCGGGTCTGATGGAACGCTAGACGCGGTCCCGAGTTCACTTGGGAGCGTGAAGACCAAATGAAGCAGAAGTATCCGCATTTGTTCTCAGATGCCGAGTCAACCCCTGCGCCTGCTTAAATTTCGGGACGAAATTTCCGTAACGGGGAGGTACTGTCACGACCCTACTTTTTCCGTTATCTTTTTCCGTTAATTATTTAACGACCGTTAACTGTTAGTGTGCCACGTCATTTCTATAACCTATATTATTATTTTTGTAATAATATATATATAATAATTATTATGTGTTATGTGAATATATGTATTCATATTTTAATTTATACGTTTCTACGTTCCGCGGATTTCCATCCGGCGAATCTTTTCGGTTTTTAAACCAACGGTCGAGCTTTCGGGATTTTTAAATCCTAAATATTTTAAATATGATATTTTATGATCATATTATTAGTAGGTGTATTTATATTTATTTTTCGTCGCGCGTTCGTTATCTTTCCGGATTTTTAATCGCGTAAGCGTGTTTTCGAGTTTCGGGCTTCGTTCGGGATTTCGGGCCACAAGGATTTCACCATTTAGCAAAATTGGGCCATGGGGCCCACCCCCATGACCCCCATTCGGCCGAAGTCCACCAAGGGAGGGAGTATACTCCCTTGATTTTTCTTTTTCCACTTCATTTTACAAAATCACAAAACCTAAATCTATTTTTGCTCTCTCCTCCTCCCTTCTCCTTTCTAGGCCGTCGCCACCACCACCTTACATCACCATCTTCACCACTTTTTATTGCTTGGATCATCAATTGGCTTGCATAATCGGATTCCTCTCGTCTTTCTCTACACATCCATATTCTTTGATTCTCGATTAGGGTATAAACCCTAACCCTAGAACTTTTCATATTTATTTATATTTCTTTATTTTGGGTTTATATTATTAGTATGATGTATATTAGTTGTTGTAATGTTGTTTGGATGCGTAGAATTACTCGTTTGCATATGTTTTCGGTTTGTAAATTTTGGACAGCAGTTTGATTCGTATATTATGACTTTGTAACTGATATGAATGTTAAAATAAAGTACATAAATGAGTTCCTCTCATCAAGACACTAATTTTAGACTCCGGATTCATGTCGTTTCGATTCCCGGAGCCCTAGATATGCTTAATTTGGTTTTTGTTAAAGATTGAAAGGTGTTCTTGGCATGAACAAGGTTGGGTCCGACTTTGTGACCATCCTTGGTGTCTTTAGGGTGTGTTATTTGGTTAGGACTGATGGTGGGACGAAATTTTATGTTCGGGTCACCTAAATCCGAGCCACGGTTCACCCGTTGTGCCCGAATTACTGTTTTGAGTAAATTGATTTCCCAAATGTTGTCATGGCTGATATCCACGACCTAGGGACTGTTCTTGGAGTGTTCTTGAGTTCATATTTATGTCGGGTGGTTTGATAAGGTGAAGTTGCATATGTGGCTTGTCCGAAACCGACACCCGGGGCTCAAGATACGACCCGACGAACTTTTAAACTTAAAACTTATGGTTCATGATTAAACTTATGTTAAAATTAATGGATTTCATTATTAATCAATTACTTATGATAAAAGAAGTAATTATTATTATTTAAAACTTATGATATAAATATTTATTATATCATTTAATTATTAATTATAATTTAATTAACATTTTAAATAAACTTATGATTAGTAATACTTTTATTATTAAAGGAAAATACTTATGATAAGTATTAAATTTGTTTTTGAGAAATTATTAAAAGACTTATAATAAATATTAAATAATTATTTAATTATTATAAGACTTAATTATTATTTAATTATGATTTAATTATTAAATACTTATGATTTAATAATTTTAATTAGAAACTTATGATATGATTAATAATTCATTATTAATTAATAATACTTATGATATGATTTAAAATTTATTATAAATTAATAATATTTATATTATGATTAATATTTAATTAATTAATTAAATACTTATGTTATGCTAATTATAACATTTCAACTTATATTAACTTTAATAATTCATTTTATTTAATTAAACTTATGTTAAGACATTATTATACACTTTTGACTTTAAATAACATTATAACCTATGTTATTATTATAACTTACACTTTTAAAATTAATGTTGACTATGTTTGACCAAGGTTGACTTTTGAGTTGACTTTCGGTTGACTTTGACTTTCAGTTGACTTCTGTTGACTTTCTAAATAAGGAAACTTTCCTAACTTCAAAACTTTCTAAAAATAGAACTTTCTAAATTTGGAAACTTTCCAAAAATAGAAACTTTCCAAAAATAGAAACTTTCCAAAAATAGAAACTTTCCTAAAATAGAAAACTTTCCAAAAATGGAAACCTGCTAAAAATAGAAACTTTCTAAAAATAGAAAGTGTGTGTCCTTATGCTGTTCCAATCAAACCGATGCTTGCTGAGTAATGTTCTATGCCTACTTGCAACATGTACAATAGCTATCATACTAAGACTTGGCCTAAGTTAGTTATTTATTTCGACCTGCTTTATTTATAGGTCGGCGTTGTGATCTTTCTTGATCACATTACTTTACTTGCTGTTCGCTTGTTTGTGAGATTTCTTCAGTTGCTATTTAAGGTGAGTTATAGTCCCGTTTTTACATACTTTTCAAAGTATATTTTTGGGATGTGATTACATGCAGATTTTTATTTACGTTTAGACACAAGTAACAGTTAAATTTAATTATTCATTGTGAGTTGGACAAAAATATTCCCTAGTCTGGTAACTGTAATCATTGGTTTCTACCGGTGAACGCGAATCCTACGGATAGATCTATCGGGTTTGACAACCCCATTTCGAGCTAGTCGCGCTAGCAATTTATAATCGGAATGTTTAGTACTTCGTAATTTGTTGTAGATACACTGTCCAAGTGTATATTTTTATTGTGTTTGGCAAGGGTAAATAAAGGGTTAAGTGGTTACCAGGTGGCTCATTGATAATGGAATAATGTTTAATGTTTTCTAACATTTTTTTAAATCTTGTGGTCTAAAGTTTACTTATTTA
Organism: Rutidosis leptorrhynchoides; assembly: GCF_046630445.1. Taxonomy (NCBI): domain Eukaryota; kingdom Viridiplantae; phylum Streptophyta; class Magnoliopsida; order Asterales; family Asteraceae; genus Rutidosis; species Rutidosis leptorrhynchoides. Next base: position 106,409,909 of record NC_092343.1, read on the forward strand.
TTTAAACCTATAATTCACTCAACCTTTGTGTTGACAGTTTACTTGCATGTTTTCACAGGTACTTGAGTTATTTGATGCTTCCGCTGTCGTTAGAAGAGTCTGCATGCATTTGGGCAGATTTTATGAAACTATTTATGAAACTTAAGTTTGCATTCTATTTTGAATAATTTAAATTGTGGGTTTGTTGGCAATGTTTTGTGTCAACTTTTGGTTCATTACTATGGTTGGTTGATTTAAACTACTTATTTGGGTTTGTTTCCTTTTTGGGCAATATTTTGAAATAAAAGAATGCAACTTTGTTTATTTAATTCATTTAAGTCCGATCAAGCTGTGGGACCAACTGACGGATCCGTTAAGTGTTTTCACGGGGTCGTCTCAGCGTCCAGCTCAGAAAGGTGGGACGGCGTCCAAGGTTTGGGACGGCGTCTAGCTCAACACAACTGAGACGGCGTCCAAGCAATTGGGACGGCGTCCTAACGAACTGCCAGGGACAGATCACTGGTCCAACTCACGTTAGCGGAAAACCCGCTTCCCGACACTTTTAAACGAAAACCTTTTTACCACAAGTCAATATAAGTGAAACTAAGAGATTTTCATCATCAAATCAAGTTTTACATCAACGGGCCCACATCGCCCATTTTACGAGTTTCGTTCAAAAATAAAAGTTTCGGCCAAATACAAGTTTAAGTTCCAAACGACACGAGAGCATGGTGTTTGGGGTTAAACCACCCAATCTCGGTCGAACTCCAAAAGCTAACACCCAAAAGCATCCCCTATCAAAACATGCGGGAGACCACTTATCCAATTGAACGCTCTTACCCTTGTCAACGCCCGAGCGTATAAAAAGGTAAACAACGAGAGGGTAAGCAAAGCTTAGTGAATGCAATAATTATACATATATAATATACCTACTTGTATTCACTTACACACCGCATAATCGCTAGTAATAACAATTAGCATACAACTCCAAGTAAACTAAAATACCTCCAAATAACGCAACTAGCAACATCAATCTCATAAGCTCCACAAAATATAATATGATACATCACGACATACACATAAACAACTATATGGTTAACCATAAACGCGTCATGATGCTACCGGCTCCGTGGTTCACACCATACGCAATGCTATGATGCTACCTGCTCCGTGGTTCACGTCACTAAGCATTTGAGTCATACTCTTTTATAGTGCTACCGGCTCCGTGGTTCACACTTTGGTGCTACTGGCTCTGTGGTTCACACCTCATTTTATAGTGCTACCGGCTCCGTGGTTCACACTTTGATGCTACTGGCTCCATGGTTCACATCTCAAAACATGCACTATGATGCTACCGGCTCCGTGGTTCACATCTCAAAACATGCACTATGATGCTACCGGCTCCGTGGTTCACATCTCAAAACATGCACTATGATACTACCGGTTCACATCTTAGTACATTCACACACACACACTATGGCATTCCCGGCTCCATGGGTCATACCATAACATACAAATAAATATACCATATACATACATGTATAATTACTCCACTCACCTTAGAGTCTTTTTGCGAACGCTAACCGAGCTTGCGACTTCAATGTAACGTACCTATTACATTTTAGCACCTAATCAAATCACCACATAAGTTGGTCAACCAACTCACTCAACATTTTAGAGTCCTTTGACCCAAGTTGCAATTCCGACCCATTTTACACCCTTAACCTTAATAGTGGGTTAACTTCACCCAAAACCCCAACTCTAGCCAATTAAGGTCTTAACACACTTTTAACCACAAAGTTAACTCATTTTCATACATGCAAGACAACCTAGGTCATCAAAGACCCATTTGACCCATTTCAAGGTCAACACACCCATTTGGGTCACCCACAACCCAAATCACACCCACTAACATTAACTATAAGTGTACTAGTAATTACTTAGGTCTTTAAGACCCATTTACACCATTTACCCTTTCAAAACCCTAGGTTAGTCACCATTTGGGTCTTCATGGCCCAAACTTACCCAAAACCTCCAAATCACTCACACATGGGTTTTATATACAACCTTAACCCAAACCCTAACCCTTAAACATATTAACTAGAGAAATCAAGTTTAGGGCTTACCACTACAATCAAAACGAAGCTAACGAGGAGATGAACAACTTTACTGCTCGAGCTAAAACCCAAAATAAGCTTCTTCTTCTCCGATTTGAGCTTTCTCACACTTGAATCACACTCTCTCACTAGGATTTAAGTGGGTGAAGTTTGGTGGTTAGAAATGGAGTAATAAGGCTCAACCAAACTGATCTAGGGCCTTTAATTCGTCCACCAAGTGAAATTACCAATTTACCCACCTAAAATATTTAAAAACCCAATTCTGGCTCGACAGATCATCTAGACGGCGTCCAGATTTCTGGACGGCGTCCAGGCCTTCAGAATGGGACGGCGTCCCAGTTGTTTGGACGGCGTCCAAACCAAAAAGAAAATAGGATCTTACACTTCCCCCCACTTCTCCCAAAAAAGTGTTTCCCTCTTGATTATGACCCTTATATATATATATATATATATATATATATATATATATATATATATATATATATATATATATATATATATATGTGTGTGTGTGTGTGTGTGTGTGTGTGTGTGTGTGTGTGTGTATGTGTGTGTGTGTGCACGCACGCGCAATATATGTGTGTGTGCGCGCATGTGCTCAAGCACGCGACGAAGATTTCTACCGGGAGTGTGTCGAAGACTTCTAGCGGAAAAAATGCTGCTAATACCTTTTAGCAGCAAATTTTCTAGTCAATTGGGGCGCTTTTTATGCCTCTAATTCCTCTATTTTCTGTAGTGAGCATTAAATGTCAGATGTGTGAAAGATATAAAAAAAGGATTAGTTCAGGAAGGCGCGTCGCGACCCTATCTGGTGCGACGCGACCTAGTGCATAAGCAAGAGACAAGTCGAAGAAAACCTTCTGTTTCGAGTTTGTACGTGTAGGAGCGACGCGTCCCCATCTGGGCGCGTCGTGGAATCTGTGACGGGAAGGAAACTTCCAGAATTTATTTTACTTGCTCCTTAAGTTGTTGTATGCCTATAAATACATCTTATTGTAACCCTAAACCATATGTACGAAAAATATCAATAAAATCACTCTAGTTGCTGTGGACTAATGAAATCACATTGATTGCATATAACCACGTAATTCTTGTGTCGTTTTCTTTACTTTTCTTTATTATCGTTCGTTTGTTGTTTGTGGGATCACCAAATCTGAATTGGTGATTGTTGTTTGGCTCCATAAATTCCTAACAACTGGTATCTAGAGCACAAGGTTCGATTAAAGGGCACGATGGCAGACGAAGGAAAGTTTGAATTGATCGGTTCGATGAGGAGGATTTCGGGTTTTGGAAGATGCAAATAGAGGATTGTTTGTATCAGAAAAAACTGCACTTACCTTTAAAAAAGGAAAAACCTGATGATGTTAAACACGAAGATTGGATCTACTAGATCGCCAAGCTTTGGAGGCGGTTAGGATGTCTCTTGCAAAAAACGTTGCTTACAACGTTATTAACGAGAAGACTACGTTTGGGTGCATTAAAGCAGTTACAAACATGTATGAGAAACCTAATGCTGCCAATAAGGTTTTTCTCATGCGTCAATTGTTCAACCAAAAGATGAAGGAGGGTGCTAGTGCTACGGATCATATCAATGATTTTAACAATCTCATCTCAAGACTTGATTAAGTGGAGATTGTATTTGATGATGAACTTCAGGCACTGATCTTGCTTTCGTCTTTGCCTGAAAGTTGGTCAGGTACCGTACGACAGTTAGTAGTTCTACGGGAACTTCTAAACTCAAATTTGAGGGGATTCGGGATTTGATTCATGGAGAAGATACTCATAGGAGGAATTCCGGGGAATCGTCAGGGTCGCTCTTAAATACTGACAACAGGGGCAGGAAGAACGATAAGGTTACGAAGAAGGGTAAGAAATTCAAGAAGGGTCACTTTAGCACTCAATGTAAGAATCAGAAAGCGGATAACGCTAGGGTGAACTTTACTTCCGGAGATACGGATGAAGCTTTGGTGTGTTGTGTTGAAAATTCGTTTAAAGCTTGGATCATGGATTCGGGTGCATCATTCCACGCTAATCCCAGTAAGGAGATGATGAAGAATTTTAAACCGTATCAGGGGAAAGTAAGATTGACGGATGACAAGCGCTTAGACATAAGAGGCATAGGAAACGTGATATTAAAGACATCCCAAGGATCCGATTGGACGTTGAAAGATGTGAGGTACATTCCGAATTTAAAATGGAAGCTTATCTCAGTTGGTTAATTGGATGAAGAAGGCAATCACACTACCTTTGGTGATCGCAAGTGGCAAGTTGTAATAACCAGCCTTTTTCCGTTAATTTATTTTAACACCCGTCTTTTTTTAAATAATATCTCTCGTTATCTAATTCGTATCTTCTGTTAATTAGCGTTTTTAATATTCCCGTTATTTAATTATAACATCTCTCGTTTATTCTAGCGTATTTAGAATAATTCGTTTGGTTAATTCACGCACCCGATTTTAAACTCGAGGGACTAAAGTTTCCAAGGGACCAAACTAGTTGACTAGGTCAACTAGTCAAGCCCCATCCTCCTCCACTCATTTTTCACCTCCCCATTTTGATACTTCCACCTTTTTCTCTCAACTCTCAACAACAAATATTCACCATCTAAATCCAATCTAGGAAGCTCATCACAAAACAAAATACATATTTGTGATCCTTGCATCATCCTCTTCAATTTGGTACCAATTTCATAGCTTGAGGTAAGCTTTTCAAAATCTCTAACTTTCATAAATTAGACCTTTAAACTTAATAGTGTGTTAATTAGTGTTTATGGCTCATTGTGATGTCGTGTATGTAATTTGTATGCTCGATCTTGTTATTTTGAGTAACTAGCATGAACTTGAAAAAGGGTTTGTTTAATCTTTGGATTTTGGTTGATTAAATGTTGTTAGATGTTAAACCTTATGTGTTAAAAGTGTTACTAGCATCATTAGCTTCGATTTAGTATGTTGGATGACATGAAAATCTCACATTAACATGATTATTGATTTTGTGATTCATGGTTAGGGTTTGATAACATTCAAAATGAATTTTTGATGCCTTGAATGCTATGGGACATTTTGGTAAGTGTTTAGTTGTATTGTATGTTTAATTACCTACGAAACGGCACATCGTATATGTAAATTGAGTTCCCGAATCATGAAATGCATTTTATGAACTTGAAACTTTAAATGATGAACTTTTAATGATTATTCGACGAGTATTTTGTTGTGGTAAATGATGAATTTAATTGATGATATGTGTTTAGTTGTATTCCTTGTCAAAATACCTTTCCAACGATATAAGATACGTGTTTTGAGTGTTCTCGGTTCATAAATTGCGTTTAAAATTGTTTTGGTTCGAGACTTGTGAAATTTCAGCATTTCAGCAGCCCAGGTGTTGGACGCCGTCCCAAACCTTGGACGTCGTCCTCTTCTTCATTGTTGGACGCCGTCCAGCCATTCTGGACGCCGTCCAGATGAACTGCCAAGAGCTGTCCAAATTTGTCAATTTTCGTTTAATTTCAACTATGCTACGTACCTCCGATTAACATGCAACTTGTTCTAACATGCTCATATATGATTTTGTAACTTATAAAAATTGTCCGAGACCCGACCCAAAAATGTTGACTTTTTCGTTGACTTTGACTTGACCAAAGTTGACTTTTATTCAAACTTAACCTATACTTTGTTTAATCGTTATAACCTCTCTCATGTACTTGTTTCTTGCATGAAACTTGACAACTTGATTCACATGCTATATAATCGAGTCGTAACGAGCCATAGGACTAATTGAACACATTTCGCCCGACCTTGTTTCGTAACCGGCAATTGATATAACTTACTTGTTTAGGTCAAGACTAAACAACTTTCATGCACATGTTTACTTTGTGAAGTACATTTATACTCGTGTACTCAAGGTGAGATCATAGTCCCATATTTTCAACAACTTTTATACTTTTAAATCATGGGATGAGAAACATGTACGGTTTATACTTTTATACTTTGAACACAAGTACGAAAACAAACATTCCACGTACGAGTTAGAACAAAAATCCTTAAGTCCAATTATCATCAGTTACACTTGCAGGGTGTAAGTGTAAGCGTGAACTTATGTTGTGTGGTTATACGGGTTTGACGAACCCTCATTCGGACGGCTCGCTACCGTTAGCGGATAAAATATATTTTCGGGTATAGTGTAGGTTCTAACACTATGATTCAGAGGTACCATTCAGTTAAGCCTTGATAATTGGGTGCTCGACAAACAAACAACATCTTTGGAATGCAACGATTTGGATAATCAACTTCATACTAAATCTTTTGGTTCAAAAAACATATGTTTACAAATACACCTATGATTTCAGCAACGTTTTTCGTTGACAGTTTTCTATATGTTTCTCAGGTTCTTGATTGGCTACTTGATACATGCTTCCGCACACTTTGATTACTTGCTTGGGGTCAAGCATACATGCATACGCAAGTGATAGCACCTTTGGATTCAAACTTAATGTTTACATGCATACGCTATTGATAGCATTCGTGATTTTTCAACTAATATTATGTCGCAAGTTATTTCAATTATACTTATTAACTTTTGTAAACTTATACTTGTTGTCGAATCGTTTGGTAAACTAAACTTTGCAAGTCATACACGTTTCAAATGAATGCGACATAATTTTGGTCAAACGCGTCTCATTTAGGGACTATGACCACGTAACAGGACCTAAGTTGACGGCGCCGTAAATGGCGATTTTGTGGGGTCGTCACAGTTGGTATTAGAGGGTTGGTTATAGGGATCTAGGTTATGCATTAGTGTGTCTGACAGAGTCGTTAGGACGCATTAGTGAATCTAGACTACAACCGGATAGTTAATCATTGCATTCTAACTTGCATTTGCTATAGATAGCAGTTACTTGACTACTTGTGCATTTATACTTGAATATTTCTTAGGCGAACATCTTAATGGTACCAAATTTTTATTATACGAACTCGTACTATGCCACTTTCGGGTAACACTCGTAAACTTAAGATTCATACACGTAAGGATGACGACGACTTCATTAGTTATACGAGTTCGGGAACTCTGTCTCCCATGTTGTTATTCACCACTATTAGCTTACTATCCACAAGTGCTGTAAAGTTTCCACCACTATGGCAATCATTAAACACTACCTATGTTACACCGGTGTCCTTCACTATCTACCACTTCTTGTTACTACCACCACTACTCTAGGTGAGTATCGTCATCACTACTTATCACTACGGTTGCGTACTACTCGTTATCATAATTCGTAACTCCTTTCGTACCTAAAGACATTATTGTTTGACTTGAACCGCATTGACGTGAACAACCAGTTATATACTTCCCTCGGGAAACGTATCTTCAAAGTTGCACTAATTATTTCGATTAAATACGAGTCACGTTAGAGATGCCCTTACACTTTGTTCATTTTAAATCTTCACGATTACACGAACTCAATTCTATGGAGTGATGTGGCAATGGAGGTATGAGTTAGTGTAATATAACGACACTCGATCAATGTGGTTATATTATGGTAAGTCATATCAAAGTTCTAATGACTCGTGATGGTGATTGGACTCGATCAACCTAGTCACCACCATGTGCCATGTACATGACTTTATTTTTCCTTGTTGCCATCCGAAAACTCTGAGAATATTGATAACAACCATACCAAGGACACACCTTTGATTATCGCCAAATCATATTGATGCTTCTGAATAAATGACCAATTCTTTCAACTTCAAAACATATGTTATACGTGTATATTATATCGTTTTCGCACAGTTTTATCGACAAACTACAAAATGCTTGATATGCTCGCATCGAGGCGAAAATTTCTCTCACATTACACTCGTACTTTCGTATAAGGAAATCTTTTACCTAAATTCTCAAAGGAGAGAGAGACTCTTCACATTATACTAGTATTCGCCACGAGGGTGAATAGTCCTAACGAACGTTTTTAGAAACCGATAAATCTTCCGCGACGCGAATTTTCTGAGAAACGAAAACTTGTTCAAATATATCTTAAATAAATGTACCTCGTTTCGAATCGAGATGCTCGCTTCACTTCTAAATTTTGGAGTGCCTTACAAGAAGCCTTGGGGACACGTTTAAACATGAGTGTCGCGTACCATCCACAAACCGACAGACCAAGCAAACGTACGATTCATACCTTGGAAGACGTATTACGAACTTGTATTGTTGCCTTTAGCCGACTCCTCATACAATGATAGTTATCATTCGAGTATTAACGCCGCACCTTTCGAATTTTTATATGGTCGCAAATGTTGTTCTCCTAATTGTTGGGCCGAAGTAGGTGACAAGCAAATCGCCGGACCAGAACTCATTCATGAAATAACCGTTAAGATCGTTCAAATCCAAGAAAGGCTCAAGACGGCCCGTAGTCGTCAAAAGAGCTATGCCGATGTTAGACGTAAACCTCTCAAATTCCAAGTGAGTGACCGTGTAATGTTAAAAGTCACACCTTGAAAAGGTGTGATCCGTTTCGGGGAAACGTGAAAAGCTAAATCCGTGATATTTTGATCCTTTGGAAATCCTGGAGCGTATTGGACCCGTTGCTTACCGTTTCGAACTCCCAACTCAATCGAATTCCGTTCATCCTACATTCCATTTATCAAACTTTAAGAAGTGTCTTTTCGAACAAAAACTTGTTCTTCCTTTCGATGAGCTTACTATCGATGACAAACTACACTTCATAGGAGAACCGGTTGAAATTATGGATCGTGAAACCAAACCTTAAAACAATGTAAAATCCCGATTGTCAAGTTCATTGGAATGCCAAAGGAGGTACCTTCACTTATTCATAGAATTGGAAACGCAAGGTCTCGAGGAAGAAACATCGACTACTACTTCCAACTAAATTTCGGGACGAAATTTCTTTTAAGGTGTAGGTAATGTCATAACCCGCCTTTTTTCGTTAATTTATTTTAACACCCGTCTTTTTTTTAAATAATATCTCTCGTTGTCTAAATTCGTATCTTCTGTTAATTAGCGTTTTTAATATTCCCATTATTTAATTATAACATCTCTCATTTATTCTAGCGTATTTAGAATAATTCGTTTGGTTAATTCACGCACCCGCTTTTAAACTCGAGGGACTAAAGTTGCCAAGGGACCAAACTAGTTGACTAGGTCAACTAGTCAAGCCCCATCTTCCTCCACTCATTTTTCACCTCCCCATTTTCTTACTTCCTCCTTTTTCTCTCAACTCTCAATAATAAAGATTCATCATCTAAATCCAATCTAGGAAGCTCATCACAAAACAAACTACATATTTGTGATCCTTGTATCATCCTCTTCAATTTGGTACCAATTTCATAGCTTGGGGTAAGCTTTTCAAAATCTCTAACTTTCGTAAATTAGACCTTCAAACTTAATAGTGTGTTAATTAGTGTCTATGGCTCATTGTGATGTCGTGTATGTAATTTGTATGCTCGATCTTCTTATTTTGAGTAACTAGCATGAACTTGAAAAAGGGTTTATTTAATATTGGATTTTAGTTGATTAAATGTTGTTAGATGTTAAACCTTATATGTTAAAAGTGTTACTAGCATCATTAGTTTTGATTTGGTATGTTGGATGACATGAAAATCTCACATTAACATGATTATTGATTTTGTGATTCTTGGTTAGGGTTTGATAGCATTCAAAATGAACTTTTGATGCCTTGAATGCTATGAGACATTATTGGTAAGTGTTTAGTTGTATTGTATGTTTTATTACCAACGAAACGGCACATCGTATATGTAAATTGGGTTCCTGAATCATGAAATGCATTTTATGAACTTGAAACTTTAAATGATGAACTTTTAACGATTATTCGACGAGGATTTTATTGTGGTAAATGATGAATTTGATTGATGATATGTGTTTATTTGTATTCCTTGTCAAAATACCTTTTCAACAATATAAGATACGTGTTTTGAGTATTCTCGGTTCATAAATTGTGTTTAAAAGTGTTTTGGTTCAAGACGTGAAATTTCAGCATTTCAGTAGCCCAGGTGTTTTGGACGCCGTCCCAAACCTTGGACACCATCCTCTTCTTCATTGTTGGACGCCGTCCAGCCATTCTGGATGCCGTCCAGATGAACTGCCAAGGGCTGTCCAAATTTGTCAATTTTCATTTAATTCCAACTATGCTACGCATAGGGATGGCAATGGATAGGATATGGATCGGGTGAGGCCGTATCCATATCCATATCCATATCCATATCCATTTATTTTTTTTACTTTTCATCCGGCCATATCAATATCCGTCGGGTGAAGCGGGTTAATGGATAATTATCCATATCCGTTTAAATTTATTTTATTTTTAACAATTATAAGTGGTGGTTCAAAATATACGATCAAAAGTAATATTTTTAATAGTTTATGCGACCGAAAATCACATTTTACTAATCTATATAACAAATATTCAATAGATAACCTATTAAACGTGTAAAGATATCGACATGTAAGTTGCTTACTTTTAGTTACATGGAATCACATTTGAACCACCAAAGTACGATAAATACATTTGATTATTTAAACAAAACAAAATATAAGAAGAAAGTTATATTTTTTAGAAAAAATATAAAGAAAGATGAATATGAATATAATTAATGAAATATCACTACATAATTGATACTAATTTGAGTGATAAATTTATATATTTAGTTATTTCGGGTGAAAGCGGGTTCATCCATGGATTAAATTTTTTCATCCATATCCATTTAGATCGTCCATATCCACGAATAATCGGGTAGATCGGATGGATATCCACTTGATCGGGTATCCATTGCCATCCCTAGCTACGCACCTCCGATTAACATGCAACTTGTTCTAACATGCTCATATATGATTATGTAACTTAGAAAAATTGTCTGAGACCGACCCGAACGTGTTGACTTTGACTTGACCAAAGTTGACTTTTATTCAAACTTAATCAATACTTTGTTTAATCGTTATAACCTCTCTTATGTACTTGTATCTTGCATGAAACTTGACAACTTGATTCACATGCTATATAATCGAGTCGTAACGAGCCATAGGACTAATTGAACACATTTCGCCCGACCTTGTGTCGTAACCGGCAATTGATATAACTTACTTGTTTAGTTCAAGACTAAATAACTTTCATGCACACGTTTACTTTGTGAAGTACCTTTATACTCGTGCACTCAAGGTGAGATCATAGTCCCATCTTTTCAACAACTTTTATACTTTTAAATCATGGGATGAGAAACATATACGGTTTATACTTTTATACTTTGAACACAAGTACGAAAACAAACATTCCACGTACGAGTTAGAACAAAAATCCTCAAGTCCAATTATCATTAGTTACACTTGCAGGGTGTAAGTGTAAGAGTGAACTTATGTTGTGTGGCCATACGGGTTTGACGAATCCTCATTCGGACGGTTCACTACCGTTAGCTGATGAAATATATTTTCGGGTATAGTGTAGGTTCTAACACTATGATTCAGAGGAACCATTCAGTTAAGTCTTGATAATTGGGTGCTCGACAAACAAACAAAATCTTTGGAATGCAACGATTTGGATAATCAACTTCATACTAAATCTTGTGGTTCAAAAACATACGTTTACAAATACACCTATGATTTCACCAACGTTTTTCGTTGACAGTTTTCTATATGTTTCTCAGATTCTTGATTGGCTACTTGATACATGCTTCCGCACACTTTGATTACTTGCTTAGGGTCAAGCATACATGCATACGCTAGTGATAGCACCTTTGGATTCAAACTTAATGTTTACATGCATACGCTATTGATAGCATTCGTGATTTTTCAACTAATATTATGTCGCAAGTTATTTCAATTATACTTATTAACTTTTGTAAACTTATACTTGTTGTCGAACCATTTGGTAAACTAAACTTTGCAAGTCATACACGTTTCAAATGAATGCGACATAATTTTGGTCAAACGCATCTCATTTAGGGACTATGACCACGTAACGAGACCTAAGTTGATGGCGCCACCAATGGCGATTTTGTGGGGTCGTCACACAAGTTAAAAGGGATTGTCGTATTGTGGCATCAGGATATAAAATGAGAACTTTATAAATGGTCGAGGTATTCGATGATGATGATGATGAGGTTAATGTGACGAGTAATGTAGGGGCCGATTCTACTATATAGCACCGTCATTTAAGGCATATGAATGAGAAAGGGATGAAGTTTCTAGTTTCTAATGGGAAGATTCCAGATTTAAAGAAGGTGAATATCGGGTTTTGCGAACCATGTATCTTGGGGAAGCCAAAGAAGGAGAAGCTTGAACTTGTTCATTCCGATGTCTATGGACCTACAACGGCCAAGTCACATGGTGGCTCTCGCTACTATGTCACCTTCATTGGTGACTTCACAAGGAAGGTATAGGTTTATTTTCTTAAAGTTAAATCTGATTTATTTGCTACCTTTAAAGTGTGAAGAGCTGCTGTTGAAAATGAGACTAACTTGAAAGTTAAGTGCTTGATATCTGACAATGGCGGAGAATACAGCAGCAAAGATTTTAAAGACTATTGTGCAGCACATGGTATTCGTATGTTGAAAACAGTTATAGAAACACCACAGCATAATGGGTTGCCGAACGCATGAACCGGACGCTCAATGAGCGGGCTAGAAGTATGTGGTTACATGCGGGTCTACCAAAGATGTTTTGGGCAGATTCCGTGAACACGACGGTTTATTTGATTAATAGGAGATCCTAGACACCGTTAGAGTTTCGAATTCTTAAAGAAGAATGGACCGATAATAGGTGAGTTTGGCTCACTTATGGGTTTTCGATTGTAATGTGTATGTGAAGATCAACGACATTGACAAAGACAAGCTTGATCCAAAATCAAGAAGATGTACATTTATCGGGTATGGTTTGGATGACATGGGTTATAGGTGTTGGGACAATGAGCCAAGAAAGGTGATTCGTAGTCGAGATGTTATCTTTGATGAAAACTCATTGTATGGCACTAAGGTAACAGTTAATTCCAATAATGATCCGATTATGTTTGATGATTTTGCTGATATGAATACAGGTTCCAGTGGGAGTTCGGAAACTATTGAATTACAAATTAACGATGAGGATCAAAACGATGGGGCTGATTTGGAGAGTGGTGAAAGCTCTGAAAGTAATGGGAGCTCTAATGGTGGAGAAAGTGGCGATGTAACTCAATCACCACAACCCGTTACACCACCATTGAGACGCTCAAGTAGAATGCCCAAACCTAAGGTTAGGTTTTCTCCATCGGCAAACTATTTACTCTATACCGAAAATGGTGAACCCGAGAGTTATTTTGAAGCAAGACATTCTAAAGAATCCATACAATGGGAGCTTACTATGAAAGAAGAAATGCGATCACTAATAAAGAACAAGATATGGTCACTAGTGAAATTACCTCCAAATAAAAAGGTGTTGCACAATAAATAGGTCTTTCGGGTCAAAGATGAGTTAGATGGAAAAAATGGTACAAGGCTCGGTTGGTAGTTAAAGGATTTCAATAAATGGAGGGGGTCGATGTTAAAGAGAGATTCTCGCTGGTTGTGAAGATGACTACTATTCGGTTAGTTTTGAGTATTGTTGCTGCTGATGACTTACATCTAGAACAGTTAGATGTTAAGACCGCATTTTTACATGGGGATCTTAATGAAGAGATTCACAAGATGCAACCAATGGCTTCGAGGTAGTTGGTAAAGAGAAGTGGGTTTGTAAATTAAAGAAAAGTCTGTATGGGTTGAAACAAGCACCTCGGCAATGGTACTTGAAGTTCGATGACTTTATGAATAGGAAAGGGTTCATGAGAAGCAATTCGGATCATTGTTGTTACTTGAAGAAATTCAAGTCTTCCTATGTTATATTGTTACTATATGTTGATGATATGTTGATTGCAGGATCGGACATGTCGAAAATTAATAAGTTGAAGAGATAGCTATCTCTTGAGTTCGAAATGAAAGATTTGGGTGCTGCTGAACAGATACTCGGGATGAGTATTACAAGGAATCGAGTTGAAGGTACTTTAATTTTGTCTCAAACCATGTATATTGAGAAAGTGTTAGAGCGGTTCAACATGGAAGACTCAAAGGCACGATCCTTACCTTTAGACGGTACTTTGAAGTTATCGAATAGTTAATCACCTACAACGGATAAAGAGAAAGAGTTAATGGCTCAAGTCCCTTATGCATATGCAGTTGGAAGTATTATGTATGATATGGTATGTACAAGACCCGACATAGCTCATGCAGTGGGAGTTGTGAGCCGGTTTATGTCAAATCCAGGTATTGAGCATTGGGAAGGAATAAAGTGGCTTTTGCGCTACTTAAGAGGTACTTCTAAAATGGGGTTACAATTCACTAAAGGTGATTCCATTTTAAGAGGGTACGTTGATGCTGATTTGGGTGGATGTGATGATTCAGGGAAAAGCACTACCGGTTATGTTTTCACGGTTGGGAAGACTGCGGTTAGTTGGTTGTCTAGACTCCAAAGATGTGTTGCATTATCAACAACGGAGGCTGAATATATGGCCTCCGCTAAAGCAAGAAAAGAACTAGTTTGGTTGAAGAATTTTATAATGGACTTAAGGCGAGTTGAAAAAAATTAGATCCTTTACTATGATAATCAAAGTGCTATCCATTTAGGGAAGAACCTGGTGTTTCATGGTCGTACGAAACACATAAAGCTAAGGTATCATAAAATTCGCGAACTCATCGAAGATGGTACTTTAGTTGTTATAAAAATTCCTGGTACTGAGAATCCTGCTGATATGTGTACCAAGGAGGTTACGATCGGGAAGTTGAAGTTTTGCATAACTTCAACTGGTCTTCTTGCTAACTGAAAATAGAAGACGTCGACTAGAGTGATAAAGGGTTATTAGTGTTAGATTTTGACAAGTAGTGTTGAAGACCTTGTATCAAAAGTCTGCTCTTCCTGCGATGTTGAGTTTGCGTGTCCCATGTTTGATTGGCGGTATAAAGAAGGTGGTTCGACGTTCGTGGTTGTAATGGTTGGCGTTGGGTTATTGTTTTGACTATATTCAAGTGGGAAATTGTCAGATGTGTGAAGGATATCAAAACAAAAGGAGAAGTTCGGGTACAGATAGAGGCGCGCCGCAGCCCTACCTAGCGCATCGCGGCCCTACCAGGCGTGACGCGGCCTAGTGCATAAACAAGAGACAAGTCGAAGAAAACCTTCTGTTTTGAGTTTGTAGGTGGAGGCGCGACGCAGCCCCATCTGGGTGCGCCGCAGGTTGTCTGACAAGAAGAAAACTTCCAGAATTTATTCTACTTTCTCCTTAAGTTGTTGTATACTTATAAATACATCTTATTGTAACCCTATACCGTATGTACGAAAAATATCAATAAAATCACTCTAGTTGGCCGTGGACTAAAGCGATCACACCGATTACGTATAACCACGTAATTCTTGTGTTGTTTTCTTTACTTTTCTATATTATCGTTCGTTTGTTGTTTGTGGGATCACGAAATCTGAATTGGTGATTATTGTTTGGATCCATAAATTCCCAACATTAAATATTCAAGAAACCATAATAACATTAAACTTTAATGAACTTTAACTTTTGTCCTAATTACATATATAGCTGCTAGCTTTAAGGACATATATTTTAAGTTTAAACGTAGGAGTATTGCATATTGTGTATTTAGTGGTAGCACGTGCTACTAATCAATCTAGCCAACGAAGTGTAACATTTTTTGTGTTTTCATTAAAAATACGAAAGTGCAAATGATGGATATAAAAATGAGTTGCGGGTTTGTTGTTTTGTTGTTTTCAGGAAGAAAATGATGACATATATGGTCACGTGATCCCTACGATTCAAAAGTTTTACAGTACGTTTATATGGGTTTTATGTAAGGGTATAAGTTACTGAGTGGTCATATACTTTTCATTTTAGTCCAATATATGTCATATACCAAAAAAAACAAAAAAACTAGTGTAGACTATATACTTTAAAATAATGTGTTTATATAAACCAATATAACTTGTTATCTTGTTTGAAAAATCTTCATTGCCACGTCAGTTTTCCGGTTATCTTCTCTGATCAAATTTCGGCAACAAAAAAAAATTCCAGTTATTAATAAGATCAACCCATTTATTTCAGATCCCAGGTAATTCTTACTCCATATTTGATTTTTATTTTCTTACTCCATCAATTTTTATTTTTCTAGTTTAGCACGAATCTGAGAAAAGTAAAAATGAGGAAAGCTTGATAACCGTCTAGTGAATGTTTCCTTAAAAACTCGGAGGCTAACTCAAAGTTTCATCAAGTTATGAGAATTTTTCGTTTCAAAAAATTGATACTGAAATCGACTGATTTCAGTAATTTGGTTATATGTTTGTGAAATCCATCAATAAGTTCATGTTTAGAATGATCTACCGCAACTAACTACAAATTTTGACGAGTTTTGATCAAGTTTTGTGGGGTTTTCGATTTCTACCACCATAAGCCGCCATGGATGGAGATGAAGATGGCCAGATTTTTCTGTAGAAGATGAAGATGACCTGTTTAGCAAGTAGGAGGTTACTTTTTGTATACACTGATACGCTTTTTGAAAGTATGTGATCTACATCGGTATTTTTTGAGGTATATAATCTATATTGAAACAAATGAAAAAAGTGTATGACTATTGAGTAACAATAACCTTCCTTTATGTGATTTAATAAAGAATTTTAATGAAAAATTGAGTTATATAGGTGAATTTAGTGAATGTGGAGGAGAAAAGCAATCCTAAGAAGAAGGGAAATGTGTTGGTCCCAATTGTACTTGTAATTTAATTTGCGCATAAGACCCTTGATTTTATTTATACTTTTAACTTATAATTTAAGTTGTATATATGCCTCTATTTTTTTGAAGAAAAAACATAATATTATAAAATATATAAAAAGAAGATTTGATGATCTAGGGCGTTACATGAAGTGTTACATATACAGATATCGAATCTGTTTAAAAGTAAATCTAATGTTCAACGTGAACTTGATTGAAATAAAACTATAACATTGAAGAACACCAACAATGATCGGAGGCGAAGAGCCTCGAAACAACCACTAGTCGATACCAAGAAGCTAGTGCTTCCGTGAGAAGTAACCGCCACCTAAACCACCAAATCCTAAAAAATTCCTCACCTGAACCGAAGTCTGCAGCAGCTTACCTCAATCCACAAGCCCCCACAACCAACCATATCAATCCCAAACCCGTTAATCTGTAACCCATCCACTTGCCGAGTAACCCAAGAACACCCACCTTGAGACCGCATCAATCGGAAAACTGTAACAAAACCCCCATTAGCTAGCCCATCCAAGCAAACCCCTGAACAATAGTCAACTCAGAAACTTTTACATGTCGAGCCCCTAGAAGGTCGGAAGACAACCGAGAATAATACTCCAAAAAACTATCTTTTGGTGCTTAGCAGCCCTAGAGTCACTAAGGTGGCAACAATACCGGACTGTTCCGAACCGAATCTGGTGACAAGGAAGATGGAACAAGCGGGAAAGAAATAAACAAACATCGCAATGGAACCACTGGCCTAGAACCCACACACCAATGAGCCCCAAACAAGCCCGCCAAGTGACCCGACCAAAACAACCAAGTCGGACCACCCAAATAACATCAGCAAGATCTAAGATGTGACGACACGGAAATTTCCGACCAAATTTAAACTTAATCTTTATATGTTTCCGACACGATAAGCAAAGTCTGTAATGTTAAAATCTTAAAATCTTTGAACTATATACATGGATACACTTAAACCTTTGACCATCCCCGACGATTCATGAATGGTTGTGTGTAAATAAAAAATGTATGTAAATATATATATATATATATATATATATATATATATAAGTATATTTTGAATTAATAAAATATAATTTAATCATTGAAGTTAAAAATGTAAAATAATAAAACAGAATCATTAAGTAATTATGAGAAGTGAATCTATATATAAATATATATGACTTCTAATATATTGTAATCTTAGAAATAATAATTAGTCAATAAAAGTTATTATATGATATACTATATGAATAATAAATATTACATAAGTAATAATACATATATGTAATACAAATATAACTATAGTTGTTATAATAATATTGTTATTACTTTCAATATTAATGTAAATACTAGTATTATTAATATTATTATAAATATATAAAATCTATAAATGTGAATTTGATATATATAAATTATTATAGTATTGTTATTACTAATATTATTATTATCATTAATAATATTAGTATTATTATAACTAGTATTGTTATTATTATTAATATTAATATGATTATTACTGTTATGATTGTTATTATTATTAACATTAATACTATAATTATTATTGTCATTAACATTATTAATTTAAACAGTAATCATCAATTATTATTATCAAGTATTAGTAATATCATGTTCATTAGTAGTATTATTACATTCAGTATTATTAGTAATATTAAAGTTGATAATATTAGCATTACCAAAATTATTAATTGTATCTTTATTTGAAATATATATTATATTAAGTATTATAAGTAATGGTATTATTATAATTATTTTTACATTAAAACTATTATTATTGTTATTAATATTAGTATTTTTGTTAATATAAATGGTAATAATATTATTACCCTTAATACATTGATAATTATTATTATTAGTTAAAAACGTAATTATATATAATTACAGAGATATATATAAATACGTATACATATATAAAGCCCAGATTAATATATATAAAATTATAAACACAGATATAGATATATGTATATAAATACGGACATATACATGAATAAATACGTATTCCGTTTAACATCACCATCAAAGATTTATTTTCTGTCTGTAATCTTGTTAAAGGTTAATCTCAATTCACAATGCATCCAAAATCTGTTGAGTGTAACCATCAGACTTATTTTTTTTATTTCATCTGCTACATGATTTTGGTACTTCATGTCTGTGAATAGGTAGTCATCGACCTCAACTTCCAATACCAAACAAAAATCGAATATATCACATGTACTAGCTCTAATTATTCAATTGTCATCTTTATATATAGATTACATCTAACTGTAATGGTAAATTAAAACAGAAACCATAAAAATCAAGCTTTTTCTTCTCTGTTCTTGGTCATTTTGCCAAAAGATTGATTACATAATTAATTTCAAAATCTAGAAATGTCATGTTGTTAGAAATCGTCCACTTAAACTGTCTGTAAGTTTTCAGACTCAAATTCTTTATATTCATCTTAAATTTCAAAGTCAAACTTATATTTCAAAAAGTCAAAGAAGTTGTTCATCCTAAAATTTGAAATGGTTTTGATGTTTTTGATTAAATTGATAATTTCTTAAGTTTCTGTAAATGATTTAAAACGTATTTCATTTAGGATTCATGATCTATAACGTACTCAATTTCAAAATCTATTGTTTTTCTTTTATACATAACAGCGACAGTCAGCTATTATGCTGTCATTTTTTTATTTTTTTCTCGTTTTAATTCAAGATCAAAATAGACGGATTATACTTTGTGTAGAAGTCCTAAAACCGTTTACTAAATTAAGTAGCATGTACGAATCAATAGGTGATTGATGGAATATTTTTGATGAAGAAGATGATGTGAAGGAAAAAGAATACGGGTTAAATTAAATTTGGTTCTCTAAGTATATGTGATGAAGGGTATACGGGAGGTCTCGGGTTCGATTCCTGTTGGTGACAACTATATTTTTTTAGCACTTTTAGAGGTAGTTTCCTAAACCAAAAATTATTATTATTATTATTACTATTACTATTAGTATTGTTACTATGATTATTATTATTATTATTATTATTATTATTATTATTATTATTATTATTATTATTATTATTATTATAATAAAAAACTTAAAAGTTTTAAAACTTACAAAAAATTAGTGGGAAGCCTAGAGACAATCTGGGCCCCCACACCTCTAGCAATAGCAAAACCTATCCTAGTAAAAATATGAGCAGCAGCACCGGCACTAATATCTTGCGCCATCGAACTCTTCTGAACCCGCTTTAGCAAAGAAACAGCCTCCTTCTCTAATTCCCCCAGGGAAGAAAATGAGAAAGGAATGAAACCATATTATTAAGAATTGGTAATACTATTATTGTTAGTAATATTATTATCAAGTATTATAAATATTGTGGTTATCATTATTAATATCTATATTATTATTAATTTCATAAATATTATTATTAGTATCGTTTTATAATTATTAGTATTATTATTATCAGTAACTTAGGTATTATTATTAGTATTATCATTACTAATATTACAAAGTATCATTAATAGACTTATCATAATTGTTATTTATTTGAATTATTATTATTAGCACTGTAGTTATCATTATAAGTATCAAAATTATTATTATTATTATCATCATCATAAGTAATAATATCGATATTATAATAAGTGTTATTATTATTATTAAAATCATTAATTATAACTATCAGTAACAATAAAATTAATATTTTTACAACTATTATTATTATTAATATCATTATTGTTATCACTAATAGAATTATTAATATTACTATTTTTATCAGTAATATTAAGTATTATCAATATTATCATTTTTTTACCACTACAAATATTATGTTAGTATTATTATAATTACTAATTTCAACAAACAAATGATAATCATATAAAAGTATATTTAACTTAACTATATTAATATTTTTACTTAAAATGAATACATTAATTAAAATAATAAAATATATATAAGTTATATCACTAATAATAATATAAATATTTGTTCGATTATGATTATATATTAATAAATATACAAATGATATAGGTTCGTGAATCCGAGGCCAATCCTGCATTGTTCAGTTTCGTCATATGTATTTTTACTACAAAATACAGTATAGTGAGTTTTATTACTCCCTTTTTATATATATTTTTGGGACTGAGAATACATGCGCTAATTTTATTAATGTTTTACGAAATAGACACAAGTGATCAAAAACTACATTCTATGGGTGGATTATGAATATTGAATATCACCCCTTTTTAGCTTGGTAACCTATAATTAGGAAACGGGTATGGCCCCTAATTGACGCGAATCCTAAAGATAGATCTATGGACCTCGACAAGTCCCATTCGGGGTACGGATGCTTTAGTACTTCGAGATTATTATTATTATACAGACGAGAGGTTCTGTTTGGGGGATATTCTATGCATTAAAGTTAAGTCAGTTATTAAGCGTTCACCATATGAATGATTTTTAATTCGCGAGTTACGCGTGTTATTTTATGCTCGGGTTACGTGTACAATTAAATATCTGAAATCTTGTTTTCTATTAAAATGATGGAAATGAATGTTTATGATAAACTAATGAACTCACCAACCTTTTGGTTGACACTTGAAAGCATGTTTATTCTCAGGTTTGAAAGAAATCTTCCGCTGTGCATTTGCTCATTCTAAAGATATTACTTGGAGTCCTTCATGGCATATTTCAAAAGACGTTGCATTCGAGTCATTAAGTTCATCAAGATTGATAAGAAGTCATTGATAGTTTGATATATTAGGAAATAGTATGCATGCCTGTTAACTTTAAAGAAAGTTTGTCTTTTAAAAACGAATGCAATGTTTGTAAAATGTATCATATAGAGGTCAAGTACCTCGCGATGAAATCAACTATTATGAATCGTTTATAATGTATATGAACGGGTCCTTTCATAAGAGGCTAGGGGGACGATGAGAAAAAATTATTGTTTTGAAAAAGGTTAAAGAAAAGCTCCAATGAAGCCACCGGAGAAAAGAACTCGCACCTTCAACAGATCGGAAAATACATGATGAGCAAGTACAAAAACAAAAACAACCACGTACCAAAATGAACCCAACACAGAGCCTCGAAAGGCTCGCCGCCTACTCCTAGATCTCGCCGAAATAGTAGTGGGGCCCACCACTGAAAAAATGTTACAAGTACCGAGCCCAGTCACCAAAATCCGATCTGGTCAACCCCTACCAAACCCAGTCAATGCCAGAACACAGAAGACCAAAGCCTTCTCGCATTGTGTCCACCACTGCCGGAAGCAAATTCGGCGGAAGCAACTCGAGAGAACTAATAGGGTAACCGGATCTGAAGAGAGGAGAAGGAGAAAAGGAAAAAAGAAGTAAAGTAAAGCCATCGGACCACCAGCGAGGTGCCGGTGGCCAGAAAGGTGATTCATGATGAAAGAATCAAAACAAACGCAAGAGTTTTTCAAGAGATTGTAGATGAAATGGAAAAGAAAGAAGGTTAAAAGCTTGTAACCTAGAACAAAAATAAGGTTGTGTGGGAAGAAGTTAACAGTTTAAAAAAAGGAGATCTGATCGGATTTTAGTTATGAAGATGGGTTGGGATTTGAGAGAGAAATAAAAGAGGAGTGAGAAATTTCAGGTACCACTCAATTTTGTTGAAATCTCCTTTGTATATCTTGCCTCTTGATACTATTTATTACTCTGTATCTATTAACTACTACAAAATATTAGTTTTTTGTATTGATTTAAGGACATTGACTACGAAACAGATTTGAAAGAATTTTATAAAAGCGAGAACTAACTAAATAAAAGTAAACTAGACCTTAATTAAGAAACAAATAAGAAAATACAAAACACTTAAATACCATAAAAAGCTTTATTATTGAAATTTACTCAAATGTTTGTGTGTGATATATAACATTATATAACAAAATTCTTAGATTTATAAAAGCTTTTTAATTTTCGATCAAAATTTTAATCAACAAATAGTAAAGCTAGTGATGAAATTTGTTTTGTTCATCCAGTAACGCATAGTTCACTCTGGATGTGCCACTGTTTATGATGTCTTAATTAACAATTTTTAAGCTTCTTCTTCAATTATGTTGGATCACTTATCAATTATAAAAAAGTTAGGCTACTAAACATTTTTAAGAGTACCAAATTATGGCCATTAAATTAGCGTACTCGAGGTGTCTTTTTATGTTAAAATATTATAATGTTTTTCTAGATTAATATAGATTAGTCTAGAATTAGTAAGTTAAATTAGATATTTAATAGTAGATATTTAAGTAGTAGTGACTAGAAATTGCTAGAGAATTACTTAGTCAAAAATATCAAGAATTGCTAGAATGATCTAGCCGATATATTGAGCCTATAAATAGGCTAGTGGTCTTGCAAAATGTACATAACACACAACACATCAATAAAAGTTCATTCCCTTCTTATACAACTATTATCCATATTTTCTACTTTAAAAAAACATATCCCCTCGTAACATTAATTACCACTCATCACTATTTTATCACAACTAAAACAAAACTAATTTTCACATTTATAAATCTAAACAAACTATAAATCTAACAAGTGGTATCAGAGCCATTTTGGGCATTCGTTCGAATACACCATGACTACCGTCGGTGCATACAATATTCCAGTCCCCATATTTGATGGCGACAACTATGATTTTTGGAGTATCCGAATGAAGACATATTTCCAAGCACAAAGCTTGTGGGATATTATCGAAGTCGGGTTCACAACTCCAAAAGATGTCGGAACTCTGTCCGCGAAAGAACAAGAAAAATACAACAAAAATGTTGTAAGAAATGCTGCTGCTCTTGGCTACATTCAACAAGCCTTAACACCGTCTATCTTTCCACGAATCATGGGAGCTACGACAGCCAAAGAGGTGTGGAAGATCCTTCAAGAAGAATTTCAAGGAAATGTCAAGGTGAGATCCGTCAAACTACTAACTCTAAGACGAGATTTTGAAAATTTAAATATGAAAGAGACTGAGACCGTAAAAGATTACTATTCTAGAATTAAAGAAATAGTAAATCAAATGAGAGCCTATGGAGATAATATAACTGATAAGAGGATCGTAGAAAAAATACTTATCAGTATGACAGAAAAATATGATCATGTCATTACTGCTATCGAAGAGTCGAAAGACATCGAGACTCTGTCGGTACCAGAATTAATTGGCTCTCTTGAAGCATATGAGGCTAGACTGAGTCGGCGTAGTGAAAACTCACTTGAAAGTGCCTTTCAGTCTAAACTCAAATTAAGGTCTAAAAAATCTAATAATGGGGGGAAAAGAAATCTTGAAGAAAATTCGAGAGGAGGAGCAAAACCCAGAACCGGGTTCGATCAAAAAAGAAAAAGCTACCCTCCATGTGGTATTTGCAAAAGGACAAACCACTTGGAGAAAGATTGTTTTCACAAAGGGAAACCAAGATGCAATAACTGCAAAAGATTTGGGCATCTAGAAAAAGATTGTCGTTTAAAACAAAATCATCAAGCTAACTTCACGGAAGAAAGTGAAGATATACCGGAGAACAAAAATCAGCTATTCTATGTCTGCCATGTCGCAAATAAACAGAGGGACGATACTTGGTTGATCGACAGCGGGTGCAGCAATCACATGACAGGAGATGAAAAGTTATTTGATAGTATCAACACGTCCGTAAAGTCCCGCGTCAAACTAGGGAATGGAGCGCTTGTTGACACTAAAGGCAAAGGAGAAACGTCACAAACTCCAAGAAAAATCAGAAAAGGAATATTTTTGGGCTATAGCACACAGTCAAAAGGCTATCGAGTCTATAACCTAAAGACCAATAACATCGTGATTAGTCGAGACGTGGAGTTTGACGAAGACGCTTCTTGGAACTGGGAAAAAGATAAAGTTGAAAAACAAACATATCTGCCGCGGATATCTATTGAAACTCCAGCTCAATAACCACTACAAATGGAGCATTCTAGTGATGCAAGTACCGGATAAATGAGCCCTACTACGCCAACTTCTCCGACGGCCACATTACCCATAGCGCAAGAAGATTCAAGTCCGGAGTCAACACCTGGAAGAGTTAAAAGGTTAGCATAGGTGTACGAGACTTGCAACTTCACAACAATAGAACCTGAAAGCTATGAAGTTGCAGCCAAAGATGAAAAGTGGGTGGCTGCTATGAACGAAGAAATCAGAATGATAGAGAAAAATAACACATGGAAGTTAGTTGATCATTCCACAGACAAAGAAATCATTGGAGTTAAGTGGGTTTACAAAACAAAACTCAACCCTGATGGTTCTATACAAAAACATAAAGCGAGGCTAGTAGCTAAAGGCTACTCGCAACAGCCTGGAGTCAACTACACCGAAACTTTCGCACCTGTAGCATGACTGGATACTATAAGAGCACTTGTGGCACTAGCAGCTCAACGAAGTTGGAAGATTCATCAACTAGATGTAAAATCTGCCTTTCTAAATGGGTTTCTCGAAGAAGAAATATATGTAGAGCAACCACAAGGGTTCATCCAGGAAGGAAAAGAAGATAAAGTCCTGAAGCTAAAGAACGCCTTATATGGACTTAAACAAGCGCCACGCGCATGGTACAGTCGCATAGACAACTACTTCACAAGTTCAGGATTCAGGAGGAGTCAAAGTGAGCCTACACTCTACATCAAAACCCAAGGTAACTCTGACACTCTCATTATTTCCTTGTATGTCGATGATCTAATATATACTGGAAACAATGAGAGAATGATACAAGAGTTTAAAGAAGACATGATGAAAACGTTCGAGATGAGCGACCTTGGTTTGATGCGCTATTTTCTTGGCATCGAAATCACTCAAGAAAAGGAAGGCATCTTCATATGCCAAACGAAATACACATAAAATCTCCTGAAAAAGTTTGAACTATACGGTTGTAAAACCGTCGCGACGCCGCTAGTTGCTAATGAGAAGATGAGACAAGAAGATGGATTGGAGAAAGCAGACGCTTCAACATTCAGAAGTCTCATCGAAAGTCTACTATATCTAACAGTAACAAGACCAGACATCATGTACGCAACAAGTCTAGTATCCAGGTACATGCAAAACCATATTCAAATACATTATGGAGCTTCTAAAAGAATATTAAGCTACTTGCAAGGTACCATGGACTATGGAATATGGTACAAGCCCACTATATACTCGAAGCTTCATGGATACACTGATAGTGATTGGACCGGATCGATGGATGACATGAGAAGTACTTTTGGATACGCATTCACACTTGGATCTGGTGTGTATTCTCATGGACATCAAAGAAATAAGAAACAGTGGCACAATCATCAGCCGAAGCCGAGTATGTAGCAGCTGCAAACTCAGCTAATCAAGCTATATGGCTAAAGAGAATTCTAGAAGACATGGGCGAAAAACAAGAAGGCGCTACAAAAATATTCTGCGACAACAAGTCTGCAATTGCAATGGCTAAGAATCATGTATTTCATGGCAGATCAAAACATATTGACATCAAATATCACTTTTTGCGAGAAGTCTCCGCCAAGAAAGATATTGAATTAAAATACTGCAAGACCGAAGAGCAGATTGCAGACATATTCACCAAAGCACTACCAAGACCAAAGTTCGAGTTCTTACGCAACATGCTCGGAGTAACCTCGAAAAACATTAAGGAGGAGTGTTAAAATATTATAATGTTTTTCTAGATTAATATAGATTAGTCTAGAATTAGTAAGTTAAATTAGATATTTAATAGTAGATATTTAAGTAGTAGTGACTAAAAATTGCTAGAGAATTAGTTAGTCAAAATATCAAGAATTGCTAGAATGATCTAGCCGACATATTGAGCCTATAAATAGGCTAATGGTCTTGCAAAATGTACATAACACACAACACATCAATAAAAGTTCATTCCCTTCTTATACAACTATTATCCATATTTTCTACTTTAAAAAAACATATCCCCTCATAACATTAATTACCACTCATCACTATTTTATCACAACTAAAACAAAACTAATTTTCACATTTATAAATCTAAACAAACTATAAATCTAACATTTTAACTATGAGTCTGATTGATGAAGTCCAGAGATGAAAGAAACGTATATATTTGTGATAGGGATATGTCTTTCTTTCTTTTTTGAACGGTGGTTAGGAGTCTCTTACGGGACCTCCGAACGCGATGTCGGAACTCACCCACCCGATCATTTTCTAGGACGAACATTATAATCCCATCACCCCTCGGGACGAAACCCGCACGGAGAATTCATTCGGGCATTGCACGTGGTAAAACCCCTTCGGGTGAGGCTCGAAAGCAAAACGTCCGCAACCTCCGAGGCCCATGAAATGAGCGGGTGACCTCAAGTGAAATATTTTGCAACTCATGGGATCGAACCCCCGACATCCCTTATGAGAAGTCAGGTCATCCCAATACTCCAATACCTTGAGAATAGGGTACATCTTCCTGATATATAAATTCTAAAAAACGAACTATATTGTTAAAATGTGAAGATTTAGATATAGTTTATCACTGCATATTCCTCTATTCATGCATGTTCATATGTAAACATGTTCAAAAATCTGTAAAGTAGACCTGAAATTATATCTAAACAATTGAGTAAAGTCACCTTTTCATCCTGTCTCTGATAAAGGGAGGGGTGTCCCAGGTTCGGTTTGGAGCGAAAAACTGTAGAGTTTCTCCTAGTAGCGGCCAACCCATTGAACCTGGAGGAAGTTTGCCATTGCATTTTGGATTCCTCCACCTATAAACCCAATGTGTAAGACTAACCACAAATAAAGTTGCAATCAACACAATGATATTATGCCACATTTTAAATTAGGTAGTGTGTGTTAATTTTAAAGATGAAAGAGACGTAATATATAATTAAGAAGGTATTGTGGTTATGATGTATAAGTGTGAGAAGTACGTAAGTTATATAGGCATCCATGAGATGAGATGAGTATTATAAATTTCTAAAATATAAAATAAAATGGAAACAATCATGTTAATTGTTAATGAATATTATATTATATATAAATCTATAGTTTCTATTGAAATCCTATAATGATGGTGATGTCATTATTATGTTATTTCTTTTATTAACAAAAAATCAAAAATAAAAAGAATCAAATCTAAGCAATCTTGATAATGTCATTAACATTAATTAAATATTTTATTATTTATTTAAGGTTTTTATCATATATACCATTTTTAACTTTAATAATAACATATTTACCCACTTAAATATGATTATATCATATTAGCCCATTTTAAACATATAAACTCATCATATTTACTCATTTATGCAACCTTAATGTGATACGTCTTTATGCCCTAATTTTTTTAGCGGCAATTATTCATGCTTGCTTTTTTTTCTTCTCCGAGCTATGTACTATGATATTAACTACCATAATCAATACATGCTAATCATCTAATCCTCAACGGTATAAAGCTATTATAAGGTGAGAAAACATAATGTGATCACTATTAGTTATATTTATATATCTTTAGCTGACTGAAATTTTTTTTATTGTTGTTAATTTCTCTTAATTGATAGGCTACGGATACTATAAATCACGTTTTGTCAATATTTTTGTAAAAACAATGACAAGTTTCTTAGTCGGAATATGTTGTTTCACGGGTCATTAAACTAAATGACTTTAGCATTTACGTTCACTTAATACATAAAACACATCGTTAAACTGTTTCATTTAAACAAATCTGTGATTCCACGGGTCATTTCACTAGTAATATAATATATCTATACTCTATACCATATATATAAATCAAAAAACTTTTTGCTTAGGCATAATTTTCTTATTAAATTAAATTAATTTTTAATTATCTATTGTTAATATTAAAATGCTATAATGATGATATCATAAATAGTCATTTTTCTTCATAGAAAAAAATCAAAAAGAAAATAGGAAAAAATGTAACCCACTTGAATGACATCATAAATAAATTTCATCTACAACTAAAATTTTATTTTTACAATTAATTATGATTATTAGTTATTACTATCTCCGTCTCATTCCAATAGGCCATTATTCTATTTTGGGCTGTCCCATTTTGATAGTCCACTTCCATAAATAGAAAGAAAAGAAGATATTTCATTGGTGGATTTGGAGAGAGAAGATATTTCATTGGTGGAGAAATGAAGTTAGTGAGATTTCCTAAAACTGCGTGTTTTTTGTCTGTGGACTATTGGAATGAGACGGAGGTAGTATTATTATAATCATAATAATTATTATTATAATATTAATATTTAAATATGGATTCTTTTTACGGGATTAATTACGTTACATATGTATGCGAAAATACATGTCTCTATATATTTATAAAAACAACAACAAGTTTCTTAGTCAGAATATGTGGTTTTACGGTCATTAAACTAAATGATTTTAGCATTTACATTCACTTAATTCCTAAAACATATCATTAAACTGTTTCGTTTAATCAAATCCGTGGTTCCACGGGTCATTTCACTAGTAATTTAATATATACCTATAGATATAGATTTAGACATTTAGGTTATATATAATTAGTTAATTATTTATAACAAAAAAAAATCCAATTTCTACGTAAGGACATTCCAAATCCGTGTGACAAAATAAATTATAAATGATATTATATATACATATTTAAAATTATATCTGATAAATATACACTAACTTAACCATTCCTTATAAAATTCCAATTTTTTTAACGGCCAAAGAATCTTATATTAAATCAAAAATGATCCCTAACAAGGCGCTAAGGGATGATTACAACGGAATAGATAGCCATAAGTTCCAATTTGAAACTAAATGACCTCTATTTTTAATTCAATTAAAAGCAACATTTCTAATAACATCAAATAAATTACTTCTAATACAAAATGAATCGTGAAAAACAACTCCATTCTGGAAACGCCAAAGAGCCCATAAGGAACAAATCACAACCGCAACAATACGATTCTTGGAAGAAGCTTGTAACCTCACGCCTTCGAGCCAAAAAACGAACGTATCCTACGTGGAAAATGACGACATAACACACTCGAGCCAAATACGAATCTTGCACCAAATATAACGATCCAATTGACACTAAAAGAACAAGTGTTCACGGTTTTCTACCCCATCATTACAAACCGGGCATACTATCGAGCCAATATCAATACCCCTCGCGGATAGGTTCGAACGAACGGGGATCGTATCTAAACGAAAACGCCATAAGAAAATATTGACTTTACGTGGGAGAAAAGTGTACCAAGTCATTTGAACATTGGTAGAAGGTAAAGTCATGTGATCAATGTAATTACGAATCATTTTAACTGTGTACGTAGCATCATTACTAATAGAGCAACTCCAAAAATCTGCACCTTCACGTAAACATGGACAGGGGAGCTAACGAATCAGCAAATCAAGAGCCTCCTGGTTTCGGCTCCCTAGATTGGACCGTGTCCAAGACCAAATCCAGCCTCCCTGCTCAATCTTATCGGCAATGGAACATGAAGGGTTTCGGTCAAGAAGATAGAGACGATTATA
Organism: Rutidosis leptorrhynchoides; assembly: GCF_046630445.1. Lineage (NCBI taxonomy): Eukaryota > Viridiplantae > Streptophyta > Magnoliopsida > Asterales > Asteraceae > Rutidosis > Rutidosis leptorrhynchoides. The sequence goes on from NC_092343.1 coordinate 106,440,297, forward strand.
CTTGGTAGCAAGGGTGGTATTGCCAACCCATAAATCGAGCCAAAATCTGATGGACGTACCATTACCAACACCCATTTTCAGCGTATCACTAGGAAGCAATCTGTTCGAAACACACTTGGAACAAGCTGAAACTATATTAGACCATACACAAGAAGTGCCATCTCTTAAACTTTCGAAACTTGGGCCATAAAAAAAAAAAAAATTTAACCCACATATCATCGGGATATGTTAAATATCTCCATCTCCATTTAAATATAAGAGCTAAGTTAAACGCTTTTAGGCTCCCAACATTAAGACCCGCTTTATAAAATTCCAATTTCTACGTTAGGACATTCCAAACAAAATAAATTACAAATGATATATATTAAATATTTAATTATTATAATAGAAAATATTAAATAATCTTTTTCGACAATTAGATATAGTTATTAGTTATTAAAAGTGATATTAAAGTAATAATTGGTAAGGTTAATTTCATATTTTCACAAAATAAATATTAAATATGAAATTATGATTTGCTAATTGAAATTATATTTTATATGGAAGCGCTAAGACCCGCTGCTTTATTCCATTTTCCGAAAATAATTGTGTCATCGGCGTATTGAAGATGAGACACTATTACTTTATCATTCCCGACCTCGACTCCTTTTATTAACTTCGTCATATCCCGAGAGTTTATCGACTCTCATAGTTAAAGCAATGGACTAATCAGATATCTCTAAATTTCAATTAAAAACAATGATAATGAATCGAAAGGTAAAATAGATATTTGTTAGCAGTTGCTTTAACTTTATAAGGGACACATATTTTTATAGTGATATAAATTATTGACTATTGTAGTGTTATGATAGGAATGGTGGTAGTGATAAGAGATATACAGATGAGTGTTATAAAAGGAATGGCGGTGATAAGAGATATAGAGATGTGCTCAATTATGGGTGTTATGATAGGAATGGTCTTAGGGACCCGATTCGAGGGGGGAAATGGAGTAGCATATTTCTATTTCTATTTCTATTTCTATTTCTAATTGATTAACGTGAAACTTATTTGGGCGGTGTTACTTTTTTTTAGGTATACTCCGTAACTTCTATTCATATTTACTAAAAGACTCATTGGGTCATGATGTCATTAAAAAACATTTTTTAAACTTAAAAAAATTAAAATAAAAAAATTTAAAACATCCATAATGATATCATTAAACTAATTACTATTACTATATTATCTAATACACAAAAACGGTGAATAGTAACTAGGGGCATTTTCATCCTTTCACTTTTTTTCTTTATTCTAATTAAGTTTCACTACACCAACAAAAATTCCCACACTTTTTTCAAATATTCAAATCGACCCCCCAAACAGGGGGGTAAAGTGTCAAATAACCATTTTCATAAAAGATCTTAAATGGGTCATATCTTCTAGCTCGCAGTGAGTTAAATTTTTCTGACACCATTGTTAAACTCGAAAAAACTTTAGGAACACAACGTCACTAACTATACGCAAAACGGACGCTTTTTAAAAAATGCTAAATATTTTGGGTACTTTTCATACATGTTGATTTTGCGTTAAATTTTTAAAAGTCGATAATTACATAGGTAAACGGGGAGATAGACATATATTCTTAATTTAAAATAACATTTAAATCTTTCACGGGTTATACCTTTTAGTTCGACTCGAGTTGCGCTTCAACGACATCATTCTTTAGCCACGAAATAATTTTACAAACTAAACGTAATAAAATACATTGAAAACCGAACCCCCGGCTCGAAGCGAGGGTTCAACAACTAGTTATATATATTTAATAAAAATTAAAAGATGTTAAGCGAATGTATAATATGAAAAACATTATGTACAACCTTATGATAAAATACCCTCATAACTGTTGAATCTATGAATTCGATATGTAAAAATGTAAGAATTTGATCTTTGTATTGATTATAAGATTGATACAGATTGTATTGAAAATTAAGAACATATGAGAGTGTTCTTATATACTAGAAACTTTGTAACAGTTAATTCTAACTGAGGATGGATCCAATTATACTTTTGGAACCCCTTTTACAAATGTGGAAATCTGCTGTTTTTGTTGTAGCCGTTGTGTTGCCTTGTGACTCTCCTAAAACTGGAAATGATGAAGTACATAGACTTCTGATCCAAGTCAATGTTTCCTAATCAGGAAATGATCCCTTTTGGTTCTGTATTCTAACACTCCCCTCAAGTTGAATAGTGGGATTTCCAATATTCAACTTGTAAAGAACTTCACTGAAGAGTCTTTCATATGTATATATATATATGTATGTATATATATATATATATGTATATATATATGTACATATATATATATATATATATGTATGTATATATGTACATATATATATATATACATATGTACATATATATTAATATATATATATATATATATATATATATATATATATATATATATATGTATATATATACATACATATATATATATATATATATATGTACATATATATACATATATATCTATATATATGTACATATATATATATGTACATATATATAGATATATGTACATATATATATATATAGATATATATATATATATGTACATATATATATATACATATATGTATATGTATATATATATATATATATATATACTGACTTGGTGAGAATATCAGCTAGCTGATCTTCGGATCTAATTGAAGGAATAGAAATGATTTCACCGTCTAGCTTCTCTCTGATAAAGTGTCGATCGATTTCAACATATTTTGTTCGGTCATGTTGAACAGGATTTTCTGAAATAGCGATTGCTGCTTCATTATCGCACAGGATTTGAATAGCTTCTTGTGGTGGAAAACCAATCTCCATTAGTAGCTTCATGATCCATAAGGCCTCGACTACTCTTTTAGCTATTCCTCTGAATTCTGATTCGGCACTTGAAAGGGAGACAACCTTTTGTTTCTTACTTCTCCATGCAACTAAATTATCCCCGAAAAGTGTGAAGAATCCGGATGTAGATTTTCTATCCCCTTTTTCTCCAGTCCAACTTGCATCTGTATATATATGAGTCTTTAGGTGTCCATGTCTCTTAAAAACAACTCCATGATCCGCTGTTTTCTTCAAATATCTGATGATTCTCATTACAGCTTCCATATAGTGAACCTTTGGTTGATGCAAGAATTGACTCACAACTCCAACTGCATGTGTTATATCAGGTCGAGTGTGAGCAAGATAGATGAATTTTCCCACCATCCTTTGGTATTGCCCTTTATCAGCAATATCAGCTTCATCTTCCATATATAACTTCTGGTTTGGAATCATTGGAGTATCAGCTGGTTTGCAACCAATCAGACATGTTTCTGCAAGAAAATCAAGAACATACTTCTTTCATTTCAAATTCTTTAAATAAGTTCATTTTTAAGTTAGAAATTTCCTCTTTATCATTTTCTGTTATTATTATATCATCAACATAAATGATTAAACATGTAATTAAATTTCCTTTTCGTTTAAAAAAGAGAGTATGATCCGAGTTACTTTGTTTGAAATCATATTTTTTTCATAAATAAGGTAAATATCCCAAGCCAAGCCCGTGAGAATTGTTTTAACCCATATAAAGATTTCATAAGTCGACAAGTTTCCCCATTTTTGAAGTTTTCGGAGAATCCCGAAGGGGCTTCCATATAGACTTCTTCTTTTAGTTCACCATATAGAAAGGCATTCTTCACATCAAATTGGTGGAGTGGCCATTCTTCATTTGCAGCAACTGAGAAAAGAATCTTGATGGTATCAATCTTCGCAACTGGTGAAAAAGTCTAGAATAATCTATTCCATATGTTTGAGTATATCCCTTGGCAACTAGACGGGCTTTGTATCTTTCAATGGTACCATGTGGTTTGTATTTTATTGTAAACACCCATCGATTCCCTACTAGTTTTTCCTTGAGGGATTACACATTTTTCCCATGTGTCTCTTTTCATGAGTGCTTCCATTTCTTCTTTCATGGCCTTCTTCCATTTTTCAGATTACATGGCTTGATCAACCCTTGTTGGGATTTCTTCAGAATATAAAGCAGAATTGATTTTTTGTGCTTCACTAGATATGTTTCCTTGTGCAATATTAGCAATTGGGTATTGTGATCTTTGAGCTTCTTTTTCTGAAGAGTATCTCTTTAATGGTACTCCTCTGTTGGCTCTTTATGGTAGAACATATCTTTCTGTGGTTTTAACAGAGGTTGGACTATTTTGTTCTCCTTGTTCATTACTTGAGGAGATTTCATTTGATTCAATGTTTGGTGATTTGGGATCAGGATTTGGTGTTTCGCGATCAGGATTTGGTGTTTCGGGATCAGGATTTGGTGATTCGGGATCAGGATTTGGTGTTTCGGGATCAGGATTTGGTGTTTCGGGATCAGGATTTGGTGTTTCAATGTTACTATGTTTAGGTGTCCAGGTTATCCAACTGAGAGTGTCATTATCCTCTTTCTCCCCCTCACTCGTGAGTTGGGTATCATAAAAATATTTGGTTTCGACAAAGTCACAGTTCATTGTAGTAAAAACATGACGTCTCTTGGGACTATAACACCTATACCCTTTTTGGTTAATTCCAGAGCCCACCATGACACATTTTTCCGCACATGGATCTAGTTTGGTACGTTCATTTTTTGGAATGTGGACAAAGACCGAGCACCCAAATATTCGAGGTTCAATGCTAAATGAAGTCAGAAGGGTATGAAATTGAGAAAGAGTATCTCTCGGAGTTTTTGTGCCCAAAATTTTGGTAGGTAGCGGAAGCAAGAGCTTCGGGCCAAAAACTTTTCAGAACTTTCGATTCAATTAATAAAGCTCTTGTCATTTCCAAGAGTAGCTGATTTTTTCGTTCAGCTACTCCATTTTGTTCGGGAGTGTGAGCACATGATGTTTGGTGAATAATCCCTTTATCTACACAAAATTGTTTCATTGACGTATTGACAAACTCACCCCCATTGTCAGATCTTAAAATTTGTATATTTTTATTGAATTGAGTTTGTACCATTTTATAAAAATGGGAAACTTTTTCAAAAACTTCTGATTTGTGAATTAAAAAATTAATCCAGGTCATGCGTGAATGGTCATCAATAAACAAGACAAAGTACCGGAAATTTTTTTCCCCAATAACCGGTGCAGGACCCCACACATCAGAGTGGATTAGAGCAAAAGGTACATCTTTTCTAGTATTACTAGGTTTGAATGTACTTCGGTGGCTTTTGGCCAAAATACAAGTCTCACAGTTTAAATTAACATTAGATTTAAAAAGGCTAGGAAATAAAGCATGTAAGTATCCGGCAGAAGGGTGACCCAGTCTCCTATGGTATAACCATGCCTCTCTATCGGGTGTTCCGTGTGCAAGCATTAAAGAACCTTGTTGGGTTACTTCGTCTACATAGTATAACCCACCCCGTTCAGTGCCTCGCCCAATAATCACCCCGGTCCTGATATCTTGTAGGATACAAAAAGTAGGGTGTAATAAAATAGAACAATTCATTTCTTTTGTAACGTGACTAACGGATAGAAGTTTATGAGATAGGGTTGGAATATATAAACAATTTGACAGTTTCAAAGTCGGAGTGACTTCAATTCTCCCACCCCCTTCAACTTGTACAATCCCTCCATTAGCCGTTTGAACTTTATTAATACGAGGTTTTGATTCGGAATAGAAATCGGACTTTTCAAAAGTCATTGTGTGGGTAGCACCGCAGTCAAAAATCCATTCAGTATTTTTTGTATTATATGAAACCAAATTAGCTTTTCCTATAAAACGTTCGTTATTTAAATGTTTAATTTCTGAACAAATAGAGTGTCGAGCCTGTTTAAAGCTGTTATTTATAACATGATTTTGAGTTTGAGCTAAATTAACAAAACAATCCTTATTATTTATAATTTGGGCCATTTCTTTTCTTCTAAGCCCACCCTTATTCTCAAGTCCCTTCTTAAAAGAATGATCTGTATCACTCACCCATTTAGGGTTCGACATGTCTTTCTTCTCTTTATCAGTCACCAATTTAGGGTTCATATTTCTTTCCTTTTTATCAACTTCTGGTGATTTTGTTTGAAGATAAGGATCTAATCCTTCATCTTCCTCGATTGTATGAAGGCAATCAAACTAATTATAGTTTTCTTCGACCGATTTGGATTTATCCCTTTTAATTTTAGTCGATTTCTGAGATGAGGAACTAGGGTTGGAGGGTTTAACCCTCACCCATTTGATCGGTTTTTCCAGAGAACAAGAAATTGAAGGTAAGATTTTACCTCTTGTGGTGCCGTTGCAGGTATCTGTATGGTTGTCGCTGGCCGCCGCCACTATTGTTGCAACCTTGTTCACCACTCTGCTACTTTTCTGGTTACTCCACCATTCTGGATAACCAATTAGCTTGAAACGTTGAATTATTGTGTGTTGTGACAAACCACAATAAACACAACTCAGCTCTTGTGGTGGTCGCTGGTGGTTTGAAGTGATTGTTTCTGTTTTGGTAATGGAAGTAGATGGTTTCTATTTTAATGGTTGATAGAGAGCAGCCAGGTAACTGTGTTTAATATTTTGTATGCTTAAATCGTTATAGCTTGTTTGATTAATCGAGCTACCGTCATTATTTGACATGGCAGCTATGTTTATTGAGCTACCGTCACGTCTTGACATGGCAGCTTGAAAAGATTTCTCTGGTAAATGATTGAAGCTGAAAAATGGATGTATTGATCCCTCGATCTACACCGTTAGCTCTGATACCATGTTGAATCTATGAATTCGATATGTAAAAATGTAAGAATTTGATCTTTGTATTGATTATAAGATTGATAAAGATTGTATTGAAAATTAAGAACATATGAGAGTGTTCTTATATACTAGAAACTTTATAACAGCTAATTCTAACTGAGGATGGATCCAATTATACTTTTGGAACCCCTTTTACAAATGTGGAAATATGCTGTTTTTGTTGTAGCCGTTGTGTTGCCTTGTGACTCTCCTAAAACTGGAAATGATGAAGTACATAGACTTCTGATCCAAGTCAATGTTTCCTAATAAGGAAATGATCCCTTTTGGTTCTGTATTCTAACAATAGCCATATGTATAATATTTGAAGCATTATGCACAACCTTATGATAAAACACAATCATGATCATATGTATAATATTTGAAGTATTATGTAGAACCTTATGATAAACACTCTCATGATCATATGTACAATTTTTAAAACAACTAATGTAGCAGTAGCTTAGTGGTACCCGATGCCTTAGAAGCTGGGACCCGCCATATGGAAGCTTGACCAATATATGACGCAGGTTCAATCCTCACTCAAGGCAAGGATTTGAAACTTTTGTGACAGTGGAATGATGATTGTCCCGTCGCATGATTGGGGACCCGATGGAGGTAATTTTCCGACATCCAATCCTTTCGGGGTGGGTTTCATGGATTTCTGAAGTAAACACAGAGGGTCGGGGTGTCCCAGCCAAAGTTACCCTTTTTGACCGATATAATCACTTTTTTGTTAGCCGATATATTATTAGTCTAGATTGTTAGTTATTATGTTTGTAAGCCCACTCTTATAAGGGCCTTCTTAGAATGTTCCATGCCCATTAGGTTATGTTTACATGGGCTATTTATATGTATGACTTGATGATGATTAATGACAATTTACACAATGACAATTACGTACTATAATTCTCTATAACATGTTATCACTCGCCAGGGATTTTTGAAAACCCTAAAAGTGCCTACAACCACACGCCTCACCCTTCCCCACCATCATTCAATCACATCATCTCCATCAGCCTCTTTATTCAACTTCTACGCCTTCTTCCATGGCTCCTTCCGGTAAATATGACAAAGTTTACACCATTAACTCGGTTACACACCTCATACCAATCAAGCTAGATCTCGCCAAGCTAAACTACACTCATTGGAGCACTCTCTTTGCAAACCATTGTTCCACCTACAACGTGGATGCTTTTCTTACAAACGCAGTCACCACTCATGATGACGAAGAAACAAAGAAAGCTGATGCCGCCGTTCTTGGGTGGATCTACCTAACGATCTCCGAACCCCTCGTAGAACGGCTTCTAAACACGCAATCGAAAACTTCTTTTGCAGCATGGGAATTCTTGAAAAAGATTTTTCAAGACAATAAAAGATCCAAAGTCGTGGAATTCACTGCCAAACTTCGCGCCCTGAATATTGGAAATTTCACACCTAAACAATACTTTCGCAAAATTGATTCTATCTCGGCCATGCTCGCTAATCTCGGTACCACCATTCAAGATGAAGACCTTGTCACCTACGCGATCCATGGACTTAATGGTCGTTTCCCTCACGCAAAACACATTATACTTCATAGCAATCCCTTCCCAAGTTACGAAACCGTACGATCCATGATCACGCTAGAACAAATGGAATTGACACGTGGAAACCAACCAATGGAGACCAACGGCACGCCCTCGGCATCCACTGCCTTGGTCGCACAACCTGCCACCACAACCGCCGCACCATCACGAACCACTCCGAGTACTCAGATTTATCGCAATTTTAATCGGGGACATTGTAGATTTGGTGCCAACTGCCGCTACTTGCACCAACCTAGTCACTTGAATTCTGCAACCAAATCAGGCCCAAGTGGTTCTCGGTCCAGCACACTTTTACAGGCCCAGCTCCTTGACATCATTGCGGCCCAACAGCGCTTGCTTTCTCACCAGGACTCGTACAGGCCCACTCATCCTCGGTCCATGCCATCGTTTCAATTTAGGGCCCGAACACCGTTGACCCAGCAGCTCAGTCCGTCGGGTTTTCCAGCCCTAGGTCCATAACCAAATTGGGCCGGACCCGTCTATTCCCCTGTACAGCCTGCTTCCAGCCCTGCTGCCTTTGGGCCTGTTTATTAACCAGCTCAGTATCCCATTGCTGCTCCGTCTGTTACTGCTACAAGTGGGCCACCAGCCCAGTTCGTCCCTAGATCACAACAGCTAACGCATGGCCCATCAGGACAGCCCACTGCTATTCCACAAGCATTTAGCACCGATACTTTTCAAGAGGTAATGCCGGATGGCACATGGACACAGGTGCTTCCTCTCATCTCTCTTCTAGCATTAATTGTTTAAATACTATTTTTTAATTATTGCATGTACCCCTCGGTCGCCGTTGGTGATGGCAATTCCATTCCAGTCACCAACACATGTCATAGCGTGTTGCCTAACATTCACCACCCCTTATACCTCAATAATGTCCTTATCACCCCCAATATTGTTAAAAACCTTATCTATGTACGTCGATTTGCCCGTGATAATAAAGTATCTGTTTGTTTTAATGAAATTGGTTTTTCTGTGAAGGATTATCTGACCAACCGCCAGCTCTTCTGATGTGATAGCACCGGAGATCTCTACCCGTTCACCTGCCAGCCTTCGCAACCACAACAGCAAGCCTTACTTACCACCTCCACCACTTAGCCTCAACGTCTTGGTCACCCTATTGTTGAAGATTTTCGTCATCTCATGTCTAATAATTTTATAGTTTGTAATAAAACGAAGCCTCCCGAGTTTTGTCATGCATGCCAACTTGGCAAACACGTGAGGCTTTCGTTTCATAGCTCTACTTCTAATGTTGCTTCGGTTTTTGATATTATACATTCTGATTTGTGGACATCGCCAGTTTTAAGTTTAAATGGTTTTAAGTATTATGTTTTGTTCTTGGATCATTATTCACATTACTTATGGGTATATCCACTACGTAACAAATCAGAAGTATTAAACATATTTATCCAATTCCGTGCGTTTGTTAAGACACAATTTAATACCGAAATAAAAGCCTTACAATGTGATCGGGGGGGGGGGGGGGGGGGGGGAATTTGACAACACCGCATTACATAACCTTTTTAAAACAAATGGGATCCAATTTCACCTTTCATGCACACAAACATCACAACAAAATGGGAAATCCAAACGAATGATATGTACTATTAATAATTTGATACGTACTCTACTTTTCCAAGCCATACTACCCCCAACCTACTGGACCGAAGCATTACATATATCCGCTTACCTCCTAAACCTTTTACCATCATCCGCCATTTCCTACGAACACCCGCACACACGATTATACAACCAACCTCCTACATACTTCACCCTCCGTGTATTCGGTTGCCTTTGTTATCCATACCTTAACACCACAAATAAACTTGCCCCTCGATCTACTCCATGAATTTTTCTCGGTTACCCATCTAACCATCGGGGCTATCGGTGTCTCGATCTCAAAACTAACAAAATCATCCTCTTACGCCATGTCAAGTTTCACGAACATATTTTTCCTTACGGGTCCGACATCTCTGCTTCCACTACATCTACTCCCACTGATTCTTACGACTTTCTTAATCCACCTCCTAACCCCCTCTCACGTGCTTTTGCCGAGCACTCACCCGATGTCTCTCCACCCCCGTCACCCAATCCTATCGGTTCACCCACACCTCCAAACACACCTCCCACGCCGCCATCCCCACCCTCTCCACCATCACCGATACCGCAACCTCCACCCACGAACACCACTTATATTCACCCAATGGTTACCCATCACCGTGTTGGTACTAACAAACCTGTCCAACGCCTTAACCTTCATATCTCCACCATTTCACCTCTGCCCACATCATACCCACAAGCTTTCCGTGACCCTAATTGGTAACACGCTATAACTGAAGAGTATAATGCTTTAATTAAAAATAGTACATGGACCCTTGTGCCCCGCCCTTCGGACACGAACATAGTTCGCTCCATGTGGCTATTTAAGCACAAGTTTAATGCAGATGGGACCCTCAGCAGGTATAAGGCTAGACTTGTAGCCAACAGTCGTAGTCAGCAGGTTGGTATTGAATGCGACGAGACCTTTAGCCCGGTGGTTAAACCAACCACCATTCGGACAGTTCTCAGCTTAGCCATTTCTCGACATTGGCTAGTTCACCAGCTCAATGTCAAGAATGCTTTTCTTCACGGTAACCTTACTGAGACTGTATATATTCATTAGCCACCAGGTTTTCGTGACCCTTCGAGACCCGATCATGTTTGTCTCCTGCATAAATCTCTTTATGAATTAAAGTAGGCACCTCGTGCATGGTACCAGCGGTTTGCTGGATACGCTCAGAGTGTTGGTTTTCAGCAAAGCCGCTGTGACACTTCTTTGTTTATATATTGACAGGGAGCTGACACCGCCTATCTACTACTTTATGTTGATGATATCGTTTTGACAGCTTCGTCTGAAGCCTTTTTATAGCAGGTGATTACCTCCTTACATCGCGAGTTTTCTATGACTGACCTGGGTCCTCTTAACTACTTTTTGGGTATTTCGGTTACACGTAATTCTTCGGGGATGTTCCTCTCTCAGAAGAAATATGCGACTGAGATTATTGAGCATGCTGATATGACAGGTTGTCACCCGTGTCGTACGCCTGTTGAGACTAGTTCGAAATTGGGCACTTCCGGACCTGCGGTTCCTGACCCGACACTTTATCGGAGTCTTGCTGGGGCTCTACAGTATCTGACCTTTACACGGTCGGACATTAGTTATGCGGTTCAGCATATTTTCCTATTCATGCATGATCCTCGTGAACAGCATATGTCCGCATTTAAGAGGATTTTACGTTATCTACAGGGTACATTGGATCACGGTCTTCAGCTTTATGCATCTTTTACCACATCTCTTACTGCTTATTCGGATGCTGATTGGGCTAGTTGCCCCAGCACCCGTCGTTCCACTTCGGGGTATTGTGTTTTCTTGGGCAGCAATCTTCTCTCCTAGTCCTCTAAGCGATAGATGACACCTTCTCACTCCAGTGCCGAAGCCGAGTATCGTGGGGTTGCTAATGCCGTCGCGGAAACATATTGGCTCTGCAACCTTCTCCTCGAACTTCACTGTCCGTTATTCTCTGCTACTATTGTGTATTGTGACAACGTTAGTGCAGTTTACATGTCAGGGAACCCGGTTCAACATCAGCGAACGAAGCATATTGAGATTGATATACATTTTGTGCGTGACCTTGTGACTAAGGGACATGTGCGCGTTCTTCACGTTCCTTCTCGCTATCAGTATGCCGACATCTTCACCAAAGGACTTCCCTCTATTTTGTTTGATGAGTTCCGATCCAGTTTGAGCGTTCGATCTGCTCCCGCTCCAACTGCGGGGGGGCTGTTAGCCGATATATTATTAGTCCAGATTGTTAGTTATTATGTTTGTAAGCCCACTCTTATAAGGGCCTTCTTAGAATGTTCCATGCCCATTAGGGTTATGTTTACATGGGCTATTTATATGTATGACTTGATGATGATTAGTGACAATTTACACAATCACAATTACGTACTATAATTCTCTGTAACATTTTTGACCTTTTTGTTTTTCACTCGTTTCGGGTTCAACTACTAATATATATATATATATATATATATATATATATATATATATATATATATATATATATATATATATATATATATATATATATATATATACATAGAAAAGTGGGATGTGCACGAAAGAAGGCTTTCGCAGAAGCAAAAAACCTCAATCCATGGTTTACCTGGGCTAAAAAAAAGCGCTGCTCTTTTTATCTTTTCTTCATCGATCGAGATTCTTCATTATCCGCATATGGCCTTTTTTTCCTAGGCGCTCATTTTGTATGGGCTTTTAGTTTAATGTTTTTATTCAGTGGACGTTGTTATTGGCAAGAACTTATTGAATCCATCGTTTGGGCTCATAATAAATTAAAAGTTGCTCCTGCTACCCAGCCGAGAGCCTTAAGCATTGTACAAGGACGTGCTATATATATATATATATATATATATATATATATATATATATATATATATATATATATATATATATATATATATATATATATATATATATGGGCAGGATCAATGGGGAAGTAACCAATCAGGGGGAAGCGGGGAGAAGCAAAATTTTATTTTTTTCGTTTTTTTTTGGAATTTTTTTTTTGGCATCAAGATCACACGAAAATATGAACATTTAGAAGATACACTTCGTGATGAATGTTATTATTTAGGCGGAAAAACGACCGACAAAAATAACATTCAAGATAATATTGTTCGTGAAGAATATGAACGTTTTTTTTTCATGTTTTGTGAAGTAAAATTTAGCCCGATTTAGAGTTTAGGGTTTAGGGTTTGGTGTTTTGGGTTTATTCCATAAACCCAAAACACCAAACCCTAAACCCTAAACCCTAAATCCTAAACTCTAAACCGTTCGTGTTAAAAACTCAATCTATACCCTAAATTTAAACCCTAAACCCTAAATTTCTAAACCCTAATATCTAAACCCTATAAACCATAATATCTAAACCCTAATATCTAAACTCAAATAGCTAAAACCTCAACATACGCTCGAAAAACACAATAATTGTTATATATTACTTCTTCGAGCGTTTTTCCGCCAAAATAAAAACATTTATCACAAAGTTTCTCTACTAAATGTTCATATTTTCATCCCATCTATAATGTTCGTGAACAAAGTTTTTAAAAAAAATAAAAAATAAAAAAAAAGTTTTTACTTCTCCCCGCTTCCCCCCGATTGGTTACTTCCCTCTTGATCCTACCCCTATATATATATATATATATATATATATATATATATATATATATATATATATATAATTGTTTTTTTTTTTTTTTTTTTGCTTTTTATTTTCTTTTCGGTTTTCCGGTAGAGTTTTGAGTAGGCTTATGTGTTGGGTTTCGGATTCTTATGGTGGATTTGAAAGTTCTCAAATTAATTTTCGTGTAAAACGGTGTTTGAGTTTGCCCAATTATATGATCCCAATTGTATAAAGCCCAATGTAGGTGATCAAGAAAAAACGAAAAAAGGTTTATCTACGGCCCATTTAACACTTGCACTCGGGGCGATTCTACCTTATAGGCTGTGGGGTCCGATGACCCCACTACTTCGAAATTTTTTTATACAATGTACTCTTTAAATTGTATAGGACACCACTAAATTCAACTATAGGACCCCATATAATTTTAAAATTTGGGGTTTTTATGAGTTAAACAACCACTAAAGTACTCTTAAAATATAATTAGCTCTGAAATTTTTTTGAGGGACCCCATTGAATTTTCATCCTAGATTCGCCACTGCTTGCACACAATTATATTCTTGTTATTATTATGTCGTCTTAACAATTTAAGTATCTTTCATCATGTTTGTATGTTATCTTACTAGATTATAACAATTATAAATTATTATACTTTTAGCGAATGTAACAATCCTATAAAGGAATTCACACAAAGCCATAACATTCACCCCACAGTAAATCTGGTTCGCATATTGTTAGGATATGCCTTTGGTTATCAATCAAGTTTACATGGTGGTACCATTGATTCTATCTGAATTTGATATCCTCCAACTTTGTATAAGTTGAAGTAATATTCAACAGCTCAATTAGATCATTGCTCTTTCAAATTCAATCTCATTTTTCATCCTCCCCTGCTTTTATTTATCATATAATTAATTACGTACGTCCCGCCATGGCCGTCACGTGAGACGCATGGCGTATCCTGTAGCTGGACGTTTAGCTTCAGCTCCTGGTTGGATACCAAGTCAACGTCGCTCTCAGGCCACGATTATCCCTACGCTACGCCACCCGTAGCGTACGTTAACCATTTGACTTGGTTTACACAGCTATTTGTCCGTCCGACAAATCAGGAGAACGTGGAGCAGTTAGTGGGCATGATTAGAGGATTCCAGGAGTGGTAATCGTGGTTTAGTGGGCTAGTGGTGGTTATCCTTGGTAACCGCCATCTTATGCCTATAAATACTGCTCATAATCACACATTTAGCAATTAATCAACATTTTGCACTTACCACCGCTGATTACTCTTCTAAACTCACCTTGGAGGCTCGGCTGAAATGTCCCGTTCATATTGATTATAAACGTTCCATATTAATTGATTTCGTTGCGAGGTTTTGACCTCTGTATGAGACGTTTTTCAAAGACTGCATTCATTTTTAAAACAACCATAACCTTTATTTTATCAATAAAGGTTTTAAAAACATTACGTAGATTATCAAATAATGATAATCTAAAATATACTGTTTACACATGACCATTACATAATAGTTTACAATAGAAATATATCACATCGACATATGTTTCTTGAATACAGTTTTTACACAATATCATACAAACAAGGACTCCAAATCTTGTCCTTATTTTAGTATGCAACAGCAGAAGCTCTTAGTATTCACCTGAGAATAAACATGCTTTAAACGTCAACAAAAATGTTGGTGAGTTATAGGTTTAACCTATATATATCAAATCGTAACAATATATCACAAGATTTCATATTTCAATACACATCCCATACATAGAGATAAAAATCATTCATATGGTGAACATCTGGTAACCGACATTAACAAGATGCATATATAAGAATATCCCCATCATTCCGGGACACCCTTCGGATATGATATAAATTTCGAAGTACTAAAGTATCCGGTACTTTGGATGGGGTTTGTTAGGCCCAATAGATCTATCTTTAGGATTCGCGTCAATTAGGGTGTCTGTTCCCTAATTCTTAGATTACCATACTTAATAAAAAGGGGCATATTCGATTTCGATAATTCAACCATAGAATGTAGTTTCACGTACTTGTGTCTATTTTGTAAATCATTTATAAAACCTGCATGTATTCTCATCCCAAAAATATTAGATTTTAAAAGTGGGACTATAACTCACTTTCACATATATTTCCTTCCTCGGAAATAAGACTTGGCCACGGATCGATTCACGAACCTATACAAATATGTACATATATATCAAAGTATGATCAAAATATAATTACAACCATTTTTATTATGTTTTAAAGATTTGAGTGTATTAAGTCAGCTGTCCTCGTTAGTAACCTACAACTAGTTGTCCACAGTTAGATGTACAGAAATAAATCGATATATATTATCTTAAATCAATCCACGACCCAGTGTATACACGTCTCAGGCCAGATCACAACTCAAAGTATATATATTTTTGGAATCAACCTCAACCCTGTATAGCTAACTCCAACATTACTGCATATAGAGTGTCTATGGTTGTTCCAAATAATATATATACATGGGTCGATATGATATGTCAAAACATTTGCATACGTGTCTATGGTATCCCAAGATTACATAATATATTAGAATACATGTATAATACAATATAAGTTAGCTAGGATACGATTTGTATAGATTTGTTAAACATTTCCCGTAGCTAAAAAGATCAAAAATATCTAATCTTGTTTTACCCATAACTTCTTCATTTTAAATCCATTTTGAGTGAATCAAATTGTTATGGTTTCATTTTGAACTCTAATTTAAGAATCCAAACAGAAAAATTATTGGTTTATAGTCAGAAATTTAAGTTACATGTCAATTACTAAAGAGGTAGTCATTTTCGTCGAAAGAACGACATCTTGATGACCATTTTGAAAAACATACTTTCACTTTGAGTTTAACCAAGATTTTTGGATATAGTTTCATGTTCATATGAAAAATCATTTTCCCAGAAGAACAACTTTTAAATCAAAGTTTATCATAGTTTTTAATTATCCAAACCAAAACAGCCCCAGGTTTCACTACGACGGCGTATATCCGATTTTATGGTGTTCATCGTGTTTCCAGGTTTTAAATCATTAAGTTAGCATATCATATAGATATAGAACATGTGTTTAGTTTATTTTAAAAGTCAAGTTAGAAGGATTAACTTTTGTTTGTGAACAAGTTTAGAATTAACTAAACTATGTTCTAGTGATTACAAGTTTAAACCTTCGAATAAGATAGCTTTATATGTATGAATCGAATGATGTTATGAACATCATTACTACCTCAAGTTTTTTGGATAAAACTACTGGAAATGAGAAAAATGGATCTAGCTTCAAAGGATCCTTGGATGGATTGAAAGTTCTTGAAGCAGAATCATGACACGAAAATAGTTCAAGTAAGATTTTCACTTAAAATAAGATTGTTATAGTTGTAGAAATTGAATCAAAGTTTGAATATGAATATTACCTTGAATTAGAAAAATAACCTACTGTAAATAACTGATGTTTTAGCAGAGAGGTATAAAATACTATTAAATTTTAGCAGGAAATACTATTAAATACGATATATTTTTACACAAGTTTTAATTATTTATTTACAAAATGGATATACCTAAACCTTGCTACAACACTATAGGCAGTGTACCTAATCGTAGAGTAGTATAGTTTTTAGTAAGTCCGGTTCGTTCCACAGGGAATCTTTTTAACCAAAGCTTAACGCTATATTAGTTTACTTTTATACAAATATATATATATAAGTAATATTATTATTATAAAGGGGGGTTTTTACCGTTTAATGACCGGTTTGTCGATTTTAAAACTTTAGTCGCAGTTAAAACCAAATGTAAAATATTAAAAATAAATACAAGACTTAAATTAAAGCGTAAAGTAAATAACGATAATGAAATTGCGAATAATAAAAGTGCGATAAAATAAACATGCGATAATTAAAAAGTACGATAATTAAAAGTGCAATTAAATATAATAACAATAAATAAAAGTGCTATAATTAGAAGTGCAATTAAATATAAAATAAAGGAGATTAAATATGAAATAAAAGAATTATGCTTATTTAAACTTCCGTAATCATGATGTTTGACGTGTTGATTTTAGTTTTATGCCCATGGGTTAATTGTCCTTTGTCCTGGATTATTTAATATGTCCGTCTGGTTTTTGTCCATAACAGTCCATCAGTCATAAATATAAAGTGCGAGTGTCCTCGTCAAATTATCCTTATACCCGAAGTTAAATATTCCAACTAATTGGGGACTTAAACTGTAACAAGATTTTAATACTTTGTTTAATAATTACACCAGGATGTCGACTGAGTGTAACCCAAGGTTTTAATATTTTGTTATCAATTATACCAAGTGTCCTTGTACATAATTTCACCCCTGTTTTAATTATTCTAGTGGCTATTAATCCATTCCCGTGTCCGGTTAAATGAACGATTATTCGTACATATAAATACCCCGCCCATCGTGTCCGATCGAGTGTATATGGTAATTTATAGGGACGCCCAATTGTAAATCTTTATATTAACATTAACAAACTATCATTTAGTTAAACAAATATAAAGCCCATTAATAGCCCATAGTCTAATTTCCACAAGTGTCGTTCTTTTGTCCAAACCCCAATTATGGTACAAAGCCCAATTACCCAATTTTAGTAATTAGCCCAATATCATGATTACTTCGGATTTAATAAGCATAATAATAACTTAGCTACGAGACATTAAATTAAAAAGATTGAACATAACTTACAATGATTAAAAATAGCGTAGCGTTACACGGACAGAATTTCGACTTACACCCTTACAACATTCGCTAACATACCCTTATTATTAAGATTAAAATTAAAATTAAAATTAAAATTAAAATATAAATATAAATATTTACGTAGTATTATGAGAGAAGAAGAAAAAGATGATGAAAAATGCTCAGAATTCGGTTGCTTTTATAGGGACTTTCAAAACTTGGGGCTCCGCGACTCGCGGCATTTTTGGCCTTCAAACTCCGCGAGTCGCGGAGATTGAAATTACAGCTCAGTCCAGTTTGGAGTCTTTCTTGCCGACGGTTTTTATTATTTATTATAATATATAAATAATTATAAGAATTATTTAAATATTATATTATATTTATGTGCATAGTTGACTTGTAATTTTTAGTCCGTTGCGTCGAGCGTTGAGAGTTGACTCTGGTCCTGGTTCCGGATTTTCGAACGTCCTTGCATACAATTTAATATCTTGTACTTTGCGTTTTGAATCTTGTACTCTTGTAATTTCGAGACGTTGTTTTATCAATAATTGGAACCTCTTTGATTGTCTTTTGTACTTTTGAGCTTTTTGGTCGTTTGCGTCTTCAATTCGTCGAATCTGTCTTTTGTCTTCACCTTTTATTATTTAAACGAATATCACTTGTAAATAGAACAATTGCAACTAAAAGCTTGTCTTTCTTGAGGAATAATGCTATGAAATATATGTTCGTTTTTAGCATTATCAAATATTCCCACACTTGAGCGTTGCTTGTCCTCAAGCAATATCGTCTTGAAATACTAGAATCACTTCTTTATTCTTCACACTTTATACATCAGTGATTTCTATACGGCGGTATAAACAATGGTAGTAACGATATGGTTTACAGTCCCACATGACTATAAAAATTTAGATCCATTAAGGAAATTGGATCTTTATGAAAACATTTGATCTTTTAAAAATTAAATCTAGTTTTTACCCTAGATAAGTTTTCCGGAATAACCCTTCACCGGTGTTTGCAAAATATTTTTGTGGGTTTGGTGGGTTTCAGATTTGAAAATTTTAGCTCAAAACTTGCGGTTTTGTGTCACTCACTTGCTAACCTTGTATTTGGAAAGCAACACGTCCAGTTTACTTGTCCCGTATATTACTTTTCGGTAAACTACCGTCCGGTTGTAAAGGAGAGCGTTGAACAAGCAACTGTTAAGGCAATGTCCCCTGACATGCTTTTAATTATGGTCTATAACGTGTCGGACGCAATTACTATCCTTGGTAGGAGCAATAGTAAAGCTCACCCTTATGATTTTTTGGTCTGGCACAAGGTCCTGTCTTTGACCATGCTATGTAACCACCGTTCTTACGGTTGACACCCGATTTAGTTCAGGTGACCAAATGAATTCCAGTGAATTCCTAGGATTTTACGTTCAATGGTAAAGAATGCATTGAAAATAGGGTTTTCAGAAAACAAATCGGTTTGTAATTTTGATCAAAATATTTTCTCGTTCAAGCTCGATTTTAGATATCATTGAATTCCATGAGTTTGAATTCTCAATCTTTAAGGTCAATCTCTAGGATTGAGTAATATCAGGCTTAAAAGCTGATTTTTGATCTTTTAAGGAGATTTTCCTTTCTGGGGATCTGATTCATTAGTCTTATCCAGCTAATTTGCATGGTGCCCCCCCCCATTTTACGAGATAAATCCTTCTCATGGTTAGGATAAATCTGACCACTTGGCGACCCTGTTTAATGCTGAGGTCCGTGGATTTCCTGCTGATTTTAGTGATGACTTTTCTAGATTTTTCGTCAACCTACAGCTGGTCTGGACGACAACTTCCTGACCTAAATCAAGAAGCGCGTGTCTTTTTCGGAAGACTTTACTTCCTTTTAATGATGGAATTGATTCATCGTGTAGATCCATCTTTCTTACAGTAAATCAGGTAAAACTTTTTAGTTTAGTCCAAAGCAAAAGTATTTTCAGTTATTTGTACAAAAATATGTGGCATATGTTTAAGATAACTTGGTAATTTTTCCCACACTTGGCTTTTATTTTCCTTTTTTATCGTCCTCTATTCCATTTTAAATGAATTTTAACATTTTGGTTTGTTTCTCAATTTATGTCCTTTTCGAGGTAACAATAATTTCGGTGTTATAACCTAGTTTTATCGTTCATAAATATGTATAAACATGATTTTGAGTTCATTTAATTGAAAATTTTGTAAAATTTTACTAGAATTGGGTAGTCAGTATATAAGACTAGGGCTGTTCTTTATTATCAGAGAGCACTAGATTCTAATACAACTACTGCTTTACTAGTATTTTTAATGGTAACCCAGTGTTTAAAGTAAAAATGTTAAAATCCGAAAGAATTTAACCCCTTCCCACACTTAAGATCTTGCAATGCCCTCATTTGCAAGAAATCAGTTACAATTTAAATTATTGAGGGTGATTTGTGTGAAAATGATTAAATTTTTACCAAAGTTTCCAAATATATTGGCGTTTGTTTGCTGAATGATAAATGGTGCACATCATTTGTTCATTCCGTCTTGTTGTTATTTCACATTTATTTTGCATCTTGTCGTCAAAATTAGTTGCTTTTGCTGAACTTAATGCCAGTCTTTGAAAATGCGTTGTTTTACCCTGTTGTGTACATAAGATAAACTGCAAACATATATACATATTTTTGAAGTTTGGTATATTACCCCACATTCAAAAATTATTAAAATCTAGGAATAAAAGTTAGAAAATTATAAAAACTATTACAATATTAACATAAGTATTAAATGTATCAATATTATAAATTACAAAATAAATAAAACTAAGTAGACTAGGGATGATACTGGTACCAATAGGGGTTCCAGGCATAACCATAGGTGCTATAGAATGCTTCGGCAGGGTTATACGTAGGATACGGTGGTTGCATCTCTATAGACCAGGGAGGGAAGATGGGTTTTGGTGTAGGAATATAGTTTCTACCTATATGTTGGCAATGAGCTATGATTTGGTGCTGATGAACTTGCCAATCTTCAAATGCTCTCTGTCTAGCATTTTCGTACTCCTGTGAAGCTATAAACCTTTGCATTTCTTGCATCTCATTTCCCCCTCCTACATTACCTTGCTGTTGGTTTCTCTCAACCTGTGAATGTCTACCATGGTATTGTACTGCGGCGTTATTTCGCCTCTTCAAAACTTTCGCACCATGGTATACATTTAAACCTATAGTATCGCGGGGTTCTGGTTCTTCCACTAATAATCCCCCCCGACTTATATCCACACCGAGATATTCACCAATCAAAGTAATAAAAATACCACCTCCTATTATGCTATGCGGTCGCATCCCCCTAACCATAGCTGATAAATAATAACCCACACAATAAGTTATACTTACAGCGCTTTGTGGGTCTCGAATACACATATGGTAAAACAAATCCTGTTCATTTACCTTTTCCTTGTTCTTACCTCTTTGTATAATCGAATTAGCTAAAAACCTATGAATCACTCTTAATTAGGCTCTATCTATATCCAAATAAGAGTAATTTCCCCCTTTGAAACGGTGATGGCTTGTCATTTGACTCCACACACCGTGTGTATCAAAATTTTCATCTATCTTTCTACCGTTTAGTATCAACCCTCTACAATCGGCAGATGCTAACTCCTCAGGCGTATATATACGTAAAGCCTGAGCCATGTCTAGTAAAGACATGTGGCGCATCGAACCTCCTAACAAAAATCTAATAAATGATCGGTCGGTTAAACTAGCTACCCGATCATTTAATTCTATACTACATAACAATTCTTCACACCATACTTTATATACAGGTCTACGCATGGTGAATAAACTTACCCAGTCATTAAAAGTAGAATTACCATACCTCTGTACAAGTAATTCCCTAATTGTCCCGGCCAATTCTACAGCTTCTAAAGGTCCCCATTCTATGACCCTCGGTACCTCAACAACCTTAGAATGAAGAGTATATAAACCCCTTTGGTATTTTGGATAATCTATCAAAAGTCTGTCAAATCTCAGGTTCGGGTGCAACTCTTCCAAGTGCACATCAGAAAAGGTCATGACTGGATGAGGTATATCCTGCTTGTAGTAGTTATCCACCTCCTGTTGTTCCGCATTCTCAGCAGGAGCATTGCGAGCTTGGGATGAAGATTCACCCCTTTCAGTCTGCAAAACACATCAAACACAATTTTTTTGCATCCAAATATGCATTAGTGTCAGCAAAATCATCAATCAAAATAATTACAATGACATGATCAATTTATATCAAACTTAAGCTTATTTTCACATTTTTATCAAATCTACACTTTTTCAAATAAGCATATACGAAAATGTTCGCCAAGTTCATAAGCATTCAATTCAAATAACATGTCAAAATAATCATTACTAGCAATTAAACAAGTTTCAAATGACATTATCTTTCAAAAATCAAGTTCATGAATTTTAGACTTGAAAAAGTCCACTTTAATTCTCAAAATCATGTTTAGGCTCAAAGTTTGGATCATTTAACTACCTAGACATGTTACACTACTTAATTTAGCAACAATTCATGACAAAAATCGGCCATAACCTGTTTATATCAAAAAGCCCCAAATTTTCTCAAGAACACAAACCCTAGATTACTCAAAATTTGAAGTTTAAGGCTTCTAATCATGTTAAATAGCATCAATCTACGTTATACAAGCATAATACATAAACAATTTAAGCCTAATTACACTAAAAAGCATCAAAATCAAATTGGGGAAAAAATTGCTCAAGAACACTAATTTCGGATTAAATGGTGTTTAGGTGTAGAAATTTACCGTTTTTCTTGAGTAATTCCTAGATAGCATCCTTCTCAACATGATTTTAGTAAAAGATTTGATGATTAACGGTTAAAAATTGTGATTTTGGGGTGTATTTTTCGGGTTTTTGTTCGCAGTGTTTTGTGTTGTGGGTTGTGTGGACTGAGCTGTTTCAGCTCTTATTTTTTTCTGTAATCCGATCCTCCCGCGACTCGCGGTGTTTAAAGCTTCAAACTCCGCGAGTCGCGGAGTTTGCTTTTTTTTTTTTTTTTATAGCATCTTATACTAATTAAAATAATTAATTAATTAATTTAAAATTTTGTTTCCCTTGTTATTTAGGACGAGGTCGTTTCGGATCGATGTCCTAGTCCGTCCTTTGACAAAATTTTAAAATTTGTCTTTTTGTAGCGATTGTTTTAAAAGCTAAGATTTTTGGGTTTTTTAATGTTTTTGGCATACTTTAATTCAATAAGATTAAAAATAATGATAATAAAAATTCTCGTCCCTCCCTTGGGTAAAGTAATTTCGGTTCAAAGACCTAGTCTTCAACTTACGACGAATTTTAAAAATCATATTTTTAACTTAATGAGATAAAGTAAATTTTTGTTTTTAAATTCACACAATTTAAATATAAAATTCAAAATTAATATTAAAAATTCACACCAAACTTACAATTTAAAATGCATAAAATTAAAAATTCATATTTTAAAAATTCACACCAAACTTAATTTAAAAATTCATATTATAAATTCACACCAAACTTAATTTAAAAATTCAAATATTTACAATTTTAAAAATATTGTTTTTACAAAGTTTACAATATTAATTTAAGATTTAAATATTAATTTTAAAAACATGGTAAAAATAAAATTAAAAATCTTTTTGGCTTTTTATCCCACTTTAATCAATCAAATATTATCAAAAATATGCGTCCCTCTTTTCGGTAAAGTAATTTCGGTCCCAAGACCTAATTTAACTCATGACGAATTTTTGAAATATTTTGGGTTGATTGTTTAAAGATATTTATACCTTAAGAATAAACGTTAAATTTCGCAGTGATGTAATAAATTTTTGTATGATATCAATAATTTCGGTCACCAAACCTAATTTTATTCAATACCAATTTAATAATTTTTAGCGAACAAATTAGCGTTTATTATCAAAAGGTTAAAAATAAAAAAATAAAATAAAATAAAAACTGTACAGACTTACCTGTGAAATAGATTTCTTAGTTATATGATCTATCCCATTCATAAGATAGTCGGTTTAATTGGTTTTCCATGGCTACATAGGCGTAACCTCGAGCATTCAGTGTCTTTTCTTCTAAACATATGAACGGTCCGTCTCTGCATAAAGTAACAAATTCGGTGTTTGAATAGGTTTGATTATTTGAACATTTACCTCCATGTGACCATTTTCCGCATTTGTGACATCTTTCTAGGTGTCGTGCTCTTCTTTTCGCTGCGGATTTTGATTTTCCTTTACCAAATTGTAACTTATTATCTTCGCATCTGGATTCTTTTCTAACTCCGTCCATTCTTTCTCTGATTACTGATACTATTTCACTTGGTAGTGTGTCATTATTACGTTTAGTGATCAAAGCATGTAGCATTAGACCATGGTTTAGTTCACAGGCAGTCTTCATTTCCTAAAAAAAATAAAAATTCAGAATGGGGGGAGAAGACTAGTTCTTTAGGGTCTGCTAGGGAAAGACCATTCGGGTTCCATTTTCGAGAACTACACGAAAACAGACAATCTAACTCTAACAGAAATACATAAATCCCCTATACTTAGTTAGCTGTGGTGTCGAAATTGTGATTAACTTCGTTGTCGACTTCCATCGGACTATGTATGTAGTGTTTAACTCTGTGACCATTAACTTTAAATTCAATCCCATTTGAATTTATTAATTCTATCGTTCCGTATGGGAAAACTCTTTTAACTATGAATGGTCCAGACCATCTTGATTTCAATTTTCCAGGAAATAGCTTGAATCGTGAATTGAAAAGAAGAACTTTGTCTCCTTCTTTAAATTCTTTTAAACTTCTGATTCTTTTATCATGCCATTTCTTCGTTCTTTCTTTATAGATTAACGAATTTTCGTATGCTTCATGTCTTAATTCTTCTAATTCGTTTAGTTGACTTAATCGTAGACGTCCGGCTTCATGTAAATCAAGATTACATGTCTTCAAAGCCCAAAATGCTTTGTGTTCAATTTCTACTGGAAGATGACATGCTTTTCCATAAACAAGTCTAAAAGGTGTGGTTCCAATTGGAGTTTTGTAGGCTGTTCTAAAAGCCCAGAGTGCATCCTCCAATTTAATGGACCATTCCTTCGGATTTGATCCTACGGTTTTCTCTAGAATACGTTTTAAAGCTCGGTTGGTATTTTCAACTTGTCCACTTGTTTGTGGATGATATGCGGTGGAGATTTTATGAGTTACTCCATATCTTTTAAGAACTTTCTCAAGTTGATTATTACAGAAATGAGTACCCCGATCACTTATTAAAGCTTTCGGTGTTCCAAACCTTGCAAAAAGACGTTTTAAAAAGTTGACTACAACTCGTGCATCGTTAGTTGGGAGAGCTTGTGCTTCCGCCCATTTAGATACATAATCAATGGCTACGAGTATATATAGATTATTATGAGATTTTGGAAATGGACCCATAAAGTCAATACCCCAAATGTCAAATACTTCACATACTTGGATGATATTTTGTGGCATTTCATCACGTTGACTTATTTTTCCGGCCCTTTGACAAGCATCACAGGATTTGCAAAGAAGGTGTGCGTCTTTGTAAATTGTAGGCCAATAGAATCCAGCATCATAAACTTTTCTTGCTGTTAGTTGAGGCCCATAATGCCCTCCTATTGGTCCTGTGTGACAATGGTTTAAAATTTTACTAGCTTCATCTCCAAATACACATCGGCGTATTATTCCATCTGGACAACTTTTAAACAGATGTGGATCTTCCCAAAAATAGTGTTTTATATCACTGAAGAATTTCTTTCGTCTTTGGTACGATAATCCTTTTTCAAGGAATCCACATACTAAGTAGTTTGCATAGTCTGCAAACCATGGAATTTCTTTATAATCTATCTTCAATAGATATTCATCAGGAAAGTTGTCTTGTATGGCCGATTCATTTAGAACTTCTAATTCGGGATTTTCAAGACGAGAAAGGTGATCAGCGGCGAGATTTTCTGCTCCTCTTTTATCTCGGATTTCAATATCAAACTCTTGTAAGAGTAAGATCCAATGGATTAATCTTGGTTTAGCATCTTGTTTCGAAAATAGGTATCTAAGAGCAGAATGGTCGGTATAGACCACCGTTTTTGCTAGAACGAGATATGATCGAAATTTGTCAAAAGCAAAGACAATAGCAAGGAGTTCTTTTTCAGTAGTTGTATAGTTCGTTTGTTGTAACGACCCGCACTTTTTCGATCGTTCTATACTTATAAGATTAATATTTACATAAATTAAACCTTACCAACATGATAAGCAATCCAAATTGTCGAGACTTATGTTTTTCAAAAAGAGTTTTACACAACGTTTGACCGTCTAGTTTGACCGATGATATCACGAACTATACAATATATGATAATTATACGTTTGTGTATATATATGTATATATACATATTTAACATGACCTAAGAATGTTTTAATATCTCATTTTGTATTAATAACAATAAGTTATAAGTATATTTTGAAACTACTAACTTAAGTTTTCAAAACGATAACCATACGTAACGTTATTTGACTTAAATACTTATGACCTATAATGTTTATACATATATCGTATAAGTAATGTATTTAATCACTTTTAAAGACTTAAATACATAAAACAATATAAGTATATTTACAAAAGATAACTATATTTGAATCCTCGTTCCGTTTTCTCAAAGATTTCTATACGTATACCTAGGGTATATGTACCCGTATCATACGCAGCTTCTAGATGTATTTACTATTGGTATATACCAATAAAAATCTGCTCCTTAGCAGCCTTAAATGATTAAGAAACATGTGGAACCAACCATTTGTCAAGTAGCATGAATTATTTAGCAAGAAAACAAAGTTAGGTATCTTTTTTTCCTTTATAACCTAAAAACGTTTTTATGCATGCACACCATTTCTTCACCCCATTTTCTCATACTTACACTTCCATTTCTCTCTCAAAATACTCTTAACTTCATACTTGATCATCTCCAAGCATTTTCCCCATCATTTAGCTTCAAAAACAACACTTAAACCTCATAAGAAAACCTTACAAAAACACTTCAAGAAATCCTTCCAAGAACACCAACTTACTTCCAATCTTTCATCCACTTCCATCACCCTTTTGGTTCTAGGTTCTTACTCCTCTTTTACAACAACCTTGTCCAAGGAACTTGAGGTAGAATCTATGTTCATAACCTTATTCGATTCATATATATATAGCTATCTTATTTTGTGGTATAAAATTTTAACAACAAGAACATAGTTTGAATGTTTTCAAACTTGTTTGCAAACTAAATAGATCCTTCTAACTTAACTTTTAAAATACTCCAAGACCTATAATATAACTTAAATATATGCTAATTTAATAAGGTATAACTTGGTTTTTCAAAGATTATCTTAAAAACTGTTTTTACGACGTCGGAGTGCCACCGGGGGCTGTTTTGGGTTGGATAATTAAAAACCATCTTAAACTTTGAATTGGAGGTTTATTTTCTGGAAAAATGATTTTTACTATGAATATGATAACACATAAAAATTTCATGATTTAACTCAAAGTATAAGTATTTTTAGAAAAATAATCATTTAAGGTTGTTTACATGATGGAAAATGATTAACTTCATAAGTTTCACTAAAGTTTGACCTATGCCGTGTGATTTTGAATACAAACTAAGGTATTTATAGTTCATAGTCTTAAAGAGGGACTCGATCCAAGGAGATGGCAAGTTGAATCAACGAAAACGGAGTTGTAACGAAGAAACTATGACCGAAACAAAATCGGATATCCAAGACTAGTTTAGCCACGAAAATAATTGGGAAAAATTAAATAAATCACATCTTTTTAAGTTAACATGATATTTTATATATATGTACTTATAATTCAATTTTATATGGTTCAGGATCACCCGTAAACAACACGAGAAGATTAATCATAAGATCCCATGATTGTACGCAACACGTCATTTGACAACACCGGTACTTTATGTACGCAACACGTCATTTGACAACACCGGTACCGTGGGTCAAGATTAATCTCGACCAATACATATACGATGGGGTTTTATTTATTTCGTTGGGGGTTTTATTTATTTCATTGCGGGTATATTAAACATCTAAAAATGAACCATTAAAATTGAATTACTAACAACGAACTGCTAACTACGGACTAAGGAATTATTCAAAGTATTAAAAGTATAACAAGTATATATATGTGACGTTTGTTTAAAAAGAAAAGGTATTGATATATTATATATGGATAGGTTCGTGATATCAACCGGAGACCAAGTCAAATTATATATATATCTTCAAGACGAAAGTGAGTATATAGTCCCACTTTTAAACTCTAAATATTTCGGGATGAGAATACATGTATTTTATGTTTTACGTTATGGACACAAGTAACTGAAAAATATATTCTACGTTGAGTTGTACCACTGGCATACTTCCCTGTAGCTTGGTAACTGTTATTTACAGCGGTATTGTAAACGCGAATCCTGTTGATAGATCTATCGGGCCTGACAACCCCAACCGGACTGGACGACCAGTATTCAACGGTTGCACAGTACTTCGTTTCGTGACTACACTTGGTACGGTGTAGTAAGATTTCATAATAAAGGGAATATGCGACGTGATTAAATGTTAAGTATGGTTACCAAGTGCTCAACCACTTAGAATATTTTTATTAAACTGTTTATATACGAAATCTTGTGGTCTATATATATATATTGCTGCCGGCATTAAACCTATATCTCACCAACTTTATGTTGACCTTTTAAAACATGTCTATTCTCAGGTGATTACTAAAGCTTCCGCTGCATTATGTTGAATTTGAGCAGGATCTTGCGTACGCATATTTGTGTCAAAAATAAAACTGCATACCCAAGGATTTGTGTTGTAAAATATGCTCGAAATCGTGTTGTTATCATTATATGTAAAGTTTGTAAGTCGAAGATTATCGCTAAACGATAATCATCTTTTTATTGTCTAAAGCTTGTAACAAAAATAATGGTTATGGTTTGTAATGTATAATATATGCAGTTTCTCTTTTAAAAATGTCGCATATAGAGGTCAATACCTCGCAATGAAATCATACGTTATCTAACACGTTCTTATGGTTAAGGACGGGTTATGACATGTGGTATCAGAGCGGTGGTCTTAGCGAACCAGGTTTGCATTAGTGTGTCTAACTGATAAGTCGTTAGGATACATTAGTAAGTCTGGACTTTGACCGGGTCTGATTTAAAAACCATTGCTTATCATTGTTGGTTAAAATTTATATGTAAATATTATGTAGTACTAATGGGTTAGTTGTTGTGTGATAGATGTCGGGCTCAAAACTTGTCATCACGTTCAGCGACTCCGAACCAGAATCTTCAGATGGTGTTCCAGTCATTAACCTATCCGATGACGAAAATAATATCTTTGGGGAAGACTCACAAATTCCGGATGAACCGACTATAGAGAACCCGGAAAGTGAACCCGAGGAGGAAAGTGAACCCGAGGAGGAAAGTGAACCCGAGGAGGAAAGTGAACCCGAGGAAGAAATACAGGAAATTACAAAAGACGAGTTCGAACTAGGAAAGAAACGAAAGGCTAATGAATTAGAAAATTCAAATCCCGAGTTTAGTAAGGATGATGTGGCACCAACTCCACTAGACACTACCACCCCTATTCCCGCTATTCCTATTTGTTCTATCCCGGCATCCAGTTCTTCAGTCCCACAGCCAAAATATAGGCAGACAGCCAGGATAAGCGTTAAGCGATTCTTTGAACCTAAACGTCCTAGAAAATAGACCAAACGATGCGCTGCCGTATTAAACCATGAGATCATATAATGTTTTGTATAATATTATTAGTGTGGTTTGCTTAATGTTCGATGTAAGATAAGCATATGTAAAATAGTGAAGTGTGAAATGCAATAATTTTCCATGGTTAAGTATTACTTAGATGGTAGTAATTGATTCTGTACTAAGCTATTAAGTATGGACATTAACGGGTAGGTACTACCCTAGATATAATTATAAAACGCTAATAAGAAGAAAAGGCTTTTATAATAATACCTGGTTCATATTATTAATAAGCTATAATGTACTGTAAATATACACTACATCTATAATATTCCATGTGAATAATTATTTTCTTTTCATTCTTATAGAAGAATATGGCGCGATTGAACCGAATGACGGAACAAGAAATCCAGGAACTCATCAATCAGCGAGTGAACGACAGAATGTTATGGGTCGAGGCTGCAAGAGGTGCTGCAGTTAACCCAAATCCTCGTGTGGGGTGCACTTACAAAACTTTTCAAGCTTGCAAGCCCTCATCATTCAGTGGAACAGAAGGACCAATCGGTTTAACCCGGTGGATAGAAAAGATGGAGACTGTGTTTAAAATCAGTGGTTGTGTTGAAAAGGACATGACCAAGTATGCATCGTGCACTTTACAAGATAGTGCACTCACGTGGTGGAAAAATTATGTGAAGGCTGTAGGAGGAGATGTAGCTTATGATACTCCTTGGGAAGAATTCAAAACAATGTTAATCAACGAGTATTGTCCAAGGAACGAGGTTAGGAAGTTGGAAGATGAATTACGAAGCCTGAAGGTTGTTGGTACTGAAATCACCAACTACAATCAGCGATTCATGGAATTAGTTTTGCTATGTCCTGAATTGGTTCCAACCAAAGAACGGAAGATTGAAATGTACAAAGATGGTTTGCCCAAAAAGGTCAAGGCAAACGTTACAGCATCGAAACCTAAGACAATTCATGAAGCTATAACCATGGCAAACGAGCTAATGGATCAGGTCATCATGGATAAGAAAGCATCCAATACTGATGTGAAGGTATCAGGTAACAAAAGAAAGTGGAATGGAAATTATGATCGAGGTAACCAACAACAATCTTTTAAGAAACAAGAAACCATACAAGGTGCAGGTAGTGGTTCAAGCTTTGGTTACAAAGGACAAAATCCTTTATGCAACCGATGCCACAAACATCACTCTGGCTACTGTAATGTGGTATGCAACAAATGTAATCGAAAGGGTCATCTTGCTGAAGATTGTAGGGCTCTCGTTACAAATACAAATGGTACCAAGACTCCTGCCACCAATGCAAATAGAACTGCTTTGGCTACCATTACTTGTTATGGGTGTGGAAAACAAGGTCACTATAAGAGCCAGTGTCCGAATCCAGAGAAGAATAATGGATCTGCACGTGGAAGAGCATTTGTTATTAATGCTAGAGAGGCGTGTGAAGACCCGGAGCTTGTTACGGGTACGTTTACCATTAATAACTTATCCGCATCTATTATATTTGATACTGGTGCCGATAGAAGTTACGTGAGTAGAGGCTTTTACGCTAAATTGAATTGTTCATCATTACCTCTAGATGCTAAGTACATGATTGAGTTAGCTAATGGTAAACTAATTAAAGCCGATAAAATTTGCCGTGATTGTAAAATAAATTTAGCCGGAGAAACATTTAAAATTGACTTAATACCCGTAGAATTAGGAAGTTTTGATGTAATAGTCGGCATGGACTGGATGTCCAAAGTAGGAGCTGAAGTTGTGTGTGCCAAGAAGGCAATTCGCATTCCTTGTAAGGATAGAATGCCGGTGATGATTTATGGAGAGAAGGGTAACTCAAAGCTAAAACTCATTAGTTATTTGAAAGCTCAAAAGTGCTTGAAGAAAGGGTGCTATGCTATCTTAGCACATGTTAATAAAGTCGAAAAAAAAGAAAAAGAGAAGTGCATCAACGACGTGCCTGTGGCAAGAGATTTTCCTGAAGTTTTTCCGGAAGAGTTGCTGGGATTACCTCCATTTAGATCTGTAGAATTTCAAATAGATTTAGTACCAGGAGCCGCACCAGTGGCTCGTGCTCCATATAGACTTGCACCGTCCGAGTTAAAAGAACTTCAGAGTCAGTTAAAAGAATTACTGGATCATGGATTCATACGACCAAGTACTTCACCGTGGGGAGCTCCGATTCTATTTGTTAAAAAGAAAGATGGATCTTTTAGGATGTGTATAGATTATCGTGAATTAAATAAGTTAACTATCAAAAATCGGTATCCACTACCGAGAATTGACGACTTATTTGATCAACTCCAGGGATCATGTGTTTATTCGAAAATCGACCTAAGATCGGGCTATCATCAACTACGTGTCAAAGAAGAGGACATTCCGAAAACTGCTTTTCGGATACGTTATGGTCATTACGAATTTTTGGTCATGCTGTTTGGATTGACGAATGCGCCAGCTGTATTCATGGACCTCATGAATCGAGTTTGTAGTCCGTATTTAGATAAGTTTGTTATCGTTTTCATTGATGACATTCTTATCTATTCCAAGAGTGAGCAAGAGCATGAGCAGCATTTAAGGTTGATATTAGAGTTGTTGAGAAAAGAACAGCTATACGCTAAATTTTCTAAGTGTGCTTTCTGGTTGAAAGAAGTGCAATTTCTTGGCCACGTTGTTAGTAGCAAAGGAATTCAGGTTGATCCAGCAAAAATTGAAGCCATTGAAAAATGGGAGACTCCTAAAACACCAATGCAGATACGCCAATTTTTGGGTTTAGCCGGTTATTATAGAAGGTTTATTCAAGATTTTTCCCGAATAGCTAAGCCGTTGACAGCATTAACGCAAAAAGGGAAGAAATACGAATGGACCTCGGAGCAGGAGAACGCATTTCAATTACTGAAGAAGAAGTTAACTACGGCGCCTATTTTATCGTTACCTGAAGGGAACGATGATTTTGAAATATATTGTGACGCTTCGCGACAAGGTTTTGGTTGTGTTCTTATGCAACGAAAGAAAGTTATTGCATACGCATCCCGACAATTAAAGATTCACGAGCGGAATTATACGACGCATGATCTAGAACTGGGAGCAGTCGTGTTTGCATTGAAGATATGGAGACACTACTTGTATGGGGTTAAATGCACTGTGTTTACTGATCATAAAAGCCTTCAACATATTTTCGATCAAAAACAGCTGAACATGAGGCAACGTAGGTGGGTTGAGTTAATAAATGACTATGATTGTGAAATTCGTTATCATCCCGGGAAAGCGAACGTGGTGGCCGACGCTCTAAGCAGAAAGGAACGAGAACCAATTCGAGTACGAGCGATGAACATAAAAATTCGCATGAATCTCAACTCACAAATCAAAGAAGTTCAACGAGAAGCACTTACTAAAGAAAATATAGGAAATGAAATAATGAAGAAGTATGAGAAGCAACTCGTTATGCGGGAAGATGGAATTCGATATTTTGCAAATCGTATTTGGGTACCGAAGTTGGGTGGATTAAGGAAGTTGATATTGAACGAGGCACATAAGACAAGATATTCGATACATCCTGGAGTTGGAAAGATGTACCAAGATCTTAAGACGCATTATTGGTGGCCTAATTTGAAGACAGACGTTGCAACATATGTTGGGGAATGTTTAACTTGTTCCAAAGTCAAAGCAGAACACCAGAAGCCGTCAGGGTTACTTCAACAACCAGAAATTCCAGAATGGAAATGGGATGGTATTACCATGGATTTCATCACGAAGTTACCAAAGACTGCCTGGGGATACAACACCATTTGGGTGATTGTTGATCGTCTCACCAAGTCTGCACATTTCTTGCCTATGAAGGAAACGGATAGAATGGAGAAACTATTACGATTGTATATAAAGGAAATTGTTTCAAGGCATGGAATACCTATTTCCATTATATCTGATCGTGATAGTAGATTTACCTCAAAGTTCTAGCAATCACTACAGGAGGCCCTAGGAACTCGTTTGGATATGAGCACCGCATATCATCCGCAAACCGACGGGCAGAGTGAAAGAACAATTCAGACTCTTGAAGACATGCTCAGGGCATGTGTGATCGATTTTGGAAACGGATGGGATAAATATTTACCATTAGCAGAATTCTCGTATAATAATAGTTATCATGCGAGCATTAAAGCTGCGCCATTCGAAGCATTGTACGGAAGGAAGTGTAGATCTCCTATCTGTTGGAATGAAGTAGGAGATCGACAATTAACTGGTCCCGAGATCATACATGAAACTACTGAAAAGATAGTACAAATCAAGGAGAGATTGAAAACAGCCCGTAGTCGCCAAAAGAGCTACGCCGATGTCCGAAGGAAACCATTAGAGTTTCAGATAGGTGACATGGTTATGCTAAAGGTGTCACCTTGGAAAGGTGTGATACGTTTTGGAAAAAGGGGTAAACTGAACCCAAGATATGTAGGCCCGTTCAAGATCATCGAACGCATTGGACCGGTAGCTTATCGACTCGAGTTACCGCAACAACTCGCCGGAGTACATAATACCTTTCACGTCTCGAACCTTAAGAAGTGTCTTGCAAAGGAAGACCTCACCATTCCTCTTGAAGAAATCCATGTCGACGAGAAACTACAATTCGTCGAAGAACCAATGGAAATCATGGACCGTGAAGTTAAACAGCTCAAGCAGAGCAACATACCGATCGTTAAGGTTCGTTGGAATGCTCGAAGAGGTCCCGAGTTTACGTGGGAACGGGAGGATCAGATGAAACAAAAGTATCCACACTTGTTTCTCGATGACGCAAAATAGGTACAATTTTAAAATTTCGGGACGAAATTTATTTAACGGGGAGGTAATGTAACGACCCGCACTTTTTCGATCGTTCTATACTTATAAGATTAATATTTACATAAATTAAACCTTACCAACATGATAAGCAATCCAAATTGTCGAGACTTATGTTTTTCAAAAAGAGTTTTACACAACGTTTGACCGTCTAGTTTGACCGATGATATCACGAACTATACAATATATGATAATTATACGTTTGTGTATATATATGTATATATACATATTTAACATGACCTAAGAATGTTTTAATATCTCATTTTGTATTAATAACAATAAGTTATAAGTATATTTTGAAACTACTAACTTAAGTTTTCAAAACGATAACCATACGTAACGTTATTTGACTTAAATACTTATGACCTATAATGTTTATACATATATCGTATAAGTAATGTATTTAATCACTTTTAAAGACTTAAATACATAAAACAATATAAGTATATTTACAAAAGATAACTATATTTGAATCCTCGTTCCGTTTTCTCAAAGATTTCTATACGTATACCTAGGGTATATGTACCCGTATCATACGCAGCTTCTAGATGTATTTACTATTGGTATATACCAATAAAAATCTGCTCCTTAGCAGCCTTAAATGATTAAGAAACATGTGGAACCAACCATTTGTCAAGTAGCATGAATTATTTAGCAAGAAAACAAAGTTAGGTATCTTTTTTTCCTTTATAACCTAAAAACGTTTTTATGCATGCACACCATTTCTTCACCCCATTTTCTCATACTTACACTTCCATTTCTCTCTCAAAATACTCTTAACTTCATACTTGATCATCTCCAAGCATTTTCCCCATCATTTAGCTTCAAAAACAACACTTAAACCTCATAAGAAAACCTTATAAAAACACTTCAAGAAATCCTTCCAAGAACACCAACTTACTTCCAATCTTTCATCCACTTCCATCACCCTTTTGGTTCTAGGTTCTTACTCCTCTTTTACAACAACCTTGTCCAAGGAACTTGAGGTAGAATCTATGTTCATAACCTTATTCGATTCATATATATATAGCTATCTTATTTTGTGGTATAAAATTTTAACAACAAGAACATAGTTTGAATGTTTTCAAACTTGTTTGCAAACTAAATAGATCCTTCTAACTTAACTTTTAAAATACTCCAAGACCTGTAATATAACTTAAATATATGCTAATTTAACAAGGTATAACTTGGTTTTTCAAAGATTATCTTAAAAACTGTTTTTACGACGTCGGAGTGCCACCGGGGGCTGTTTTGGGTTGGATAATTAAAAATCATCTTAAACTTTGAATTGGAGGTTTATTTTCTGGAAAAATGATTTTTACTATGAATATGATAACACATAAAAATTTCATGATTTAACTCAAAGTATAAGTATTTTTAGAAAAATAATCATTTAAGGTTGTTTACATGATGGAAAATGATTAACTTCATAAGTTTCACTAAAGTTTGACCTATGCCGTGTGATTTTGAATACAAACTATGGTATTTACAGTTCATAGTCTTAAAGAGGGACTCGATCCAAGGAGATGGCAAGTTGAATCAACGAAAACGGAGTTGTAACGAAGAAACTATGACCGAAACAAAATCGGATATCCAAGACTAGTTTAGCCACGAAAATAATTGGGAAAAATTAAATAAATCACATCTTTTTAAGTTAACATGATATTTTATATATATGTACTTATAATTCAATTTTATATGGTTCAGGATCACCCGTAAACAATACGAGAAGATTAATCATAAGATCCCATGATTGTACGCAACACGTCATTTGACAACACCGGTACTTTATGTACGCAACACGTCATTTGACAACACCGGTACCGTGGGTCAAGATTAATCTCGACCAATACATATACGATGGGGTTTTATTTATTTCGTTGGGGGTTTTATTTATTTCATTGCGGGTATATTAAACATCTAAAAATGAACCATTAAAATTGAATTACTAACAACGAACTGCTAACTACGGACTAAGGAATTATTCAAAGTATTAAAAGTATAACAAGTATATATATGTGACGTTTGTTTAAAAAGAAAAGGTATTGATATATTATATATGGATAGGTTCGTGATATCAACCGGAGACCAAGTCAAATTATATATATATCTTCAAGACAAAAGTGAGTATATAGTCCCACTTTTAAACTCTAAATATTTCGGGATGAGAATACATGTATTTTATGTTTTACGTTATGGACATAAGTAACTGAAAAATATATTCTACGTTGAGTTGTACCACTGGCATACTTCCCTGTAGCTTGGTAACTGTTATTTACAGCGGTATTGTAAACGCGAATCCTGTTGATAGATCTATCGGGCCTGACAACCCCAACCGGACTGGACGACCAGTATTCAACGGTTGCACAGTACTTCGTTTCGTGACTACACTTGGTACGGTGTAGTAAGATTTCATAATAAAGGGAATATGCGACGTGATTAAATGTTAAGTATGGTTACCAAGTGCTCAACCACTTAGAATATTTTTATTAAACTGTTTATATACGAAATCTTGTGGTCTATATATATATATATTGCTGCCGGCATTAAACCTATATCTCACCAACTTTATGTTGACCTTTTAAAACATGTCTATTCTCAGGTGATTACTAAAGCTTCCGCTGCATTATGTTGAATTTGAGCAGGATCTTGCGTACGCATATTTGTGTCAAAAATAAAACTGCATACCCAAGGATTTGTGTTGTAAAATATGCTCGAAATCGTGTTGTTATCATTATATGTAAAGTTTGTAAGTCGAAGATTATCGCTAAACGATAATCATCTTTTTATTGTCTAAAGCTTGTAACAAAAATAATGGTTATGGTTTGTAATGTATAATATATGCAGTTTCTCTTTTAAAAATGTCGCATATAGAGGTCAATACCTCGCAATGAAATCATACGTTATCTAACACGTTCTTATGGTTAAGGACGGGTTATGACATTTGTGCTCCTTGTAACGTCTTACTAGCATAATATATAGGTTGAAATCGTTTTTCAATCCTTTGTCCTAAAACGGCTCCCTTTGCAAAATCACTTGCATCACACATTAGTTCAAATGGTAGATTCCAATTTGGTGTTATCATGATCGGCGCATTGGTTGTTTCTCTTTAAGAATATTAAAAGATTTGATACACTCATCGGAAAAGATGAATGGAGCATCCTTTTCTAGGAGTTTATTCATAGGAGTGGCAATTTTAGAAAAATCTTTTATGAAACGTCGGTAAAAACCGGCATGCCCTAGAAAACTCCTAACTCCTCTAACATTGGTGGGATGTGGAAGTTTAGCAATTACATCTACTTTAGCTCTATCCACTTCAATTCCTTCTTTTGAAATTTTATGACCAAGAACGATGCCTTCTTTAACCATAAAATAGCATTTCTCCCAATTAAGTACTAGATTTGATTGTTCGCATCTAATAAGCATTCGTTCCAGATTAACTAGACATGATTCAAATGTATCACCGAAGACTGAAAAGTCATCCATGAATACTTCCATGCATTCTTCTATCATGTCATGAAAAATCGCCATCATACACCTTTAAAAGGTTGCTGGGGCGTTGCAAAGTCCAAATGGCATGCGTTTGTAAGCAAAAGTACCATAAGGGCACGTGAATGTGGTTTTCTCTTGATCTTCGGGTGCTATTGGAATTTGAAAATATCCAGAAAATCCATCTAGAAAACAATAGTAACTATTTCCGGCTAATCTTTCCAACATTTGATCAATGAAAGGTAAGGGAAAGTGATATTTTCTGGTGGCGTCATTTAATTTTCTATAATCAATACATACACGCCATCCTGTTACAGTCCTAGTAGGAATAAGCTCATTTTTCTCATTTGTAATGACAGTCATGCCACCCTTCTTAGGAACGCATTGAACTGGGCTTACCCATGGACTATCAGAGATTGGATAAATTAAACCTGCATCTAGCAGTTTAATAATCTCTTTCTTAACTACATCTTGCATATTAGGATTTAGTCTTCGTTGGCGTTGCACATACGTTTTATGACCTTCTTCCATAAGGATTTTATGTGTGCAATACGAAGGACTTATTCCTTTAATATCATGAATCTTCCATGCAATGGCTGGTTTATGAGCTTTCAACACAGAAATGAGTTGTGATTTCTCATTTTCAGTAAGAGAAGACGATATTATTACAGGTAATTCAGATTCACCATGTAAATAAGCGTATTCCAAATGGTTTGGAAGTGGCTTTAACTCTAATTTTGGAGGTTCTTCTATCGATGATTTATATCGATATCTGTCTTCTTCTTTTAGCATTTGAATTTCTTCTGTTATTGGTTCATATCCATTAGCTATAAGTGTAGCTAACATTTCAGCTTCATCAATTTGTTCATTACCTTCTCCTAAAGAACATTCTCCTGTTCCTTGTAATTCTGGAAATTCTTCTAATAATTCTGCATGTGCATCTATAGTTTGAATATAATAACATGTATCATCTGCAGATTGCGGTTGTTGCATTGCTCTATCAACTGAAAAGGTAACACTCTCATCCTCTATACTTAGGGTCAATTTCTTACCGAACACGTCTATCATTGCTTTAGCCGTGTTTAAAAATGGTCTTCCTAATATGAGAGGAACTTGAGAATCTTCTTCCATGTCCAAAACAACAAAATCTACTGGAAATACTAAAGTACCAACTTTAACTAGCATGTTCTCCATTATCCCTCTAGGATATTTTATTGATCTATCGGCTAGTTGTATGCTTATTCTGGTTGGTTTCAATTCTCCAAGGTCTAGTTTAGTGTATAGTGAATACGGCATTAGATTTATACTAGCACCTAAGTCTGCCAATGCTTCTATTGAACTAAGACTACCCAGAAAACATGCAATTGTGAAACTTCCTGGATCAGATAGTTTTTCTGGTATCTTATTCAACAGCACTGCTGAACAATTAGCATTCATAGTAACAGCCGAGAGTTCTTCCATTTTCTTTCTATTTGAGATTAGATCTTTCAAGAATTTAGCATATCTAGGCATTCCTGAAATTACATCAATGAAAGGAAGATTTACATTTATCTGTTTAAACATATCCAAGAATTTGGATTGCTCGGCTTCAAGTTTCTCTTTCTTTATTTTACTCGGGTAAGGAAGTGGTGGTTGGTATGGTTTAACATAAGGTTTAGCCTTAACTGTGTTATCTTCATTAACCTTTTCAACTACCGATTCTTTTTCCTTATCTTGATCAGGTTGTGGTTCTTGTGGAGTAGGAATAGCTTCATCAGAAGTTACAGGTATTTCAGGTGGTTTAAGTGTTGTACCACTTCTTGTGGTAATGGCTTTAGCTGTTTCATTCCGGGGGTTAGCGTTTGTATCACTAGGTAGACTTCCCGGTTTTCTTTCACCTATTAACCTTGCTAGGTTACTTACTTCTTGTTCCAGATTTTGAATAGAAGCTTGTTGATTTCTAAATGCTTGAGCATTTTGTTCATTAGTTTGTTTTTTAGATGTGAAAAACTGCGTTTGAGTTTCAACTAGCTTTGTCATCATATCTTCTAAATTTGGCTTTTTATCATCGGTTTGTTGTGGTGGTTTGTTTTGAAAATTAGGTCTTTGCTGATTGTAATTATTATTGGATACTTGTTGATTGCTAGGACCTTGTTGGTTGTTGTATGGAATATTTCGGTTATAACTCTGGTTTTGATTGTAAATCGGTCTTGGCGGTTGATAATTATTCTGATAATTATTTCCAGGCCTTTGGTTTATGTATGAAATATTCTCTCTTTGTTCCATTGTTAATTCAATACTGAGACAATCTTTTGTCAAATGTGGTCCTCCACACTGCTCACAACTAATTCGTATTGAGTGAATATCTTTAGTCATCTTTTCCATTCGTCTCTCGACAGCATCTATCTTTGCGGAAATGGAATCTAAGTCATGGCTAGAATCGGCTCTAGCTGCTTTAGATGATCTAACGATATCTTTTTCTTGGTGCCACT
The DNA here is from genome assembly GCF_046630445.1 of Rutidosis leptorrhynchoides. Lineage (NCBI taxonomy): Eukaryota > Viridiplantae > Streptophyta > Magnoliopsida > Asterales > Asteraceae > Rutidosis > Rutidosis leptorrhynchoides. The sequence continues at coordinate 106,481,222 of NC_092343.1, forward strand.
CATGTGAGTGGGAAGCAGTGTTATCAATAATTTTGTAAGCATCAGTTTCAGTTTTCTTCATAATAGAACCACCAGTTGCTATATCTATGTCTTTCCTTGTAGTGATGTCGCATCCTTGGTAGAATATTTGTACTATTTGACAGGTGTCTAAACCATGTTGCGGACATCCTCTTAATAACTTTCCATATCTTGTCCACGCCTCATATAGAGTTTCATTTGGCTTCTGTGTGAACGTGACAATTTCTGCTTGAAGTCTTACGGCTTTAGATGCAGGAAAGAATTGTTTAAGAAATTTTTCAACTAAAACATCCCATGTATCAATCGCCCCTTCAGGTAACGATTCTAACCAATCTTTGGCTTCTCCCTTTAAAGTCCAGGGAAATAACATGAGATATATCTGTTCATCCTCCACTTCTCGGATTTTAAATAGTGTGCAGATCCTATTAAAGGTACGTAGATGTTCATTTGGATCTTCCTTCGGCGCACCACTAAATTGGCATTGATTAGTCACCATGTGTAGAATTTGTCCTTTGATTTCATAATCTGGCGCATTAATGTCTGGATGAGTAATTGCGTGACCTTGGCCAGTGCGTTTAGCTCTCATTCGGTCTTCCATACTTAAAGGTTCCAGATTCTCCATAATTGAATTTGTTGAATCGGAATCACTAGAGGATTCTGATTTAATGGTTCGTTCCTCAACAATCTCTGTTTGAATGATTGGTGGTTCCGAAGGAAAGTTTAGTGGTTCAGGATCTACGAATCGTTCCTGAATATTCTCCGGATTCTCAATTGTGAGGTCGGGTTCAAAAAATGGATTATCGGAAATTTGAACTGAAGTACTTGGTCGACTGGATGACGATTCTAAATAAAAATCAACGGCGGTAATATTTGCTAAATGTCTTGATCTAGTTACATGTGGTGAACGTACAAAAGGTGGTGAACGTCTTGCTCGGTGTATTCACTGAATATCCTATTAGTTTTTAAAAAGAAAGAAAAATTATAATAAGTTATCCAATCAATAGACTTTTCTGATTTTGCCCACGTTTCGAATAGCCAAAAGATGCAGCAGAGGGGCAGGATTCGTTTGGTCTCAATATAATTGAGGACTGTTTGGCTCCAATAACCCGGTCCACGTACAAATCCAACTATTACTACGAACCAGAAAATTTTGATGTCTATCAATTTAACCACTTAAAATAAATTTTCGTAATTTTAAGAAATTTAGATAAGAAGTAGATTAAAAATCTATGTCCTAAAACTAGAATAGCGAGAAATAAGAAAGAAAAAGAGTTCGTCGAAAAAGGTCGAAAAAGAAAAATGGTTGAAAAATAAAAGGTGACGGAAAAATAAAAGAAACTTATAAAACTTAAAAATACTTGACTAACCTAACCTTATTACTACAACTAACTTAAAATTATAATCGCAAATTGAGATTACTAATTGGAATGATAATTGATACATAGGTAAAAGTCGTCTAAAATATTAAAGCTTACAGGAAAAACTATATCCCACATGGAAATAACTTAAAAAGAAACTAAAACTTAAAAAGGCGTCGCAAAATTCTAAAGTACCTAAACCTTAGTCTAAAGAAAAAGCACTTAAGGAATTCTACGGCAAAGCCTAAAAATCTAGAAGTAAAAATAACTATGGCAAAAACTAAGTTTAAAACTAAATATGAGCTAAAAATACAAATATTACGCTAAAACGATTAAAAAGGGATAAAATATAAAAATATACAAAAAGTTGTAAAAAGTATAATTTTTTATAAAAATATTATTTTTATATTATTTATTTTATAAAAGTATTACTTTTATAAACTAATTAAATTAATTAAAACTAAATAAAACAAATTAAATATATAAACTAAACTAATTAATAAATAAATAAAACCTATTTAGGGTTTTTAATTAAATAATAATAATAATAATTATTACACCGTAATTAATGCCTGATTAGGGCTTCTGTAGCATGTCAGAGTTACTCCGCGAGTTGCGGTATTTAAAGCAAAAAACCCCGCGAGTCGCGGGGTTCAGAAATTCAATTGACAGCTTGTTTAAAAATCGACGCGTTTTTATATTTTTTTTTTATTTTTTTTTCTGTTTTTATATTTTCTGTTTATATTGTATAATAAAAACTTATAATTAAAAACTTAAATAAAATAGAACTTACTTTATAATTTTTAAAAATATCTTAAAAATAGATTTATATATATAAAAAAAAAAAATTTATTTTTTCGGTTTTTATTTTTTTTTTATTTTTTTATGTTTTAAATAAAAACAAAATACTTAAATAAAACTTATATATAAAAATAAAGAAACTTTATAAAACTTAAATTTTTAACAAAATCTTAAAAATATATAAATTTTTGTTTTTCTTTTTTTCGAATATTTAAAACGTACTTTTATAAAAACGAATTTTAATAAAAGTAAAATAAAAATCCCTTTTTTTTTATTGTAGCGTTGCGCTTCCGGCTTTTAAGAGATTCCCCGGCAGCGGCGCCAAAAACTTGATGTTTTAGCAGAGAGGTATAAAATACTATTAAATTTTAGCAGGAAATACTATTAAATACGATACATTTTTACACAAGTTTTAATTATTTATTTACAAAATGGATATACCTAAACCTTGCTACAACACTATAGGCATGTACCTAATCGTAGAGTAGTATAGTTTTTAGTAAGTCCGGTTTGTCGATTTTAAAACTTTAGTCGCAGTTAAAACCAAATGTAAAATATTAAAAATAAATACAAGACTTAAATTAAAGCGTAAAGTAAATAACGATAATGAAATTGCGAATAATAAAAGTGCGATAAAATAAACTTGCGATAATTAAAAAGTACGATAATTAAAAGTGCAATTAAATATAATAACAATAAATAAAAGTGCTATAATTAGAAGTGCAATTAAATATAAAATAAAGGAGATTAAATATGAAATAAAAGAATTATGCTTATTTAAACTTCTGTAATCATGATGTTTGACGTGTTGATTTTAGTTTTATGCCCATGGGTTAATTGTCCTTTGTCCTGGATTATTTAATATGTCCGTCTGGTTTTTGTCCATAACAGTCCATCAGTCATAAATATAAAGTGCGAGTGTCCTCGTCAAATTATCCTTATACCCGAAGTTAAATATTCCAACTAATTGGGGACTTAAACTGTAACAAGATTTTAATACTTTGTTTAATAATTACACCAGGATGTCGACTGAGTGTAACCCAAGGTTTTAATATTTTGTTATCAATTATACCAAGTGTCCTTGTACATAATTTCACCCCTGTTTTAATTATTCTAGTGGCTATTAATCCATTCCCGTGTCCGGTTAAATGAACGATTATTCGTACATATAAATACCCCGCCCATCGTGTCCGATCGAGTGTATATGGTAATTTATAGGGACGCCCAATTGTAAATCTTTATATTAACATTAACAAACTATCATTTAGTTAAACAAATATAAAGCCCATTAATAGCCCATAGTCTAATTTCCACAAGTGTCGTTCTTTTGTCCAAACCCCAATTATGGTACATAACCCAATTACCCAATTTTAGTAATTAGCCCAACATCATGATTACTTCGGATTAAATAAGCATAATAATAACTTAGCTACGAGACATTAAATTAAAAAGGTTGAACATAACTTACAATGATTAAAATAGCGTAGCGTTACACGGACAGAATTTCGACTTACAACCTTACAACATTCGCTAACATACCCTTATTATTAAGATTAAAATTAAAATTAAAATATAAATATAAATATTTACGTAGTATTATGAGAGAAGAAGAAAAAGATGATGAAAAATGCTCAGAATTCGGTTGCTTTTATAGGGACTTTCAAAACTTGGGGCTCCGCGACTCGCGGCATTTTTGGCCTTCAAACTCCGCGAGTCGCGGAGATTGAAATTACAGCTCAGTCCAGTTTGGAGTCTTTCTTGCCGACGGTTTTTATTATTTATTATAATATATAAATAATTATAAGAATTATTTAAATATTATATTATATTTATGTGCATAGTTGACTTGTAATTTTTAGTCCGTTGCGTCGAGCGTTGAGAGTTGACTCTGGTCCTGGTTCCAGATTTTCGAACGTCCATGCGTACAATTTAATATCTTGTACTTTGCGTTTTGAATCTTGTACTCTTGTAATTTCGAGACGTTTTTTATCAATAATTGGAACCTCTTTGATTGTCTTTTGTACTTTTGAACTTTTTGGTCGTTTGCGTCTTCAATTCGTCGAATCTGTCTTTTGTCTTCACCTTTTATTATTTAAACGAATATCACTTGTAAATAGAAACAATTGCAACTAAAAGCTTGTCTTTCTTGAGGAATAATGCTATGAAATATATGTTCGTTTTTAGCATTATCAATAACAAAGGTTCCTTAATCTTAGATGATTACTTGGAATGGATTAGAAAGCTTGGAAGTAGACTTGCAAACTTGGAAGTATTCTTGATTTTTATGAAACTATACTTATAGAATTTATGAAGAACACTTAGAACTTGAAGATGGAACTTGAGAGAGATCAATTAGATGAAGAAAATTGAAGAATGAAAGTGTTTGTAGGTGTTTTTGGTCGTTGGTGTATGGATTAGATATAAAAGATATGTAATTTTGTTTTCATGTAAATAAGTCATGAATGATTACTCATATTTTTGTAATTTTATGAGATATTTCATGATAGTTGCCAAATGATGGTTCCCACATGTGTTAGGTGACTCACATGGGCTGCTAAGAGCTGATCATTGGAGTGTATATACCAATAGTACATACATCTAAAAGCTGTGTATTGTACGAGTACGAATACGGGTGCATACGAGTAGAATTGTTGATGAAACTGAACGAGGATGTAATTGTAAGCATTTTTCTTAAGTAGAAGTACTTTGATATGTATTTTGAAGTCTTTCAAAAGTGTAAGAATACATATCAAAACACAACATGTATATACATTCTAATGGAGTCGTTAAGTCTTCGTTAGTCGTTACATGTAAGTGTTGTTTTGAAACCTTTAAGTTAACGATCTCAATTAATGTTGTTAACCCAATGTTTATTATATCAAATGAGATGTTAAATTATTATATTATCATGATATTATGATGTATAAATATCTCTTAATATGATATATACATTAAAATATCGTTACAACGATAATCGTTACATATAAGTCTCGTTTCGTAATTCTTGAGTTAGTAGTCTTGTTTTTACATATGTAGGTCATTGTTAACACACTTAATGATATATTTAAATATCATTTTATCATGTTAAATATAGTGTATCAATATCTTGATATGATACATATGTATTTAGTATACGTTATCATAACGATAATCGTTATATATATCATTTCGAGTTTCTTAACTTAGTAATCTCATTTCTTATGTATATCACACATTGTTAATATACTTAGTGAGATACTTACTCATCATAATCTCATGTCAACCATATATATATGTCTATATATACCACAACATGTAGTTTTTACAAATTTGTAACGTTCGTGAATCGCCGGTCAACTTGGGTGATCAATTGTCTATATGAAACTTATTTCATTTAATCAAGTCTTAACAAGTTTGATTGCTTAACATGTTGGAAACATTTAGTCATGTAAATATCAATCTCAATTAATATATATAAACATAGAAAAGTTCGGGTCACTACAGTACCTACCCTTTAAATAAATTTCGTCCCGAAATTTTAAGCTGTCGAAGGTGTTGACGAATCTTCTGGTAATAGATGCGGGTATTTCTTCTTCATCTGATCTTCACGCTCCCAGGTGAACTCGGGTCCTCTACGAGCATTCCATCGAACCTTAACAATCGGTATCCTGTTTTGCTTAAGTCTCTTAACCTCACGATCCATTATTTCGACGGGTTCTTCAATGAATTGAAGTTTTTCATTGATTTGGATTTCGTCCAACAGAATTGTGAGATCTTATTTAGCAAAACATTTCTTCAAATTCGAGACATGGAAAGTGTTATGTACAGCAACGAGTTATTGAGGTAGCTCCAGTTGGTAAGCTACTGGTCCGACACGATCTATAATCTTGAATGGTCCAATGTACCATGGATTTAGTTTCCCCCGTTTACCAAATCGAACAACGGCTTTCCAAGGTGAAACCTTAAGCATGACCATTTCTCCAATTTCAAACTCTATTTCTTTTCTTTTACAGTCCGCGTAGCTCTTTTGTCGACTCTGGGCGATTTTCAATCGTTGTTGAATTTGGATTATTTTCTCGGTAGTTTCTTGTATTATCTCCGGACCCATAATCTGTCTATCCCCCACTTCATTCGAAATCAATAACACATGCTCGTAGCATGTCTTCAAGCGTTTGTATCGTCCTTTCACTCTGCCCATCTGTTTGTGGATGATAGGCAGTACTCATGTCTAGATGAGTCCCCAATGCTTGTTGCAACGTCTGCCAGAACCTTGAAACAAATCTACCATCCCTATCAGAGATAATAGAGACGGGTATTCCATGTCTGGAGACAACCTTCTTCAAATACAATCGCGCCAACTTCTCCATTTTGTCATCTTCTCTCATTGGCAGGAAGTGTGCTGACTTGGTGAGGCGATCAACTATTGCCCAAATAGTATCATAACCACTTGCAGTCCTTGGCAATTTAGTAATGAAATCCATGGTAATGTTTTCCCATTTCCATTCAGGGATTTCAGGTTGTTGTAGTAGACCTGATGGTTTCTGATGTTCAGCTTTGACCTTAGAACACGTCAAACATTCTCCTACATATTTAGGAATATCGGCTTTCATACCCGGCCACCAAAAGTGTTTCTTGAGATCTTTATACATCTTCCCCGCTCCAGGATGTATTGAATATATGGTTTTATGTGCTTCTTTAAGTACCATTTCTCTCACATCTCCAAACCTTGGTACCCAAATTCTATCAGCCCTATATCGGGTTCCATCTTCCCGAATATTAAGATGTTTCTCTGATCCTTTGGGTATCTCATTCTTCAACTTTCCTTCTTTTACAACCCCCTGTTGTGCCTCCTTTATTTGAGTAGTAAGGTTAGTATGAATAATTATATTCATAGCTTTTACCCGTATAGGTTCTCTGTCCTTTCTACTCAAAGCGTCGGCTACCACATTCGCCTTCCCCGGGTGGTATCGAATTTCAAAATCATAATCATTCAACAGTTCAATCCACCTACGTTGTCTCATATTCAGTTACTTCTGATTAAATATATGCTGGAGACTTTTGTGGTCGGTATGTATATAATACTTTTGACCCCATATAAATAATGCCTCCAAGTCTTTAATGCAAAAACAACAGCACCCAATTCCAAATCGTGAGTTGTATAATTTTGCTCGTGAATCTTCAATTGTCTAGACGCATAAGCAATCACCTTCGTTCGTTGCATTAATACACAACCGAGACCTTACTTTGATGCGTCACAATAAATCACAAAATCATCATTCCCTTCAGGCAATGACAATATAGGTGCCGTAGTTAGCTTTTTCTTCAATAACTGAAATGCCTTCTCTTGTTCATCCTTTCATTCAAATTTCTTCCCTTTATGCTTTAATGCAGTCAAGGGTTTTGCTATTTTGGAGAAATCATGGATGAATCTTCTGTAGTAACCAGCCAATCCTAAAAATTGACGTATATGCTTCGGAGTTTTTGGGGTTTCCCACTTTTCAATGGTTTCGATCTTTTCCGGGTCCACCTGGATACCTTCTTTGTTCACTATGTGACCGAGGAATTGAACTTCTTCCAACCAAAATGCACACTTTGAAAACTTAGCGTACAGTTTTTCTTTCCTCAATACTTCTAGCACTTTTCTCAAATGTTCTTCGTGCTCTTGATCATTCTTTGAGTAAATAAGTATGTCATCGATGAAAACAATGACAAACTTGTCAAGATATGGCCCACACACTCGGTTCATAAGGTCCATGAACACAGCTGGTGCGTTAGTCAATCCAAACGGCATAACCATAAACTCGTAATGACCATAACGCGTCCTAAAAGCAGTTTTTGGAATATCATCCTCCTTTACTCGCATTTGATGATATCCAGAACGTAAATCGATTTTCGAATAAACCGACGAGCCTTGTAGTTGATCAAATAAGTCGTCAATTCTCGGCAGTGGATAACGGTTTTTGATGGTAAGTTTATTCAACTCTCTGTAGTCAATACACAACCTAAATGTACCATCCTTCTTCTTGACAAACAAAATAGGAGCTCCCTATGGTGATGTGCTTGGTCTAATGAAACCACGTTCTAATAGTTCTTGCAGTTGGCTTTGCAGTTCTTTCATCTCGCTGGGTGCGAGTCTGTAAGGAGCACGAGCTATTGGTGCAGCTTCTGGTACAAGATCTATTTGAAATTCAACAGATCGATGTGGAGGTAGTCCCGATAATTCTTTCGGAAATACATCGGGAAATTCTTTTGAGACGGAAACATCATTGATGCTCTTTTATTCAGTTTGTACTTTCTCGACGTGTGCTAGAACATCATAGCAACCTTTTCTTATTAGTTTTTGTGCCTTCAAATTACTAATAAGATGTAGCTTCGTGTTGCCCTTTTCTCTGTACACCATTAAGGGTTCTCCTTCTTCTCGTACAATGCGAATTGCATTTTTGTAACATACGATCTCTGCTTTCATCTCCTTCAGCCAATCCATGCCAACTATTTGTAATGACCCGGAAATTTTCGACCAAATTTAAACCTTAATCTTTATATGTTTCCGATACGATAAGCAAAATCTGTAATGTTAAGTCTAGAAAGTTTGAAATCCATATTTATGAAATTGACCATACCTGACAATTCACGAACAATTGTATGTAAATATATATATATATATATATATATATATATATATATATATATATATATATATATATATATATATATATATATATATATACACACATATGAAATTGGATATGTTTAAGTTTATTATTATTGATGTCATTAATAATATTAATATAACTAGTATTATTAGTATCACTAATAAGTTTATTATTACCATTTATACTAATATTATCATTATTAGTAAATAAAAATCATGATTTTTATAGTATTAATATAATACTATCATATTATTACTAGTTTTTTTATTATTATTATTATTAGTAATATTATTATTAGTATTAATATATTTATACTTGCTAATTATCAAAATATATAAATTATATATATACATATACATATATAATGATATATAAATGGATGTATCAATATAGCCAAATACATATATATACACATAATACAATTATATATTTATTTACATACGTATACTGATATATAAGCATATACATACAGCTTTACACGTATACAAATATAAATAAATACATATACGGATTAAAATCACTATCAGTGTACTATTTTTCTGTGTTACACCCGTGATCTTATGTCTCTTTTTCCTTTCTTTATTAATTCGATCAACACAAGTTACAGAGAAATCATTTAACCTCCCATCATACGATCACAACCTAAACCAAAACCTTTGCAAATTGTTATTACTTACTATACTCGATCATAACTTGAACCACCACTTCCATCCTCATCATCGTGTACCATGAACACCACCGTGAATCACCATAACCCGTCCTTCTCTCTCATTTTCTCTCCCTCTTCATCGTGAACCCACCACCAACACGTCCCGAGCTTCTATATTGTTGCTGTTGATGAAGTTTTCGAATAGACTCAACATCATCGTAATCAATCCAATGAAAAACCACCATAACAGGACCTTGATGTACCAACATAAATCACCATCTTTGTTAACTCTTTTCACAACAAACAACACCAATGGAACATCACCACAAATTATCATCTTTCTATTTCTTAATCAAAAACCACCTTCCCCCATAAAGAACCGCCACAAAACCACCACATAACCCGTCTAGTACTCTATGAAATCATTTTAAAACTAACCCAAGGACACCTGCAACTTTACTGTTGCTCGTATTATTCATATAGGAACCAAAGACTGCTACTCAAATAAACCCATATCACCACCACTGTCGAAAAACCATTAACCTACTACCCCGTTCCTGATTTCTGTTTCAAAAAGCCCAGACCAAAACCCACCTAATAACTACTACATCTGTTTTCTGTTTCCTCTTCAAACGCAAACTATCATCTGCTAAACTGCTTCTGATTACAACCGATAACATGATATTAGTGATGATTGATGATCGATAAATAAAGACGATGACAAAACTGCAGTTTATTCTTTTTATTTTTCTTTCCTGCTTTGATTGAACCCTACGAACTTCTCCCTCAACCCAATCCTTGTTACTGTAAATTGTTCGAAACAAAACACCTGAGATCATCCAAAACCATAAGCAACCCTCGATATATGGCTGCTGCAGTTTTCTTCTATTTTTGTTTCGTTAAACAGTAATCAATGGAGATATTAGTGATGAAGCAAACAATGAAGAAGAAATAAGAATGATGAATTAAACTTCTAGCGTGCCCTTTGTTTTCCTTTTTGATGGCCGACAAAAAAATAATAATAATAAAAGGGACGTGTTATTATTTTTAGTAATTAGGTAAAGCTTATGATTATGATTAAACCCCACTTCTAGCTGTTTAATTCACGAGACAAATCTAGATCGAATTAAGCTGGGTTAGTTAGTTCATGGGCCGTGATAATCATCATAAAATGCTGGGATATGGGCTGCTGCTCAGTTTAAATTCTGGGTGAAAAAGATGAATGCGGAAATAAGGATAAATGAGATTAGAATGCAAATAATAACAGATAAAAGAGACGGAGTAATGGTGTGGGGTGTTGGGTATATTTGAAAGGTCACGGGTTCGATACTGCACTATGGCATTTTTTTTTAGAAACTTCATCCTACATATTTTCTTAAGGTAGTATCTTATTATCTTATTATAATTATTATTATCATATCATTAATATTATTATTATTATTATTATTATTATTATTATTATTATTATTATTATTATTATTATTATTGTTATTATTATTATTAATATGATTATCATATTTAGTAATATCAATAAGAATATTGATATCATCAAAAATTGTCATTAAGAATTAGTATTGTTATTTAAAAGTATCATTATTATCAACTTTTATAAACATTATCCTCATTAAAACTATCGTTTTTATTTTTATTAGAATTATCATTATTTTTATTATTATTTTTAATATCATTATTTTTATTATTATTTTTATTATCATTATTAGTATTATTTTTTTTAACGTTAATATTATTATTTTTAACATTATTATTATTATTATTATCATTTTTTATTAAAAGTATCATTATAATTAAAATTATCAAAATTATTATTTTTAAAATTATCATTATTATCATCCTTAATAGAATTATCAATATTTTTATCATTATTATTATTATGATTAGCATTATTATTTATTAACATCTATCTATATCTATATTAATATAATAACAAAATATTATTAGTATTATTTTCATATTAACAATATTATTATAACAAATTAATATTTTCTAAATAAGAATACATTTATTACAAATTAAATATATAAGATATATAAATTAAGAATAAATTTATCCGACTATAATTATGTGTTAATATATATATAAATGATATAGGTTCGTGAATCCGAGGCCAACCCTATACTTGTGCAATATCGTCCTATGTATTTTTACTACAAAATACACTATGGTGAGTTTCATTTGCTCCATTTTTAATTGCTTTTGCAATATATATTTTTGGGCTGAGAATACATGCGCTGCTTTTATAAATGTTTACGAAATAGACACAAGTACTTAAAAATATATTCTACGTTGAGTTGTACCACTGGCATACTTCCCTGTAGCTTGGTAACTACTATTTACATGTGGTATTGTAAACGCGAATCCTGTTGATAGATCTATCGGGCCTGACAACCCCAACCGGACTGGACGACCAGCATTCAACGGTTGCACAGTACTTCGTTTCGGTGACTACACTTGGTACGGTGTAGTGAGATTTCATAATAAAGGGAATATGCGACGTGATTAAATGTTAAGTATGGTTATCAGGTGCTCAACCACTTAGAATGCTTTACATACACTTGCGAGTGTATTATGTTTATGATTATGAAATCTTGTGGTCTATTAAAATATTGAAATGGTTATTACAATAAACCTATGAACTCACCAACCTTTTGGTTGACACTTTTAAGTATGTTTATTCTCATGTACGAATTAAGTCTTCCGCTGTGCATTTGCTCAATTTAAGGACATTACTTAGAGTCGATCATCGCAATGGGACCAAATGTTGAAGACTTCGTCCAGGAGGATAAGGACGGGTCGTTATAGTTGGTATCAGAGCGGTGGTCTTAGCAAACCAAGTCTTGCATTAGTGTGTTTAACTGATAGTTGTTAGGATACATTAGTGAGTCTGGACTTCGACCGTGTTTGCATGTCAAAAGTTTTGCTTATCATTCCTAGTCGGAAATCATCTGCTTATCATCCTTAGGAAATTTTCTGCTTATCGTTCCTAAGTCTAGACACGACTTCCTGCACTTATTTGATAGATAGTGTACAGATAAATTCATATCTTAGCGTATCTGCTAATTCATATCTTAGAGTATCTGTTACTGTAGACTTTATCTGACACGTTTCCTTAAATCCCTTCGTAATTCACGGGATCTTCTGTACTATGTATAGGTATTCTATATAACTAGAATATCATCCGATATCCGAAAATCATTTCATATCGAAAAATCCCTTATTCAATCGTACGCAATGGAACTCACCATTAGATCAAGTCCCTCGAATTCTGATATGGAGTCCCACGCCGGCTCCGAAAGCAGTATGACCGAAATGGTCCAACCAATTCATCGGATGGGTTCGCAGTCGACTTAACCAATGGAGACGCGAAGAAGGCGATCACTTCCACCAACCTGAACCCTCGGCGAAGAACCTGAATCACTTACCGATGAGCCTATCTGAAACACCATTTTAGCCTCATCTCCAGGGTAGCTCGTCACAATTATCTTCTATCTAAAATTCTAAATCTTATTTATCCGCTCGTTCCAACCGACACTCATCCCGGAATAATAGATGAAGTCAACGAACTTCGCGCGAGAGTTGTAGCTTTGGAAAATATGGTGCAAAACCTACCAGCTTCAGCAACATCACCGGCACCAGCACTACCACCAGCATCGGCACCAGTATCACCAACAACACAAACCACAACAACACACGCCTCAACATCACAATCGGTACCCCGAGCATAATCATCATTCTACATGACGTCCTGCATCATTTATCTTCGTTCAACATGGCGAATATGTAATCTCTAATGTTTTAGAGATTATGTATTCTAGTCTAACTGTAAACCAAATGAGTTTAATATCATATTAACTCAATGAATCCATGATTACTTCTGAAGAAATATATATATATATATATATATATATATATATATATATATATATATATATATATATATATATATATATATATATATATATATATATATATGTTTTCATAAAAATTGTAATTAAAAATTCTTTCGTACAAAGTGTTAATTGTGAAAATATTTTAACGGGTAGGTAATACCCAAGTAATATTTAAATTTCACGTTAATAAGTTACACTGTACATTCTTCAAAGAGGATTCAACAGTCATTTACTATCCTACTTGCAACCACAGCTATACGAATCCGTTCATCACAGAATAACCATTTTCATTCAATTTCATATTCGGATTTTGATTTATCATAATCCAACAAGTGGCATAAAGAAGAAAACATTTGACAAAAATAAAATTTGTTAGAAACAAACAAATTAACTATGAGAAATTTTGTTAAGAATTCACGCTAACTGTTCCTAACTAATTGTTCCCAGCTAACTGATTACACTTTATTTATCGCAATTTACATTCTCACAATTTTATTTATCGTCATTTAATTTCTGTTATTTATTTTTACGCACTTTAAATATCAGGACACGTATACAAGGTTTTGACATATCATATCGACCCATCTATATATATTATTTGGAATAACCATAGACACTCTATATGCAGTAATGCGGGAGTTAGCTATACAGGGTTGAGGTTGATTCTATAATAATATATATACTTTGAGTTGTGATCGAGTCTGAGACATATACGGGTCACGACACGTATTAATTAATTCGAATATTATATATTAAACTGTATATGAATTATTGGACTGTCAATGTGGACTATCAACTGTGGACTACCAACATTGGACAATTAAATGAATTAAAATATTGATTAAAACATATGAAACTAAACCATTCTTCAAGTTTGCCACTTGATTTCATCTTAAACCTCATTTTTATCTTGAGGATTACAATCTGCATTCAAACCTTTCATGATCCTTGAAAACACCTCAATTGAGAGGATGAACCAACCGCACTTCATTTACGGAAGAAAAGATTAATGCCTAATAGTTATGCACCTGAAAAACTCTCGGAACCTGAACAAATGTTTGACACATATCTGTGCTAACTCCTTTGGCATTGTTATTACCGAAAATAAATTTGCAATCCCTTTTCAAAGTAGTCAATTTTGTCACAGCTCCAGCAAGTCAACTTCGACTTTTCGTTTGAAACAACCTTATTATAACCTTGATATATATGCGTGCTCTTTTATTATTACCGTGGAACCTTTCATATTCTACCATATTACCAACAGACGTACCAACAACCTCGTTGCTTCTTGGTTTAAATCTCTTCGATAAATCATTATATTTATTCATTGAAACCCTATCATATACTTATCTGCATCGTGTAACGAGAACTGCCATACCAATTACCGGGAATCAGAAATCAGTACGTTGAAAACTCACAGCATATCTACAACAACAGTTATATGTATAACATTTACCTCTTAGAATTATGGTCTTTTATTCTGAAATTCTGAACAGCACTCAGTCTACAAATCAATGCATTGAACTTTGAAAAAGCTGAATGAAGCAGCAGAAACTGTAGACAACCGTAAATGACCTTTATCTTTGGAAGTTTGATGATAAAGAATAGTATATTGGAAAAGCTCAGAAAAGTTGGAACTAGAAACCGGATTGAGCAAACTACGAAGGAGTCTCTGAACAAATCACAAGGACTAAACTTGTACATTAAGAATCCTGATGATCCTATTTCTGATGAAATCTTTAGCGAATACCTTACTTCTGACTCCAAACTCTTGCGGACAAATTTTCTTCATCATCCATTGATATTAGAAATTCTAAGATATTCTCGTATGTTCTATTATAAATATCCTCCATATTTCTGGCGATATTTTCACAACTATTCTTATCTGAGATCATTTATCTCTCCGTAATATCTGCAACATAAAAGAAACTGTGTTACTTTCTAAATTCTGAAACCTTCGAGTTTAAAATATGAATGTTTTGAAGTAGTGTTGGGAACTGAAGCATGAATTAGTATAATATAATGACACTTGATCAACGTCATTATATTACAGTAAGTTATGTTGAGTTTCTAATGGAATGTGATGATTCACAGTACCATCATCATGTGCCATATTACATGACTCTTACATTCTACCCAATCTCTAAACATATTAAGAACATACCTTATTGATAGTCATATCCTTCCGGATATTTTGGTAATTTGCCAAATCAAGATCATGCCATTACGATTCACTCCTTAGAACAATAACTATGTTCAATTCAAAATCCATACCTACAAATTCTAGACCATTATTCGCTTGACTCGAAGCCGGGAAGAGGAGACAAAAGTATATAACTCTTGAATATAAAGAAAATATAAAGCTCGACAATAACACATAAATTACAAACCGTGTATATCAATACGTATTGCAACGTAAAGACACGGGAGAATTAAAAACATTATAATTCCAAGGAAATAATAGAAGTGAATAGATTTTTCTGACGGCAGATGAAAGAGAAGAATGAAAGATATGAAAGTTAGAAGTATAACAAGAAGCAGGATGGGATGGAGCATTTTGAAGAATACTTTAAGGTATGAATTGAGGGAGAAAAAAAAAATATAAGATGTGAGATATGGAAATAAGGAAGTGAAGGGGGGTGGATTTATAGTAAAATATCAGACAGAGAAATCGAGTCAGATTATCGCATTTAATCAAAGAAGATCCTGATTTCCCTAATCGCCGAAGTACCAAATCTTATTACGTAAGATTTTCTTTAAATCCCTTAAATCCCGAAAGTCAATAGTAACTACGTCATCGGTTGAAACGAATATATATATTTACTCATTTCACTCTTTTGTGATAGCTTTACTCGTACGCTTCACATGATCGAATCGTTTTATCTCTATCTCTCAATAATGATAAAACTCCATTATTACCTCATATTCGTCATGAAAACATTCCTATTGTTATCCATGACGACCTCTATCAAATTTTGGGGACGAAATTTCTTTAACGGGTAGGTACTTTAATGACCCGGAAATTTTCGACCAAATTTAAACCTTAATCTTTATATGTTTCCGATACGATAAGCAAAATCTGTAATGTTAAGTCTAGAAAGTTTGAAATCCATATTTATGAAATTGACCATACCTGACAATTCACGAACAATTGTATGTAATATATATATATATATATATATATATATATATATATATATATATATATATATATATATATATATATATATACATATGAAATTGGATATGTTTAAGTTTATTATTATTGATGTCATTAATAATATTAATATAACTAGTATTATTAGTATCACTAATAAGTTTATTATTACCATTTATACTAATATTATCATTATTAGTAAATAAAAATCATGATTTTTATAGTATTAATATAATACTATCATATTATTACTAGTTTTTTTATTATTATTATTATTAGTAATATTATTATTAGTATTAATATATTTATACTTGCTAATTATCAAAATATATAAATTATATATATACATATACATATATAATGATATATAAATGGATGTATCAATATACCCAAATACATATATATATATATATACACATAATACAATTATATATTTATGTACATACGTATACTGATATATAAGCATATACATACAGCTTTACACGTATACAAATATAAATAAATACATATACGGATTAAAATCACTATCAGTGTACTATCTTTCTGTGTTACACCCGTGATCTTATGTCTCTTTTTCCTTTCTTTATTAATTCGATCAACACAAGTTACAGAGAAATCATTTAACCTCCCATCATACGATCACAACCTAAACCAAAACCTTTGCAAATTGTTATTACTTACTATACTCGATCATAACTTGAACCACCACTTCCATCCTCATCATCGTGTACCATGAACACCACCGTGAATCACCATAACCCGTCCTTCTCTCTCATTTTCTCTCCCTCTTCATCGTGAACCCACCACCAACACGTCCCGAGCTTCTATATTGTTGCTGTTGATGAAGTTTTCGAATAGACTCAACATCATCGTAATCAATCCAATGAAAAACCACCATAACAGGACCTTGATGTACCAACATAAATCACCATCTTTGTTAACTCTTTTCACAACAAACAACACCAATGGAACATCACCACAAATTATCATCTTTCTATTTCTTGATCAAAAACCACCTTCCCCCATAAAGAACCGCCACAAAACCACCACATAACCCATCTAGTACTCTATGAAATCATTTTAAAACTAACCCAAGGACACCTGCAACTTTACTGTTGCTCGTATTATTCATATAGGAACCAAAGACTGCTACTCAAATAAACCCATATCACCACCACTGTCGAAAAACCATTAACCTACTACCCCGTTCCTGATTTCTGTTTCAAAAAGCCCAGACCAAAACCCACCTAATAACTACTACATCTGTTTTCTATTTCCTCTTCAAACGCAAACTATCATCTGCTAAACTGCTTCTGATTACAACCGATAACATGATATTAGTGATGATTGATGATCGATAAATAAAGACGATGACAAAACTGCAGTTTATTCTTTTTATTTTTCTTTCCTGCTTTGATTGAACCCTACGAACTTCTCCCTCAACCCAATCCTTGTTACTGTAAATTGTTCGAAACAAAACACCTGAGATCATCCAAAACCATAAGCAACCCTTGATATATGGCTGCTGCAGTTTTCTTCTATTTTTGTTTCGTTAAACAGTAATCAATGGAGATATTAGTGATGAAGCAAACAATGAAGAAGAAATAAGAATGATGAATTAAACTTCTAGGGTGCCTTTTGTTTTCCTTTTTGATGGCCGACAAAAAAATAATAATAATAAAATTGACGTGTTATTATTTTTAGTAATTAGGTAAAGCTTATGATTATGATTAAACCCCACTTCCAGCTGTTTAATTCACGAGACAAATCTAGATCGAATTAAGCTGGGTTAGTTAGTTCTTGGGCCATGATAATCATCATAAAATGCTGGGATATGGGCTGCTGCTCAGTTTAAATTCTGGGTGAAAAAGATGAATGCGGAAATAAGGATAAATGAGATTAGAATGCAAATAATAACAGATAAAAGAGACTGAGTAATGGTGTGGGGTGTTGGGTATATTTGAAAGGTCACGGGTTCGATACTGCACTATGGCATTTTTTTTTAGAAACTTCATCCTACATATTTTCTTAAGGTAGTATCTTATTATCTTATTATAATTATTATTATCATATCATTAATATTATTATTATTATTATTATTATTATTATTATTATTATTATTATTATTATTAATATTAATATGATTATCATATTTAGTAATATCAATAAGAATATTGATATCATCAAAAATTGTCATTAAGAATTAGTATTGTTATTTAAAAGTATCATTATTATCAACTTTTATAAACATTATCCTCATTAAAACTATCGTTTTTATTTTTATTAGAATTATCATTATTTTTATTATTATTTTTAATATCATTATTTTTATTATTATTTTTATTATCATTATTAGTATTATTTTTTTTAACGTTAATATTATTATTTTTAACATTATTATTATTATTATTATCATTTTTTATTAAAAGTATCATTATAATTAAAATTATCAAAATTATTATTTTTAAAATTATCATCCTTAATAGAATTATCAATATTTTTATCATTATTATTATTATGATTAGCATTATTATTTATTAACATCTATCTATATCTATATTAATATAATAACAAAATATTATTAGTATTATTTTCATATTAACAATATTATTATAACAAATAAATATTTTCTAAATAAGAATACATTTATTACAAATTAAATATATAAGATATATAAATTAAGAATAAATTTATCCGACTATAATTATATGTGTTAATATATATATAAATGATATAGGTTCGTGAATCCGAGGCCAACCCTATACTTGTGCAATATCGTCCTATGTATTTTTACTACAAAATACACTATGGTGAGTTTCATTTGCTCCCTTTTTAATTGCTTTTGCAATATATATTTTTGGGCTGAGAATACATGCGCTGCTTTTATAAATATTTACGAAATAGACACAAGTACTTAAAAATATATTCTACGTTGAGTTGTACCACTGGCATACTTCCCTGTAGCTTGGTAACTACTATTTACATGTGGTATTGTAAACGCGAATCCTGTTGATAGATCTATCGGGCCTGACAACCCCAACCGGACTGGACGACCAGCATTCAACGGTTGCACAGTACTTCGTTTCGGTGACTACACTTGGTACGGTGTAGTGAGATTTCATAATAAATGGAATATGCGACGTGATTAAATGTTAAGTATGGTTATCAGGTGCTCAACCACTTAGAATGCTTTACATACACTTGCGAGTGTATTATGTTTATGATTGTGAAATCTTTTGGTCTATTAAAATATTGAAATGGTTATTACAATAAACCTATGAACTCACCAACCTTTTGGTTGACACTTTTAAGTATGTTTATTCTCAGGTACGAATTAAGTCTTCCGCTGTGCATTTGCTCAATTTAAGGACATTACTTAGAGTCGATCATCGCAATGGGACCAAATGTTGAAGACTTCGTCCAGGAGGATAAGGACGGGTCGTTACACTATTACATCAAAACTCCATAACTCTACTGGTATCAAATCAATCTTAAATATTTTGCTACCCAGTTTAATTTCTCGATTCCGGCATATATAATCTGCTGAAATTAATTTACCGTTTGCTAATTCGAGTAAAAATTTACTATCCAATGGCGTCAATGGACAACTTAATTTAGCACAAAAATCTCTACTCATATAGCTTCTATCCGCACCCGAATCAAATAAAACGTAAGCAGATTTATTGTCAATAAGAAACGTACCCGTAACAAGCTCCGGGTCTTCCTGTGCCTCTGCCACATTAATATTGAAAACTCTTCCGCGGCCTTGTCCATTCGTGTTCTCCTGGTTCGGGAAATTTCTAATAATGTGGCCCGGTTTTCCACATTTATAACAAACTACATTGGCATAACTTGCTCCGACACT
Organism: Rutidosis leptorrhynchoides; assembly: GCF_046630445.1. Classification (NCBI taxonomy): domain Eukaryota; kingdom Viridiplantae; phylum Streptophyta; class Magnoliopsida; order Asterales; family Asteraceae; genus Rutidosis; species Rutidosis leptorrhynchoides. The sequence goes on from NC_092343.1 coordinate 106,501,610, forward strand.
ACTTGCTCCGCCATTACTCGTTCCGACACCATTTGTTCCTTTCGTTCTGTTAACCCCTGGTCCGTAGACCTCACACTTCGCCGCGCTATGACCATTTCTTTTACACTTGTTGCAAAATTTGGTGCAAAATCCCGAGTGATACTTTTCACACCTTTGGCATAGCTGCTTTTGATTGTTGTTGTTATTGCGGTTGTTATTATTGTTGGGATGATTGTTGTAGTAGTTGTTGTTGTTGTTGTTGTACCGTTTGTTGTAGTTGCGATTGATGTTGCGATTTTTGGGATAGTTGTTGTTGTTTTGGTGACTCTTATCACCATTTTCCTCCTACTTTCTTTTAACTAACTTCACGTTGGCCTCTTCGGTCGCCTGTTCTTTAATTCTTCCCTCAATCTGGTTCACTAGTTTGTGAGCCATTCTACATGCCTTTTGTATGGAGGCAGGCTCGTGTGAACTTATATCTTCTTGGATTCTCTCCGGTAACCCTTTCACAAACGCGTCGATCTTCTCTTCCTCATCTTCGAACGCTATCGGACACAATAGGCACAATTCTGTGAATCGTCTTTCGTACGAAGTAATATCGAATCCCTGTGTTCGTAACCCTCTAAGTTCTGACTTGAGCTTATTGACCTCGGTTCTAGGACGGTACTTCTCGTTCATCAAGTGCTTGAATGCTGATCACGGTAGCGCGTAAGCAGCATCTTGTCCCACTTGCTCTAGATAGGTATTCCACCATGTTAACGCAATACCTGTGAAGGTATGCGTAGCATACTTTACTTTGTATCCTTCAGCACACTTACTTATGGCAAACACCGATTCAACTTTCTCGGTCCACCATTTCAATCCGATTGGTCCTTCGGTCCCATCAAATTCTGAAGGTTTGCAGGCAGTGAATTCCTTGTAGGAGCATCCTACATGATTTCTTGCGCCGTTAGCTGTATTGCTAGATTCAGAGTTATTGTTGGTATGTAGCGCGGCCTGTACTGCGGCTATGTTTGAAGCAAGAAAGGCACGAAATTCCTCTTCGCTCATATTCAAGGTGTTTCGAGTAGTCGGTGCCATTTTCTTCAAAATAGTCAAATGAAACAATTTAATCATACAGAATATTAAGAGTAGTCAATAGCATCTCGTAGCATAATATGAACTCATTTATAAAAGCTTTTTCTTCATATTAGCATTTTATAATTTTAAATTCGGGTACTACCTACCCGTTAAGTTCATACTTAGTAGCTAATATACAATTCAACTACTATAATTCCATATGAAAAACTGATTATAATAATATATCACATACAAATATTCTTCAAACTTACAACTTTGCTATATTACATATAATATGAAATATAGTACACTATGATACAGGACAGTTTTGAAGATAAATCTAGTTAATACGCAAGTTGTTCAGTAAAGGAAATAAAGACACGTAATTCATAAGTCCAGAAACAAGTCATGCATTCTGGTTTTACTAAGACGACTCCCCATCCTTGGTCTTGTGGAAAATAACCGTTATGACCATTAGCTAGGCAGCATGTTGTAATGTCGTCAAAAGGACGAGGGTTTTATAATGTCTAACAGCCCCGTAATAATCTAAAAACCTTGTTTCTCACCCCAACTACTGAATCCGTCACTTGTGGGAAAGTTTTATTTAAAAGCTGCAATCTGATGTTCTTTTTCTCACTTTGGTAAGAAGCGAACATCACTAACCCGTAAGCATAACATGCTTCTTTATGTTGAAAGTTAGAAGCTCTTTCTAATTCACGAAATCCTATGTTGGGATATGTTGAGTCAAAATAGGTTCTTAACCCGTAGCGTAAAATTGCATTTGGGTTCCCCGCATTTAACGCTTTAAAGAAAACACGGCGTAACTTAAAGTCTCCCCAATGTGATATACCCCACCTATAAAAGGAAAGCCTTTTATAAACTAAGGCATTTCTGGAAAGTCTTTCAAATGTTTGACAAGTTAATTTCGCCATAACTAAATGTGCTGATGAATTCTGACCGACTCTAGACAAGATTTCCTCAATCATATCTTCTGGTAGGTCTTCTAAAATATTCGGTTGTCTACCCTTAACGTCCATTTTGTTTTTATACTATAAAATAGACAATGATTAGATTCGTAATAACAAACAATACAAGAAATTTTTACATAGAACATAAAAGTACAAGCACACACAACAATACATTTATTACACAACATGCTCACACCCCTCTAATCTGAATCACTGGTTTCTTCTTCTTTAGACTTGGTTCTTTTTCCTAATTTTCTAGGGATATATGATGTTCCTCTAATACGAGCCGTCGTTTTCCACATTGGTTTAGAAAAACCTGGTGGTTTAGAGGTTCCCGGGTTATTGTCACGATATTGAAAATACGGGTGTTGACGGTACATATAAAGTTCATCGGGGTCGGAATCAGATTTCTCTATTTTAATGCCTTTTCCTTTATTATTTTCTTTTGCCTTATTAAATTGGGTCGGGGTAATTTCTATAACATCATCGGAATCCTCATCAGGATCTGATTCATCGGAAAATTGGTAATTTTCCCAATATTTTACTTCCTTAGCGGAAACACCATTGACCATTATTAACTTTGGTCCATTGATTGAGGATTTTCTTTTATTTGACCGGTTTTCTGTGGTTCCTAATATTCCCCCCTCCGGAACCTCTTCTTCTTCCGGTTCCTCTTCTTCTAGTTCCTCTTCTTCCAGTTACTCTTCTTTCGGTTCCGTTTCCTCTTCTTCCGGTTCTTCGGGAACTTGTGAATCTTGCCAATATATATTCGACCCTTCGTTATTATTAGGTGAGTCAATGGGATTTGTGCTAGAGGTAGACATCTATCACACAATATCAAACATGTTAAGAGATTAATATATCACATAATATTTACATGTTAATAATATATAGTTTCCAACAAAAATGTTAAGCAATCATTTTTAAAGAAAACACGGTCGAAGTCCAGACTCACTAATGCATCCTAACAAACTCGATAAGACACACTAATGCAAATTTTCTGGTTCTCTAAGACCAACGCTCGGATACCAACTGAAATGTCCCGTTCATATTGATTATAAACGTTCCATATTAATTGATTTCGTCGCGAGGTTTTGACCTCTATATGAGACTTTTTCAAAGACTGCATTCATTTTTAAAACAACCATAACCTTTATTTTATCAATAAAGGTTTTAAAAACATTACGTAGATTATCAAATAATGATAATCTAAAATATACTGTTTACACACGACCATTACATAATGGTTTACAATAGAAATATATTACATCGACATATGTTTCTTGAATGCAGTTTTTACACAATATCATACAAACATGGACTCCAAATCTTGTCCTTATTTTAGTATGCAACAGCGGAAGCTCTTAGTATTCACCTGAGAATAAACATGCTTTAAACGTCAACAAAAATGTTGGTGAGTTATAGGTTTAACCTATATATGTAACATCCCGCATTTTTCCGTTAAATTATTTTAACGCCCGTCTTTTTCTTTTTAAATAATACCCTTCGTATCTAGATTCGTATCCTTTGTTAAGTAACATTTTAAATATTCTCGTTATTGGAATTTAATATCTCCCGTACTCTCGTGAAATTTAAAATAATTCGTTCGGTTAATTCCCGCACCCGATTCATAGTTGAGGGACTAAACTTGACAAGGGATCAAACCCTTGACTAGGTCAAAGGGTCAAACCCCTTTCACCCATTCATTTCCACCTCCATCTCTCTCTCTTTCTCTCTAGCAAGAACACACACTCAAAAACCAAATCCATTCATTCATCATCTAAATCCGGATTAGGGAGCTAGCAACCAAATAAATTACATATTCGTGATCCTCTCTTCATCCTCTTCGTTTTGGTACCAACTTCATCTCATTTGGGTAACTTTCTAAAATCACTAGATTTTGTGTTCTTGATGTTTTTAACTTATAAAAGTGTTAATTAGTGTCTATGGCTCAAGTCTAACATGAATATATAATTTGTATGCTCGATCTCGTTGTTTTAGTGTAACTAGCATGAACTTGAATTTTGTTGTGTTGTTCTTGAATTTTGGATGATCATATGTTGTTAGATGTTAAAAGTTCATGTTCTAATTGTGTTCCTAGTATCATTAGCTTCGTTTTGATGTATAGGTTGATTAAGGAAACTCCAAGAACATGATTAGTGATTTTGTGAACTTGGATTAGGGTTTGATAAGCTTTAGATGAACTTTTGATGCACCAAATGCTATGAAATATTGTAGATAAGAATTTTGTTGCAATGTGTGTATGATTACCTTCGAAACGGCATATCATACATGTAAATTGGTTGCCCGAATCATGAAATGCATATTTGGAACTTGAACTTTGATTATGGACGTTTAAATGCGGTTTTGGGATGTGTAAGTGTTGAATTGCTTGATGAAATGTGTCTAGGTGTTTTCCTCGTCAAATTACCTTTCCGGTGATATAAAATACATGTTCTAATTGTTTGCGGTTTGTAATTTGGGTTGGTTTGATTGTTGGTTCGTGCACTTAGAGTTGCAGCAAACAGGGTCTGGAAACAAACCAGGACGCCGTCCAGAAAAGCAGGACGCCGTCCCAAACTTAAAAGAGGGACGCCGTCTAGCTCTCAGGGACGCCGTCCCAACCTTAAAAGAAGGACGCCGTCTAGCTTCTCAGGGCGCCGTCCCGTTTGCCTAAAACTGGCTGTTCGCTTTGGTCATTTGACATGAAAATGTTTGCTATGCTACGGACCTCCGATTAACATGAAACTTGGCCAACATGCTCATATATGATTATATAACTTAGAAAAATTGTCGGATATCCAACCCGACCCCGTTGACTTTTCTGTTGACTTGACCCGACCAAGTTGACTTTTAATCAAACTTAACCAAATAATGGTGCAATCGTTCTAACATGCTTTTATACTTGTATCTTGCATGAAACATGACAACTTGATTCACATGCTACATTATTGAGTCGTAACGAGCCATAGGACTAATTGAACATCTTTGACCTATTGTGTTTACCGTTATTGATACAAACCTATTGTTTAGGTCAAGACTAGCTTTGTCTTTGCACACGTTTACTTGTTGAAGTACCTTTATACTCGTGCACTCGAGGTGAGATCATAGTCCCACTTTTACTCTTTTTGAACTTATATTGGGATGAGAAAACATAAACGATTCTTTTGAACTAAGTGAACACAAGAACGGGAAAACAAACATTCTACATACGAGTTTAGAACAAAAATCCTCAATTCGATTATCATTAGTTACACTTGCCGGGTGTAAGCGAGAACTTATGTTATATGGCCATATGGGTTTGACAGCCCTCATCCTTGACGGTTCGCTACCGTCTACGGATGAAATATATTTTCGAGAATCAGTGTTTGTTCTAGCACTAAGTGATGGGGTATACAATGGAAGGAATGTTAAGCTTTGATAATTGGGTGCTCGTGAAACAAACTTTTGGAATGTATTACTATTATTTCATTGATGCAAATCTTGTGGTTCACTTGTACTTACTTACTTAAACCTATGATTTCACCAACGTTTTCGTTGACAGATTTCTATGTTTTTCTCAGGTCATGCACGATATGTGAAACATGCTTCCGCTTACTAATTGATACTTGCATCCGATGTCGAGTATACATGCATTTCATGGAGCGTCTTTTGACTTTACTTTAAACCGTGTCGCCTAGATTTCAATCGTACTTATAACGTTGTAACTTAACTTGTGGTTGAACAATTCTTGTAAACTTTGAAACAATCTTTATTTTGAAATGAAGGCGACATATTTTAGTCAAACGTTATCTTAAAGACTTATAATCAGGTAATGGGACCCACGTAGCCGACGCCGTCACTTGACGATTTGTCGGGGTCGCTACAGTTGGTATCAGAGCCTTGGTTGTAGGGATTTAGAGTTCATTTGTGTCCACCCCGAGGCATAGGGTACATAGGTGAATCTAGACTACAACCGGCATATAGACTGAAGTAGGAATTACTTGACTATTTGTGCATTTATACCCGAACTCTTCTATCATATCTAACTCGTATTCGATCTTGATCTTACGTTGATAAATTTTGTTGACGCGCCACCTTGACTTTATAAAGTAATGTTAAATGCACATGTAAATCAGGGTAATATAATTTCCGGGATTATATTACGGTGATTCACATGGACGTTCCGACATTATGACGTAAAGAATTTAAGGCGAGTCAAGGAAAAATTTCCTCTCTATCCTTATTCCATACTCCGGTTAGTATTGTTGAAAATACTAACCAACGATATTCTTGTGTCATGAAGGAACAATGGCTCACCAAGGTCAACACAATACTCCTCTCGAAACTCTAGAACAAGCTCTTCAACGAATGATAACCACCGCCGTGGGTACGGCCGTGGCCGATCACTTTTCTAACAACAACAATCATGGAACCGGTAATTCAATCGAAGGTTGCTCCTACAAGAACTTCATGAAGTACAATCCTCCCACTTTCGATGGAACCGGAGGACCGGTTACTCTCACCCGATGGTTTGAACAAATGGAGACCGTTTTTAACACAAGCGGTTGTCGAGACCAAGATAAGGTCAAGTTTTCCACCCTCACTCTTACCGGTATCGCTCTCTCATGGTGGAACACGTATGTACAATCAGTGGGTATCGATGAAGCCCTTACACTCTCTTGGACCGAATTAAGAGAAAGAATGATCACCGAATACTTCCCGCGCGATGAGACTCGAAGGCTCGAGCAAGGGCTAAGGAATTTAAAAACGGTCGGGAATGACCTCGGAGCTTATAATCAACGGTTTACCGAACTAGTCTCAAGGTGTCCAAATCTCATGACTCCCGAATCCCTAAGAGTCGAACTTTACATGGATGGCCTCCCTAAGAGCATTCAACACGGGGTAATGGCATCCCAACCCACTAACCTACAAGAGGCTTTAACAAAGGCCCACCAAACTTTAGAAACGGTGAATGAAATGGAAGCATCGGTACGAATGGTCGAGAACCACCCGGGTAACAACAAAAGAAAATGGGAAGCCTCGCAACCAAGCAACCACAACAATAACAACATCTCCAAGAAGCCTTTCACCCCCGGCGGCAAGAAGGGGTATGCCGGAACCCTACCTCACTGTAACAAGTGTCGCAAGCATCATTTTGGTGAATGTGGCAAACCATTTTGCGTCAAGTGTCAAAGAAGTGGCCATGTGGCCCATGTCTGTAAGGGTACCATTACCGTCGCTCGAAGGGTGCCCAACGCACACAGGACGGGTGCATGCTTTGAGTGTGGCCAACTGGGTCATTTTAGGAATGTGTGCCCAAAGAAGAAATCAACCCCAACGCACGACATTGAACTTTCAACATCGACACCTAGGATGCCCGAGACGACGATGGACTAGTCACGGGTACGTTTCTTCACAACAAACCGTATATTTCATACTTATTCGATTCAGTTACCGCTAGACGTTCTACAACCGAGACTTTGACTTGTACTCATTACTTTCCATCTTTTCCCTTAGATACTATTTAGGCGATTTAAGTGACCAACGGAAATTATTGTGTGCCTATAAATTTTATTGGAGGATGTACGTTAAGACTTTTGACTTGACACCTATAGAACTAGGGAGCTCGAAACGTATCCGTTTAAAAAAAAAAAAAAAAAAAAAATTTTCCCCATCATCTTGTATAGATTATTGTGAACTGAGTAAATTTCGGTTGGAAAACCGATACCCTCTCCCTCGCATCCATGACCTCATGATTTCTTGCATGAATCCCGTGTGTATTCCAAAACGACTTCCGTTCCGGTTATCATCAATTGGGGGTTAAGTGAGACGATGTCTCCTAAGCCATTTCCGAACTCACAACGTTAGTTGTAAATCTCTCTTAGTACCGTTTGATTTATTTAGGACTCCGTCCGTATTCATGAACCTCCTAAACCACGTATGCAACTTATCTAGACAAATCTGTTATCGTATTTATAGATGACATCTTAACTTATTCAAGTAAAGAAGGGAAACTAACAACATCACCATCTTAAGCTCGAACTTTTGAGAAAAGAGCAACTCTATACCAAATTCTCCGAGTGAGAATTTCTGTTGAACGAAGTCCAATTTTCTAGACCATGATGTTAATGGTCAAGGCATTACAATCAATCTCGAAATCGAGCCACATGTAATCAGGAAACTCTCCCAACTCAGACTTGTATTCGTAAAATCTTAGACCTCGTCTATTGTTACCGAAGATTCATTTCTGACTTTTCTCGTGTCACACGACTTTTAAACTCGTTAACTCACTAAGGAAAACTCTAAACCTCTCCGTGTTCGAACCTTGAGCGTGATTCTTCACACCAACATTTCTAGTTAAAATCGTATAGCAACAGATGGAACTCAAACATGGAAATATTTCTACATGAACGCCGAAAGGCATACTCTCTCGACTCAAAAATCAACATAACTAAAATTCGTTATTTTACACGAAGAATTCGAATACTAAATTGTGGATCCGATCAATCTTCTCGTCATCACGTACCACACTACATACCTCTGTTATTTCACCGTCACCGTCTGGTATTACTGGAATTTAAGATAGCACACAATCTAACGATACTTCACTCTTCTTTGACTTAACGCCCTTGTGTTTCTGATAATCGGTCAACTATTATTCAACCCCGAACTATACAACTACGTGTACTACCTCGTTTCTCTTTCAGACTTCAACTATTGACAACTAGAGGCACGTTATGGCAACCTCGAGATGTAAACTCATCCTATTCTAAGTCCTCATTTCACTCCCATCTTTATCGCTCGCACTTCCGTTTAAGGGAACTCCTTGTAACATTTCTCCATGGATAGAGAAATTCCTCATATTACCTTAGTATTCGCCACGAGGGTGAATAGTCCTAACGAACATTTTTTTTTCGAACCCTAACTGACTTGTTCAAACATATCTTAAGAGATCCTATTCTAACACGGTGTACCATTGCCAATTACCTCGGATCAAAATACTCGTATCGCTTCTAGTTTCGCAAGAAACCTTGGAAACCCACTTGGACATACGTACCGCGTAGCTTCCACAACCGACGAACCGAGCAAACGTACGATTCAATCTTGGAAAGACATGTTACAGACTGGTGTTGTCACCTTTAGTAGTTCCTTTTACGATGACAGCTATCACTCGTATATTAACGCAACACTTCCAAAACCCTATATGACCGCTAATGTCATACCCCTGTTCATTTAACCAAAGCATGCGGCAAGCAAATCGCCGAATCTGAACTCCATCAAGAAACAACAATTGAGATCGTTCAAGTCCGAGGAGGGCTCGAGGCAACCCATTGTCGCCAGAAGAGTTATACCAAACTTAGATGAAAATCCCACAAATCCCAGTGTGTAATCGCGTGATATTGAGAAACCGCACCTTGGAAAGGTGAAATCCATTTTAGGAAATCGAGAAAGGCTATATCTGCAACATTGAACCTTTTGAAACCTTGGGGTGTATTGGAACCGCTTCCTACCGTTTAGAACTTCCGATGCAATTAAGTTTCCGTTTACCCTACATTTCGTGTAACAAACTTAGAAACGTGTCCTGCGGAACAGGAACGTGCAATCCTGCTGAATACATCAACTATCAATGACAAACTTCTCTTCATAGGAAAACCAGTTGAAACCGGGGATCGTAAAAACCGAACCTTAATGCAACGTAAAACCCTGACAATCCAAATTCATGAGAACACTCAAGGACGTACCTTCACTTATTCATAGCATTGACATCTCCGGTCTCGAGTGAGAGGCATCGATTATTACTTCCAACTAAATTTCGGGACGAAATTTCTTTTGAGGTGTGGATAATGTAACATCCCGCATTTTTCCGTTAAATTATTTTAACGCCCGTCTTTTTCTTTTTAAATAATACCCTTCGTATCTAGATTCGTATCCTTTGTTAAGTAACATTTTAAATATTCTCGTTATTGGAATTTAATATCTCCCGTACTCTCGTGAAATTTAAAATAATTCGTTCGGTTAATTCCCGCACCCGATTCATAGTTGAGGGACTAAACTTGACAAGGGATCAAACCCTTGACTAGGTCAAAGGGTCAAACCCCTTTCACCCATTCATTTCCACCTCCATCTCTCTCTCTTTCTCTCTAGCAAGAACACACACTCAAAAACCAAATCCATTCATTCATCATCTAAATCCGGATTAGGGAGCTAGCAACCAAATAAATTACATATTCGTGATCCTCTCTTCATCCTCTTCGTTTTGGTACCAACTTCATCTCATTTGGGTAACTTTCTAAAATCACTAGATTTTGTGTTCTTGATGTTTTTAACTTATAAAAGTGTTAATTAGTGTCTATGGCTCAAGTCTAACATGAATATATAATTTGTATGCTCGATCTCGTTGTTTTAGTGTAACTAGCATGAACTTGAATTTTGTTGTGTTGTTCTTGAATTTTGGATGATCATATGTTGTTAGATGTTAAAAGTTCATGTTCTAATTGTGTTCCTAGTATCATTAGCTTCGTTTTGATGTATAGGTTGATTAAGGAAACTCCAAGAACATGATTAGTGATTTTGTGAACTTGGATTAGGGTTTGATAAGCTTTAGATGAACTTTTGATGCACCAAATGCTATGAAATATTGTAGATAAGAATTTTGTTGCAATGTGTGTATGATTACCTTCGAAACTGCATATCATACATGTAAATTGGTTGCCCGAATCATGAAATGCATATTTGGAACTTGAACTTTGATTATGGACGTTTAAATGCGGTTTTGGGATGTGTAAGTGTTGAATTGCTTGATGAAATGTGTCTAGGTGTTTTCCTCGTCAAATTACCTTTCCGGTGATATAAAATACATGTTCTAATTGTTTGCGGTTTGTAATTTGGGTTGGTTTGATTGTTGGTTCGTGCACTTAGAGTTGCAGCAAACAGGGTCTGGAAACAAACCAGGACGCCGTCCAGAAAAGCAGGACGCCGTCCCAAACTTAAAAGAGGGACGCCGTCTAGCTCTCAGGGACGCCGTCCCAACCTTAAAAGAAGGACGCCGTCTAGCTTCTCAGGACGCCGTCCCGTTTGCCTAAAACTGGCTGTTCGCTTTGGTCATTTGACATGAAAATGTTTGCTATGCTACGGACCTCCGATTAACATGAAACTTGGCCAACATGCTCATATATGATTATATAACTTAGAAAAATTGTCGGATATCCAACCCGACCCCGTTGACTTTTCTGTTGACTTGACCCGACCAAGTTGACTTTTAATCAAACTTAACCAAATAATTGTGCAATCGTTCTAACATGCTTTTATACTTGTATCTTGCATGAAACATGACAACTTGATTCACATGCTACATTATTGAGTCGTAACGAGCCATAGGACTAATTGAACATCTTTGACCTATTGTGTTTACCGTTATTGATACAAACCTATTGTTTAGGTCAAGACTAGCTTTGTCTTTGCACACGTTTACTTGTTGAAGTACCTTTATACTCGTGCACTCGAGGTGAGATCATAGTCCCACTTTTACTCTTTTTGAACTTATATTGGGATGAGAAAACATAAACGATTCTTTTGAACTAAGTGAACACAAGAACGGGAAAACAAACATTCTACATACGAGTTTAGAACAAAAATCCTCAATTCGATTATCATTAGTTACACTTGCCGGGTGTAAGCGAGAACTTATGTTATATGGCCATATGGGTTTGACAGCCCTCATCCTTGACGGTTCGCTACCGTCTACGGATGAAATATATTTTCGAGAATCAGTGTTTGTTCTAGCACTAAGTGATGGGGTATACAATGGAAGGAATGTTAAGCTTTGATAATTGGGTGCTCGTGAAACAAACTTTTGGAATGTATTACTATTATTTCATTGATGCAAATCTTGTGGTTCACTTGTACTTACTTACTTAAACCTATGATTTCACCAACGTTTTCGTTGACAGATTTCTATGTTTTTCTCAGGTCATGCACGATATGTGAAACATGCTTCCGCTTACTAATTGATACTTGCATCCGATGTCGAGTATACATGCATTTCATGGAGCGTCTTTTGACTTTACTTTAAACCGTGTCGCCTAGATTTCAATCGTACTTATAACGTTGTAACTTAACTTGTGGTTGAACAATTCTTGTAAACTTTGAAACAATCTTTATTTTGAAATGAAGGCGACATATTTTGGTCAAACGTTATCTTAAAGACTTATAATCAGGTAATGGGACCCACGTAGCCGACGCCGTCACTTGACGATTTGTCGGGGTCGCTACAATATATATCAAATCGTAACAATAGACCACAAGATTTCATATTTCAATACACATCCCATACATAGAGATAAAAATCATTCATATGGTGAACATCTGGTAACTGATATTAACAAGATGCATATATAAGAATATCCCCATCATTCCGGGACACCCTTCGGATATGATATAAATTTCGAAGTACTAAAGCATCTGGTACTTTGGATAGGGTTTGTTAGGCCCAATAGATCTATCTTTAGGATTCGTGTCAATTAGGGTGTCTGTTCCTAATTCTTAGATTACCAGACTTAATAAAAAGGGGCATATTCGATTTCGATAATTCAACCATAGAATGTAGTTTCACGTACTTGTGTCTATTTTGTAAATCATTTATAAAACCTGCATGTATTCTCATCCCAAAAATATTAGATTTTAAAAGTGGGACTATAACTCACTTTCACAGATATTTCCTTCCTTGAAAATAAGACTTGGCCACGGATCGATTCACGAACCTATACAAATATGTACATATATATCAAAGTATGATCAAAATATAATTACAACCATTTTTATTATGTTTTAAAGATTTGAGTGTATTAAGTCAGCTGTCCTCGTTAGTAACCTACAACTAGTTGTCCACAGTTATATGTACAGAAATAAATCGATATATATTATCTTGAATCAATCCATGACCCAGTGTATACACATCTCAGGCTAGATCACAACTCAAAGTATATATATTTTTGGAATCAACCTCAACCCTGTATAGCTAACTCCAACATTACTGCATATAGAGTGTCTATGGTTGTTCCAAATAATATATATACATGTGTCGATATGATATGTCAAAACATTTGCATACGTGTCTATGGTATCCCAAGATTACATAATATATTAGAATACATGTATAATACAATATAAGTTATCTAGGATATGATTTGTATAGATTTGTTAAACATTTCCCGTAGCTAAAAAGATCAAAAATATCCAATCTTGTTTTACCCATAACTTCTTCATTTTAAATCCGTTTTGAGTGAATCAAATTGCTATGGTTTCATATTGAATTCTAATTTAAGAATCCAAACAGAAAAAGTATAGGTTTATGGTCGAAAATTTAAGTTACATGTCAATTACTAAAGAGGTAGTCATTTTCGTCGAAAGAACGACATCTTGATGACTATTTTGAAAAACATACTTTCACTTTGAGTTTAATCAAGATTTTTGGATATAGTTTCATGTTCATATAAAAAATCATTTTCCCAGAAGAACAACTTTTATATCAAAGTTTATCATAGTTTTTAATTATCCAAACCAAAACAGCCCCCGGTTTCACTACGACGGCGTATATTATGGTGTTCATCGTGTTTCCAGGTTTTAAATCATTAAGTTAGCATATCATATAGATATAGAACATGTGTTTAGTTGATTTTAAAATTCAAGTTAGAAGGATTAACTTTTGTTTGCGAACAAGTTTAGAATTAACTAAACTATGTTCTAGTGATTACAAGTTTAAACCTTCTAATAAGATAGCTTTATATGTATGAATCGAATGATGTTATGAACATCATTACTACCTCAAGTTTTCTGGATAAAACTACTGGAAATGAAAAAAATGGATCTAGCTTCAAATGATCCTTGGATGGCTTGAAAGCTCTTGAAGCAGAATCATGACACGAAAACAGTTCAAGTAAGATTTTCACTCAAAATAAGATTGTTATAGTTGTAGAAATTGAATCAAAGTTTGAATATGAATATTACCTTGAATTAGAAAGATAACCTACTATAAATAACAAAGGTTCCTTGATCTTATATGATTACTTGGAATGGATTAGAAAGCTTGGAAGTAGACTTGCAAACTTGGAAGTATTCTTGATTTTTATGAAACTATACTTATGGAATTTATGAAGAACACTTAGAACTTGAAGATGGAACTTGAGAGAGATCAATTAGATGAAGAAAATTAAAGAATAAAAGTGTTTGTAGGTGTTTTTGGTCGTTGGTATATGGATTAGATATAAAGGATATGTAATTTTGTTTTCATGTAAATAAGTCATGAATGATTACTCATATTTTTGTAATTTTATGAGATATTTCATGCTAGTTGCCAAATGATGGTTCCCATATGTGTTAGGTGACTCACATGGGCTACTAAGAGCTGATCATTGGAGTGTATATACCAATAGTACATACATCTAAAAGCTGTGTATTGTACGAGAACGAATACGGGTTCATACGAGTAGAATTGTTGATGAAACTGAACGAGGATGTAATTGTAAGCATTTTTTTAAGTAGAAGTACTTTGATATGTATCTTGAAGTCTTTCAAAAGTGTAAGAATACATATCAAAACACAACATGTATATACATTCTAATGGAGTCGTTAAGCCTTCGTTAGTCGTTACATGTAAGTGTTGTTTTGAAACCATTAAATTAACGATCTCAATTAATGTTGTTAACCCAATGTTTATTATATCAAATGAGATGTTAAATTATTATATTATCATGATATTATGATGTATGAATATCTCTTAATATGATATATACATTAAAATATCGTTACAACGATAATCGTTACATATAAGTCTCGTTTCGTAATTCTTGAGTTAGTAGTCTTGTTTTTACATATGTTGTTCATTGTTAACACACTTAATGATATATTTAAATATCATTTTATCATGTTAAATATAGTGTATCAATATCTTAATATGATACATATGTATTTAGTAGACGTTATCATAACGATAATCGTTATATATATCATTTCGAGTTTCTTAACTTAGTAATCTCATTTCTTATGTATATCACACATTGTTAATATACTTAGTGAGATACTTACTCATCATAATCTCATGTCAACCATATATATATGTCTATATATACCATAACATGTAGTTTTTACAAATTTGTAACGTTCGTGAATCGCCGGTCAACTTGGGTGATCAATTGTCTATATGAAACTTATTTCATTTAATCAAGTCTTAACAATTTTGATTGCTTAACACGTTGGAAACATTTAGTCATTTAAATATCAATCTCAATTAATATATATAAACATGGAAAAGTTTGGGTCACTACATCGGCAAAAGTTAACCACCATAACACCCCTCATACTCATCACGTAAACCGAAGGAAACCCTTCCGAAGGTTAGTCATTTCAACTAATTGCACTCAAGTCAATTTTGGCTTGATCATTTGGCGCCATCCGTGGGACCGTTTGATCAATACTTTCACACAAGATGACAGGCGATTCCAATCCATCACCAAATGCCAACACCGGCAAAGAACCGTATGACCCTTTGAAGCCCAATGACGACAGCTCTTTTGAGACACCAGATGACTCCATTAAGCGTACCAGGTTGCAATTTGACGATGATGATGAAACCAATAGACGTGATGCCGAGGAGGCGGAAAACCCGGAAACGAATTTAAGACAGCTTAAACCCATCGGCGGTAAAGAAGCGATATATTTTCTGGCAAAAGGGGGACTCATTTTACCGTCACTCATTTCCAAAGGCGGCGAAAGGCCAACTGGTATGTCCAAAGTTCAACCACGAAGCTCTACACGTCCGGCCTCATAGGCTGATAAAAGTTCTGGCAAAACCCGAGAGGAAGCACGAAAGGACTTAATTGAGAATTTAATTCTAGCCGCGCCAGAATCTATGAGTGCTCAGGTCGAGCAGCCTGGCGTGGCGGACAACATGTTGAACAATTGGTACGCTATGATGGGAGACAACGTTAAGCGGACGTTTGAGGTTTCTGCGACGTCTGAGAAGTTTACTCGAGAGATAGCCACCCACCCCTTGCCCGCCGTCCTTACTACTCCCCTCACGCTAGGGGTATATGATGGCACCAAGGTTGGAGATCTCGGATCTCGGGGAGATCTCGTTTGGACATTTTCTGGGAGATCTCGGCATCTCGGAAAAATCTCGGGGAGATCTCGAACGTTGACTTACGTTGACTTTTTAGTTTTTATAATATAAATAAATAAAATTAAATAAATATATGTATATTTATAGACACTTTTACCAGATTTTACAAAAAAACCAAGAAATGAGAGAAAAAATTCAAAAAATTACGAGATTTTATGAGAAAATTTGAGAAATGAGTAACAAAATTCGAGAAATCGTGACTTTGACCAAGTTTGATCCCGTTGACCAAGAAATCTCGGGAGATGGACATCTCGTCTCGGTGGATTTTCAAAAACGAGATCTCCGGGAGATCTCTGGGAGAAATAAGGAGATCTACAACACTGGACGGCACCACGGATCCGGAAGACTTCCTGCAGTAATTCGAACACGCTGTCAAGACGCAGCATTGGGATAACTCGACGGCGTGCCACATGTTCCCGGGACAGCTCCAAGCTGTCTCGAGAGAGTGGTTTGCCAAATTACCTGCCTTGAGCATATCCAGCTACACGGACCTCAGAACTAAGTTTGTGCAACGTTTCCAGAACTTTAAACGCACCGAAGTAACTCACCTAGATGCGCACAGCATCAAGATGAGGTCACGTGAATCCCTAATGAATTTTACTTCCCGCTTCACAGCGGAATGCCAAAAAAATCCAGATCTGCGTGAATCGCAGCAGATCTCCGCGTACATCATGGGAATCTGCCAAACTCGTCATTTGTCGTTGGTAAAATCGATGCAGCGTAAGTTGCCGAAAACGTACGTTGAAGCTGTAAAAATGGTAAAGGATTATGTACGTTTCAAGGAGTTTGCAGACGCTGCCGTTGGGGATCACGGCACAACGGACCAGAGCGATAAAGATGACAAGGGAAACGGTAAAGGTAATACAGGTAACAAGTATAAAGGAAGTGGCAGCGGCGGCAACAAGGGCTACGGACATTCCAGTCATAAGTCTGACCACCGTAACAGCTACCGTCCGTATGAACGGTACGTCCCCAAGAGGTTGTTGGCAGAAGAGGAAAGTTTGATAAAATCGTTGTCGAAAATGCCTAAAGAAATTTTGGCAACGGAAGAGATAAGTAAAGATTTCCCGCCACTAAAGCCGATGCAGCCACGTTTCGCTGTAGATGAAAGTAAATGGTGTATTTTTCACGAAGATAAAGGTCACAACGTGGATGACTGCAGGGAACTAAAGAAGGTGATAGTTGAACGGCTGAAATTGGGGGAACTTGAACATCTAAAACCGTCACATGTCAAAGTCCCCGGGACGAAGAAATTTGCCTGGCAACGGGGAAAAGAAAAAGTTCCAGAAAAGCACATCCACATGGTACAAATGTGGCACGCGGGTCACGTTCGTAAGGACGAAGTTTTGGAGGAATGGGAATGTGCCCCTATCACGTTTCCTGCTTTTTGGAGAGTCTGTCCTACTGACTTTCCCGTAACGATAACCGCCACGGTAGGACGATGCAAGGTCTCAAAAATTTATGTAGATACAGGAAGTGCCATTGACGTCTTATGGAACATTGCTTCTTACAGCTACCACAAGATGTACAGGACAAACTAAAACCATCACTCCATCCCGTCGCGGGATTCACAGGCGAAACGACTTGGCCTCTGGGTCGAGTAATAATTGACGTTACGTTATAGGAAAATACAAAATGGTGAACGCTAGCTTTAAACTTTGTGGTTGTCAGAAGCCAGTCGAAGTACAACATTATCATGGGACGGGAAGTGTTGTGCGAATTCGGTGCTATAGTATCAACTGTGCATGGCATGATGAAATTTCCAACTCCGTTAGGCGTTGCAACTGTTTTCTCTGATCGGGTCCCGATTGTGGGCCAGGTCGAACAGCCGCTACATCAGACGGCACCAATTGAGCAAGGGGGAAGCGTTATTATCAACCATTCCTTTCCTGAGAAGGTAATACAGATTGGACAAGCACTATCCGACGCAACGAAAAGTGCGTTATGTGAACTCTTGACGAACAACGCTGACGTGTTTGCATGGCAAGAGTCAGATATGATGGGAGTACCTCGTACCGTTGCAGAACATCGTTTAAACGCCAACCCGAATATGAATCCAGTAAGGCAAAAGAAACGGGGCATGGCTTCGGAGCGTAGCGCCTTCCTCAGGAATGAAGTGGAAAACTTGGTATAAGCAGACATACTGCGAGAGGTTAAGTACCAAACATGGGTTGCCAATCCAGTACTGGTTAAAAAAGCGGATGTGTGTCGACTTCAAAGACATCAATAAAGCTTGTCCCAAAGACAACTATCCGCTACCATAGATAGGCTGGAAGGTAGAGTCGTTGGCGAGCTTTCGTTTCAAATGTTTCCTTGATACTTACAAGGGTTATCACCAGATCCAAATGGCGGAACGCGACGAGGGCAAAACCGCGTTCCACACAGATCAAGGCATTTTTTGTTACAAAAAGATGCCCTTTGGTTTGAAAAATGCCGGCGCAACGTACCAACAGGTCATCGACGCTGCGTTCAAAGAACAGATGGGACGAAACGTAGAAGCATACGTCGACGACATAGTAATCAAAAGTCACACCGAAACGGACCTTTTGAAGGACATTCAGGAAACGTTCGACTCTCTACGAAAAATCAACATGAAGCTGAATTCGAAGAAGTGTAGTTTTGGATTCAAGGAGGGAAAGTTCTTGGGGCACGTCGTCACAACGCGTGCTATACGGGCAAAACCTAAGACAATTCAAGCTATTGATGAAATGGCAGCACTGCGAATGAGAAAGGAGGTACAAAGTCTGAACGTCAAGTTGGCAGCGTTGTCCAGATTCCTGTCAAAGGCGGCAGAACGGTCACTTCTATTCTTCAAATTGTTGAAAGACAACGTGGGACGGAACTTCGACTGGTCTCCTGAAGTGGATCATGCTTTCCAGGAAATGAAGGCTTTGATAAGGACGTTGCCAACGTTGACGGTACCAGGACCGGGTAAAGTAACCATTCCGTAATAATTTTTTACGAATTTATAAATATTGTGATGCTAACATGTTAAGAGTTCTCAGGCGAAACTTTGACAATTTACTTGGCGGCGGGTACTGAGGCTGTTAGCTCGATGCTCTTCGTGGAGCGTGGCGACACACAGATGCCACTTTATTTTGTGAGCAAAGTGCTACAACACAGTGAAGTCAACTACAAACTGATTGAGAAGCTTATTTTCGCGTTGGCCCACACCACAAGACGGTTGAGACGGTACTTTCAAGCGCACCCAATGCTGGTGCTAACTGATTCGCCTATTAAACAGGTATGGTACGGCGATTGAGACCGGAGCACCTGGGAGGAAATTTATTCTGACAAGATTTTCATGCAGGTATTGAGCAAACCGGAGGTTTCTGGCAGGCTAGCCAAGTGGGCAATCGAACTGGGTGAACATGAAATCCATTACGCCCCCGTACCGCTGTCAAAGGATAGATTATGGCAGATTTTATGGTTAAATTCATATGCACCGCGCCATCGCGCCGGTCGTCGAAGAAGTACCAAATATCGTCACGTGGGAACTATTCACTGACGGAGCATCGAGTTCTGATGGAGCGGGTGCAGGTCTAATTTTAATTGGCCCTGACGGAGAGGAACATACCTACACGTTGAGTTTCGAGTTCCCCGCCTCCAATAATGAAGCAGAATATGAGGCATTGCTGTCTGGTTTGATAATGGCTGAAAAGATGGGAATAAAATACCTAAAGGTGTCGGTTGATTCTCAACTCGTGGCGAATCAGATGAACGGGATGTTTGAAGCTAGGGATCCGGCTATGCAAAATTATTTGGCATTGGCAGAAGAAATAGCCAACAAATTTGAGCGTTTCTCAATAACACAAGTGCCGCGATCCTTGAACAAAAAGGCCGATGCACTCAGCAAACTCGCATCAAGCGTGTTCAGCCACTTCACCAAGGATGTTTGGGTGGAGGTCCTTAGTCAAAAATTCACTGACGTGGTACAGGTATCGACTCGCTTCGATAACAAACAAGCTATACGCATAATCTGTTTAAAACACAACGTACACATGTCCTGATTTTCTTGCAAAATAATCACATAAGGCAGCCACTGTAGAAGAGGTCGAGACGTGGATGAGTCCCATCATTACGTATCTCAAGAACGGGACGTTGCCAGTCGACGGGGCAACGACACGTAAGATTCGTATGAAAGCACCTATGTACATGTTAAGGGATGGAGTTCTGTTCAAGAAATCCTTCACGACACTACTTTTAAGGTGAAGCGAGGCGGAAACAATCGTAAGGGAGGTGCATGAAGGGACTTGTGGCATGCATGCAAGATTTAGGACCGTTGTGGGGAAGATAATGCGGCTAGGGTATTTTTGGCCGTCCATGTACCGTGACACGAAAAAGATCATCAAAGCTTGTGCTTCATGCCAACGCCACGCCCCACAAATTCACATGCCGGTGCATGAGCTAATTCCTGTGACGTCTGCTTGGCCCTTTTACAAATGGGCAATTGATTTGGTAGGCCCCTTCCCGGAAGGAAAACACTTGATCGTTACAATTGACTTTTTCACCAAGTGGGTTAAAGCCAAACCTTTAAAGAGCATAACGGGTAAACAGATTGTGAATTTTGTTTGGGAAGAAATCGTGTGTCGTTTCGGAATACCACACGAAGTTGCAAGTGATAACGGCAAACAGTTTGCTCACGATCCGTTTCGTTCATGGTGTGACGGGTTGAATATCAAACAGACTTTCAGTTATGTTGCCCATCCGCAGGCAAATGGGCAAGTCGAAGTCACCAACAGGGATATCATTGTCGGGATAAGGGCAAGGTTGGACAGGGACAGGAAAGGTTGGACAGATGAGCTTCCACAAGTATTATGGGCGTTCCGAACCACGCCAAAAGGAAGTAATCGAGAAACGCCATTCAGCCTTGTATATGGTACCGTACCCTGATAGTGCTCCAAATTAACATATATTTAGTAGCAATATCCTCCCAATATGTAAATTATTTAGTTGTAATTGTCCTATTTTAAGTTGTAATCGTTTATATTAAATAAGTGCGAAGACAAAAGGCGAAAACGAAGATTTGAAGACACAAACGTCCAAAAAGCTCAAATGTTCAAGATACAATTCAAAAGGTTCAATTTATTGATGAAAAACGTCTAAAAATGACAAGAGTACAAGTTACAAAACGTAAAGTACAAGATATTAAATTGTACGCAAGGACGTTCGAAAATCCGGAACCGGGACATGAGTCAACTATCAACGCCCGACGCAATGGACCAAAAATTACAAGTCAACTATGCACGAGAATATAATATAATATTTAAATAATTATATAAATTATTTATATATTATATATATTTAAAAATTATGTCGACAAGCTATGAGACAAATGATCCTGAGCTGGATTTTCAAACTCCGCGACTCGCGGAGTTTGAAGGCTAAAAACTCCACAACTCGCGGAGCTGTCAGAAATCAAAACTCCTATAAAAGGTCACGAATTCTGCGAGTAAAAATAAATATATAATAATAATAATACTCCCTAATATAATATAAATAAATATATATATGTATATATAGTATAGATTAGTGTTATATTAGATTAGTTTGGGTTATGTAAAAGTTATTTTTACGGGTTTTTAAAGTCGGAGCTCTGTCCGTGTAACACTACGCGATAAATAATCAATGTAAGCTATGTTCTCCTTTTTAAATTAATGTCTCGTACTTAAGTTATTATTATGCTTATTTGAGCCAAAGTAATCATGATGTTGGACTAAATATTAAAGACGGGGTAATTGGGTTTTGTACCATAATTGGGGTTTGGACAAAAGAACGACACTTGTGGAAATTAGACTATGGGCTATTAATGGTCTTTATATTAAATTAATGATACCTCGTTAATTTAATATAAAGGTTATGATTTGAAGTATCTATATATAACCACATACGCTTAATCGGACACGATGGGCGGGATATTTATAAGTACGAATTATTGTTCATTTGACCGGACACGGGGATGGATTAATAGTCAATGGACTCACTAAAACAGGGGTGGATTACATTCAAGGGTAATTGGTGTAATTGTTAACAAAGTATTAAAACCTTGGTTTACACACAGTCGATAACCTGGTGTATTCATTAAGCAAAGTATTAAGACCTTGTTACAGTTCGAATCCCCAGTTAGTTGGAATATTTGACTTCGGGTATAAGGTTAAATTTGCCGAGCAGTTTATAATTATGACCGATGAACTATTATGGACAAAAACCAGATAGGTTTCAAATACATCCAGGACAAAGGACAATTAGCCCAGGACAATAAATTAAAATCAAAACGTCAAACATCATGGTTACGGAAGTTTAAATAAGCATAATATATTTTATTTCATTTTTCCTCGTACTTTTATTTATTGTCATTTCAAATATTGTTATTTATTTTATATTGTTATTTAAATATCATCATTTACTATACGCTTCGCTTAAAATATAAATCGACAAACCGGTCATTAAACGGTAAACCCCCTTTTATATATTATTATATATAATTATATATATTTTGTACAAATATAGTTGTTTAAAAATATAGTGTGCAATAAGCCCGCTCCCTGTGGAACGAACCGGACTTACTAAAAACTATACTACTCTACGATTAGGTACACTGCCTATAGTGTTGTAGCAAGGTTTAGGTATATCCCATTTGTAAATAAATAATTAAAACTTGTGTAATTTGTAACGTATTTCGTAGTAAAATATAGTACTATCACGTACCCCCACGCTACCACATCAAGTTTTTGGCGCCGCTGCCGGGGACTTGGCGAAACGCTATATTTGTAATATATATTTGTATAAATATATTTTTAGAAAAACAATATCAAATTTAAAAAAAAAAAAAAAACCGAAAAAAAAATAAAAATAAAAAAATATATATAAATCTAGTTTTACGATTTTTATTTATAAAATTATAAAGTAGTTCTATTTTTATTTTAATTTTTAAATATAAGTTTTTATTATATAAATATTTAGATTTTAAAACGGAAAAATATAAAACAGAAAAAAAAAAAAACACGTCAAATTAAAAACTGTACCAGAGTTGAATTTTGGAACCCCGCGACTCGCGGGGTTTGCTGCTTGAAATACCGCGACTCGCGGAGACACTCTGACACACGTGACAGAACCCTAATTTCACATTAATTACGGATTTTATTATTATTATTATTAATAAACCATAATTAGTTTAATTATTATAATTAGTTTAAGTTTTTTTTTAATTAAATTGTATTTTAAATTTTAATTAGTTTTATTATATGTAAAATTAATAGTTTTAATAAATAAATAATATAAATATAATATTTTTATAAAAATTGTACTTTTTACAACTTTTTGTATATTTTTATATTTTGTCCATTTTTAATCGTTTTAGCGTAATATTTGTATTTTTAGCTCATATTTAGTTTTAAACTTATTTTTTGCCATAGTTATTTTTACTTCTAGATTTTTAGGCTTTGCCGTAAAATCCCTTAAGTGCTTTTTCTTTAGACTAAGATTTAGGTGCTTTAGAATTTTGCGACGCCGTTTTTATATTTTAGTACCTTTTTAAGTTATTACCATTTGGGATATAGTTTTTCTCTTAAGCTTTAATATTTTTAGACGCAACTTTTAATTCTTAGTTTTTAATTCCTTTTTAAGTTACGACGCGCTATTTTCTTATTTTTATTTTTCGACGCACATTCTTTTTCTTTCTTATTTCTCGACTCTTTAGTTTTTAGGACTTAGAAATTTTCTCTATTTCTTATCTAATATCTCAAACAGAAAGAAAAATTATTTAAGTGGTTAAATTAATGGACGTTGACAATTTTCTGCTTCGTAGTAATAGTTGGATTTGTTAGTGGCTGAGTTGTGAGCTTCCGATTTAAAGGGTTCTGGCTCCCTGCTGCATCTTTTGGCTATTCGAAACGTGGGCAAAAGCAGAAAAGTCTATTAATTGGACAACTTATATAAGTTTTTCTATTTTTATAACTAATAGGATAATTAGTAAATGCACCACATTGTAGCTAAAATTTGGCCATCGCAATAAAATGGAAAATTTTGAAAACAAGGCTATGGAAACTCTTTTTGATATCCAAAATCAATTAAATCAATACTCTCAAACGAGTGTTGATGACAATTCGTTCGGTCAATCTTGGATCACGAATGACGAAACAATAACTGGTTGTGAAATCTGTGGAGATTATCACTCAACATGGGAATGTTATTATTACGTTCCTATGAAAAATTACGCACCCACGGAACCTGAATGGAATGATTATGAAGAATACAATTCAAATTGGGATTATTCCCAAGAATATATCCAAACTCAACAACCAGTAGACGAGGAAAATTACGTGTCTGAAAATTTATTAGACAATATGAAAATCAAACTCGAAGAACTCAATGCTCAAAATGAACAAATGAGAGAGTTTATAAACCGGCAAGCTGAAACTCTATCAGACTACACACCTGTTGATCTGAGGAGTCGTGTGCAAGAAAATCTCATATCATCGAATTTTGATGAATCCGAGAGCTCCGAAATCACCAACTATCCCGATGATACTTTTTATTCAGTCTTACCAATTTCACAACATATCGACACATTAGCCTCTACCGACGAAATCATCGATCCATCAATGGATAAAGAAGAAGTAAGGGTAACAAATTGGTACTCTTGGGAATACGATAACGTTGAAAATTTTACCCCCAAGGCCAAACCGAACTTCACCATTCCATAACCTTCCAACCCAATATTCTCAATAGACGAGTCATCCACCGGAAATGAACTACGAGCTGTAATAGATAATGACACCTCGAATTTCACCCAATTGGGTAATAGAGGTGAAAACTTTGACGTCGAGCATAAAAGGAAGGAAACGTTAGAAATTGTCCACCCTATAATATGTATGTCGGTGTATATCGATCCATTTGACCAAGAACCAGAAAAGAGATATATCCATTTACTAAAAGCTACACTTAAAAAAGAATTAAGTAGTGACAATCGGGCGAGTCTAAACTTTAAACCCATTGATATATTATACACCACCCGAGATGTAAATAACTGGCTCACTACTCTAATTCGTGGAACTTATTCTACCGACTTCACATGTCGTCAGCTAAGTGTGGGGAAGTTTAACCCCACTTAATGTTAAATTAGGGGTTCGGGTTAGTACATAACTCGTTAACAAAAATGCATGATAAGTTAGGATAAAAGACGTTTTTTTCAAATATTAGTAAACAGTTCAGAAAAGCAACCGTTTTTGAAGAAAAACATGTGTGATAAAACAAGAAGGAATGAACGATGAGGTGCACCATCTATCATCCTGCAATTTTATGGTATCTTTAACTACTTTCTACACTAATCACCCTCATGAATTTATAATTAGAGTCTGATTTCATGCAAATGAGGGCATTGCATGATCTTAAGTGTGGGGAAAGGTTATAAATTCTCTCGGATCTATTCTTGGCTTATTTTCTAAATTTTGTGAAAATTTTAAAAAAAAAAAAAAAAAAAAATTTCAACTAAATGAATTCAAAATCATGTTTATACATATTTATGAACGATGAAAACTAGGTGTTAATACCGAAATTATCGTTACCTCGGAAAGGACATAAATTGAGAAACAACCCAAAATGCTTGAATTCATTTAAAATGGAATATAAGAGAATAAAAAGGCAAAGAACATAATAAATAAAAGCCAAGTGTGGGGAGAATATACCAAGTTATTCAATAAAAAATTATCTATCACATGTTTTCGTAAAGTTATTGCAGGTGCTTTTGTTTTGGACTAAATTAACTGTTTTACCCGATGAAAGAAAAGAAAAGATGGATCTACACGATGAATCAATTCCATCATTAAAAGGAAGTAAAGTCTTCCGAAAAAGAAACGCGCTTCTTGATTTAGGTCAGGAAGTTGTCGTCCAGACCAGCTGTAGGTTGACGAAAAATCTAGAAAAGTCATCACTAAAATCAGCAGGAAATCCACGGACCTCAGCATCAAACAGGGTCGCCAAGTGGTCAGACTTAAGCTAACCATGAGAGGATCTGTCTCGTAAAATGGGGAGGATGCCGTGCAAATTAGCTTGATAAGACTAATGAATCAGACCCCCAGAAAGGATAATCTCCTTTTAAAGATTAAAAATCAGCTTTTAAGACTGA
Organism: Rutidosis leptorrhynchoides; assembly: GCF_046630445.1. Classification (NCBI taxonomy): domain Eukaryota; kingdom Viridiplantae; phylum Streptophyta; class Magnoliopsida; order Asterales; family Asteraceae; genus Rutidosis; species Rutidosis leptorrhynchoides. The sequence goes on from NC_092343.1 coordinate 106,527,900, forward strand.
TATTACTCAATCCTTGAGATTGACTTTAAAGATTGAGAATTACAAACTCAGGGAATTCAATGATATCTAAACTCGAGCTTGAACGAGAAAATATTTTGATCAAAATTAAAACCGATTTGTTTTCTGAAAACCTATTTTCAATGCGTTCATTACCATTGAACGTAAAATCCTAGGAGTTCACCTAGAATTCATTAGGTCACCTGAACCAAATCGGGTGTCAACCGTAAGAACGGTGATTGCATAGCATGGTCGAAGACAGGGCCTTGTGCCAGACCGAAAAATTATAAGGGTGAGCTTTACTATTGCTCCTACAAAGGATAGTAATTGCGTCCGACACGTTATAGACCATAATCAAAAGCATGTCACGGGACATTGCCTTAACAGTTGCTTGTTCATCGCTTTCCTTTACAACCGGACGGTAGTTTGCCGAAAGGTAATATACGGGACAAGTAAACTGGACGTGTTGTTTTCCTAATACAAGGTTAGCAAGTGGGTAACACAAAACCACAAGTGTTGAACTAAAATTTTCAAATCTGAAACCCACAAAACCCACAAAAATATTTTGCAACACCGGTGAAGGGTTATTCCGGAAAACTTGTCTAGGGTAAAAGCTAGATTGAATTTTCAAAAGATCAAATATTTTCATAAAGATCCAATTTCCTAACGGATCTAAATTTTTATAGTCATGTGGGACTGTAAACCGCCTTTCAAATGTGCACTTTGCTTTGGAAACAGAAAGTAAATCGGCTATTTGATTGCAAGTGTCGTTGACCTAAACCCGAGGCAACTGTGGATGACACACCCACCTTTAACCATGGTTCTATCGTCACTATCATTGTTTATACTGCCGTATCAAAATCACTGATGTATAAAGTGTGAGAATAAAAAAGTGATTCGAGTGAAGTGTGATTTTATTTCAAGTTATGTATTGCTTGAGGACAAGCAACATTCAAGTGTGGGGATATTTGATAGTGCTCCAAATGAACATATATTTAGTAGCAATATCCTCCCAATATGTAAATTATTTAGTTGTAATTGTCCTATTTTAAGTTGTAATCGTTTATATTAAATAAGTGCGAAGACAAAAGGCGAAAACGAAGATTTGAAGACACAAACATCCAAAAAGCTCAAATGTTCAAGATACAATTCAAAAGGTTCAATTTATTGATGAAAAACGTCTAAAAATGACAAGAGTACAAGTTACAAAACGTAAAGTACAAGATATTAAATTGTACGCAAGGACGTTCGAAAATCCGGAACCGGGACGTGAGTCAACTATCAACGCCCGACGCAATGGACCAAAAATTACAAGTCAACTATGCACGAGAATATAATATAATATTTAAATAATTATATAAATTATTTATATATTATATATATTTAAAAATTATGTCGACAAGCTATGAGACAAATGATCCTGAGCTGGATTTTCAAACTCCGCGACTCGCGGAGTTTGAAGGCTAAAAACTCCACAACTCGCGGAGCTGTCAGAAATCAAAACTCCTATAAAAGGTCACGAATTCTGCGAGTAAAAATAATTATATAATAATAATAATACTCCATAATATAATATAAATAAATATATATATGTATATATAGTATAGATTAGTGTTATATTAGATTAGTTTGGGTTATGTAAAAGTTATTTTTACGGGTTTTTAAAGTCGGAGCTCTGTCCGTGTAACACTACGCGATAAATAATCAATGTAAGCTATGTTCTCCTTTTTAAATTAATGTCTCGTACTTAAGTTATTATTATGCTTATTTGAGCCAAAGTAATCATGATGTTGGACTAAATATTAAAGACGGGGTAATTGGGTTTTGTACCATAATTGGGGTTTGGACAAAAGAACGACACTTGTGGAAATTAGACTATGGGCTATTAATGGTCTTTATATTAAATTAACGATACCTCGTTAATTTAATATAAAGGTTATGATTTGAAGTATCTATATATAACCACATACGCTTAATCGGACACGATGGGCGGGATATTTATAAGTACGAATTATTGTTCATTTGACCGGACACGGGGATGGATTAATAGTCAATGGACTCACTAAAACAGGGGTGGATTACATTCAAGGGTAATTGGTGTAATTGTTAACAAAGTATTAAAACCTTGGTTTACACACAGTCGATAACCTGGTGTATTCATTAAGCAAAGTATTAAGACCTTGTTACAGTTCGAATCCCCAGTTAGTTGGAATATTTGACTTCGGGTATAAGGTTAAATTTGCCGAGCAGTTTATAATTATGACCGATGAACTATTATGGACAAAAACCAGATAGGTTTCAAATACATCCAGGACAAAGGACAATTAGCCCAGGACAATAAATTAAAATCAAAACGTCAAACATCATGGTTACGGAAGTTTAAATAAGCATAATATATTTTATTTCATTTTTCCTCGTACTTTTATTTATTGTCATTTCAAATATTGTTATTTATTTTATATTGTTATTTAAATATCGTCATTTACTATACGCTTCGCTTAAAATATAAATCGACAAACCGGTCATTAAACGGTAAACCCCCTTTTATATATTATTATATATAATTATATATATTTTGTACAAATATAGTTGTTTAAAAATATAGTGTGCAATAAGCCCGCTCCCTGTGGAACGAACCGGACTTACTAAAAACTATACTACTCTACGATTAGGTACACTGCCTATAGTGTTGTAGCAAGGTTTAGGTATATCCCATTTGTAAATAAATAATTAAAACTTGTGTAATTTGTAACGTATTTCGTAGTAAAATATAGTACTATCACGTACCCCCACGCTACCACATCATACCCACTGAAATTGCTATCCCAACCCAACATGTAGTGCAATTCAATGATGAGTCCAATGTCATTTGCTTGAAGGAAAATTTGGACTTGTTGGAGGAAAGGCGTGAAGCCGCCGCTATCAGGGAAGTGTCAAACAAACAGAAAATTGCCAAGTATTAAAATTAACGTGTGAAGGAACGTACTTTCTGCCCCGATGATTTTGTGTGGCATAATAACAACGCTAGTTGGGTCGAGAATACTGGAAAATTGGGAACCAATTGGGAAGGCCTGTATGTGATTGCAGATGCACTTGGAAACAGAGCGTATAACCTAAAGACGCACGATGACAAATTTGTGCCGCGTACCTGGCACGCAACCAACTTAAAGAAGTTCTATGTTTAAATATTTCGTATCGTTTCATTGTTGAAAATTTTTCTTTTTCATTCTACCAAGTTTGTGATTGATCACCACAAATGTAAGCACATCGCGCATTAGACTTCTTTGTTTTTAGTTTTCAATTAAATGCATTTTTTCAGTCTTCATTACTAATGTATTGTATAACTATTATGGCCACGCTTCGGAGTTTTAAATGTAAGTCCACTCACAAGTTACTTATGCCATGAACAAAGACATCATCTAATCTTTGGACGGCATTGGCGACACTAGGCGTATTGGAGGTACGCCTAGCCCTCGGAACAGGATGCCTCCGGATTTCGTATCCGTCGCATTAATCCTAGCACTAAGTAGATGAGTGCAATGTCGACAATCATCAGGTGTAACCTTGACAAACGGTACGTTGCCGTGACGACGATACGTACATATTTATATAAACATGTTTTACTACAGTTGGAACACACAAGTAAAATAACAAGAATCATAAGGAATTGATATTTCATTGATTTAATTACAACCATTACATTAGGAACAAAAATGAATACAGAATTACAAAAATCCCTACAACTACGGGATAATCTTCTTCACTTTGGCCAAGGTAAGGTCCGGTGTCGACCCAATCTGTTCAATAAACGGCACCTTAATGGCCACGCAGGCATTGACTGCCGCATCATGGAGGTCGTAGGCGTCCTCATCCGCCATGTCTCGGATCGCCTCCGGAATTGGTTCTGCTATTTCAACATGTTCCACCAATGTGGTGTACGCGTCTAAACGCTCCACCTTCCTTGTAGCGTCAACTAAATTCTGGAACGGCTCCTTTACCTCCGGCGCCTTGAGAACCTTGAAAAAAATAGAGGGGATGAGGCTGCAAAGCTCTTGAAAATCATCCGCTACCTTTCGATTGGCAGTGGACAACTCTTGGTTCTGGGCGGTGAGGAGATCCTTACTGGCTTTCTCCTCCGCCAGCTCTTTATGCGCCGCCTCCAGGTCCTTTAATGCAGTTTATTCTTTTTCGGCACGCAAGGCCATCTCTTTGATAGCCTTTTGGGCCTCCCTTAGGGCCTACTTCTTTTCCACCTCTGCTTCGGCAGCGGCTTGCTTAGCTCGCTTCAGCTCTTCCCTAACTTAGACAATTTCAGCATTCAGCTCTTTACCGTCGGCTTCAGCGCGGCGGGTGCTTTGATCCAGTTCAATGGTCCGCTGAAGTTCGTCGTGGGTCAACACCAACCCTTCATAGATATGTTGAACCCTGGCACGGCGGGCGGCACTGTCAGGCATTTTTCAGACCGCCTCATAAAGCACCGGAGGGTAAATCCGTTGCAGATACTCAAACTGTGACAGAGCGTCGCTGTGAGACACGTTCCACATGGTCTCCATGTGGCTGAAGGTGGGTTGTTTTCCAAAACCAGGAGAATAAGGCTCCTCTAAAGAAGTGGAACGTTGGTCTGACGCGTCGCCAGAACCAGATGCCGTCAGTTTGTCTTTTTCCGACGCCTTTCCTTGGGCATCGGATGAATCTTGAAGATGGACGATAGGGACTCCCATTCGTAACCCTGGAGAAATAACAAACTTGATTAGTTTCTCCCATTGGGATTCTGGTGACGTAGCGGGGTTATTATCAGGGTTTTCATAATACCCACCTTGGCTGGGAATCTCTTCAAAAGTTTTTAAGTTGCTTTCTGTAACTTCTCGCGGCCTTTTCCTCTTTTTGTGACCGTCAGTCAGGACGGTCACTTTTGGGGGAGAATGGGGGCGTTTCTGCTATTGTAGTTGCTGCTCCGGCTGAATTGTGGAAACAGCGATGTATATCGGATCTGGGTTGGTGACAGGAGTTGAGCCGGTTGTAGGTTGTGTTGTTACCACGTCACTGGCAGCGTTGGTGGATGAACCAGCAGCAACATCATCACCCTTCAAAGAATGACCTTCCGGAAGGTTGGCCTTTGGGAATCTCTTGAAGGAAACGCCATCAAGAGTAGGGCGGCGGAGAACTCTTTTGAAATCCATCTCTGCAAAGGAATATGAGTTATAAAAATTACATGAGCAGAATACTTACAAGTTTAAAGACGTAACGGCACGAAGAGCATGCCCCTTCCGTCGCACATGATCAATGGCACTCTGTCACTCCATGACCAATAATGCTGAACATTGCAGAGTTTCAGCATCACCTCGCCGTAAGGACGCATCTCAAGCGTAGCGTCCTTACACAAATTAAAAAGCTTCCGCTCCCATTGGTTAAGGTCTGGAGTCTTGGAGACGTCTAGAGAACGCTTGGAATGCCATTGTGCGAGGTGGGCACGCCCTTCGCCCAGCAGATCGGTCCCGGCAAAAAAGAACATTCCCCTCTAATCATGGAGGGACGGAGACTTCTCAAAAGTGTACCACCCCTTTTCGGAAGCAGTGAGTTTGAACGTCACTCGAAAAACGTTCAGACTCGCGGGTCTATTTTTTGCCCTAAAACATATCTCGAAAATAGTAACACGCTGCTGTAACATCCCGTCTTTTTCCGTTTACTTTCCGTTTAATTATTTTAAAACGTTATATAATTATAACATCTTCCGTTAATACGCGTTTTAAAATATCTCGTTTAGTAATTCACGCACTCGCTTTTAAACTCGAGGGACTAATGTTGTCAAGTGGGCAAGTGGTGACTAGGGAACTAGTCAAACCCACCTCCCACCATTCATTCACCTCCCATCTTCATCTTAATACTTCCACTTTTCTCTCAAACCCTAACTACAAAGATTCATCATCTATTTTCGATCTAGCAAGCCAACATCAAAACAAATTACATATTTGGAATCCTTGCATCTTCCTCTTCAATTCCATACCGATTTCATCTAGTTTGGGTAACCTTCTAAAATCACTAGATTCTTTTTTCTTGATGTTTCTAACTTACAAAGTGTTAATTAGTGTCTATGGCTCAAGTCTAACATGAATATATAATTTATATGCTTGTTGTTGTCATTTTGATGTAACTAGCTTAAACTTGAAATGGATTTGTTTGATCTCGAGATTTAGTTGCTTAAATGTTGTTAGATGTTAAAAGTGCATGTATTAAATGTGTTACTAGCATCACTAGCTTCAATTTGGTATGTAGGTTGACATGGAAATGCTTCATAAACATAATTGTTAAATTTATGATTTTGAGTTAGGGTTTGGTAGAAGTAAAATGAACTTTTGATGCATTGAATGCTTAGAAATGTTGGTTTTAAGTGTTTAGTTGTGTTGTATGCGTAATTACCTACGAAACGGCGTATTATATATGTGCATTTAATTCCCGGATCATAAATGTGCATTTATGAACTTGAAGTATTAATGATGAGCATTAAATGATCATTCAATTTAGAATTTCAATTATTTCATTGATGTTTTTAATTGATAAAATGTATTTAGTTATGTTCCTCATTAAATTGCCTTTCCAACGATGTATGACATGCGTTTTGAATGTTTTCGGTTTATGAGTTATGTTGAATTGAGTTTTGGTTCGAGACTTAACAAATATTGCAAACAGCATTTTTTTTCCAGCAATGCGCGCCGCGCATACCTTCGCGCGCCGTACAAATGTGAAGTTTCAGATGCTTAACCCCCTTAGACTACTTCTGACCTGGTTCCACGTCTAACTGCACGCCGCGCACTCCTGCGCGCACCGCGCATATCCCCAGGCTAAATTTCTTAGTTGTTTTATTTTTTTTCACAAACTTTTTCCCGCTTAATGCTCATATATGATTTCTCATCATGGGAAAATTGTCGGATACCCGACCCGAACCAGTTGACTTAGACTTTGACTTTGACCAAGTTTGACTTTTAGTCAAACCTAACCAAATACGTATGCAATCGTTCTAATTTGCTTTTATACTTGTACCTTGCATGAAACTTGAAAACGTGATTCACATGCTATATAATTGAGTCGTAACGAGCCATAGGACTAATTGAACATCTTTGACTGATCGTGTTTATCGTTATTCATACGACCTACTTGTTTAGGTCAAGACTAGCACTCGTTCTTGCACACGTTACTTTGTAAAGTACTTTATTTACTCGTGCACTCAAGGTGAGATCATAGTCCCAATTTTACTCTTTTTAACTTATATTTGGGATGAGAAAACATAAACGTTCCATTTTACAAAGTGAACACAAGTACGAAAACAAACATTCTACATACGAGTTAGAACAAAATCCTCAATTCGATTATCATTATTTACACTTGCCAGGTGTAAGCGAGAACTTATGTTGTATGGCCATATGGGTTTGACAAACCGTCATTCGGACGGTTCGCTACCGTTATTCAGATGAAATATATTTTCGAGAAACAGTGTATGTTCTAACACTATTGTGATGGGGTTAGTGGAAAGTTAAGCCTTGATAATTGGGTGCTCGTGATAACAAATTTTAGAATGGTTTACTATTATTTCAACGTTATAAATCTTGTGGTTCATTTGCACTTACTCACTTACTTACTTAAACCTATGATTTCACCAACGTTTTTCGTTGACAGATTTCTATGTTTTTCTCAGGTCCTTGAACATTTTGTGATACATGCTTCCGCTCACTATTTTTGATACTTGCTTGGATGTCGAGTATACATGCATACAGGGAGCATCTTTTGGCTTACTTTTAAATTGTGTCGCATAGGTTTCATTTGTACGTTAAACGTTGTAATGTAACTAGTCGTTGAACTACTTTTGTAAACTTGAAACATCTTTACAATTGAAATGAATGCGACATATTTTAGTCAAACGTCATTTTAAAGACTTATGACCACGTAACGGGACCTAAGTAGACGGCGCCGTCAATGACGATTTTGTAGGGTCGCTACAGATGGTATCAGAGCATTGGTTGTAGCGATTTAGAGTTCATTGGGGTTGACCCTGAGTCATAGGGTACATTAGTGAGTCTAGACTACAACCGGCGTATAGACTTGAAGTAGGAATTACTTGACTACTTGTGCATTCATACTCGAACTCTTCTATTAGTATCTAACTCTTATTTCATCTTAATCTCACGTAGTTTAATTTGATTGACACGCCACCTTGACTTTATGAGGTGATGTCGAATGCACATATGAATTAGGGTAATATAATTTTCGGGATTATATTACGGTGACTCATATGGATGTTCCGACATTATAACATAAAAATTTAGGGCGAGTCATGAAAAAATTTCTATCTTTATTTCATATCGTGATTAGTATTATTGAGAATACTAATCAACAATATTCTTGTGTCTTGAAGGAACAATGCCTCCTCGCCGAGTCTCATGCAATGAAACTCCCGAACAAGCTCTTCAACGAATGATAGCCAGCGCCGTAGATGCGGCCATGGCCGGTCACTCATCCAACAACAACAACAATAACAACAACCATAACAACAACAACAAAAATAATGGGGCCTGTAACTCAAACGAGGAATGCTCCTACAAAGCTTTCATGGGGTGCAAACCTCACACATTCGATGGGACCGGAGGATCGGTTGCTATCACTCAATGGTTTGAGCAAACGGAAGCCATTTTTAGCATAAGCGGTTGCCGAGACCAAGACAAGGTCAAATACTCCACCCACACTTTTGCCGGTATCGCTCTCACGTGGTGGAACACGTATGTACAATCGGTGGGAATCGATGAAACCCACGCTCTCTCTTGGCCCGATTTAAAAGAAAAGATGATCACTGAATACTTTCCCCGCGAAGAGACTCGAAGGCTCGAAAGCGAGCTAAGAGGTTTGAAAGCGGTCGGAAATGACCTCAACGCTTATAATCAACGGTTTGCCGAGCTATCTCTAATGTGTCCAAACCTTGTAAATCTCGAGCCTCTACGAGTTGAACTTTACATGGATGGCCTTCCTAAGAGCATCAAACATGGGGTAATGTCATCCAAATCCGCTAACCTATAAGAAGCTTTGAAGATGGCCCGCCAATTGATAGAAATGGTGGACGAAATCGTAGTACCGGCACATAAGGCCGAGGATAAATCGGGTGGCAACAAAAGAAAATGGGAAGACCCCCAATCAAGCAACAACAACAACAACTTCGCCAAGAAGCCTTTCACCTCCGACGGCAAGAAGGGTTATACCGGAAACCTACCTCTTTGCAACAAATGCCACAAGCATCACTTTGGTGAATGTGGCAAGCTAATTTGCCACCGGTGCCAAGGAAGTGGCCATAAGGCCAACGATTGTAAAAGTGCCGTCCCCGTCGCTCGAAAGGGGCCCAATGCACCAAAGACGGTCACTTGTTACGAATGTAGCCAAATGGGTCATTTTAGAAATGCATGACCAAAGAAGAAAGATAACTCCAATACGCGCGGCCGAGCTTTAAACATTAACACCGAGGAAGCCGAAGATGACAATGAACTAGTCACAGGTACGTTTCTTCTCAACAATTCTTATGTCTCTTGCTTATTCGATTCGGGTGCCGATAAGAGTTTTGTATCCAAGACTTTGACTCATTCTTTTAGCACTCCACCACTTCCATTAGATACTACTTACACCATTGAAGTGGCCAACGGGAAACTATTGAGTGCCGACCAATTTAATCGGGGGTGTACGTTAAACTTAATGGGTAAAGAGTTTGAAATTGACTTGATACCTATAGAACTAGGGAGATTCGATGTAATCATTGGTATGGATTGGTTAGCCAAAACGAAATCTCACATCCTTTGCGATCTTAAAGCGATTCAAATTCCTATCGAGAATGGTGAACCCTTGATTGTCTATGGCGATAAGAGTTGCACCGGAATCAACCTCGTCTCGTGCCTTAAAGTTGAAAAATACCTTCGTAAAGGTTGTTTTGCGATTCTAGCCCATGTCAAGAAAGTCGAGATCGAAGAGAAGCATATCGATGATGTGCCAATTGTTAGTGACTTTTCCGATGTTTTTCCCGACGAATTGCCGGGCCTTCCACCTCATCGACCGGTAGAATTTCAAATCGATCTTATTCCGGGAGCCGCACCCGTAGCACGTGCACCGTATAGACTTGCTCCATCCGAAATGCAAGAATTGGAAAGTTAAATTCAAGAACTACTTGACCGTGGTTTTATCCAACCTAGCCATTCACCATGGGGCGCTCCGGTTTTATTCGTTAAGAAGAAAGACGGATCCCTACAAATGTGCATTGATTATCATGAACTAATCAAATTGACGGTTAAGAATCGATATCCTCTTCTGCGCATCGACGACCTCTTAGATCAACTACAAGGGTCTTGTGTATATTCAAAAATCGATCTCCGCTCGGGTTATCATCAACTAAGGGTTAAGGGGGAAGATGTCTCCAAACCCGCTTTCCGAACTCGCTATGGTAGTTACGAATTTCTTGTAATGCCTTTTGGTCTAACTAACACACCAGCGGTGTTCATGGATCTTATGAACCGCGTGTGCAAACCGTATCTCGACAAGTTCGTTATTGTATCCATCGATGATATCTTGGTCTATTCTAAAAGCGAAGAAGAGCACGAACAACATCTTCGACTTGTGCTTGAACTCTTGTGACAAGAACGACTCTATGCCAAATTCTCTAAGTGTGAATTTTGGCTGAAAGAAGTTCAATTCCTCGGCCACATTGTAAGCGATCAAGGCATTAAGGTTGATCCCGTAAAAATCGAAGCCATTAGAAAATGGGAAACTCCTACTACTCCTACTCACATTCATCAATTCTTGGGTCTCGCCGGATACTATAGTAGATTCATCAAGGATTTCTCTTTGGTTGCTCGTCCTCTAACCGCCTTAACTCACAAGGGAAATAAATTCATTTGGGCAACCGAACAAGAGTCCGCGTTTCAAATCTTACAGATAAAACTAACCACCGCTCCTATCTTGTCACTTCTCGAAGGCAATGATGATTTTGTTATATATTGTGATGCCTCGAAACATGGTTTTGGGTGTGTATTGATGCAACGAAAGAAAGTCATTGCTTATGCCTCTCGACAACTAAAATTCATGAACGGAACTACACGACACATGATCTCGAACTCGGAGCCGTTGTCTTTGCACTCAAAATGTGGAGACACTATCTTTATGGAACCAAGAGTACTATCTTCACAGATCACAAAAGCCTTCAACACATCTTCGATCAAAAACAACTAAACATGAGACAACGACGGTGGATTAAAACTTTGAACGATTATGATTGTGAGCTTCGTTACCATCCGGGAAAGGCAAATGCAGTAGCTGATGCCTTAAGTCGAAAAGAAAGAGCGGTGCCTCTTTGTGTCCGAGCTTTAAACATCACCATCCACACCAATCTCAATAATCAAATTCATGTATCCCAAGACGAGGCTCTCAAGGATGAAAACATCTCTCTCGAACGCTTGAACGTCCTCACCTTTTGATTCGAAGTTAAAGAGACCGGACTCTGATATTTCGCCGGAAGAATTTGGGTGCCTAGTTATGGGGACTTGCGAAGCCTTATTCTAGACGAAGCCCATAAGTCAAGGTATTCGATTCACCCCGGTGCCAATAAGATGTACCACGACCTTAAGGAACAATATTGGTGGCCGAACATTAAAAGAGACGTTGCTACTTATGTTGGAAAGTTCCTAACTTGCTCCAAAGTCAAAGCCGAACACCAAAGACCATCCGGGCTACTTCAACAACCCGAAATCCCATAATGGAAGTGGGAGAGAATAACGATGGATTTTATCACAAAACTACCAAGAACGGCGAGCGGTTATGATACTATTTGGGTTATTGTAGACCGTCTCACCAAATCCGCCCACTTCCTAACCATGAAGGAAACCGACAAAATGGAGAAACTTGCACAACTCTACATTAAAGAGATCGTAGCCCGTCACGGTGTACCATTATCGATTATTTTCGATCGAGTTGGCCGTTTTGTTTCAAGATTTTGACGTACTTTACAAGAAGCATTGGGAACACGATTAGACATGAGCACCACATACCATCCGCAAACCGACGGGCAAAGCGAATGCACAATTCAAACCTTGGAAGACATGCTACGAGCTTGCGTTATCGATTTCGGAAAAGCTTGGGACAAGCACTTGCCTCTTGTCGAATTCTCCTACAACAACAGTTATCACGCGAGTATTAACGCCGCACCATTCGAAGCATTATATGGCCGCAAATGTCGTTCACCTCTTTGTTGGGCCGAAGTGGGTGACACACAAATCACTGGACCCGAACTCATTCATGAAACAACCGAGAAGATCGTTTAAATTCGAGATAGGCTTAGGACGGCCAGTAGTCGTCAAAAAAGCTATACCGACAAAAGACGCAACGACCTCGAATTTCAAGTCGGTGATCGCGTAATGTTAAAAGTCGCGCCTTGGAAAGGTGTAATCCTTTTTGGGAAACGAGGGAAGCTAAATCCGCGGTATATTGGTCCTTTCGAAATCTTGGAGCGTGTTGGAACCGTTGCTTATCGTTTAGATCTTCCGCCTCAACTAAGCTCCGTTCATCCTACTTTTCATATATCAAATTTGAAGAAGTGTCTCGCCGAACCCGAACTCATCATCCCTCTCAAGGAGCTTACTATTGACGACAAACTTCATTTTGTGGAAAAACCGGTTGAAATTGTGGATCACTCCGTCAATCGCTAAAACAGAGCCGAATTCTGATTTTCAAAGTCTGTTGGAACACCAAAAGAGGACCCAGGTTTACTTGGGAAAGACAAGATCAAATGCAAAGGAAATACCCTCATTTATTCGTAGATTTGGAAACGCAAGATCCCGAAGAAGAAACAACGACCACTACGCCTACTTAAATTTCGGGACGAAATTTCTTTTAAGGAGTAGGTAATGTAACATCTCGTCTTTTTCCGTTTACTTTCTGTTTAATTATTTTAAAGTCCGTTATATAATTATAACATCTCCCGTTAATACGCGTTTTAAAATATCTCGTTTAGTAATTCACGCACTCGCTTTTAAACTCGAGGGACTAATGTTGTCAAGTGGGCAAGTGGTGACTAGTGAACTAGTCAAACCCACCTCCCACCATTCATTCACCTCCCATCTTCATCTTAATACTTCCACTTTTCTCTCAAACCCCAACTACAAAGATTCATCATCTATTTTCGATCTAGCGAGCCAACATCAAAACAAATTACATATTTAGAATCCTTGCATCTTCCTCTTCAATTCCATACCGATTTCATCTAGTTTGGGTAACCTTCTAAAATTACTAGATTCTTTGTTCTTGATGTTTTTAACTTATAAAAGTGTTAATTAGTGTCTATAGCTCAAGTCTAACATGAATATAAGATTTATATGCTTGTTCTTGTCTTTTTGATGTAACTAGCTTAAACTTGAAATGAGTGTGTTTGATCTCGAGATTTAGTTTCTTAAATGTTGTTAGATGTTAAAAGTACATGTATTAAATGTGTTACTAGCATCACTAGCTTCAATTTGGTATATAGGTTGACATGGAAATGCTTCATAAACATAATTGTTAAATTTATGATTTTGAGTTAGGGTTTGGTAGAAGTAAAATGAACTTTTGATGCATTGAATGCTTAGAAATGTTGGTTTTAAGTGTTTAGTTGTGTTGTATGCGTAATTACCTACGAAACGGCGTATTATATATGTGCATTTAATTCCCGGATCATAAATGTGCATTTATGAACTTGAAGTATTAATGATGAGCATTAATTGATCATTCAATTTAGAAATTCAATTATTTCAATGATGTTTTTAATTGATAAAATGTGTTTAGTTGTGTTCCTCATTAAATTACCTTTCCAACGATGTATAGCATGCGTTTTGAATGTTTTCGGTTCATGAGTTATGTTGAATTGAGTTTTGGTTCGAGACTTAACAAATATTGCAAACAGCATTTTTTTTCCAGTAATGCGCGCCGCGCATACCTTCGCGCGCCGCGCAAATGTGAAGTTTTAGATGCTTAACCCCCTTAGACTACTTCTGACCTGGTTCCACGCCTAACTACGCGCCGCGCACTCCTGCGCGCACCGCGCATATCCCCAGGCTAAATTTCTTAGTTGTTTTATTGTTTTTCACAAACTTTTTCCCGCTTAACCGCAACTCCGATTAACATGAAATTTGGATAACATGCTCATATATGATTTCTCATCATGGGAAAATTGTCGGATACCCGACCCGACCCCGTTGACTTAGACTTTGACTTTGACCAAGTTTGACTTTTAGTCAAACCTAACCAAATACGTATGCAATCGTTCTAATTTTCTTTTATACTTGTATCTTGCATGAAACTTGACAACGTGATTCACATGCTATATAATTGAGTCGTAACGAGCCATAGGACTAATTGAACATCTTTGACCGATCGTGTTTACCGTTATTCATACGACCTACTTGTTTAGGTCAAGACTAGCACTCGTTCTTGCACACGTTACTTTGTGAAGTACTTTATTTACTCGTGCACTCAAGGTGAGATCATAGTCCCAATTTTACTCTTTTTAACTTATATTTGGGATGAGAAAATATAAACGTTCCATTTTACAAAGTGAACACAAGTACGAAAACAAACATTCTACATACGAGTTAGAACAAAATCCTCAATTCGATTATCATTAGTTACACTTGCCGGGTGTAAGCGAGAACTTATGTTGTATGGCCATATGGGTTTGACAAATCGTCATTCGGACGGTTCGCTACCGTTATTCGGATGAAATATATTTTCGAGAAACAGTGTATGTTCTAACACTATTGTGATGGGGTTCGTGGAAAGTTAAGCCTTGATAATTGGGTGCTCGTGATAACAAATTTTAGAATGGTTTACTATTATTTCAACGTCATAAATCTTGTGGTTCATTTGCACTTACTCACTTACTTACTTAAACATATGATTTCACCAACGTTTTTCGTTGACAGATTTCTATGTTTTTCTCAGGTCCTTGAACGTTTTGTGATACATGCTTCCGCTCACTATTTTTGATACTTGCTTGGATGTCGAGTATACATGCATACATGGAGCATCTTTTGGCTTACTTTTAAATTTTGTCGCATAGGTTTCATTTGTACGTTAAACGTTGTAATGTAACTAGTCGTTGAACTACTTTTGTAAACTTGAAACATCTTTACAATTGAAATGAATGCGACATATTTTGGTCAAACGTCATTTTAAAGACTTATGACCACGTAACGGGACCTAAGTAGACGGCGCCGTCAATGAAGATTTTGTTGGGTCGCTACAGCTGCCATGCGTGAGGATGTAATTGCGAGACGCTAATGTGATAATGGTCTAGTACAGCCGCCACGAATGGGCTCAACGGAAAACGCAGGTTGCCCAACGCCACTGCTTTCCAATATAAGGTAAAGTATCCTTGTGGCAGCTCGTCGATACGTTGACCCGGTATCGCTACCATTGTCGGTACGTCTCGAAGTACCGGATACTCGGCTATAAATTTCTCCATCTCTTCCGCCGTAACGGTCGTGTTTTCCGTAGAAACGTTAGCCTTAGACAATTTGGTTTACCATAGAATGAAAACGACACGCGTATTGAGAGAAGATAAGAAATGTTTTAATAATAAGGAAGCGGAGAAAGATGTAAAAACGAGGAGGTAAAAACGCCATATTTATAAAAGAAACTTACTATGGGCCCAGTTAATGGGCCTTGATCCTGATCGAACACGTGTCCTAGGGATGTTGAACCACAGTCGTTGGATTCGTGGCGTTTCATTTTTACATCTGTAAAACGTAATGATTGCTGACATCATCCCCTGGCACACCCTATGAGGAAACATGATTTGATGTTTACGGCGTGTCAGTAATGATGACATTTTATAATATTTTATTCAATATAGTTTGGTTACAATCAAAGGCAATTTGATTCCAACCAAACTGGGGGGACTTAATGACGTACGTCCCGCCATGTCCGTCACGTGAGACGCATGGCGTATCCTGTAGCTGGACGTTTAGCTTCAGCTCCTGGTTGGATACCAAGTCAACGTCGCTCTCAGGCCACGATTATCCCTACGCTACGCCACCCGTAGCGTACCGTTAACCATTTGACTTGGTTTACACAGCTACTTGTACGTCCGACAAATCAGGAGAACGTGGAGCAGTTAGTGGGCATGATTAGATGATTTCAGGAGTGGTAATCGTGGTTTAGTGGGCTAGTGGTGGTTATCCTTGGTAACCGCCATCTTATGCCTATAAATACTGCTCATAATCACACATTTAGCAATTAATCAACATTTTGCACTTACCACCGCTGATTACTCTTCTAAGTTCACCTTGGAGGCTCGGCAAAAGTTAACCACCACAACACTCCTCATACTCATCACGTAAACCGAAGGAAACCTTTCCGAAAGTTAGCCATTTCAACTAATTGCACTCAAGTCAATTTTGCCTATGCTAGTTAATAAATGGGGATATGCTAACACATGCAACATGGCCCATGTTAAAATTATTAATTTCAATTTTTAATTTTCTTTATAAAGAAAAAGTTATACATTAAATACACATGTTATTTTGTCATCTTTTAACTTTATTAAATACAATTTACTTTATTTAAGGAAAATTTCACTATCTAAATTTTGTTATTATGTGTCATAGGGGCGCACTATATATATATATATATATATATATATATATATATATATATATATATATATATATATATATTTTTTTTTTTTTTTTTTTTTTGAAAGATCAACAGGAATTTTATTAAATATCCCAATCATTACAAAACAGAAAGGTTTAACCCTTCAAGACCCTATATATACAACAACAAAAGATCGCTGGGCTACAAATTAACTCGACATATATTCAAGAAAAGGACTTGAGACGTGTAGAAAAAACACTCTTTCTCTAAAACTTACACTATGTTGGGACAACTTGAGAAACAAGCCGAATGTAGGCATGAATTACAGTACCTGTATTTCATTTATGTTTAGAGTTTTCACTATACAAAGAAAATCAACTGCTCTTTTATACCAAATGCAATGATGCCAATGAAAATTTCTGAATTTACGGCTAAAATAATGTTACACATACAAAACAACATGTATAAAGTTTACTCATTTAACAACTAGGACACACTAATAATCACATTAAATCAATTTTCCATTTAATCCTACTTTATTGGTACATATCATTTCAAAATTTAGTACTCTGTGATACATAGAATATAATTTTTGTTAGTTTATAGTGACTAGTGGTACATGTCTTTAACGAATATACAATTTCTAGAATTTTTTTTAAGTTCCTTCCAAGAATATAGGAATAAAACACATATTTCTTTTCTTTTTTCTTTTGTACTTTTCTTTTCCAATGGTTAATATACTTTGCTCTCCTACCGATTTTCCTTTCAATGGCATGCAACATGAGTTGTTTTCTTTTTATTTTATTTATTTCTCTTTAAATTAATAAGGTAAGACATATCTAATCAAAGTCTATTATTGTGTGTATATATCAGCTGAACCATAAAATTTAAGTGAACTTTAAGAAAACTTCTTTTAAGAAAACATAAAAAACATCCCTCCCATTTTGAGAGGGAAAAAAATTAAAATTACCATTAAGGCTACTCCCTATCGTAACTAAACTATTCATCCTCTTAGCCTTTCACATCAGCGCCACATCAACACAAATATCCTATAACTAACTCATAACTAAACACTCCCTATCATGGCTAAAACAATACTCCTCTTAATATACAACGTACAAGCAATAAAGCATCAAGTCCAACAATAAAAAGCACTGGGACCCGCAATTCCTATAACTCTTCCGTTAAATCTTTGGTGAAAACGGGTAAATAACGCGGGTAACTAAGTGGTGCCTATGGTTAGTTACGGGTAATGAGCGGATAATGGGCGGGTAACTAATCATAGGGGGTGGTCTAACAATAACAATAAGACCACGTCGTGTGAAGCGTGGTATTTCTCATTGTATTACGTAAAACACGGTACAATGCTCACAACGAGTGTTGTGGACAACAATTATGAGGTGTGAGGCTTAAGACATGAGCAACAAAACAGATGCTTCTTATTTTTGATTAGTTCTTTTTTTAATTAAATTAATACAGTAAAATTTATTTGCACTCAATTACTAATTATATTTACCACATCACTCACCTCACTTACAATCAGTCATAAAAAACTTCATCCTAAATCCTTGAAGCCATGTTACAAGTGATATAACTAGGCACCACTATTTATGACGTCATGACTTCATTGTTCTTATGAAGCTTTCCTTAAACAAAAGTGGTGACTTGCTAGATAATTCAAGTTAGATTCATTTTCTTATTGCTACCCAATTTGTCTCATATTTTTACCATTTTAATATTATGCTATTTGTTTGTTAGTGTTTATGTAATCCTTTACTCTTTTTCTAGCAAATCTTCTATAGTTAATATTAAAATCCTACAATGATGATGTCATTATTAGGCTAATTCTTTTGTTAAGAAAAAATCAAAAAGAAAAAGAAAAAAATCTAAGCATGGTGGGTGATGTCATTAATCTAAATAATTTTAAATTAAAATTAAATCTTATTAATTAATTGTCATTATTAAATCTTATTAATAATTATTTAAATTAAATAATTTTGAATTATTTTAATTAATTATTTTGAATTGAGTAAACCAATTCTAAATTTATATTTTCGTTTACAATTTTAAAATAAAATGACAACTAATATTATCTCTTATGATTGGATATTGATTGTTTAAACATGCATTTTAGGTGTTTGATGAAATTTTCAGCTGACGAGTTTTTTAGTCGAACTATGTGGTTCCACGGGTCATTAAACTAAATGACTTTAGTATTTACGTTCACTTAATACTTAAAACATATCATTAAACTATTTCGTTTAAACATACCCGTCGTTCCACGGGTCATTTCACTAGTATAATATAAATAGTATTTTCGAGTATTATCGAGTATTAGGAGGTGAGAATGATAATGGTAATGGTAATGAATGAATCTCCTTAATTTTTTTTATTAAAAAAATGAAGACTTTATAACGATGACATTTTTACAAAAAATGAAAGCGCTTCAAAAACGAAAGATTACAATGAAAAACCGACAAACCTCGAGACTAGAAACCTAAAAACTAACATTAAAACAATATCTAAAATCGAGAGTCGCCGAAACTACACAAAAACTACCACAAAACAAACTATAACTATTTGTTCGAACTAACGCGATATCAAAACAAACCGCAAATGCCAACTCAAAAGAAACAAACAAACTAAAAAACAAAGAACCCGTCACTAGCCATTATGCTTGCCCGCCGACCGAGTCCCTTTTTGATTTTTTCTAATCGGGTTTTTGAAATTTGTCTTCCACTTGTTTGTGTGTTACTAGTTTTTCTATCCGCGATTTATACTAAAAAAACAAAAAAAAAGAATCCATAGGTTGATCGGGCACGATTGGCTTCTATGTACCAACATCCGGATACAAAACACTCGAGACATCAATAAAATCATTGCCTCAATTGTGATTAAACAAGTTTTGAATCGTCTCCTCGAAATCAATGTCGAAGTCGTTATCCTGCAAATTAAACTGACCCTCCACATTCTTACCCTTATTCTAACCCTTGTCACCAGCGTCGGCATGAACCTTTTGAACCAACCACTTTAGAGGGTGTGATGACCCGGAAATTTCTGACCAAATTTAAACTTTATCTTTAAATGATTTAATGTTTCCGACACGATAAGCAAAGTCTATGAAGTTGAATCTCAAAATTTTAGAACTGTTTCATGTATTAAATTACATTTGACTGCTCTCGACGATTCATGAACAATTATATGTATGTATGTATATATATATATATATATATATATATATATATATATATATATATATATATATATATATATATATATATATGTACAAGTAAAAACGACTTTCCTACCGTAAAACACTATTTGCTACAGTAAAATGACTTTGCTACAGTAAAACACTATTTGCTACAGTGAAACCATATTTTACTACAGTGAAACCGTATTTTGCTACAGTGCTACAATGAAAACGACTTGCTACACTATTTGCTACAGTGAACACTATTTGCTACAGTAAAACACTATTTGCTACAGTAAAACACTATTTGCTACAGTAACACTATTTGCTACAGTGAACGCTATTTGATGTCGACGAAGTAGCAAACAAAAACAGGATAAGGCGGCCATGCGAAAATACTGAAAACTCATGCGATCGCATGAGGTACTGTAGCAGGCCACATACTATAAAAGCTCGATTCATTCCTCTGTATTATTATTTTTTTATATTATTATTATTATTATTATTATTATTATTATTATTATTATTATTATTAAGATTAATATTATTATTATTAATCTTATTATAATATTATTATTAGTAGTATATATACCTAAAATACTACGACGAGGTTATGAGCATGTCACCTTCAAAATGGGTTTTTGAGCGGGATAGAACTAAGGAAATTATGGGTTATAGCCAAGGAGGTTATGGGTAATGTTCGAGGGTATATTTGTGAATCAAATCTAGTGTTTATCATCTCTGTTGCGTCTACGTACTTTCCTACAATATTGAATCTCAATATTGATACGTTGAGATCTAAGGTTATTTGGTAATCCAAGTTTCGATCACATTTTGGTGAATGACTTTATATGCTGCTAAGGTGAGTTTCATTTGCTCCCCTTTTAATTGCTTTTGCAATCTATATTTTTGGGCAGAGAATACATGCACTTTAATTTAAACGCAATGGATACAAGTTACATACTAAATTCTACACCGAGTTTGAACCGAAAATCCTTTAACTTTGGTAACTAGTAACTGCCGGTTATAAGAACTGGTGGGCGCAAGTAGTTGTATATGGATCCATAGGGCTTGACATCCCCGTCTGTTCCAGGTATAGAAACCCTAGCCTGAACTATAAAACAGACGTATGCTATTTGAGTTTAGTACACGTTGGATTGCGTGTATTGTACATGTTGGTTGTGTAGTGACCCGAACTTTTCCATGTTTATATATATTAATTGAGATTGATATTTACATGATTAAATGTTTCCAACATGTTAAGCAATCAAACTTGTTAAGACTTGATTAATTGAAATATGTTTCATATAGACAATTGACCACCCAAGTTGACCGGTGATTCACGAACGTTAAAACTTGTAAAAACTATATGATGACATATATATGGATATATATATATATATAGTTAACATGATACTATGATAAGTAAACATATCATTAAGTATATTAACAATGAACTACATATGTAAAAACAAGACTACTAACTTAATGATTTTTAAACGAGACATATATGTAACGATTATCGTTGTAAAGACATTTAATGTATATATATCATATTAAGAGATATTCATACATGATAATATCATGATAATATAATAATTTAAAATCTCATTTGATATTATAAACATTGGGTTAACAACATTTAACAAGATCGTTAACCTAAAGGTTTCAAAACAACACTTACATGTAACGACTAACGATGACTTAACGACTCAGTTAAAATG
The DNA here is from genome assembly GCF_046630445.1 of Rutidosis leptorrhynchoides. Lineage (NCBI taxonomy): Eukaryota > Viridiplantae > Streptophyta > Magnoliopsida > Asterales > Asteraceae > Rutidosis > Rutidosis leptorrhynchoides. The sequence continues at coordinate 106,549,458 of NC_092343.1, forward strand.
TATATACATGTAGTGTTTTAATATGTATTTATACACTTTTGAAAGACTTCAATACACTTATCAAAATACTTCTACTTAACAAAAATGCTTACAATTACATCCTCGTTCAGTTTCATCAACAATTCTACTCGTATGCACCCGTATTCGTACTCGTACAATACACAGCTTTTAGATGTATGTAATATTGGTATATACACTCCAATGATCAGCTCTTAGCAGCCCATGTGAGTCACCTAACACATGTGGGAACCATCATTTGGCAACTAGCATTAAATATCTCATAAAATTACAAAAATATGAGTAATCATTCATGACTTATTTACATGAAAACAAAATTACATATCCTTTATATCTAATCCATACACCAACGACCAAAAATACCTACAAACACTTTCATTCTTCAATTTTCTTCATCTAATTGATCTCTCTCAAGTTCTATCTTCAAGTTCTAAGTGTTCTTCATAAATTCTATAAGTTCTAGTTACATAAAATCAAGAATACTTTCAAGTTTGCTAGCTCACTTCCAATCTTGTAAGGTGATCATCCAACCTCAAGAAATCTTTGTTTCTTACAGTAGGTTATCATTCTAATACAAGGTAATAATCATATTCAAACTTTGGTTCAATTTCTATAACTATAACAATCTTATTTCAAGTGATGATCTTACTTGAACTTGTTTTCGTGTCATGATTCTGCTTCAAGAACTTCGAGCCATCCAAGGATCCGTTGAAGCTAGATCCATTTTTCTCTTTTCCAGTAGGTTTATCCAAGGAACTTAAGGTAGTAATGATGTTCATAACATCATTCGATTCATACATATAAAGCTATCTTATTCGAAGGTTTAAACTTGTAATCACTAGAACATAGTTTAGTTAATTCTAAACTTGTTCGCAAACAAAAGTTAATCCTTCTAACTTGACTTTTAAAATCAACTAAACACATGTTCTATATCTATATTATATGCTAACTTAATGATTTAAAACCTGGAAACACGGAAAACACCATAAAACCGGATTTACGACGTCGTAGTAACACCGCGGGCTGTTTTGGGTTAGTTAATTAAAAACTATGATAAACTTTGATTTAAAAGTTGTTATTCTGAGAAAATGATTTTTATTATGAACATGAAACTATATCCAAAAATTATGGTTAAACTCAAAGTGGAAGTATGTTTTCTAAAATGGTCATCTAGACGTCGTTCTTTCGACTGAAATGACTACCTTTACAAAAATGACTTGTAACTTATTTTTCCGACTATAAACCTATATTTTTTCTGTTTAGATTCATAAAATAGAGTTCAATATGAAACCATAGCAATTTGATTCACTCAAAACGGATTTAAAATGAAGAAGTTATGGGTAAAACAAGATTGGATAATTTTTCTCATTTTAGCTACGTGAAAATTGGTAACAAATCTATTCCAACCATAACTTAATCAACTTGTATTGTATATTATGTAATCTTGAGATACCATAGACACGTATACAATGTTTCGACCTATCATGTCGACACATCTATATATATTTCGGAACAACCATAGACACTCTATATGTGAATGTTGGAGTTAGCTATACAGGGTTGAGGTTGATTCCAAAATATATATAGTTTGAGTTGTGATCAATACTGAGATACGTATACACTGGGTCGTGGATTGATTCAAGATAATATTTATCGATTTATTTCTGTACATCTAACTGTGGACAACTAGTTGTAGGTTACTAACGAGGACAGCTGACTTAATAAACTTAAAACATCAAAATATATTAAAAGTGTTGTAAATATATTTTGAACATACTTTGATATATATGTATATATTGTTATAGGTTCGTGAATCAACCAGTGGCCAAGTCTTACTTCCCGACGAAGTAAAAATCTGTGAAGGTGAGTTATAGTCCCACTTTTAAAATCTAATATTTTTGGGATGAGAATACATGCAGGTTTTATAAATGATTTACAAAATAGACACAAGTACGTGAAACTACATTCTATGGTTGAATTATTGAAATCGAATATGCCCCTTTTTATTAAGTCTGGTAATCTAAGAATTAGGGAACAGACACCCTAATTGACGCGAATCCTAAAGATAGATCTATTGGGCCTAACAAACCCCATCCAAAGTACCAGATGCTTTAGTACTTCAAAATTTATATCATATCCGATGGGTGTCCCGGAATAATGGGGATATTCTTATATATGCATCTTGTTAATGTCGGTTACCAGGTGTTCACCATATGAATGATTTTTATCTCTATGTATGGGATGTGTATTGAAATATGAAATCTTGTGGTCTATTATTATGATTTGATATATATAGGTTAAACCTATAACTCACCAACATTTTTGTTGACGTTTTAAGCATGTTTATTCTCAGGTGATTATTAAGAGCTTCCGCTGTCGCATACTTAAATAAGGACGAGATTTGGAGTCCATGCTTGTATGATATTGTGTAAAAACTGCATTCAAGAAACTTATTTTGTTGTAACATATTTGTATTGTAAACCATTATGTAATGGTCGTGTGTAAACAGGGTATTTTAGATTATCATTATTTGATAATCTACGTAAAGCTTTTTAAACCTTTATTGATGAAATAAAGGTTATGGTTTGTTTTAAAATGAATGCAGTCTTTGAAAAACGTCTCATATAGAGGTCAAAACCTCGCAACGAAATCAATTAATATGGAACGTTTTTAATCAATAAGAACGGGACATTTCAGTTGGTATCCGAGCGTTGGTCTTAGAGAACCAGAATTTTGCATTAGTGTGTCTTATCGAGTTTGTTAGAATGCATTAGTGAGTCTGGACTTCGACCGTGTTTACTTGAAAAATGATTGCTTAACAAATTTTGTTGGAAACTATATATTTTTAACATGTGAATATTATGTGATATATTAATCTCTTAACGTGTTTGATATTATGTGATAGATGTCTACCTCTAGAACAAGTCCCATTGACTCACCTAATAATAATGAAGAGTCAAATGTAAATTGGAATGATTCGTGGACTGATTCACAAGTTCCCGAAGAGGAACCGGAAGAAGAGTCAGAACCGGAAGAAGAATCGGAACCGGAAGAAGAATCGGAACCGGATGAAAAAATAGAACCGGTGGGGGAAATAATAAAACGGTTAAGTAAAAGAAAATCCTCAACCAATCGACCAAGGTTAATTATGGTCAATGGTGTTTCCGCCAAGGAAGCAAAATATTGGGAGGATTACCAATTCTCCGATGAATCGGATTCCGACGAGAATTCCGATGATGTTATAGAAATTACCCCAACTGAATTTAAAAAGGCAAAAGAAAATAATAAGGGAAAGGGCATAAAAATAGAGAAATCTAATTCTAACCCCGATGAAATTTATATGTATCGTCAACTCCCGAAGTCCTTAAGTTGTAACAATGACCCGGGAACCTCTAAACCACCAGGTTTTTCTAAACCAATGTGGAAAACGATGGCTCGTATTAGGGGAACATCATATATCCCTAGAAACTTGGCAAAACGAACCAAAACCGAAGAAGAAGAAACAAGCGAGTCGGAATAAGATAGTTGTATTCGTGTGGTGTAATATATGTAATATAGTGTGCTTATGCTTTATGATATATGTAAAAATTGCTTGTATTAATAAGTATTTTTTTTTTTATGAATCTAACTCTTGTCTATTTTACAGTATAAAAACACAAAATGGATAGATAACCCAATATATTAAGAGACCTACCCGGAGACATGAATAATGAAATCTTGTCTAGAGTCGGTCAGAATTCTTCGGCACAACTATTTAAGGCGAGATCAGTTTGTAAGACATTTGAAGAACGTTCCAAGAATGCCTTGGTTTATAAAAGGCTTTCATTCGAAAGATGGGGGATATCACATTGGGAAATCCATAAGTTACGATGTGTTTACTTTGACGCATATATTGCGGGGAACCCAAATGCTATTTTACGCAATGGGTTAAGAAATTATTTTGACTCAATATATCCGAATATTGGACTTCGTGATTTAGAAAAAGCGGCTAACATGCAACATAAAGAAGCATGTTATGCTTACGGATTAGTAATGTTCGCTTCTCACCAAAGTGAGAACAAGAACATCGGGCTACAACTATTAAACAAAACGTTCCCACAAGTGACGGAGTCGGTAATTGGGGTAAGAAATGAGGTTTTTAGATTGTTATGGGACTGTTGGACATTACGTAACCCTCGTCCCTTTGACGACGTTACAACACGCTGTCTTATCAACGGCCATAACGGTTATGTTCCACAAGACCAAGGATGGGAAGTAATCCTAGTAAAACCAGAATGCATGACTTGTTTCTGGACGTATGAATTACGTGTCTTTATTGCCTTTGCTGAACGACTTGTGTACTAGCTAGAATTATCTTCACAACCATCTTGTATCAAATTTATTGTGTGCTATATTTCATGCTATATGTAAAATAAGCGGTATTGTAAGTTTGTAAAATATTGTGTAAAAGTTTGAACGCGAAATATTATTATAATCAGTTTTTCATATAGAATTGTAGTAGTTGAATTGTATATTAGCTACTAAGTATGAACTTAAAGGGTAGGTACTACCCGAATTTAAACTTATAAAACGCTAATATGAAGAAAAAGCTTTTATAAATGAGTTCATATTATGCTAAGAAATACTATTAACTACTCTTAATATTCTGTATGATTAACTTGTTCCATTTGACTATTTTGAAGGAAATGGCACCGACTACTCGACACACCGTGAATATGAATGAAGAGGAATTCCGTACTTTTCTAGCTTCAAACATAGCCGCAGTACAGGCTGCGCTACATACCAACAATAACCTTGGATCTAGCACTACAGTAAATCGTGTAGGATGCACCTACAAAGAATTCACTGCCTGCAAACCTTTGGAATTTGATGGAACCGAAGGACCGATCGGATTGAAACGGTGGACCGAGAAGGTCGAATCGGTGTTTGCCATAAGTAAGTGTACTGAAGAGGACAAAGTGAAGTACGCTACGCATACCTTCACAGGTTCTGCGTTAACATGGTGGAATACCTATCTAGAGCAAGTGGGACAAGACGATGCGTACGCACTACCGTGGTCAGCATTCAAGCACTTGATGAACGAGAAGTACCGTCCCAGAACTGAGGTCAATAAGCTCAAGACAGAACTTAGAGGGATACGAACCCAAGGATTTGATATTACCACGTACGAAAGACGATTCACAGAATTGTGCCTATTGTGTCCGGGAGCATTCGAAGATGAGGAAGAGAAGATCGACGCGTTTGTGAAAGGATTACCGGAAAGAATCCAAGAAGATATAAGTTCACACGAGCCCGCCTCCATACAACAGGCATGTAGAATTGCTCACAAACTAGTGAACCAGATTGAAGAAAGAATTAAAGAACAGACTGCTGAAGAGGCCAATGTGAAGCAAGTCAAAAGAAAGTGGGAGGAAAACGGTGATAAGAATCACCAATACAACAACAACAGCAATTACAACAATAATCGCAAAAATTATCCCAACAATCGCAACATCAATCGTAACTACAACAAACGGCCCAACAACAACAACAACAACAACAACAACAACAACAACAACAACAACAACAGCAACTACAACAATCATCCCAACAACAATAATAACCGCAACAACAACAACAATCAGAAGCAGCTATGCCAAAGGTGTGAAAAGTATCACTCGGGGTTCTGCACCAAATTTTGCAACAAGTGTAAAAGAAATGGTCATAGCGCGGCGAAGTGTGAGGTCTACGGACCAGGGGTTAATAGAACGAAAGGAACAAATGGTGTCGGAACAAGTAATGGCGGAGCAAGTAGTGTCGGAGCAAGTTATGCCAATGTAGTTTGTTATAAATGTGGAAAACCGGGCCACATTATTAGAAATTGCCCGAACCAGGAGAACACGAATAGACAAGGCCGCGGAAGAGTTTTCAATATTAATGCGGCAGAGGCACAGGAAGACCCGGAGCTTATTACGGGTACGTTTCTTATTGACAATAAATCTGCTTACGTTTTATTTGATTCGGGTGCGGATAGAAGCTATATGAGTAGAGATTTTTGTGCTAAATTAAGTTGTCCATTGACGCCTTTAGATAGTAAATTTTTACTCGAATTAGCAAATGGTAAATTAATTTCAGCAGATAATATATGTCGGAATCGAGAAATTAAACTGGTTAGCGAAACATTTAAGATTGATTTGATACCATTAGAGTTAGGGAGTTTTGATGTGATAATCGGTATGGACTGGTTGAAAGAAGTGAAAGCAGAGATCGTTTGTTACAAAAATGCAATTCGCATTATACGAGAAAAAGGAAAACCCTTAATGGTGTACGGAGAAAAGGGCAACACGAAGCTACATCTTATTAGTAATTTGAAGGCACAAAAACTAATAAGAAAAGGTTGCTATGATGTTCTAGCACACGTCGAGAAAGTACAAACTGAAGAAAAGAGCATCAATGATGTTCCCATTGCAAAAGAATTTCCCGATGTATTTCCGAAAGAATTACCGGGATTACCCCCACATCGATCCGTTGAATTTCAAATAGATCTTGTACCAGGAGCTGCACCAATAGCTCGTGCTCCATACAGACTCGCACCCAGCAAGATGAAAGAACTACAAAGCCAATTACAAGAACTTTTAGAGCGTGGTTTCATTCGACCAAGCACATCACCGTGGGGAGCTCCTGTTTTGTTTGTCAAGAAGAAAGATGGTACATTCAGGTTGTGTATCGACTACCGAGAGTTGAAAAAACTTACCATCAAGAACCGCTACCCACTACCGAGAATCGACGACTTATTTGATCAACTACAAGGCTCGTCTGTTTATTCAAAGATTGAATTACGTTCCGGGTATCATCAAATGCGGGTGAAAGAAGATGATATTCCAAAGACTGCTTTCAGAACACGTTACGGTCATTACGAGTTTATGGTCATGCCGTTTGGTTTAACTAATGCACCAGCTGTGTTCATGGACCTTATGAACCGAGTGTGTGGACCATACCATGACAAGTTTGTCATTGTTTTCATTGATGACATACTTATTTACTCAAAGAATGATCAAGAACACGGTGAACATTTGAGAAAGGTGTTAGAAGTATTGAGGAAGGAAGAATTGTACGCTAAGTTTTCAAAGTGTGCATTTTGGTTGGAAGAAGTTCAATTCCTCGGTCACATAGTGAACAAAGAAGGTATTAAGGTGGATCCGGCAAAGATAGAAACTGTTAAAAAGTGGGAAACCCCAAAAACTCCGAAACACATACGCCAGTTTTTAGGACTAGCTGGTTACTACAGAAGGTTCATCCAAGACTTTTCCAGAATAGCAAAACCCTTGACTGCATTAACGCATAAAGGGAAGAAATTTGAATGGAATGATGAACAAGAGAAATCGTTTCAGTTATTGAAGAAAAAGCTAACTACGGCACCTATATTGTCATTGCCTGAAGGGAATGATGATTTTGTTATTTATTGTGACGCATCAAAGCAAGGTCTCGGTTGTGTATTAATGCAACGAACGAAGGTGATTGCTTATGCGTCTAGACAATTGAAGATTCACGAACAAAATTATACGACGCATGATTTGGAATTAGGCGCGGTTGTTTTTGCATTAAAGACTTGGAGGCACTACTTATATGGGGTCAAAAGTATTATATATACCGACCACAAAAGTCTTCAACACATATTTAATCAGAAACAACTGAATATGAGGCAGCGTAGGTGGATTGAATTGTTGAATGATTACGACTTTGAGATTCGTTATCACCCGGGGAAGGCAAATGTGGTAGCCGATGCCTTGAGCAGGAAGGACAGAGAACCCATTCGAGTAAAATCTATGAATATAATGATTCATAATAACCTTACTACTCAAATAAAGGAGGCGCAACAAGGAGTTTTAAAAGAGGGAAATTTAAAGGATGAAATACCCAAAGGATCGGAGAAGCATCTTAATATTCGGGAAGACGGAACCCGGTATAGGGCTGAAAGGATTTGGGTACCAAAATTTGGAGATATGAGAGAAATGGTACTTAGAGAAGCTCATAAAACCAGATACTCAATACATCCTGGAACGGGGAAGATGTACAAGGATCTCAAGAAACATTTTTGGTGGCCGGGTATGAAAGCCGATGTTGCTAAATACGTAGGAGAATGTTTGACGTGTTCTAAGGTCAAAGCTGAGCATCAAAAACCATCAGGTCTACTTCAACAACCCGAAATCCCGGAATGGAAATGGAAAAACATTACCATGGATTTCATCACTAAATTGCCAAGGACTGCAAGTGGTTTTGATACTATTTGGGTAGTAGTTGATCGTCTCACCAAATCAGCACACTTCCTGCCAATAAGAGAAGATGACAAGATGGAGAAGTTAGCACGACTATATTTGAAGGAAGTCGTCTCCAGACATGGAATACCAATCTCTATTATCTCTGATAGGGATGGCAGATTTATTTCAAGATTCTGGCAGACATTACAGCAAGCATTAGGAACTCGTCTAGACATGAGTACTGCCTATCATCCACAAACTGATGGGCAGAGCGAAAGGATGATACAAACGCTTGAAGACATGCTACGAGCATGTGTTATTGATTTCGGAAACAGTTGGGATCGACATCTACCGTTAGCAGAATTTTCCTACAACAACAGCTACCATTCAAGCATTGAGATGGCGCCGTTTGAAGCACTTTATGGTAGAAAGTGCAGGTCTCCAATTTGTTGGAGTGAAGTGGGGGATAGACAGATTACGGGTCCGGAGATTATACAAGAAACTACCGAGAAGATCATCCAAATTCAACAACGGTTGAAAACCGCCCAAAGTCGACAAAAGAGCTACGCTGACATTAAAAGAAAAGATATAGAATTTGAAATTGGAGAGATGGTCATGCTTAAAGTTGCACCTTGGAAAGGCGTTGTTCGATTTGGTAAACGAGGGAAATTAAATCCAAGGTATATTGGACCATTCAAGATTATTGATCGTGTCGGACCAGTAGCTTACCGACTTGAGTTACCTCAACAAATCGAGGCTGTACATAACACTTTCCACGTCTCGAATTTGAAGAAATGTTTTGCTAAAGAAGATCTCACTATTCCGTTAGATGAAATCCAAATCAACGAAAAACTCCAATTCATCGAAGAACCCGTCGAAATAATGGATCGTGAGGTTAAAAGACTTAAGCAAAATAAGATACCAATTGTTAAGGTTCGATGGAATGCTCGTAGAGGACCCGAGTTCACCTGGGAGCATGAAGATCAAATGAAGAAGAAATACCCGCATCTATTTCCAGAAGATTCGTCAACACCTTCAACAGCTTAAAATTTCGGGACGAAATTTATTTAACGGGTAGGTACTGTAGTGACCCGAACTTTTCCATGTTTATATATATTAATTGAGATTGATATTTACATGATTAAATGTTTCTAACATGTTAAGCAATCAAACTTGTTAAGACTTGATTAATTGAAATATGTTTCATATAGACAATTGACCACCCAAGTTGACCGGTGATTCACGAACGTTAAAACTTGTAAAAACTATATGATGACATATATATATATATATATATATATATATATATATATATATATATATATATATATATATATAGTTAACATGATACTATGATAAGTAAACATATCATTAAGTATATTAACAATGAACTACATATATAAAAACAAGACTACTAACTTAATGATTTTTAAACGAGACATATATGTAACGATTATCGTTGTAAAGACATTTAATGTATATATATCATATTAAGAGATATTCATACATGATAATATCATGATAATATAATAATTTAAAATCTCATTTAATATTATAAACATTGGGTTAACAACATTTAACAAGATCGTTAACCTAAAGGTTTCAAAACAACACTTACATGTAACGACTAACGATGACTTAACGACTCAGTTAAAATGTATATACATGTAGTGTTTTAATATGTATTTATACACTTTTGAAAGACTTCAATACACTTATCAAAATACTTCTACTTAACAAAAATGCTTACAATTACATCCTCGTTCAGTTTCATCAACAATTCTACTCGTATGCACCCGTATTCGTACTCGTACAATACACACCTTTTAGATGTATGTACTATTGGTATATACACTCCAATGATCAGCTCTTAGCAGCCCATGTGAGTCACCTAACATATTTGGGAACCATCATTTGGCAACTAGCATGAAATATCTCATAAAATTACAAAAATATGAGTAATCATTCATGACTTATTTACATGAAAACAAAATTACATATCCTTTATATCTAATCCATACACCAACGACCAAAAACACCTAAAACACTTTCATTCTTCAATTTTCTTCATCTAATTGATCTCTCTCAAGTTCTATCTTCAAGTTCTAAGTGTTCTTCATAAATTCTATAAGTTCTAGTTACATAAAATCAAGAATACTTTCAAGTTTGCTAGCTCACTTCCAATCTTGTAAGGTGATCATCCAACCTCAAGAAATCTTTGTTTCTTACAGTAGGTTATCATTCTAATACAAGGTAATAATAATATTCAAACTTTGGTTCAATTTCTATAACTATAACAATCTTATTTCAAGTGATGATCTTACTTGAACTTGTTTTCGTGTCATGATTCTGCTTCAAGAACTTCGAGCCATCCAAGGATCCGTTGAAGCTAGATCCATTTTTCTCTTTTCCAGTAGGTTTATCCAAGGAACTTAAGGTAGTAATGATGTTCATAACATCATTCGATTCATACATATAAAGCTATCTTATTCGAAGGTTTAAACTTGTAATCACTAGAACATAGTTTAGTTAATTCTAAACTTGTTCGCAAACAAAACTTAATCCTTCTAACTTGACTTTTAAAATCAACTAAACACATGTTCTATATCTATATGATATGCTAACTTAATGATTTAAAACCTGGAAACACGAAAAACACCGTAAAACCGGATTTACGCCGTCGTAGTAACACCGCGGGCTGTTTTGGATTAGTTAATTAAAAACTATGATAAACTTTGATTTAAAAGTTTTTATTCTGAGAAAATCATTTTTATTATGAACATGAAACTATATCCAAAAATTATGGTTAAACTCAAAGTGGAAGTATGTTTTCTAAAATGGTCATCTAGACGTCGTTCTTTCGACTGAAATGACTACCTTTACAAAAACGACTTGTAACTTATTTTTCCGACTATAAACCTATACTTTTTCTGTTTAGATTCATAAAATAGAGTTCAATATGAAACCATAGCAATTTGATTCACTCAAAACGGATTTAAAATAAAGAAGTTATGGGTAAAACAAGATTGGATAATTTTTCTCATTTTAGCTACGTGAAAATTGGTAACAAATCTATTCCAACCATAACTTAATCAACTTGTATTGTATATTATGTAATCTTGAGATACCATAGACACATATACAATGTTTTGACCTATCATGTCGACACATCTATATATATTTCGGAACAACCATAGACACTCTATATGTGAATGTTGGAGTTAGCTATACAGGGTTGAGGTTGATTCCAAAATATATATAGTTTGAGTTGTGATCAATACTGAGATACGTATACACTGGGTAGTGGATTGATTCAAGATAATATTTATCGATTTATTTCTGTACATCTAACTGTGGACAACTAGTTGTAGGTTACTAACGAGGACAGCTGACTTAATAAACTTAAAACATAAAAATATATTAAAAGTGTTGTAAATATATTTTGAACATACTTTGATATATATGTATATATTGTTATAGGTTCGTGAATCAACCAGTGGCCAAGTCTTACTTCCCGACGAAGTAAAAATCTGTGAAGGTGAGTTATAGTCCCACTTTTAAAATCTAATATTTTTGGGATGAGAATACATGCAGGTTTTATAAATGATTTACAAAATAGACACAAGTACGTGAAACTACATTCTATGGTTAAATTATCGAAATCGAATATGCCCCTTTTTATTAAGTCTGGTAATCTAAGAATTAGGGAACAGACACCCTAATTGACGCGAATCCTAAAGATAGATCTATTGGGCCTAACAAACCCCATCCAAAGTACCGGATGCTTTAGTACTTCGAAATTTATATCATATCCGAAGGGTGTCCCGGAATGATGGGGATATTCTTATATATGCATCTTGTTAATGTCGGTTACCAGGTGTTCACCATATGAATGATTTTTATCTCTATGTATGGGATGTGTATTGAAATATGAAATCTTGTGGTCTATTATTATGATTTGATATATATAGGTTAAACCTATAACTCACCAACATTTTTGTTGACGTTTTAAGCATGTTTATTCTCAGGTGATTATTAAGAGCTTCCGCTGTCGCATACTTAAATAAGGACGAGATTTGGTGTCCATGCTTGATTGATATTGTGTAAAAACTGCATTCAAGAAACTTATTTTGTTGTAACATATTTGTATTGTAAACCATTATGTAATGGTCGTGTGTAAACAGGATATTTTAGATTATCATTATTTGATAATCTACGTAAAGCTTTTTAAACCTTTATTGATGAAATAAAGGTTATGGTTTGTTTTAAAATGAATGCAGTCTTTGAAAAACGTCTCATATAGAGGTCAAAACCTCGCAACGAAATCAATTAATATGGAACATTTTTAATCAATAAGAACGGGACATTTCAGGTTGCATGTATGTTAAAACATGGGTACTTATTATAACGTTAAAGTTTAGTTACCAGGGTGCTCAATCTTGTAGAATATATTGATAAATGTTTCTGGATGAAACAACTGAATTCTTGTGATCCACCTTTATATACAGATTATGCGCAACATTAAAACTATGAACTCACCAACCTTTGTGTTGACACTTGTTAGCATGTTTATTCTCAGGTTCCCTAGAAGTCTTCCGCTGTTTGCTTATATGTTAGACAAGCTATGTGCATGGAGTCATAAATGGCATATTTTTCAAGGAAACGTTGCATTCACCAAATCATCACCATGTATCTTATTTTGACTGCATTGTCAATGGAAGTATTATTGTAAATTATTATATTACGGTGATTGTCTATATGTAGAAATCATCAGATGTCGAAAACCTTTGATTTAAATATTCATTTATGGTGTGCCTTTTCAAAAGAATGCAATGTTTACAAAACGTATCATATAGAGGTCAAATACCTCGCAATGAAATCGATGAATGACGTGTTCATCCATATGGATTTGAAGCGATCGTCACAGAGGGCTTTAACTTGGACTCTCCTTAGTATCTAATACTCCCTCTGCATCATATCTAGTGCCCCAAAATAAAAATTATTCGGATTAAAAAGATTGACTGTCACATATATTATTTCTAACTTTTCCATTTTACTTATTATTATTATTATTATTATTATTATTATTATTATTATTATTATTATTATTATTGTTGTTGTTGTTGTTGTTGTTGTTGTTGTTGTTGTTGTTGTTGTTGTTGTTGTTGTTGTTGTTGTTGTTGTTTTATATGCATAAAACAATGACATAAAAAACTTTAACTTATTATTCTTATCTATTTATGAGATTGACAAATAATTTGAGACAATTCAAAAATTAATAGTGCATATGGAGTACTAAAGTAATCGTTAGTGGGTGATCACTCATTGTTCGTTAAATTGAGAGTAATGAGTATAGCTTTATACAGAATTGCAACATTTATATTTATCTCAACTCATCAACAGGTCAAATTGTAATCTCAATACTCGCAAAACCGTTTAACCTTTTTGGTCAAACACCGGTCAAGGTTTGCACTAGTGGGTTTGTTGGAGTGCGAAGTCGAATCAAACAAGAAGTAGATTCGAAACTGATCAAGTCTCGTGACCGCAAGAAACTGGGTCGCGATCGTGAAGTGGTCTGGCGCAGGGAATTTTAGTGCGATTAGGATTCCTATTCCCTTTTGGATTCTAACTAGTTTAGTACTATAAATATAACTTACGCAACCTGTAGTTGTGTGAACGGAATTTATAGTAGAAAATCTATAGTTTTCTCATGTGGAGTTAACCCTTCTCAGTAATTGAATTTGGGATATAACCACGTTAAATCATTGTATCGTTTATCTATACTTTCATCGTTTTATGCTTTAGCTAATTTGTTTATCATTTGTGGGTTAGTGATTGGTGTAACTCACTTGTCTTGTTGGGTCTCAATTCCTAACAAGTGGTATAAGATCTTCAAGGTTTGAAAAGCGGGCACGATGGGGAATTGAAAGCAGGGTTTTCGATATGTTGATGATTCGACAATCATCGGGTTATTAAACAACAGGCTTGGGATTTGTTATGTAGCATGTATCGAGACTAGGTGACTTAGTTGATTGTGGTGCATTGTACTCAAGGGGTATGTCTATGTATCTAGGGAGAGTTGATCAGAAAAGGATTCGGGTAACGATTCTAATGAGTTATGATGTATTTGGGAGCGTAGGTTACATTATGATGGTGATTTCATCGCAAAGTTTATGTAGTCGTGGGTCAGATTGATGGATTTCGTTGCAGGTAGATTTTTGGGAGATCTGGGTGATCGAATCTAAGTTCTCATTCCTCGCTATCCCGTACAAAGGAATGGGCTATCAAAATTCGGAGGTTCGGGAGCTGTTGTAGTAGAAAATATGTAACAGTTTTGTAACCGGTGGATCATCTTGAAATGTTTATTGTAGGTCCTAGACTGTAACGACCCCAAAACCGTTTATCAAAAACGAAGCACTTTTTTTTAAAATAACTTTCAGGTAAACTTCCAGGTGACACTAAACTTCCAGGTGATACTAAACTTCCAGGTGACACTTTCAGGTGAACTTTCAGGTGACACCTTTCTCATTAAAACTTCCAGGTGAAACTTTTGATATATTTGAGTTTACAAAAAGGTTTTAACAACTCGTATATCCAAACAGTGTAATTTCGACCCAAACATACTTTAGACGAGTTAGGACTCTATAACCCAACCCGATACCAAGAGCATAATCTCGGGGACCACCAAACCCCCAATCCGCGTTCAAATATCCAAAAGCTAATCCTCCAAGTTAAAGCAACGTCTATCAACCCTAGTCTAGCAACTAGGTAAACTCTGTATCAACGATACCAATAAAAAGGTAAACAACGAGAGGGGTAAGCAAAAAGCTTAGTGAATGCAATGATTATACATATACATATATAATATACTTACTTGCAATCACTTACACAATTACCCCATACACGCTAGCAATATAATTAGCATACCATCGCAAAGTATAATGCTAAAATCTCCAATAAAACAAGCTAGCACAAACACAATAGCATATAATTTGCACAATATAATATGCTACACTACAACACATAACCATGGTTAACCAATCGTACAAGGAAATGGTGCCCGCGAAAGACCATCGAAGTTCACAACATCCATTAGTGTACTTAACACCGCGTATCACTAACCCCCGGGTGGCATCTTAACACCTCGATACTTCACCCTGGGTGGCATCTTAACACCTAGATGCTTCACCCGTCAATATATTTTCCGGAGTGGTGTCTTAACACCTCGACACTTCACTTCCGGGTGGAATCTTAACACCTCGATACTTCAGTCCCGAGTGGCATCTTAAACCTCGATGCTTCACCCGTCAAACATTCCGGAGTGGTGTCTTAACACTTCGACACTTCACTCGTCACGTGAAACGTGGTGTCTTAGTACCTCAACACTTCACATTTCACGCTACACAAATAAATACATCATATAGATACATATATAATTATTTCACACCTCGTGTACTCGAGCATTACAAACCATGCACGAAGTCTCCACCAATGCAACCGAGTAAGCCTTTTACCTATAATACGTATATAGGTATACAAACAATCAACATACATTCTCCACAAGAGAATTTGACGCCAACGCCCTTAACTAAGGGTTTATACTTACCTCCACACACCGCCTATTTAGACACCTAAAGTGGACTTCACCAATTACCACTACGAGTGGTAATTCTGACCCATTCAAACAAGTATAACTTAACCCAAATTATACTTGATACCAATTAGACCAACTTAGGTCTTAACACTAAATTACTACTTAGGTAGTAATTATTCCAAAAGCCATTTACACCAAAAACCCTAACAAGTACAATATTGACCCATTTTGACATAAGTCCCAAAAATGCCCAAACTAACCAATAATTACTAACACAAGTGAAAATGGCCCTAATACACTGATTAACCAATTTAATCAAGTAATCAAGTATCCATTTCACAAAACTTGACCAAATTCTCAGTTTGACACCAAATAAAGTCAACATCCAGTTTTGACCAAAATCAAACTATTTAACACACCCAAATCACCAACATACCACCAATTGATTAACAACACTATCAAAGGTTGACTTTAGATCATAAACCTAGACATCCACAACAACTTCACCTCTTTAAGGCATTTCATCAGACACCTTGTGTGCATGACTTCAAACTTGTTCTTATGAACATCAAATTCACCAATACTCATCCAATCTAGTAATTCATTTAAATCCAAGACAAATACACCTAAATTCATTATTAAACCATAAACCCACAATATTAGGGTTCTTAATCACAAGCTTGCCCCAAAACCCCCAAATTTCATAAGAAATGGGTTTTATAACTCATCACCAACATAAACCCTAACCAAAACAAGAATCAAACAATGAAAATCGGAGTTAGAACTTACCATCACCATCAAAACGTAGCTAGAAGGGAGATGAACAACATTAACTCTTGCACCTTGAAGAGATTCCAAAACTTCTTCTCCAATCCAAGCTTTATATCTCTAAAAATGGAGCTTTCTCACTTTAGAAAGATGAGAGGATTATGTGGATGTGAAAATGATCCAAAACTGGATCCAAATATGATATTATGGCCACAAATCCGTCCCCAAGTGAAAAGACACAAATACCCCTCTTAAAAAATTAAAATCACAAAGCTTGCTGTCAGCACGTTTTGCGCGCCGCGCAGCGCGTTTTAGCTGAAAAGAAATCAGGGTCTTACATAGACATATAGGTCTAAAACATATCAAAAATTGGTAGCGATCAGACTGTTCAAGTTGGAGATATGATTTTTTGAAGTTGCTGTTGTTCAGGAAAAAATCATTTAAGATTTGAATGTTCAGTTGTGGCAGAAAAATCATTGTCGGTTCGTCTACCATTGGATCGATCTGAGACTTGGACCGGATGTGATACACAAACATATATAAGTGTGGTAAAACTCTAGTGATGATCGAACGGTTGGATTTTCGGATATCAGTTTTCGATTTGTGCCGTTTAAGGATGGAGTTTTCGGGTTTGACGACGCTAGTGCGAGACGATCCGTCTTGTGAAACTTCGGGCGATACGAGCAGGTTTTTCGAAGATGGTGGTTTGTTATGGGAGCTCGGTAGGGTGTTTTAACTCAGATTTGGACGGTGATGTAATTAACGAGCCACATCGGTTTGAAAGTCGCGAGTAGGTGTTATCGCTAAAGTTGGATACTTGTGGATTTTGAAATGGGATGACCAAATCATTGGTTGGATATTTCAAGATGCTTGGATATGCTGAGAACTTGAGCTTCATAGGATTGTTGAAGCTGCCGGAAACTCAGTGTGAATTTGGTAACTGAAGTAAGTTATCGAACTAGTGGGAGTTAGACGACTAGTGGAGTTGTGGAGATGGTTATGCGATATTGTTCTCTAATGTTCTCAAGATTAGTGTGTTGCTTCCAGATAACACTAGGGCTCCAAATTCTTAGTGTACTCTCCAATGGCAAAGTAATTTGTGACTGACTGATGGTACGAACCAAGTTTCTTCTCTGGTAGCCACAATTTAATTCTTACTCGTACAGTGGGAGCGTGCTTGCGTGAGAAGATGGGATTCGTGAAATTCATAGCTATGAAGAGGTCAACGTAAAAGCGGAAAGTTCGAAAAGGTGGTAGATTTCAAGATGGTGAATTTGTTCTTACTAGGTACCTTGATGAAGAGTCGATGAAGAAGTTTGTTGGGGTTTTCTGATTGCTGCTAAGAAAATAATGAATAGAAGAGTTAAATGTGTATGAGTGTGTTGGAGTGCGAAGTTCGAATTAAACAAGGTTTGCTGAATCTGTGAAACTGGTGACGGCGAGTTTAGAGTTATGGTCGCAAGAATCACATCTTTGCTAAGAAAACAAAACTCGCGACCACCAAAAATTCATTACGGTTGCAAAAATGGTTCTGACGGGAGGAAACTTCCAGAATCGTGTTTTCTTGCTCGTTATGTTATTTGCTTGTTTAGATTTTCCTATATAAACACCCTATGTAACTCATACAATGTGTTCACAAAATTTATAGTGAAAAATCTCTGGTTTGCGCCCGCGGAGTAAACCCTTCTCCGTGTTTTGGAGTTGGGGTATAACCACGTTAAAACTCGTGTCGTTTTATGCTTTTATTTATCGTTATGCTTTACTTATTCGTTTGTTATTCGTGGGTGTGGTGATTAGTATAAATCACCTTTCTTTTTTGGGTCCTAAATTCTAACAAGTGGTATCATGAGCTCAAGGTTTCGAGTTTGAGAGCGATGGAGAATTTGAAAGCAAGTTTCTTCGATATGGTTGATGATTCGATTTTTTCATCAAGGTTAGATCAAACGACGGCCTGAGGGATTTTTTTTTGCAACATGTATCGAGACTATATGACTTAGTTGGTCGTGTTGAACTCATGGATATGTCTATGTATCTGGGAGAGTTGATCAAACAAGATTCGGGTATCGTTTCATGGAAGTTATTTTGTAATCGGGACGCTGATTGCATCATGATGGTGATTTTTTTTCGAGAAGGGTTACGGAGTCAAGGTCGGGTCGATGGGTTTGTTACGGAGAGGTTTTTAGGGAGATCCGAGTGTCAGATCCGAGTTCTCATTCTTCGCGATCCCGTGCTTTCAAATTCGGAGTTCCAAGAGTTGCTGTAGTACAAAATTCTTAGAAGATTCGTTAACCGTTGGATCGACTTGATATTTTGTGTGTTGATAGTAAACTTACTTATCTACATGTGGTAAAAATTTGAGGGTGATCTGACCGTTGAATCTTGAGATACAATTTTTCGAATTTGGGCAGTTTTCAGGATGAATGTTTTCGGGTTTGATGACGCGAGCGAGAGATGGTTTTGTCTCGGAATTCGAGCGATACGAGTTATGTATTAAGAGATGTGGGTTTGTTATGGAAGCTCAGGAGGGTGTTTTTCTCTCGGGTTGAATAACGAAGAAGATGCATCGGGTTGAAAGTCAATAGATGGAGTTATCGGGGAAGTTTGATGCATGCGGGGTTTGGAAACGGGATGACCAATGGTGTCTGTCAATATTCCGTGATCTATGGAGAATGCGGGCTAATTTGAGCATCTTGTCACTAAGGGTGATTGGTTGTCAAAGGGTGTCGGATAGAACGCGTTCGACGGTTGTTCGGGTTTGGTTGATGTTTCAACAAAGAGAGCGTTTTTCTTCGAGGGTGATCATTTAGGAGTCTTTAGGTGACGAATTGGAGCGGATAATCATGTAAGTGATAGGTCATTATTTGACACGGTCGTTTATGCTTAACAAGGTAAAAGTAACCATATTTAACTGAAAAATGAGATACTTTGATGTGGTTTTATGTTTTACAGGTGAGAAAAGATATTGGTGCGAAACGATGTAGAAAACTGCATTTGAAGACGAATTGCGTACAAGATTGGAGAAGTCAAAAATGAGAATCAGGAAAATAACACTGGCGTAATTTACGCTATGTGGGCATAAATTATGCCACATCTCATATCAAAATCAGAAAAATATTCAAGTTTTGGCGTAAAAAGACGCCCACTTTGGTAACACTAGCGTAATTTACGCCAGGGTGGCGTAAATTACGCCCATGCAAAAATGCTGATGCCGGGAATTTTGTGTTTTAGCTTTGGGAGCAAGTTTTATCACCCCTATATAAAGGGAGCATTAGGGTTACGAAAGATACACTTTTTCCATCAGTTTTTAGTGCAGAGATCAACCCTAATCACACAACAACACACCATAATCATCATTACTCAGGGATTCAAACTAGGATTCAAGTGGTGTTCATCTTGCAACTTCAAGGAATCACCATAATCATCATCACCAACATGCTTGACTAGTTTTCTTATCTTTATTCCTTCCATGTACCCGTTAACCCTTTTAATTCTTTTGGGTTAAAAAACGTAAACTCAACCCGTTAGCGTGGAGCAGACACACCAACCGATGTTAAGAGTTTTGTCGGGGTTAAGTACTTTCGACCCTCCAACCTGTCTATAAATTATGTTGGATTCGAGTTGGGTAATTTAGACCCTTCAGCTTGACTCGACCCAATTTGTCATTGACTTGCGATCGTTATGATTGATTGCATGAATCAAGCAGCATACATGACATATGTATGTATTATTTTTTTATTTTTTTTTTTTTTTGAACAGGACATATGTATGTATTACTAGGGAATGATCATTGAATTGGTTAGTATTCCCTTTTACTTTCTATTGTCATTCCCATTACCCACTTTGAACCAAACGCCCCTCCTACCCCACTTGATCAGTTATACCTTTTTAATTATTTCATATATAGTGTTTGAAGCTTTTGTGTACTGAAAATAAAATTCTATGTTTACCCTTTAGTAGAAACTACGTAGTATATTACTTTTGTTGGTTTATCCTTATTACCCCACCTGATCAGTTGTACCCTTACTCTATATATAAGTGTTTAAGGATTTTGTTTACTTCAAATTTGGACTCTTGCTTTCTTTGGTATCTGCAAATCATTGTAGAAGTCCAAAAACTGTGCCTTATTCATTTTCAGGTACAGTCAAACTTCCATTTTTAGAATCTCTTACTACTGTCAAATTTTCTATACTGTTCCGAGAAATTAATATTATTGACTCATTCTCATTATACTGAATAGTTTAAATTTTAGCAAAATCTAGCTAAGGTTAGATGCAGTGTTTACATCAATTTCATCCTCTTTTCCATAATGTTTTATTTTTGGAAAGTCAGAAATTTTATTAACAAACAAGCTGCCCTCTAGCAAGGAGCTAGAAATAAGTTCCAATTTGAAACATTTTCATGTTTAGATATATTGTACTATCTATTTTTATATTACTAGCTATTTGTATTAAAAAAAATTTATCTTCATTATTATTTGAAAATATTAGTATAGTATTAGTATCTATTTAAGTATTGACATTGCTTGTTATCTGGTGCTACTTTTCCTTTCAGTGTGTCATAGAGCTCAGAGTTATGCTAGCTTGCATAAGTATCTAATAAATGTCAAAAACATGAGTAATACTCAACATATAAACTCTGAGTCATTTCTATTTTAAAAGAATTATATGTACTTGTGCTTTTTTAGCTCTTCATATAATGGACTTGCATTAATTTATTCATATATGTATCAGAATGTTGACTTCATGCTTAAAATATTAGTATGCTCAAAGTTATGCTTATGTTACTCATTCATCATTGATTGTGCTTGAATTTGTTTAGTTCACTATACAGCAAAATATGCAAGAATCTAACTGCAAAACGTTATTAAAATTGCAAAAAGATGCCCTTTGGGGTAAAACGTTAAAAAACATCAAAATTTTTGTAGTTGTCCCACATATCTATGGGGCAATACCCACTCGCGAATATAGAATCAATATATTTAGTGAGGTTCTATACAACTTAAATTGTACATTGTAAAAAAACTACAGACTACATTGGCAATACCGTAAAAAAAAAAAAGTAATAGCTTAAGAAGTCAAACTTTTAACATATAAATGCAGTAAAAAATTAAATCGTCAGTGGCTGGTGGCCGCTAACCGAGTTGCTCTACACTCATCCGGCCCTAAACGACATGAAAATTTTCTAAAAATTATCATGACTCAATCAACATTTTTTGATTTCAGAAAGCAAAAATGGGGAGAGTGATGGTTGAAATCCCAATCCCTCCAAAATGGAAACAGTTATGGGACACATGGGACCTCAGAGGCTTCATCATCTTAAGTCTTTGCTTACAAACCTTTCTAATCTTCATCGCTCCTTTGCGTAAACGAACAAAAAGCTACTGGATCGTAATGCCACTATGGTCTGCATATTTACTAGCCGATTGGGCCGCTAATTTTGCAGTTGGGCTTATCTCAAGCAGCCAAGGCAACCCAACTACCGGGTCGGGCAAAAAAGATAGAACAGCAGTCGAAAACGAAGACCTACTCGCCTTTTGGGCCCCATTTCTTTTAGTCCATCTCGGTGGGCCCGACACCATAACCGCTTTCGCATTAGAAGACAACGAGCTCTGGCTTCGCCATTTCCTCGGTCTTGTTTTCCAATGTATAGCTGCTGTGTACGTTTTCGTACAATCGCTCCCACAAAATCGTCTTTGGATTCCAACAATGTTGATGTTCATGACCGGAATTATAAAATACGCTGAGCGAACGCGCTCGCTTTATCTCGCGAGCGCAGAACGATTCAAAGATTCAATGTTGACGGAAGCTGACCCAGGCTTGAATTACGCTAAACTTATGGACGAGTACATTTCCAAAAAAGAAGCACGGTTACCGACCCGAATCCAAATGGTTCCGGAGCCGGATCGAGCCGCCAAGTCAGCAAACAAAGCTAAAAAAGGGAATCTAACTGAACTAGAAGTGGTTCAGTACGGGTACCAATTCTTTGAAAAATTCAAAGGACTAATTGTTGATATGATCTTCAGTAGGCGCGATCGAAACATGAGCCGCGATTTTTTTCTAAATCGGACCGCAAAAGACGCGTTTAAAGTAATCGAAGTTGAGTTGAATTTCATATATGAAGTTCTGTTCACTAAACTCCCGGTTGTGTACGGTAGCGTTGGATCAGTTAGCCGATTCTTCTCATTGGCCACTATTTGTTCAGCTATCGTGTTATTCGTATTTAAAGGAAAATCGAATTATAGTGAAGCTGACGTCACTATTACGTATGGTTTGTTATTCGGTGCATTCGTTTTAGATATGTCTGCTTTAATCATGCTTTTGTTTTCCGACTGGACTATTATTTCACTTCGAAAATCGCCCGATGCTGAGCTGGACAAGTCTGTTAAGACCAAAATGGTCACGTTTTTTCTCACCCTGATGACGCAAACCAGGTTTTGGGATACAAAAGATGACGTTGGGCGACAAAATAGGATCGAGCCCCAATATCCTAAACCGTTATTCAAACGACGATGGTCTGAAACGGTTTCAACTTATAACCTAATTTGGTACTGTTTGTACCCTCGTCCCGAATTATGGCAATTCGTTTATGACAAGTTGGGGATTAGTTGGTTTCTCGATGGGATTTTTTACGTGAAGGACGAAAAGTTTACGGTAATGCTTAGAGATTTTATTTTCGACGAGCTAAAATCGAAATCTGAACTCGCTGATGACTTGGAAACGGCGAAAGAAATAAGTTCCGCACGAGGCGATTGGGCGCTTCGAGTAGAAGAAGGTTGGAGTAGTTTATTAAAATACGTTAACGATGTTGATTTTGATCAAAGTCTTATTTTATGGCACATTGCAACCGAATTATGCTACAACTCTGAATTAAATGGTGATCGGTACAAGAAGAACGATTCAAAGAATGATAATCGGGAGATGGCGAAATTGTTGTCGGATTACATGTTGTATCTTCTTATAATGCAACCGAGTATGATGTCAGCGGTAGCGGGTATAGGACAAATACGGTTTCGTGATACTTGTGCTGAGGCGAAAAGGTTTTTTAAAGATGGAGAGTTCGAGTTGAAACAAATTGCTTGTAACGAAATTCTTAAAGTATCAACTGAAGTGGAGCCGGTGACGGTAAAAGGTGATCAGAGCAAGTCGTTGTTATTCGATGGGTGCATTTTGGCGAAGGAGTTGATGAAGATAGAGAATCAAGATTCGAAATTGGATAAATGGTTGATTATAAGTAAGGTTTGGGTTGAGTTGTTGTGTTATGCTGCAAGCCATTCGCGAGCTAGTACTCAAGCGGCACAAGTGAGTAGAGGTGGTGAGCTGATTACGATAGTTTGGTTGTTGATGACTCATTTTGGTTTGGGGGATCAGTTCCAAATTAACGAAGGTCAAGCAAGAGCTAAACTCATTGTTGGTAAGTGAGTTTCGAGTGTGATCAACATTCGTAAGACGGGTTAAAGAGTGTGTTTCGATTGCGTTTTAACTATTTAGAGAGTCTGTAAGCTTTAGTTATAAGCGTTTGTGTCTAGGAAATAAACTTCTATGTATTCTTTCATGGAGTTTTTGTGTATGTGGTATTTATACTTTTATAGTCGACTTAAGGTAAAATGTTTTCATTTTCATACGCGATTTATATATTTAACTAGCTAAAGACTACGTGAGTATTAATTACTCCCTCCGTCCAATAATACATGTAATGTTTTGACTTTTTAAAGTATTTATTTTTCAATCTTGACTTTAATTATATTTATTTGTATTATATAAGTTTTGAAAATAATTATATGATTGGATTGTGTTTTAAGTTCTAACTGTACATTCTATTGATATGAGTTTCATCAACTATTATATAAAAAAATAAAGATATTCGAATTTAAAGTTGAAAAGAAGACTTTGAAAAGTCAAAACTGAACACTTATTATGAAACGGAGAGAGTAGTTTTTTATGACTGAAAATCCTAATAATTAAGCATTCACATTCTAAACGCGATGATCAATGATCAAAATAAATAACTTTCTGATTTTTAAACGAGCTGAACATAAATTGAGTTCGAAGTCCACTCGAATAATATACATATACATCCTTAATATTAGATAATCTTACATGGTGCGTAAAAATATGTAACTTAAACTATATAGAGTCTCCCTGAAACGATATAATAATATTAATTATTAATTATTATTAACTCTTTTTTTTTTATACTAAAACACATGGTCAAATGTGTAGTTTTAGTTATTTCCCGTTGTAGTTTTGCATTTGCATTCACACTACAATAGGTCCCTCAACTTCGGCTCAATTTACACAACAACCCCTTAAGTTTACATTTTTTCAGGGGTAGAAAGTGTAAACATAGAATTTTATTAAAATAAAATAAACTAATTCCCCCGAATTTATAATGGGCCCCATGGTCAAATGTGTAGTTTTAGTTATTTCCGGTTGTAGTTTTGCGTTTGCATTCACACTACAATAGGTCTCTCAACTTCGGCTCAATTTACACAACAACCCCTCAAGTTTACACTTTTTCAGGGGTAGAAAGTGTAAACATAGAATTTTATTAAAATAAAATAAACTAATTCCCCCGAATTTATAACGGGCCCTATCTTCTCGCTCGGTGCGAGTTAAATGTTTCCGAGACTACCGTTCAACTCGAAAAAGTCTCACGAACCCAACGAGACTAACTATACGCGAAACATACACTTTTTAAAAAACGCTTAACACAACGACAACACTTATCTTTCTGTTCGCCGCAAGTTAAATTTTTCCAACAGCACCGTTACAATCGAATTTTTTTTTGAACAAAACGAAACTAACTACGTTCGAAACGGACACTTTTTAAAAACGCTTAAGACAACGACATCTAAAACGGCGCTTAAGACATGGGTCATTTTCCCCTCTGTAAATTGTGATGACCCGGAAATTTCGACTAAATTTAAACTTAATCTTAAATGATTAATGACTTCGACACGATAAGCAAAGCCTATGAAGTTGAATCTCAAAATTTTGAACTATTCAATTACCCTTCGGTTGTTCTCAACGATTCGTGAACCATTATATGTAAACAGATACATATATATACTATAACTTGAAAACGTAACAAAGTTTTAATTGCATGATACCGTACATTAAACTTATTGGTTTATATATCTATTTGAATATATATGATTTCAAGTTATTTAGTAAACGATAGTAACATTCGATTATTGATTCGATTGATATTTAGATAAGTTAACTAAAACGTTTAAGATGAACAAGTAAAATACTAATTTGCTACAGTATTTTCAAATTGCTACAGTACCCAAAATGCTACAGTGTTTTCAAAAATCACTATTTGCTACAGTGAAATTGACTTTGCTACAGTGAATTGCTACAGTAAAAAAATGACTTTGCTACAGTAACTTTGCTACAGTAACACTATTTCAAAAAGAAAATGTATATATTATATATATATTAACAAATAGCGAGACGATGATTTATAGAAGTAAATGATCAAAACATTTGAAAGTTTAAGATATACTATGAGTGGTATAGTTTATGGATAATTTAAGACTATATTTTGACAAAGGTACGTGACACGAAACGTAAAATGCAAGTTTTCTAAAGGTACGAAAGGACATTCGAAAAACTGGAACCGGGACATAAGTCGAGTGATGACGTACGACTTATCGGAACAAAAATTACAAGTCAACTATGCACGTGAATTTAATATAATATATAATTAATTATTTAAATTATATATATTATATTAATATTTTATCATGTCGACAAACAAATGGACAAATGATTCTGAGCTGGAAATTGAGGCCATGCGATCGCATGGCCATCATGCCCAAAATCCATGCGATCGCATGAGGCAAAATTTCAGGCCAAGTGCTATAAATTCTCGAGTTTTGGCCAGATAAATCACACACACATATATATTATTTTTACTCCGTATTTATTTATTTTATTATTATTATTATTATTATTATTATTATTATTATTATTATTATTATTATTATTATTATTATTATTATTATTATTATTATTATTAATAAGATTATTATTAATCTTATTATTTTTATTATTAGTGTTATTATTTTTGCGATACAAAAATAATAATGTACATAAAATATTACGACGGAGTGCTGTCCAAGTAATTTTTCAAAACGAGTTTCCGAGAAAGCTAGAGCTAAGGAAAATATGGGTTATTGCCAAGGAGGTTATGGGTAATATTCGGGGGTATTTTTGTGAATCAAACCTCGTGCTTATTATCTCCAATGCGTCTACGTGCTTTCCTGCAATATTGTATATCAATATTAAACTGTGAGTTCATTGATCCCTTTTTATACATGCGACTGTTTATAAATACTGAAAATACTAGATTTATATGCGTGAGTTTCATATGATCCCTTTTTCAAACTATATTTTTGGGCTGAGAATACATGCGCAGTTTTATAAATTGTTTTACTAAATGGATACAAATACTAAAACTGATTTTGTGTGAGTTTCATTGATCCCTTTTTAATTGCTTTTGCAATATATATTTTTGGGCTGAGAATACGTGCACTTTATTTTAAACGCAATGGATACAAGTACATACTAAATTCTACACTGAGTTTGAACCGAAAATCCCTTAGCTTTGGTAACTGTTAACTGCCAATTATAAGAACTGGTGGGCGCGAGTAGTAGTATATGGATCCATAGGGCTTGATATCCCCGTCCGAGCTAGAGCACTAGCCTTTTAACGGACGTATGCTATTTGAGAAGCGTACACGTTGGTTTGCGTGTATTATTAAGATGATTATACAAAGGGTACAAATTATATATACGTTAAAGTTTAGTTACCAGGGTGCTCAACTTTGTAGAACCGATTAATAAACGTTTCGGATGAAACAACTGAAATCTTGTGATCCCCCTTTTATGTAAAACCTATTGATAAACGTTTTGAATAAAACAACTGAACTTTTGTAATCCACATTGATATACGGATTATGTGTAATATTAAAACTATGAACTCACCAACCTTTGTGTTGACACTTGAAGCATGTTTATTCTCAGGTTTCCTAGAATTCTTCCGCTGTTTGCTTATATGTTAGACAAGCTATGTGCATGGAGTCATACATGGCATATTTTTCAAGGAAACGTTGCATTCACCAAATCATCACCATGTATCTTATTTTGACTGCACTGTCAACGGAAGTACTATTGTAAACTATTATTTACAGTGATTGTCTATATGTAGAAATCATCAGATGTTGAAAACCTTTGATTTAAATATTCATTTATGGTGTGCCTTTTCAAAAGAATGCAATGTTTACAAAACGTATCATATAGAGGTCAAATACCTCGCAATGAAATCAATGAATGACGTATTGTCCATATGGATTTGGAGCGATCGTCACAGTTGGTATCAGAGCGTTGGTCTTAGCGAACCAGAATTTGCATTAGTGTGTCTAACTGGTTATTGTTAGGATACATTAGTGAGTCTGGACTTCGACCATGTCTGCATGATAAAAGTTGTTGCTTATAATTTTTTTGTTAGAAATTACCTGCTTATCATTCCTTGTGTGGAAAATTACCTGCTTATCATTTGTAGTCTAGACACACCTTATTGCATGGATTGCATGACTAGTGTATAGACAAAATGAATATCTTAGCGTATCTGTTACTGTTACCTTTACTTGACAGTTTCCGAAAGTTTCTCCGTAATTCGCGGATCCTTTGTACTATATAAAGGTATTCTATGTAATTAGAATATCATCCGATATCCGAAAATCATTTCACATCGAAAATTATTTATCTAACCGTGTAAGATGAATTCTGCAAGTAATTCGAGTTCTTCGGATTCCGATATGAATTTCCACCTGAGTTCCGAAAGCAGTGTAACCGGAATGAATCAACCAATCAGTCATCACCAATTCTGGATGAATTGGGGATGAGTTCGTAATCAACTTAATCAATGGAGACAAGAGGAAGGCGATCCTTTCCACCAACCGAATTCACCTCTTAGTGAGGAACCTGAGGCACTTACCGGCGAACCCGTTCGAAACACTATCTTTACCCTCATTTCTAGGATATTTCGCAACGATTATATGATAACTAGAATTTTAAACTTTATTCATCCTCTCGTACCAACCGCCAATCATCCCGGAATAATAGAAGAAGTTAACGAGCTTCGCGCTCGAGTTGTGGCTTTGGAGAATATGATGCACAATTTGCAGGCATCACAGGCAGCACCGGTAGCACCACCAGAACCAGCAGCACAACCAACAACGGTACCAGTACCGACAACAACAACATCTGCAACGTAAACCTTAACCTCACAATCTTTCCCACGAGTATCAACCTCATACGCACCGTAGACACCGAAGAATACTAATAACCATAAACGATGAAGTATTAATTCATAACTTCATTGGAGAAATATCCTGCGACGATTATGTAATCTTTAATATAGAAGAGATTATTCGTTTCTAGTTCCAACCGAAAATCAAATGAGTTTAATAACTCATTAAATCTATATTACATTCGAAGGAAATATACATACATATATTTTCATAAAGATTGTAATTGAAAATCCTTTTGTACAAACTGTTAATGATGAGAATATTTTAACGGGTAGGTAATACCCTAGAAATATATAAATTCCACATTAATATGTTACACTATACATTCTTCAATTCTGATTCAGCAATCATTAACTATACTGCTCAAACCTATAGATATACGTATCTGTTCATCGCAGAATAACCATTTTCATTCAATTTCATATTCTGATTTCGATAGATCAGAATCCAAGTCAAGATTAAACGAAAAACATCACTCTTAGATTCCTACATCTTTCAAAACCATGCTTCGAAAACCATGCTTTGAATTCAGAACAGTACTAGAACATCATATGATTACATTTTACGTTCAAACCCATCGAAATTATTGGAAACACTTCAACTAATGAACAAACGAGAAGACAAACCAACTACACGATATCTACGAGAAGAAAGATTTGTACTTATAATCATACATCTGGAAAGCTCTCGAAACCTAAGTAAAACTTTAACACGTATCTGTGATAAATCCTTCGGCATTATTATTACTGAAAAAAATCTTACAATTCCTTTTCAAGTATCCAGTTTTGTCACAACTTCAGCAAGTCAACTTCATTTGGATAAGCCTTAATTAAACCTTGACATATAGGATTACCCTTTCTATTGTTGTTACCGGGGAACCTTTTATATCCCATCATATTAGCAGTAAATGTACCAGCGACTCCGTCACTCTGCTATTTAAATCTCTCCGGAAATCACTATATATACCTTGAAATCTGATCATGTACTCATCCACATCTTGTAACGGTAATTGCCATACCAACCACCGGGAATTAACAATCAGTATTTTGAATCTCGCAGCGTTTTCTACGACAACAGTTATATATAAACATATAACATCTATCTTCTAG
The DNA here is from genome assembly GCF_046630445.1 of Rutidosis leptorrhynchoides. Lineage (NCBI taxonomy): Eukaryota > Viridiplantae > Streptophyta > Magnoliopsida > Asterales > Asteraceae > Rutidosis > Rutidosis leptorrhynchoides. The sequence goes on from NC_092343.1 coordinate 106,579,503, forward strand.
ACTTAGATACTTCGAATGTGAAGTTTCTGAAAAACACCCCAAACTGTGAAACTAGTCCTCCTAATTTTGGAAAAATGCTGATAAAGCAGCAAAAACGGTAAACGACTTTAACAGTCAAAAGTTTGATGATAAAGAATAGTATGGTGGTAAAGCTGAGAAAAAGAGAAGGTTTGGAATTGAAAAACGGATTGAGCAAACCATAAAGGAGACTGTGGACAAGTCACAGGGACTAAACTTATACATAAAGAATCTAGATGATTCTGTTTTTGATGAAGTATTTAGCGAATATCTTGCTCCTTACTTATTTCAAATTCTTGCGGAACATATTCTTCATCATCCTTCGATATTAGAAATTCTAAGATATTATCATATCTTTCATTATAAATATCTTCGATATTTCTGAAGATATCTTCATAACTATTATCATCCGAAATTATTTATCTCTTCACGCTATCTGTGTTACATCATAAAAGAAACTATTTTAGTTTCTAAAATCTGAAAAATTCAAAAAAAAAAAAAAAAATGGATGTTTTGAAGTAGTGTTGGGAACTGAAGCATGAGTTAATATAATATAATGACACTTGATCAACGTGATTATATTACAGTAAGTCATGCTGAGTTTCTAATGGAACGTGATAAAGGTTCACAGATCCCACCTTCATCATGAACCATGTTACATAACTCTTTTAACCTCTAAACATATCAAGAAAATATTTTTCTTGATGATTCGGTCTTTTCCGGATAATTTGGTAATTTGACAAATCAAGATCGTGCCATTACGATTACCTTCTCAGAACAATAACTATGTTCATCCAAAACTCTATACCTACGAATTCTGGACCATTACAAGAGATGCCTAATCGCAAGAAGAAGAAACGAAGGGACAAAGCTCCGAAATAGAAATTGGAGTATAAATCGCAGCAAATAGGAGGGAGTATTAACTGTTAATGACAATGATTATAGAAGACAGGAGTAGGGACATTAAAATAAAAGGGGAGATATAAAGCCCGATAACAAACCTGAAATTACAAACCGTGTATATCAATGCGTATAGCAATATAAAGACACGGGAGAATGATAAATACAACAATCCCTAGAGCATAATAGAAATAAACAGATTCTTCTTGTGGGAGCTGGAAAAGAAGGATGATTGTGGCAAACGTCAATATTAGGTCAAGAACCAGAACTGGATTGAGCATTTTCACAATTTTTTTTTAATGTATTAATTGGGGAAGAAAGTTTTAAGGGTGGTGAATATTATGAAACGGAAGAAGTCAATTTATAATGGAAATACCGGACAAAGTAGCCAGGGCAGGTTACCACATTTAATTAAAGTGGATCCTAATTTCCTTAAATCCCGGTGAATCAAATCCTGTATATATTTCAAAGATTTTCTTTTAATTTCCTTGAATTCCGGAAATCAAACGTTACTACGTCAAGAGATAAGACGAATCTCTATTCTCCATTTCACTCTATTACGATAACTTCTTTCATACGCTTCGAGTAATTGGATTGTTTTATCCATATTATTCAACGGTGATAAAAATTCTATTTATCAACACATATTCGTCATGAAAACATTTTTATTGTTAGCCATGACGACCTCACTCAAATTTCGGGACGAAATTTCTTTAACGGGTAGGTACTGTGATGACCCGGAAATTTCGACTAAATTTAAACTTAATCTTAAATGATTAATGACTTCGACACGATAAGCAAAGCCTATGAAGTTGAATCTCAAAATTTTGAACTATTCAATTACCCTTCGGTTGTTCTCAACGATTCGCGAACCATTATATGTAAACAGATACATATATATACTATAACTTGAAAACGTAACAAAGTTTTAATTGCATGATACCGTACATTAAACTTATTGGTTTATATATCTATTTGAATATATATGATTTCAAGTTATTTAGTAAACGATAGTAACATTCGATTATTGATTCGATTGATATTTAGATAAGTTAACTAAAACGTTTAAGATGAACAAGTAAAATACTAATTTGCTACAGTATTTTCAAATTGCTACAGTACCCAAAATGCTACAGTGTTTTCAAAAATCACTATTTGCTACAGTGAAATTGACTTTGCTACAGTGAATTGCTACAGTAAAAAAATGACTTTGCTACAGTAACTTTGCTACAGTAACACTATTTCAAAAAGAAAATGTATATATTATATATATATTAACAAATAGCGAGACGATGATTTATAGAAGTAAATGATCAAAACATTTGAAAGTTTAAGATATACTATGAGTGGTATAGTTTATGGATAATTTAAGACTATATTTTGACAAAGGTACGTGACACGAAACGTAAAATGCAAGTTTTCTAAAGGTACGAAAGGACATTCGAAAAACTGGAACCGGGACATAAGTCGAGTGATGACGTACGACTTATCGGAACAAAAATTACAAGTCAACTATGCACGTGAATTTAATATAATATATAATTAATTATTTAAATTATATATATTATATTAATATTTTATCATGTCGACAAACAAATGGACAAATGATTCTGAGCTGGAAATTGAGGCCATGCGATCGCATGGCCATCATGCCCAAAATCCATGCGATCGCATGAGGCAAAATTTCAGGCCAAGTGCTATAAATTCTCGAGTTTTGGCCAGATAAATCACACACACATATATATTATTTTTACTCCGTATTTATTTATTTTATTATTATTATTATTATTATTATTATTATTATTATTAATAAGATTATTATTAATCTTATTATTTTTATTATTAGTGTTATTATTTTTGCGATACAAAAATAATAATGTACATAAAATATTACGACGGAGTGCTGTCCAAGTAATTTTTCAAAACGAGTTTCCGAGAAAGCTAGAGCTAAGGAAAATATGGGTTATTGCCAAGGAGGTTATGGGTAATATTCGGGGGTATTTTTGTGAATCAAACCTCGTGCTTATTATCTCCAATGCGTCTACGTGCTTTCCTGCAATATTGTATATCAATATTAAACTGTGAGTTCATTGATCCCTTTTTATACATGCGACTGTTTATAAATACTGAAAATACTAGATTTATATGCGTGAGTTTCATATGATCCCTTTTTCAAACTATATTTTTGGGCTGAGAATACATGCGCAGTTTTATAAATTGTTTTACTAAATGGATACAAATACTAAAACTGATTTTGTGTGAGTTTCATTGATCCCTTTTTAATTGCTTTTGCAATATATATTTTTGGGCTGAGAATACGTGCACTTTATTTTAAACGCAATGGATACAAGTACATACTAAATTCTACACTGAGTTTGAACCAAAAATCCCTTAGCTTTGGTAACTGTTAACTGCCAATTATAAGAACTGGTGGGCGCGAGTAGTAGTATATGGATCCATAGGGCTTGATATCCCCGTCCGAGCTAGAGCACTACAACCAACGCTCTGATACCACTTGTAACGACAGATGGGGTAGAAACCCACCCAGTGCCTTTCCAGCTAACCGCTTGGTGACCACTGAGTGTACCTCAGACACTGATTTTACGGCCCGCATTTCTGCCAAACTGCCAACCCTCAAATTCCAAGGGATCGCAAGGGGTAAGAGCCAATGCTTCGTCACAGGTAACACTGTGAGAACCCCCTCTACGATTAACCCGCCAAAAAGCATAGTCCGTATGAGTGCCCGGCCTGACAGCCGGCGCGCGTGACTACCTTTACGGCTAAGGTTAAACCAGCTCTGATACCACTTGTAACGACCCGACCAAAACCGTTATTGACGGCGCCGTTAACTTAGGTCCCGTTGCGTGGTCGTAGTCCCTATATGAGACTCGTTTGACCAAAATTATGTCGCATTCATTTGAAAGGTGCAAGACTTGCAAGTTTAGTTTACAAAACCGTTCGACAACAAGTCTAAGTTTACAAAAGTCATAAAGTATAAATGAAATAACTTGCGACATAATTAGTTTAAAAATACAGTTGCTATAAATAGCGTAAGTATGTAAACAATATGTTTGAATCCAAAGGTACTATCACTAGCGTATGTATGTATGTATCTTGACTCCAAGCAAATGATCAGAGTGTATGCATGTATGCTTGACCCCAAGCAAGTATGAGTGAACGCGGAAGCATATATCAAATAGCCAAGTATGAACCTGAGAAACATATAGAAAACTGTCAACGAAAAACGTTGGTGAAATCATAGGTGTTTGTAAACGTTGTTTTTGAACCACAAGATTTAGTATTCCCAAAGTTGATTATCAAAATCGTTTGCATTCCAAAAGTATTGTTCGCGAGCACCCAATTATCAAGACTTAACGTTTCCTCCCATAGAACCCCATCACAATAGTGTTAGAACATACACTGTTTCTCGAAAATATATTTCATCCGTAGACGGTAGCGAACCGTCCGTAATGAGGGTTTGTCAAACCCGTATGGCCACACAATATAAGTTCTCGCTTACACCCTGCAAGTGTAACTAATGATAATCGAATTGAGGATTTTTGTTCTAACTCGCTGTGGAATGTTTGTTTCCTTGTACTCGTGTTCAAAGTATAAAAGTATGTAGTATAAAACTGTATATGTTTCTCATCCCATAATTTAAAAGTATAAAAGTTGTTGAAAGATGGGACTATGATCTCACCTCGAGTGCATGAGTATAAAAGTACTTCACAAAGTAAACGTGTGCATGATAGTTGCTTAGCCTTGACCTAAACAAATAAGTTGTATCAATTAACCGGTTACGACACAAGGTCGGGTGAAATGTGTTCAATTAGTCCTATGGCTCATTACGACTCGATTATATAGCATGTGAATCACGTTGTCAAGTTTCATGCAAGAATCAAGTATAAAATAAGATTAGAACGATTGTATAAGTGTTTTGTTAAGTTTGACTAAAAGTCAAATTTGGTCAAAGTCAACGAAAAAGTCAACGGGGTCGGGTCGGGTCCCGAACTATTTTTCTGAGGTTTCTATTCATATATAAGCATGTTAGAACAAGTCTCATGTGAATCGGAGGTCTAGAACATGTCAAACATTTTTAGTAAAAAGGTCAAGGGAAACAGAATCTGGACGCGGCTTATGTCGCGCCGCGGCCAGGCCTGTCGCGCCGCGACAATGGCCGTGGCCTGGTCCCTGGCCTGTTTCACTTGTTCAAGGCTTGGTAAAATTTCAAACAAACGCAAAACTCAAACCGTAAACAATTAGAAAGCGTATCTTATACCGTTGGAAAGCTCTTTTGACAAGGAACACAACTAAACATGTTTCATCAAACAAAAACAACATTTTCCATAACCGATTTCTCGTCAAGTGATCATTAAAAGTCCATTTTCAAAGTTTCAAGTTCATCAATTGCATTTTAAGTTTCGGGAATCCAATTCACACATATGATATGCCGTTTGAAGGTAATGAAGCATGTAATACAACCAAGCACTTATCAATAACATTAACAAGCATTCAACGCATCAAAAGTTCGCTTTAAGGCTATCAAACCCTAACCAAAAGTTCACAAAATCAATAATCGCGTTTATGAAGTTTCTTTGATCAATCTATACATCAACATGAAGCTAATGATGCTAGTAACACTTTTAAAACATTAACTTTAACAATCTAACAACATTTAATCATCCAAAATCAAAGATTAAGCATACGATTTTCATTTTCAAGCTAGTCACACCAAAATCAATAAATCAAGCAAACAAATCATATATTCATGTTATACACGAGCCATAGACACTAACTAACACAATTTCAAGTCAAAAACACGAATTTAAAGAAAATTAGAGTTTTTAGAAAGTTACCCAAACTTGATGAAATTGGTATCAAAATGTAGAGGATGAAGAGAGGATCACGAAAATGTAATTTGTTTTGATGTTTGCCTCTTGATCCGGATTTAGATGATGATTTTGTGAGTTGGTTGTTTAAGTTCCAAAAATGGAAGATGAGAAAGGAGAGAAAGAGATGAGGAGGTGAGTGGAAGTGAATGGGTGGATGAGGTGGGTTGACTAGTTGACCTAGTCAACTAGTTTACCCACTTGGCAACCTCGGTCCCTCAAGTTTCAAAGCGGGTGCGGGAATTAACCAAACGAATATTTTAAAAACGCTCAAGTAAACGAGTGATGTTATAATTAAATAACGAGAATATTATGAACGTTCGTCAACGGAAACTACGAATTTAAATAACGAAGGATATTATTTAAAAAAAAAGACAGTGTTAAAAATAAATTTAACGGAAAAACGCGGGATGTTACATTACCTACACCTTAAAAGAAATTTCGTCCCGAAATTTAGTTGAAAATAGTAGTTGTTGTTTCTTCTTCGAAACCTTGCGTTGCAAATTCTACGGATATGTGAAGGTACTTCCTTAGGCATTTCAACGAACTTTGACAGTCGGGATTTTACGTTGGTTTAAAGTTTGGTTTCACGATTTATAGTTTCAACCGGTCCTCCTATGAGGTGGAGTTTATCGTTGATAGTAAGTTCATCGAAGAGGATAACAAGTTCTTGTTTCGCAAGACACGCCTTTAAGTTTGATACGTAGAATTTAGGATGAACGGAGACTCGAATGAGTTGAAAAATCTAAACGGCTAGTAACGGGTCCAAAGCGCCCCAGGATTTTAAAAGGACTAAAAATATCGCGGATTTAGCTATCTACGTTTCCCGAAACGGATTACACCCTTTCAAGGTGCGACTTTAACGTTACGCGGTTACCCACTTGGAATTCGAGAGGTTCACGTCTAACATCGGCATAGTTCTTTTGGCGACTACGATCCGCCTTGAGCCTTTCTTGGAATTGAAAAATTTTCCGGTTGTTTCATGAACGATTTCGGGTCCGGTGGTTCGCTTGTCACCTACTTCGGTTCAACAATTAAGAAAACGATAATTGCGGCTATACGGGTCCTCGAAAAGTGTGACGTTAATACTCGAATGAAAATTATTGTAGTAAGAGAATTAGGCTAAAGGCAACTACTTTTCTCAAGTAAATTGAAGTTGATAACGCAAATTCGTTTTATGGTTTCCAAGGTTTGAATTGTATGTTTGCTCGGTCCGTCGGGTTGTGATTGATGTGTTGTACTCATGTTTAAACGTGGTCCCGAGACTTTTTGTGAGGCACTCCAAAATCTAGAAGTGAAACGAGGATCTCAATCCGAAACGAGGTACATCTCTTTAAGGTATATTTGAAAGAGTTTGTTAGGACGTGAAAACGTTTGTTGGAACAAGTTTTTGTTTCTCAAGAATTTCGCGCCGCGAAAGATTTATCGGTTTCCGAAAATGTTCGATAGAACTATTCACCCTCGAGGCGAATACTAGTATAGTGTGAAGAGTCTCTCTCTCCATCGAGAATTTAGATAAAATATTTCCTTAAACGGAAGTACGAGTGTAAAGCGAGAGAAGTTTTCACCTCGATGCGAGCATAACGAGTAAGTTGTAGGTAGTCAATAAGACTGTGCGAGGACGAGATAGTATACACGTGTAACTTATGGTCAAAGTTGGGAGAATTCGTCATTCATTCGGAAGCATAAATATAGTTCGACAATAATCGAAGATGTGTCCCTGGTATGGTGGTTGTCAGTACTTTCGGAGTTTTCAGATGTCCAAACATGAAAGGATGAAGTCATGTACATGGCTCATGGTGGTGTTTAGGTTGATCGAGTCTAACCACCATCACGTGTCACTAGAACTTTGGTATGTCTTACCGTAATATAACCACGTTGATCGAGTGTCGTTATATTACGCTAACTCATACCTCCATTCCCACATCACTCTATAGATTCAAGTTCGTGTAATCGTGAAGTTTAAAATAAACAAAGTGTAACGACGTCTCTAACGTGACTCGTATTGAATCGAAAGAATTAGTGCAACTATAAAGAAGCGTTCCCCGAGGGAAGTGTATAAATGATTGTTCACGTCAATGTGGTTCGAGTCAGACAATAAGGTATTCAGGTATGAAAAGAGTAACGAGTCATGATAACTAGTAGCACGCAACCGTAGTGATAAATAGTGATGACGATACTCATCTAGAGTGGTGGTGGTAACTTTACAACACTTGTGGATAGTAAGCTGAGACGGGGTGGATAACAACCAAGGAGTCAGAATTCCCGAACTAGAGTGACTAACGAAGTCGTGGTCATCCGTACGCGTATAAACCTTGAATTCACGCGTGTTACCAAAAAGTGGCGGAATACGAGTTCGTATGATGAAGGTTGGGTACCATTAAAAAGTTTGCCTAAGAATGATTCAAGTATAATGCACAAGTAGTCAAGTAAGTGCTATCTATAGCAAATGTATGTCAGAATGCAAATGCTAACTATCCGGTTGTAGTCTAGACTCACTAATGCGTCCTAACGACTCTGTTAGACACACTAATGCACGTCCTAGTTCCCTACAACCAACGCTCTGATACCACTTGTAACGACAGATGGGGTAGAAACCCACCCAGTGCCTTTCCAGCTAACCGCTTGGTGACCACTGAGTGTACCTCAGACACTGATTTTACGGCCCGCATTTCTGCCAAACTGCCAACCCTCAAATTCCAAGGGATCGCAAGGGGTAAGAGCCAATGCTTCGTCACAGGTAACACTGTGAGAACCCCCTCTACGATTAACCCGCCAAAAAGCATAGTCCGTATGAGTGCCCGGCCTGACAGCCGGCGCGCGTGACTACCTTTACGGCTAAGGTTAAACCAGCTCTGATACCACTTGTAACGACCCGACCAAAACCGTTATTGACGGCGCCGTTAACTTAGGTCCCGTTGCGTGGTCGTAGTCCCTATATGAGACTCGTTTGACCAAAATTATGTCGCATTCATTTGAAAGGTGCAAGACTTGCAAGTTTAGTTTACAAAACCGTTCGACAACAAGTCTAAGTTTACAAAAGTCATAAAGTATAAATGAAATAACTTGCGACATAATTAGTTTAAAAATACAGTTGCTATAAATAGCGTAAGTATGTAAACAATATGTTTGAATCCAAAGGTACTATCACTAGCGTATGTATGTATGTATCTTGACTCCAAGCAAATGATCAGAGTGTATGCATGTATGCTTGACCCCAAGCAAGTATGAGTGAACGCGGAAGCATATATCAAATAGCCAAGTATGAACCTGAGAAACATATAGAAAACTGTCAACGAAAAACGTTGGTGAAATCATAGGTGTTTGTAAACGTTGTTTTTGAACCACAAGATTTAGTATTCCCAAAGTTGATTATCAAAATCGTTTGCATTCCAAAAGTATTGTTCGCGAGCACCCAATTATCAAGACTTAACGTTTCCTCCCATAGAACCCCATCACAATAGTGTTAGAACATACACTGTTTCTCGAAAATATATTTCATCCGTAGACGGTAGCGAACCGTCCGTAATGAGGGTTTGTCAAACCCGTATGGCCACACAATATAAGTTCTCGCTTACACCCTGCAAGTGTAACTAATGATAATCGAATTGAGGATTTTTGTTCTAACTCGCTGTGGAATGTTTGTTTCCTTGTACTCGTGTTCAAAGTATAAAAGTATGTAGTATAAAACTGTATATGTTTCTCATCCCATAATTTAAAAGTATAAAAGTTGTTGAAAGATGGGACTATGATCTCACCTCGAGTGCATGAGTATAAAAGTACTTCACAAAGTAAACGTGTGCATGATAGTTGCTTAGCCTTGACCTAAACAAATAAGTTGTATCAATTAACCGGTTACGACACAAGGTCGGGTGAAATGTGTTCAATTAGTCCTATGGCTCATTACGACTCGATTATATAGCATGTGAATCACGTTGTCAAGTTTCATGCAAGAATCAAGTATAAAATAAGATTAGAACGATTGTATAAGTGTTTTGTTAAGTTTGACTAAAAGTCAAATTTGGTCAAAGTCAACGAAAAAGTCAACGGGGTCGGGTCGGGTCCCGAACTATTTTTCTGAGGTTTCTATTCATATATAAGCATGTTAGAACAAGTCTCATGTGAATCGGAGGTCTAGAACATGTCAAACATTTTTAGTAAAAAGGTCAAGGGAAACAGAATCTGGACGCGGCTTATGTCGCGCCGCGGCCAGGCCTGTCGCGCCGCGACAATGGCCGTGGCCTGGTCCCTGGCCTGTTTCACTTGTTCAAGGCTTGGTAAAATTTCAAACAAACGCAAAACTCAAACCGTAAACAATTAGAAAGCGTATCTTATACCGTTGGAAAGCTCTTTTGACAAGGAACACAACTAAACATGTTTCATCAAACAAAAACAACATTTTCCATAACCGATTTCTCGTCAAGTGATCATTAAAAGTCCATTTTCAAAGTTTCAAGTTCATCAATTGCATTTTAAGTTTCGGGAATCCAATTCACACATATGATATGCCGTTTGAAGGTAATGAAGCATGTAATACAACCAAGCACTTATCAATAACATTAACAAGCATTCAACGCATCAAAAGTTCGCTTTAAGGCTATCAAACCCTAACCAAAAGTTCACAAAATCAATAATCGCGTTTATGAAGTTTCTTTGATCAATCTATACATCAACATGAAGCTAATGATGCTAGTAACACTTTTAAAACATTAACTTTAACAATCTAACAACATTTAATCATCCAAAATCAAAGATTAAGCATACGATTTTCATTTTCAAGCTAGTCACACCAAAATCAATAAATCAAGCAAACAAATCATATATTCATGTTATACACGAGCCATAGACACTAACTAACACAATTTCAAGTCAAAAACACGAATTTAAAGAAAATTAGAGTTTTTAGAAAGTTACCCAAACTTGATGAAATTGGTATCAAAATGTAGAGGATGAAGAGAGGATCACGAAAATGTAATTTGTTTTGATGTTTGCCTCTTGATCCGGATTTAGATGATGATTTTGTGAGTTGGTTGTTTAAGTTCCAAAAATGGAAGATGAGAAAGGAGAGAAAGAGATGAGGAGGTGAGTGGAAGTGAATGGGTGGATGAGGTGGGTTGACTAGTTGACCTAGTCAACTAGTTTACCCACTTGGCAACCTCGGTCCCTCAAGTTTCAAAGCGGGTGCGGGAATTAACCAAACGAATATTTTAAAAACGCTCAAGTAAACGAGTGATGTTATAATTAAATAACGAGAATATTATGAACGTTCGTCAACGGAAACTACGAATTTAAATAACGAAGGATATTATTTAAAAAAAAAGACAGTGTTAAAAATAAATTTAACGGAAAAACGCGGGATGTTACAACTGTTAACTGCCAGTTATAAGAACTGGTGGGCGCGAGTAGTAGTATATGGATCCATAGGGCTTGATATCCCCGTCCGAGCTAGAGCACTAGCCTTTTAACGGACGTATGCTATTTGAGAAGCGTACACGTTGGTTTGCGTGTATTATTAAGATGATTATACAAAGGGTACAAATTATATATACGTTAAAGTTTAGTTACCAGGGTGCTCAACTTTGTAGAACCGATTAATAAACGTTTCGGATGAAACAACTGAAATCTTGTGATCCCCCTTTTATGTAAAACCTATTGATAAACGTTTTGAATAAAACAACTGAACTTTTGTAATCCACATTGATATACGGATTATGTGTAATATTAAAACTATGAACTCACCAACCTTTGTGTTGACACTTGAAGCATGTTTATTCTCAGGTTTCCTAGAATTCTTCCGCTGTTTGCTTATATGTTAGACAAGCTATGTGCATGGAGTCATACATGGCATATTTTTCAAGGAAACGTTGCATTCACCAAATCATCACCATGTATCTTATTTTGACTGCACTGTCAACGGAAGTACTATTGTAAACTATTATTTACAGTGATTGTCTATATGTAGAAATCATCAGATGTTGAAAACCTTTGATTTAAATATTCATTTATGGTGTGCCTTTTCAAAAGAATGCAATGTTTACAAAACGTATCATATAGAGGTCAAATACCTCGCAATGAAATCAATGAATGACGTATTGTCCATATGGATTTGGAGCGATCGTCACATAAATACAAAACTTTACGTTAAATATGAATACACAAGCCGAAAGCCCCCGCCGCATCGCGCGGGCCGATCCGGACTAGTTATCATTATTATTGACTACTCCGTACTATATATCTCCAATGACAGAATAATACATACACGATACACTCTAAAATCTAAAAAAAATTGAAAAGAAAAAGTATTTCGAGTAAAATTTTCAAAATACGACGGTCTAAAAAACGACATCATCTCCAATTCATAACGCACCAGCTGGCTCCTTTTAAATGGACAAAATTACACACAGATACGTACAAGTCAACGGACTAAAGCTCCACGTAGCTGAGACCGGTTCCGAGTACTCACCGGCGGTTATTTTTCTTCACGGATTCCCGGAGATTTGGTACACGTGGCGTCACCAGATGATTGCGGCTGCAAAAGGTGGTTTCAGAGCAATTGCACCCGATTTCAGAGGATATGGACTTTCCGATTCGCCTGCAGAACCCGAAAAAGCTTTGTACGCTGACTTTGTTAATGATATTGCTTCTATCCTTGATTCACTTGCCATATCTAAGGTTTGTATGTTACTTTTGAATCACACACGCCTTTTATTTTGTTTTTCGGTTTTAAATTTAACCAAAATAATCATAAAAAATCAGTTTTGATTTTGTAGTCGATTTATGTTCCATATATATTGACAGTTTAATATTTTAGCTGAACTCGGTTTTCAGTTTAACCTAATTCATAAAATTGAAATCGAAAACTTAATCAGATTTGTAAACTGAACCTAAACTAAATTGAGGTGTTTTTCGGTTTTCATTCAGTTTGATTTTCACTGCGTACTGAACCCTAACTGGTAGGGTAGCGGCCAGTGTGATTTTGTAAAGATTTAGTAAAGCTTTGCAACTAGTGATCATTTCAACTGATAAAAGGTCTTAAACTCTTATCAAGTTTCCCATGAGGTATTTTGATTAAATGGTGACTACATGTTACACTTCTGTTTGTCGATATATAAGGATATGAACATGTAAACTTCTGGTTTTTCGTATTACTATTTCACATAGTTAATCACATGGGACTAAATTATATATTGATCAAACTTATTTGAATACTCACAGGTGTTTGTGGTTGCTAAAGATTTTGGAGTATGGGTTGCATACTCTTTCGTCCTTCTTCACCCACACAAAATAGCAGGGATTATAACAATTGGCATGACATTTATGCCTCCAGTTGCTTACAAGCATCATGTTCTTCTCCCAGAAGGCTTCTACGTTCGAAGATGGCAGGTAAACCACATATATCTGTCCCCTGCATATTCATATATATGTGTGTGTGCGTGTGTTGTGTGTGTGTGTGCGTGTGCGTGTGGTTTTGAGTGGTGCACAACATTGTATATGAAGTTGTTACTGCAATCTTCATTAGGAACCTGGAAGAGCTGAAGCTGATTTTGGTCGTTTTGATGTTAAAACGGTGGTGAGAAACATTTATATATTGTTTTCTAAAATTGAAATACCGATAGCGAGTGAAGGTCAGGAGATAATGGACTTGGTCAAACCTTTGACTCCTCTACCATCTTGGTTCACTGAGGAGGATCTTGATAATTATGCTGCTTTGTATTATAAATCTGGATTTCGAACTGCACTTCAAGTTCCATATAGGTAATTTTACTGATTTTTGCCAAATCTAGTTAAACCTTTAATGTTTTAACAAGATAAGGGCTGGTGGTTAACAATACAATCCGGGTCATAACAGGTAAGTTATCATGAGTTGCTAAAATGGGTCGGATCTGCTTGGCCAAACCAAATTTATTGTCCTCTTTTTTACATAAATATGAAATATTCAAAACATAAGCTATTACAATAGACAAGTAACATGATGTTGCCATTTTTTTTATAATAGACACCATACATTATTCAAGATTATATACAAATTTGGGCAACTTTTAACAGGTTTAACAAGCTTGACCCATTTGACACTTTATCTAGTTTCACATGTTTATCTGTTACCAATAACTTACAAACTTGAATACATAATCTGTGAACTGGAAATAAATTATTGTCATCCAACAAATATATAAGGTTCGACCGTGGCTTTGGAACCTCTTAAAAACATGTTTCATATAGCCTTATTCAACGAACAATCGATATGAACTGACATTACTCTTTATGTCTTCATTTTTCATAAAAAAATTTCAGACAAACTGAACTGAATCTTGGGCCCACAGAACAAGTTCCTATAGTTGAAGCTCCAACATTAGTGATAATCGGTGAGGAAGATTATGCAACAAAAATTCCGGGAATGGGTGAATACGTAAGGAGTGGGGAGGTAAAAAAGTATGTGCCGAACGTAGAAACAATATACGTGCAACATGGATCTCATTTTGTTCATGAACAATTCCCCGATCAAGTGAATCAACTCATCCTCACTTTTCTTAATCACAATAAGAATCTTGCAGTTGCTTAGCTCTTGATAAGTTGATATACATGAGATCTAAATGTGTTGTATTATGTCTATTTGATGCGCGTTATTGAATATGTATTGTTATTGTAGGTGCATATATCTTATAAGATCACACTTGTGAACTGTTATAAAACTGGGAAATTATTCTATGATATTTTTGTGAACAAATTATTATATTATAATTATAATACAGTGCTACAGTGATGATAGGAAATTACTATTTTAATTTTGATTAATAAATCAATGAAAAGGTGAACGTTTAATTTATATATTTTAACTCTTTTAAAAATTTAGAATATGCTTATATTACCCAATTTTGTTTTTTTTAAACGACAAGCAAATTTTATTAAATATAAGCAAGAAAATGAGTACATCTTTTGGAGATTCATAAAGGCATGGATCATCAAATACATCACGAAAAGCAAACTATTCAATGACTATGCTAAAAGCTATCCCGAACAATACATACACGAAATTTATGACTCAAACTTGTGAAAGATATATGTTTGGATTAGCGATCCACGTATGTCAATCGAGTGATTTTTCTTTTAATTTATTGGAATTCCATGCAAAGGATACGGTTTGTATTTCATTAAGAGCAACCGGTGGGTTCCAATTTTTGTTGCGGAACACAAAGTTGTTCCGATTTTTCCAAATGAAATACGCACCCACCCATCTCATAGCTAACCATATTGATTTCCCGTTCTTTGAAGTTGCGACCATGCTTGAACTTTCCGGAGTATCTCGCCAAGACTATAACTATTAAAACTTCCAATATTCCAACATTTGAAAATGCGTTCCCAAATTTCACTAGCCCGTTTACAAAAAACAATTATATGCTCGACCGTTTCCAATTCATCATCACAAAGTGGACAACGAATAGTATGTAAATCTATCCCACATTTAACGAGTTCCACCCTCACAGGTAGTCTCCTCAATAAAGTTCTCCAAATGAAAATATCTATTTTTTTAGGTACTAACCCGTTACGAAGCATGGGTTGCGGTAACGAGGAAGAGCCTAAAGTATGTTCATCGATTAACTTAGATAAAATTTTGAAATTGAAAATACCGTTCTCTGAAAGTAACCATGTTACTGCATCTCTGGTGTTGCGATCAAAATGACAGCTCGAAATCAGGTTTTGTAATGCTTCCAGTTCTGATAAGACTCCACCACGCAGCTCATGTCTCCATGTCCAGTTAGAAGTAGATGCGAAAGTTGAATTATCTGTTTTATCCTTGACCGTAGCATCGGGTTTGAGATCTAGCCTATATAACCTCGGAAAAAGGTTACATAAACTGTCACCCCCAACCCAATGTTCTATCCAGAATAATGTTTGATTCACATACCATTAACCAATCATTTTTAACTAACTAAAAAGAAAACTAATTCCTCTGTTTATATATCCATAAAATCAGAACACTCTTGACTTTGTTTGTAGTGAATTGTAATTGCCCATTTTGTCCTCTGTAGATAATTTTAAAGTTTTAGAGGTCTAACTTTAACTCAAGCTCCCATCAAGCCATATTTTATCTAATAAATCTCAAAATAGTATATGCCAGTGTCAGTATTCTATGTATATAAAAACCAAAACATCTATCAAAACAAATACAACTATTACTCACTAAAATGGATCAAATTACACATAGATTTCTAGAAATCAACGGACTAAAGCTTCATGTAGCTGAGATTGGGTCAGAACTATCACCGGTAGTGATTTTTCTTCACGGATTCCCGGAAATATGGTACACTTGGCGTTATCAGATGATTGCGGTTGCAAAAGCTGGTTTCAAAGTCATTGCACCTGATTTCAGAGGAAACGGACTATCCCATTCGCCTGCAGAACGTGAGAAGGCGACGTTTGCTGACCTCATTAATGATACTGCATCTATCCTTGATTCACTCAGCATATCTAAGGTGTGTTTGTTTATATAAGTCCATATGCCTGCCTAGATTTCTATGAAAATGAAAATGAAAAGTTATAAAATATACTTAGTTAAAAGTATTATTTTAATTATTTTCTAATATGATGAGTACTTATCATTTATGTTTGTCAGTAAAGATTGAATTGTGACAAGATTAGTGACTTATAAACTATAGTAAATTCACCAAAGGGTTTCTGCCTTAGCGGTATAAATGGAACTCGTCAACCTTAAGGTTGTGAGTTTGAGTCTCGTCTTGAACAAAAAGAGTGTGCTTGTGTTTGCTGTTAAAAAAATATAGTTGTATTCGTGAGAGTAGATTTATATGAATTTTCTTATTGAGGTTGGATTTCTTGTCATTTATTCCAAAGGACAACAAGCATATTGACATCTTACTTGACATACACAACAACACCATCCAATCCGGTCAAGGGCCATCTTACTTGACATATTACCGTATAATAATGCTCTTAACGTATTGTTTCAACGTTAGCTATTTTAATATACAGTATATTGGTAGGTATTTGTGATTGGTAAAGATTTTGGAGTGATCATAGCCTACCCGTTGGGCCTTCTACACCCCGAGAAAGTAGCTAGAATTATACTTATAGCACTCTGGTTTACCATTTATGCCTCCAAGTGCCTTTAAGAATTATTTTAGGATCTCGGACGGCTTCTGCCCTATGAGATGGGCGGTAAACTTCATCTCGTCTATGAAACTTGATAATGATGTATTATTATTATTATTATTATTATTATTATTATTATTATTATTATTATTATTATTATTATTATATTATTATTATTATTATTATTATTATTATAAACTATTAATAATAAATTACTAATTATTAATTATTATTGATATTATTATTATATTATTAATTATTAATATTAATATTAATATTTTTAAGCAAACTTCGCAATAATCTGGACGTTTTGATATTAAAAATGTGGTGAGAAACATCTACGTCTTGTTTTCTCAAAGTGAATTGCAGATAGCGAACGAAAATCAGGAAATAATGGATTTGGTAGAGCCATTAGCTCCGTTACCTTCTTGGTTCACTAAGAAAGATCCTGCAACTTATGTCGCGTTGTATGAAAAGTCTGGATTTAGAATTGCATTACAAGTTCCTTATAGGTAAAAGCTACTAAATTTGTTAAGAGATAGTTTCAGTTTATAGTCAAACCTTTTACCGTTACACAATTCAACACAAATAGAAACATAAAAACATTTCAAGTTTGACATCAAGGTCAACCACATTACACCTCGAAAAAACTTTATGTCAATATCGTCTGAGTGGTTGATTTCTTCATATCCTCATAAAAGACCTCTAGTTCGAATCACCAGACAACCCTTCCTACACCTAACTTGGCTATCTGAGGCTGGGGGATTCCAGATGGGATGCTTTGGTGATATCGCCAAGAGATGGTTAACCCGATGGAGTTCTATTCTGCCCCTTCCTCTGAGCCAAGAGAATAAGACGATGCCGTGGCCTCTCCGAACGCTGTTTCGTACCGTCAGGTCCCGTTTCTCGCTCCTAGCGAGCTAACATCATAAAACGAACTAAATAACTCTCCTGCTATTCATTCCTCCGTTTGCCAATAACCTCCATTCGAAGCCCAGCCGGGAAAGTTGTCTGGGGGTGGCCAATAAATGGGTCGAAAACGGTCATGAGATAACCCGGTTAGACCGCGTGTATCTGAGTAAAATACTCGTCATTCCAGAATAATTAAAACAGGAAAAACCTTAGCGTTTACTTGTTTTAAGCCATCACAAGATGATCCAGTGGTTGACGTCCTAATATCCTCACCAAAAAGTTATAAGTTCAAACGTCACTAATAACACATCTTAGGGTGACTGGTAAAGGGGTGAAAACGCTCACAAGGTAACCCGATTAAACCACATGTATATGAGGAAAAAAGCGATCGCCCTCCCTGGGTAGCTCGAACAAGGAAATCGAAGAACATCCATCAGTCCAGATTTGTCAGTTTCTTTCGTTTTCTTTCTTCATCATTCGTTTTCTTCCTCCGTCAGGTGGCCATTCTATCATGGAGTTTCAAACTAGATAATCCAGGATTTATAAGATCAACCGTTCTTACAGTGACGAAGCCACGATTTCAGATTGATGGTGTCATAAAATAATATCCAACTATCGAGTCGCCAAAATTTGATTACAATGTATGTTTCAGTACAAATATAAAAAGTCAAGTTACCTTTAGCATAATCACTACAAGAAATTCGTTCTTTTGCCACGAATCCATTTGTGGCGACAGAGATTTCGCCGCAAACAACCCGCTAAACGACAAAAATTCCTCACTTCTTGACTTCTTGAGTCAAAGTTAACTTTTGTGGCGACATGTCGCCAAAAATGTCGCCGCAAACTTGATTTTCATTTACTTTTCCTTTTTCTCAATAATAAACTGGTCAAAGTTTGAAAATATTGAATTGTGGCGACATGTCGCTACTAGAAGTCGCCGCAATTATTATATTTTTATTTATATTTCAATTAATTTTTTCTCTCCAAATTGTAAAAAATTATCAAGTGGAGGGAAGGTTTCCCGCCATCCTTATTGTGGCGACTAGTCGCCACATTGTCGCCGCGATAAAAAAAATTCGATTTATTTCCAATTAAATTTTTCCCATCAAACTGAAAAAGTTTACCTTGTAGCGGGAATGTTTCGCGCTAGTTCAATTGGGGCGACATGTCTCCCTAAATGTCGCCGCAATTGGTTCATATTGATTTAAGATAACAAAATGTGACGATGTTGTAACAATGGGAATGTAGTGGTGATGTAAGTCGGTGAAATGAGGAGGTGATGTAAGACGACATAATGTGATGATTATGTAAGACGGTGGAATGTATTGGAATGTGGTGATGATATGGGGTGATGTAAGACGGTGGAATGAGAAGTTAATGTAAGTTGGTGGAATGCGGTGATGATATGCGACATTGGAATTTGGTGGTGATGTAATGTGGTTGTTATATATGATGATTGAATGTGGTAGTATGATGTGGTAATCTAAAACGGTAAATTGTGATGGTGATATAAGTCGATGGAATGTGGTGGCCATGTACGACGGTGGAATGAGGTAATGATGTAAGACGATGGAATGTGGTGAAAATGTAAGATGGTGAAATGTGGTGGTTATATATGACAATGAAATGTGGTGGTGATGTATGATGGTGGAATGTGGTGGTGTATGACGGTGGAATGGGGTGTTGAACTGAGACGGTGGAAAAAAGTTGGTGACGTAAGACGATGAAATGTGGTGGGAATGTAAGACAATAAATTGTGATGATTATTTATGACAATGAAACGTGGTGGTGTTATGTGGCGCTGGAATGTGTTAGTGTGTGACGGTGGAATGAGGTGATGATCTGAGACGGTGGAATGAGGTGATGATCTGCGATGGTGGAATGAGGTGGTTATGTATGATGATGTAATTTAGTGGTTATGAATGACAATATAATGCAGTGGTGATCTAAAAAACGGTGGATTGCGGTGGTGATTATGACTGTGGAATTAGAGGGTGAAATGTGGTGGTGATGTAAGAAGGTGGAATTTGGTTGTAATGTATGACGTTGGAGTGAGGTGGTGATGTATGATTGTGAACGGAGGCAGTGTTGTAAGACGGTGATGTAATACGGTAGAATGTGGCGGTGATGTAAGACAATTGAATGAGGCGGTGATGTATGACAGTGGAATTTGGCGGTGATGTATGACATTGGAATTTGGCGGTGGTGTATGATGGCGGAATGAGACGGTGATGTAAGACGGCAGAGTGTGGTGGTGATGTAAGGCGATGAAATGTGATTATTATGTAAGCAGGCGGAGTTTGGCGGTGATGTATGACTGTGGGATGTGGTGGTTATATACGATAACGACCAATAGAACAATAAGAAGGACGACGACAATTATACATATATGTATATATACATATATGTATATATATATATATGTATATATATATATATATATATATATATATATATATATATATATATATATATATATATATATATATATATATATATATATATATATATTGTTGAAACACTGAATATAACCACGTTAAATTCTCGTGTTTTTATCATTCTTGCTAGCTTTACGATTTTTCACTATGTTTTCGTTTATTAGAAGTGAGTTGATAACTTGGGGTTATCTAGTCTTGTTTAGGCTCCCCTAGCCGGGGTTTCTAACACACACACACACACGCACACATATATGTAAATGTATATGTGTGTGTGTGTGTGTGTGTATATATATATATATATATATATAAGAGGGATCAAATGAGAACTATTAAGCAATGAGAACTCTGAGAACTAAGGTAGTCGAGCAACGCGGCCGAACAAAAATTCTTGTAGTCGAACAATTTTTATTTTTGGTCTTTTTGCTTGGTTCTACATTTTATGTAGAACAGGATGTAGAACAACATGTAGAACATGATGTTCTACACATGTTCTACATCAATTTTCATCAAATTAAGTTAGGGTTTAGATTTAGGGTGTAGATTTTAGGGTTTTAGGGTTTAGATTTTAGGTAGGGTTTAGGGTTTAGATTTAGGGTTTAGAATGAGTTTTTTACACGAACGGTTTAGAGTTTAGGGTTTAGGGTTTATGGTTGAGGGTTTACTCCGTAAACCCAAAACCCTAAACTCTAAATCGGGCTAAATAAAAAGAAAATTGATTTTGATGTAGAACGTGTGAAACTTGAACAAAAATGGTGAAATTCGAACTAATTTGAAGAAATTTGAACTTATTTATGTTTTACAAAATTATAATAAGAAGAAAATCAGGTCCAATTTGAAAAAAATTTGAAAATTCGAACGTGTTCTGCATTTTTCTGTTCTACATTGCATGTTCTACATTTTCACCAGCTCAAAAATTGCCCGACCATAAAAATTGTTTGGCCGCGTTTTCGACCAGCTCCATTTTTTGTTCGTCCGTGTGTAAATTTGCTCGAATTTCAGTGTATTTGGAGTGTATTTTGAGTTTTCAGAGTTCTCACAACTGTGGAGTTCTCACTGAATCCTCTCCTTATATATATATATATATATATATATATATATATATATATATATATATATATATATATATATATATATATATATGTAGGATCAAGAGGGAAGTAACCAATCGGGGGGAAGCGGGGGGAAGATATTAGGGTTTAGAAAGAAAAAAAGGGCTAAATTTTACTTCACAAAACATGGAAAAAAAAACGTTAACATTTTTCACGAACAATATTATCTTGAATGTTATTTTTGTCGATCGTTTTCCCGCCAAAATAATAACATTCATCACGAAGTGTCTTTTCTAAATGTTCATATTTTCATCCAATCTATAATGTTCGTGAACAAAGTTTTTTCAAAGTACGAATTTTTTTTTGTTTCCCCCGCTTCCCCCGATTAGTTACTTTCCCATTGATTCTGCCCCTATATATATATATATATATATATATATATATATATATATATATATATATATATATATATATATATATATATATATATATATATATATATATATAACTAAAAAAATAAGAAAGACTTGAGAAAACTTTTCATCAATTTTCCTTGAAAATTTTCATTTACCGCTGGAGGGAAAATAAATGAAAATTTTGAGCAGACCCCAAACCCTTTTTCTTTCATTTTTGTAACCCCAATTCTTCTTCTCTCAAAACCCTTTTTTCTTTCATCATCTTTAACCCCAATTATTCTTCTTCTCGGGTTACAACTTAAAAGCGAATCTAACCAAGATTTCACCTCACAATCTTGTATAAGGTAAACATCTAACCTCCAATTTCTCAAAACTTTCAATTTCTAAAGATTATTGCTAAAAAATTCGGATTTGAGCAAAATCATATGAAATTTTAGATTTTTCGTTTTCAATTGTACGATTTTAGCAAAACCATGATATTATATATGTTATATTTTCATTTATTTGCAAGTTTGTTGATTTTTGAACTTAGAAATTATTATATTTGGTAATTTTGGATTATTGAGCACTTAGAATGAAAAAGGCTAAATGAATGGAAAAGGGTATAGCAACCGAAACTACTAACTAGCCTACTGCATTTATGTTGCTATGTTGAACTTAATTTATATTATATCATGTATGTTTTGGATATGCAGTATATGTTTTGTTAGTTGTAAATTTATAAAGTTATAGTTATAGTTATACCTTGCCACACATCTGACTAAAGGCCTTGTAAAAAGATTCATGAAAATTAAGCACATTTTAGGATGGCCACTAAAATTATGTAATAATGAAGTGACTAATGTTCCTTCTATTAGCAATATACATATGTTACTTACTAAACTATTATTATCAATACTACTTAAAGCACAAGTAGTATAACTGTCCAATATACCCTGGTATAGGTATCACCTCTGCATCACATAAATTATTATAAAATGGTATCAATAGCTTATGGGTCAATACCTCGTGTACTTGTTCTAGTTGTTAAGTCACATTTATCGTATAATTTCAACATGCATGAGTGCAAATTCTTTGTAATACTCTTTAAAGCCATTCCCGTGTTGAAATGCAGGGAAATGGTAGCATATATCGCTAATACACTTATCTTCATCTTGAGGTATGTGTTCTCGGAATAAAAACTTCATGTATAACATTATTTTAATATGAAAAATAAGGGATATATGCCATAGTTCTTATTATTCTTTGTGTGTAATGCTTGAACTTTGAAAAATAAATAAATTATATATAATTTTTTTGTGCGTCAGTGGAGTAGTCATAGCTGAAGGTATACTTGGAGGTGACAGCATTCTCAAAATGAAGGTAACCGCTTCTTACATGTTCTTCTCATTTCTTTATCTTCTTTTTCAGTTTACGTGTCCACCTTTGTTATATGTGCAGCATATTACATATATTGCATTGGCCTGAAAATAAATGATTATGTTTGACACAGAAAGTGCTTGGGGCTACCGCATCCTACTCTACGTTTTGCTACAACTTTCGCGGGCCATAGTAGTTGGATCATTATATCCTTTTCTGCGTTATTTTGGTTATGGCTTGGATTGGAAAGAAGCTACTGTACTTATCTGGTCTGATCTAAGAGGTGCTGTTGCATTGTCACTTTCTCTGTCGGTTAAGGCAAGTTATCCTTTTATAAATGTAGAAGTTTAAGAAATGCTTATATCTGAACCCTGAAATTGCTCCTTAATTTATTAATTTGTTAATGTTTATGTTCTTGCGAACTGTGTCAATACCATGTTTGTAAGTTGACAGGGAGTTGGACTACTTTAGTTTACCTCACTATTACTGAATTTTAGAATGGTATTAATGCATTTATCGAGAGTTGTAAAGCGTTTGCTAATAAGCTAATAAATGTAGATGTCCATGCTACAAATCCATGTGAAGCACACACTTATCTTAGTGATGACTCCGAATGATATGAGTTTGTAATTTGTAAAAACAAGCTAAATAAAGTTATAAACGACACAAATAGAATTGTGAACCATTTGTTGCATATTAAGTGAACAAATAGGTAACTTTACTTCAAAATAAATAAAAACAAAATTTGTAAAACACAAATAGAATCATGAACCATTTTTTTGAACTAATATGTTAATCTGAAATTGTGTTATAATTTCCAGCAATGTTTCGAGGGTTCGGATATGGAATTACGTGAATGGATAAAGTATTACGATTTTTATATGGCTCCCAAGAACATCTCCCGAGGACAATGAGGACGATTGTGGTGATAATGATGAAGACGACGGATGTGGTGATAGTGATGAAGACGATGGATGTGGTGATAGTGGCGATGGTGCATAGGGATCTTTGGTGTTTAGACTTTAGTTTGTAATTCGGATGTTGAAGAATTTGATATTTTGAACAATTTGGTTTGTAATTCGTATGTTAAACGATTGTAATTTGTGTTATTTGAAATCGTTTAGTTTATACTAGATTTGTTTGTTGATTCGCATGTTATAAAACGAGCAATAACAGGTTTTGTATGCGGGAAGAAAACCCAGCATTTTTGCGTGGGAAGCAGAAAAAGCAGCTGCGACCTGTGCAGATTTTCGCATTTTGTGGCGACATGTCGCAAAAGGAAGTCGCCGCTAATAATAGATGACGTCATAATAGATTTTAATTTTCTTTTTATTTGAAAAATAAATGTCGCCGCAATTTGTCGCCAAAAACTATATTTTAGAATTTCTTTTTCCTTTTCTTTTACCGTGTGTGGGCCCCACATGTGTCGCCACAAAAGACGCCGCATAATATCAAAGGTGACGCATCTATTGCGGCGACCGTTTTGTGATGTATTTGTCGCCGCAAATCAGTCTATTGTGGCGACATGTGTGCCTAATGTGGTGACATAGTGTCGCCGTATTAGACCAGAATTGTGGTAGTGAATGTTCCTTCAAATCTTTCTTTCGTTAGCATCAAAGGAAAAGAGAAGTTTTGTAAATATTACATGTATTATAGTTGCTATTTAATGTGTGATTGTTATGAAACAGAGTTATGTGACAATATATAATTAATATTGTTTTGTTGTAAACATTGGACGGTAAATATGGTCACGCCGCCATAGATTCTGATTAAAAGTGTGTAAACACATGTTATTGGGCATTAATAGATATTAGGCTAAATTCCAACTAACTTCTATTCCAAAACAGAATAGATGGTGTCCTTAGTGAGAAAGTGATGGTTTCATAGTAATAAAGTTACGGTATTACAGATTTAAAAAGCCTAAAAATTTACACTGCAAATCCTTTTTCGTTGGTGTCAATTGCACCCAATGAATTACATGTGACTCCGCCTCTGGGTTCTTAGCACTATCAATTTAATAGTTAAAATTTTAAGAATTATTACTATTACACTATTACCTCAGTGTTTTTATTTACATGCATAAATTATAATTATAATAATTATAATTATTATAATTATAATTAAATTATAATTATGTAATTGAGAGTATATACGGAGAATAAACAAAATTTAGCTTATTATTCTTAATTAATTAGTTTATATTTATTATTTATTATTTATCATATTTATTTATTTATTTATTTATTATGGAGTATTTATCTCAGCCAAAAAGAAATACCGGAATAACCGACCTAATATCCAACTCGACGATTCTTTTATAAATCGACGATCTTTCACATCACATCACATCTAACCATATTCTTCTTTCGTTAACATCAACTTATTGATTTTCAATGGCAGACGAAGTTGCAAACTCTGATCTTCTGCGGGTATTGTATCGTTAATTTGCGAGTTAGGGTTTCATAACTTGGTAATTTACGTAACTGTTATATGTCTGTTAGATAATATGTATTATATTTTTGTTTATTACATATAAATATATTAATTTGTTTCTTTATTTTTTTTTCTGGAATAGTTGGACCTGTAAGGAATGAGGCCTTTTATTTTATCTGTAATAGTATATAGTTTGAGATTAGAATTAGACATATGATATGCTGTGTGTATAGGCAGTTGGTATATAAATTAGATGTAATATATTATATAAATGATTGATAATTAGATGATAAATTAGCTTAAGGTGAAGCATATAGTTGTTGCATATCATTAGTTTTTATGCTCCTCCGAAAAATTAAGTATTTGACCATTGTATCTGTTAGAAATAGGAGGTTATGTATATTATTTGTGGAAGAGAGGATTGATGATTTAGAAGTTTGATTGATCTTGAAGGCTTTGTTTATTACTTGATTTGCTTATTGAATTGCTTTGTTGCTTAATTACAAATGAGGGGTGAAGCCCTCTATTTATACTACTCAATGGAGTAGTCTAGATCACTCAATCATCTACTACTATCTAGATATTTCCTAGTATTTCTAGACCTAGATATTTTACAAGATTATTCTACACACATTCTACACACTTTCACTACTACATATTACAAGAAGTTTCTACATAATGGGCTATAATCTTGATCCAAAATAGTTGTATACTTGCAAGCCCAAATCCAAAACAAATAGCCCACAATCAAGTTTAGTTTCCAACAGCCCCCCTTAAACTTGATTTCGTCACTCCGAGCATATTCCGTAATCTCTGAAAAGTCTCGTGTTTTAGAGGCTTTGTGAAAATATCAGCAACTTGGTCAAGTGACTTCGCGTACTTTATCTGCACCTCTTTATTTGTAACACACTCCCTGATGTAATGGTATTTCGTATCGATGTGCTTGCTTCGATCATGGAAGACTGGATTCTTTGCTAGAGCAATCGCAGACTTGTTATCCACATATATCTCTGTAGCTTCCTTTTGAAAAAACTTAAGCTCATTTAGTAACTTCCTGAGCCATATTGCATGACAGGTGCACGATGTTGCTGCTACAAACTCGGCTTCACACGTTGACAAAGTCACAATGGGTTGCTTCTTCGAGCTCCATGTGAACGCCGTATCTCCCATATAGAACACGAAACCACTCGTACTCTTACGATCATCTATGTCTCCAGCCCAATCACTATCACTGTATCCAACTAGCTTGAAGTGCTCAGAAGGCGAATAAAACAGGCCATAGTCAATCGTACCTTTGATGTAGCGAAGTATCCTCTTGGCCGCCTTCAAGTGATTTATTGTAGGTGCTTCCATGTATCGACTTACTAGTCCAACTCCGTAGAGAATATCTGGCCTCGTGCAGGTTAGGTACCTCAGACTTCCAACCAAACTCTTGTATTGTGTTGGATCCACCAAGTATCCTTCATCATCTTTTGACAATTTGAGATTGCAATCCACCGGTGTGTTCATTGACTTGCAGTCATTCATCTTAAACTTCTTGAGCACCTCATTCGCATAACCTTCTTGGGATATGAATATTCCTTCTTTCTTTTGTTTTACCTCGATCCCAAGATAGTAAGCCATAAGTCCAATGTCGGTCATCTCGAACTCCCGAACCATTGCTTTCTTGAACTCATCAAACATTTTAGTATTACTACCAGTGAATATCAAGTCATCCACATATAGGCACACAATCATAACATCTCCTTCCTTGCTTACTTTGGTATATAGAGCATGCTCATGTGGGCATTTTGTAAAGCCATTCTGTTGGAAATACTTGTCTATCCTGCTATTCCATGCTCGAGGCGCTTGCTTCAACCCATATAAGGCCCTTTTCAATTTCAGCACCTTATTCTCTTGGCCTTTCACGACGTATCCCAAAGGTTGTTCTATATAGACTTCTTCTTCTAAGTGGCCATTAAGGAACGCGGATTTGACATCCATTTGATAAATCTTCCAATTATGCTGAGCCGCAAGTGAGATTATTAATCTTATAGTTTCTAGACGAGCGACGGGAGCAAATACTTCTTCATAGTCTATGCCAGCTCGTTGACTATATCCTTTCGCCACCAACCTTGCCTTGTATCTTTCAACTTCACCTTTGGAATTCTTCTTGGCCTTGTACACCCACTTTACACCAATAGCCTTATGCCCTTTTGGTAGTGTAGCAAGATCCCACGTATCATTCTTCTCGATTGCTTGAATCTCCTCGTCCATGGCACGTTTCCACTTTTGGCTTTTCGCTGCGTCTTCGTAACTTATTGGCTCACAATCGGCAAGAAGGCAGAACAATGATAGATCCTCCATAGGTTGTGTTACCTCGTACAACTCCTCAATGCTCCTTGTGTGATGTTGTAGCCTACTTGATTCTCCTCCTGATGTTGGTGTCACTTCATTAGGTGTAGTGGTTGGAGTATGTGGAGAGTGCTGAGATGGTGTACTAGAAGGTTCTTGAACTTCTAGATATTCTTCGTTCTTTGCAGTACTCTCGAATGGATAAGGGAGAAAGTCGTAGTTCTCCTCTTCGGGAACATTCCAATCCCATGTTGCTTCTTCATCGAACACCACGTCTCGACTTGAGATTACTTTACCATTCTTGGGATTGTATAGCTTGTAACCCTTCGAACTTGAGTCATAACCTACGAATATGAGTTTCTCGCTTTTATCATCGAGCTTCGTCCTCTTCTGATCTGGCACATGAGCATATGCCACACTTCCGAACACTCGAAGGTGTGAGATGCCGGGCTTCCTTCCACTCCAAGCTTCAATGGGTGTTTTGTTTTTGACACTTCTAGTGGGCGAGCGATTTGATAGATAGATCGCACAGTCCACTGCCTCAGCCCAAAACTCCTTAGGCATCCTTTT
Source organism: Rutidosis leptorrhynchoides (assembly GCF_046630445.1). NCBI lineage: Eukaryota > Viridiplantae > Streptophyta > Magnoliopsida > Asterales > Asteraceae > Rutidosis > Rutidosis leptorrhynchoides. The sequence goes on from NC_092343.1 coordinate 106,607,927, forward strand.
GCTCTTTAACATACTCCGGGCCATATCAAGAATGGTCCTATTTTTTCTTTCCGCAACACCATTTTGTTGAGGTGAATACGGAAGAGTTAGAGGACGTTGTAACCCGTTGTTGTCGCAAAATTTCTTGAATTCCTTGGATGTGAACTCTCCTCCACGATCGGATCTCAACGCCTTTATGGTGAGACCACTTTGATTCTCCACAAATGCTTTAAACTTCTTGAACCTTCCAAAAGCTTCCGACTTCTCTTTTAGAAAATAGACCCATGTCTTTCGACTAAAATCATCAATGAATAGAATAAAATATCTATTTTTACCAAAAGACGGTGGGCTGATGGGTCCACACACATCCGTGTGAATAAGTTCTAGAGGTTTCTTCGCTCTACTAGAAGCTTCTGTTGGAAAACTGTTTCGGAAGTGCTTTCCTAGAAGGCATCCCTCACATATTTGATCCGGATGATTAATTGGAGGCAAACCCTTCACCATTCCTTTACTTGATAATAATTTTAACCCTCCAAAATTTAAGTGCCCGTATCTCATGTACCAAAGCCAAGAATTATCTTTGAAACATGCTTTTAAACATCTTGGAATGTCATGTTGAATATTTAGCATGAACATCATATTCGTTGACATTGGCACCTTAGCAATCAAACCTCCTTTTTGGTCTCTTAAAGAAAGAGTACGATTTATCATGTGAATATCATAGCCTTTCTCTAAGAGTTGTCCAATACTCAGTATATTCGTCTTCATATTAGGCACATAATACACGTTAGAGATAAATTGATGCCTTCCATTTTTCAAGCGGATGAGAATCTTACCTTTGCCTTTAACCGGGACTTTAGAGGAATCTCCGAAGGTGATATTTCCACTAATTACCTCGTCTAACTCCACAAACATGTTTTTGTCACCGCACATATGGTTGCTTGCACCCGTGTCGAGATACCATAAATTTGATTCTCCGTTATCTTCACCTTTGCATGCTAGTAACAAAGTGTTTTTCACGGCTTCGGTATCTTCTTGCACTAAATTTGCTCTTTCTTGCACGTAATTGTTTGACTTCTCGCATTCCGAAGCATAGTGGCCAAATTTATGACAATTATAGCATTTGGTTTGAGAATTGTCATACCTTGGCCTTCTACTTGTGTAGCCTCTCCCGCGACCTCTTGTCGGGTGGAAATTTTGACTTCTTTCTTCATTTCTGTAAGAACTATAACCTCCACGTTTGATATATCCTTGTCCTCGTCCTCGGCCACGTTCTTGACCACGACCTCGTTGAATCGTTTGATGAGTCTTTTCACTGCTCTCTTCCTTGAAAGACAGTTTTGCTTGTAAAGCTTGCTCCAATGGCTCCTTATTATTCTTATTGAACCTCTCTTCATGGGCTTGTAGTGAACCCATGAGTTCATCGATAGTCATTGATTCTAGATCTTTAGATTCTTCGATGGCTACGACTATATAGTCGAATTTTGAATCTAATGATCTAAGAATCTTCTCAATGACTCTTACATCACTTAGAGTTTCACCATTCCTCTTTAATTGATTGACAATCGCCAAGACTCTTGTAAAATAATCGGAAATTGATTCTGAGTCTTTCTTATTTAAGGATTCGAACTCACCTCGTAGTGTTTGTAGTCGAACCTTTTTCACCTTTTCAACTCCCTTGTGAGAATTCTCCAAGATCTCCCATGCTTTCTTGGCGGTGGTTGCACTTGCAATTTTCTCAAAAGCTCCATCATCTACACTTTGTTGGATGATGGAAAGAGCCTTTTGATCGTTCGTCTTCATTAATTTTTTCTCCTTGCCGAGAGGACCTTTTTCTGCAGGTTCCTCATAGCCTTCCTCCACAATCTCCCATAAGTCTTGTCCACCTAGGAAGGTCTTCATTTGGATGCTCCATCGATCATAATTATCCTTTGTGAGGCGAGGAAATGTGATGACATTGTTGGCCATCATCTTGTCGAACCAAGCTCTTGATACCAATTTGTTAGAAATAGGAGGTTATGTATATTATTTGTGGAAGAGAGGATTGATGATTTAGAAGTTTGATTGATCTTGAAGGCTTTGTTTATTACTTGATTTGCTTATTGAATTGCTTTGTTGCTTAATTACAAATGAGGGGTGAAGCCCTCTATTTATACTACTCAATGGAGTAGTCTAGATCACTCCATCATCTACTACTATCTAGATATTTCCTAGTATTTCTAGACCTAGATATTTTACAAGATTATTCTACACACATTCTACACACTTTCACTACTACATATTACAAGAAGTTTCTACATAATGGGCTATAATCTTGATCCAAAATAGTTGTATACTTGCAAGCCCAAATACAAAACAAATAGCCCACAATCAAGTTTAGTTTCCAACAGTATCTGCTAAATATCAACAACCAATTTTTTTATGAATCGTTAAACGCGTCATCTATTTTTTGAATGTAGTACAAGACATGCTTCGTGGGAACTAGTTGTGCTAGCATAATTTAAGCTTAGTTAGGTAGTGTATTGTGTATTGTTTGTATAAATACTTATTATATTACTATCTAGTATATAAGCATAAAATTTAGTTTGGTACTTAACAATATAAAAGAGGCTCATGTGATCACATATTTGTATGTATCTTGCGTATGATGTCTTGTGCTACTAGTTGATTTGCTCATTCAAAGTTTTCAGGCACATATGTTTTTGCTTCTTCTTGAATCATTTATTTATTATTATTCTTATTGTTATTATTGGTATCATAAATATCATAAATCATAATTAATCTTGATTAATTTTTTATTTCTTTTTAGGTCATGGAGCAAGTTGAAATTGTGTATATCCCTGAAAAAGTAGAACTCGATGGTTATTTTGACGATGAGTTCAGAAAGGTCATTGAGAAGAAGTTCACCTTCAAGGAAGCTTCCGCCTCTGAGGTATAAGCGGTCTTATTTTTTACCATTAATTTATATTTATTTTTATGTATTTTTATTGTAATCAAAATGGTTATGCTCATGTTTTTTATGATGCAACTCTTGTAGGAAAACTATAAGAATGAAGATATTGTTACTAATGCAGCATCAAACATAAAAGCCAGTTCAGATTCAGAGGAAGAAGAACAAGATGGCCAACGAATGGATAACGGAGGCATCTCTATCAAAAGGAAAAAGGTTATTTAATTATACCTTTTTTTATTACTTTGACGAAATTTAATGCCATTTTCCATATTTTGGTCCTAATTTCAATCTTTATATTTTTTTTTTCTTTTCTTTTTGCAGCTTCAACGCCGGATGACCATTGCTGAACTAAAGCAAATAAGTACAAGACCAGATGTAGTTGAGGTGCACCATATTCATTTTTTTTTATGGCCATTTAGTTTGTCATATTGTTTTTTTACTTGTCTGGTTTAGTACGTCTACTAACACCATTTTTCTATATTTTTTATTACGAGTTTCAGGTGTGGGATGCCACCTCTACTGATCCAAAGTTGCTGGTTTTTCTTAAATCTTATCGCAATACTGTTCCTGTGCCGAGACATTGGTGTCAAAAAAGAAAATTTCTACAGGTTTGTTACCATTATAAAGTTATTTACTTTTTTTAGGCAAATTGCATTGTAACATATATTGATCTTGTTTCCTTCAAGAGTATGCATTTATGTTAAAATGACCCTTCTGGAATAAAAATAGGGTGGGTGTTCTTTAAAAAAAATAAGTTGATCAGGTTTGTCTTATATTTATATATATGGTTTTTGCAGGGAAACCGATGTGACAATCTTTGGCGCTTCGACATGTAGGTTTTTTTTCAAAGGAACCATATAATGGTTTCTTTTTATATATGGGTTGGTGTGTGTTGGGACTTGAACATAAGTTTTGTTTATTTCAGAAAGTTCTTTTAATAAAATGGTTTAAATATAACTACTTTACTGTTTGATATTACTCTTCGTTTCATTTGGATCTCATCATGCTTTGAATCGTGTTTGCAGGGAAAACGTGGTATTGAGAAACAGCCGTTTCAACTTCCCGATTTCATTGCAGCCACAGGGATTGAGAAAATAAGACAGGTAAGTTTCTTGACGCTTGTTAATTAACATATCAAAGTGACCTTTTTTTTTTTTTTGAACGGCAATTTATTAATAAATAAACTCAAAACTCGAACATTACAAGGATACTCACTAGATGAGAACATAGCGATACCGAGCTAGAATCCTATGTTTACAACAATAGTACTCGAAATCACATATGAAAAATTACAATTTACATAATAAGAGAGTGTGGGTTTTGAAGCCAATCGAACCACTCAATACTCTTTGTTGTGCATCTCTTCGAAATCCAATCGAAACTCTTAATTTGAATATCATTTAAGGCAACCGGCGGAGACCAATATTCTTTCTTGAAGACCTTATGATTCCTCTTTTGCCAAATGAGGTAAGTACTAGTCCATACCATTGCTTGCCAAATCTTCGCACCCGCATCCGAACTTTGAAATGGAATGTTCCCGCTTATGATGTCGTCAAAACCAAGAGGTGTCGAGCTTATTCCCCACCATTTAAGAACCCTACCCCAAATTTCTTGAACCTTTTTGCAAGAAAATAACGCATGGTCAACCGTTTCCACAACTTCTTCACACAAAGGACAAAGAACGGAGTGGAGATCAATTTCCCGTTTGTCAAGTTCGGACAACACGGGCAAACGATTCCGCCTCGCTCTCCATATGAATACCGCAACCTTCAAAGGGACTAGTCTGTTCCTTAAAGTTGGAGTGTTATTAGTTGAATTGGAAAGACATTTATCCATAATAACCTTCGTGAGACATTTAGTAGAGAAAACCCCCGACCCGCCTGTAACGACCCGAATTTTTTCAATCGTTTTATACTTATGAGATTAATATTTACATAAATTAAACCTTACCAACATGATAAGCAATCCAAATCGTTGAGACTTGTGTTTTTTGTAACATCCCGCCTTTTTCCGTTTACTTTTCCGTTATACTATTTTAAACTCCGTTATATGTTTATAACATCTCCCGTTAATACGCGTTTTAAATTATCTCGTTTAGGTAATTCACGCACCCGTTTCCAAAGTTGAGGGACTAAGTTTGACAAAGGAGCAAAGAGGTGACTAGGTCAAAGAGTCAACACTCTTCCTCCTCCATTCATTATTTCTTTTCTTTTCCATTTTTTCTCTAATACTTTCACAAATTCTCTCAAACACCATTTCAAAGATTCATCATCTAATCAAAATCTAGCAAGCTTCAATCTAAACTAATTTCATATTTGGAATCCTTGCAACTTCCTCTTCGATTCCATACCGATTACATCTCATTTGGGTAACTTTCTAAAATCACTAGATTTTGTGTTCTTGATGTTTTTAAGTTATAAAGTTGTTAATTAGTGTCTATGGCTCAAGTCTAACATGAATATATGATTTATATGCTCGATTTCGTTATTTGAAGTAATTAGCTTGAGTATGAACTTTGGTGTGTTTGATTTGGTGATTTGGTTGTTTGAATGTTGTTAAAAGTTATAAATGCATGTATTAAATGTGTTCCTAGTATCACTAGCTTCAATTTGATGTGTAGGTTGTTTTAGAAAACTTCATAAACATGATTAGTGATTTTGATGTTGTTGGTTAGGGTTTGATAGAATTTAATGTGAACATTTAATGCTTTGAATGACATGAAATGTTATTTGTAAGTGTTAGGTTGTATTGTATGCTTGATCACCTTTGAAACGGCATATCATTCATGTAAATTGGTTGCCGAATCATCAAATTTCATTTATAAACTTGAATGCATTTAATGAGGAGCTTTGAATGTGATTTTGGTTGTTGTAAAAGTAAATGTGATTGTTGAAATGTGTTTAGTTGTTTTCCTTGTCAAAATACCTTTCCGATGATATAAGATACATGTTTTGGTTGTTTGCGGGTCATAAATGGTGATTGTTTGAAGTTAGGTTCGTGCATAAAACTTAAAAACTGCCAGATTTCTCTGTACAGGTAATGGCGCGGCGCGCCATATACCCGCGCGGCGCGCCAAAGTGGTCTGTCCAACTTTGTCAATTTTCGAATAATGTTTGCTATGCTATGCACCTCCGATTCACACGTAACTTGTTCTAACATGCTCATATATGATTAAAAACCTCATAAAAATAGTTCGGGACCCGACCCGAACGTGTTGACTTTTTCGTTGACTTTGACCGACCAAAGTTTGACTTTTTGTCAAACTTAACCAAATGATTATGCAACATTCCTAACTTGTTTCTATACTTGTATCTTGCATGAAACTTGACAAATTGATTCACATGCTACATAATCGAGTCGTAACGAGCCATAGGACTAATTGAACATCTTTGACCAATCGTGACTATCGTTATTGATACAACCTATTTGTTTAGGTCAAGACTAGCATTGTTCTTTGCACACGTTACTTGTCGAAGTACTTATTTACTCTTGCGCTCAAGGTGAGATCATAGTCTCACTTTTACTCTTTTGAACTTACATTTGGGATGAGAAAACATAAACATTTCTTTTTAACTAAGTGAACACAAGTAGAGGAAAACAAACATTCTACATACGAGTTTAGAACGAAATCCTCAATTCGATTATCATTAGTTACACTTGCAGGGTGTAAGTGTAGGCGTGAACTTATGTTGTATGGCCATATGGGTTTGACAAACCCTCATCTCGGACGGTTCGCTACCGTCCACAGATGAAATATATTTTCGAGAAACAGTGTTGTTCTAGCACTATTAATGGGGTTCAACGGACGGAATGTTAAGCCTTGATAATTGGGTGCTCGTGAATATTAACTTTTAGAATGTATTACTATTTTATCATTGATGTAAATCTTGTGGTTCGACTTACTTTTACTCACTTACTTACTTAAACCTATGATTTCACCAACGTTTTTGTTGACAGATTTCTATGTTTTTCTCAGGTCCTTGAACATTAGGTGTTACATGCTTCCGCTCATTCTTTTGATATTTGCTTTGGATGTCGAGTATACATGCATATGTGGAGCGTCTTTTGACTACTTTAAACTGTGTCGCACGTGTTTCATTTGTACTTAAACATCGTTATGTACTAGTTATGGAAACTACTTTTGTAAACTTTGAAACATCCACACTTATGAAATGAATGCGACATATTTTCGGTCAAACTTTGTCTTAAAGACTTATGACCATGTAATGGGACCTACGTAGACGGCGCCGTCAAACATGATTTTGTCGGGTCGCTACAGATGGTATCAGAGCGTTGGTTGTAGGGATTTAGAGTTCACTGGTGTCAACCCCGAGTCATAGGGTACATTAGTGAGTCTAGACTACAACCGGCATATAGACTTGAAGTAGGAATTACTTGACTACTTGTGCATTATACTCGAACGTTTCTACTCACATCTACTTTTATTTCATCTTAATCTCACGTTGTTTAATTTGATTGACGCGCCACCTTGACTTAGTGAAATGATGTCGAATGCACATATGAATCAGGGTAATATAATTTCCGGGATTATATTACGATGACTCATATGAACGTTCCGATATTGTGGCATAAAGAATTTAAGGCGAGTCAAGGAAATTTTTTTCTCTCTATCCTTATTCCATATCATGATTAGTATTATTGAAAATACTAATCAACGGTATTCTTGTGTTTTGAAGGAACAATGCCTCCTCGTCGTGTGCCACGCCATGAGACTCCCGAACAAGCTCTACAACGAATGATAGCCACCGTCGTGGAAGCGGCCATGGCTGATCACTCCTCCAACAATAACAACAACCACAACAACAACAACAATGGAGCCGGTAACTCAAACGAAGGGTGCTCCTACAAATCCTTCATGGGGTGTAAACCTCACACTTTTGATGGAACCGGGGGACCGGTCGTGCTCACCCGATGGTTTGAGCAAATGGAAGCCGTCTTTAGCATAAGCGGTTGTCGGGACCAAGACAAGGTCAAATACTCCTCACACACTTTCGCCGGTGTCGCCCTCACATGGTGGAACACCTATATACAATCGGTGGGTACCGATGAAGCTCATGCCCTCTCTTGGGCCGATTTAAGGGAAAAGATGATTGTTGAATATTTCCCTCGCGAAGAAACCCGAAAGCTCGAACAAGAGCTAAGAACTTTGAAGGCGGTCGGAAACGATCTCAAGGCCTACAACCAACGCTTCACCGAACTATCCTTTATGTGTCCTAATCTCGTGAACCCCGACGGTCTTCCAAAAAGCATCAAACAAGGAGTGATGTCATCCAAACCCGTTAATCACCAAGCTGCTTTGAACATGGCCCGCCAATTGATTGAAACAGTTGATGAAATCATAGTGCTGGCTCCTAAGGCCGAAGACAAATTGGGTGGAAACAAAAGGAAATGGGAAGCCACTCCATCAAGCAACTACAACAACAATACCTTCACCAAAAAGCCTTTCAACAATGACGGCAAGAAAGGTTATGCCGGAACCCAACCTTTTTGCAACAAATGTCACAAGCACCACTCGGGTGAATGCGGCAAGCTAATTTGCCACCGGTGCCAAGGAGTTGGTCATAAGGCCAACAATTGCACAAGCGCCGCCCCCATCGCTCGAAAAGGGCCCAATCCTCCAAAAACGGTCACTTGTTACGAATGTGGCCAAACGGGCCATTATAGAAATGCATGCCCGAAGAGGAAAGATAACCCCAATACGCGCGGCCGAGCTTTCAACATCAACACCGAGGAAGCCCTAGATGATAGTGAATTGGTCACGGGTACGTTTCTTCTCAACAACACTTATGTTACTTGTTTATTCGATTGGGTGCCGATAAGAGTTTTGTATCCAAGACTTTGACTCATTCTTTTAATACTCCACCACGTCCACTAGATACCACTTATATCATTGAAGTGGCCAACGAAAAACTATTGAGTGCCGACACATATTACCGGGGGTGTACGTTAAACATTTTGGGTAATGAGTTTGAAATTGACTTGATACCCATGGAACTAGGGAGCTTCGATGTAATAATCGGTATGAATTGGCTAGCCAAAATGAAATCTCACATCCTTTGTGATCTTAACGCAATCCGAATCCCTATCGAGAATGGTGAACCTTTGATCGTCTATGGCGATAAGAGTTGCACCGGACTCAACCTCGTTTCGTGTATTGAAGTTAGAAAACTACTCCGTAAGGATTGTTTTGCGATCCTTGCTCACGTTAAGAAAGTCGAGTCCGATGAGAAGTACATCGATGATGTGCCAATTGTTAGTGACTATTCCGATGTATTTCCCGATGAATTGCCAGGTCTTCCACCCCATCGACCGGTTGAATTCCAAATCGATCTTATTCCGGGAGCCGCACCCGTAGCAAGTGCACCATATAGACTCGCTCCATCTGAAATGCAAGAATTGCAAAGTCAAATCCAAGAACTAATTGATCGTGGTTTTATCCAACCTAGCCATTCACCTTGGGGCACTCCGATTTTGTTTGTTAAAAAGAAAGACGGATCCCTACGAATGTGCATTGACTATCGTGAACTAAACAAATTGACGGTAAAGAATCGATATCCTCTTCCTCGCATCGATGACCTCTTTGATCATTTACAAGGGTCTTGTGTATACTCAAAAATCGATCTTCGCTCGGGTTATCATCAATTGAGGGTTAAGGGGAAGATGTCTCCAAAACCGCTTTCCGAACTCGTTATGGTAGTTATGAATTTCTTGTAATGCCATTTGGTCTCACTAACGCACCGGCGGTGTTCATGGATCTTATGAACCGCGTGTGCAAACCGTATCTTGACAAATTCGTTATCGTGTTCATCGATGATATTTTAGTCTATTCAAAAAGCGAAGAAGAACACGAGGAACACCTCCGACTTGTGCTTGAGCTTTTAAGACAAGAACAACTCTATGCCAAATTCTCCAAGTGTGAATTTTGGTTAAAGGAAGTTCAATTTCTTGGTCATGTTGTAAGTGACCAAGGTATTAAAGTCGATCCAACGAAAATCGAAGCCATTAGTAAATGGGAGACTCCTACTACTCCTACTCACATCTGTCAATTCTTGGGTCTCGCCGAATACTACCGTAGATTCATCAAGGATTTTTCTTTGGTTGCTCGTCCTCTAACCACGTTAACTCATAAGGGAAGAAAATTCGTTTGGGCAACCGAACATGAATCCGCATTCCAAATCTTGAAAACGAAGCTAACCACCGCTCCTATCTTGTCACTTCCCGAAGGCAATGATGACTTTGTTGTATATTGCGATGCCTCGAAACATGGTTTTGGGTGTGTATTGATGCAACGAACGAAAGTCATTGCTTATGCTTCTCGACAACTCAAAATTCATGAACGAAACTACACGACGCATGATCTCGAACTCGGAGCCGTTGTCTTTGCACTTAAAATGTGGAGACACTATCTTTATGGAACCAAGAGTACTATCTTTACCGACCACAAAAGTCTCCAACACATTTTCGATCAAAAGCAACTAAACATGAGACAACGAAGGTGGATTGAAACCTTAAACGATTACGATTGCGAGCTTCGTTACCATCCCGGAAAGGCAAATGTAGTAGCCGATGCCTTAAGTCGAAAAGAAAGAGCGGTGCCTTTTCGTGTCCGAGCTTTAAACATCACCATTCACACCAACCTTAATAGCCAAATTCGGGTAGCCCAAGATGAGGCTCTCAAGGATGAAAACGTTTCACACGAGCTCTTGAACATTCTCGTCTCTCGATTCGAAGTTAGGGAGACCGGACTTCGATATTTCGCCGGAAGGATTTGGGTGCCTAGATATGGGGACCTACGAAGTCTTATTTTAGATGAAGCCCATAAGTCACGATACTCGATTCACCCCGGTGCCAATAAGATGTACCATGACCTTAAACAACAATATTGGTGGCCGAACATCAAAAGGGACGTAGCTACTTATGTTTCCAAGTGTTTGACATGTTCCAAAGTCAAAGCCGAACACCAAAGACCGTCCGGATTACTTCAACAATCCGAAATCCCGCAATGGAAGTGGGAAAGGATAACGATGGATTTTATCACCAAGCTACCAAAAACGTCGGGCGGTTATGATACTATTTGGGTTATTGTTGACCGTCTCACCAAATCTGCACACTTCCTTGCCATGAAAGAAACGGATAAAATGGAGAAACTTGCACAACTTTACATCAAGGAGATCGTAGCCCGACACGGTGTACCTTTATCGATTATCTCCGACCGAGATGGCCGTTTTGTTTCTAGATTTTGGAGTACCTTGCAAGAAGCGTTGGGAACGCGTTTAGATATGAGCACCGCATATCATCCTCAAACAGATGGACAAAGCGAACGTACAATTCAAACCTTAGAGGACATGTTACGAGCTTGCGTGGTTGATTTTGGAAAAGCTTGGGACAAGCACTTACCTCTCGCCGAGTTCTCTTACAACAATAGTTATCACGCGAGTATTAAAGCCGCACCTTTTGAAGCGCTATATGGCCGAAAATGTCGTTCACCTCTTTGTTGGGCCGAGGTAGGCGACGTGCAAATCACCGGACCCGAACTCATTCACGAAACCACCGAGAAGATCGTACAAATCCGAGATAGGCTTCGGACGGCCCGGAGTCGTCAAAAGAGTTATACCGACAAACGACGCAACGACCTCAAATTTCAAGTCGGTGACTGAGTAATGTTAAAAGTCGCACCTTAGAAAGGTGTAATCTGTTTTGGGAAACGCGGGAAGCTAAATCCGCGGTATATTGGTCCTTTCGAAATCTTGGAGCGTATTGGAACCGTTGCTTATCGTTTAGATCTTCCGCCTCAATTGAACTCCGTTCATCCTACCTTCCATGTATCTAACTTGAAAAAGTGTCTTGCCGAACCCGATATCGTCATCCCTCTCGAGGAACTTACTATTGATGACAAACTTCATTTTGTGGAGGAACCGGTTGAAATTGTGGACACCTCCGTCAAGACTTTGAAACAAAGCCGAATTCCGATTGTTAAAGTCCGTTGGAACGCCAAAAGGGGACCCGAGTTTACTTGGGAAAGGCAAGATCAAATGCAAAAGAAATACCCTCACTTGTTCCCGGTTCCGGAAACGCAAGATTCCGAGGAAGCAACAACTACTACTACGCCTACTTAAATTTCGGGACAAAATTTCTTTTAAGGAGTAGGTAATGTAACATCCCGCCTTTTTCCGTTTACTTTTCCGTTATACTATTTTAAACTCCGTTATATGTTTATAACATCTCCCGTTAATACGCGTTTTAAATTATCTCGTTTAGGTAATTCACGCACCTGTTTCCAAAGTTGAGGGACTAAGTTTGACAAAGGAGCAAAGAGGTGACTAGGTCAAAGAGTCAACACTCTTCCTCCTCCATTCATTATTTCTTTTCTTTTCCATTTTTTCTCTAATACTTTCACAAATTCTCTCAAACACCATTTCAAAGATTCATCATCTAATCAAAATCTAGCAAGCTTCAATCTAAACTAATTTCATATTTGGAATCCTTGCAACTTCCTCTTCGATTCCATACCGATTACATCTCATTTGGGTAACTTTCTAAAATCACTAGATTTTGTGTTCTTGATGTTTTTAAGTTATAAAGTTGTTAATTAGTGTATATGGCTCAAGTCTAACATGAATATATGATTTATATGCTCGATTTCGTTATTTGAAGTAATTAGCTTGAGTATGAACTTTGGTGTGTTTGATTTGGTGATTTGGTTGTTTGAATGTTGTTAAAAGTTATAAATGCATGTATTAAATGTGTTCCTAGTATCACTAGCTTCAATTTGATGTGTAGGTTGTTTTAGAAAACTTCATAAACATGATTAGTGATTTTGATGTTGTTGGTTAGGGTTTGATAGAATTTAATGTGAACATTTAATGCTTTGAATGACATGAAATGTTATTTGTAAGTGTTAGGTTGTATTGTATGCTTGATCACCTTCAAAACGGCATATCATTCATGTAAATTAGTTGCCGAATCATCAAATTTCATTTATGAACTTGAATGCATTTAATGAGGAGCTTTGAATGTGATTTTGGTTGTTGTAAAAGTAAATGTGATTGTTGAAATGTGTTTAGTTGTTTTCCTTGTCAAAATACCTTTCCGATGATATAAGATACATGTTTTGGTTGTTTGCGGGTCATAAATGGTGATTGTTTGAAGTTAGGTTCGTGCATAAAACTTAAAAACTGCCAGATTTCTCTGTACAGGTAATGGCGCGGCGCGCCATATACCCGCGCGGCGCGCCAAAGTGGTCTGTCCAACTTTGTCAATTTTCGAATAATGTTTGCTATGCTATGCACCTCCGATTCACACGTAACTTGTTCTAACATGCTCATATATGATTAAAAACCTCAGAAAAATAGTTCGGGACCCGACCCGAACGTGTTGACTTTTTCGTTGACTTTGACCGACCAAAGTTTGACTTTTTGTCAAACTTAACCAAATGATTATGCAACATTCCTAACTTGTTTCTATACTTGTATCTTGCATGAAACTTGACAAATTGATTCACATGCTACATAATCGAGTCGTAACGAGCCATAGGACTAATTGAACATCTTTGACTAATCGTGACTATCGTTATTGATACAACCTATTTGTTTAGGTCAAGACTAGCATTGTTCTTTGCACACGTTACTTGTCGAAGTACTTATTTACTCTTGCGCTCAAGGTGAGATCATAGTCCCACTTTTACTCATTTGAACTTACATTTGGGATGAGAAAACATAAACATTTCTTTTTAACTAAGTGAACACAAGTAGAGGAAAACAAACATTCTACATACGAGTTTAGAACGAAATCCTCAATTCGATTATCATTAGTTACACTTGCAGGGTGTAAGTGTAGGCGTGAACTTATGTTGTATGGCCATATGGGTTTGACAAACCCTCATCTCGGACGGTTCGCTACCGTCCACAGATGAAATATATTTTCGAGAAACAGTGTTGTTCTAGCACTATTAATGGGGTTCAACGGACGGAATGTTAAGCCTTGATAATTGGGTGCTCGTGAATATTAACTTTTAGAATGTATTACTATTTTATCATTGATGTAAATCTTGTGGTTCGACTTACTTTTACTCACTTACTTACTTAAACCTATGATTTCACCAACGTTTTCGTTGACAGATTTCTATGTTTTTCTCAGGTCCTTGAACATTAGGTGTTACATGCTTCCGCTCATTCTTTTGATACTTGCTTTGGATGTCGAGTATACATGCATATGTGGAGCGTCTTTTGACTACTTTAAACTGTGTCGCACGTGTTTCATTTGTACTTAAACATCGTTATGTACTAGTTATGGAAACTACTTTTGTAAACTTTGAAACATCCACACTTATGAAATGAATGCGACATATTTTCGGTCAAACTTTGTCTTAAAGACTTATGACCATGTAATGGGACCTACATAGACGGCGCCGTCAAACACGATTTTGTCGGGTCGCTACATTTTTGAAAAGAGTTTTACACAACGTTTGACCGTCCAATTTGACCGATGATATCACGAACTATATAACATACGATAATTATACGTTTGTGTATATATATGTATTTTTATATATTTAACATGATCTAAGGATGGTTTAACATCTCATTGTGTACTAATGACAATGAGTTATAAGTATATTTTGAAATTACTAACTTAAGTTTTCAAAACGATAACTATGCGTAACATTCTTTGATATATATACTTATAAGCTATAATGCTTATACATGTATCGTATATATAATGTATTTAATTACTTTTTAAGGACTTAAATACATAAAACAATATAAGTATATTCACAAAAGATAGCTATATTTGAATTCTCATTCCGTTTCCTCAAGATTTCTATACGTATATCTAGGGTATATGTACCCGTATCATACCCAGCTTCTATATGTATTTACTATTGGTATATACACATCAAATCAACATCCTAATCAACATTATTACTGCCCTAGATATGAGGTAACTAGGATTTGTCAAGTAGCATGAATTATTGGTAAGAAAACAAAATTAAGAATCCTTTTCTTTCTTTATAAACTAAAAACGTTTTTATGAATGAACACCATTTCTTCACTCCATTTTCTCATACCTACACCCTCATTTCTCTCTCAAAATACTCCTAACTTCATACTTGATCATTCACCAAGCATTTTCCCCATCATTTAGCTTCAATTACAAGCCTTAAACACCATAAGAAAACTCTTTCAAGAACATATCAAAATAACCACCCATTTGAAGAAGTATACTTCCAACCTTTTGATCTAACTCCACCACTATTTGATTCCAAGATTTTTCTTATCTCTTACAGTAACTTTGTCCAAGTAACTTGAGGTAGTAACCTTGTTCATAATCTTGTTCGATTCATAATTATATAGCTATCTTATTTTATGTTGTAAAATTTTAACAACAAGAACATAGTTTGAATGATTTCAAACTTGTTTGCAAACTAAATAGATCCTTCTAACTTAACTTTTAAAATACTTAAAGACCTGTAATATATCATAATGATATGCTAACTTAACAAGATATAACTTGGTTTTACAAAGAACACCTTAAAAACTGAATCTACGTCGTCGGAGTGCAACCGGGGGCTGTTTTGGGTTGGATAATTAAAAACCATCTTGAACTTTGAATTGAAAGTTCATGTTCTGGAAAAATGATATTTCTTATGAATATGTTAACACATAAAAATTTCATGGTTTAACTCAAAGTGTAAGTATTTTTAGAAAAATGATCATTAAATGTTGTTTTTAGGATGGAAAATGATCACTTTCATAAGTTTCATCAAAGTTTGACCTATAACCTGTGATTTCGAATAAAAACTAAGGTATTTTCAGTTCATATTCTTAAAATTTGACTCGATCCAAGGAAGTGGCAAGTTGAACCAACAAAAACGGAGTTGTAATGAAGAAACTACGACTAAAACAAGATTGGGTATCCGAAGCTAGTTTAGCTACGAAAATATTTGGAGAAAAAGTAAATTAATCATATCTTTTCTAATTAATATGATATTTTATATATATAATTACTTATGATTTGATTTTATATATTTCAGGACCAACCGTAAACAACACGAGAAGATTAATCATAAGACCTCATGATTGTACGCAACACGTCATTTGACAACACGGTACTTTATGTACGCAACACGTCATTTGACAACATGGTACCATGGGTCAAGATTAATTCTGATCAATACGAATACGAAGGGGTCTTTATTTATTTTATTGAGCAACTAATTGTGGACCACTAACATCGGACTGCTAACTACGGACTAAGAAAATATTAAAAGTATTAAAAGTATTAAAAGTATATATATATATATATATATATATATATATATATATATATATATATATATATATATATATATATATATATATATATATATATATATATATATATATATATATATATATATATATATATGTAACGATTACTTAAAAAGAAAATATGTTGATATATTATATATATGGTTAGGTTCGTGATATCTATCGGAGACCAAGTCGAGTTAAATACCTTCAAGGCAAAAGTGAGTATATAGTCCCACTTTTAAACTCTAAATATTTCGGGATGAGAATACATGCATTTTATGATTTACGTTATGGACACAAGTGATAAAAAAAAATATATTCTACGTTGAGTTGTACCACTGGCATACTTCCCTGTAGCATGGTAACTACTATTTACATGTGGTATTGTAAACGCGAATCCTGTTGATAGATCTATCGGGCCTGACAACCCCAACCGGACTGGACGACCAGTATTCAACGGTTGCACACTACTTCGTTTCGGTGACTACACTTGGTACAGTGTAGTGAGATTTCATAATAAAGGGAATATGCGACGTTGATTAAATGTTAAGTATGGTTATCAAGTGCTCAACCACTTAGAATATTTTTATTAAAACGTTTATGTATATGAAATCTTGTGGTCTATATTTATAACGCTGCTAGCATTAAACCTATATCTCACCAACTTTATGTTGACGTTTAAAGCATGTTTATTCTCAGTTTCCTAGAAGTCTTCCACTGTTTGAATATATGTTAGAGAAACCATGTGCATGGAGTCATACATGTTTTATTCGAGGAAGCATTGCATTCACAAAATCATCACCGTGTATTTATTTTGACTGCATTGTCAACGGAAGTATTCTTGTAAACTGTTATTTTTCGGTGATTGTCTATATGTAAAAATCATCAGATGTTGAAAACATTGAATTTTAAATATTCATTTATGGTATATCTTTTCAAAAGAATGCAATGTTTATAAAACGTATCATATAGAGGTCAAATGCCTCGCGATGTAATCATATGTTATTGTATTCGTCCCTATGGATTGGGTCAGGTCGTTTCATGTGGTATCAGAGCGGTGGTCTTAGCGAACCAGGTCTGCATTAGTGTGTCTAACTGATAAGTCGTTAGGTTGCATTAGTGAGTCTGGACTTCGACCGTGTCTGCATGGCAAAATTTTGCTTATCATTTTATGTCGAAAATCATCTACTTATCATCTGTAGGAAATTACCTGCTTATCATCTTAAGTCTAAACGCGTCTTACTACATTCATTGCATGAATGGTGTATAGACAAAATTCATATCTTAGCGTATTTGCTAATTCATATCTACGCATATCTGTTACTGTAAACTTTGTCTGACATATTCCGTAAATCCCTCCATAATCTATGAGATCTTTTGTTCTATATATGTGGATATTCTATATAATTAGAATACCACCCGATAGCTGGAAAATAATTTCATATCGAAAAATCCTTTATTCAATCATACGAAATGGAACTCCTCACTAGTTGAAGTCCCTCAGATTCCGATATGGAATACCACTCAAGCTCCGAAAGCAGTGTGACCGGAATGGATCAACCAATCAGTCATCATCTATTTTGGATGGATTGGGGATGGGTTCATAGCCTCCTAAATCATTGGAGACAAGAAGAAGGTGATCCCTTCCATCCACCAAATTGCCCTCTTGGCGATGAACCTGAAGCACTTACCGGCGAACCTGTTCGAGAAACCATTTTCTCTCTCATTTCCAGAGTATCTCGTCACGATTATATACTACATCAAATTCTAGATTTTATTTATCCGCTCGTCCGAACCGACAATCACCCTGGTGTAATAAAAGAAGTCAACGAGCTTCGCACTCGGGTAGTGGCTTTGGAGAATACGGTAAGAAGGTTACAAACACCATCAGCAGCATCAGCAGCATAACCAGTACTGTCAATAACATCAACATCGCAAGCCTCAATACCCTAAGCACCAGCAGCATCACCAGCATCAACGTTATCACCATCATCAACATCAACAGGATCATTACCACCACCAACAATCACATCCACATCACACGCCTCAATATCACCATCCGTACCTCGGATATCAATGTCACACGTACCATAGATACCAAGAAGTACCAACAACAACAAACGATGAAGTATTGATTCATAACTTCATCGGAGAAACATTCTATGGTGATTATGTAATCTCTAAAGACATAGAGATTACCTATTTCTGCCTTAACCATAAATCAGATGAGTGGACAGAAATGATAAAAGGAAGAGTAAAAACCCCGACAAGAATGATGCGTAAGGTACAAGCTAGACTTGCTTTACCAACAGCATCAGCAGTACCCTTAGCTTCACCAACACAGTCAGTGTTGTCAACATCGTTAGAATCGTCAGCAACTTTGACATCACAAGCTCCACCAGTTCAAGAATCACCGTGGACATCATCAATAACTCGTATATTACATCAACGAGTTATGAAGTATTAACTCATTCTTCTGAAGAATTTATATAAATATTTTATATATATGAATTCGGAAACCAAAATAAATCTTTTCGTACTAAGCTATTAAGTATGAATTGAAAAAGGATAGATACTACTCGTTTAAATTCATACTACAAATATGCAATGATGTACGTCCTTCGTCAGCAACTTAATCATCATTAACTACAATCCCTGTTTCAATTCAATGAATTTTGTTTTATAATAAACCAAGTGTATTAATTTTACACTTTCATCTTCAATGTACTCGAAGCTTACTGGGAAACAACATTCATATCTTGCGAAGTTAGCAAGAGTTCAATGAGTATCAGCATGATTCACTAAGGAAATATATATAAGAATAAATAATGAAGTATTGATCCATAACTTCATTAATATTCTGTGAAGAATATGTGGTTCCTAATCGTTTTAGAGATTACTTATTCTAGCTCAAACCGAAAATCAAATGAGTCTAATATTATATTGACTTATTAAATTCATGATTACATCTGAAGAAGATATATATGTACATATATTTTCATAAAGATTGTAATAAAATTCTCTGGTACAAAACATTACTTGTGAAAAATTTTTTAACGGGTAGGTAATACCCGAGAGATATATAAATTCACAATTAATATGATTATATTCTTCGACTCTGATTCAACAATCATCAACTATACTCACTACCTTCACAATAATATACATTCTTTCATAGAAATCAAAACAACCATTCTCATCCAAATTTGATTACGACAAAACGAAATTCAAGTCAAGACTTAACAGAAGACATCACTCTTAGGACTCTTACATCTTTCAAAACTATACTTTGACTTCAAAACTATGCTAAAACATCATTCGATTCTTGGAACCCAGAAAAATATTTGTATCATTCAAAGTCCTAAAACATCATAAGTATATTAACAATTACAATCTATGATCAAACCTTTCGAAAATCCTGAAGACACTTCAAATAATGGACAATCGAGATGATGATCCAACCACACATTACCTGCAGTCTTGCACCTGAAAAGCTCTCGAAACCAAGGACATAATTTAACACGTATCCGCGTTAAATCTTTTAGCATTTATTAGCAAAAATAACTTTGCGATTCCTTTTCAAAATAGCAAATTTTGTCACAGTTTCAGCAAGTCAACCTCGACTTTCCATTCGAAGTAGCCTTATTATAACCTGTAATACATACGATTACCCTTTTGTTACCAGGGAACCTTTTATATTCCACGACATTATCAGCAGATGTACCAGCAACTCGTTACCCCTTTGGCGGAATCAACAATTGGTATTTTGAAATCTCGCAGCATTTCTATTTCGGCAGTTATATATATATATATATATATATATATATATATATATATATATATATATATATATATATATATACAACGTCTATCCCCAAGAATTACATATTTCAAATGTGAAGTTTCTGAAAAATGCTCCAGTCTACGAATTAGTGCTATTAAGTTTTGGAAAAGACTGATAAAGTGGTAAAGACAGTAGACAACAATTACAGTCAGAAGTTTGACAATAAAGAATAATAGATTGGAAAAGCTCGAACGAAAAATTTGGTACTGGAAAACGGATTGAGCAAAGTATAAAGGAGGTCGTGGACAAATCACAATGACGAAATCTACCTTCAAAGGATTCAAATGATTCATTGTCTGCTGAAACCGTTAGTAAGAACCTTACTCCTTATTCTAAACCTTCACAGACATATTTTCCGCGTCATCCCCTGATCTTAGATATTCTAAGATATCATCGTATTTTTCATTATAAATATCTCCGATATTCCTGAAGATATATTCCCAACTATCCTCATCAAAAATCATTTATCTCTTCAAAATATTTGCGTTACAACATAAAAGAAACTGTGTTAGTTTCTAAATTCTGAAAAATTCGAGTTTAAAATATGAATGTTTTGAAGTAGTGTTGGAAACTGAAGCATGAATTAGTATAATATAATGACACTTGATCAACGTGATTATATTACAGTAATTCATGCTGAGTTTCTAAAGGAAACATAATCATTCACAGATCATAACGTCATCATGTGCCATGTTACACAACTCTTACATTCTACCCAATCTCCAAACATATTAAGAACATATCTCCTTGATAATTCTATCTTTTCGGACATTCTGGTAACTTACCAAATCAAGATTGTGCAATTACTATTTCCTTCTTAGAACATTAACTATGTTTATTTCAAAATCCATACCTACGAATTCCGGACCATTATTCGCTTGACTCGAAGTCGGGAAGAGGAAACAGAAGTATGGAACTGTTGAATATAAAAGAAAATATAAAGCTCGACAACAACAAATAAATTACAAACCGTGTATATCAATACGTATTGCAACGTAAAGGCACGGGAGAATTAACAATACTATAACCCCAAGGTAATAGTAGAAATAAATAAAATCCTCCGGAGGTAAATGAAAAAGAAGAATGACAGAGATGAAAGTTAAGAGTATATCCAGGATCAGTACTGGATGAAGCATACTGATAAATGTTTTAAAGTATGAATTGAGGGAGGAAGAATAGAAGGTATGAGTTGTAAGGAAATGAAGGGAGGTGGATTTATAGTAAAAGATCCGACAGAGCAATCAAAATAGATGATCGCATTTAAAGCGGATTCTAATTTCCTTGATTATCGAAGAATCAAATCTCATTATGAAGATTTTACTCCAAATCTCTTGAACTTGGAAATCAATCCTATCTATGTCAAAAGATATGACGAATCTATACCTACTCATTTCACCCTTTGGTGATAGCCTCACTCGTACTCTTCACAAAAATCAAATTGCTTTATCAATATTACTTGATGATAATAAAACTCTAATTTCCAACTCGTATACATTATGAAAACATACTTATTGTCAGCCATGACCATCCCATTCAAATTTTGGGACGAAATTTATTTAACGGGTAGGTACTGTAACGACCCGAATTTTTCCAATCGTTTTATACTTATGAGATTAATATTTACATAAATTAAACCTTACCAACATGATAAGCAATCCAAATTGTTGAGACTTGTGTTTTTGAAAAGAGTTTTACACAACGTTTTACCGTCCAATTTGACCGATGATATCACGAACTATATAACATACGATAACTATACGTTTGTGTATATATATGTATTTTTATATATTTAACATGATCTAAGGATGGTTTAACATCTCATTGTGTACTAATGACAATGAGTTATAAGTATATTTTGAAACTACTAACTTAAGTTTTCAAAACGATAACTATACGTAACATTCTTTGATATATATACTTATAACCTATAATGCTTATACATGTATCGTATATATAATGTATTTAATCACTTTTTAAGGACTTAAAATACATAAAACAATATAAGTATATTCACAAAAGATAGCTATATTTGAATTCTCATTTCGTTTCCTCAAGATTTCTATACGTATATCTAGGGTATATGTACCCGTATCATACCCAGCTTCTATATGTATTTACTATTGGTATATACACATAAAATCAACATCCTAATCAACATTATTACTGCCCTAGATATGAGGTAACTAGGATTTGTCAAGTAGCATGAATTATTAGTAAGAAAACAAAATTAGGAATCCTTTTCTTTCTTTATAAACTAAAAACGTTTTTATGAATGAACACCATTTCTTCACTCCATTTTCTCATACCTACACCCTCATTTCTCTCTCAAAATACTCCTAACTTCATACTTGATCATTCACCAAGCATTTTCCCCATCATTTAGCTTCAATTACAAGCCTTAAACACCATAAGAAAACTCTTTCAAGAACATATCAAAATAACCACCCATTTGAAGAAGTATACTTCCAACCTTTTGATCTAACTCCACCACTCTTTGATTCCAAGATTTTTCTTATCTCTTACAGTAACTTTGTCCAAGTAACTTGAGGTAGTAACCTTGTTTATAATCTTGTTCGATTCATAATTATATAGCTATCTTATTTTATGTTGTAAAATTTTAACAACAAGAACATAGTTTGAATGATTTCAAACTTGTTTGCAAACTAAATAGATCCTTCTAACTTAACTTTTAAAACACTTAAAGACCTGTAATATATCATAATGATATGCTAACTTAACAAGATATAACTTGGTTTTACAAAGAACACCTTAAAAACTGAATCTA
This sequence comes from Rutidosis leptorrhynchoides, assembly GCF_046630445.1. Classification (NCBI taxonomy): domain Eukaryota; kingdom Viridiplantae; phylum Streptophyta; class Magnoliopsida; order Asterales; family Asteraceae; genus Rutidosis; species Rutidosis leptorrhynchoides. Next base: position 106,630,801 of record NC_092343.1, read on the forward strand.
CGTCGTCGGAGTGCAACCGGGGGCTGTTTTGGGTTGGATAATTAAAAACCATCTTGAACTTTGAATTGAAAGTTCATGTTCTGGAAAAATGATATTTCTTATGAATATGTTAACACATAAAAATTTCATGGTTTAACTCAAAGTGTAAGTATTTTTAGAAAAATGATCATTAAATGTTGTTTTTATGATGGAAAATGATCACTTTCATAAGTTTCATCAAAGTTTGACCTATAACCTGTGATTTTGAATACAAACTAAGGTATTTTCAGTTCATATTCTTAAAATTTGACTCGATCCAAGGAAGTGACAAGTTGAACCAACAAATAACGGAGTTGTAATGAAGAAACTACGACTAAAACAAGATTGGGTATCCGAAGCTAGTTTAGCTACGAAAATATTTGGAGAAAAAGTAAATTAATCATATCTTTTCTAATTAATATGATATTTTATATATATAATTACTTATGATTTGATTTTATATATTTCAGGACCACCCGTAAACAACACGAGAAGATTAATCATAAGACCTCATGATTGTACGCAACACGTCATTTGACAACACGGTACTTTATGTACGCAACACGTCATTTGACAACATGGTACCATGGGTCAAGATTAATTCTGATCAATACGAATACGATGGGGTCTTTATTTATTTTATTGAGCAACTAATTGTGGACCACTAACATCGGACTGCTAACTACGAACTAAGAAAATATTAAAAGTATTAAAAGTATATATATATATATATATATATATATATATATATATATATATATATATATATATATATATATATATATATATATATATATATATATATATGTAACGATTACTTAAAAAGAAAATATGTTGATATATTATATATATAGTTAGGTTCGTGATATCTATCGGAGACCAAGTCGAGTTAAGTACCTTCAAGGCAAAAGTGAGTATATAGTCTCACTTTTAAACTCTAAATATTTCAGGATGAGAATACATGCATTTTATGATTTACGTTATGGACACAAGTGATAAAAAAATATATTCTACGTTGAGTTGTACCACTGGCATACTTCCCTGTAGCTTGGTAACTACTATTTACATGTGGTATTGTAAACGCGAATCCTGTTGATAGATCTATCGGGCCTGACAACCCCAACCGGACTGGACGACCAGTATTCAACGGTTGCACAGTACTTCGTTTCGGTGACTACACTTGGTACAGTGTAGTGAGATTTCATAATAAAGGGAATATGCGACGTTGATTAAATATTAAGTATGGTTATCAAGTGCTCAACCACTTAGAATATTTTTATTAAAACGTTTATGTATATGAAATCTTGTGGTCTATATTTATAACGCTGCTAGCATTAAACCTATATCTCACCAACTTTATGTTGATGTTTAAAGCATGTTTATTCTCAGGTTCCTAGAAGTCTTCCGTTGTTTGAATATATGTTAGAGAAACCATGTGCATGGAGTCATACATGTTTTATTCGAGGAAGCATTGCATTCAAAAAATCATCACCGTGTATTTATTTTGACTGCATTGTCAACGGAAGTATTCTTGTAAACTGTTATTTACGGTGATTGTCTATATGTAGAAATCATCAGATGTTGAAAACATTGAATTTTAAATATTCATTTATGGTATATCTTTTCAAAAGAATGCAATGTTTATAAAACGTATCATATAGAGGTCAAATGCCTCGCGATGTAATCATATGTTATTGTATTCGTCCCTATGGATTGGGTCAGGTCGTTTCACTGCCTAGCTTTCGTGTCCACCTATCAGCCTTCCCCTCTTCAAGAATCACGTTCGACAAAATCATATTCAGTCTCTCAATCTCTCCAGCCATTCTGCCTCTGAACTCACGGATCCAAGACCAATTTGTAACGATGGATGACCCGTTCCACTTTACTCGATTTGCTACCGAAGCCTTTTTGTCCAACTCGAGCCGATACAACCTGTTAAATAATTCTTTGAGCGGTTTATCCTTGATCCAATTTTCTTCCCAGAAAAGTGTATTGCTTCCATCCCCGATCACCCTTGAAAACGATTTTGTGAAGTCAATGCCCAATCCATCAATCTCGAACCCTGTTTTCACAATTGTACTCCACGGAAAATTAGAATTAACAAACGAATTAGCCCCACCCGAATTAAGAATCCCCGAGACCCCATGAATACTTTTAATGACATTAACCCACAAGGAAGTGGGTTCGGTAAGAAACCTCCACCACCACTTGCCAATTAATGCCAAATTTTTGCATTTAAGAGACCCGATGTTAAGACCGCCATCCACCCAAGGACGGATGACCTCATCCCATTTAACCCCGGAGATTTTTGACTCGTCACCCGCCCCACCCCAAAAAAATTTACGTCTCACACACTCTAGCTTATTCAGCATGCAAGGCGGGGCATGGAAGAGCGAAAAGTAATACAAAGGCAAACTATTAAGCACCGAAGTAACAAGAGTTAAACGTCCACCGAAAGACATCGTACGTGATTTCCAATCCGCCAACCTTTTCTCGACTTTATCAATAACCGGTTTCCAACTAGCGAGTTTATTCATGTTAGCTCCAATAGGTAACCCGAGATAAGTGAATGGAAAAACGCCTATATTACAACCAAACAAATGCGCCATATCCTCAACCTCATTCGCATCAACCCCAATCCCAAAAAGATTACTTTTGTTATAGTTGATCTTTAATCCGGAGCATAACTCGAAGCATTTTAGGAGTTTCATCAAATTTTCAATATTATCCAAACTCCAAGTCCCAAAAAATAGCGTATCGTCCGCGTATTGGATGTAGTGACCCGAACTTTTCCATGTTTATATATATTAATTGAGATTAATATTTACATGATTAAATGTTTCCAACATGTTAAGCAATCAAACTTGTTAAGACTTGATTAATTGAAATATGTTTCATATAGACAATTGACCACCCAAGTTGACCGGTGATTCACGAACGTTAAAACTTGTAAAAACTATATGATGACATATATATGGATATATATATATAGTTAACATGATACTATGATAAGTAAACATATCATTAAGTATATTAACAATGAACTACATATGTAAAAACAAGACTACTAACTTAATAATTTTTAAACGAGACATATATGTAACGATTATCGTTGTAAAGATATTTAATGTATATATATCATATTAAGAGATATTCATACATGATAATATCATGATAATATAATAATTTAAAATCTCATTTGATATTATAAACATTGGGTTAACAACATTTAACAAGATCGTTAACCTAAAGGTTTCAAAACAACACTTACATGTAACGACTAACAATGACTTAACGACTCAGTTAAAATGTATATACATGTAGTGTTTTAATATGTATTTATACACTTTTGAAAGACTTTAATACACTTATCAAAATACTTCTACTTAACAAAAATTCTTACAATTACATCCTCGTTCAGTTTCATCAACAATTCTACTTGTATGCACCCGTATTCGTACTCGTACAATACACAGCTTTTAGATGTATGTACTATTGGTATATACACTCCAATGATCAGCTCTTAGCAGCCCATGTGAGTCACATAACACATGTGGGAACCATCATTTGGCAACTAGCATGAAATATCTCATAAAATTACAAAAATATGAGTAATCATTCATGACTTATTTACATGAAAACAAAATTACATATCCTTTATATCTAATCCATACACCAACGACCAAAAACACCTACAAACATTTTCATTCTTCAATTTTCTTCATCTAATTGATCTCTCTCAAGTTCTATCTTCAAGTTCTAAGTGTTCTTCATAAATTCTACAAGTTCTAGTTACATAAAATCAAGAATACTTTCAAGTTTGCTAGCTCACATCCAATCTTGTAAGGTGATCATCCAACCTCAAGAAATCTTTGTTTCTTACAGTAGGTTATCATTCTAATACAAGGTAATAATCATATTCAAACTTTGGTTCAATTTCTATAACTATAACAATCTTATTTCAAGTGATGATCTTACTTGTACTTGTTTTCGTGTCATAATTCTGCTTCAAGAACTTCGAGCCATCCAAGGATCCGTTGAAGCTAGATCCATTTTTTTCTTTTCCAGTAGGTTTATCCAAGGAACTTAAGGTAGTAATGATGTTCATAACATCATTCGATTCATACATATAAAGCTATATTATTCGAAGATTTAAACTTGTAATCACTAGAACATAGTTTAGTTAATTCTAAACTTGTTCGCAAATAGAAGTTAATCCTTCTAACTTGACTTTTAAAATCAACTAAACACATATTATATATCTATATGATATGCTAACTTAATGATTTAAAACCTGGAAACACGAAAAACACCGTAAAACCGGATTTACGCCGTCGTAGTAACACCGCGGGCTGTTTTGGGTTAGTTAATTAAAAACTATGATAAACTTTGATTTAAAAGTTGTTATTCTGAGAAAATGATTTTTATTATGAACATGAAACTATATCCAAAAATTATGGTTAAACTCAAAGTGGAAGTATGTTTTCTAAAATGGTCATCTAGACGTCGTTCTTTCGACTGAAATGACTACCTTTACAAAAACGACTTGTAACTTATTTTTCTGACTATAAACCTATACTTTTTCTGTTTAGATTCGTAAAATAGAGTTCAATATGAAACCATAGCAATTTGATTCACTCAAAACGGATTTAAAATGAAGAAGTTATAGGTAAAATAAGATTGGATAATTTTTCTCATTTTAGCTACGTGAAAATTGGTAACAAATCTATTCCAACCATAACTTAATCAACTTGTATTGTATATTATGTAATCTTGAGATACCATAGACACGTATACAATGTTTTGACCTATCATGTTGACACATCTATATATATTTCGGAACAACCATAGACACTCTATATGTGAATGTTGGAGTTAGCTATACAGGGTTGAGGTTGATTCCAAAATGTATATAGTTTGAGTTGTGATCAATACTGAGATACGTATACACTGGGTCGTGGATTGATTCAAGATAATATTTATCGATTTATTTCTGTACATCTAACTGTGGACAACTAGTTGTAGGTTACTAACGAGGACAGCTGACTTAATAAACTTAAAACATCAAAATATATTAAAAGTGTTGTAAATATATTTTGAACATACTTTGATATATATATATGTATATATTGTTATAGGTTCGTGAATCAACCAGTGGCCAAGTCTTACTTCCCGACGAAGTAAAAATCTGTAAAAGTGAGTTATAGTCCCACTTTTAAAATCTAATATTTTTGGGATGAGAATACATGCAGGTTTTATAAATGATTTACAAAATAGACACAAGTACGTGAAACTACATTCTATGGTTGAATTATCGAAATCGAATATGATCCTTTTTATTAAGTCTGGTAATCTAAGAATTAGGGAACAGACACCCTAATTGACGCGAATCCTAAAGATAGATCTATTGAGCCTAACAAACCCCATCCAAAGTACCAGATGCTTTAGTACTTCGAAATTTATATCATATCCGAAGGGTGTCCCGGAATGATGGGGATATTCTTATATATGCATCTTGTTAATGTCGGTTACCAGGTGCTCACCATATGAATGATTTTTATCTCTATGTATGGGATGTGTATTGAAATATGAAATCTTGTGGTCTATTGTTACGATTTGATATATATAGGTTAAACCTATAACTCACCAACATTTTTGTTGACGTTTAAAGCATGTTTATTCTCAGGTGAATACTAAGAGCTTCCGCTGTTGCATACTAAAATAAGGACAAGATTTGGAGTCCATGTTTGTATGATATTGTGTAAAAACTGCATTCAAGAAACTGATTTCGATGTAACATATTTGTATTGTAAACCATTATGTAATGGTCGTGTGTAAACAGGATATTTTAGATTATCATTATTTGATAATCTACGTAAAGTTTTTTAAACCTTTATTTATGAAATAAAGGTTATGGTTTGTTTTAAAAAGGAATGCAGTCTTTGAAAAACGTCTCATATAGAGGTCAAAACCTCGCAACGAAATCAATTAATATGGAACGTTTTTAATCAATAAGAACGGGACATTTCAGTTGGTATCCGAGCGTTGGTCTTAGAGAACCAGAATTTTGCATTAGTGTGTCTTATCGAGTTTGTTAGGATGCATTAGTGAGTCTGGACTTCGACCGTGTTTACTTGAAAAATGATTGCTTAACAAATTTTGTTGGAAACTATATATTTTTAACATGTGAATATTATGTGATATATTAATCTCTTAACGCGTTTGATATTATGTGATAGATGTCTACCTCTAGAACAAGTCCCATTGACTCACCTAATAATAATGAAGAGTCAAATGTAAATTGGAATGATTCGTGGACTGATTCACAAGTTCCCGAAGAGGAACCGGAAGAAGAGTCGGAACCGGAAGAAGAATCGGAACCGGAAGAAGAATCGGAACCGGATGAAGAATAACCGGTGGGGGAAATAATAAAACGGTTAAGTAAAAGAAAATCCTCAACCAACCGACCAAGGTTAATTATGGTCAATGGTGTTTCCGCCAAGGAAGCAAAATATTGGGAGGATTACCAATTCTCCGATGAATCGGATTCCGACTAGAATTCCGATGATGTTATAGAAATTACCCCAACTGAATTTAAAAAGGCAAAAGAAAATAATAAGGGAAAGAGCATAAAAATAAAGAAATCTAATTCCAACCCCGATGAACTTTATATGTATCGTCAACCCCCGAAGTCCTTAAGTTGTAACAATGACCCGGGAACCTCTAAACCACCAGGTTTTTCTAAACCAATGTGGAAAACGACGGCTCGTATTAGGGGAACATCATATATCCCTAGAAACTTGGCAAAACGAACCAAAACCGAAGAAGAAGAAACAAGCGAGTCGGAATAAGATAGTTGTATTCGTGTGGTGTAATATATGTAATATAGTGTGCTTATGCTTTATGATATATGTAAAAATTGCTTGTATTAATAAGTATTTTTTTTATGAATCTAACTCTTGTCTATTTTACAGTATAAAAACACAAAATGGATAGACAACCCAATATTTTAAGAGACCTACCCGGAGACATGATTGATGAAATCTTGTCTAGAGTCGGTCAGAATTCTTCGGCACAACTATTTAAGGCGAGATCAGTTTGTAAGACATTCGAAGAACGTTCCAAGAATGCCTTGGTTTATAAAAGGCTTTCGTTCGAAAGATGGGGTAAATCACATTGGGAAATCCATAAGTTACGATGTGTTTACTTTGACGCATATATTGCGGAGAACCCAAATGCTATTTTACACAATGGGTTAAGAAATTATTTTGACTCAATATATCCGAATATTGGACTTCGTGATTTAGAAAAAGCGGCTAACATGCAACATAAAGAAGCATGTTATGCTTACGGATTAGTAATGTTCGCTTCTCACCAAAGTGAGAACAAGAACATCGGGCTACAACTATTAAACAAAACATTCCCACAAGTGACGGAGTCGGTAATTGGGGTAAGAAATGAGGTTTTTAGATTGTTACGGGACTGTTGGACATTACGTAACCCTCGTCCCTTTGACGACGTTACAACACGCTGTCTTATCAACGGCCATAACGGTTATATTCCACAAGACCAAGGATGGGAAGTAATCTTAGTAAAACCAGAATGCATGACTTGTTTCTGGACGTATGAATTACGTGTCTTTATTACCTTTGCTGAACGACTTGTGTACTAGCTAGAATTATCTTCACAACCATCTTGTATCAAATTTATTGTGTGCTATATTTCATGCTATATGTAAAATAAGCGGTATTGTAAGTTTGTAAAATATTGTGTAAAAGTTTGAACGCGAAATATTATTATAATCAGTTTTTCATATAGAATTGTAGTAGTTGAATTGTATATTAGCTACTAAGTATGAACTTAACGGGTAGGTACTAACCGAATTTAAACTTATAAAATGCTAATATGAAGAAAAAGCTTTTATAAATGAGTTCATATTATGCTACGAAATACTATTAACTACTCTTAATATTCTGTATGATTAACTTGTTCCATTTGACTATTTTGATGGAAATGGCACCGACTACTCGACACACCGTGAATATGAATGAAGAGGAATTCCGTACTTTTCTAGCTTCAAACATAGCCGCAGTACAGGCTACGCTACATACCAACAATAACCTTGGATCTAGCAGTACAGGAAATAGTGTAGGATGCACCTACAAAGAATTCACTGCCTGCAAACCTTTGGAATTTGATGGAACCGAAGGACCGATCGGATTGAAACGGTGGATCGAGAAGGTCGAATCGGTGTTTGCCATAAGTAAGTGTACTGAAGAGGATAAAGTGAAGTACGCTACGCATACCTTCACAGGTTCTGCGTTAACATGGTGGAATACCTATCTAGAGCAAGTGGGACAAGACGATGCGTACGCACTACCGTGGTCAGCATTCAAGCACTTGATGAACGAGAAATACCGTCCCAGAACCGAGGTCAATAAGCTCAAGACAGAACTTAGAGGGTTACGAACCCAAGGATTTGATATTACCACGTACGAAAGACGATTCACAGAATTGTGCCTATTGTGTCCGGGAGCATTCGAAGATGAGGAAGAGAAGATCGACGCTTTTGTGAAAGGATTACCGGAAAGAATCCAAGAAGATATAAGTTCACACGAGCCCGCCTCCATACAACAGGCATGTAGAATGGCTCACAAACTAGTGAACCAGATTGAAGAAAGAATTAAAGAACAGACTGCTGAAGAGGCCAATGTGAAGCAAGTCAAAAGAAAGTGGGAGGAAAACGGTGATAAGAATCACCAATACAACAACAACAGCAATTACAACAATAATCGCAACAATTATGCCAACAATCGCAACATCAATCGTAACTACAACAAACGGCCCAACAACAACAACAACAACAACAACAACAACAGCAACTACAACAATCATCCCAACAACAATAATAACCGCAACAACAACAACAATCAGAAGCAGCTATGCCAAAGGTGTGAAAAGTATCACTCGGGGTTCTGCACCAAATTTTGCAACAAGTGTAAAAGAAATGGTCATAGCGCGGCGAAGTGTGAGGTCTACGGACCAGGGGTTAATAGAACGAAAGGAACAAATGGTGTCGGAACGAGTAATGGCGGAGCAAGTAGTGTCGGAGCAAGTTATGCCAATGTAGCTTGTTATAAATGTGGAAAACCGGGCCACATTATTAGAAATTGCCCGAACCAGGAGAACACGAATGGACAAGGCCGCGGAAGAGTTTTCAATATTAATGCGGCAGAGGCACAGGAAGACCCGGAGCTTGTTACGGGTACGTTTCTTATTGACAATAAATCTGCTTACGTTTTATTTGATTCGGGTGCGGATAGAAGCTATATGAGTAGAGATTTTTGTGCTAAATTAAGTTGTCAATTGACGCCTTTGGATAGTAATTTTTTACTCGAATTAGCAAATGGTAAATTAATTTCAGCAGATAATATATGTCAAAATCGAGAAATTAAACTGGTTAGCGAAACATTTAAGATTGATTTGATACCAGTAGAGTTGGGGAGTTTTGATGTGATAATCGGTATGGACTGGTTGAAAGAAGTGAAAGCAGAGATCGTTTGTTACAAAAATGCAATTCGCATTATACGAGAAAAAGGAAAACCCTTAATGGTGTACGGAGAAAAGGCAACACGAAGCTACATCTTATTAGTAATTTGAAGGCACAAAAACTAATAAGAAAAGGTTGCTATGCTGTTCTAGCACACGTCGAGAAAGTATAAACTGAAGAAAAGAGCATCAATGATGTTCCCATTGTAAAAGAATTTCCCGATGTATTTCTGAAAGAATTACCGGGATTACCCCCACATCGATCCGTTGAATTTCAAATAGATCTCGTACCAGGAGCTGCACCAATAGCTCGTGCTCCTTACAGACTCGCTGATAATGCTAAAAATGAACATATATTTCATAACATTATTCCTCAAGAAAGATAAGCTTTTAGTTGCAATTGTTCTATTTACAAGTGATATTCGTTTAAATAATAAAAGGTGAAGACAAAAGACAGATTCGACGAATTGAAGACGCAAACGACCAAAAAGCTCAAAAGTACAAAATACAATCAAAGAGGTTCCAATTATTGATAAGAAACGTCTCGAAATTACAAGAGTACAAGATTCAAAACGCAAAGTACAAGATATTAAATTGTACGCAAGGACGTTCGAAAATCCGGAACCGGGACATGAGTCAACTCTCAACGCTCGACGCAACGGACTAAAAAGTACAAGTTAACTATGTATATAAATATAATATAATATATAATTAATTATATTAATTATATATATATTATATTTATAAATAAATCGTCGGCAAGAAAGACTCCAAAGAATGTGAGCTGTATTTTCAATCTCCGCGACTCGCGGAGTTTGAAGGCCAAAAATGCCGCGAGTCGCGGAGCCCCAAGTTTTGAAACTCCCTATAAAGCCAACCGAATTCTGAGCATTTTTAATCATCTTTTTCTTCTCCTCATTCATACGTAAATATATATATATATATATATATATATATATATATATATATATATATATATATATATATATATATATATATATATATATATATATATATTTATAATTTATATTTTAATTATAATTATAATTATAATAATAAGGGTATGTTAGCGAATGTTGTAAGGGTGTAAGTCGAAATTCTGTCCGTGTAACGCTACGCTATTTTTAATCATTGTAAGTTATGTTCAACCTTTTTACATTAATGTCTCGTAGCTAAGTTATTATTATGCTTATTTAATCCGAAGTAATCATGATGTTGGGTTAATTACTAAAACTGGGTAATTGGGTTTTGTACCATAATTGGGGTTTGAATAAAAGAACGACACGTGTGGAAATTAGACTATGGGCTATTAATGGGCTTTATATTTGTTTAACTAAATGATAGTTTGTTAATGTTAATATAAAGATTTACAATTGGGCGTCCCTATAAATTACCATATACACTCAATCGGACACGATGGGCGGGGTATTTATATGTACGAATAATCGTTCATTTAACCGGACACGGGAATGGATTAATAGCCACTAGAATAATTAAAACAGGGGTGAAATTATATACAAGGACACTTGGTATAATTGATAACAAAATATTAAAACTTTGGATTACACTCAGTCGACATCCTGGTGTAATTATTAAACAAAGTATTAAAATCTTGTTACAGTTTAAGTCCCCAATTAGTTGGAATATTTAACTTCGGGTATAAGGATAATTTGACGAGGACACTCGCACTTTATATTTATGACTGATGGACTGTTATGGACAAAAACCAGACGGACATATTAAATAATCCAGGACAAAGGACAATTAACCCATGGGCATAAAACTAAAATCAACACGTCAAACATCATGATTACGGAAGTTTAAATAAGCATAATTCTTTTATTTCATATTTAATTCCTTTATTTTATATTTAATTGCACTTTTAATTATCGTACTTTTTAATTATCGCAAGTTTATTTTATCGCACTTTTATTATTCGCAATTTCATTATCGTTATTTACTTTATGCTTTAATTTAAGTCTTGTATTTATTTTTAATATTTTACATTTGGTTTTAACTACGACTAAAGTTCTAAAATCGACAAACCGATCATTAAACGGTAAAAACCCCCCTTTATAATAATAATATTACTTATATATATATTTGTATTTTTATAAAAGTAATATAGCGTTAAGCTTTGTTTAAAGATTTCCCTGTGGAACGAACCGGACTTACTAAAAACTACACTACTGTACGATTAGGTACACTGCCTATAAGTGTTGTAGCAAGGTTTAAGTATATCCATTCTCTAAATAAATAAATATCTTGTGTAAAATTGTATCGTATTTAATAGTATTTCCTGCTAAAATTAATAGCTATTTTATATACACCTCGCATAACATCAAGTTATTTTTGGCGCCGCTGCCGGGGAACTTCTTAAACGCCGGAAGCGCAACGCTAATAGAAAAAAAAATTTAGTTTACTTTTATTAAAATTCGTTTTTATAAAAATACGTTTTAAATATTCGAAAATATAAAAAGAAAAACAAAAATATGGGTATTTTTAAGATTTTGATAAATATTTAAGTTTTATAAAGTTTCTTTAGTTTGTAAAAATATAAGTTTTATTTAATTTATTTTATAAATATATTTTATAAATATAAAAAACCGGAAAAAAAAATATAAATATATATAAATCTATTTTTTTTATTGTTATAAAGTATTTTATTTTTATCTTAGTTATTAAAGATAAGTTTTATTTAAATTATATAAATATTTTAATTAATATAAACAGAAAATATAAAAACAGAAAACAGAAAATAAAAAAAAAATAAAGAAAAACGCGTCGAATTTTAAACCTGTCAGTTGAATTTCTGAACCCCGCGAGTCGCGGGGTTTGGTGCCTTGAATACCGCAACTCGCGGAGGCAACCTGACACCAACAGGAAGCCCTAATCCTGCATTTATTACGGAGTATTATTAATTAATTTGTAATTAGGGTTAAATATTTAATTAATTTAGTATTTAATTTAAGTTTTAATTAATTTGTATTATTTAGTATTAATTAGTTTAATTAATTTGTAAAATTAGTAGTTTTAATAAATAAATAATATAAAAATAATATTTTTATAAAAATTGTACTTTTTACAACTTTTTGTATATTTTTTTATTTTGTCCCTTTTCAATCGTTTTAGCGTAATATTTGTATTTTTAGCTCATATTTAGTTTTAAACTTAGTTTTTGCCATAGTTATTTTTACTTCTAGATTTTTAGGCTTTGCCGTAGAATTCCTTAAGTGCTTTTTATTTAGACTAAGATTTAGGTGCTTTAGAATTTTGCGGCGCCTTTTTAAGTTTTAGTTTCTTTTTAAGTTATTTCCATTTGGGATATAGTTTTTCCTGTAAGCTTTAATATTTTTAGACACCTTTTACTATGTACCAATTATCATTCCAATTAGTTATCTCAATTTGCGATTATAATTTTAAGTTAGTTGTAGTAATAAGGTTAGGTTAGCCAAGTATTTTTAAGTTTTATAAGTTTCTTTTATTTTTCCGTCACTTTTTATTTTTCAACCATTTTTCTTTTTCGACCTTTTCCGACGAACTCTTTTTCTTTCTTATTTCTCGCTATTCTAGTTTTAGGACATAGATTTTTATTCTACTTCTTATCTAAATTTTCTTAAAATTATGAAAATTTATTTTAAGTGGTTAAATTGATAGACATCAAAATTTTCTGGTTCGTAATAATAGTTGGATTTGTACGTGGACCGGGTTATTGGAGCCAAACAGTCCTCAATTATATTGAGACCAAACGAATCCTGCCCCTCTGCTGCATCTTTTGGCTATTCGAAACGTGGGCAAAATCAGAAAAGTCTATTGATTGGATAACTTATTATAATTTTTCTTTCCTTTTAAAAACTAATAGGATATTCAGTGAATGCACCGAGCAAGACGTTCACCACCTTTTGTACGTTCACCACCTGTAACTAGATCAAGACATTTAGCAAATATTACTGCCGTTGATTTTTCTTTAGAATCGTCATCCAGTCGACCAAGTACTTCAGTTCAAATTTTCGATAATCCATTTTTTGAACCCGACCTCACAATTGAGAATCCGGAGAATATTCAGGAACGATTCGTAGATCCTGAACCACTAAACTTTCCTCCGGAACCACCAATCATTCAAACAGAGATTGTTGAGGAACGAACCATTAAATCAGAATCCTCTAGTGATTCCGATTCAACAAATTCAATTATGGAGAATCTGGAACCTTTAAGTATGGAAGACCGAATGAGAGCTAAACGCACTGGCCAAGGTCACGCAATTACTCATCCAGACATTAATGCGCCAGATTATGAAATCAAAGGACAAATTCTACACATGGTGACTAATCAATGCCAATTTAGTGGTGCGCCGAAGGAAGATCCAAATGCACATTTACGTACCTTTAATAGGATCTGCACACTATTTAAAATCCGAGAAGTGGAGGATGAACAGATATATCTCATGTTATTTCCCTGGACTTTAAAGGGAGAAGCCAAAGATTGGTTGGAATCGTTACCTGAAGGGGCGATTGATACATGGGACGTTTTAGTTGAAAAATTTCTTAAACAATTCTTTCTGGCATCTAAAGCCGTAAGACTTCAAGCAGAAATTGTTACGTTCACACAGAAACCGAATGAAACTCTATATGAGGCGTGGACAAGATATGGAAAGTTGTTAAGAGGATGTCCGCAACATGGTTTAGATACCTGTCAAATAGTACAAATATTCTACCAAGGATGCGACATCACTACAAGGAAAGACATAGATATAGCAGCTGGTGGTTCTATTATGAAGAAAACCGAAACTGATGCTTACAAAATTATTGATAACACTGCTTCCCACTCACATGAGTGGCACCAAGAAAAAGATATCGTTAGATCATCTAAAGCAGCTAGAGCCGATTCTAGCCATGACTTAGATTCCATTTCCGCAAAGATAGATGCTGTGGAGAGACGAATGGAAAAGATGACTAAAGATATTCACTCAATACGAATTAGTTGTGAGCAGTGTGGAGGACCACATTTGACAAAAGATTGTCTCAGTATTGAATTAACAATGGAACAAAGAGAGAATATTTCATACATAAACCAAAGGCCTGGAAATAATTATCAGAATAATTATCAACCGCCAAGACCGATTTACAATCAAAACCAGAATTTTAACCGAAATATTCCATACAACAACCAACAAGGTCCTAGCAATCAACAAGAATCCAATAATACTTACAATCAGCAAAGACCTAATTTTCAAAACAAACCAGCACAACAAACCGATGATAAAAAGCCGAATTTAGAAGATATGATGACGAAGCTAGTTGAAACTCAAACGCAGTTTTTCACATCTCAAAAACAAACTAATGAACAAAATGCTCAAGCATTTAGAAATCAACAAGCTTCTATTCAAAATCTGGAACAAGAAGTAAGTAACCTAGCAAGGTTAATAGGTGAAAGAAAACCGGGAAGTCTACCTAGTGATACAAATGCTAACCCCCGAAATGAAACAGCTAAAGCCATTACTATAAGAAGTGGTACAACACTTAAACCACCTGAAATACCTGTAACTTCTGATGAAGCTATTCCTACTCCACAAGAACCACAACCTGATCAAGATAAGGAAAAAGAACCGGTAGTTGAAAAGGTTAATGAAGATAACACAGTTAAGGCTAAACCTTATGTTAAACCATACCAACCACCACTTCCTTACCCGAGTAAAATGAAGAAAGAGAAACTTGAAGCCGAGCAATCCAAATTTTTGGATATGTTTAAACAGATAAATGTAAATCTTCCTTTCATTGATGTGATTTCAGGAATGCCTAGATATGCTAAATTCTTGAAAGATCTAATTTCAAATAGAAAGAAAATGGAAGAACTCTCGACTGTTACTATGAATGCTAATTGTTCAGCAGTGCTGTTGAATAAGATACCAGAAAAACTATCTGATCCAGGAAGTTTCACAATTCCATGTTTTCTGGGAAGTCTTAGTTCAATAGAAGCATTGGCAGACTTAGGTGCTAGTGTAAATCTAATGCCGTATTCACTATACACTAAACTAGACCTTGGAGAATTGAAACCAACAAGAATAAGCATACAACTAGCCGATAGATCAATAAAATATCCTAGAGGGATAATGGAGAACATGCTAGTTAAAGTTGGTACTTTAGTATTTCCAGTAGATTTTGTTGTTCTGGACATGGAAGAAGATTCTCAAGTTCCTCTCATATTAGGAAGACCATTCTTAAACACGGCTAAAGCAATGATAGACGTGTTCGGTAAGAAACTGACCCTAAGTATAGAGGATGAGAGTGTTACCTTTTCAGTTGATAGAGCAATGCAACAACCACAATCTGCAGATGATACATGTTATTATATTCAAACTATAGATGCACATGCAGAATTATTAGAAGAATTTCCAGAATTACAAGGAACAGGAGAATGTTCTTTAGGAGAAGGTAATGAACCAATTGATGAAGCTGAAATGTTAGCTACACTTATAGCTAATGGATATGAACCAACAACAGAAGAAATTCAAATGCTAAAAGAAGAAGACAGATATCGATACAAATCATCGATAGAAGAACCTCCGAAATTAGAGTTAAAGCCACTTCCAAACCATTTGGAATACGCTTATTTACATGGTGAATCTGAATTACCTGTAATAATATCGTCTTCTCTTACTGAAAATGAGAAATCACAACTCATTTCTGTGTTGAAAGCTCATAAACCAGCCATTGCATGGAAGATTCATGATATTAAAGGAATAAGTCCTTCGTATTGCACACATAAAATCCTTATGGAAGAAGGTCATAAAACGTATGTGCAATGCCAACGAAGATTAAATCCTAATATGCAAGATGTAGTTAAGAAAGAGATTATTAAACTGCTAGATGCAGGTTTAATTTATCCAATTTCTGATAGTCCATGGGTAAGCCCAGTTCAATGCGTGCCTAAGAAGGGTGGCATGACTGTCATTACAAATGAGAAAAATGAGCTTATTCCTACTAGGACTGTAACAGGATGGCGTGTATGTATTGATTATAGAAAATTAAATGACGCCACCAGAAAAGATCACTTTCCCTTACCTTTCATAGATCAAATGTTGGAAAGATTAGCCGGAAATAGTTACTATTGTTTCCTAGATGGATTTTCCGGATATTTTCAAATTCCAATAGCACCCGAAGATCAAGAGAAAACCACATTCACGTGCCCTTATGGTACTTTTGCTTACAAACGCATGCCATTTGGACTTTGTAACGCCCCTGCAACCTTTCAAAGGTGTATGATGGCGATTTTTCACGACATGATAGAAGAATGCATGGAAGTATTCATGGATGACTTTTCAGTCTTCGGTGATACATTTGAATCATGTCTAGTTAATCTTGAACGAATGCTTATTAGATGCGAACAATCAAATCTAGTACTTAATTGGGAGAAATGCCATTTCATGGTTAAAGAAGGCATCGTTCTTGGACATAAAATTTCAAAAGAAGGAATTGAAGTGGATAGAGCTAAAGTAGATGTAATTGCTAAACTTCCACATCCCACCAATGTTAGAGGAGTTAGGAGTTTTCTAGGGCATGCCGGTTTTTACCGACGTTTCATAAAAGATTTTTCTAAAATTGCCACTCCTATGAATAAACTCCTAGAAAAGGATGCTCCATTCATCTTTTTAGATGAGTGTATCAAATCTTTTAATATTCTTAAAGAAAAACTTACTAATGCACCGATCATGATAACACCAAATTGGAATCTACCATTTGAACTAATGTGCGATGCAAGTGATTTTGCAATGGGAGCCGTTTTAGGACAAAGGATTGAAAAACGATTTCAACCTATATATTATGCTAGTAAGACGTTACAAGAAGCACAAACAAACTATACAACTACTGAAAAAGAACTCCTTGCTATTGTCTTTGCTTTTGACAAATTTCGATCATATCTCGTTCTAGCAAAAACGGTGGTCTATACCGACCATTCTGCTCTTAGATACCTATTTTCAAAACAAGATGCTAAACCAAGATTAATCCGTTGGATCTTACTCTTACAAGAGTTTGACATTGAAATCCGAGATAAAAGAGGAGCAGAAAATCTCGCCGCTGATCATCTTTCTCGTCTTGAAAATCCCGAATTAGAAGTTCTAAATGAATCGGCCATACAAGACAACTTTCCTGATGAATATCTATTGAAGATAGATTATAAAGAAATCCCATGGTTTGCAGACTATGCAAACTACTTAGTTTGTGGATTCCTTGAAAAAGGATTATCGTACCAAAAACGAAAGAAATTCTTCAGTGATATAAAACACTATTTTTGGGAAGATCCACATCTGTTTAAAAGTTGTCCCGATGGAATAATACGCCGATGTGTATTTGGAGATGAAGCCAGTAAAATATTAAACCATTGTCACACAGGACCAACAGGAGGGCATTATGGGCCTCAACTAACAGCAAGAAAAGTTTATGAAGCTAGATTCTATTGGCCTACAATTTACAAAGACGCACACCTTCTTTGCAAATCCTGTGATGCATGTCAAAGAGCCGGAAAAATAAGTCAACGTGATGAAATGCCACAAAATGTCATCCAAGTATGTGAAGTATTTGACATTTGAGGTATTGACTTTATGGGTCCATTTCCAAAATCTCATAATAATCTATATATACTCGTAGCCATTGATTATGTATCTAAATGGGCGGAAGCACAAGCTCTCCCAACTAACGATGCACGAGTTGTAGTCAACTTTTTAAAACGTCTTTTTGCAAGGTTTGGAACACCGAAAGCTTTAATAAGTGATCGGGTTACTCACTTCTGTAATAATCAACTTGAGAAAGTTCTTAAAAGATATGGAGTAACTCATAAAATTTCCACCTCATATCATCCACAAACAAGTGGACAAGTTGAAAATACAAACCGAGCTTTAAAACGTATTCTAGAGAAAACCGTAGGATCAAATCCGAAGGAATGGTCCATTAAATTGGAGGATGCACTCTGAGCTTTTAGAACAGCCTACAAAACTCCAATTGGAACCACACCTTTTAGACTTGTTTATGGAAAAGCATGTCATCTTCCAGTAGAAATTGAACACAAAGCATTTTGGGCTTTGAAGACATGTAATCTTGATTTACATGAAGCCAGACGTCTACGATTAAGTCAACTAAACGAATTAGAAGAATTAAGACATGAAGCATACAAAAATTCGTTAATCTATAAAGAAAGAACGAAGAAATGGCATGATAAAAGAATCAGAAGTTCAAAAGAATTTAAAGAAGGAGACAGAGTTCTTTTCAATTCACGATTCAAGCTATTTCCTGGAAAATTGAAATCAAGATGGTCTGGACCATTCATAGTCAAAAGAGTTTTTCCATACGGAACGATAGAATTAATAAATTCAAAAGGGATTGAATTTAAAGTTAATGGTCACAGAGTTAAACATTACATACATGGTCCGATGGAAGTTGACAACGAAGTTAATCACAATTTCGACACCACAGCTAACTAAGTGTGGGGAGAATCAAGTCTTTAAAGGATAATATGTATTTCTGTTAGAGTTAGATTATCTGTTTTCGTGTAGTTCTCGAAAATGGAACCCGAATGGTCTTTCCCTAGCAGACCCTAAAGAACTAGTCTTCTTCCCCCATTCTGAATTTTTATTTTTTTAGGTTTTTACAAAATGAAGACTGCCTGTGAACTAAACCATGGTCTAATGCTACACGCTTTGATCACTAAACGTAATAATGACATACTACCGAGTGAACTAGTATCAGTAATCAGAGAAAGAATGGACGGAGTTAGAAAAGAATCCAGATGCGAAGATAATAAGTTACAATTTGGTAAAGGAAAATCAAAATCCGCAGCGAAAAGAAGAGCACGACACCTAGAAAGATGTCACAAATGCGGAAAATGGTCACATGGAGGTAAATGTTCAAATAATCAAACCT
Organism: Rutidosis leptorrhynchoides; assembly: GCF_046630445.1. Classification (NCBI taxonomy): domain Eukaryota; kingdom Viridiplantae; phylum Streptophyta; class Magnoliopsida; order Asterales; family Asteraceae; genus Rutidosis; species Rutidosis leptorrhynchoides. The sequence continues at coordinate 106,650,282 of NC_092343.1, forward strand.
ATTCAAACACCGAATTTGTTACTTTATGCAGAGACGGACCATTCATATGTTTAGAAGAAAAGACACTGAATGCTCGAGGTTACGCCTATGTAGCTATGGAAAACCAATTAAACCGACTATCTTATGAATGGGATAGATCATATAACTAAGAAATCTATTTCACAGGTAAGTCTGTACAGTTTTTATTTTTTTTTTTATTTTTTTTAACCTTTTGATAATAAACGCTAATTTGTTCACTAAAAAGTATTAAATTGGTATTGAATAAAATTAGGTTTGGCGACCGAAATTATTGATATCATTCAAAAATTTATTACATCACTGCGAAATTTAACGTTTATTCTTAAGGTATAAATATCTTTAATCAATCAACCCAAAATATTTCAAAAATTCGTCATGAGTTAAATTAGGTTTTGGAACCGAAATTACTTTACCGAAAAGAGGGGCGCATATTTTTGATAATATTTGATTGATTAAAGTGGGATAAAAAGCCAAAAAGATTTTTAATTTTATTTTTACCATGTTTTTAAAATTAATATTTAAATCTTAAATTAATATTGTAAACTTTGTAAAATCAATATTTTTAAAATTATAAATATTTGAAAAATTAAAATAAGTTTGGTGTGAATTTATGATATGAATTTTTAATTTTTAAAATATGAATTTTTAATTTTATGCATTTCAAATTTTAAGTTTGGTGTGAATTTTTAATATTAATTTTGAATTTTATAATTAAATTGTGTGAATTTAAAAACAAAAATTTACTTTATCTCATTAAGTTAAAAATATGATTTTTAAAATTCGTCGTAAGTTGAAGACTAGCTTTTTGAACCTAAATTGCTTTACCCGAGGGAGGGACGAGAATTTTTATTATCATTATTTTTAATCTTATTGAATTAAAGTATGCCAAAAACATTAAAAAACCCCAAAAATCTTAGCTTTTAAAACAATCGCTACAAAAAGACAAATTTTAAAATTTTGTCGAAGGACGGACTAGGACATCGATCCGAAACGACCTCGTCCTAAATAACAAGGGAAACAAAATTTTAAAATTAATTACTTAATTGTTTTATAAGTTAAAGATTAAAAAAAAAATATATATATATACCAAACTCCGCGACTCGCGGAGTTTGAAGGGTCCAAACACCGCGAGTCGCGGGAGGACCAAAATATAGAAAAAAAATATAAACGCACAAACTGATCAGTCCACACCCCCAAAACAAAAAACACTGCGAAATACTCCGAAAAAACACCCAAAAACACCCCCAAAATCACAATTTTTGACCGTTAATCACCAAATTTTTTACTAAAATCATGTTGAGAAGGATGCTATCTAGGAATTACTCAAGAAAAACGGTAAATTTCTACACCTAAACACCATTTAATTCGAAATTTGGTATTCTTGAGCAATTTTTTCCCCAATTTGATTTTAATGCTTTTTAGTGTAATTATGATTAAATTGTTTATGTATTATGCTTGTATAACCTAGATTGATGCTGTTTAACATGATTAGAAGCCTTAAACTTCAAATTTTGAGTAATCTAGGGTTTGTGTTCTTGAGCAAATTTAGGGCTTTTTAATATAAACAGGTTATGGCCGATTTTTGTCATGAATTATTGCTAAATTAAGTAGTGTAACATGTCTAGGTAGTTAAATGATACAAACTTTGAGCCTAAACATGATTTTGAGAATTAAAGTGGACTTTTTCAAGTCTAAAATTCATGAACTTGATTTTTGAGAGATAATGCCATTTGAAACTTGTTTAATTGCTAGTAATGATTATTTTGACATGTTGTTTGAGTTGAATGCTTATGAACTTGGCAAACATTTTCGTATATGCTATTTTGAAAAAGTGTAGATTTGATGAAAATATGAAAATGAGCTTAAGTTTGATATAAATTGATCATGTCATTGTAATTATTTTGATTGATGATTTTGCTGACACTAATGCATATTTGGATGCACAAAAATTGTGTTTGATGTGTTTTGCAGACTGAAAGGGGTGAATCTTCATCCCAAGCTCGCAATGCTCCTGCTGAGAATGCGGAACAACAGGAGGTGGATAACTACTACAAGCAGGATATACTTCATCCAGTCATGACCTTTTCTGATATGCACTTGGAAGAGTTGCACCCGAACCTGAGATTTGACAGACTTTGGATAGATTATCCAAAATATTAAAGGGGTTTGCATACTCTTCATTCTAAGGTTGTTGAGGTACCGAGGGTCATAGAATGGGGACCCTTAGAAGCTGTAGAATTGGCTGGGCCAATTAGGGAATTACTTGTACAGAGGTATGGTAATTCTACTTTTAATGACTGGGTACGGTTATTCACCATGCGTAGACCTGTATATAAAGTATGGTGTGAAGAATTGTTATGTAGTATAGAGTTGAATGATCGGGTAGCTAGTTTAACCGATCGTTCTTTTATTAGATTTTTGTTAGGCGGTTCGATGCGCCACATGTCTTTACTGGACATGGCTCAGGCTTTACGTATATATACGCCTGAGGAGTTAGCATCTGCCGATTGTAGAGGGTTGATACTAAACGGTAGAAAGATAGATGAAAATTTTGATACACACGGTGTGTGGAGTCAAATGACAAGCCATCACCGTTTCAAAGGGGGAAATTACTCTTATTTGGATATAGATAGGGCCGAATTAAGAGTGATTCATAGGTTTTTAGCTAATTCGATTACACAAAGGGGTAAGAACAAGGAAAAGGTAAATGAACAGGATTTGTTTTACCATATGTGTATTCGAGACCCACAAAGCGCTGTAAGTATACCGTATTGTGTGGGTTATTATTTATCAGTTATGGTTCGGGGGATGAGACCGCATAGCATAATAGGAGGTGGTATTTTTATTACTTTGATTGGTGAATATCTCGGTGTGGATATAAGTCGGGGGGGATTATTAGTAGAAGAACCAGAACCCCACTATACTATAGGTTTAAATGTATACCATGGTGCGAAAGTTTTGAAGAGGCGAAATAACGCCGCAGTACAATACCATGGTAGACATCCACAGGTTGAGAGAAACCAACAGCAAGGTAATGTAGGAGGGGGGAATGAGATGCAAGAAATGCAAAGGTTTATAGCTTCTCAGGAGTACGAAAATGCTAGACAGAGAGCATTTGAAGATTGGCAAGTTCATCAGAACCAAATCATAGCTCATTGCCAACATATAGGTAGAAACTATATTCCTACACCGAAACCCATCTTCCCTCCCTGGTCTATAGAGATGCAGCCACCGTATCCTAGGTAAAACTCTGCCGAAGCATTCTATAGCACCTATGGTTATGCCTGGAACCCCTATTGGTATCAATATCATCCCTAGTCTACTTATTTTTTTTTTATTTTGTAATTTGTAATGATTGATACGTTTAATACTTTTGTTAATATTGTAATAGTTTTTATAATTGTCTAACTTTTATTCTTAGATTTTAATAATTTTTGAATGTGGGGTAATATACCAAACTTCAAAAATATGTATATATGTTTGTAGTTTATCTTATGTACACAACAGGGTAAAACAACGCATTTTCAAAGACTGGCATTAAGTTCAGCAAAAGCAACTAATTTTGACGACAAGATGCAAAATATATGTGAAATAACAACAAGACGGAATGAACAAATGATGTGCACCATTTATCATTCAGCAAACAAACGCCAATATATTTGGAAACTTTGGTAAAAATTTAATCATTTTCACAAAAATCACCCTCAATAATTTAAATTGTTACTGATTTCTTGCAAATGAGGGCATTGCAAGATCTTAAGTGTGGGAAGGGGTTAAATTCTTTCGGATTTTAAAATTTTTATCTTAAACACTTGGTTACCATTAAAAATACTAGTAAAGCAGTAGTTGTATTAGAATCTAGTACTCTCTGATAATAAAGAACAGCCCTAGTCTTATATACTGACTACCCAATTCTAGTAAAATTTTTAAAAAAATTTTCAATTAAATGAACTCAAAATCATGTTTATACATATTTATGAACGATAAAACTAGGTTTTAACACCGAAATTATTGTTACCTCGGAAAGGACATAAATTGAGAAACAAACTAAAATGTTAAAATTCATTTAAAATGGAATAGAGGACGATAAAAAGGAAAATAAAAGCCAAGTGTGGGAAAATTTACCAAGTTATCTTAAACATATGTCACATATATCTGTAACAAATAACTGAAAATACTTTTGCTTTGGACTAAACTAAACTATTTTACCCGATGAAAGAAAAGAAAGATGGATCTACACGATGAATCAATTTCATCATTAAAAGGAAGTAAAGTCTTCCGAAAAAAGAAACGCGCTTCTTGATTTAGGTCATGAAGTTGTCGTCCAGACCAGCTGTAGGTTGACAAAAAATCTAGAAAAGTCATCACTAAAATCAGCAGGAAATCCACGAACCTCAGCATTAAACAGGGTCGCCAAGTGGTCAGATTTATCCTAACCATGAGAAGGATTTATCTCGTAAAATGGGGGGGCACCATGCAAATTAGCTGGATAAGACTAATGAATCAGATCCCCAGAAAGGATAATCTCCTTAAAGATTAAAAATCAGCTTTTAAGCCTGATATTACTCAATCCTAGAGATTGACCTTAAAGATTGAGAATTCAAACTCATGGAATTCAATGATATCTAAACTTGAGCTTGAACGAGAAAATATTTTGATCGAAAATTACAAACCGATTTGTTTTCTGAAAACCCTATTTTCAATGCGTTCATTACCTTTGAACGTAAAATCTTAGGAATTCACCTGGAATTCATTAGGTCACCTGAACTAAATCGGGTGTTAACCGTAAGAACGGTGGTTGCATAGTGGTCAAAGACAGGACCTTGTGCCAGACCGAAAAATTATAAGGGTGAGCTTTACTATTGCTCCTACCAAGGATAGTAATTGCGTCCGACACGTTATAGACCATAATCAAATACATGTCATTAGACATTGCCTTAACAGTTGCTTGTTCAATGCTTTCCTTTACAACCGGACGGTAGTTTACCGAAAGGTAATATACGGGACAAGTAAACTGGACGTGTTGCTTTCCAAATACAAGGTTAGCAAGTGGGTGACACAAAACCGCAAGTTTTGAGCTAAAATTTTCAAATCTGAAACCCACCAAAACCCACAAAAATATTTTGCAAACACCGGTAAAGGGTTATTCCGGAAAACTTATCTAGGGTAAAAACTAGATTTAATTTTCAAAAGGTCAAATGTTTTCATAAAGATCCAATTTCCTTAATGGATCTAAATTTTTATAGTCATGTGGGACTGTAAACCATATCGTTACTACCATTGTTTATACCGCCGTATAAAAATCACTGATGTACAAAGTGTGAAGAATAAAGAAGTGATTCTAGTATTTCAAGACGATATTGCTTGAGGACAAGCAACGCTCAAGTGTGGGAATATTTGATAATGCTAAAAACGAACATATATTTCATAACATTATTCCTCAAGAAAGACAAGCTTTTAGTTGCAATTGTTCTATTTACAAGTGATATTCGTTTAAATAATAAAAGGTGAAGACAAAAGACAGATTCGACGAATTGAAGACGCAAACGACCAAAAAGCTCAAAAGTACAAAATACAATCAAAGAGGTTCCAATTATTGATAAGAAACGTCTCGAAATTACAAGAGTACAAGATTCAAAACGCAAAGTACAAGATATTAAATTGTACGCAAGGACGTTCGAAAATCCGGAACCGGGACATGAGTCAACTCTCAACGCTCGACGCAACGGACTAAAAAGTACAAGTTAACTATGTATATAAATATAATATAATTTATAATTAATTATATTAATTATATATATATTATATTTATAAATAAATCGTCGGCAAGAAAGACTCCAAAGAATGTGAGCTGTATTTTCAATCTCCGCGACTCGCGGAGTTTGAAGGCCAAAAATACCGCGAGTCGCGGAGCCCCAAGTTTTGAAACTCCCTATAAAGCCAACCGAATTCTGAGCATTTTTAATCATCTTTTTCTTCTCCTCATTCATAGGTAAAATATATATATATATATTTATAATTTATATTTTAATTATAATTATAATAATAAGGGTATGTTAGCGAATGTTGTAAGGGTGTAAGTCGAAATTCTGTCCGTGTAACGCTACGCTATTTTTAATCATTGTAAGTTATGTTCAACCTTTTTACATTAATGTCTCGTAGCTAAGTTATTATTATGCTTATTTAATCCGAAGTAATCATGATGTTGGGTTAATTACTAAAACTGGGTAATTGGGTTTTGTACCATAATTGGGGTTTGGATAAAAGAACGACACGTGTGGAAATTAGACTATGGGCTATTAATGGGCTTTATATTTGTTTAACTAAATGATAGTTTGTTAATGTTAATATAAAGATTTACAATTGGCCGTCCCTATAAATTACCATATACACTCAATCGGACACGATGAGCAGGGTATTTATATGTACGAATAATCGTTCATTTAACCGGACACGGGAATGGATTAATAGCCACTAGAATAATTAAAACAGGGGTGAAATTATATACAAGGACACTTGGTATAATTGATAACAAAATATTAAAACCTTGGATTACACTCAGTCGACATCCTGGTGTAATTATTAAACAAAGTATTAAAATCTTGTTACAGTTTAAGTCCCCAATTAGTTGGAGTATTTAACTTCGGGTATAAGGATAATTTGACTAGGACACTCGCACTTTATATTTATGACTGATGGACTGTTATGGACAAAAACCAGACGGACATATTAAATAATCCAGGACAAAGGACAATTAACCCATGGGCATAAAACTAAAATCAACACGTCAAACATCATGATTACGGAAGTTTAAATAAGCATAATTCTTTTATTTCATACTTAATTTCCTTTATTTTATATTTAATTGCACTTTTAATTATCGTACTTTTTAATTATCGCAAGTTTATTTTATCACACTTTTATTATTCGCAATTTCATTATCGTTATTTACTTTATGCTTTAATTTAAGTCTTGTATTTATTTTTAATATTTTACATTTGGTTTTAACTACGACTAAAGTTCTAAAATCGACAAACCGGTCATTAAACGGTAAAAACCCCCCTTTATAATAATAATATTACTTATATATATATTTGTATTTTTATAAAAGTAATATAGCGTTAAGCTTTGTTTAAAGATTTCCCTGTGGAACGAACCAGACTTACTAAAAACTACACTACTGTACGATTAGGTACACTGCCTATAAGTGTTGTAGCAAGGTTTAAGTATATCCATTCTCTAAATAAATAAATATCTTGTGTAAAATTGTATCGTATTTAATAGTATTTCCTGCTAAAATTAATAGCTATTTTATATACACCTCGCATAACATCACTCGCACCCAGCGAGATGAAAGAACTGCAAAGCCAATTACAAGAACTTTTAGAGCGTGGTTTCATTCGACCAAGCACATCACCGTGGGGAGCTCCTGTTTTGTTTGTCAAGAAGAAAGATGGTACATTCAGGTTGTGTATCGACTACTGAGAGTTGAACAAACTTACCATCAAGAACCGCTACCCACTACCGAGAATCGACGACTTATTTGATCAACTACAAGGCTCGTCTGTTTATTCAAAGATTGACTTACGTTCCGGGTATCATCAAATGCGGGTGAAAGAAGATGATATTCCAAAGACTGCTTTCAGAACACGTTACGGTCATTACGAGTTTATGGTCATGCCGTTTGGTTTAACTAATGCACCAGCTGTGTTCATGGACCTTATGAACTGAGTGTGTGGACCATACCTTGACAAGTTTGTCATTGTTTTCATTGATGACATACTTATTTACTCAAAGAATGACCAAGAACACGGTGAACATTTGAGAAAGGTGTTAGAAGTATTGAGGAAGGAAGAATTGTACGCTAAATTTTCAAAGTGTGCATTTTGGTTGGAAGAAGTTCAATTCCTCGGTCACATAGTGAACAAAAAAGGTATTAAGGTGGATCCGGCAAAGATAGAAACTGTTGAAAAGTGGGAAACCCTAAAAACTCCGAAACACATACGCCAGTTTTTAGGACTAGCTGGTTACTACAGAAGGTTCATCCAAGACTTTTCCAGAATCGCAAAACCCTTGACTGCATTAACGCATAAAGGGAAGAAATTTGAATGGAAGGATGAACAAGAGAAAGCGTTTCAGTTATTGAAGAAAAAGCTAACTACGGCACCTATATTGTCATTGCCTGAAGGGAATGATGATTTTGTGATTTATTGTGACGCATCAAAGCAAGGTCTCGGTTGTGTATTAATGCAATGAACAAAGGTGATTGCTTATGCGTCTAGACAATTGAAGATTCACGAGCAAAATTATACGACGCATGATTTGGAATTAGGCGCGGTTGTTTTTGCATTAAAGACTTGGAGGCACTACTTATATGGGGTCAAAAGTATTATATATACCGATCACAAAAGTCTTCAACACATATTTAATCAGAAACAACTGAATATGAGGCAGCGTAGGTGGATTGAATTGTTGAATGATTACAACTTTGAGATTCGTTACCACCCGGGGAAGGCAAATGTGGTAGCCGATGCCTTGAGCAGGAAGGACAGAGAACTCAATTCGAGTAAAATCCATGAATATAATGATTCATAATAACCTTACTACTCAAATAAAGGAGGCGCAACAAGGAGTTTTAAAAAAGGGAAATTTAAAGGATGAAATACCCAAAGGATCGAAGAAGCATCTTAATATTCGGGAAGACGGAACCCGGTATAGGGCTGAAAGGATTTGGGTACCACAATTTGGAGATATGAGAGAAATGGTACTTAGAGAAGCTCATAAAACCAGATGCTCAATACATCCTGGAACGGGGAAGATGTACAAGGATCTCAAGAAACATTTTTGGTGGCCGGGTATGAAAGCCGATGTTGCTAAATACGTAGGAGAATGTTTGACGTGTTCTAAGGTCAAAGCTGAGCATCAGAAACCATCAGGTCTACTTCAACAACCCGAAATCCCGAAATGGAAATGGTAAAACATTACCATGGATTTCATCACTAAATTGCCAAGGACTGCAAGTGGTTTTGATACTATTTGGGTAATAGTTGATCGTCTCACCAAATCAGCACACTTCCTGCCAATAAGAGAAGATGACAAGATGGAGAAGTTAGCACGACTGTATTTGAAGGAAGTCGTCTCCAGACATGGAATACCAATCTCTATTATCTCTGATAGGGATGGCAGATTTATTTCAAGATTCTGGCAGACATTACAGCAAGCATTAGGAACTCGTCTAGACATGAGTACTGCCTATCATCCACAAACTGATGGGCAGAGCGAAAGGACGATACAAACGCTTGAAGACATGCTACGAGCATGTGTTATTGATTTCAGAAACAGTTGGGATCGACATCTACCGTTAGCAGAATTTTCCTACAACAACAGCTACCATTCAAGCATTGAGATGGCGCCGTTTGAAGCACTTTATGGTAGAAAGTGCAGGTCTCCGATTTGTTGGAGTGAAGTGGGGGATAGACAGATTACGGGTCCGGAGATTATACAAGAAACTACCGAGAAGATCATCCAAATTCAACCACGGTTGAAAACCGCCCAAAGTCGACAAAAGAGCTACACTGACATTAAAAGAAAAGATATAGAATTTGAAATTGGAGAGATGGTCATGCTTAAAGTTGCACCTTGGAAAGGCGTTGTTCGATTTGGTAAACGAGGGAAGTTAAATCCAAGGTATATTGGACCATTCAAGATTATTGATCGTGTCGGACCAGTAGCTTACCGACTTGAGTTACCTCAACAACTCGCGGCTGTACATAACACTTTCCACGTCTCGAATTTGAAGAAATGTTTTGCTAAAGAAGATCTCACTATTCCGTTAGATGAAATCCAAATCAATGAAAAACTCCAATTCATCGAAGAACCCGTCGAAATAATGGATCGTGAGGTTAAAAGACTTAAGCAAAACAAGATACCAATTGTTAAGGTTCGATGGAATGCTCGTAGAGGACCCGAGTTCACCTGGGAGCGTGAAGATCAGATGAAGAAGAAATACCCGGATCTATTTCCAGAAGATTCGTCAACACCTTCAACAGCTTAAAATTTCGGGACGAAATTTATTTAACGGGTAGGTACTGTAGTGACCCGAACTTTTCCATGTTTATATATATTAATTGAGATTAATATTTACATGATTAAATGTTTCCAACATGTTAAGCAATCAAACTTGTTAAGACTTGATTAATTGAAATATGTTTCATATAGACAATTGACCACCCAAGTTGACCGGTGATTCACGAACGTTAAAACTTGTAAAAACTATACGATGACATATATATGGATATATATATATATATATTTAACATGATACTATGATAAGTAAACATATCATTAAGTATATTAACAATGAACTACATATGTAAAAACAAGACTACTAACTTAATAATTTTTAAACGAGACATATATGTAACGATTATCGTTGTGAAGACATTTAATGTATATATATCATATTAAGAGATATTCATACATGATAATATCATGATAATATAATAATTTAAAATCTCATTTGATATTATAAACATTGGGTTAACAACATTTAACAAGATCGTTAACCTAAAGGTTTCAAAACAACACTTACATGTAACGACTAACGATGACTTAACGACTCAGTTAAAATGTATATACATGTAGGTTTTTAATATGTATTTTTAAACTTTTGAAAGACTTCAATACACTTATCAAAATACTTCTACTTAACAAAAATGCTTACAATTACATCCTCGTTCAGTTTCATCAACAATTCTACTCGTATGCACCCGTATTCGTACTCGTACAATACACAGCTTTTAGATGTATGTACTATTGGTATATACACTCCAATGATCAGCTCTTAGCAGCTCATGTGAGTAACCTAACACATGTGGGAACCATCATTTGGCAACTAGCATGAAATATTGCATAAAATTACAAAAATATGAGTAATCATTCATGACTTATTTACATGAAAACAAAATTACATATCCTTTATATCTAATCCATACACCAACGACCAAAAACACCTACAAACACTTTCATTCTTCAATTTTCTTCATCTAATTGATCTCTCTCAAGTTCTATCTTTAAGTTCTAAGTGTTCTTCATAAATTCTACAAGTTCTAGTTACATAAAATCAAGAATACTTTCAAGTTTGCTAGCTCACTTCCAATCTTGTAAGGTGATCATCCAACCTCAAGAAATCTTTGTTTCTTATAGTAGGTTATCATTCTAATACAAGGTAATAATCATATTCAAACTTTGGTTCAATTTCTATAACTATAACAATCTTATTTCAAGTGATGATCTTACTTGAACTTATTTTCGTGTCATGATTCTGCTTCAAGAACTTCGAGCCATCCAAGGATCCGTTGAAGCTAGATCCATTTTTCTCTTTTCCAGTAGGTTTATCCAAGGAACTTAAGGTAGTAATGATGTTCATAACATCATTCGATTCATACATATAAAGCTATCTTATTCGAAGGTTTAAACTTGTAATCACTAGAACATAGTTAAGTTAATTCTAAACTTGTTCGCAAATAAAAGTTAATCCTTCTAACTTGACTTTTAAAATCAACTAAACACATGTTCCATATCTATATGATATGCTAACTTAATGATTTAAAACCTGGAAACACGAAAAACACCGTAAATCCGGATTTACGCCGTCGTAGTAACACCGCGGGCTGTTTTGGGTTAGTTAATTAAAAACTATGATAAACTTTGATTTAAAAGTTGTTATTCTGAGAAAATGATTTTTATTATGAACATGAAACTATATCCAAAAATTATGGTTAAACTCAAAGTGGAAGTATGTTTTCTAAAATGGTCATCTAGACGTCGTTCTTTCGACTGAAATGACTACCTTTACAAAAACGACTTGTAACTTATTTTTCCGACTATAAACCTATACTTTTTCTATTTAGATTCATAAAATATAGTTCAATATGAAACCATATCAATTTGATTCACTCAAAACGGATTTAAAATGAAGAAGTTATAGGTAAAATAAGATTGGATAATTTTTCTCATTTTAGCTACGTGAAAATTGGTAACAAATCTATTCCAACCATAACTTAATCAACTTGTATTTTATATTATGTAATCTTGAGATACCATAAACACGTATACAATGTTTCGACCTATCATGTTGACACATCTATATATATTTCGGAACAACCATAGACACTCTATATGTGAATGTTGGAGTTAGCTATACATGGTTGAGGTTGATTCCAAAATATATATAGTTTGAGTTGTGATCAATACTGAGATACGTATACACTGGGTCGTGGATTGATTCAAGATAATATTTATCGATTTATTTCTGTACATCTAACTGTGGACAACTAGTTGTAGGTTACTAACGAGGACAGCTGACTTAATAAACTTAAAACATCAAAATATATTAAAAGTGTTGTAAATATATTTTGAACATACTTTGATATATATATGTATATATTGTTATAGGTTCGTGAATCAACCAGTGGCCAAGTATTACTTCCCGACGAAGTAAAAATATGTGAAAGTGAGTTATAGTCCCACTTTTAAAATCTAATATTTTTGGGATGAGAATACATGCAGGTTTTATAAATGATTTACAAAATAGACACAAGTACGTGAAACTACATTCTATGGTTGAATTATTGAAATCGAATATGCCCCTTTTTATTAAGTCTGGTAATCTAAGAATTAGGGAACAGACACCCTAATTTATGCGAATCCTAGAGATAGATCTATTGGGCCTAACAAACCCCATCCAAAGTACCGGATGCTTTAGTACTTCGAAATTTATATCATATCCGAAGGGTGTCCCGGAATGATGGGGATATTCTTATATATGCATCTTGTTAATGTCGGTTACCAGGTGTTCACCATATGAATGATTTTTATCTCTATGTATGGGATGTGTATTGAAATATGAAATCTTGTGGTCTATTGTTACGATTTGATATATATAGGTTAAACCTATAACTCACCAATATTTTTGTTGACGTTTAAAGCATGTTTATTCTCAGGTGAATACTAAGAGCTTCCGCTGTTGCATACTAAAATAAGGACAAGATTTGGAGTCCATGTTTGTATGATATTGTGTAAAAACTGCATTCAAGAAACTGATTTCGATGTAACATATTTGTATTGTAAACCATTATGTAATGGTCGTGTGTAAACAGGATATTTTAGATTATCATTATTTGATAATCTACGTAAAGCTTTTTAAACCTTTATTTTTGAAATAAAGGTTATGGTTTGTTTTAAAAATGAATGCAGTCTTTGAAAAACGTCTCATATAGAGGTCAAAACCTCGCAACGAAATCAATTAATATGGAACGTTTTTAATCAATAAGAACGGGACATTTCATTGGAGATGAGATATAGGTACTTTATCTTTGCCAATTTCTACACCGCAATAAAGATTATTCGATACTGCTGATTTAGTAAGAAAATTAAGCCCCTCCGCCGCAATGATGAAGAGAAAAGGTGATAGGGGATCACCTTGTCTCACGCCCCTCCCAAGATTGAAATCTTTTGTAGGTGTGCCATTGACGAGTACCGAAATAGAAGCCGATTTCAAACACGAGGCAATCCACCCTCTCCACTTTATACCAAATCCCATGAGCCCCATCATATCGTCTAGAAATTCCCAACTAAGACTGTCAAATGCTTTCTCGAAGTCAAACTTGAACAACATACTTTTAATCCATTTGGCTTTTAAGAATGTATAAGATTCGTTTGCTATAAGAGCACCATCCATAATATTTCTACCTCTTATAAAAGCGCTTTGCTCGAAGCCAATAAGGTTTGGGATGACCTTTCGAATCCTTAATGATAGCAATTTCGCAATTATCTTGTAGTAGCTCCCTATCAAACTAATGGGCCGATACTCATTTAGACTCACCGGGTCCGTCTTCTTAGGTATAAGCGTGATGAAGGATGCATTGCATCCATTCGAAATATCTCCTGTTCTCCAAAACCAATTAACAGCTTCAACTAGTTCTTCACGAATAATATCCCAAAATTTTTTGAAGAAGCGCATATTAAATCCGTCCGGTCCCGGAGCTTTATTATTTGCGCATTCATTGATGGCTCCCCATATTTCTTCTTCCGAAAAAACTACTTCCAATTTTTTACTCTCGTCTTCTGACAACCGAAAAGTAGTCTCAGCTAGATGAAAGTCACCTGCTTGCTGTACTGTTCGCGTACACAGCCCCTCAAGCCCAATATGCCCATTACATGCACTTCTGTCCAAAATCCCTCCAGCGACAGCAGGCCCTTCAGGCCCATTAGGCCCACACAAAACTGATGAAGTCGCAAGTCTTGGCCTGCCCACAGAGTTCTTGGAGAAAAGGTCACGAAAATGAGAGAAGATGATTTCTTTAACTTCACCCGGATCCTCTTTCCACACTCCATCAACCAAAATACCGCAAAAATTAGATTTGTTGTACCTTCTACGAATTGAAGCATGAAAAAATTTGGAGTTTTCGTCCCCATCAATTACCCATTTAACAAGCGCCTTTTGTTTTAACATTCCGGTTTTGATATTTTCTTTTTCAATCCAACGCCGTCTACAATCTAAACATGACGCTCGCTCCAAGTCACTAAGAGATTGATGTTCTGCCTTTAACTCCCAATCCATTGCCTCTTTCTTAAGATCATTTATCTCCAAATCAAGCCCACCGAATTTGGATTTGCTCCATGATTTTAATGCCACTTTCACATTCTTAAGCCTATCTCTAAACACGCAATCCTTCCTATTCCCCCGACTAGTTTGATTCCAAGCTTCACAAATTATTTCATCCACATCAAGACAATTAAACCACTCATCGAATATCTTAAAAGGTTTCGGGCCATAGTCAAGCATTCTATCCCTTAGAATCAAAGGACAATGGTCCGATAAATTTTGATCTAGCGCAATAACCGAGAGGTCCTCCCAAAGACTAATAAAACCATCCGTTACCAAGAATCTATCAAGTTTGCTAAACTTAACGCCATCATCGCTAACTCTAGTGTACTTCCTTCCGCTAATAGGTATTTCTATCAAATTATATCTATTAATGAACTCATTGAATTTCTCGGCCCGACCTTGATGAAATTGGGAGTTTAAGCGATCCGAGCTAATTCTAACCTCATTGAAATCCCCGCAAAATAACCAATTGAGTGAATCATTATTATCTAGAATTCTTCCAAGTAAAATTCGCAACCCATAGACGTTAACAATTGTAGATTCCTCACCGGACTTCTTCCATTTTCCTCTAATAGCCAAGAAAAATTCGCAACCCAAGAAACAATTCACTTCAAATGCACTTTTATCCCAAATCACTAATAACCCACCCGATTTACCCTCCGCCTCCTTTTGACAAAACCCACAATTCGAATCCCCCCACAACATTTGCACCCATTGACTCGACACGTTCTTACACTTGGTTTCTTGTAAAACCGCAATACAAGGCCTTTCCTTGATGCAAAGACTACGAACCCACCCAAATTTCCCTTTCACCTTCAACCCTCGAACATTCAATGATAAAACCTTCATTTAAAAATAAAGACAAACGACAAAAGCAAACATGACTTACTGAGATATTGAGGTGGACCACCTCAATCCAATTTTTTCGCCATACTTTCTTACTTCCCCACTATCTAGCGACCTACAATTGTTCTCATCCCGATTAGAGTTCTTAATTCCCTGATCTGCTCCCTTAATTCTTCTTTTCCTTTTATTTCCACATGTTCTGCAATTGGCCGAAATACCACGTTTTGAATCAGCTTTCGATCTGTTGTGCCACCTCATTATCCTAGTAGATGCCCTGCAATTTGTCATCGCCATCAAGTAACATTCGCTACAGAAAGATATGTCAGACGAAGCCCTGCGTGTCGATTTTGATTTTGAGGCCATTATCTTCTCTCGATTGTCTTTTGTTGTGTTATCAGCCGTACATCTATTTTCGGCATTCAGCCCTTTCTCTATTGTGAAATCTGGATTAGTGGATCCATCAGGCTCAGTTCTAATACCTTCATCATTGGGCTTATTAAAATTTTGCCCCATTGGGCCTTCATCCGATCCAATACTAGATGAGTCACAATTTGGAGTTAATTTATCCACTTTACTTGTGTGACCGTTTTGCAAATTACTTTTTCCTGGCGATTGATATTTTACCTCGCATGCGTTGCCACTTTTGTTGGAAAAAGGGTTACACAAATCATTACAGTTGGCGTTGGAATACACATAATTCTCTAAAGTATCTTTGACCACCTCGTCATTAATTATTTTTTCATTGTTCCCCATATTCCCAGACTCTTCATCTCTTACATGATCTGATTGAAATTTAGCCGGAATATTCGAACCGTCTGGGAGGTCATCATCGGACATATTATGTTCCACACCCTTATCGTCACTTTCGGATACATGACTATCATCTTCATCTTCCTTTTCTTCACTATCACACTCATCAGACTCAGATTTATCTGATTCGAATGAATCCTCAGAAACGTTCCTATTATCATGAGTGTTGCATTTACAGGAGTCAATCACATCGATTTTGATTTCTTCATTAACATTGATAAAATAACACTTGGACCGATATTTTAATTTTAAAGACTCTTTCACCACCTCCGGATTATTGAGTTTCACGCACACCCTTGCGTTTAATAAGGATTGATTGCCTTCAAACTTACAATTCTCTAACAGGTATACCACTCCGAACCACTCAGCGATTGACGAGAAAGTTTTTTCAGACCAGCAAGGCGGTGGAACGATAGCCATGCCATTCTTCCTTCTGGCCACATCGACAGATTCCACAAACAAGATTTATGTACCCACTTGTTAAGTGGATGACCCTCATCAAGAACCCCTTTAGCTACTTCAAACGATGAGAACACCAACATAATATCCAACCCACCTAGGCGTTTAGCTTCTACATTATTGAACCCTTCTGCAATTAGAATCATCTCAATGTTACCAAGAATTTCATGATTTTTTGCTTCACATACGATAGCCTTCTTGAGCAAGTCATTGTTGCATAGAGAAGAATCATCCTCGACCTGAACCACTTTCTCCTTCTTCCCCATCTTTTCACAGTCGTCCTCACAGCCTCTTCTTCTATCGTTTAGAATATCTCTTAGATCTTTGTGTTTCTGACCTAGGACATCCGAGAAGGAACGTCCATCGCTAAATCTGTTTGCATCGAAATCACCCTTGCCCTTTTGACCATTAGCCTGACCGGAACGATTCAATGGTAGAAAATCTTCATTCTTCTTTGGAGCTCTATCTGTTGCATTAAAGATTCTGATTTCTGACCCATCAAATTTGATTGTCTCCAATGATTTTAGGAGCTTGTAGGAATCGGATACCTCTGCGAATCTCACAAAGGCGAACTTCATACCGTTATGGAGTCGCTTCTTCGGGACGAACACATCCCTAACGAACCCAAACTGTTTGAAAAGTTTCCAAAAATCCACAACCTTCGAATCCTCAGGAAAGTTAAAAAACATGTACGATGTCAACCGATTTCGATTCAACCACCCGTTCTTGTTGCCGTGATAGTTGCTGTTGTATCTTCCACGAACTCCACCCATGCCTGCCTTAGCCGTGCAATTCACTCTCTCTCTCTCTCTCTCTCTAGTTTTTTTCTCTCACACACTCTCTCTCCCATTATTTTTTAAAGTGACCTTTTTTTCTTCTTGCAAATTCGATTATCTGATACACTTGTGATTTTCTCTCGTTGAGTAGACTTCATAAAAGTTCTATCAAAATTCTCAGAAATTTACTTTTTTGACAATTATCAGATATTGCGTTTCGTTATCCTTAAATGTTAATTTTGTGGTTAATGAGATACTGTAAGGTTTTGTGTGGAAGGCAATTGAAGATGATTTTCTGTTTATTATATATTTTAAATCAAAGTTGTATACTAAATGTGTTTTGAACCGTGAAATATTTTGCTGGTCCAGTTATATTATCGAATAACTAGAGCTGATATGTTATTTTTTATGTATAATATGTTCCTACAACTTATTAACCTGTTGAACCGTTTTTTGCATTTGATTTTAGGCTTACATTGAAAAGGATGATAATAGGAAGCTTAAACAGAAGCAGCGCGAGAGAATGCAACCGAAAATGGGAAAGATGGATATTGATTATCAGGTTTTGTTACTTAAACTTTGTCGAGATCAATAAATATTAACTATTTTATATCGTGGGTTTTTACTGTTGTCATAATTTTTTGTGCAGGTACTTCATGACGCGTTTTTCAAATACCAGACTAAGCCAAAATTGACATCACATGGTGACTTGTATTATGAAGGGAAAGAATTTGAGGTAATATGCAGCCAACTTATGTTTTATTCTAATAATATATCTGAGTGGTCTATTTTTATATTTTTTTTATATTTTTTTATATATTTTTTATTTGGATCATCACATATTTACATTGTAAATTATACAGGTAAAGATTAGGGAGATGAAGCCAGGAACATTGTGTTGGAAATTTAATGTAATTGAAGGATTTAATCTACACTTGTAAATGGGTTAGGAGGTACGGAGTGTACACCCATTAAGTGATAGATTACCCGGACCCGAAAGTGGTTTTCCATTATCACAAATTTGAGTGATTACGGAAGTATTATTCCTGCACTAGGTGAAACATCTCCATCGTGGAAATAAAACAAACAACTTTATGAAAAAGGATTTAATCGATTTCCTTGATTTGGTTGTTGGAAATAAAACAAACAACTTTATGAAAAGGATTTGTTTTAGATTTGAAAAGGAAATTGAATTTTATGAAAAGGATTTAATCGATTTCCTTGATTTGTTGTTGGAAATAAAACAAACAACTTTATGAAAAAGATTTGTTTTAGATTTGAAAAGGAAATTGAATTTTATGAAAAGGATTTAATCGATTTCCTTGATTTGGTTGTTGGAAATAAAACAAAACTTTATGAAAAGGATTTGTTTTAGATTTGAAAAGGAAATTAGTTAGTGAAACATCTCCATCGTGGAATAATACTTGTTTTTGGGTGCCTCTAAATAAGGACTATCATTCATGAGAAAAAATAGATACAAAAACACCTTAATACTCTTATGCAAAAGAGTTCTTGTTTACTGCCAATAACAAGAACTAATCTCTGTCTTATCCCAAAGTGATATTCGTGTAACCCAGGCAATAAGGGTCGAATAATTACTTTCGGAAAGTGATACCACGATTCAGTGATTTATCCGGCTATCGATTATTTTACCCTACACGAAATTTCAATAAAACCTCCAACAATCGAAAGTAATTATTCGTTATAATCGATGGCGGCTACGATGAAACACATGACGGCGAATTTCTCTAAACTTGATAAGTTTGAGGGAATTGATTTTAGGAGATGGCAAAAGAAGATGCACTTCTTTCTGAGCAGCATGAGTGTGGTGTACGTACTCAGCACACCAATTCCTTAAGATCATGGTGATGATGCCACTGTTGAACAAATTCGGAAAAGGTTCAAGTGGGAGAACGATGACTACATCGCTAGAGGTTTAATCCTCAATGGTATGGCTGATTCCCTTTTTGATATTTACCTAAATGTTGAATCTGCTAAAGAACTATGGGACTGTTTAGAAACCAAGTATATGTCTGAGGATGTTTCTAGTAAAAAGTTCCTTGTGAGTAATTTTAATAATTACAAGATGGTCGATTCTAGACCGGTCTTGGAACAATACAATGAGCTCATTCGTATACTTGGTCAATTCACTCAACATAAGATGAACATGGATGAGTCTATTCAAGTCTCAAGCATAATTGATAAACTACCTCCATCTTGGAAAAAATTTAAACATTCTTTGAAACATAAGAAGGAGGAGTTAACTCTTGTTGAGTTGGGTAGTCATCTGCGTATTGAGGAATCCCTCAGGTTGCAGGATAATGACAAGCCAAAGAGCAATGAAGTTGCTGGTACGTCTGTTGTCAATATGGTGGAACATAAAAAGTTCACTAGTAATAATGACAAAAAGGGAAAACGTAAACATCAAGGTAATAACAAAGTTGATCCTAATAAGAAGTCTAAATTAACTTGTTGGAAGTGTGGTAAATCTGGACACTTGAAGAGGGATTGCAAGGTTATTTTTGGCACTAACAATGCTAAGGGATCTAGCACAAATGGTTCGGGCAATGGTTCGAACAACCAAGCCCCGAAAGGTCAGAATATATTTAATAATTCAATTGAGAATTATTATGTTTCGTATATATCTGAGATTTGTTTTGTGCAGGATGATGATGTTGCGTGGTGGGTTGACTCTGGAGCTACTATTCATGTATGTAAGGATAGATGTTGGTTCAAGACTTACGAGTCGGTGACTGATGGATCAATTCTTCATATGGGAAATGAGTCAACAGCCTCTATTCATGGACGTGGTCGTGTGGATTTAAGTTTTAGTTCTGGAAAGATTGTTTCTTTGTTTAATGTTTTGCATGTACCACAAATTAAGAAAAATTTGGTTTCAAGTAGTATGTTGAATAATTGTGGTTACAAGCAAGTTATTGAATCTGACAAGTTTGTTTTATCTAAAAATGGTTTATTTGTTGGATTTGGTTATTTGAGTAATGGAATGTTTAGACTAAACATTGAACATGTAAGTGTTGATATTGCTTGTATGTCTACTACTAGCATAAATAATTCTATTCTTTGGCATGCTAGACTAGGACATGTACACTTTAAAAGAATGCAAGATATGTCTAAAGATGGATTAATACCGGCCTTTGATATGAACAATGAAAAGTGTAAAACGTGTATGTTGACAAAGATCACTAAGAAACCTTTTCAAAATATACATCGTGATACTGAGATTTTGGAATTAATACATAGTGATTTATGTGATTTGCATGTAACTCCTACTTTAGGGAACAAGAAATATTTTGTGACTTTTATTGATGATGCTTCTAGGTTTTGCTATGTTTATTTGTTACATACTAAGAATGAAGCATTAGATAAATTTAAAATATTTAAAACTGAAGTAGAATTACAACAAAAGGCATTGATTAAAAGACTTAGAACGGATAGGGGAGGTGAATACATTGACCAATTGTATTTCCAATTCGTTGGTATTATCCATGAGACCACAGCTCCTTATACTCCACAACAAAATGGTATATCTGAGAGGAAGAATAGGGTCCTCAAAGAGATGGTTAATTCCATGTTATCCTATTCGAGTTTAAGTAAGGGATTTTGGGGAGAAGCTATATTAACAGCTTGTTATTTGCTTAATAGAGTTCCTAACAAAAGGAACAAGATTACACCTTATGAACTTTGGAATAAAAGAAAACCTAACTTGAACTATCTTCGGGTATGGGGTTGTAGGGCTGTTGTAAGACTGCCTGATCCCAATAAGAAAAGTTTGGGTGAAAGAGGTATAGATTGCATATTTATTAGATATGTTGAACATTCCAAGGCGTATAGCTTCTATGTTATAGAGCCTAATGAGTTTGTCTCAATTAATTCTGTGATTGAATCAAGGGATGCAATCTTTGATGAAAATTGATTTTCATCTATACCTAGACCAAAGGATATGATTCCAAGTAACAATGGAATCAATAAGGATTGTAATGATGAAGTCTCTGAAAAGGCTGTTGATCAGTCACTTGAGATTCGAAAAAGCAAAAGAAAAGGGAAACCTAAATCATTTGGACCTGATTTTCAGTTATACTTAATTGAAGGTTCTAGGGATGATGTTTCTACCCAATATTCGTATTGTTTCAATGTTGATGATGATCCTAAAACATATGATGAAGCAATGAGGTCTCAGGATGTTGCATTCTGGAAAGAGGCAATTAATGATGAGATGGATTCTATCATGGGCAATAACACTTGGGTGTTAGCTGATCTACCTCCTGGTTGTAAACCTTTGGGTTGCAAATGGATCTTCAAAAAGAAGATGAAGGTAGATGGAACTATTGATGTCACGACCCGGAAAATTCTGACTAATTTTGAACCAAACTCTCGATACGATTTAATATTCTTGACACGATAAGAGAAG
Source organism: Rutidosis leptorrhynchoides (assembly GCF_046630445.1). Classification (NCBI taxonomy): domain Eukaryota; kingdom Viridiplantae; phylum Streptophyta; class Magnoliopsida; order Asterales; family Asteraceae; genus Rutidosis; species Rutidosis leptorrhynchoides. The sequence continues at coordinate 106,672,291 of NC_092343.1, forward strand.
TCTGTTAGATTGAGTCTCAAAAAGTTTGAACTGTTTCCTATATTCATTTAACCTTCGACCATTCCCGACGATTCACGAACAACTATTTGTAAATAGATACATATATATATATATATATATATATATATATATATATATATATATATATATATATATATATATATATATATATATATAAATATGTATATAAATATTATTTGTAAATATATAAAATTATATTAAATCTATTTGATTAAAATTGTATAACATATAGTTATGTGGTAACCTTGTTATTTAAAAAATTAATTATATATATATATAGAGAGAAAATAGAAATATGAATGATTTTGAGCTTAAATAGTAAACGTCTGTAACACTCGGTTGACATCTCGTTAGTGTTCATATAGATATAATACGTATGTATGAGAATTTAAAAATAAAATTTGAACTGTAAATCTATTACAAATATTTTAGATTTGTTAAAAAAAATATTTTTACCTTTTTAAGTTAAATATTAGTACTCCGTACGTATAAATCGGGACAGAAAATAAATAATTTTTGAACCTTTTTGATCAGGTTTCAAACAGGTAATGAGTGAAATAACTAAATATGTTTAACCTAAAAATTTAGAATTTTTAGGAACACTTTTTATTCCGTAACTGTTTAGCAATGGACACGATATAGTCATTCGGGAAAAAAAAAATGTCGGCACAAAAAAATCAAAATCTTAATTATATGTTCACACGTTTTTAATTATATTATAATATAATTATTATTATATTATTATTATTTACTGTATTTGTAAGATTATATATGTTAAGAATCTATTTATCTATCAAACTGTGTTTGTTATATTCCATCCACCTAAACTTTGATATATATAAACACACAATACTACCATTTAATTGCATCTAGAGTTCTACAAACTTACTCTTACATATGAAAACTGTAACCGTTGATCACCTTCGTCTTCTCCACCTCTATCCGCCATCATCCAGTCGCCAACAATCTCCACCATTATGAAGCACCACCCCACATACTTCTTTAGTTCTATTTCTTTTCGCCACCTTTAACCACAAATGAGCAACCACCTACAATTGTTTTCTTGATTCTTTCGAACACCACAACCACCTTGATCACAACCTTCACCCTTAAACCACCAAACCCACTTTCTGTTTTTGATGATTACCTTCGTTATAAACACACTGTTGCTGCATATGTTTTATTGTTGTTGTAAACCGTCGCAAACCACCGTCTCTCTCTCTCATCTCCCACTATCCCTCTCTTTTCTTCTGTTTTCGATCAACAACCACAAACCCACGACTGCTGCTGCATATTTTGTATCCTCTAAACTATGAACAAATAAATTAAACCGTAGAATTGCTACAGCAACGAGGGTACAAATAGAGGTTGAAGACGATGAATAGTACTTGTATATGATCGTGATGATGATGGTAACATGATACAGAAATGATACTATGATAATAAGCTATGATGGTGATATCGTGATGATTATCATAATCGATGATGGTTATGATATATGGTGATGACGCTGATAAACACATGATGATGATGATCTTATGATGATATAGTAGGATGAGCATGATAACGATCAATATTGATTGATGAAACGATTATGATTTGTTCGAAGAAGAGATTGAAACCGAAATTTTTTTTATTTATCTTTCTTTGTCGACTTCTTTTATTAACTGGATGCCAAAACGAATTTTGCACATTGGGCTGTTAGATAATCGATGTTGGGCCGAGAACTTGTCATTTTCAGTTGGGCCGGATCTTGAACAATTGGGTCGTGAACTTTGAATTAGATATTGGGTCGGAATATTTAGATGACGGGTTAAATATTGTTGGACAAGGAGATATAACAGGAAAAACTAATATGGAAGAATGGTTAAGGGTTGTGTTGGTAAACAGGAGATCTGTAGTGACCCGAACTTTTCCATGTTTATATATATTAATTGAGATTGATATTTACATGATTAAATGTTTCCAACATGTTAAGCAATCAAATTTGTTAAGACTTGATTAATTGAAATATGTTTCATATAGACAATTTACCACCCAAGTTAACCGGTGATTCACGAACATTAAAACTTGTAAAAACTATATGATGACATATATATGGATATATATATAGTTAACATGATACTATGATAAGTAAACATATCATTAAGTATATTAACAATGAACTACATATGTAAAAACAATACTACTAAATTAATGATTTTTAAACGAGACATATATGTAACGATTATCGTTGTGAAGACATTTAATGTATATATATCATATTAAGAGATATTCATACATGATAATATCATGATAATATAATAATTTAAAATCTCATTTGATATTATAAACATTGGGTTAACAACATTTAACAAGATCGTTAACCTAAAGGTTTCAAAACAACACTTACATGTAACGACTAACGATGACTTAACGACTCAGTTAAAATGTATATACATGTAGTGTTTTAATATGTATTTATACACTTTTGAAAGACTTCAATAAACTTATCAAAATACTTCTACTTAACAAAAATGCTTACAATTACATCCTCGTTCAGTTTCATCAACAATTCTACTCGTATGCACCCGTATTCGTACTCGTACAATACACAGCTTTTAGATGTATGTACTATTGGTATATACACTCCAATGATCAGCTCTTAGCAGCCCATGTGAGTCACCTAACACATTTGGGAACCATAATTTGGCAACTAGCATGAAATATCTCATAAAATTACAAAAATATGAGTAATCATTCATGACTTATTTACATGAAAACAAAATTACATATCCTTTATATCTAATCCATACACCAATGACCAAAAACACCTACAAACACTTTAATTCTTCAATTTTCTTCATCTAATTGATCTCTCTCAAGTTCTATCTTCAAGTTCTAAGTGTTCTTCATATATTCTACAAGTTCTAGTTACATAAAATCAAGAATACTTTCAAGTTTGCTAGCTCACTTCCAATCTTGTAAGGTGATCATCCAACCTCAAGAAATCTTTGTTTCTTATAGTAGGTTATCATTCTAATATAAGGTAATAATCATATTCAAACTTTGGTTCAATTTCTATAACTATAACAATCTTATTTCAAGTGATGATCTTACTTGAACTTGTTTTCGTGTCATGATTCTGCTTCAAGAACTTCGAGCCATCCAAGGATCCGTTGAAGCTAGATCCATTTTTCTCTTTTCCAGTAGATTTATCCAAGGAACTTAAGGTAGTAATGATGTTCATAACATCATTCAATTCATACATATAAAGCTATCTTATTCGAAGGTTTAAACTTGTAATCACTAGAACATAGTTTAGTTAATTCTAAACTTGTTCGCAAATAAAAGTTAATCCTTCTAACTTGACTTTTAAAATCAACTAAACACATGTTCTATATCTATATGATATGCTAACTTAATGATTTAAAACCTGGAAACACGAAAAACACCGTAAAACCGGATTTACGCCGTCGTAGTAACACCGCGGGCTGTTTTGGGTTAGTTAATTAAAAACTATAATAAACTTTGATTTAAAAGTTGTTATTCTTAGAAAATTATTTTTATTATGAACATGAAACTATATCCAAAAATTATGGTTAAACTCAAAGTGGAAGTATGTTTTCTAAAATGGTCATCTAGACGTCGTTCTTTCGACTGAAATGACTACCTTTACAAAAATGACTTGTAACTTATTTTTCCGACTATAAACCTATACTTTTTCTGTTTAGATTCATAAAATAGAGTTCAATATGAAACCATAGCAATTTGATTCACTCAAAACGGATTTAAAATGAAGAAGTTATGGGTAAAACAAGATTGGATAATTTTTCTCATTTTAGCTACGTGAAAATTGGTAACAAATCTATTCCAACCATAACTTAATCAACTTGTATTGTATATTATGTAATCTTGAGATACCATAGACACGTATACAATGTTTCGACCTATCATGTCGACACATCTATATATATTTCGGAACAACCATAGACACTCTATATGTGAATGTTGGAGTTAGCTATACAGGGTTGAGGTTGATTCCAAAATATATATAGTTTGAGTTGTGATCAATACTGAGATACGTATACACTGGGTCGTGGATTGATTTAAGATAATATTTATCGATTTATTTCTGTACATCTAACTGTGGACAACTAGTTGTAGGTTACTAACGAGGACAGCTGACTTAATAAACTTAAAACATCAAAATATATTAAAAGTGTTGTAAATATATTTTGAACATACTTTGATATATATGTATATATTGTTATAGGTTCGTGAATCAACCAGTGGCCAAGTCTTACTTCCCGACGAAGTAAAAATTTGTGAAAGTGAGTTATAGTCCCACTTTTAAAATCTAATATTTTTGGGATGAGAATACATGCAGGTTTTATAAATGATTTACAAAATAGACACAAGTACGTGAAACTACATTCTATGGTTGAATTATCGAAATCAAATATGCCCCTTTTTATTAAGTCTGGTAATCTAAGAATTAGGGAACAGACACCCTAATTGACGCGAATCCTAAAGATAGATCTATTGGGCCTAACAAACCCCATCCAAAGTACCGGATGCTTTAGTACTTCGAAATTTATATCATATCCGAAGGGTGTCCCGGAATGATGGGGATATTCTTATATATGCATCTTGTTAATGTCGGTTACCAGGTGTTCACCATATGAATGATTTTTATCTCTATGTATGGGATGTGTATTGAAATATGAAATCTTGTGGTCTATTATTATGATTTGATATATATAGGTTAAACCTATAACTCACCAACATTTTTGTTGACATTTTAAGCATGTTTATTCTCAGGTGATTATTGAGAGCTTCCGCTGTCGCATACTTAGATAAGGACGAGATTTGGGGTCCATGCTTGTATGATATTGTGTAAAAACTGCATTCAAGAAACTTATTTTGTTGTAACATATTTGTATTGTAAACCATTATGTAATGGTCGTGTGTAAACAGGATGTTTTAGATTATCATTATTTGATAATCTACGTAAAGCTTTTTAAACCTTTATTGATGAAATAAAGGTTATGGTTTGTTTTAAAATGAATGCAGTCTTTGAAAAACATCTCATATAGAGGTCAAAACCTCGCAACGAAATCAATTAATATGGAACGTTTTTAATCAATAAGAACGGGACATTTCAGTTGGTATCCGAGCGTTGGTCTTAGAGAACCAGAAAATTTGCATTAGTGTGTCTTATCGAGTTTGTTAGGATGCATTAGTGAGTCTGGACTTCGACCGTGTTTTCTTTAAAAATGATTGCTTAACATTTTTGTTGGAAACTATATATTATTAACATGTATATATTATGTGATATATTAATCTCTTAACATGTTTGATATTGTGTGATAGATGTATACCTCTAGCACAAATCCCATTGACTCACCTAATAATAATGAAGAGTCGAATATATATTGGACTGATTCACAAGTTCCCGAAGAAGAACCGGAAGAAGAATCAGAACCGGAAGAAGAATCAGAACCGGAAGAGGAGGAACCGGAGGAGGAAATAGAACCGGTGGGGGAAATAATAAAACGGTTAAGTAAAAGAAAATCCTCAACCAACCGACCAAGGTTAATTATGGTCAATGGTGTTTCCGCCAAGGAAGCAAAATATTGGGAGGATTACCAATTCTCCGATGAATCGGATTCCGACGAGAATTCCGATGATGTTATAGAAATTACCCCAACTGAATTTAAAAAGGCAAAAGAAAATAATAAGGGAAAGGGCATAAAAATAGAGAAATCTAATTCCAACCCCGATGAACTTTATATGTATCGTCAACCCCCGAAGTCCTTAAGTTGTAACAATGACCCGGGAACCTCTAAACCACCAGGTTTTTCTAAACCAATGTGGAAAACGACGGCTCGTATTAGGGGAACATCATATATCCCTAGAAACTTGGCAAAACGAACCAAAACTGAAGAAGAAGAAACAAGCGAGTCGGAATAAGATAGTTGTATTCGTGTGGTGTAATATATGTAATATAGTGTGCTTATGCTTTATGATATATGTAAAAATTGCTTGTATTAATAAGTATTTTTTTTTATAAATCTAACTCTTGTCTATTTTACAGTATAAAAACACAAAATGGATAGATAACCCAATATTTTAAGAGACCTACCCGGAGACATGATTGATGAAATCTTGTCTAGAGTCGGTCAGAATTCTTCGGCACAACTACTTAAGGCGAGATCAGTTTGTAAGACATTCGAAGAACGTTCCAAGAATGCCTTGGTTTATAAAAGGCTTTCGTTCGAAAGATGGGGGATATCACATTGGGAAATCCATAAGTTACGATGTGTTTACTTTGACGCATATATTGCGGGGAACCAAATGCTATTTTACGCAATGGGTTAAGAAATTATTTTGACTCAATATATCCGAATATTGAACTTCGTGATTTAGAAAAAGCGGCTAACATGCAACATAAAGAAGCATGCTATGCTTACGGGTTAGTAATGTTCGCTTCTCACCAAAGTGAGAAAAAGAACATCGGGCTACAACTATTAAACAAAACATTCCCACAAGTGACGGAGTCGGTAATTGGGGTAAGAAATGAGGTTTTTAGATTGTTACGGGACTGTTGGACATTACGTAACCCTCGTCCCTTTGACGACGTTACAACACGCTGTCTTATCAACGGCCTAACGGTTATGTTCCACAAGACCAAGGATGGGAAGTAATCCTAGTAAAACCAGAATGCATGACTTGTTTCTGGACGTATGAATTACGTGTCTTTATTGCCTTTGCTGAACGACTTGTGTACTAGCTAGAATTATCTTCACAACCATCTTGTATCAAATTTATTGTGTGCTATATTTCATGCTATATGTAAAATAAGCGGTATTGTAAGTTTGTAAAATATTGTGTAAAAGTTTGAACGCGAAATATTATTATAATCAGTTTTTCATATAGAATTGTAGTAGTTGAATTGTATATTAGCTACTAAGTATGAACTTAACGGGTAGGTACTACCCGAATTTAAACTTATAAAAAGCTAATATGAAGAAAAAGCTTTTATAAATGAGTTCATATTATGCTACGAAATACTATTAACTACTCTTAATATTCTGTATGATTAACTTGTTCCATTTGACTATTTTGAAGGAAATGGCACCGACTACTCGACACACCGTGAATATGAATGAAGAGGAATTCTGTACTTTTCTAGCTCCAAACATAGCCGCAGTACAGGCTGCACTACATACCAACAATAACCTTGGATCTAGCAGTACAGTAAATCGTGTAGGATGCACCTACAAAGAATTCACTGCCTGCAAACCTTTGGAATTTAATGGAACCGAAGGACCGATTGGATTGAAACGGTGGACCGATAAGGTCGAATCGGTGTTTGCCATAAGTAAGTGTACTGAAGAGGACAAAGTGAAGTACGCTACGCATACCTTCACAGGTTCTGCGTTAACATGGTGGAATACCTATCTAGAGCAAGTGGGATAAGACGATGCGTACGCACTACCGTGGTCAGCATTCAAGCACTTGATGAACGAGAAATACCGTCCCGGAACCGAGGTCAATAAGCTCAAGACAGAACATAGAGGGTTACGAACCCAAGGATTTAATATTACCACGTACGAAAGATGATTCACAGAATTGTGCCTATTGTGTCCGGGAGCATTCGAAGATGAGGAAGAGAAGATCGACGCGTTTGTGAAAGGATTACCGGAAAGAATCCAAGAAGATATAAGTTCACACGAGCCCGCCTCCATACAACAGGCATGTAGAATGGCTCACAAACTAGTGAACCAGATTGAAGAAAGAATTAAAGAACAGACTGCTGAAGAGGCCAATGTGAAGCAAGTCAAAAGAAAGTGGGAGGAAAATGGTGATAAGAATCACCAATACAACAACAACAGCAATTACAACAATAATCGCAACAATTATCCCAACAATCGCAACATCACTCGCAACTACAACAAACGGCCCAACAACAACAATAACAACAACAACAACAGCAACTACAACAATCATCCCAACAACAATAATAACCGCAACAACAACAACAATCAGAAGCAGCTATGCCAAAGGTGTGAAAAGTATCACTCGGGGTTCTGCACCAAATTTTGCAACAAGTGTAAAAGAAATGGTCATAGCGCGGCAAAGTGTGAGGTCTATGGACCAGAGGTTAATAGAACGAAAGGAACAAATGGTGTCGGAACGAGTAATGGCGGAGCAAGTAGTGTCGGAGAAAGTTATGCCAATGTAGTTTGTTATAAATGTGGAAAACCGGGCCACATTATTAGAAATTGCCCGAACCAGGAGAACACGAATGGACAAGGCCGCGGAAGAGTTTTCAATATTAATGCAGCAGAGGCACAGGAAGACCCGGAGCTTGTTACGGGTACGTTTCTTATTGATAATAAATCTGCTTACGTTTTATTTGAATCGGGTGCGGATAGAAGCTATATGAGTAGAGATTTTTGTGCTAAATTAAGTTGTCCATTGACGCCTTTGGATAGTAAATTTTTACTCGAATTAGCAAATGGTAAATTAATTTCAGCAGATAATATATGTCGGAATCGAGAAATTAAACTGGTTAGCGAAACATTTAAGATTGATTTGATACCAATAGAGTTAGGGAGTTTTGATGTGATAATTGGTATGGACTGGTTGAAAGAAGTGAAAGCAGAGATCGTTTGTTACAAAAATGCAATTCGCATTATACGAGAAAAAGGAAAACCCTTAATGGTGTACGGAGAAAAGGGCAACACGAAGCTACATCTTATTAGTAATTTGAAGGCACAAAAACTAATAAGAAAAGGTTGCTATGCTGTTCTAGCACACGTCGAGAAAGTACAAACTGAAGAAAAGAGCATCAATGATGTTCCCATTGCAAAAGAATTTCCCGATGTATTTCCGAAAGAATTACCGGGATTACCCCCACATCGATCCGTTGAATTTCAAATAGATCTTGTACCAGGAGCTGCACCAATAGCTCATGTTCCTTACAGACTCACACCCAGCGAGATGAAAGAACTGCAAAGCCAATTACAAGAACTTTTAGAGCGTGGTTTCATTTGACCAAGCACATCACCGTGGGGAGCTCCTGTTTTGTTTGTCAAGAAGAAAGATGGTACATTCAGGTTGTGTATCGACTACCGAGAGTTGAACAAACTTACCATCAAGAACCGCTACCCACTACCGAGAATCGACGACTTATTTGATCAACTACAAGGCTCGTCTGTTTATTCAAAGATTGACTTACGTTCCGGGTATCATCAAATGCGGGTGAAAGAAGATGATATTCCAAAGACTGCTTTCAGAACACGTTACGGTCATTACGAGTTTATGGTCATGCCGTTTGGTTTAACTAATGCACCAGCTGTGTTCATGGACCTTATGAACCGAGTGTGTGGACCATACCTTGACAAGTTTGTCATTGTTTTCATTGATGACATACTTATTTACTCAAAGAATGACCAAGAATACGGTGAACATTTGAGAAAGGTGTTAGAAGTATTGAGGAAGGAAGAATTGTACGCTAAGTTTTCAAAGTGTGCATTTTGGTTGGAAGAAGTTCAATTCCTCGGTCACATAGTGAACAAAGAAGGTATTAAGGTGGATCCGGCAAAGATAGAAACTGTTGAAAAGTGGGAAACCCCGAAAACTCCGAAACACATACGCCAGTTTTTAGGACTAGCTGGTTACTACAGAAGGTTCATCCAAGACTTTTCCAGAATAGCAAAACCCTTGACTGCATTAACGCATAAAGGGAAGAAATTTGAATGGAATGATGAACAAGAGAAAGCGTTTCAGTTATTGAAGAAAAAGCTAACTACGGCACCTATATTGTCATTGCCTGAAGGGAATGATGATTTTGTGATTTATTGTGACGCATCAAAGCAAGGTCTCGGTTGTGTATTAATGCAACGAACGAAGGTGATTGCTTATGCGTCTAGACAATTGAAGATTCACGAACAAAATTATACGACGCATGATTTGGAATTAGGCGCGGTTGTTTTTGCATTAAAGACTTGGAGGCACTACTTATATGGGGTCAAAAGTATTATATATACCGACCACAAAAGTCTTCAACACATATTTAATCAGAAACAACTGAATATGAGGCAGCGTAGGTGGATTGAATTATTGAATGATTACGACTTTGAGATTCGTTACCACCCGGGGAAGGCAAATGTGGTAGCCGATGCCTTGAGCAGGAAGGACATAGAACCCATTCGAGTAAAATCTATGAATATAATGATGCATAATAACCTTACTACTCAAATAAAGGAGGCGCAACAAGGAGTTTTAAAAGAGGGAAATTTAAAGGATGAAATACCTAAAGGATCGGAGCAGCATCTTAATATTCGGGAAGACGGAACCCGGTATAGGGCTGAAAGGATTTGGGTACCAAAATTTGGAGATATGAGAGAAATGGTACTTAGAGAAGCTCATAAAACCAGATACTCAATACATCCTGGAACAGGGAAGATGTACAAGGATCTCAAGAAACATTTTTGGTGGCCGGGTATGAAAGCCGATGTTGCTAAATACGTAGGAGAATGTTGGACGTGTTCTAAGGTCAAAGCTGAGCATCAGAAACCATCAGGTCTACTTCAATAACCCGAAATCCCGGAATGGAAATGGGAAAACATTACCATGGATTTCATCACTAAATTGCCAAGGACTGCAAGTGGTTTTGATACTATTTGGGTAATAGTTGATCGTCTCACCAAATCAGCACACTTCCTGCCAATAAGAGAAGATGACAAGATGGAGAAGTTAGCACGACTGTATTTGAAGGAAGTCGTCTCCAGACATGGAATACCAATCTCTATTATCTCTGATAGGGATGGCAGATTTATTTCAAGATTCTGGCAGACATTACAGCAAGCATTAGGAACTCGTCTAGACATGAGTACTGCCTATCATCCACAAACTGATGGGCAGAGCGAAAGGACGATACAAACGCTTGAAGACATGCTACGAGCATGTGTTATTGATTTCAGAAACAGTTGGGATCGACATCTACCGTTAGCAGAATTTTCCTACAACAGCAGCTACCATTCAAGCATTGAGATGGCGCCGTTTGAAGCACTTTATGGTAGAAAGTGCAGGTCTCCGATTTGTTGGAGTGAAGTGGGGGATAGACAGATTACGGGTCCGGAGATTATACAAGAAACTACCGAGAAGATCATCCAAATTCAACAACGGTTGAAAACCGCCCAAAGTCGACAAAAGAGCTACGCTGACATTAAAAGAAAAGATATAGAATTTGAAATTGGAGAGATGGTAATGCTTAAAGTTGCACCTTGGAAAGGCGTTGTTCGATTTGGTAAACGAGGGAAATTAAATCCAAGGTATATTGGACCATTCAAGATTATTGATCGTGTCGGACCAGTAGCTTACCGACTTGAGTTACCTCAACAACTCGCGGCTGTACATGACACTTTCCACGTCTCGAATTTAAAGAAATGTTTTGCTAAAGAAGATCTCACTATTCCGTTAGATGAAATCCAAATCAACGAAAAACTTCAATTCATTGAAGAACCCGTCGAAATAATGGATCGTGAGGTTAAAAGACTTAAGCAAAACAAGATACCAATTGTTAAGGTTCGATGGAATGCTCGTAGAGGACCCGAGTTCACCTGGGAGCGTGAAGATCAGATGAAGAAGAAATACCCGCATCTATTTACAGAAGATTCGTCAACACCTTCAACAGCTTAAAATTTCGGGACGAAATTTATTTAACGGGTAGGTACTGTAGTGACCCGAACTTTTCCATGTTTAAATATATTAATTGAGATTGATATTTACATGATTAAATGTTTCCAACATGTTAAGCAATCAAATTTGTTAAGACTTGATTAATTGAAATATGTTTCATATAGACAATTGACCACCCAAGTTAACCGGTGATTCACGAACATTAAAACTTGTAAAAACTATATGATGACATATATATGGATATATATATAGTTAACATGATACTATGATAAGTAAACATATCATTAAGTATATTAACAATGAACTACATATGTAAAAACAAGACTACTAACTTAATGATTTTTAAACGAGACATATATGTAACGATTATCGTTGTGAAGACATTTAATGTATATATATCATATTAAGAGATATTCATACATGATAATATCATGATAATATAATAATTTAAAATCTCATTTGATATTATAAACATTGGGTTAACAACATTTAACAAGATCGTTAACCTAAAGGTTTCAAAACAACACTTACATGTAACGACTAACGATGACTTAACGACTCAGTTAAAATGTATATACATGTAGGTTTTTAATATGTATTTATAAACTTTTGAAAGACTTCAATACACTTATCAAAATACTTCTACTTAACAAAAATTCTTACAATTACATCCTCGTTCAGTTTCATCAACAATTCTACTCGTATGCACCCGTATTCGTACTCGTACAATACACAGCTTTTAGATGTATGTACTATTAGTATATACACTCCAATGATCAGCTCTTAGCAGCCCATGTGAGTCACCTAACACATGTGGAAACCATCATTTGGCAACTAGCATGAAATATCTCATAAAATTACAAAAATATGAGTAATCATTCATGACTTATTTACATGAAAACAAAATTACATATCCTTTATATCTAATCCATACACCAATGACCAAAAACACCTACAAACACTTTAATTCTTCAATTTTCTTCATCTAATTAATCTCTCTCAAGTTCTATCTTCAAGTTCTAAGTGTTCTTCATATATTCTACAAGTTCTAGTTACATAAAATCAAGAATACTTTCAAGTTTGCTAGCTCACTTCCAATCTTGTAAGGTGATCATCCAACCTCAAGAAATCTTTGTTTCTTATAGTAGGTTATCATTCTAATACAAGGTAATAATCATATTCAAACTTTGGTTCAATTTCTATAACTATAACAATCTTATTTCAAGTGATGATCTTACTTGAACTTGTTTTCGTGTCATGATTCTGCTTCAAGAACTTCGAGCCATCCAAGGATCCGTTGAAGCTAGATCCATTTTTTTATTTTCCAGTAGGTTTATCCAAGGAACTTAAGGTAGTAATGATGTTCATAACATCATTCGATTCATACATATAAAGCTATCTTATTCGAAGGTTTAAACTTGTAATCACTAGAACATAGTTTAGTTAATTCTAAACTTGTTCGCAAATAAAAGTTAATCCTTCTAACTTGACTTTTAAAATCAACTAAACACATGTTATATATCTATATGATATGCTAACTTAATGATTTAAAACCTGGAAACACGAAAAACACCGTAAAACCGGATTTACGCCGTCGTAGTAACACCGCGGACTGTTTTGGGTTAGTTAATTAAAAACTATAATAAACTTTGATTTAAAAGTTTTTATTCTGATATAATTATTTTTATTATGAACATGAAACTATATCCAAAAATTATGGTTAAACTCAAAGTGGAAGTATGTTTTCTAAAATGGTCATCTAGACGTCGTTCTTTCGACTGAAATGACTACCTTTACAAAAACGACTTGTAACTTATTTTTCCGACTATAAACCTATACTTTTTCTGTTTAGATTCATAAAATAGAGTTCAATATGAAACCATAGCAATTTGATTCACTCAAAACGGATTTAAAATGAAGAAGTTATGGGTAAAACAAGATTGGATAATTTTTCTCATTTTAGCTACGTGAAAATTGGTAACAAATCTATTCCAACCATAACTTAATCAACTTATATTGTATATTATGTAATCTTGAGATACCATAGACACGTATACAATGTTTCGACCTATCATGTCGACACATCTATATATATTTCGGAACAACCATAGACACTCTATATGTGAATGTTGGAGTTAGCTATACAGGGTTGAGGTTGATTCCAAAATATATATAGTTTGAGTTGTGATCAATACTGAGATACGTATACACTGGGTCGTGGATTGATTCAAGATAATATTTATCGATTTATTTCTGTACATCTAACTGTGGACAACTAGTTGTAGGTTACTAACGAGGACAGCTGACTTAATAAACTTAAAACATCAAAATATATTAAAAGTGTTGTAAATGTATTTTGAACATACTTTGATATATATGTATATATTGTTATAGGTTCGTGAATCAACCAGTGGCCAAGTCTTACTTCCCGACGAAGTAAAAATTTGTGAAAGTGAGTTATAGTCCCACTTTTAAAATCTAATATTTTTGGGATGAGAATACATGCAGGTTTTATAAATGATTTACAAAATAGACACAAGTACGTGAAACTACATTCTATGGTTGAATTATCGAAATCGAATATGTCCCTTTTTATTAAGTCTGGTAATCTAAGAATTAGGGAACAGACACCCTAATTGACGCGAATCCTAAAGATAGATCTATTGGGCCTAACAAACCCCATCCAAAGTACCGGATGCTTTAGTACTTCGAAATTTATATCATATCCGAAGGGTGTCCCGGAATGATGGGGATATTCTTATATATGCATCTTGTTAATGTCGGTTACCAGGTGTTCACCATATGAATGATTTTTATCTCTATGTATGGGATGTGTATTGAAATATGAAATCTGGTGGTCTATTATTATGATTTGATATATATAGGTTAAACCTATAACTCACCAACATTTTTGTTGATGTTTTAAGCATGTTTATTCTCAGGTGATTATTAAGAGCTTCCGCTGTCGCATACTTAAATAAGGACGAGATTTGGAGTCCATGCTTGTATGATATTGTGTAAAAACTGCATTCAAGAAACTTATTTTGTTGTAACATATTTGTATTGTAAACCATTATGTAATGGTCGTGTGTAAACAGGATGTTTTAGATTATCATTATTTGATAATCTACGTAAAGCTTTTTAAACCTTTATTGATGAAATAAAGGTTATGGTTTGTTTTAAAATGAATGCAGTCTTTGAAAAACATCTCATATAGAGGTCAAAACCTCGCAATGAAATCAATTAATATGGAACGTTTTTAATCAATAAGAACGGGACATTTCAAGATCGTGGGTTCGAGTCTTGTTTGGTCCAATTCTTTTTAGAAAAAGATTATGAAGGGTATACACTTTTAATTGTTTTTTTTTCTTCTAATTACTATTATTATTGTTATTATTATTATTATTATTATTATTATTATTATTATTATTATTATCATCATTAAAATTATTACTATTATTAAAATTATCATTATTAAAATTATCGTTTAAATTAACATTATTATTATTAAAATTATCATTTTTATAATTATTATCTAATATTATTATTATCATTATCATTAACAATATTATCACTAAAATTATTATTATTACTATTATTATCATTATTATTATTTATCATTATTATTAAAATTAATATTTTTATTATCATTAATATTATTATCATTATTACTAAAATTAATATTTTTATCATTTTTAATATTGTTACTATCATTATTATTACTTTACCATTATTATTATACAACTATACAACTATATTATTATTGTTATCGGAATTACTATTAATATTATTATTATTACAATAAAAATTAGTTATATAAAAAAATACTTAATAGAACTATATTTTATAAATTATTTATTTAAAGTATATAAAATAAATATATTTAAGTTAATAATGAAATACATAAATTACTAAAATAATAGTTATATTAATAATAATACATAAACTTATTCGACTTCAATTATATGTGTTAATATATATAAATAAATAATATAGGTTCGTGAATCCAAGGCCAATCCTACATTTGTTCAATGATGTTATATGTATTTTTACTACAAAATACAGTATAGTGAGTTTCATTTGCTCCCTTTTTAATTGCTTTTGCAATATATATTTTTGGGCTGAGAATACATGCGCTACTTTTATAAATGTTTACAAAATAGACACAAGTACTTAAAAATATATTCTACGTTGAGTTGTACCACCCTGCATATCTTCCCTAATAGCTTGGTAACTACTATTTACATGTGGTATTGTAAACGCGAATCCTGTTGATAGATCTATCGGGCCTGACAACCCCAACCGGACTGGACGACCAGTATTCAACGGTTGCACAGTACTTCGTTTCGTGACTACACTTGGTACGGTGTAGCGAGATTTCATAATAAAGGGAATATGCGACGTTGATTAAATGTTAAGTATGGTTACCAAATGCTCAACCACTTAGAATGCTTTACATACACTTGCGAGTGTATTATGTTTATGATTATGAAATCTTGTAGTCTATTAAAATATTGAAATGATTGTTATGATAAACCTATGAACTCACCAATCTTTTGGTTGACACTTTAAAGCATGTTTATTTTCAGGTACGAATTAAGTCTTCCGCTGTGCATTAGCTCATTTTAAGGACATTACTTGGAGTCGATCATTGCAATGGGACCAAATGTTGATGACTTCGTCCAGGTGGATAAGGACGGGTCCTTTCAGTTGGTATCAGAGCGTTGGTCCTAGCGAACCAGGTCTTGCATTAGTGTGTCTAACTGATAGTTGTTAGGATGCATTAGCGAGTCTGGACTTCGACCTTAGCTGCATATTATAAGTATTGTTTGTCATTCCTAGTGGAGAATTACCTGCTTATCATTCCTAAGTCTAGACACGACTTCCTGCACTTATTTGATAGATAGTGTACAGATAAATTCATATCTTAGCGTATCTGTTACTGTAGACTTTATCTGACACATTTTCTTAATTCTCTCCGTAATCTACGAGATCTTCTGTACTATACATAGATATTCTATGTATTTAGAATATCATCCGATACCCGAAATTCATTTCATACCAAAAACTCTTTATCTAACCGAGCAAAATGGAACTCACCACTAGTTCAAGCCTCTCGGATTCTGATATGGAGTCCCACTCCAGCTCCGAAAGCAGCGTCACCAGAATGAATCAACCAATCAGCCATCCCCAATTCATCTGATGTGTTCGTAGTCGACTTAATCAATGGAGACAAGAAGAAGATGATCCCTTCCACCAACCGAATTCACCTTTTGGCGAAGAACCTGAATCACTTACCGGAAAATCTGTTCGAAACACCATTTTCACTCTCGTTGCCCGAATATCTCACCACGATTATATTCTATCCACAATTCTAAACCTTATTCATCCGCTCGTTCCAACCGACAATCATCCCGGAATAATAGAAGAAGTCAACGAGCTTCGCGCTCGAGTAGTGGCTTTGGAGAATATGGTGCAAAACTTACCAGCTCTAGCAACATCACCGGCACCAACAGTACCACCAACATCAACACCAGTACCAACAACAACCCAAGTTTCAACATCACACGCCTCAACATCTCATTCTGTACCTCGAGCATAATCATCGTTCTACGTATCGTTCTATCTACTTTATCTTCGTTCTACATATCGTTCTATATCGATTATCTTTCACTCGACATGGCGATTATGTAATTTCTAAAGTTTTAGAGATTATGTAATCTAGTTCTAATGATAAATCAAATGAGTTTAATATCTTATTAACTCATAAAATCCATGATTACATCTGAAGAAAATATATATGCAAGTATATTTTCATAAAGATTGTGATTAAAAATTCTTTCATACAAACTGTTAATGATGAAAATATTTTATTTAACGGGTAGGTAATACCCGAGGAATATTTAGATTTCACATTAATAAGTTACACTGTACATTCTTCGAATCTGATTCAACAGTCATTTACTATCCTATTTATATTCGAATCCGTTCACCACGAAATAATCATTTTCATTCAATTTCACATTTGGATTTTGACTTCTCAGAATCCAACAAGTGGCATAATGAAGAAAACATTGAACAAAAATAAAATTTGTTAGAAACAAACGAATTAACTAATTGAAATATTGTTAAGAATCCACGCTAACTGTTCCTAGTTAACTGTTCCTAGCTAACTGGTTACATTTTATTTATCGCAATTTACATTCTCGCAATTTACATTCTCGTAATTTTATTTATCGTCATTTAATTTCTGTTATTTACTTTTACGCACTTAAAATCGGGACACATGTACACAATACGTCGGATTAATTCTGAGACAATACGTTGTACAAGGGTCATGATATGTATTTATTTATTATACGCACTTTAAATAACGGGACATGTATACAAGGTTTCGACCTATCATATCGACCCATCTATATATATATTTCGGAACAACCATAGACACTCTATATGTGAATGTTGGAGCTGGCTATACAGGGTTGAGGTTGATTCCAAAATATATATATGGTTTGAGTTGTGATCAATACTGAGACCGGTACACGGGTCACGATACGTATTAATTAATTTGAATATTATATATTAAATTATATATGAATGCATTGGACTATTGGACTATTGGACTGCTAACTTTGGACAATTAAAATGAATTAAAATATTGATTATAACATATGAAACTAAACAATTCTTCAAGTTTGCCACTTGATTTCATCTTAAACCTCATTTGTACCTTGACGATTCCAATTTGCGTTCAAACCTTTCATGGTTCTTAAAAACACCTCAATCGAGAGGGTGAACCAACCGCACTTCATCTACGAAATAAGAGATTGACGCATATAGTTATGCACCTGAAAACACTCGAAAACCTGAGTAAACGTTTAACACGTATCTGTTCTAGCTCCTTTGACATTGATATTACTGAAGATCACTTTGCAATCCCTTTCCAAATTAGCCAAATTTTGTCACAGCTCCAGCAAGTCAACTCCGACTTTTATCCGAAACAACCTTATTATAACCTTGATATATATATGTGTACTCTTTATTGTTATTGGGGAACCTTTTATACTCCACTATATTACCATCACCGTTTAATCATCTAAAAACACCAATCTCCTGAAACCACCTCGGTTTGATAACCAATGACCCAGATCCGTTAACTTTGAAAATGCTGACGAAGCAGCATGTTGTAGATGATCTTAATGGTCAAAAATTGATGATAAAGAAGGAAGTGATAGGAGCACTCGATAGAAAATTTGGTACTGAAAAATAGATTGAGCTAACCATGAAGGAGACCAAGGACAAATACAAGAACCAAACCCTATATTCAAAGAATCCAGGTAATTCTAGATCCGATGAAATCTTTAGAGAATATTTTTGCTCCGTACCCACGTAAAAATTTTGCGGAAAATTTTCTCCATCAATCTTCGAACTTAGAGATTCCAAAATATCATCATAAATATCTTCGATATTTTGAGGATGTTTTCATAAATATTTCTGTCCGAAATTATCTACCTCTTCGTGTTTTCAGTATTCCATCATATTGGAAACTTCTGTAAAATTCGAGTATAAATTATGAATGAATTATGAAGAAGTGTAGGGAATTGAAGCATGAGTTAGTATAATATAATGACGCCGGGCCAACGTGGTTATATTACAGTAAGTCATGCTAAATTTCTAATGGAACGTGATGATTCACAGATCTTAACGCCATCATGTGCCATGTCACACGACTCTTTCATTCTACTTAATCTCTAAGCATATTACGAATATATTTTCTTGATATTTCTGTTCTTCTGTAATTCCAACAGTTGCTAATAATTCGTGCTAATACATTTACTTCTGATTAGAAGATTTCCTTAAATTCCTTGAATTTTGGAAATCAACCGTGACTATGTCAAAAGTTAAATCTCTATTTCAATCTTTTGTGACAGCTTCACTCGTACGCTTCACATAATCGAATCGTTTTATTCATATTAATCAATAATGATAAAACTTTATTTATCAACTTATATTCGTCATGAAAACATTTTTATTGTCAGCCATGACGACCTCACTCAAATTTCGGGGACGAAATTTTTTTAACGGGAAGGTACTGTCACGACCCAGAAAATTCCGACTAATTTTGAACCAAACTCTCGATACGATTTAATATTCTTGACACGATAAGAGAAGTCTGTTAGATTGAGTCTCAAAAAGTTTGAACTGTTTCCTATATTCATTTAACCTTCGACCATTCCCGACGATTCACGAACAACTATTTGTAAATAGATACATATATATATATATATATATATATATATATATATATATATATATATATATATATATATATATATATATATATATATATATATATATATATATATATATATATATATATAAATATGTATATAAATATTATTTGTAAATATATAAAATTATATTAAATCTATTTGATTAAAATTGTATAACATATAGTTATGTGGTAACCTTGTTATTTAAAAAATTAATTATATATATAGAGAGAGAAAATAGAAATATGAATGATTTTGAGCTTAAATAGTAAACGTCTGTAACACTCGGTTGACATCTCGTTAGTGTTCATATAGATATAATACGTATGTATGAGAATTTAAAAATAAAATTTGAACTGTAAATCTATTACAAATATTTTAGATTTGTTAAAAAAAAATATTTTTACCTTTTTAAGTTAAATATTAGTACTCCGTACGTATAAATCGGGACAGAAAATAAATAATTTTCGAACCTTTTTGATCAGGTTTCAAACAGGTAATGAGTGAAATAACTAAATATGTTTAACCTAAAAATTTAGAATTTTTAGGAACACTTTTTATTCCGTAACTGTTTAGCAATGGACACGATATAGTCATTCGGGAAAAAAAAAATGTCGGCACAAAAAAATCAAAATCTTAATTATATGTTCACACGTTTTTAATTATATTATAATATAATTATTATTATATTATTATTATTTACTGTATTTGTAAGATTATATATGTTAAGAATCTATTTATCTATCAAACTGTGTTTGTTATATTCCATCCACCTAAACTTTGATATATATAAACACACAATACTACCATTTAATTGCATCTAGAGTTCTACAAACTTACTCTTACATATGAAAACGGTAACCGTTGATCACCTTCGTCTTCTCCACCTCTATCCGCCATCATCCAGTCGCCAACAATCTCCTTCATTATGAAGCACCACCCCACATACTTCTTTAGTTCTGTTTCTTTTCGCCACCTTTAACCACAAATGAGCAACCACCTACAATTGTTTTCTTGATTCTTTCGAACACCACAACCACCTTGATCACAACCTTCACCCTTAAACCACCAAACCCACTTCATTTTTCTGTTTTTGATGACTACCTTCGTTATAAACACACTGCTGCTGCATATGTTTTATTGTTGTTGTAAACCGTCGCAAACCACCGTCTCTCTCTCTCATCTCCCACTATCCCTCTCTTTTCTTCTGTTTTCGATCAACAACCACAAACCCACGACTGCTGCTGCAGATTTTGTCTCCTCTAAACTATGAACAAATAAATTAAACCGTAGAATTGCTACAGCAACGAGGGTACAAATAGAGGTTGAAGACGATGAATAGTACTTGTGTATGATCGTGAAGATGATGGTAACATGATACAGAAATGATACTATGATAATAAGCTATGATGGTGATATCGTGATGATTATCATAATCGATGATGGTTATGATATATGGTGATGACGCTGATAAACACATGATGATGATGATCTTATGATGATATAGTAGGGTGAGCATGATAACGATCAATATTGATTGATGAAACGATTATGATTTGTTCGAAGAAGAGATTGAAACCGAAATTTTTTTTTATTTATCTTTCTTTGTCGACTTCTTTTATTAACTGGACGCCAAAACGAATTTTGCACATTGGGCTGCTAGATAATCGATGTTAGGTCGAGAACTTGTCATTTTCAGTTGGGCCGGATCTTGAACAATTGGGTCGTGAACTTTGAATTAGATATTGGGTCGAAATATTTAGATGACGGATTAAATATTGTTGGACAAGGAGATATAACAGGAAAAACTAATATGGAAGAATGGTTAAGGGTTGTGTTGGTAAACAGGAGATCGTGGGTTCGAGTCTTGTCTGGTCCAATTCTTTTTAGAAAGAGATTATGAAGGGTATACACTTTTAATTATGTTTTTTTCTTTTCTAATTACTATTATTATTATTATTATTATTATTATTATTATTATTATTATTATTATTATTATTATTATTATTATTATTATTATTATTATTATTATTATTATTATTATCATCATTAAAATTATTACTATTATTAAAATTATCATTATTAAAATTATCGTTTAAATTAACATTATTATTATTAAAATTATCATTTTTATAATTATTATCTAATATTATTATTATCATTATCATTAACAATATTATCACTAAAATTATTATTATTACTATTATTATCATTATTATTATTTATCATTATTATTAAAATTAATATTTTTATTTTCATTAATATTATTATCATTATTACTAAAATTAATATTTTTATCATTTTTAATATTGTTACTATCATTATTATTACTTTACCATTATTATTATACAACTATACAACTATATTATTATTGTTATCAGTATTACTATTAATATTATTATTATTACAATAAAAATTAGTTATATAAAAAAATACTTAATAGAACTATATTTTATAAATTATTTATTTAAAGTATATAAAATAAATATATTTAAGTTAATAATGAAATACATAAATTACTAAAATAATAGTTATATTAATAATAATACATAAACTTATTCGACTTCAATTATATGTGTTAATATATATAAATAAATAATATAGGTTCGTGAATCCAAGGCCAATCCTACATTTGTTCAATGATGTTATATGTATTTTTACTACAAAATACAGTATGGTGAGTTTCATTTGCTCCCTTTTTAATTGCTTTTGTAATATATATTTTTGAGCTGAGAATACATGCGCTACTTTTATAAATATTTACAAAATAGACACAAGTACTTAAAAATATATTCTACGTTGAGTTGTACCACCCTGCATATCTTCCCTAATAGCTTGGTAACTACTATTTACATGTGGTATTGTAAACGCGAATCCTGTTGATAGATCTATCAGGCCTGACAACCCCAACCGGACTGGACGACCAGTATTCAACGGTTGCACATTACTTCGTTTCGTGACTACACTTGGTACGGTGTAGTGAGATTTCATAATAAAGGGAATATGCGACGTTGATTAAATGTTAAGTATGGTTACCAAATGCTCAACCACTTAGAATGCTTTACATACACTTGCGAGTGTATTATGTTTATGATTATGAAATCTTGTGGTCTATTAAAATATTGAAATGATTGTTATGATAAACCTATGAACTCACCAACCTTTTGGTTGACACTTTTAAGCATGTTTATTCTCAGGTACGAATTAAGTCTTCCGCTGTGCATTAGCTCATTTTAAGGACATTACTTGGAGTTGATCATCGCAATGGGACCAAATGTTGATGACTTCGTCCAGGTGGATAAGGACGGGTCCTTTCAATTGAAAAGTTCAAGGCAAGGTTAGTCATTCAAGGCTTTAGACAAAAGTATGGAATTAACTATTTTGATACTTATGCTCCCGTGGAACGTATCACTACCATTAGACTGTTGATTGTTTTGGCTACAATTCACAATCTGGTTATTCACCAGATGGAAGTGAAGACAGCATTCTTGAATGGTGAATTGGATGAGGAGGTTTATATGAACCAACCTCATGGCTTTATCATGCCAGGTAATGAAGGCAAGGTGTGCAAACTTGTGAAGTCCTTATATGGTTTGAAACAAGCACCTAAGCAATGGCATCAGAAATTTGATGAAGTGGTTTTATCTAGTGGTTTTAAATTAAACCAAGCAGATAAATGTGTATATAGCAAATTTGATGATTCTGGTAAAGGAGTTATAATTTGTCTATATGTTGATGACATGTTAATCTTTGGGACTGACCAAAGTCAGGTTGATTTAACAAAAGAATTTTTGTCATCAAAATTCTCCATGAAAGATATGGGGGAGGCTGACGTTATCCTTGGCATTAGGATTAAACATGAAAGCAAAGGAATTTCGATTTGTCAATCTCATTATGTTGAGAAGGTGTTGAAAAAGTTTAATTGCTTTGAATGTACTCCTGTGAGTACCCCTGTTGATCCAAGTGAGAAGCTTATGCCTAATCAAGGTGAAGCTGTATCACAACTTGAGTATTCTCAGGTGATTGGCTGTTTGATGTACGCCATGACTTGTACAAGGCCGGATATTGCTTTTGCTGTGGGAAAACTGAGTAGGTATACTAGTAATCCTAGTACTCATCACTGGCAAGCAATTAGGCGGGTACTGAAGTACTTGAAGAAAACTATGGACTATAGTTTATTTTATAATGGGTTTCCTTCGGTAATAGAAGGATATTCTGATGCAAGTTGGATAACCAATATTGAAGATCATTCTTCAACGAGTGGTTGGGTGTTCTTGCTTGGGGGATGTGCTATTTCACGGGCTTCTAAGAAGCAGACATGTATTACCAACTCAACGATGGAATCTGAGTTTGTTGCTTTAGCTGCTGCTGGTAAAGAAGCAGAATGGCTTAGAAACTTGATCCATGAGATACCATTATGGACTAAACCTATAGCACCCATGTCTATCCATTGTGATAGTGCTGCGACATTGGCAAAGGCTTATAGCCAGATGTACAATGGAAAGTCTAGACACTTAGGTGTCAGACATAGCAAGATTCGTGAACTCATCATGAATGGGGTGATTTCTATAGTGTTCGTGAGGTCACAACAGAATTTAGCTGATCACTTGACAAAGGGATTGGCAAGAGACTTGGATGACAAGTTTGCTGTGGGGATGGGTTTAAAGTCCACATAAATGTCTAATTATAAGATACCCAATTACCTTTCAATGAAAATTAGAAGTTGAATTCAATGCGGAAGGCTTATACTTAGAAATTTGGAGTACATAAATTTTATATCATCCCAAGGTAAGGTATGTACTCGGACCTGCTGAAGGTGAGGTTGAAGTCTAGCTTCTTAACAGTTCATTTGAAAAAGTGCAAGAGCAGGTGCATGACTGAAGTGAACTACCTATGTGAATGTGAAATTTTGCCGCTTCAACAAAGCTTGGACTATTAGCTTTGGATACATTCATGAAAGGATATGGACACATGGCTTGTAAAGTGTCAGGATAGCTTTAGAGTATTTGAAAACTTATGTGTATATTATTTTCAGTTATTCATATGGGTTGAAGGGTTCAATTCTTAGAACACCATGATTCTCGAATATTTGGAATGTGTAATGTACTAAGGTGAAAATTCAATCTTCAAGATATTTTCATTTATGCATGAGTTTTTGTTTTAATTTGTTTAATTCTCATGAAACGAATTGCACTAAATTGGGGAGGATTGTTGAAAATTTAATTTAATTGAGGGATTTAATCTACACTTGTAAATGGGTTAGGAGGTATGGAGTGTACACCCATTAAGTGATAGATTACCCGGACCCGAAAGTGGTTTTCCATTATCACAAATTTGAGTGATTACGGAAGTATTATTCCTGCACTAGGTGAAACATCTCCATCGTGGAAATAAAACAAACAACTTTATGAAAAGGATTTAATCGATTTCCTTGATTTGGTTGTTGGAAATAAAACAAACAACTTTATGAAAAGAATTTAATCGATTTCCTTGATTTGGTTGTTGAAAATAAAACAAACAACTTTATGAAAAGGATTTGTTTTAGATTTGAAAAGGAAATTGAATTTTATGAAAAGGATTTAATCGATTTCCTTGATTTGGTTGTTGGAAATAAAATAAACAACTTTATGAAAATGATTTGTTTTAGATTTGAAAAGGAATTGAATTTTATGAAAAGGATTTAATCGATTTCCTTGATTTGATTGTTGGAAATAAAACAAACTACTTTATGAAAAGGATTTGTTTTAGATTTGAAAATGAAATTAGTTAGTGAAACATCTCCATCGTGGAATAATACTTGTTTTTGAGTGCCTATAAATAAGGACTATCATTCATGAGAAAAAATAGA
Source organism: Rutidosis leptorrhynchoides (assembly GCF_046630445.1). NCBI lineage: Eukaryota > Viridiplantae > Streptophyta > Magnoliopsida > Asterales > Asteraceae > Rutidosis > Rutidosis leptorrhynchoides. The sequence continues at coordinate 106,698,127 of NC_092343.1, forward strand.
TACAAAAACACCTTAATACTCTTATGCAAAAGAGTTCTTGTTTACTGCCAATAACAAGAACTAATCTATGTCTTATCCCAAAGTGATATTCGTGTAACCCAGACAATAAGGGTCGAATAATTACTTTCGAAAAGTGATACCACGATTCAGTGATTTATCCGGCTATCGATTATTTTACCCTACACGAAATTTCAATAAAACTTCCAACACATTGTCACATGAACTAAAAGAAGCTCTAGGTATGCCATATGGTGCTCCGCCTCCATGGCTTATTAACATGCAGGTAAAATCCCGTTTCTGTTTTATACTTTTATAGGTTGATCCAAAACACTAGTTCTAAATAGTTTTTTTATTCAAAAAACAAAATAGTGCATCAATTATGAGTTTCAAAACTATGTCATGTCAGTATTAATCATATTTTTAAACTAAGATATTGCGTTTTACTTTTGTGCCATTTATATTTAGTTTGATACATTGATGTGTAATGAAATATACATTATATAGACCATTCATAACTAAGGGGGTTGGAATTTTTTCATGTAAATACAGACTTTCTTTGAAAGATATCCTTCATTCAATTTCTTTTTAATTAAGATGGTCTTTGTAATCTACTTGTCAAAAGGATGGCGTTTGGTATTGGATTGGCCTTTTTTTATTAATTGTCTGACAGTCTCATAACTCATTTCATGAATGTATTGATTTTATCTTTTTAATGTTTTTCTTTCTTCATAAAATAAAATATTATGCAAATTTGTTTTATGTGTTCAATTCTTATTGATGCGAGTTTTACTGTAACTTTATTTTGCAGAGATATGGTCCTCCTGGGGCTAGCTTTAGTTATCATCCTCGAGGTTGTGGCAAGCCACCTGTTGTTGATGAGGTATGTTATTCATTCAATTCACAAAAAATCTCAAATCTGTATTTCATTTGTGCAATCCAGTTTTTAACATACTATCTATTTGTATTTGTTTGATAAAGTTTGGGCGCCCTGTCTATGGTGATGTTTTTGGACAGCGAGAAGAATTGCTCACTATGAGGTATGCACATCTTCACCTCTTTTTTTTTTTTTTGAAAAGCAAGATAATTTTATTGATAAGGAAATGATACAAAGAGGATTACAACATGAGTAACACTAATTTGAGCGAAACTCGAGGACCTATACTAGATATAAAGTAGGAAACTAACAAGATGTAGAATACCCTAATTTCGGAGCAGTATTATCAAACTTAACATTAATCACCATTACCCTCATCATCTATTAATACATAAAAAAGATTGTTTGTTTCAATTCTATCTTTGGAATATGTCTTATTATTACCTTCACCATCAATGCCCTTCCCTTTATCTCTTTTCCTTAAAACATTATGATTTCGACTTTTCTGGGACTCCACATTCCAATCTGTTTCCTCCACAGCAATATTATCTTTAATACCATAATTATTCTTAACTGCATTTTGCTTGATACCTTTTGCTTCTGTTGACTGCCATTGACTTTTATTATTATCAAAATTCAACTTATGAAATACCCTTCCTTTCTTACCAACAACTTTAGAGCCGTCCTCAACACACTGGTTATTTAAATCAACTGTTTCACCATCATTGTTGATTTTCAAAGCGTCTTTTAACACTTGTGCAGATACTTCATCTTCTGTTTTAGGCCTAATTTTACAAGTATTAAAAGAGTGTCCAAACACTTTGCAATGAGTGCATAAAGGCGGTTTCCATTGATAAGTCACCTCAAGTTTACCCACTTTGGCTGGAAAAGAACCAATCACAGGATAGGAAAATTCGACAAAGCTAGGAAGGTCATCAGCTGCATTGACTTCAGTCAAAACTCTAGCAAAGCCTAGTCTTCCACTTTTACTCAAACATCTCTCTGAAGTAACTTTGTCCATCAACATAGCCCTACCAATACCACTAACAAGTTTACCTATACTTCTGCCATCTTCACCTCTACACGCTACCATCAATATTTTTCTATTTGTATTCACTTTGATAATATTTTTGTACCTGAATTCTTGATTTAAACTAATTTTGGAAATATGTCACGTTTTGCTATACTCAAGGAAGAACCAATTGATAAGAGCAAACACTGGGGTGATTTAGAGGAAGAGGAGGAGGAAGAAGAAGAGGAAACCGAAGAGCAATACGAGGAAAAGGATTTGGAAGATGGCATTCAATCAGTTGACAGATTATCAAGGTATTTTAATTTATTTACGATGTTATGATATTTATATTCTTGTCATTATTAAGAAGTATATTTGGTTTTTTTTTTATAGAAGTTTAACGTTTCTTTTTTTTACTCTCTAGTACCCCTACTGGTGTAGAGGCTCCAGATGTTATTGAACTTCGGAAGCAGCAAAAAAAAGAACCTGAGAAATCTCTTTACCAGGTTAGTATCTCCATTTTTAGAGGGTTCCTAGTCAGTGTCGTAAATCTCGTTATTTCTCCCCGAGATCTCGTTTTTGAAAAGCTGTTACAATAAAGTAATGCAAAATGATTGAACTTGTATTCTTATTTTGTGTATTATTGATTTGGTGGCAAACCTTTATCCATGTTCTAAGGTTTGCTTTTATGAATGTGTTAGGTGTACTAGCTTTACTAGTGTGCCTAGTTGGTGTCTTGATCATTATGTTTGTGTTTCATCTTGTATTTAAGCAAGACTACTTGTAACCATTTATGTACCTTTGATTGATTACACATTACACATTACAACTTAAGGTTACATCTTATCATGTCATTTCCTACACTCCTCATTTATAGCATATAGCTTTTTCTACATGGTATCTAGAGCCGGGTTAGGCAATTGCTTCTTGGTTTAGAAGCATTTTTCTTTGTGTTCCTATACTCAAAGAAGGTTGAAGAAAAGCAATGTTCTTGCTAGCAATAATGGAGGTCGCATACGGAAATGGTGGAAGCATGAAATTGGAGATGGAGAAACTTGTTGGTGATTACAAGTTTTGGTGTATGTGCATGGAGGTGTATTATCAAGGTCAAGATTTGTGGAAATTTGTTGCCATGACCGGTGCAACAATTTCTATGAATGTCCCAGAGCAAGGATCACGAAGGAAATGGATGATCAAGTGTCGAAAGGGTCTCTTTGTGTTGGTGACGTCAATTAGCAAAGAGTGTGTTGATCATGTCTGTGATGAAGGCTCATCAAGGGAGGTTTGGGAAGTTCACAAGAATTTGTATCATTCAAAAGTCACAAGAACAAATGTGACTTGAACAAGAAATGATCGGAATTTTGCATTAAGGGGGAGTGTTACAATAAAGTAATGCAAAATGATTGAACTTGTATTATTATTTTGTGTATTATTGATTTGGTGGCAAACCTTTATCCATGTTCTAAGGTTTGCTTTTATGAGTGTGTTAGGTGTACTAGCTTTACTAGTGTGCCTAGTTGGTGTCTTGATCATTATGTTTGTGTTTCATCTTGTATTTAAGCAAGACTACTTGTAACCATTTATGTACCTTTGATTGATTACACATTACACATTACAACTTAAGGTTACATCTTATCATGTCATTTCCTACACTCCTCATTTATAGCATATAGCTTTTTCTACAAAAGCAGCCGAGAAGCCGAGACGATATGTTCATCTCCTGAGATTAACCGGTCAACGGGGTCAAACTTGGTCAAAGTCACGATTTCTCGGATTTTCTGGCTCGTTTCTCGGATTTTCTAATAAAATCTTGGATTTTCTCATAAAATCTCGGATTTTCTCGTTTATTTCTAGGATAATTTCTTCTAAAATCTCGTAAAAATGTATATAAATATACATATATTTATTTATTTTTATATACTTCAAATTAAAAACTAAAAAGTCAATGTCCGAGATCTCCCCGAGATTTTTCCGAGATGCCGAGATCTCCTCAAAAATGTCTAAACGAGATCTCCCGAGATCCGAGTTCTCCAACCTTGTTCCTAGTATAAACTAATCTATTGGTTTTAATCGAACTAACCTTTTTTTTTTCTTTTTTTCCTTTTTTTTGTAAAGGTGCTAGAAGAAGAAGAGAAGATAGCTCCTGGAACTTTGTTTGGAACATCACATACGTATGCACATCTCTACTTGTTTATATTTTCCTCTTTTTTTTTTTTTTTTTTTTTTTTTTTTTTTTTTTTTTTTTTTTAGTGTTTTGGATTAACATCTTTTGTTTCTGCGTGCAGCTATGCGATGCCTGGTGCCCCACAAGACAAGCCATCTGCTAAAAGGGTACGTATACTTGAAAATCCTTGTTTTGTTTAATTTTTTTAAACTCACATGTTACTTGATTATATATGTACATGAAGTTCAAAGACGTGATCCTGATTAGTGTTTTATTACCGTACAGGTTGATTTGCTAAAAGGCCAAAAAACGGATAGGGTTGAAGTCTCGTTACAGCCCGAGGAGTTGGAGCTCATGGAAAATGTCTTGCCTGCCAAGTAAGTTTCATCTCTCTCGTTTTTTTGTTTATATAAAATCAAATTAGTACACAAACAGAATCATTATAATTTTTTTTTTTTTTTTTGTCAGATATGACGAAGCCCGAGAAGAAGACAAGCTTCGTAGTCAAAAGGAGGATTTCAGTGAAATGGTTGCAGAGGTGCGTAATTCTTTTTATCCATTCCCTTGTTACTTATGTATTATTATTTATTAAATCTGGTAAATATGATTTTTTAAAGTTATAATGCGAAGTTAATAGTACAGTGTACACATCCAAATACATGTTTAGCGACTTATGTTTTTTTTATATACCTTTCAATTGTTTACAAATCAATTTTGTTTGAAACTAAGCCCCTCAACGCCTCTTATCATCTTTTAATTCTCTATTTTATCTCCAGTTTACTAATAAATTGTGTTATATGAATATATTCTATGTTTCAGAATGAGAAGAAAAGGAAGCGAAAGATGCATGAGAAGGACAACAAATCTTCGAAGAAGAAGGATTTCAAGTTTTAATACTATCGTTCTTCACTGCATTTTTTTCTTTTTTCTACTTTCCAGGTCGTACTAAGAAACCCATGTCATAATGTATGCATGGGTTTGCTATAAGATTTAGCAGTCACTGTTAATCAGATCACTTATAAATCTGAATTTTTGCATATGTCGCTATAAGAGAATTTGTGTCGGTCTAAATTGATACTAATAATTTGAAACATTCTGAACATATTTTGTTGCAAATGCAAATTGCAGTAACACATAATACTGAATTTTACCAAGAGCTTACAAGCTTATTTTAGATGAATCTTAGATGAAAATCACATTTTTTGATATTTTGATTCTTTAATGAAATTTCATCTCAGAAGTGAGCAACCACATATAATACAACATAGAATATGATTGTACGGTACCTTATGATAAAAGTATGCTCGGGCCTTGGTGTATACTGTACCTAGTTAAAAACTATAGACAAAATTTTTGGTTACTTGATGAATCTTTTACTCGTACTTCATGCATATTCATCACTTATCATATCTACAATCAAGTAAATGATTCACCATGATTCAGGGGATAGGAAAATGATTTAGCCACTCGTCAATGTGTGGCACTGATCAACATAGATTCATCATATGATACGAAAATGATCCAGGTGATAGAAATACATAGCAATGTAAGCTACACTAGTAACATGTTTATATCCGCAGAGCAGCACAGTGTAGGCTGACTTGATTCACATGAAATTCAAAAAATCCGAATTTGCACGGTATAGGCTACTTGATTCACATGAACTTCAAAAAGTCCCAATTTGAGGTAAATCTATATAAAACCTGTAAGACTTATAGATGGACAAGCATGATTGTTGTCGGACAAGTAATAAATAAACTTGTTTCACTCTAAGAGAAATAAGAAGCGAAACTAAGAGAGAGATGAGTGATTATTTAATGGATGTATTTAGTTGTTTGATAAAGTGGCTGAAACTGTAAAAATAAAGAATAAAATGACAAAAATCTAGAAGCTAAAAGTTAAACGCAACTTTTACTCTCCCTCAAAAAGATTTAAGCTCTTGATACAAAACGGAGCTTTTTATTTGATAGGAGCTTGTTTATAAAAGCTAAAAATTAAAAACTTCAAAAAGTTTGTTGCCAAACATGGCCATAGTTTCACTTTACTAAAACACAAGATCAAATGAACAGTAACCTGTGCGGTGATGTCATACTGATGTCATTAAGACGTCATGATGACGTCATTCCGATGTCATGATGACGTCATTCCGATGTCATTCGAACATGAGCTATTTTGTCATTTTATACTGATGTCATAAAGACATCATGTTAACGTCATTCCGATGTCATGCTGGCGTGAGCTATTTTGTCATTATTATTATTTATTATTATTAAAAAAAAAAAGTATTATTATCCTCAACGTAAGAACCTTAAATATGGCTGTCAGTTTTCTCACTTTCTGTGTTTATAAAAACCAAAACATCTCTCAAAACAAATACACCTACTACTCATTATTTAAAATGGATCAAATTACACACAAATTCCTAGAAGTTAACGGGCTAAAACTTCATGTAGCTGAGATTGGGTCAGAATTGTCACCTGTGGTGATTTTCCTTCACGGATTCCCGTAAATATGGTACACTTGGGGTTATCAGTGATTGCCGTCACAAAAGCTGGCTTCAGAGTCATTGCACCTGATTTCAGAGGATACGGACTATCCGATTCGCCTGCAGAACCTGAGAAGGCGACAATCGCTGACCTCATCAATGATACTGCATCTATCCTGGATTCACTCAACATATCTAAGGTGTGTTTGTTTATATAACTTCATTTGGCTGCCAAGATTTTATAATACTCGTATTGAACAAGCTTTGTTTTTTTTATGTAGAGTTTAAGTTTATGTTTATATTCAAAAATCTAAACGTTTGCTTATTTTTTAAGGGATTTGACAATTTATTTCAAAACTCTGTTAATATTCCAAGAAATGGGGAGTGGCAGTGGGGAAACTGTGTGGGGCAGGGGGCGCCCGCCCCCACGCACAACTTACACACTAACTCTCTGCTTAAGCCTTTTGTCAGCGAATCCGCAACATTATCCTTTGACTTTACATAGTCAATAGTTTCTCTAGAGATTAGTTGTCGTACTTTATTATGTCTACGTCAGTCTTACCATTGTACATTGTAATATGAGCTCTACCAATCACCGATTGGCTATTACAATGTATACATATGGCCGACACCGGCTTAGGCCATCTTGGTATATTCTCAACGAATTGACGTAACCATTCTCCCTTTTCACTAGCTTTATCTAAAGCGATGAATTCTGATTCCATCGTGGATCTAGCAATATTCGTTTGTTAAACCATTTCCACGATATAGCAGCACCTTCAAGTGTGAATACGCACCTACATGTCGCTTTGGAATCATTCGTATCAGATATCTAGTTTGCATCACAGTGTCTCTCGATCACTGCAGAATATCTGTTACCGAACTAACCTAATCATACAAATCCAATGAGACGTACTTGGATTACTCTTGTATCTACTTAGCTTGCTTACAGCATATGCTAAGACGGATCGAGTACAACTCATTAGATACATTAGAACGCGTTATCATGAACCATGTTCTTGATATCAAAATACAAGACACCCCCACATTTTCAAGCTATTGTGTTCATTTTACACAACCAACTAGGGTTATTGCTTATCCTTTCAAAGCCAACTAGGGTTACTGCTTATCCTTTCAAAGCTTCCCCTACATGTCTTACAACTTGATATCATAATCATATATATCTAATATGATTTTAATCAATGAAGCGTTCAAATGCTAACACATAAGATTACATATTTTGTGATTTGTATTTTAGCACATTTGAGCAATTCTTAGTCATATTCTAGGTTTGACCTAGAGACGTCGAATTTTAGAAAACTTAATAAAGTTCTCGCACTCAAATTATATTTTTTACATCTGAATTCTAATTAGGTAATTCAAATCTTAAGATAATGATGATATAATAAAGATTGACATCTTTATATAATAATTATCTTCAATATCATAATTCACATAACATGCGAATAATTCACATAACATGCGAATAATTCACATCATCAATGATGTTCACAATATACCAAATCCTTCTATTACTGAATGAAATCGATTTTGTCTTTAAATATATTCAACACAATGAAATATTAGTTGTTAATTGATCTCTGCAGATGATCATCATTAACAAGTCCAAGTCTAGCATTCCATAGACTTTATGTCCAAAGCATTAGAATAATTGACGCATCATACATATTCTCCATAGCTTTTCTCACAAGAAATGTCATACCATATCTCTTGTATTATGACAAAATGAACTTCACATACATAAACACCGCCTTAAATATACAATTTAAAAGGGTCTCAAATATTATGTATATCTTTTATACATTCACTTTTAGTTCCTCTATAAGCATAATGTACATGCCATTTATCGAGAAAGTTTCTTTAATTATACTAGTTCCTATCGAACTAGCTCATTAGGTGTCTCACCTTGAACACCTTCTTGTCTATCCTAGACGAACTTTCACGTTCATTTGTAATGTATGAAAATACATTTTAAAGAATGAAACGTTTCTCGATTCTATTATCGAACCTTTTTGTACATCCAAAATCTTAAATTCATGCACAAGGAAGCGATAAGCACTACTTTGTTTAGCACATCCAGTAAGTATGTAGTCAATAATCTTTGATCCTATCTTTTGTGCCTTAGGTAGGGAACAACTACCTTTGCTAGGCACCCCCACACTTTGAGGTACTCATAGGATGATTTTCTTTTCCACCATAACTCATATGAGGTTTCATCCCTATTCTCTTGGGGTATCTTATTTAAAAGATAGTTTGCCGATAGGATGACATCCCCCCACATTTACTGGCTTACACCAGTACTTACCAACATGGCATTCACCATATCTTTCAGGGTTCTATTCTTTCGTTCAATAGTCTCATTCGAGTGAGGTGAGTAAGGTGCAGTAAATTCATTTCTAATGCCATTTTGTGAACAAAATTCAACAAAATGTGCGATATATTCACCACCTCTATTACTGCGAGCAACCTTGATTTTCCGTTCAAGTTGATTCTCATAAGCAATAAACGAATCTATTGCTTCATCTTTACTTTTCAACAAGTAAATATAACAATACTTCGTCTATCATCGATAAACGAAATAAAGTATCTGTTTTCATTCATCATTAGAATGGATCTAAAATCACACACATCCGTGTAGATCATATCAAGGTGTTCGATTATTCTTTCAACCGATTTAAAGGACGATCTCATTAATTTGACTTCAGCACAAGTTTCCCATCTATAGTTTGAATATACCATTAAGGGCATAACACTCTCAAACAAACAATCCACTTTGGTCAACATGACCTAATTCAAACTCTATTCTGAAGCCAAATTTGTTCAACAACCATTCGGACACAAGATTCTTTACGAATCTTAGGAACATACAACACATTATTCAATGTGAGTTCCTATCCAGAAGTCAATTTTTCCAGGATCATCACTCTGGAATATAAACTAAAATAAACTGTTATAGCAAAACAGAAAATTTCAATCAGCAAATACACGTGAATTGAACAAATTTGAGTTTTCAACCCAAATAAAAGTTTCATTTTTTTTTTTTCGTGAACAAACTGAGTTAAACCAAAATGTTTTAACTCAACTAGGTTAAACCAACCAGGTTTCAACCAAATAGGTAATCCAAGCAGGTTTTAACCTAAACGGGTAAACCGAACAGGTTTAAACCCAACCGTGTAAATCAAATATCTTTCAACCCAAATAATTAAACCAAGCAGGTTTAAACTCAAACGTGTAAACCAAACACGTTTTAACACAAAAGGTTTTAACCAAACGGTTAAACTATGCTGTTTAACACAAGCAGTTAAACTAAACCATTTAACACAAACGAATAAACTAATCAGTTTAACACAAATGGTTAAACTAAACAAGTTCAAAACCGGTCTATTAACAGTCTAAAGCTGTCCTAATACTGTCCCGAAGACAATCCATAACCAGTTTCGAACACTTCTGGAAACAGATCGAAAAACAATCTGAAAACTTGTTCATAATCTTGTTCGAAATCAGTCTAAAACTATTCGAATACACGTTGTCGAACGAATCGACCGTGTCTTTCAAGACATAGTTACGGAACAAGGAATCCAGATGATTCCAAGCATGAACCGCGCTCACATTTTGAGCATCATGTTACCCTTCTGCAACTTGGGAAGCAGTTTATTTAAGAACCTTGCAAGGTTCGGTCAAAAACCTCACAAGGTTCACCGTGGTCAGATAAAAGAACATCTTTTACTACCAACGTTTAAAGTTCACACACGTGAACTTTTCAGGTTACCTAACATGATTAGGCACTTAGAAAACGGTGTAATAATTGCAGTAGTAACCGTAGTAACATAATTCATAATCGGTTGAGTGCTTATTATTAACGACAAAGCCAAATGACCATAGTTAAATAAAGTTCCATATGATTTAACGCAACAATATAAATTGAATATAACATGTCATATCAATATATCACCATCTACCTCAATCTAATATATCGAAGTTCTGTGAATATAAAATATATTCACCTAAGAGATATGCATGTATAAGTCTACAGTTAATGCATACACCAAATTTACTTCTAATTTTAAGAGGTCATGATCATTATCAATTTTGCATTAAACATTAAAATAGTCCATTCATGACACAATTAAGCATAGTTCACGTACATATGCACATATCATCCCAATTTAATAAATTGAAAGTATGTGCGTATATATTTTCTAATATATACTCCGTAATAAATTGGTCAAAGAACCATATTATCTTAGAAAGAAATATTGGTTGTCCAATAATATTCACTTTATTTAATTTCCAAATAAGTCAAGTGGCATGTAAATATTTTAAATATTTTGGTACACCTACTCGTAGATAGAAAAACTGGAATTGTTCAAATACAAGGGCCAACACATACCACACAATATGATACAAAATCATCTCAGTAAGTTATAAAGAACACATCTTAATATTTAATGTTTAAAACGGACTTATTTTGTATCAAGATATGATCAGTAGCGTATATATTTATAATCCAAAAAAAGCACCAGTAATTAATTAGTAAACACTAATTAATTAATTAATACCATTTAATTATTTAATAAACATCAGTTAATTAACAAATATCATAAACAAATATCATACCAACCAACAAGTTATCAAAATCTCATCAAATATCTATGCATAAGATGATCACCACCTAATCCTCCACTTAATCAAAAGCATTCATTTTATATTATCAATCAATATACTATATTATTTTTACCTTTTATCACCACCTAATCCCCCACTTACATAATTACCATGAATCATATGTGAGTTATTAATAACATTCAAACATATATCTATATACATGATCAACCTAACGATTTCACAACAAGTTTTAACCATGTATGAGCCAACGTCATATTTATATACTCGCATAAACTGTAAGTAGCACCTACAATTTAATATTAATATCACAACTGAAATATAAGTATACGTATATCATCAGCATGTTATATAAATTCAGAATTATTATGTAATGATCAATAGAGTATGAACATGTAATATAAGCAAATTATATTATCTACTATGACTCTATGTGTAGCAAATCTTACTATAGATAGTGAGTCCACAAAGTAGAATATTTATCAATTAAGATAAAATAAAATTATATTCCTTATATAATAACTAAAAGAATTTGAGTTTTATTTTATCTTATTTATTCAATACAAACAGTATCGAAACAGATTTACATAGTCTTGAAGATAAGCTACCAAGTCCTATAAAATAGGAAAGTAAATAACAATCATAAAAGAAGTTTTATTATAATTGTTGGACATTAGTCCACATTTGCTAGCAAACAATTTGTGACTCACATTTAGTAGACAAATACAAATTGTCTTTTGCATATGTATGGAGTCAAGAAATGTGGCTTTAGTATGCTTAAAGAAAGAAGGTTAAAATTCTCTTCTTCTAATCACATGTCAAATTGGTTGGTTATTGTAGCAAAGTTTGGTTTTGTTTCCTACAAGTCAAACAAGGAAAGCAACAAGTGGCTAGAAATGTCCAAGTGAAGTGTATGCATGTATGCCTTCATCTATAAATAGGTGATCATGCAAAAAGAAGACATCATCACAAAGAGAAAGAAAAACATAGTTGATAGGTTTATCAACGGAGTGTGTTTATTTGTGAGGTCGAGAGTTTATTCTTGTAAGGATTGTAAAAGAGTGTATGGAAAACTTAGATTTTATACTAAAATCTAAGGGGCTTGGGTTTGGGTTTAACTCATAGTGTACTTTTTCTTGTATCGGGTTCTTTTATATTATAAGAATAAAGGGAACTCTTGGGGTGGACGTAGGCAGGGTTTTGCCGAACCACGTTAAATTGTCGTGTTATCAGTTACTTTATTTTGCTTTCTATTATTTCTCGCAAGTTTGTCTCAAACAAATTATATCCTCGCTTCCGCTAGTGTGGGTGCGTTGGGAAAGTTGTCATAACAAGTGGTATCAGAGTGTATCCAGGTTTATCGGATATTTTTTGGTTTGAGATGGCGGGAAATAGCGGTATGCAGTTTAAGGTGGAGCCATTTGATGGAACCGGGAATTTCACCTTGTGGCAAGCAAGGGTGAAGGATGTCCTGGTTCAACAGGGCTTGGCAAAGCCGTTGAAGGGTAAAAAGGACGGAAAGCCAGAGAAGATGACGGACGACGATTGGAATGACATCGAGGAAAGATGTGTCAGTACCATTCGCCTTTCCATCAGTGATAAGATCATTAATAATGTCAGTGGCGAAACAACCGTGACGGGGTTGTGGGTGGCCCTCGAGAAGTTATATCTCGGGAAGAATATGACCACAAAGCTGAATTTGAAGCGTGATCTTTATCGGTTGAAGATGGAGGAAGGCGGGAATATCATTGAACATATGAACGTGTTTAATGGTCTGGTGGATCAACTTGCAAAAGTTGAGGTTAATATTGAGGAAGAAGATAAGGCCCTTATTCTTCTTACCTCTCTTCCCAGTTCGTATGATACTTTGGTTACTACTGTTCTTTATGGAAAGGCTACTGTAAAGATGGAAGAGGTAGTACCGGCACTCTTATCTCAAAATAAGAGACGAAGATCGGATGACCGTTTTGAGCATGAATTTGCTATGGTCGGTCATGGAAAGGGAAAGTTTTCCGGAAAAAGATCTGGTGATAAAAGTAGGTCCAGATCAAGAGACGTAATGGAGGGTATCCAGTGCTTCAAATGTCAGGAGTGGGGTCACTTCAAGAAGGACTGTCCACTTTGGAAGAATGGTGAAGATAAATCTGGGGGTTCGTCGGTTGCAGTTGCAGTTAATGAATCGGTTAATTTGGGAGATGTTCTCACAATCTCCAAAAGTTCTACTTCTGCTCAAGATGAATGGATTTTAGATTCGGGTTGTACGATGCACGTGTGTTCCAAGAAAGCTTATTTTGATAAGCTAATATTAAAGAAGGCGGGGGTGCTGACTTTAGGTGATGGTTCAACATGTGATGTTGAGGGTGTTGGCATGGTGAAAATAAAATTATTTCACGGAGCTGCTTACACACTTGGTGGCGTGGCATACGCACCAAAGATGTGCAAAAATCTAATTTCCTTAAGCCAGTTAGATTCTCAAGGATACGGCTATTCGGCTGTAGGTGGAGTTATGAAAATCACACGTGGCGTGAAGGTCCTGATGATTGGAGAGAAGTATGAGGGTTTGTATCGTCTGGTGGGGAGTACTAGATGTACTCGTATCTCGAAGGTTTGGAAAGTGTGCACACGAGAAATTGATCGGGAACATGTGACGACATGTTTGATCAAGTTAGGCGATGGTGAGAAGGAAAATCCTACTGTGGGAGAGGTGATTCGAGACTCCTCTCCGGAATCAACTATGTAAGTTGACGGGGTCAGCTGCACATGATTATTGGCCGTTTTATTTGAATCAGAGTTCAGGACCGAGGTGATTCAAGATTTGTGCAGCGGTGATAACGGAGGCCAATGAAGAAAATACTGGGCGATAGTATTTTCGGTGATGAAGAAAATAAATGTTCGTCAAGGTGGAGATTGTTGGACATTAGTCCACATTTGCTAGCAAACAATTTGTGACTCACATTTAGTAGACAAATACAAATTGTCTTTTGCATATGTATGGAGTCAAGAAATGTGGCTTTAGTATGCTTAAAGAAAGAAGGTTAAAATTCTCTTCTTCTAATCACATGTCAAGTTGGTTGGTTATTGTAGCAAAGTTTGGTTTTGTTTCCTACAAGACAAACAAGGAAAGCAACAAGTGGCTAGAAATGTCCAAGTGAAGTGTATGCATGTATGCCTTCATCTATAAATAGGTGATCATGCAAAAAGAAGACATCATCACAAAGAGAAAGAAAAACATAGTTGATAGGTTTATCAACGGAATGTGTTTATTTGTGAGGTCGAGAGTTTATTCTTGTAAGGATTGTAAAAGAGTGTACGGGAAACTTAGATTTTATACTAAAATCTAAGGGGCTTGGGTTTGGGTTTAACTCATAGTGTACTTTTTCTTGTATCGGGTTCTTTTATATTATAAGAATAAAGGGAACTCTTGGGGTGGACGTAGGCAGGGTTTTGCCGAACCACGTTAAATCGTCGTATTATCAGTTACTTTATTTTGCTTTCTATTATTTCTCGCAAGTTTGTCTCAAACAAATTATATCCTCGCTTCCGCTAGTGTGGGTGCGTTGGGCAAATTGTCATAACAATAATAAACTTCTTGAACTCACATCCTGTACGTAATGGACTTCAAGAATAGATTTGTTAAAATAATATGTTCAATGTATATTATATTATCACATGTGACATGCTCACAATTTATTACGAATTAAACTTGTAATCATATCAGTCGGTTGGACAAAAAATTTCAAAGACATAGATAAAATCATAGAGATATTAGACCCGATTATAAGCATGCATCAGTTTCGTTGAACAATAATCTGTTTAAGTTTGTAGGAAAATATTATACGAAACTGAAAACAAGTATACATATTATCACAAACGTAATAACAAGATTGCAAATATGTATAACACATAATCAGATTAAGATCATAAAGTTAAAACGATCTAACCGATATTAGGAGATTGAACCGGGCTTGTGTTTGACACAATTCCCTTAAACTGATTCGACGTCTGTTCCCAGGGTACACCGGTCCGAAGCAGCGTACTGCCGGACTTGAACACTTGCCTCATAGATAATCGAACTGTGAGACCTTTGTTGCTTTTCAGAGAATGAAACTTGGATCATATAAGAATGGTTATAAGATGTTTGTTGTGTGTTTCTTCATACCCTTAACACTTTATTTATAGTGCAAATTTCCACCTACTTCCAAAAAGCCATTTAGAATTTTGCACTAAATACACAATTTTGAGACTTGATATCTCATTCACATTTATTCCGTTTTGGACACACATTAGTTCGTTGTAAAGCCCACGCTAGTGGCTACAAAACTCATTTTTTTATCATCATTAATATTGACTACTCATCATATATTAATTAGTGTCCAATGTTGGTGAAAATACACTTTTAACCAATTTTCCAACAATAAGAGAGTAAATATTATCCCACATTATAATTATCAAATCAATTAAGTTATATGTCAAATATATATGGCAACTGCTCACTTTCTAACAATCCAAATCCAGCTCACATATGTATACTAAGAACTTATATACAACTGCTACATATCATTAACTTAAGCACATGTCAAACTAATGTTTTAAACCTTACCATATCAATATTATGGAGTAACAGATTCATGAGTGATGTTTGTCGCAAATTGTAAGCAATAAACTAGTAATAAAATAGAAAAGTTATATTTAAATAAAAAAGTGACAACCTAGTCTTCAAAAATCGATGTTGAGGTAGTAATCAAAATATATCGCATACTGCAGAAAGTTGTTCCACCACCATGAAGAAGGAGCCACCACTACAACAAACACCACATAAATACCAAATCAAAATTTTAAGGAGGGCATTAAGTGAGAAATAACTACACTTAGTCATTTTATCAAATAATTGGCTTTTAAACACTTCGTCATTTCATCAAATAATTGACTTGTAAACACTTCGTCATTTATTTCATCAAATAATTGGTGTGCATACAAGAAATAGATATATTTATTAGTAAATAGTAATCCATAACATTAACATATACTTGACATCTCTGTCAAATATTCATTGAAATTTCAATAGGAAATCTGTAGCGGGAGGATTGGGAAGATATAAATAAATCAGATTAAAAGGCTTCAATTAAATTTTGTGTGTTTAAAGGAACGGTGTATGACGACCTAAAGCACATCGGACTTTTTAGATAGTTTGTACCTCTTTACTACCCCGTAATTAAATACAAATATTAAATATTTAAGTATAAATAAATACTACTCTAATCAGGGGCGGATCTACTGTGTATCGAGTGGTTTCACGTGCTACCACTCAATCTAGCCGACGAAGTGTTAATTTTTAGGAGTTTTTGTTAATAATATGAAAGTGCAACCAGTGAATTTAACAAGGATGTCCCTGACGGCGGATCTACCTTGTATCCAGTGGTTGCACCACTCAATCTAGAAGAGGAATTGTAATTTTTTGGAGTTTTCTTTCAATTTTTGTGTTGAAATAAGTTGCAGATCGTGTTTTTCATTTTAATGGGTTTTGTTCAAGGTTACAGGGAGGTGAGATTGGGATGGAGAAGAATGGGGTCCATCTCTTTTTAACTTATTATTAAACTTCTACTTAAAACTCTTATATTTAATTTATACTCCGTATTTATTTATATTTATTTGAAGATACATTTAACACTTAGATAATTTTATTTATTCATTTTAATTTGATATAGTTATACTTGATGTATACTTATTTAACTATTCTAATTTAATAAAATTACTTTCTCTTCAACTTACATTAATTATTTAAAAGATATTGAGTTTTGTTTTTTGTCTTACTTATTTGTGTGTTATATATAAAGTGATTGGATTTATTAAGGTTATTCTTTTGATTTTCGATTAAAAATTTTTTCGACAAGTTACAAAGTTGGTAATAAAATTTTTTTGTGCTACCAGTAACAATAAATCCTAGATCCACCACTGACTCTAATAACAACTTATTTATAACATCATAATAAGAAGTATCACACTAAGTAGTAGATTTCAATTTTTCACATGAGCTATGATCAATTAATAAAATTAGGCCTTTTATATACAAAAGTTTAAATATATCTAATAATAAGTTTAGTAAATACTAAGAAATTAGGTTAAGTAACAACATAAGTCATAACGATATTTTTCACAAATATTACATATTTATTAGATTATAGGCCCCTTTGAATTATGGGCTCTGTTCAAGCGCCCATGTCACCCTCAAAGTTGCCCCTGACAATAAGCCGCATCAACATCGAGAAGACATGTAGTTCATGACATCATCCTTATTTCTTTATTCTCCTTTATTGTAAAGTATAGCAGAATAGAATAGAAAAGATTATATAGTATAGATAACAAGTATATTAAAATCTTAACATTCTTGACAACACTAGACAATCTGGCTTTAAGACAATCTTACGTGCCATCTTAACATATAATAACGTTGTTAACATATCGTTTCAACGTTAGTTGATTTACGAAGTAATATATATTGATAGGTATTTGTGATTGCTAAAGATTTTGAAGCGTTCATTGCCTACCCATTCGCGCTTCTACACCCTGATAAAGTAGCTGGAATGGTAACACTCGGTATTCCATTTATGCCTCCAGGTGCCTTCACGCACCATTTTAGCCTCCCAGAGGGCTTCTACCCTATGAGATGGGCGGTAAACTTCTTCTCTTTTATGAAACTAGCAAACAATGTTTCTATGTTATTATGTTGTCCTAAGCAATTTTGATTATTAATTTTTGGTTAGCAACCCGGAAGAGCTGAGGCTGATTTTGGACGCTTTGATACTAAAACTGTGGTAAGAAACATCTACGTCTTGTTCTGTCAAAGTGAATTACAGATAGCAAGTGAAAATCAGGAGATAATGGATTTGGTTGAACCATCAACTCCTTTACCTTCTTGGTTTACTGAGGAGGATCTTGCAGCTTATGTTGCATTGTATGAAAAGTCTGGATTTAGAACTGCACTGCAAGTTCCCTATAGGTAAAGCTACAAAATCTATGTAAATATAGTTTCACTTTGTAGTCAAACATTTTACCATTACACAATCCAAGGAAAACAGAAGAAGGATTTTATGTTTGAGTTCAAAGTCATACATTACACATCATACGAGTGGTTAACAGTAAACGTTTTTAATAAGACAGTCTAGTGGTTGACGTAAGAGATTTCACATTAGCAGCATATCTTGGGGTGACTAGTGAAAGGGTCAAAAATGGTCACGAAAAAATCTAATTAGGTTTCGTAATATGAGTAAAAGTACTCGTCCTTCCCGAATAGCCTCAATATGGGATAACCCACTCCCATGATAGCTTGAATACGAAAACTTCTCCATATATATATATATAATTGGGAAGTAACAAATCGGGGGGAAGCGGGGGGAAGCAAAAAAAGAAATTTTCGTTTTTTTTGGAGTTTTTTTTTCCGGCATCAAGATCACACGAAAATATGAACATTTAGAAGAGACAATTCGTG
Organism: Rutidosis leptorrhynchoides; assembly: GCF_046630445.1. Classification (NCBI taxonomy): domain Eukaryota; kingdom Viridiplantae; phylum Streptophyta; class Magnoliopsida; order Asterales; family Asteraceae; genus Rutidosis; species Rutidosis leptorrhynchoides. Next base: position 106,716,792 of record NC_092343.1, read on the forward strand.
ATGAATGTTATTACTTAGGCGGGGAAACGATCGACAAAAATAACATTCAAGATAATATTGTTAATGAAGAATATGAACGTTTTTTTCTTCATATTTTGTGAAGTAAAATTTAGCCCGATTTAGAGTTTAGGGTTTAGGGTTTGGTGTTTTGGGTTTATTCCATAAACCCAAAACACCAAACCCTAAACCCTAAACCCTAAACTCTAAACCGTTCGTGTTAAAAACTCAATCTAAATCCTAAATCTAAACCCTAAACCCTAAATTTCTAAACCCTAATATCTAAACCCTATAAACCCTAATATCTAAACCCTAATATCTAAACCCCAATAGCTAAAACCTCAACATACGCTCGAAAAACACGATAATTGTTATATATTACTTCAAGCGTTTTCCCGCCAAAATAAAAATATTTATCACAAAGTGTCTCTACTAAATGTTCATATTTTCATCCCATCTATAATGTTCGTGAACAAAGTTTTTTCAAAAAACGAAAAAAAAAAGTTTTTGCTTCCCCCCGCTTCCCCCCGATTGGTTACTTCCCTCTTGATCCTACCAATATATATATATATATATATATATATATATATATATATATATATATATATATATATATATATATATATATATATATATATATATATATATATATATATATATATATATATATATATATAGGGTGAGGATCCAGAGAGAACCAGAGGTGGTAGAGAACCGAGAGAACCAACAGCTCGACCTTCATCTATGTGCAGCTCGACCTTCAATCTGCGTGCAGATTGAGTCAATCTGCGTGCAGCTCGATCAAGCTGGGTGCAGCTCGATCAAGCAGGGTGCAGATGGAGTAAATCTACGTACAGATTGAGTCAATCTGCATGCAGATTGAGCTTGTTTTTGGTTCAGGCACACTCCGTTCTTCGTAAGAAAATTGAATCTCTCAAATTCAAACCTATAGCAAAAATTAAAAACGCAGATTTATTAGGTTTCATCATGTGAATCTATGTGCAAAGTTTCATATTCTAACTCCTAGATTTGAGCTCGAATTCGTGAGTCAAAGATTTGGGGAAAAAAGTCAACAATTTCTTCATAGCTCAAATTCATATTCTATATGATGTTTCAGCTTAAATTGATAATTGGCGAGCATTAGATGCAACATTTTAAGCAACTTTCATGTTGGAATCATCATCTAAAACGCCTTCGATTGATGTTACGAATTCATGTTCATCGTTCACAAGTGATGGTTCTCTGGGTTCTCTGCTATGCAGAGTTCTTCCAGGATCCTTATATATATATATATATATATATATATATATATATATATATATATATATATATATATATATATATATATATATATATATATATATATATATATATATCCCGTTTAAACCATAACTGGATGGTTTAACGGTTGACGTACTTATATCCTAACAAGAGATTTCAAGTTCGAACCATGTGAGTAAAAATACTCACTCTTCCCGAATAACTTGTAAACCTCACTCGTTTACCATTTTTTATTAGAGTTAAGGGAGAATATTATAGTATCTCAATTAAAACTACCTAAATATCTTATTTCCTCAACAAAAAAGTATTCAATGCATAAATTGTGGAAAATGATAATTTTCATTAGTTTATAAGGGATGTATGCCAAATTTATAAAAAGCTTAATTATACGTTTAAAACAATGTGACATGACTCATGTAGAGATGTATTACTGAGCGATTTTTCATGAACATATTTATGGCAGGTCATTTGACACGGTTGGAAATGAAGTACAAGATCCTAAAGTAGAAGTCCCAACACTGTTGATCAATGGTGAGGAAGATTATGTGATGAAAATTCCTGGGCTAGATGAATACATAAGGAGTGGTGAGGTGAAGAAGTATGTACCGAACCAAGAAACAATATACATGCCTAATGGATCACACTTTGTTCACGAACAATTTCCTGACCAAGCAAATGAACTCATCCTCACATTCCTCGATCACAACAAACATCATATCACAGTTTAATTCATTCAAGTGAGAAATAAATGTTTGGAATAAAGTTTCACTCGTTGTGTTGTCCTGGTTTACAGGAAGTTTGTTAACTAGTCGGTAGTTATCTTTGAATTGTTATTTCCTATTTTGTAGCCACTCTCCATATAGACGTTAGTAGGTTAGTGGCTGAGTATTTTTATCATTTTTTGGTACCTTGTATTCTTATTTAAAGAGTCAACAATAATCAGAAAAAGCAGCAGTTTCATGCCACTTTGTGTGTGTTTATAGCATATATACACTACATTTGGTATCAAGAGGTAATATAATTAACAGTAAGCAAAAAATTGTATCATTCTGGAAATGAATGAAGAGAAGACTCTAACTCAGATCCCACACTTGATGGTCATTACGACCATTGGAGCAAACTCATGGAAAATCTGTTACTGATGTGTGAAATATAACCTATAAAATAACTAGCTAAACACTTAACAATTATCACACAAGTTCAGGCAACTAAACCCGTTCATGTAATAACTAACAAGCAAATTGACCAGTTTTACAACAAGGGAGGGTGTTGTTCGAATGGAAAGAAGACCTCCAATATGGTCACACGACTATATTTCTGGTGATGGTTTATTTGATGGAGATGAAAAGCTAAATATGATGTTCACGGTGTCTTCGAATCCCACAAGCTATGAAGAAGCTGCTACTAATACGAAATGCTACTAATATGAAATGGAAAAGAGAAATGGATGAGGAGATACGTTCCACTGAAAGGTACCACACTTGGAATCTGGTTGATATACCTCATGGAGCTAAATGTATTGGTGTGAAATGGATCTTTAAAACAAAGTTGGATGAAGCAGGTAAAATCAACAAATACAAGACCCGTTTGGTGGTGAAGGGTTACTCGCAAGTACATGGTATTGATTACACGGAAGTATTTGCTCCAGTAGCTAAACTGGACACTGTATGGGTAATCATTGCACATGTTGCTTCTAAAAGGTGGAGGATACATCAGCTGGATGTAAAATCCTTATTCCTGCATGGCGAATCACAAGAAGACTTTTTTGTGGAGCAACCGAAAGGGTATGAGAAAAAAGGCCGCGAGCACATGGTGTACAAACTGAATAAGGCTCTGTACGGGTTGAAGCAATCTCCGAGAGCGTGGTTTATTCGAATTGAATCCTACTTCTTGAAGCAGGGGTTTAAATCTAGTCTAAATGAGCAAACACTTTTCGCTAAACAAATGGAGGTAATCTGATTATTGTTGGTGTGTACGTTGATGATTTGTTATTCACTAGCAATAGTAATATAATGTTAGACCGTTTCAAGTGTGCAATGAAGAAAGAGTTTGACATGACTGATTTAGGAGAAATGCAGTTTTTCTTCTTGGAATTGAAGTATTGCAACGAAGTGATGGTATTTTTATTTGCCAAAGGAATTATGCTAATGAGATTTTGGATAGGTTTGGCATGCATGAAAGTAAAGGAGTAAATAATCTGATAGTGGTTTAAAGATGGACAATGAGGACAGAGGTGTTGCAGTGGATGAAACTGAGTTTAAACAGATGATTGGGAGTCTCGTGTATTTATCAACATCTCGCCCAGATATTATGTATGTAGTAAGTTTCATTAGCCGTTTCATGTCAAAGCCAACTGTTGGAGATATGGAGAACTTTAAACAATTAGAGGAAAGATTCCAGAAAACTCACACGAAGCTTCCACGAAGTTGTTAGGAAACTCACATGTAGCTTCTACGAAGTTGTTAGGAAACTCACATGTAGCTTCCACAAAGTTGTGAGGAAATTCACATGTAGCTTCCACGAAGCTGTCAGGAAACTCACATGTAGCCTCCATGAAGCTGTCAGAAAACTCACATGAAGCTTCAAGGAATTGTTTTTAGCTTACTCCTTAAATCTTTCTATAAATAGACCCTCTTGTAACTCATTGTAAACACACCACAAATATTCAGTAAATACATTCTCTAGTTGGTCCGTGGACTAAAGCAATCACAACGATTGCATATAACCACGTTATCTTTTGTGTCGATTTACATTTCTTGCATTTATAATCTTTCGTTCATTAAGTAGGTTAGTAATCTTGTAGAATTACTATCGGTGAGTCATCTTATTGAATCACTTGCATTGTTTTGGGTCCTAATATCCTTACAACTGGTATCAGAGCTCAAGGTTTCGACTTTGGGTACGATGGCGAAAGACGGAAAGTTTAGAATCGACCGATTCGATGGGAGAAACTTTGGCTTTTGGAAGATGCAAATTGAAGACTACTTGTATCAAAAGAAGCTACATCAACCTCTGTTAGAGACCAAGCCCGAAAGCATGAGCGATGCCGATTGGACGCTTTTGGATCGTCAAGCTTTGGGTGCGATTCGTCTTTCACTTGCTAAGAACGTTGCATACAATGTTGTGAATGAGAAGACGACGTTTGCTTGCTTGAAAGCACTCTCTAACATGTATGAAAAACCTACCGCTTCTAATAAGGTTTTTCTCATGCGACAATTGTTCAATACGAAGATGAAGGAAGGTACGATGCAACGGATCATATCAACGAGTTCAACAACATCATATCGAGGTTAGTATCGGTATATATTGTGTTTGATGATGAGTTAAAGGCACTAATCTTGCTTTCATCATTACCGGAAAGTTGGTCGGGTACGGTTACCGCAGTTAGTAGCTCTACGGGAACTACTAAGCTAGCGTTTGAAGGAATAAGGGATTTGATTCTTGGTGAAGATACTCGTAGGAGAAACTCGGGGGAATCGACATCCGGTTCTTTGTTAAGTACCGACAACCGTGGTAGGAAATTTGATCGCGGTGAGAAGAAGGGTAGAAAGAAGTCTAAGAAGAGGTATCCATCGAAAGATAGAAGTGAAGCTGTTTGTTGGGGTTGCAATCAAAAAGGACACTTTCAAAGGAATTGTAAAAATGGTCCGGCGAAAGGTGTGAACTTGACCCAGGAAGAAAGTGATGATGCACTTTTATGTAGTGTTGAAAATTCTATGGAGTCTTGGATTTTGGATTCGGGAGCTTCGTTTCATGATACTCATGTCAAAAGCATGATGAAGAATTTTCGTCCATATCAAGGCAAGGTGAGATTGGCGGACGACAAACAACTCAATATAGAGGACATTGGAGATGTTGTATTGAAGACTACTCTTGGCTCTAATTGGACCTTGAAAAATGTAAGGTACATTCCTAAATTAAAAAGGAAACTTATTTCGGTTGGTCAATTAGATGATGAAGGTAACGCGGTTACTTTTGAAAACCGCCAATAGAAGGTGGTTAAGGGTAGTTGTGTCGTGGCTCGTGGACATAAAAGGGGAACTCTTTATATGGTTGAAGTGTTTGATGAAGACACGGTGGTTGCTACGATTAATGTTGAGTCTGAATCAACTCTATGGCACCGAAGACTCGGGCATATGAGTGAGAAGGGTATGAAGATGCTTGTTTCGAGTGGGAGAATTTCAGATTTGAAAAAGGTAGAACTTGGATTTTGCGAACCATGTGTATATGGGAAGCAAAAGAAGGTGACTTTTGAGAAATCGGGAAATGCTCCTAAGTTGGAGAAATTGGAGCTTGTTCATACGGATGTGTTTGGTCCAACCAATGTAGAATCACATGGAGGTTCTCGCTATTATGTCACCTTCATTGACGACTCCACTCGAAAGGTATGGGTTTATTTTCTTAAAGCTAAATCTGATGTATTTAATACATTTGTGAAGTGGAAAGCTATGGTAGAAAATGAGACTAATTTGAAAGTCAAGTGTTTGAAGTCGGATAATGGAGGGGAATATGGTAGTCTTGAGTTTAAAGACCATTGTGCAAAGCTCGGTATTAGAATGTTGAAAACGGTACCGGAGACACCGCAACACAATGGGGTCGCCGAACGTATGAATCGTACGTTAAATGAAAGGGCTAAGAGTATGAGATTACATGCCGGTTTGCCTAAGATGTTTTGGGCAGATGCGGTTAATACGGCAGCTTATTTGATTAACAGGGGACCCTTAACACCGTTGGGTTTCTGAATTCCCGAGGAAGAATGGCAAGGTAAGAAGGTGAGTTATAATCACCTTAGGATCTTTGGGTGTAATGCTTATGTGAAGACCAAAGATGCGGATAGAGACAAGCTTGAAGCTAAGTCAAAGAAGTGTACTTTCATAGGTTACGGGTCGGATGAAATGGGTTATCGTTGTTGGGATAACGAGGCTAGAAAAGTGATTCGTTCTCGTGATGTTACCTTTGATGAAGATTTGGTTTATGGCAAACCGAAAACGGGGAGTCCTAAACCGGGTCATGTTACTTTTGACGATGTTTCTATTGATGATCTTGCAGGTTCTAGTGGGAGTACGGGTAACAATGAATTTCCAATTAACGGTGAGGCTTCAGAAAATGCTAATGATGGAAATGATTCGGAAAGCGGTGATGATTCTAAACATAGTGCGAGTTCTAGTGATAAGGAGGACACAAATGAAACCGGTCCAACCATTTCGGTTGCTCCTACACTAAGACGCTCGACTAGAGTGCCCAAACCTAATCCTAGGTATTCTCCATCAGCAAACTACTTGCTCTATACCGAGAATGGTGAACCCGAAAGTTACTTTGAGGCAAGGAAGACAAAAGAATCCATACAATGGGAGCTTGCCATGAAAGAAGAGATGGGGTCACTTGAGAAGAATAAAACTTGGTCACTAGTGAAGTTACCTCATGATAAAAGGGCGTTGCAAAGTAAATGGGTGTATCGAATCAAGAATGAGTTTGATGGCAAGAAAAGGTACAAGGCTCGTGTAGCGACCCGACAAAATCGTCATTGACGGCGCCGTCTACTTAGGTCCCGTTACGTGGTCATAAGTCTTTAAAACAATGTTTGACCAAAAGTATGTCGCATTTATTTCAAAAGTAAGGATGTTTCAAGGTTTACAAAGTAGTTCGACAACTAGTTACATAACAAAGTTTAAAGTACAATTGAAACATATGCGACACAATTTAAAAGTAGCTAAAAGATGCTCCATGTATGTATGTATACTCGATATCCAAGCAAGCATCAAAAGTAATGAGTGGAAGCATGTATCACAAAACGTTCAAGGACCTGAGAAAAACATAGAAATCTGTCAACGAAAACGTTAGTGAAATCATAGGTTTAAGTAAGTAAGTACAAATGAACCACAAGATTTGTAACATTGATATAATAGTAATACATTCCAAAAGTTTGTTTCACGAGCACCCAATTATCAATGCTTAACTTTCCTTCCATAGAACCCCATCACAATAGTGTTAGAACATACACTGTTTCACGAAAATATATTTCATTCGTAAACGGTAGCGAACCGTTTGAATGAGGGTTTGTCAAACCCATATGGATCCATACAACATAAGTTCTCGCTTACACCCGGAAAGTGTAACTAATGATAATTGAATTGAGGATTTTGTTCTAAACTCGTATGTGGAATGTTTGTTTTCCTGTACTTGTGTTCACTTAGTAAAAGAAATGTTTATGTTTTCTCATCCCAAATGTAAGTTCAAAAAGAGTAAAAGTGGGACTATGATCTCACCTTGTGTGCACGAGTAATAAGTACTTCAACAAGTAATGTGTGCAGAGAACAATGCTAGTCTTGACCTAAACAAATAGGTTTATATCAATATCGGTAGACACGATAGGTCAAAGTGTTCAATTAGTCCTATGGCTCGTTAAGACTCGATCATAATAGCATGTGAATCAAATTGTCATGTTTCATGCAAGATACGAGTATAAAAGCATGTTAGAACAATTGCACAAACATTTGGTTAAGTTTGATTAAAAGTCAACTTAGGTCGGGTCAAAGTCAACGAAAAAGTCAACACGTTCGGGTCGGGTCCCGAACTATTTTTCTGAGGTTTTTAATCATATATGAGCATGTTAGAACAAGTTACATGTGAATCGGAGGTCCATAGCGTAGCAAACATTTTCTGTAAAATGACCAGTGAAGACAGAAGCCTGCCAGTGTATCTGGACGGCGTCCAGATTGTCTGGACGGTGTCCAGCTTTGAAGTCTGAGACGACGTCCAAAGATCTGGACGGCGTCCAGCTTTGAAAACTGGGACGACGTCCAAGGATCTGGACGGCGTCCAGGTCCGTATTCAAGTCTGATGCAGAAAACTCCTAAGTGCACGAACCAAAAACCAAACTAACACATTTTATGATCCGCAAACAACCAAAATCTCAAAACCAATAATCATGTTAATGTAAGGTTTTCATGTCAATCAACACACCAAAACGAAGCTAATGAAGTAACTAACACTTTGAACACACAACCATTAACATCTAAACACATTTCATCATCCAAAATCAAAGATTTAGCAAGCTCTTTTTCAAGTTCATGCTAGTTATGTCAATTCACAAGATCGAGCATACAAATTACATATATGACATCACAATGAGCCATAGACACTAATTAACACACCTTTAAGTCAAGAACACTAAAATTATGAAATTTAGAGTTTTTAGAAAGATACCCAATCGAGATGAAATTAGTATCAAAACGTAGAGAATGAAGAGAGGATTCCAAATATGTAATTTGTTTTGATGTTAGCCTCCAAAATCGGATTTAGATGATGAATTAAGGATTGAATGTTGAGAGGATTTGGAAGTAGTAAAAGATGAGGATGAAAATGAATGGATGAAAGGGGTTTGACCCTTTGACCTAGTCAAGGGTTTGATCCCTTGTCAACTTTAGTCCCTCAACTTTCGTTCGGGTGCGTGAATTACCTCAACGAGATAATTTAAAACGCGTATTAACGGGAGATGTTATAAGCATATGACGGAGTTTAAAATAGTATAACGGAAAAGTAAACGGAAAAAGGCGGGATGTTACAATACCTACTCCTTAAAAGAAATTTCGTCCCGAAATTTAAGTAGGCGTAGTAGTCGTTGTTTCTTCCTCGAAATCTTGCGTTTCCGGAATCGGGAATAAGTGAGGGTATTTCTTTTGCATTTGATCTTGCCTTTCCCATGTAAACTCGGGTCCCCTTTTGGCGTTCCAATGGACTTTAACAATCGGGTTCCTCGAGAGGAATGACGATATCGGGTTCGGCAAGGCACTTTTTCAAGTTAGATACATGGAAAGTAGGATGAACGGAGTTCAATTGAGGCGGAAGATCTAAACGATAAGCAACGGTTCCAATACGCTCCAAGATTTCGAAAGGACCAATATACCACGGATTTAATTTCTCACATTTTCCAAAACGAATTACACCTTTCCAAGGTGCGACTTTTAACATTACTCGGTCGCCGACTTGAAATTCGAGGTCGTTGCATCGTTTGTCGGTATAGCTCTTTTGACGACTTCGGGCCGTCTGAAGCCTATCTCGGATTTGTACGATCTTCTCGGTGGTTTCGTGAATGAGTTCGGGTCCGGTGATTTGCACGTCGCCTACCTCGGCCCAACAAAGAGGTGAACGACATTTTCGGCCATATAGCGCTTCAAAAGGTGCGGCTTTAATACTCGCGTGATAACTATTGTTGTAAGAGAACTCGGCGAGAGGTAAGTGCTTGTCCCAAGCTTTTCCAAAATCAACCACGCAAGCTCGTAACATGTCCTCCAAGGTTTGAATGGTGCATTCGCTTTGCCCATCGGTTTGGGGATGATATGCGGTGCTCATGTCTAAACGCGTTCCCAACGCTTCTTGCAAGGTACGCCAAAATCTAGAAACAAAACGGCCATCTCGGTCGGAGATGATCGATAAAGGTACACCGTGTCGGGCTATGATTTCCTTGATGTAAAGTTGTGCAAGTTTCTCCATTTTGTCGGTCTCCTTCATGGCGAGAAAGTGTGCGGATTTGGTGAGACGGTCAACAATAATCCAAATGGTATCATAACCGCCCGTCGTTTTTGGTAGTTTAGTGATAAAATCCATCGTTATCCTTTCCCACTTCCATTGCGGGATCTCGGGTTGTTGAAGTAGTCTGGATGGTCTTTGGTGTTCGGCTTTGACCTTGGAACATGTCAAACACTTGGAAACATAAGTAGCTACGTCCCTTTTGATGTTCGGCCACCAATATTGTTGTTTAAGGTCGTGGTACATCTTATTGGCACCGGGGTGAATCGAGTATCGTGACTTATGGGCTTCATCTAAAATAAGACTTCGTAGGTCCCCATAACTAGGCACCCAAATCTTTCCGGCGAAATATCGGAGTCCGGTTTCCTTAGTTTCGAATCAAGAGACTAGAATGTTTAAGAGCTCGTGTGAAACGTTTTCATCCTTGAGAGCCTCATCTTGGGCTACCCGAATTTGGCTATTAAGGTTGGTGTGAATGGTGATGTTTAAAGCTCGGACACGAAGAGGCACCGCTCTTTCTTTTCGACTTAAGGCATCGGCTACTACGTTTGCCTTCCCGGGATGGTAACGAAGCTCGCAATCGTAATCATTTAAGGTTTCAATCCACCTTCGTTGTCTCATGTTTAGTTGCTTTTGATCAAAGATGTGTTGGAGGATTTTGTGATCGGTGAAGATAGTACTCTTGGTTCCATAAAGATAGTGTCTCCACATTTTAAGTGCAAATACAACGGCTCCGAGTTCGAGATCATGTGTCGTATAGTTTCGTTCATGAATTTTGAGTTGTCGAGAAGCATAAGAAATGACTTTCGTTTGTTGCATTAACACACACCCAAAACCATGTTTCGAGGCGTCGCAATACAAATCATCGTTGCCTTCCGGAAGTGATAAGATAGGGGCGGTGGTTAGCTTCATTTTCAAGGTTTGAAATGCGGATTCTTGTTCGGTTGCCAAAACGAATTTTCTTCCCTTATGAGTTAACGCGGTTAGAGGACGAGCGACCAAAGAGAAATCTTTGATGAATCTACGATAGTATCCGGCGAGACCCAAGAATTAACGAATGTGAGTAGGAGTAGTAGGAGTCTCCCATTTACTAATGGCTTCGATTTTTGATGGATCTACTTTAATACCTTGATCACTTACAACATGACCAAGAAACTGAACTTCCTTCAACCAAAATTCACACTTGGAGAATTTGGCATAGAGTCGTTCTTGTCTCAAGAGTTCAAGCACAAGTCGGAGATGTTCCTCGTGTTCTTCTTCGCTTTTGGAATAAAACAAAATATCATCGATGAACACGATAACGAATTTGTCAAGATACGGTTTGTACACGCAGTTCATAAGATCCATGAACACCACCGGTGCATTAGTGAGACCAAATGGCATGACAAGGAATTCATAACTACCATAACGAGTTCGGAAAGCGGTTTTGGAGACATCTTCCCCCTTAACCCTTAATTAATGATAACCCGAGCGGAGATCGATTTTCGAATATACACAAGACCCTTGTAGTTGATCAAAGAGGTCATCGATGCGAGGAAGAGGATATTGGTTCTTAACCGTCAATTTGTTTAGTTCACGATAATCAATGCACATTCGTAGGGATCCATCTTTCTTTTTAACAAACAAAATCGGAGCGCCCCATGGTGAATGGCTAGGTTGGATAAAACCACGATCAAGTAGTTCTTGGATTTGACTTTGCAATTCTTGCATTTTGGATGGAGAGAGTCTATATGGTGCACGTGCTACAGGTGCGGCTCCCGGAATAAGATCGATTTGGAATTCTACCGGTCGATGAGGTGGAAGACCCGGCAATTCATCGGGAAATACATCGGAATAGTCACTAACAATTGGTACATCATCGATGTGCTTCTCATCGAACTCGACTTTCTTAACGTGAGCAAGGATCGCAAAACAACCCTTACGGAGTAGTTTTCTAACTTTAATGCATGAAACGAGGTTGAGTCCGGTGCAACTCTTATGTGAAGACCCGTCCTAATCCACCCGGACGAAGTCATCAACCTTTGATTCTAGAGCGATGATCGACTCCAAGTATTGTCCTTAAAATGAGCAAATGCACAGCGGAAGATTTCTTTCATACCTGAGAATAAACATGCTTTAAAGTGTCAACCAAAAGGTTGGTGAGTTCATAGGTTTATCAAAAACAATAAAATTCAGTACTTTTGATAGACCACAAGATTTAAATGCTACATGGTACAAATGGGCCCGAATCCTATACCCACCTGTAATGTACATGCGATATCCTTTAAATACAGTATATCTTTCTCGTGTACAAAACCATTTTCATAAATCATAGTAACCGTACACATATCTTGTGCACAAAAATAACATACACATAACCTGTGTATAAAACCATTCTCTTGATATATAACATTCACATCAACTGGTGGCAATTATCATGTCCACATAATTCAATGGTGGCAATTATCATGTCCACATAATTCAATGGTGGCAATTATCATGTCCACATAATTCAATATTAATCCGCAGAACTTCTGTCTGCATAATAATTCATTCGAGGAATGTTTTGCTTGTGTCTATCTCGTCAACATTTATAAAAACATTTCAAGTATTCGCAGTTCAAAATATAATTCAAAAGCATTTAATAAAACAGTTGTAAAAGTAGCGCACGTATTCTCAGTCCCAAAAATGTAAAGAGAAAAAGGGAGCAAATGAACTCACCATACTGTATTTTGTAGCAAAAATACATATGACGTCATTTAACAAGTGTAGGGTTGGCCTCGGATTCACGAACCTATATCATTTATGTATATATTAACACACATAATTGTAGTCGAACAATTTATATATTATATCTCAAATTATATATCTTGTATACTTAGTTTGCATATTCATTTAAAATAATAAATATTTAGATAGTTTTATATATAACTACGTGATTAATAAAATGTTGAAAATCAATAATTTATTATATGTAAATATTTATATATTTCGTGTTAATACGTTTATTCTATAATTTTTATGTAATACTAATATATTATGTAGCAATTATATTTTTGTATCTAATATTTCTTAGATAATAATAATAATAATAATAATAATAATAATAATAATAATAATATTATTAATAATAATAATAATAATAATAAAAATGATAAAAACGAAGTGTATACCCTATAAAGAGTCATTCTAAAAAGAATTGCCCAAGACCGGGCTCGAACTCAAGATCTCTCAGTTATATCAAACACGCCTAACCACTCGTCCGTCCCTTACATTTCTGATTTATTCCCCAACAATAATAAGTATAACCCGTAATTATCTGTGGCTCCCCTTCTTCATTTAAATCGGCCCAACAGGTAGTCCTCGGCCCAACAAGATGACCACAACCCAAACATAAAAGATACCCGGCCCAAGTTGTAATAAGTAATCCGTCCCAGATTTGATTTATTTAACCCGACCCAATTCAATACCGAAAACAGAAAGGAAGGGAAACAAATATAACTGAGGTAATCTCAACCTTTATTAAATTGCAAGTGGGGCTTGTTAGACTTCGCAGTTGTCGGCCACAATAACAGAAAAGGGAAATCGTCGGTGGTGATTATGATTTATACAGACAAACAAAATTTTGTAGCAGCCATATCCTCTTCTTTTCTTCATCTTCTATTTCTCACATGTGGGTGTGAGTATAGGTATCATATTTTAATTTGAAACAGGAAGCAGGAGTGAAATTCTTAATAGCCGTAATAATTGAATTATGTTAAGTGGTGATTTGTTTTGGGTTTAGTTTGAATGAAGGTGTGGTTCTAGTGACGGCTGGAGCAAAACAGGTGGTATAGCAACTGCAATTGTGCAGTTTCTTCTTCTATTTAATTCGAGCAGGTTAACAGAAGTAACAACACAGAGAATTCGATGTCCTGAAAATTTTTGGGAATGAGAGAGATGAGAGAGAGTAGGGTATAGTCTTGAAGGTGGCGGTTTATGACTGTTTTGGTGATGATCCAAGGTGGGTTTCGATTGGTCTGTAAAAAAAAAATATAACAGCCTCCCTTGCACAACCCTAGTAGCGATGGTGATTTGGTTTCCTTTTATTTTGTATTTGCAACAGACATGGATCGAGCTGTATTTGGTGATGGTTTAAATTTCCGAATGAAACAAGAAATAGGGAAATAAATCGTTGGATGAAAGTGGTATGAAAAATTTTAGAGTCGAAGGTGTAGATATAATGATTAATCCAGGAGCAAGGAATTGAAGAAAGAAAGATGAGTGCTTCGTTTAGAGTGGGCGAGAACTTGGAGTTGCCAGTAATATCTAGATGGGGTGACCGAGGGTGGTGGATTTTTTAAGTCATGTTTGTGTGGATTAAGGAGTAAAAAATGCTTTGCAAGTGAAGGTGGTGTGTGGTGGATCCAGGTTCACAAAAAAAATCGAAAGTGGTGGTGTTTGATTTCAAGGTTGAAGGTGATGTTAAAGAGGTGATTGTCGATTGGTAGTGAATGATGGTGGTGAGCATGTTTGATCATGAATCTTAATCATCTCTATGTGATTTGCTTGAATGTAAGTAATATAATTGTATGTATATGTATCTTAATACTTCTCGATTGTAATGAACGATAGCATTATGTAGATGGAAATTAGTAATTGAAATAGTAATCCATGTTGTCTGTATTGAGGATTGATTTGGATGTGTAACAACCTTGAGACAGGAAGTACAAGATTCTCAATCAGGAATTAAATTGAAATAAAAAGAAATTAAAAGCAGATTCTTCAATCCAACTAATTTGTACTGAGTTTTGTATTGTTTTGAAAAGCTGATACTGACTTATAAATGATTAGAGGTAAAGTCAAGAAGTAATTACAGTTTGATGGAGATAGCAATTGAATTTTGATCTGCATCTGATTCTATATACCTTAGCTTAATTTTTAGTAATTAATTTTTTTTTTAATATTTATAATACAGTTAAATAATTATTAATAATAATAGAGCTAATAATAAGGATATTAATTAATAATATCAAAATAATACTAATAATAATACTAATCATACTAATAACTAAAATCATAATTATAACAATAATAATATTAGTAAAATACAATATAAATAATAGTTCTTATAATATTACTTATAAAATTAATGATAATGAATAAATAATATTAATAACAAGGATGATGATAACTATTAATAACAATGTAAACAATGAAATTTTAATAATAATAATAACTAATGATATTTAAATTATAACTAAATTATACTTTTAATTATTCTTACAATAATATTTGTACTTATAGATTATAATTACTCTTATTAATAAATGTAAATAAAATAATAATATTCTTTAATAATAGTAGTACAAATATAATAGTGATAGTAATAATACCATTACTAATGATAATAATAATAATTATTATTATGAAATATATATAACAATAATATTGTTATTAACCATAATACTAGTTACACAAATGTTATTAATAATGACAATGATACTTGTAATAATAATAATAATATATTACTTTATATATATCAATTTTTCATATTTGTATGTTAGATTAATAATAATTTTGATACAAATAATGAAATTACTATAACATTTATTTCTAACTTGTATTTACATTTAATATGTCATTATTACCATTTATTAATTTTATCGTATTTACTAATTTTCTATTTTATATAAAATATTTAATATATATATATATATATATCCACACCTATTCGTTCGTGAATCGTCGAGCATGGTCAAAGGGTAATTGATTACATGAATATAGATTTCAAAATTTTCGAGACTCAACATTACAGAATTTGCTTATCGTATCGAGATTATGTAAAGATTAAGTTTAAATTTGATTGGAAATTCCCGGGTCATCACAGTACCTACCCGTTAAAGAAATTTCGTCCCGAAATTTGAGTGAGGTCGTCATGGCTAACAATAAATATGTTTTTCTTGACGAATATGAGCTGATAAATAGAGTTTTCATCATTACAGAATAATACAGACAAAATAATTCGATTATTCGAAGAGCACGAATGAAACTATCATGAGAGAGGTCCCAACGGGCATTGTCCACCTTCGACCAAAAACTTGCCCAAATTTTTAGCCGTTAGTAAAATAAAAAAAAAATTCCAACGGCTATCCCAACGGTCACTTTTACACTATAAAAACACCAACCATATACATCATTTTATACACTCAAACATATATTTCTTTTATATTTCCACATTTCTCAAAATCAAAATCAAACACTCCCAAACTGCAAAATGTTAACACTTCCCCCAATGATTGTTTCATTCAACGTTCATTACGGAGGTGATTTCCGTAATCAAATGAAGGAATATAAGTGGGGCGACAGTATTTCGTTTGAAGATATCGACATTCGTGATGTTGGTTTACAAGACTTGCTATCCTTTCTGAAGGAAAAAGTTCCGTGTGAATTCACGTCTGTATTCTTTTATAAAGACGATTATGATGCTGATTGTAGGGCAAGTTTTCTGTGTACCGATGATCAATGGTACTTTATAAAAGATACCATTGAAGATCGCGGTAAACGAATTTCTTTGTATGCGGTTCTTGAAGATGAAGAGACGTTGGGTTATCGTTACCTCGATGAATTAGCTGAAACAGTAGTTGAGGCATCAAGAGAAATACCGATGTCTCCAGAGTACCTCACGGATGGTGAAATGACTGGTGAACGCTACTTTGCAGATGACAATTGACGACGATGAGTAGTTTGATTGTAATCTTTTAATTTTTAATTGTCGTGATGTTTTAAATTTTTAATTATTGTAATTTCGGTGTTGTTGTCGAGTTTTTTTTATCTTCCTTTATGTTTCGAAGCTCTTCGTCTTTTTAATCTCCTCTCGATCTCTAGTAAAACGAGTAATGGTCTAGAATTTGTAAGTATGGAGTTTTGAATGAATTTAATGTTATAATCAAGAAAGAACGTAATAGCACGATTTGATTCATCAAATTACCAGGATCTTTGAGAATAGAGCTATCAAGAATATACTTTCTTGATATGTTCAGAAGTTAATTAGAATAAAAGAGTTATGTAACATGACACGTGATGGTGGTATGATCTACTGTGAACCATCATGTCCCGTTAGAACTCAGCATGACTTACTGTAATATAATCACGTTGATCAAGTGTCATTATATTATACTAACTCATGCATCAGTTCCCAATATTACCTCAATAACATTCATATTTTAAGCTCGAAAGTTTACAGAATATAGAAACTAACAGTTTCTATATGATGTAACACTGATAGCACGAAGAGATAAATGATTTCAGATAGTATTAGTTATAAAAATATATTCAGAAATATCGAGGATATTTATAATGAAAGATACGATAATATCTTGGAATATCTAAGATCAGAGGATGATAGAAACTATTAGCTGCAAGGGTTTAGAGTAAGGAGCAAGATATTTACTAAAGACTTTAGTAGACATTGAATCATTTAGATTCTTTGAAGTCAAACTTATTATTTGTGATTTGTCCACGGCTTTCTTCCTAGTTTCGCATAATCTGCTTTTCGGTACTAAATTGTCTATTGAATGTTTCCAATATAATGATACACAGGAAGCATAAGGAGGTATATAATTTCGAAAGAGAATATTTATGAAAATATCCTCAGAAATATCGAAGATATTGATGATGATATTTTGGAATTTCTAAGTTCGATGGTTGATGGAGAAAGATTTTCCGCAAGATTTTAACATAAATTCGGAGCAAGATATTCTCTAAAGATTTCAACGAATCCGGAATTACCTGGATTCTTTGAATATAGGGTTTGGTCCTTGTATTTGTCCTTGGTCTCCTTTGTGGTTAGCTCAATCCGTTTTCCAGTTCCACTTTTTCTGAGCTTTTCCAACATACTATTCTTTATCATCAAACTTCCGATGGATAAGGTCGTTTACGGTTGTCTATGGTTTCTACTGCTTCATTCAGCTTTTTCAACATTCAGAGTATTGATTTGTGACTGAGTGCTTTTCAGTATTTCAGAATGAGAAATCGTAATTCTTAGAGATAAATGTCATACATATAACGGTTGATGTAGCTATGCTGTGAGTTTTCAAAGGACTGATTGCTGATTCCCGGTAATTGGTATGGCAGTTCTTGTTACAAGATGCGGATGATTATATGATAGGGTTTCAATGAATAAATATAATGATTTGTCAGAGAGATTTATGCCAAGAAGCAACGAGGTTACTGGTACGTCTGCTGGTGATATGGTGGAATATAAAAGAATTCTCTGGTATCAAAAGGGTAATCGTATATATCAAGATTATAGTATGGCTACTTCGAATGACAAGTCAAAGTTGACTTGCTGGAGCTGTGACAAAATTGACTACTTTGAAAAGGGATCGCAAAGTTATTTTTGCTAATAAATGCCAAAGGATCTGATGCGGCTACGTGTTAAACTTTTACTCAATTGTCGAGAGTTTCTCAGATGCATAACTATATGCATAAATTTTTCTTCTGTAGATGAAGTTCGGTTGGTTCATCCTCTCGATTGAGGTGTTTTCAAGAATCATGAAAGGTTTAAACGCAGATTGTAATCATCAAAATACAAATGAGGTTTAAGATGAAATCAAGTGGCAAACTTGAAGAATTATTTAGTTTCATAAGTTATAATCAATATTTTAATTCATTTTAATTGTTCAATGTTGATAGTCCTCAGTTGATTGTCCACAGTTAGCAATACACTAATTCATATATAATTATATATATAATATTCGAATTAATATGTATCGTGACCCGTGTACATGTCTCAGACTCGATCACAACTCAAAGTATATATATTATTGTAGAATCAACCTCAACCCTGTATAGAGAAATCGATCATTACTGCATATAGAGTGTCTATGGTGATTCCAAATAATATATATAGATGCGTCGATATGATATGTCAAAACCTTGTATACATGTCCCGATATTTAAAGTGCGTAAAATAAATAACAGAAAATTAAATAACGATAAATATAGTGCATAAAGTAAATAACAGAAATTTAATGACGATAAATAAAATTGCGAGAATGTAAATTGCGATAAATAAAATGCGATAAATAAATTGCGATAATTAAATTGTAATATGGAATTAACAGTTAGCTAGGAACAGTTAGCTAGAATTTTGTTAGCGTGGATTCTTAGAAAAATTTTCATAGTTAATTAGTCTGTTTCTAACAAATTTTATTTAATCAAATGTTTTCTTCATTATGCCACTTGTTGGATTCTGATAGGTCAAAATCCAAATATGTAATTTGATGAATATGGTTATTCTGTGGTGAACGAATTTGTATATCGATGGATGTAAGTAGGATAGTATATGACTGTTGAAACAGATTCGAAGAACGTACAATGTAACTTATTAATGTGAAATTTAAATAGTCCTCGGGTATTACCTACCCGTTAAAATATTTTCACCATTAACAGTTTGTACAAGAGAATTTTTAATTACAATCTTTATGAAAACATATATACATATATATTTTCTTCAGATGCATTCATGGATTTAATGAGTTAATATGATATTAAACTCATTTGCTTTTCAGTTGGAACTAGAATAAATAATCTCTAAAACTTTAGAGATTCCATATTCGCCATGTCGAACGAAGATAAATGAGGTAGAACGATACGTAGAACGAAGATCATACTCAAAGTACAGATGATGATATTGAAGCATGGATTGTTGATGGTACTGGTGCTATTATTGATTGTACTGTTGGTGCCGGTGATGTTGCTGAAGCTGGTACATTTTGCACCATATTCTCTGAATTGATTATTCGAGCGCGAAGTTCGTTGAGTTATTACTCCAGGATGATTGTCGGTCAGAACGAGCGGATGAATAAGGTTCAGAATTGTGGATAGAATATAATCTTGTCTAGTTACCCTGGAAATGAGACTGAAAATGGTGTCTCGAACAGGTTCGCCGGTAAACGCTTCAGGTTCATTGTCAAGAGGTGAATTCGGTTGGTGGAAGGGATTGCCTTCTGCGCGTTTCCATTATTTAAGTCGACTACGAACCCATCAGATGAATTGATAATGGCTGATTGGTTGATTCATGCCGATGACGCTGTTTTCGGAGCTTAGGTGAACATCTATGTTAGAATAGCTGTCGGAATAACTATCGGAATAGCTATCGGAATCTGAGGGACTCAAACTGATTGAGGGATTCATCTCGTACGATCAGGTGAAGGATTTTCAATAAGAAATAGATTATAGGATGTAGATTAGTACCCTACAATACATAATTTACATATGCATGTATAATACTAAAATCTCATAAGTTACGGAGGAATCTACGGAAGCCGTCAGGTAAAGATAACAATAACATATACGCTAAGATATGAATTAGCAGATACGCTAAGATATGAATTTTGTCTATATACTATTCATGCTGTCAATGCAATAAGATGTGTCTAGACTAAGAATAATAGGCAGATAATTTACTAAGGATGATAAGCAAATGATTTCTAACAAAAATGATAAGCAAAACTTTTGACATGCAGACACGGTCGAAGTCCAGACTCACTAATGCATCCTAACGACTTATCAGTTAGTCACACTAATGCAGACCCGGTTCACTAAGACCACCGCTCTGATACCAACTGTGAAGACCCGTCCTAATCCACCCGGATGAAGTCATCAACCTTTGATTCCAGAGCGATGATCGACTCCAAGTATTGTCCTTAAAATGAGCAAATGCACAGCGGAAGATTTCTTTCATACCTGAGAATAAAAATGCTTTAAAGTGTCAACCAAAAGGTTGGTGAGTTCATAGGTTTATCGAAAACAATAAAATTCAGTACTTTTGATAGACCACAAGATTTAAATGCTACATGGTACAAATGGGCCCGAATCCTATACCCACCTGTAATGTACATGCGATATCCTTTAAATACAGTACATCTTTCTCGTGTACGAAACCATTTTCATAAATCATAGTAACCGTACACATATCTTGTGCACAAAAATAACATACACATAACCTGTGTATAAAACCATTCTCTCGATATATAACATTCACATCAACTGGTGGCAATTATCATGTCCACATAA
This sequence comes from Rutidosis leptorrhynchoides, assembly GCF_046630445.1. NCBI lineage: Eukaryota > Viridiplantae > Streptophyta > Magnoliopsida > Asterales > Asteraceae > Rutidosis > Rutidosis leptorrhynchoides. The sequence goes on from NC_092343.1 coordinate 106,737,639, forward strand.
TTCAATGGTGGCAATTATCATGTCCACATAATTCAATGGTAGCAATTATCATGTCCACATAATTCAATATTAATCCGCAGAACTTCTGTCTACATAATAATTCATTCGAGGAATGTTTTGCTTGTGTCTATCTCGTCAACATTTATAAAAGCATTTCAAGTATTCGCAGTTCAAAATATAATTCAAAAGCATTTAATAAAACAGTTGTAAAAGTAGCGCACGTATTCTCAGTCCCAAAAATGTAAAGAGAAAAAGGGAGCAAATGAACTCACCATACTGTATTTTGTAGCAAAAATACATATGACGTCATTTAACAAGTGTAGGGTTGACCTCGGATTCACGAACCTATATCATTTATGTATATATTAACACACATAATTGTAGTCGAACAATTTATATATTATATCTCAAATTATATATCTTGTATACTTAGTTTGCATATTCATTTAAAATAATAAATATTTAGATAGTTTTATATATAACTACGTGATTAATAAAATGTTGAAAATCAATAATTTATTATATGTAAATATTTATATATTTCGTGTTAATACGTTTATTCTATAATTTTTATGTAATACTAATATATTATGTAGCAATTATATTTTTGTATCTAATATTTCTTAGATAATAATAATAATAATAATAATAATAATAATAATAATAATAATAATAATAATAATAATAATAATAATAATAATATTAATAATAATAATAATAATAAAAATGATAAAAACGAAGTGTATACCCTATAAAGAGTCATTCTAAAAAGAATTGCCCAAGACCGGGCTCGAACTTAAGATCTCTCGGTTATATCAAACACACCTAACCACTCGTCCGTCCCTTACATTTTTGATTTATTCCCCAACAATAATAAGTATAACCCGTAATTATCTGTGGCTCCCCTTCTTCATTTAAATCGGCCCAACAGGTAGTCCTCGGCCCAACAAGATGACCACAACCCAAACATAAAAGATACCCGGCCCAAGTTGTAATAAGTAATCCGTCCCAGATTTGATTTATTTAACCCGACCCAATTCAATACCGAAAACAGAAAGGAAGGGAAACAAATATAACTGAGGTAATCTCAACCTTTATTAAATTGCAAGTGGGGCTTGTTAGACTTCGCAGTTGTCGGCCATAATAACATAAAAGGGAAATCGTCGGTGGTGATTATGATTTATACAGACAAACAAAATTTTGTAGCAGCCATATCCTCTTCTTTTCTTCATCTTCTATTTCTCACATGTGGGTGTGAGTATAGGTATCCTATTTTAATTTGAAACAGGAAGCAGGAGTGAAATTCTTAATAGCCGTAATAATTGAATTATGTTAAGTGGTGATTTGTTTTGGGTTTAGTTTGAATGAAGGTGTGGTTCTAGTGACGGCTGGAGCAAAACAGGTGGTATAGCAACTGCAATTGTGCAGTTTCTTCTTCTATTTAATTCGAGCAGGTTAACAGAAGTAACAACACAGAGAATTCGATGTCCTGAAAATTTTTGGGAATGAGAGAGATGAGAGAGAGTAGGGTATAGTCTTGAAGGTGGCGGTTTATGACTATTTTGGTGATGATCCAAGGTGGGTTTCGATTGGTCTGTAAAAAAAAATATAACAGCCTCCATTGCACAACCCTAGTAGCGATGGTGATTTGGTTTCCTTTTATTTTGTATTTGCAACAGACATGGATCGAGCTTTATTTGGTGATGGTTTAAATTTCCGAATGAAACAAGAAATAGGGAAATAAATCGTTGGATGAAAGTGGTATGAAAAATTTTAGAGTCGAAGGTGTAGATATAATGATTAATCCAGGAGCAAGGAATTGAAGAAAGAAAGATGAGTGCTTCGTTTGGAGTGGGCGAGAACTTGGAGTTGCCGGTAATATCTAGATGGGGTGACCGAGGGTGGTGGATTTGTGAAGTCATGTTTGTGTGGATTAAGGAGTAAAAAATGCTTTGCAAGTGAATGTGGTGTGTGGTGGATCCAGGTTCACAAAAAAAAATCGAAAGTGGTGGTGTTTGATTTCAAGGTTGAAGGTGATGTTAAAGAGGTGATTGTCGATTGGTAGTGAATGATGGTGGTGAGCATGTTTGATCATGAATCTTAATCATCTCTATGTGATTTGCTTGAATGTAAGTAATATAATTGTATGTATATGTATCTTAATACTTCTCGATTGTAATGAACGATAGCATTATGTAGATGGAAATTAGTAATTGAAATAGTAATCCATGTTGTCTGTATTGAGGATTGATTTGGATGTGTAACAACCTTGAGACAGGAAGTACAAGATTCTCAATCAGGAATTAAATTGAAATAAAAAGAAATTAAAAGCAGATTCTTCAATCCAACTAATTTGTACTGAGTTTTGTATTGTTTTGAAAAGCTGATACTGACTTATAAATGATTAGAGGTAAAGTCAAGAAGTAATTATAGTTTGATGGGGATAGCAATTGAATTTTGATCTGCATCTGATTCTATATACCTTAGCTTAATTTTTAGTAATTAATTTTTTTTTTAATATTTATAATACAGTTAAATAATTATTAATAATAATAGAGCTAATAATAAGGATATTAATTAATAATATCAAAATAATACTAATAATAATACTAATCATACTAATAACTAAAATCATAATTATAACAATAATAATATTAGTAAAATACAATATAAATAATAGTTCTTATAATATTACTTATAAAATTAATGATAATGAATAAATAATATTAATAACAAGGATGATGATAACTATTAATAACAATGTAAACAATGAAATCTTAATAATAATAATAACTAATGATATTTAAATTATAACTAAGTTATACTTTTAATTATTCTTACAATAATATTTGTACTTATAGATTATAATTACTCTTATTAATAAATGTAAATAAAATAATAATATTCTTTAATAATAGTAGTACAAATATAATAGTGATAGTAATAATACCATTACTAATGATAATAATAGTATTATTATTATGAAATATATATAACAATAATATTGTTATTAACCATAATACTAGTTACACAAATGTTATTAATAATGACAATGATACTTGTAATAATAATAATAATATATTACTTTATATATATCAATTTTTCATATTTGTATGTTAGATTAATTATAATTTTGATACAAATAATGAAATTACTATAACATTTATTTCTAACTTGTATTTACATTTAATATGTCATTATTACCATTTATTAGTTTTATCGTATTTACTAATTTTCTATTTTATATAAAATATTTAATATATATATATATATATATATATATATATATATATATATATATATATATATATATATATATATATATATATATATATATCCACACCTATTCGTTCGTGAATCGTCGAGCATGGTCAAAGGGTAATTGATTACATGAATATAGATTTCAAAATTTTCGAGACTCAACATTACAGACTTTGCTTATCGTATCGAGATCATGTAAAGATTAAGTTTAAATTTGGTTGGAAATTCCCGGGTCATCACATCTTATCGCCATAAACAATCAAAGGTTCACCATTCTCGATAGGAATTCGGATTGTGTTAAGATCACAAAGGATGTGAGATTTCGTTTTGGCTAACCAATTCATACCGATTATTACATCAAAGCTTCCTAGTTCCATGGGTATCAAGTCAATTTCAAACTCATTACCCAAAATGTTTAATGTGCACCCCCGGTAATATGTGTCGGCACTCAATAGTTTCCCGTTGGCCACTTCAATGGTATAAGTGGTATCTAGTGGGAGTGGTGGAGTGCTAAAAGAATGAATCAAAGTCTTGGATACAAAGCATTTATCGGCATCCGAATTGAATAAACAAGTAACATAAGTTTTGTTGAGAAGAAACGTACCCGTGACTAATTCATTGTCATCTCGGGCTTCCTCGGTATTGATGTTGAAAGCTCGGCCGCACGTATTGGGGTTATCTTTCCTCTTCGGGCATGCATTTCTATAATGGCCCGTTTGGCCACATTCATAACAAGTGCCCATTTTTGGTGCATTGGGCCCCTTTCGAGCAATGGGGGCAACACTTTTACACTCATTGGCCTTATGACCAACTCCTTGGCGCCGGTGGCAAATTAACTTGCCACATTCACCAAAGTGATGTTTGTTGCATTTGTTGCAAAGAGGTAGGTTCCCGGCATAACCTTTCTTGCCGTCGGAGGTGTAAGGCTTCTTAGCAAAGTTGTTGTTGCTTGATTGGGAGGCTTCCCACTTTCTTTTATTGTTACCCGACTTATCCTCGGCTTTAGGTGCTGGCACTACAATTTCGTCCACCGTTTCTATCAATTTGCGGGCCATGTTCAAAGCTTCTTGATGATTAGTGGGTTTGGATGACATTACTCCGTGTTTGATGCTCTTTGGAAGACCATCCATGTAAAGTTCAACCCTTAAATCTTCGGGGTTCACAAGATTTGGGCACATCAAGGCTAGTTCAGAAAATCGTTGATTATAAGCCTTGAGATCATTTCCGACCGCCTTTAAAGTTCTTAGCACTTGTTCGAGCCTTCGGGTTTCTTCACGAGGGAAATATTCGACAATCATCTTTTCCCTCAAGTCGGCCCAAGAGAGGGCGTGAGCTTCATCGGTACCCACTGATTGTACATAGGTGTTCCACCACGTGAGGACGATACCGTCAAAGGTGTGGGTGGAATATTTGACTTTATCTTGGTCTCGACAACCGCTTATGCTAAAAACGGCTTCCGTTTGTTCGAACCATCGAGTGAGTACAACCGGTCCCCCGGTTCCATCAAAAGTGTGAGGTTTGCACCCCATGAAGGCTTTGTAGGAGCACCCTTCGCTTGAGTTACCGGCCCCTTCATTGTTGTTGTTGTGGTTGTTGTAATTGTTGGAGGAGTGATCGGCCATGGCCGCTTCCACGACGGTGGCTATCATTCGTTGTAGAGCTTGTTCGGGAGTCTCATGGCGTGATACACGACGAGGAGGCATTGTTCCTTCAAAACACGAGAATACCGTTGATTAGTATTTTCAATAATACTAATCATGATATGGAAATAGGATAGAGAGAAAAATTTTCCCTGACTCGCCTTAAATTCTTTGTGTCATAATGTCGGAACGTTCATATGAGTCACCGTAATAAAATCCCGGAAATTATATTACCCTAATTCATATGTGCATTCGACATTACTTCACTAAGTCAAGGTGGCGCGTCAATCAAATTAAACAACGTGAGATTAAGATGAAATAAAAGTAGATATGAGTAGAAACGTTCGAGTATAATGCACAAGTAGTCAAGTAATTCCTACTTCAAGTCTATATGCCGGTTGTAGTCTAGGCTCACCAATGTACCCTATGACTCGGGGTTGACACCAATGAACTCTAAATCCCTACAACCAACGCTCTGATACCATCTGTAGCGACCTGACAAAATCGTCATTGACGGCGCCGTCTACTTAGGTCCCGTTACGTGGTCATAAGTCTTTAAAACAACGTTTGACCAAAAGTATGTCGCATTTATTTCAAAAGAAAGGATGTTTCAAGGTTTACAAAGTAGTTCGACAACTAGTTACATAACAAAGTTTAAAGTACAATTGAAACATATGCGACACAATTTAAAAGTAGTCAAAAGATGCTCCACGTATGCATGTATACTCGATATCCAAGCAAGCATCAAAAGTAATGAGCGGAAGCATGTATCACAAAACGTTCAAGGACCTGAGAAAAACATAGAAATCTATCAACGAAAACGTTGGTGAAATCATAGGTTTAAGTAAGTAAGTACAAATGAACCACAAGATTTGTAACATTGATATAATAGTAATACATTCTAAAAGTTTGTTTCACGAGCACCCAATTATCAATGCTTAACTTTCCTTCCATAGAACCCCATCACAATAGTGTTAGAACATACACTGTTTCACGAAAATATATTTCATTCGTAAACGGTAGCGAACCGTTTGAATGAGGGTTTGTCAAACCCATATGGATCCATACAACATAAGTTCTCGCTTACACCCAGCAAGTGTAACTAATGATAATCGAATTGAGGATTTTGTTCTAAACTCGTATGTGGAATGTTTGTTTTCCTGTACTTGTGTTCACTTAGTAAAAGAAATGTTTATGTTTTCTCATCCCAAATGTAAGTTCAAAAAGAGTAAAAGTGGGACTATGATCTCACCTTGTGTGCACGAGTAATAAGTACTTCAACAAGTAATGTGTGCAGAGAACAATGCTAGTCTTGACCTAAACAAATAGGTTTATATCAATATCGGTAGACACGATAGGTCAAAGTGTTCAATTAGTCCTATGGCTCGTTAAGACTCGATCATAATAGCATGTGAATCAAATTGTCATGTTTCATGCAAGGTACGAGTATAAAAACATGTTAGAACGATTGCACAAACATTTGGTTAAGTTTGATTAAAAGTAAACTTAGGTCGGGTCAAAGTCAACGAAAAAGTCAACACGTTCGGGTCGGGTCCCGAACTATTTTTCTGAGGTTTTTAATCATATATGAGCATGTTAGAACAAGTTACATGTGAATCGGAGGTCCATAGCATAGCAAACATTTTCCGTAAAATGACCAATGAAGACAGAAGCCTGCCAGTGTATCTGGACGGCGTCCAGATTGTCTGGACGGTGTCCAGCTTTGAAGTCTGAGAAGGCGTCCAAAGATCTGGACGGCGTCCAGCTTTGAAAACTGGGACGGCGTCCAAGGATCTGGACGGCGTCCAGGTCCGTATTCAAGTCTGATGTAGAAAACTCCTAAGTGCACGAACCAAAAACCAAACTAACACATTTTATGATCCGCAAACAACCAAAATCTCAAAACCAATAATCATGTTAATGTAAGGTTTTCATGTCAATCAACACACCAAAACGAAGCTAATGAAGTAACTAACACTTTGAACACACAACCATTAACATCTAAACACATTTCATCATCCAAAATCAAAGATTTAGCAAGCTCTTTTTCAAGTTCATGCTAGTTATGTCAATTCACAAGATCGAGCATACAAATTACATATACGACATCACAATGAGCCATAGACACTAATTAACACACCTTTAAGTCAAGAACACTAAAATTATGAAATTTAGAGTTTTTAGAAAGTTACCCAATCGAGATGAAATTAGTATCAAAACGTAGAGAATGAAGAGAGGATTCCAAATATGTAATTTGTTTTGATGTTAGCCTCCAAAATCGGATTTAGATGATGAATTAAGGATTGAATGTTGAGAGGATTTGGAAGTAGTAAAAGATGAGGATGAAAATGAATGGATGAAAGGGGTTTGACCCTTTGACCTAGTCAAGGGTTTGATCCCTTGTCAAGTTTAGTCCCTCAACTTTCGTTCGGGTGCGTGAATTACCTCAACGAGATAATTTAAAACGCGTATTAACGGGAGATGTTATAAGCATATGACGGAGTTTAAAATAGTATAACAGAAAAGTAAACGGAAAAAGGCGGGATGTTACAACTCGTTTGGTGGTTAAAGGCTTTCAACAAAAGAAAGGAGTTGACTACCAAGAGATATTTTCACCGGTGGTGAAGATGACTACTATTCGTTTGGTACTTTCTATGGTTGCATCTGAGGACTTACATCTAGAGCAACTAGATGTGAAGACCGCATTCTTACATGGTAACCTTGATGAAGAGATCTATATGAGGCAACCCGAGGGCTTTGAGGTAAAGGGTAAAGAGAAGTGGGTTTGTAAGCTAAAGAAAAATTTGTATGGATTGAAGCAAGCACCTCGGCAATGGTACTTGAAGTTTGACGAGTTTATGAAGAAGATTGGTTTCTTAAGATGTGAAGCGGATCACTGTTGCTACTTGAAGAAATTCAAGTCTTCTTACATAATCTTATTGTTGTATGTTGATGACATGTTACTTGCAGGTTCCAACATGTCCGAAATCAACAAGTTGAAAGGATTACTTTCCCATGAGTTCGAGATGAAAGATCTTGGTGGTGCTAGGCAAATACTTGGCATGAGTATTGTGCGTGATCGTGTGAAGGGTACTATATACTTGTCTCAATCCAAATATATTGAGAAAGTTGTAGAGAGGTTTAACATGGAAAATTCAAAGGCTCGTTCTATGCCTTTGGGTAGCACAATAAAGCTATTGAAAAGTCAATCACCTAAAACTGAAGAAGACAAAATGGAGATGGAAAAGGTTCCATATGCATCGGCCGTGGGTAGTGTTATGTATGCCATGGTTTGTACAAGACCCGATATTGCTCATGCAGTGGGAGTTGCAAGTCGTTATATGTCTAATCCTGGGAAAGAGCATTGGGAAGCAGTTAAATGGTTACTTCGTTATTTGAAAGGTACTTCTAATATGGGTTTGTGCTTCTCTAAAAGCAATGTCATACTTAGAGGTTATGCGGATGCTAATTTGGGTGGATGTGATGATTCGGGGAAAAGCACTACGGGTTATGTTTTCACAATAGGGAAGACGGAGGTTAGTTGGATGTCTCGACTACAAAAGAGTGTTGCTTTATCAACCACCGAAGCCGAATATATGGCTATTGCAGAAGCTTATAAAGAGCTTGTTTGGTTGAAAAACTTCTTAGGTGAGTTGGGTAAAAGACAAGACTATTGCGTCTTGAATTGTGATAATCAAAGTGCGGTTCATCTTGGGAAGAATCCGGTGTTTCATAGTCGTACGAAACACATCAAGATAAGGTATCATTTTATTCGACAACATATAAATGATGGCACTTTATTCTTAGAGAAAATCCTTGGTACGAAGAATCCTGCCGATATGTTTACTAAGGTGGTTACGACGGAGAAATTGAGGTTTTGCATTACCTCAATTGGTCTTCTAATGAATTGATGAGAGAAGACCCCAACTAGAGAATTAGAGAGTTAATGTTTCAATTCTAACAAGTAGTGTTGAAGACCTTGTATCGAAAGTCTGCTCATCCGAAGTATGTGTTGAGTGTGCGTGTCCCAAATGGAGTTTGACGGTATAATGGTGGTTTAACGTTCTTGGTTAGATCGTTGATATTTTGGGTTGACGAAGGTTGGGTTTGTTCAAAGTCTGGGAGATTGTTGGAGATATGGAGAACTTTAAACAATTAGAGGGAAGATTCCAGGAAACTCACACGAAGCTTCTACGAAGTTATTAGGAAACTCACATGTAGCTTCTACGAAGTTGTTAGGAAACTCACATGTAGTTTCCACGAAGTTGTGAGGAAATTCACATGTAGCTTCCACGAAGCTGTCAGGAAACTCACATGTAGCCTCCATGAAGCTGTCAGGAAACTCACATGAAGCTTCAAGGAATTGTTTTTAGCTTACTCCTTAAATCTTTCTATAAATAGACCCTCTTGTAACTCATTGTAAACACACTACAAATATTCAGTAAATACATTCTCTAGTTGGTCCGTGGACTAAATCAATCACAACGATTGCATATAACCACGTTATCTCTTGTGTCGATTTACATTTCTTGCATTTATAATCTTTCGTTCATTAAGAGGGTTAGTAATCTTGTAGAATTACTATCGGTGAGTGATCTTGTTGAATCATTTGCGTTGTTTTGGGTCCTAATATCCTTACACCAACTCACATTCATCTTACTGCAGCTAATAGAATTCTTAGATATGTTCGAGCCACGTCTGACTATGAGATATTTTATAAGAAGAACCAATCAAGAGATTTAATTGGTTATACAGATTGTGATTACGATGGAGACGATGAATATAGTAAGAGCACCCCAGGTTACGTTTTCAATATTTGTGGATATGTTATTGCTTGGTCATCTAATTAGAAACCTATCGTTACCTTATCTACCACGGAAGCTGAGTTCGTGGCAGCGGTTACATGTGCATGTCAAGCGATATGGATGCAGAAAATCTTGAAGGAAATTGGTCACAAGCAAGAAGGAAGAACTATCATAATCTTTGACAATACTTAACTATCAAGTTATCTAAAAATTTAGTTTTTCATGGTTGTACTAAGACCTTACAAAAGAAGGTATTGTCTAGCTCAAATTCTGTGGTACGATCAATTTGCAGATGTCATGACTAAACCAATCAAGCTGAAAAGTTTTGAGAAGCTAAGGAACCAGATGGGCATGTGTGCAGCTGCAAAGTCTGTGGTACGATCAATTTGCAGATGTCATGACTAAACCAATCAAGCTGAAAAGTTTTGAGAAGCTAAGGAACCAGATGGGCATGTGTGCAGCTGCAAAGTCTGATGAACTGATTGTTTAAGAAACAATTGATTCAAGGGAGGGAATGTTTGAAATAAAGTTTTACTCGTTATGTTGTCTTGATTTACAGGAAGTTTGTTATCTAGTTGGTAGTTATCTTTTAATTGTTATTTCGATTTCGATTGTTATCTAGTTGGTAGTTATCTTTGAATTGTTATTTCCTATTTTGTAACCACTCTCCATATAGAGGTTAGTAGGTTAGTGGCTAAGTATTTTTCTGATTGTTTTGGTACCTTGTATTCCTATTTAAAGGGTCAATAATAATAAAAAAAGGCGGTAGTTTGATGCCACTTTGTTAGTGTTTATTGATGGGAAAATAATCACAATGGATAATCTACAAAGCGGAAACAAACCCGTTTGACCAACACTTTCCCGACCCGTATGAAACTGTGAGGATGCTAACAAATAAGCTATAACAAATCCAACCCAAATCAGTCCCCAAATCAGTAGCAAATCAGCAAATAAATATAATCAAGCACACACAATACACACGAGACTTTTTACGTGGAAAACCTCTCAAAATCGAGAGTAAAAACTACGAGACTCGTAAGCCACTTAAACTTCACTATCATCAACAAGGAGAGCAATACAATAATCCTTCTCTAGATCAACTAGAGGCATACAACATCATCATACTTTTGAACAACAATAATCAACAAGTATATGAAGAAATTAAAGACAAAAGATGAATGAATCACCCAATAATCTGCTCTCTGTTCCAGCAGCAAAATCACGACCTACAGACCTTATTAGATAAATTCAACGGTTGAAAATGTTGGCACTGATGTCAGGAAGACACATCCCAAAAATTGAGAAGATTCAACGGTCGGATCTCCAGGGATCGAAGGTTTTCTGGCCTGCTATCACTGTAGACGGGAATTGGGGTTTTGACTCTTTTTCTTGATCTCTCTTGCACTCTTTTTTTGTGAATAACAGCTGCACACAACTGAACTAAATCATACCCACAGATGCTTGACCAAGTCAACCTTCATCTTGGGCCTATTTTGTTGGGCTTGGGCCTTTCACATTAATTGAAAACCAATAACCCAACAAATCTCCCCCTTTCCAATTATGAGGAAGGAATCGCCATCCCGGCGATTGAGCAACATACCTTGAGCTTCTCACTTGCTAAAGCCTTTGTGAAAATGTTGGAACCATTATCATCGGTATGAACTTTATCAAGTTCAAACGAACCATCTTCAAGACGTTCTCTAATCCAATGATACCTCACATCAATATGTTTTGTCCGCTTATGGTACATAGAATTTCTAGCTAAATGAATCGCACTCTCATTATCACAAAGAACCACATATCGTGATTGCTTAAATCCAAGGTCTTGTAGAAACCTTTTCATCCACAATAGTTCTTTGCACGCTTCTGTTGCTGCCATATACTCAGCCTCGGTCGTAGACAATGCAACACACTTTTGTAACCTTGATTGCCTTGAAACTGCTCCCCCTGCGAAGGTCATCATATATCCAGAAGTGGATTTCATGTTATCTTTGTTTCCTGCCATATATGAGTCTGTATAACCAACAAGCATCGGCTTTCCATTTCAAAATGTGATACCTAACTTTGAAGTACCTCGTAAGTATCTCATAATCCATTTAACTGCTTCCCAATGCTTCTTACCCGGATTTGACATAAACCGACTAACAACACCTACCACATGAGCTATATCAGGCCTAGTACACACCATAGCATACATCAAGCTACCAACCGCTGAAGCATATGGAACTTTATCCATCTCCTCAACATCCTCCTTTGAAGTAGGGCAATCTCTATCTGTTAGCTTAAAGTTGTTAGTAAGAGGGGAACTAACCACTTTAGCATTCTCCATGTTGAATCTACTAAGCACCTTTTCAATGTATTGCTCTTGTGATATATGTAACGTCTTGGCACCTCTATCTCTAGAAATCCGAATGCCAAGAATCTGTTTTGCTGGCCCTAAGTCTTTCATAGCAAAAGACTTGCTCAATTCTCGCTTCAACTGCGCAATTCTTTTAATATTTTTACCAACAATCAACATATCATCAACGTATAACAACAACATAATGAAATCATCATCACCAAATCTCTGAAAGAAAACACAATGATCTGAAGTTGTCTTTCGGTAGCCTTGCTTTCCTATAACCGACTCAAACTTCTTATACCACTGTCTCGGTGCTTGCTTCAACCCATATAGACTTTTCTGAAGTCTACAAACATAATTTTCTTTACCCTTAACCCGAAAACCTTCAGGTTGCATCATGTAGATTTCCTTATCCAAATCACCGTGAAAAAAAGCAGTCTTGACATTCATCTGTTCAACCTCAAGATCAAGACTAGCAGCTAACCCAAGAACCACTCGAATAGATCCCATCTTCACAACAAGAGAGAAAATCTCATCAAAATCAATACCCTTTTTCTGGCTGAATCCTTTAACGACTAACCTAGCTTTGTACCTTGGTTGTGAAGTAAGCTCATCTGTCTTCACTTTGAATACCCATTTGTTTCTCAAAGCTCTTTTGCATTTAGGTAACTTCACCAAGTCATAAGTATTGTTCTCATACAACGAATTCATCTCATCTTGCATAGCTTCACCCCACTCTTTCTTATGCTCATCTTTCATTGCTTCTGAATAACACTCTGGCTCTCCCCCATCAGTGAGTAATACATACTCATCAGCAGAATATCTAACAGAAGGATGACGGTCTCAAGTAGACCGCCTAAGTGGGACAAATGAAGGAATATCTGGTACTGGAATCTCTACCTGCTCCGGATCATCACCAACATCAATGCCATGTTCATCATTCTAAACATCATCTCCAACATGTTGTGGAGTAACTGGATCCAAATCAACAAGATCAGTACTAGGTTGAGGAACCGAATCTGTCTTCTCAACATCTTTTAACATCTGATCTTCTGTAAAAACAACATCTCGGCTTCGTACAAGTTTCTTCTGAACTGGATCATATAACCTGTACCCAAAATCATCTTCACCATAGCCGAGGAATACACATGGCTTTGTCTTCATATCAAGCTTTGACCTCTCATCTTTGGGAACATGAACAAAAGCTTTACATCCAAAAACTCGTAAATGACGGTAAGAAACATCTTTGTCGCTCCAAACCCTGTTAGGAACATCAAAACACAAAGGAACACAAGGGGTTAGATTAATAATATGAACTACCGTATTTAAAGCCTCACCCCAAAAGGAATCGGACAACCCTGCATGTGAAAGCAAACATCTAACTCTCTCAACCAAAGTTCTGTTCATCCTCTCTGCTAAGCCATTCAACTGAGGCGTCTTTGGTGGAGTCTTTTGATGCCGAATACCATTCTCCTTACAGTAAGCATCAAATCTGCCAATGTATTCATCGCCATTATCAGTCCGAATACACTTGAGTTTCTTCCCCATTTGCCTTTCAACTAGTGCATGAAATTTCTTAAACTTCTCAAATACTTGATCTTTTGACTTTAAGGTGTAAACCCACACCTTCCTAGAATGATCATCAATGAATGTAACAAAGTAGGAACATCCACCAAGTGTTCTGGTCTTCATAGGTCTACAAACATCCGAATTAACTAGATCAAGTACGTTCTCTATTCGAAAAGAAGAATGACTCTTAAACACAACTCTGGTCTGTTTCCCTGCCAAACAGTGAGAATACTTACTCAAATCAATACCACTAACACCCGACAACACATTCTTCTTGAACAAGATAGACATCCCCTTTTCACTCATGTGACCAAGTCTTTTATGCCACAACTCAGTAGAATCAACATTGTCCACTGCGTTAACAATGTTCTGGATGATCTTCGGACGCGTGATGTATAATCTTGAGTCTTTCTTGCCTCTTCCCACTATCATAGAACCAAGAGTTAGTTTCCAAATACCATTACCAAAACCGTTATAATAACCATCATCATCAAGAATGCCTGTTGAAATAACATTAAGTCTCATATCCGGAACATGTTTTACATTATGCAAAACTAACTCCATTCCCGTGTCAAATTTCAAACAAACATCTCCAATACCAACGATATTTGATAACCCGGCATTACCCATCCTAGTAAATCCATAGTCACCTGGAGTGTAAGATGAGAAGTGATCTCTACAAATTGCAACATGACATGTAGCACCACTATCAACAATCCAACTCGTGTCATCATGAGTAAGATTGATCATATCATAATCAATACAAACAAAGAACTCATCTGTGATAGCGTTAACTTCAACCTTATCATCATCACCACCATCACTTTTCTTTTGTTTATTCTTGTCATATGCCTTTTTCTTCTCATTCTTCAACTTTGGACAATACCACTTTGTGTGCCCCTTTTCATGACAATTATAACACTCAACATTAGCAAATTTACCTTTACGTGAGCTGCTACGATGATTGCCTCTTTTACCCTGATCTCTACTATGACTTCTCCCCCGTGTTTCTGTGACCAAGATATCTGACTGTGAAGAGGAACCTTGTGACTTTCTTCTCATCTCTTCATTCAAAATACTACCCTTAGCCAATTCCATGGTGATAGTACCATTCGGTGCAGAGTTGGACAAAGATGTCCTAAAAGTCTCCCAAGAGTCCGGTAATGTACCAAGTAACCAAAGACCCTGAATCTCATCCTCAAACTTGATACCCATACCTGCAAGCTGATTTATAATACCCTGATATGCATTTAGGTGATCTGTAATAGGAGTCCCATCATGATACTTCAAAGCCATCATCTGCTTAATTAAGAACAACTTGTTATTCCCAGTCTTTCGCTCATATAACTGCTCAAGCTTTTTTCATAAGGTTTTAGCATCAGTCTCCCCTGTAATATGATTCACAACATTATCATCAACCCACTGCCGAATATACCCACATACTTGTCTATGCAAAATTTTCCATTGAGCATCAGATTTTTCCTCAAGTTTATCCTCAGTAAAAACAGGCAAATAATAATCTTTCATATAAAGAAGATCCTCCATCTTGCCTTTTCAAACACGATAATTTGAACCATTTAAACTAATCATTTTACTTGTATTAGCTTCCATCTTTCACACAAGTTAAATCAAATAACCTAGCTCTTGATACCAATTTGATGGGAAAATAATCACAACGGATAATCTACAAAGCAGAAACAAACCCGTTTGACCAACACTTTCCCGACCCGTATGAAACCGTGAGGATGCTAACAAATAAGCTATACCAAATCCAACCCAAATCAGTCCCCAAATCAGTAGCAAATCGGCAAATAAATATAATCAAGCACACACAATACACACGAGACTTTTTACGTGGAAAACCTCTCAAAATCGAGAGTAAAAACCACGGGACTCGTAAGCCACTTAAACTTCACTATCATCAACAAGGAAAGCAATACAATAATCCTTCTCTAGATCAACTAGAGGCATACAACATCATCATACTCCTGAACAACAATAATCAACAAGTATATAAAGAAATTAAAGACAAAAGATGAATGAATCACCCAATAATCTGCTCTCTGTTCCAGCAGCAAAATCACGACCTACAGACCTTATTAGAAGAATTCAACGGTTGAAAATGTTGGCACTGATGTCAGGAAGACACAGCCCAAAAATTGAGAAGATTCAACGGTCGGATCTCCGGGGATCGAAGGTTTTCTGGCCTGCTGTCACTGTAGACGGGAATTGGGGTTTTGACTCTTTTTCTTGATCTCTCTTGCACTTTTTTTTTTTGTGAATAACAGATGCACACAACTGAACTAAATCATACCCACATATGCTTGACCAAGTCAATCTTCATCTTGGGCCTATTTTGTTGGGCTTGGGCCTTTCACATTAATTGTAAAACCAATAACCCAACATTTATAGTATATATAAATTACAATAAATGTAAATGCTTTCTGTTTAATATGCGTTATTCAATAAAAATTCTTTAAATATAAATATTTTATAGAATAATGAACTCATTATTCTATAAGCACTTGTACAACTTATCAATAATAATATTTATTTATTTTCACCGTAACTTATTTTTACTTTATATACGGTTGACATTTGGTATAATATTAAGTATCAGCTTCTCGTCTCACGTATGAACTATTATGGTTCGTTCATTTCATATACATACTAAATGAATCTTAAGCTAAACATCGGAGAAGTAATATACACTTTAGAGCTGACATTTCTCATTGACTTCTTAAAAACCTGATGACACCCAATGTTCATATGACCCTGTAGACCATAACGTCGAAAAATGGGTTGACCATATCGAGCACTAATCGGCTTTCCCTTTTCCGGCAACGTACGCAAAGTTTTCAACGGCTTCGTGTATTTAGGAAATTCAGTTCCCGGAGGAATGAAAATAGCTTTCTCTATATCTGATACTAGTTCAGATTTTGTATCATATAAGTTGCCAGAGTTAAAGAGCATTTGAAACACCTTGAAACAGGACAAATGAAGATACTTCCATTGCTTAGTAAAATTATCACAATTAGTGTCGGTAAAAACTTCTTCAAGCAACTCTTTTCTTTTCAACTCGAGAAACTTTTGAACTTCTGAAATGGAATCGTTCATGCTTGTTTCGGGATTTTCATTGTAATGAAGCAATACAAGGTTCATTGTCCCCTCTTCTTGTTCCTTCTGCACGAAGATATATTTTCTTGAATTTTTAACTACTATGATGGAAAGTGGAAACTAATAAGTTGTTTATCTTGGATTAAATGTTTTAGAATTCAGTAAAATTTAACCAAATGTCTATGGAATATAATATAACTGGCAATTGAGAAACTGAAATGCGTATCTGAATACTAAAACGCGAAACTGAAATGCATAACTAAATTTTAAACATTAAAACGAGAAAATGAAAACTGCAACGCGAAACGGAATTGTAATGGGTTTTGACCAAATCCGACCAAAAAAAAATTATAAATTAAAATGAGTCCCCCACAACCCGACCCCGGTCTCAACCCAACCCATTCGATCTATTTCTGTTTTGACAAATGACCCATTTTGACCCAAACCCATTTCATCTTTGACCCACCCCGAACCATTTGCCAGGTATATAATATATCCAACTATAAAAACTGGAATTGTATCTAACAAAATGACTTATTTATCAAGTTTATAATTACCAAGAATCTTTCACATTTGGATACATTTCAAGACACTTAACTAGTTAATCTACATATGATTAAGATATGATGTACTAAATAATGACCTGGTAGCTTTGAATGTCATTCAACAAGCGAGTAGTCGCCATAAGTGATTGTGTAATGTTCTCATATTTTTGCGGTTTGACTTTGTTTCTAGGTAAGCTTGGATCCAAGAAACATGAAGAAGTTAGGACCAATACATGTGTAGCAATGGAGATCATCCCAGTCTCTAAGTATTCATTCAAAGAAGGCTTGTAACCGCTCTTTCCCCATATAGTTTCGGTTAACCACGCGTTGAATATTTCTCGCCACTTCAAAGTAATAATTGGAGACATAATATTAGACAATTTTTCAAAAAAAATATCACGCGATAATTTTTTTCTTAAAATTCAAAAATTGATCACTTACTATGTCTCTGAAATCTTGTGTTAAATCGACATTTCCGTGATGGATCATTGTCATAGTAGTATTCCTTACAAGATCGTCTAGAACATCGAAAATTATCTTGCTTGATCCTATTAAGCCTTTACCGTCCCATCTATTATTTGAATATGAGGGTACATAAACTTTCTTAATTATATTTTTTCGTTGCAACGAAGTGACAAATATTAAAAAAAAGAAAAAAAGAAAAATGGTACCGGTGAACAGCTTCATTGAGTATATGCAACTCTTCAAGAGATCCTTCCATGTCAAAAAAATCGTCTGCAACTGTAATCAATATTGCACTTTTCGCAACAAGCTTTCGTATAACAGAATCATCAGGCAAACAAGTACTTGCTGCAACTGCAAAATAGCAATACGTAGTTTTTTCACGACCAAATCCCATTTCAGTAAGTCCCGACTCCTTGGACCACCTGCACGATAGACTGAATCTGATAAGCAAAATCCTACAAGACTTTTTTTTAACGACAAAAATCCTACAAAACTGTAATTGGTAAAAGTTCATAGCGATTCATCTTACACAAATTTATAATACTACAGTTCCGTCAAAAGCACCTAATTAACTAACTAATTATAGTTAAGGGGAAACAATAAGTTATTTGATTCAGCCCCGTCCCATTAACGGTGTTCACTATTGACTTTTGAAAAAAAATTCTTTATCAAATTTGACTACTATAAATTTCTTTATATATATTTGATGAAAGTTATATTAATGATAACATAAATAAAAATCAATCCATTTCATATAAATTTTATCAAATTTTAATATTAAAATCGAAGTTGAAAAAATAAGAATTCAAAAAGTCATTATTGAACATCTATAAAGAGCACATATGTTGGTTCTAGCTAGTAACAAAGTATATAAATATCATAAGCATTTAAATGTGTACCTCTTAATTTCCTTGAGTTCATTTTGGTAAATTGATTGTCTAAACGCATAGTTTTCAACAGCAAGTTGCATCAGCCCAACGTTATGAACACATGATAACGTATAAAAACACGCCTTTCCAACCCATAGTGGCCCTTCCTTGTTTTGCTCGATCCACATCCTATGATCAAGATGATCGAGTCTTGCAATCCATGGTATACGTAGCTCTTCATCAATCTACATAAGTACGTAAAAGTTAAAACTAAGCGTAATTATTACTACAAAATTGAAAGTTCCATTTTTGACGCTTAAGTTATTTTTAACGTCTTAAAGTGTGGATGATTGTTGACATTATAAGTGTCACCAAGTTTTTAACACTTAAAAGTGTCAAAAAAGAAAACAACATTAAAAGTTTCAAAAAATTATAATAATACTTAAAAAAATTTGGCTCCATAATTTTTTTCACGTTTCTAACTTTTTCACATTTTTAAACGTGAAAAACGCACTGAAAAAGTATCTAAAAACTACAAGATTAGTTGTACTGTAACTGACGGATATGGAGAGGGGGAGAAGGAGTTCGTATACCACTTTGAATATATTGGGGAGTATAACCACATTATCATCGGCTACGTTTTTCATGGTTGAGATTTTTTGAAGCAATTTCTTCGAAAAGGATCGCGCCTCATCTACTTCAGTTTCTCCAGAGAAGATCAGATCAGTGGCTTTATAGACATTATATAATAAACTTGTGAACTGTCCACAGTTGTTCTTCAAATGATTTAAAATTTCATTTTCATATAAGAACCAACAAAAGATACCTGAAAATTAAGCGAGGTACATATGATGTTAAGTAGTAAACTTTGTCACAAAAGTTCATAATCTAATCTTGATTTTTGTAACACATTAATGCATAAGATAAAAGTATAGTACATGATAACCACAGGAAGCTTTTGTGACTGATATTCTTTTAGTGACACTTTTTGAAACAAAAATTAAGGGACAATTTTCATGTAGTAGTCACTGTTTTGGGCTTTTTGGAATGTATGGTTTAGAAAAGCAGAGGATCAGATATTTCAAATTTATACAAACTAGTTTTCGAACCCAAACTTTGCGCCGGTGGTTCGATTTTTAATGTATTTTATTGTGTTTAGTTACGGAGCCTGCGAGTGAAAAATCAACATATATGAAAAGTACTCTAAATATTTAGCATTTTTTTAAATGTGTCCGTTTTGCGTATAGTTAGTGACATTGTGTTCATAAAATTATTTCGAGTTTAAGGATGGTGTCGAAAAAATTTAACTCGTTGCGAGCGAGAAGATATGACATGTTGAATATTTGAGTGGAGTTTATTTAAGATATTTTATGAAAATTTTGATTTGACGCTTTAACCCCCTGTGTTGGGGGCCGATTTTAATTTTTGAAAAAAGTGTGGGGGGCTTTTGTGGTGTTACTTGAAAGAAAGAAGGGAAAAGGAAAAAAAGGTGAAAAGACGAAAATACCCCTGGTACTATTCATAAGTTTTGTCTAATTACGGAGCCTGCGAGTGAAAAATCAACATATATGAAAAGTACTCTAAATATTTAGCGTTTTTTTAAATGTGTCCGTTTTGCGTATAGTTAGTGACATTGTGTTCATAAAATTATTTTGAGTTTAAGGATGGTGTCGGAAAAATTTAACTCGTTGCGCGCGAGAAGATATGACATGTTGAATATTTGAGTGGAGTTTATTTAAGATATTTTATGAAAATTTTGATTTGACGCTTTAACCCCCTGTGTTGGGGGCCGATTTTAATTTTTGGAAAAAGTGTGGGGGGGCTTTTGTGGTGTTACTTGAAAGAAAGAAGGGGAAAGGAAAAAAAAAAGAGGTGGAAACACGAAAACACCCCTGGTACTATTCATAAGTTTTGTCTAATAGCTAATATGGTAATATAATAAACATTGAAAGCTCTCTCCGTACAACTTGTTCCATCCCTTTCAAATTGGTCGGTAACGTCTTCCTATACTCCGATTAACTTTTCCAGGAATTTATATTTTAACATGGTAAATTTTGCGGTTGAAATTACAAAAATAAAAATTTAGAAAAACTTGTTACAAAAATAGAAAAACCGGAGTTTGAAACTCTAATTTTGGTGAATCCTAATTTCAAACTTCAATTCGGTTTGTACGCTTTTTTACTAACTGTGTATTAGAATTTGTCACGTGGCAAATTCTAATGCACATATATATAAATCCGTATATATATATATATATATATATATATATATATATATATATATATATATATATATAATGTGTAAATAAAAAAAATATATGATGTCTAACAAAAAATAAGGATGATGATTCTATTCGAGATTGATTATCTGAACAATCATATTCAAAATGACATAAACATGGACAAAATCCATACAGTTACAATCATCTTTACATCAAGCCAACATGATATAATCATCAACGGTGATTTTTTATCAATATTATTTTAAGATATTGTCACCAAAATGTTTTCACTATTGGTAGGGATTTGTTGAACGGATAAGAAACAGAGAGAAACACAATTAGAGAGAGAAGGGTATAGGAATATTGGTTTCCACAATTTACGTTCATTTTGTATAATGCATTACAGTTTCTTTTTTCTTATTTAACTTAGAATGACTAATCTATCTTTTTCTTTTCATTAAACGGTTACCTCATTGATCACTTAATTACCAAAGTGTCATGCTTATATTAACCTTTGATCAAATTATTTAATAGTTCATATTAGCTCTTTCAGTTCGTGACATTTTTTTAGTTCTCAAAGGAACCCTTCAATTATATACAAATTATATATATATATATATATATATATATATATATATATATATATATATATATATATATATATATATATATATATATATATATATATATATATATATATATATAATGCATAGTTAGTGAAAAATCGTACAAACCGACGTTTGAAATTTTGGATTCACCAAAACCGGAGTTTCAAACTCTGGTTTTCCTATTTTTGTAACAAATATTTCTAAATTTCTATCTTTTTTTATTTCAGCTCAAAAATCTACCATTTTAAAAAACAAATTCACTTTTTCTAGTGAGCTCTTATTCCAATTTATCTCCTTTCTTTCTACTGCTTCTTCTTCCTTACCTTTTCATCTCTTTTTTTCCCTAACTAAGAAATCTTTACCCTCTCCCTCATTTTCCTTGGTGAAACCCTAGAGTTTCACGCGCCGCCACCGGCCTCCGTCATCTCGACGGAGGTCGGGCTTGGCTTCCTTTTCCGTTTTACTTGCTTCTTTCTTCTTCCTTTTCCTCCTACACTCCATCTTTTCCGTCTTGTCTTTCGTGATGTGTTCGTTTCTTTTCTGACAACCTTTCTTGGTTTTGGTTCTAGTGGTAGGCGGCGAGTGCCTTTGGTACTCTACGTACTAGCTCTTTACTGGGTTTAAAGTTCCAGATATGGATTGACCCTTCTCATCATGGTGGATCAAGTGCGCTTCGCAACTCTTCCGGGACAGCCTCTGTTTTCTTCCATTTGTCGATTCACATGCGGCGAACCTCATTTTTTGGGGTTCTGTGGTCGACACAAGCGAGATTGAGCTACCAGTACTCTGTTCCATTAAGATAGTTTTTGTTGGGTTTTTGGTCTGTCTCTTGGATCTGTTAGCGTATAGGCATGGTGGTTTGTTGGGTTTTGTTTTTTCGGTTGGTACTTTTTGGTCGGATTGTTGCTGGTTGTTATGTTGGCGGTCAGATTTGTTTTCCGGCTCTTGTAACAGTGATTTTCCGATGGGTACCCCTTTTGTTATTTTTGTTTCTTTATTTGTGTAGCCGTTATTTAAGTTTGTGTTAGTTATAGCATTGGTTTTACTTTGTTACTAGATTAAACGGTTTGTTCACTCAGTTAGTAAGCCGTTTGGTTTGACTAGTTTAGTTTGACTATGGCTCGTTGTTGAATTCTAGTGTTTGATCTTCGGATCCGTTCTAATGTTATCGTTTTTTAGCAAAAAAAAAAAAAAAAAAAAAGATATTTCAAATTTATGGTTATAACTTGTTCAACATTGTTCATGAAAGGCTATATTCACTAATTTAAAAAGGATGATCAAACCAATATATAGTCATAATCTAAAGATACTACATACTTGGAGATACTTTATATCCTTGCATTCGAAATAGTCGAAATGCTAAAGCGTCCTTGTATAGCTTTTCTGCTATGAAGTTCATGTTATCGTGCACCGTCTCTTTGTTCATGTAGCTCCTGATCAATCATTTTTAGTATGGATTGTATAAGTATATCAAATACAATAAAAATTGTACCATTGATTAAATGTAATATAATTATATACATGTAAACAAAATAACACCTGTGAGCTTTTCTAAGGATGTTGTCAATTTCCTGTGTGAAGTACTCAGATAAGCCTAGTTTCTTCACTTGATCAACCATGCTTAGTTCCATTAGTTCTTCATCCATCGGGTACTTTTGTGGAACTGTGTAAACCAAATTTTTAGCATATTAGTATTATTGTAAACCTTATTAGTTGCCCGTTACAAATTGTAACTGGCAACTGATAACATCATGGCGAATAAAGATTATGGTACGAAAATATGTAAAATGCATATACCTCCATTGGGACACATTTGAACAAGTGACATCATATACTCGAGGCACTTTTGGTTTCCAGTTGAAAGGTATGCCTGTGCAGTAGCTGATGGTGATTGAAAAAGTGAGCCATCTTCACTCAAATGCTTCATTATGGTTTTTTCGTCGACATTGTATTTTGTTGATTGAAATGTCTCTAAGTAAGCCAACAATGGAGGATACTGCAATTTATCAACAATGTCTTCCCTGCAACAAATTACATTATTCACATTTTTCGTCACACCACCATTATTTATATGCAATTTTTTTTTACCGATGTTGGGAGCTAATATGTTGTCACCTAAAGGTGCGACGTACATAATTGGTTTATAAGTTAAAAAATGTTCGGTTTGTTCATGACATCCTTGCGCATGAGCATACTAATCTTCTCTATATCGTTCTACTTTTATCTGATGTCACCGAAAGGACATCCGGTACAATATTAAAACTATTAAAAACTACTCCGTATCAATTTAATAGTCTTGTTTGACTTTTCAAGTTTCTTTTACCAACTTTGACATAAAATATCTTTGTTTGAATTATATATTATTTAACGAAATTTACATAAATGATAACACGTTTAAAATTCAATACATCTATATAAATTTCATCAAATAATAAATAACACGAACAAAAATATTTGAAGTAAAAGTTGTTAAAGAAAAATTTGAAAAGTCAAACATAAACTGTTAATCGGAGACAGATGAAGTAGTTTATATGTTGAAAGCGTTCAGTAACATCAATAGCAATGATTATGAGTTTTATGCATACATTAAAAACTATTGAAGTTGGACCCGTAAACTATTTTTATATGGGTTTGACTAACTAGCTAATTATGTCTCCTAAGTATATAACATAAGACTCGGTAAATAAATCGGAACTTTCCAACGTTAACATAGTACTCATTCATTAAACTCATTAAATGCCATTTATACACAAGTTTTTATTAAACTTCATATTATTGATAATTTATGGAGGATTTTGTTTATGAGTATTCCTTCTTAATTAACCTATGCTCTAAGGGTACCAATTAGACAAACCCTTCACATATATATGAATACAGGGAGGACAATGTCATTGTAAGTCCTCCTCCTGTACAGCTTGTAATGCTGGATGTTTTAACGAAAAGTCTTTATAATATGCTTTTTGTTTTTTTTTTTTTTGTTTTTTTTTTTTTTTTTTTTTTTAACTAAAGTTTGATACGGAGTATATTTTAAAACATTTAACCCTTGTAAACTTACTTGCTAAGAACTTGTTGCCTTTTATAGGATATCTCGGAAATAAGTGACTTTATGTGACCACTAAACTTAAGCTCTAAACCCAATGACTCCGCAAGATCAATGATTGCCGGAAAAACTATGGTGAAACGTCGAGGAAAACAATGACGATGTTGATCACGCAGCATGTCCTCCATATTCGCATCAATAAATTTTAGACCTACAAATACCATATGGATAGAAAACACAACTCTTTTTAGTTAAAGAGTACATAAATAATGTATCAAAGTATAGAGTACATGCATTAACACACCTTTCACGTGTATTATTATTCAAGCATACTGATCGTACGTGGTTGCGCATACGTATTTGCGCAACATGTTCGCAGTAATGACGAGCGTCCTAAAAGTATAAGACGTCACATGATAAAGGGCGCACGACACTAAGTTCTCGAGCACTATAAACACGAGTGTTATAACCTCATTTAATTTTGGGTTAGCCACTATCATTTGTGATTAATCCATATTACATCAAAGGTAAAATACTCTCAAGGAGTTTGAATGTTTGAGTATGTAAATTTGATTAAATACATGATCGAATGGATCAATATGTTTTGGGACGTGATAATTATTCATTTGAAGATGAATATCTTCAAATGATAGTTGTAGGGTCCTTAAAACATGAAAATCAACCCAATCCCCCCTTATTTCTTTGCACTCAAATCTAACAAGAATTATTAGGGTTCGAAATAGGATCGATCACATACCTTTTTCGACATTTTGAGCGCCAACTCCCCATTTTCGAAGCACAATCATGCAAGTTAATGTACAAGTGATAGCATCAATTGTTGGAAGCTTGTTATCGGCATTATGCGATTGTCCCCAGTACCCTCGATCATTTTGGTTATCGAGTATCCAATCGAGACAACCCATAAACAATGGAGTGTTGTGTTTCATTGGGTGAGGAATCATGGCTAACCATGCAGTATCATAAGCAGATGGTGAAACAAATGAGTTACCTTTTGTTTTTGAAAACATTTCTACCTTTAACTTAGTGACCAAATTATGGATAGAGGCCAATGAAGGCTCCATTAAAAATTTAAAATTCTATAAAGATGATAAATGGAAATTTGGGAATAGCTAACTTGAGGTTTCTTTGGCACTGTAAACTTATATAAATATGGAATATGGAATTAGAAAACCTACTTAAATAGGCAAGTTTCTTGGAAAAAAAATGGGACTAATACAATAGATGTATACGCGTCTAATAAAATTCATGACTATATAAGGTGTACCTGGACTTAAATTTGTTATATATTTTATTTTATATTCACAAAATAAGAAGAAGACAAATAATTATGCCCTGACTGAAAATTTTACCTGAATAAAAAATGTATTTAATCTCAACATCATGAATTTTGTAGGACTTATATCGCTTTTTCTATAAGATTTTAAATTTCCTTATCTTGTTAATGCTAATCTTTAATATTTTCAAGATTCTCGTTATTTTAGTTTCACTACATATTATATAAGATTTGTTGAAAAAGCAAAACATGAGATTAAAAGTACAGTAGTATAGTATTTTTTTATTTTAGAATAAAATAATCAACTAATATTAACTTATTTAGTTATAAACAAATTGTTAGTTATAAAAAAAATAAAAGTGCATCTTAAA
Source organism: Rutidosis leptorrhynchoides (assembly GCF_046630445.1). NCBI lineage: Eukaryota > Viridiplantae > Streptophyta > Magnoliopsida > Asterales > Asteraceae > Rutidosis > Rutidosis leptorrhynchoides. The sequence continues at coordinate 106,763,785 of NC_092343.1, forward strand.
TTATACACTAACAAATTATTTGATGGAAATCTTAACTTTTTTAAATAAATTAAAGTAATGCTAACAAATTGTAATAACTTCATGTTAATAATGATTGCAATTGCAATTGCAATATTTACGTAAATTGAACTTCGTATACTTATTGACTCGTGATATATTTGAAATTTTGAAATTGATAACAATCATAAATCATAATATTATAGTTATTCTTTTTTTCAAGTATATTTTTTAATATGTATCTTAAAGTTCAATATTAAAGTAATGTCAGGCTGTTTTCATTCAAAAGAGAATAAAAAATAAAGTACTTGGACCCCACCCTTCCTTTTCATCCGTCTTCTTCACGGTTCTTCTTCACTGTAATTCCATGAAACTCACATAAAAATTCATTGAAGCAAAACTTAATGGGCCCTCTAAAATTAAGGGTCCCGAGCAGATGATCACCCTGCTCCCTCTTGGGGCCGGGCCTGAATGCAACATCATAAAATTAACTTTCAAGACAGACCGTCATATTGAGTATGTTTGGATGCAGAGACTAGTCTACCTTATACTTCACTTAACACCACTATTTATGAAAAACGTTTTACCAAAGTTTATTGAAAATTTTACAGTACCCCGCTAAATATAATTGTAGGATTCCATAAATTTTTTTAAGTTTACCCACTAACATATATTTAAAAGGTTAAAGCTATAAATACGATATATACTACTTTTGTTCCAATATAAGTTATATACCCAATAAAATATCAGTGTAGGATATACTTTCAAAAAGTGTGTTAATATTAACGCACTGAATTTGTTGACCGGATAAAACAAAAATGAGCTGAAGTGACATCTTTGTGGTGAATGTATTTAGTAATACATTGGAAAAAATCATTTTTACATCTATAGTTAATATAAAATCTCTAATATTATGATGTTATAAAAAAGCAATTATCTTTTATTAAAATAAATCAAAAGAAAAAAAAATTGAAGACATCTAGATGATGTCATAAACACTAATTAAAATAAATTAATAAAATAAGAGTAATTATTTATCACTTTTTAGTAAATTATTTTTTCCTTTTCATAATAACAACTAATAATTATTCCGTATTATTTTATAACAAGCGTGATTATCTTCTGCATCATATCTTATTCTTTTCTTTTCTTCAATCATAACAACTAAATAATTTGTGTGGCTAAAATACGAAGTCAAAGTATGGCTGATATTGTGTGATATATTTGTGTGGGAATAGCAAATCTCTTATAACATACTTAAACTAAAATTTCTTAAACATAATAAATTATCCGATCATAATTCATTAGTCAACTTTTTTAAACAAAAAATATCGGATCACTTTTTACAATAATTAAATATCCTATCATAAATCATAAATAAAATTAATAATAATCAAATTTTAATTTAGTCAACTTACAATAATTATTAACCTAAAATAACGTTAGACTTACATTCTTCAAATTTTGAATTCATTTCTATAAAAATAAAAACACCTACAATCTGTTTTCATTGTTTTCATTTCAGTTTCTCTTTCAATCAGTAACTTAAAAAAATGCTTAACACTACAAACATACATAATGGAATCGTGATTAATAAAAAATCAAGTGAAGGAAGACAGATGAAAAACACGAAGACCGTGGTTGACAAGAAATCAAGTGAAGGAACACAAAAGAAAGAAAACAAAACTAATGACAAGGAAAATGTTAGTCATGACATCGTTGTTTTCACCTACTCACAAAAATATATATATATATATATATATATATATATATATATATATATATATATATATATATGTATATATATATATATATATATATATATATATATATATATGTATATATATATATATATATGTATATATATATATGTATATATATATATATATATATATATATATATATATATATATATATATATATATATATATATATATATATATATATATATATATATATCATTTGTTTAAAAGCTTATCAATTTCATACATTTATATTATCTATAAGATCTGAAACAAAAATTAAGTCAAAGTGAGGCAAATAAGAGATGCAGGTTGAGAAAAAATGTTGGTTTCATTAATATCTTTAATTACCCTTATAGATATATTCTATCAATATCATGAACTTGGATAATCTACACATATTGTCATGTATCTATTCTATAGTATCATATAAATGTCTAAAATGAAGATGTCATAAATAAGGATTATCCATCCTTAAAAAATTCAAAAATAAAGAAAAATATTATAAGCCCCTCATGATGATGTACAAACTTTAAAAAAAAAAAAATTATACAATCTTTTACGAAAGACCCCATTAACACATCTACAAACTTTGAAACATATTATACCACCTTCATATAATAATTGTAATTTAATTTTTTTTTCCTAAAATAAAGAGACATTTGTTATTAGTAATAATTATTATTAAAAATATAAATATTCAATTTTAGAGCAAAATTTATTATTATTATATTATTATTATTTTTCACCTATGGGGTTTTTTACGGGATTAATTACGTTACACTACAAAATACACGATTCAATAAAATGTTATAATGTAGACTTTTATGACAAGAAAAATAGCAATTGTGATGAAAATTGGAAGGTCATGCGAGAATAAATGTAGTTCATTTATTCTGAACAAGTTAACTATATCAGTATGCTTGTAAAAACAATGACAAGTTTCTTAATCGGAATCTGTGGTTTCACAGGTCATTAAACTAAATAACTTTAACATTTACGTTCCCTTAATACTTAAAACATATCATTAAACTATTTTATTAAAACAAACCTGTGATTTCACTAGTATAGTCTATATCATAACACAAATGAAAGTATATAATCTATTTATAGCCATATGACATAAAAAATGTAAAAAAATTTGACTTTACCAGTTCAGCAGGTAACCGACCACCAATAGCCTACATTAGAACACTTTTTAAAAGTATGTGACTTACACTAGTATTTTCTTGGGTATATAGCCTACATTGGAACAAAAGTAAAAGTATATAACGTATTTTTAACTTTAATCCTATTTAAATTAACTCACTTATAATTTTTTTAGTATGAGCCACTAATAATTTTTAATTTTTAATATATAAGTATAAATGCTAATATATATATATATATATATATATATATATATATATATATATATATATATATATATATATATATATATATATATATATATATATATATATATATATATATATATATATGGCAGGATCAATGGGGAAGTAACCAAGCGGGGGGAAGCAAAAAAAAAAATTTATTTTTTTTGGTATTTTTTTTTCAGGCATTAAGAATACAAGAAAATATGAACATTTAAAAAAGACACTTCGTGATGAATGTTATTATTTAGGTGGGAAAACGATCGATAAAAATAACATTCAAGATAATAATGATCGTGAAGAATGTTAACGTTTTTTTCTTCATGTTTTGTGAAGTAAAATTTAACCCGATTTAGAGTTTAGGGTTTAGGGTTTAGGACTAAACTCAAAACACCAAACCCTAAACTCTAAACCGTTTGTGTTAAAAACTCAATCTAAATCCTAAATCTAAACCCTAAATCTAAACCCTAAACCCTAAATTTCCAAACCCTAATGTATAAACCCTAACTAAACCCTAATATCTAAAACCTCAACATACGCTCGAAAAACACGATAATTGTTATATATTAATTCATCGAGCGTTTTCCCATCAAAATAAAAACATTTATCACAAAGTGTCTTTATTAAATGTTCATATTTTCATCTAATCTATAATATTCGTGAACAAAGTTTTTTCAAAAAACGAAAAAAAAAAATTTGCTTCCCCCCGCTTCCCCCCGATTGGTTAAATTATCTATTCACGAAGTAGTTGTTTTTAATTGATGGTAACTGATAACACAAACACATTACACACCCTTTACGCGATTATGCTTATGCGTAACACCAGGAGTCCACAACTTACTCTTTTGTTCTTCGCTAAGTTGTTGGCAAAATTGGAAATATAATTATAATAAAAATTCATATATATGGTTGAAACGTTGAAAGGATGATGGTTGAAACAATGTATAATATATCCGGAAGCGTGTCTTCTTTTGAAACTTGCATTGATTTTTGGACTGTCGCAACATCTATGGTGGAACGTGCCTTCTCAACAACGAAGTTAATAAAGAATGATTTGTGAAGATAAATGGGAGATTAGTTTATGAATGATTGTCTAATTTTATATATTAAGAAAGATGTGTTAGATGGTATTTGTAATGATGTAATGTGGATGAATTTAATCGTATGAAACTGCGTAGAAAAAAGTAAAAGTTGCATTTAATTTTTGAAGACCTACTGTTTCGGACTCCGCTTCTTGGTTTCAATATTTTCCATACTATAACTTTTTGTAATCCAATAATAGCTTGGTTTATTAGCATTTGTCTTTATTCGTGCTTATGTAAAAATGTTCAAAATGACCATATAGTTTTCAACATGAATATCATTCACATGTGTATATATTTGTATAATAAAAGTAATGTGCAACTATCCATCGCATTCGCGAGCTTGTGATCGAGGAAAATTTTCAGTCGCAAGTTGAATCCTCCCTTTCGCTATCCCTTGTTACTCGGGTCGCGAGCCTGGCCTTCCACTTGCGAGAATCATGCTGCTCTAATTTTTAAACTTTGTTTGATATTCTTCATCATCCAACAATCTCCCGCTTGAAGGATAATCCAAACAAACCCAATTTTTTTCAAACTAACAATTCAAAAATCTAACCAAAAATGTTAAAGCACCATTTATACCGCTAAAAGTATATATATATATATATATATATATATATATATATATATATATATATATATATATATATATATATATATATATATATATATATATATCACATTCATCGGATAAGCAGACTTTCAATACAAGGTCTTCAACATTACTTGTTAGAATCGAACTATCACACCTTTAACTCTTTAGTTGGCGTCTTCTCTCATCAAGTCATGAGAAGACTAGTTGAGGCAAAACAAAACCTCAACTTCTATGTCGTCACTGATATCGCTCAAATCAAACGTATATTTTATCGCAATATCAAACGATTTTCCCTTGGTTTTGTGCTTATTTGAAGACATTTGGTAGATGATTAACCCCTTCGGTGTCAAGGTATTGTTTGGGTTTATTTGGGTTAATTATGAGCATTTCGAAGCTTAAAATTTGAATACATTGGTCTCAGTTTGAGTTGGAATGAAAATTTGAGTTCAAGACTTTTTCCAGGCGAAAATTGAGTTTTTGGAGGTTCCCCATCGCGAGTTATGACTCCCAATCTCGAGATACAAGTCGAGCTTAAAGTCCAGTCGTGAAACAAGAAAATTAGATCGCGAACCCCCACTTTAAGAAGGCTCGAGATCACAAGAATTAAGCCAATAAAAACTCATGATCGCGAGAATGGGCTGACTTGGACGAGATTTTTGCTATTTATCAGTTTTTAGGTTTTATTGTTCCATATCTTTTCCAGCCGAAAGTGTGTGCTTCAAGGTACGATTTAAGGTGATTTTTGGGAAATCCCAAGGTCATCTAAGCATCCTAATCATTCAATTAAAAAGCCTCGATCTTTTCATCATTCAAGAACACTATTTTTACTAGGTCGATTTCTTTATAATTTAAAATGATTTCTTCAATGAATTTCTATGTAATTGCTTGTTTCATCATGTTTGTTGGCTAAACCCTTTTATGTTCACCTAGGCTAAATACAATTGTTGGATTTATTTTGATTGATTGATTCTTATGCTTATGATAATTTATTATTTGAGCAATCTTTCTTTTCTTATCGATACTTATGAACAAATTAGTTGATATATGTGATTGTCCAATTGAGTGAAAACTCTTTGGAGTCTATTGATGTGCAGCGGGGTAGTATATAAAATAGTTATTAATTTTACAGAAAAATACTATTAAATACGATACAATTTTACACAAAATATTTATTTATTTATAGAATGGATATACTTAAACCTTGCTACAACACTTATAGGCAGTGTACCTAATAGTACAGTAGTGTAGTTTTTAGTAAGTCCGGTTCGTTCCACAGGGAATCTTTTTTAAACAAAGCTCAACGTTATATTGGTTTACTTTTATAAAAGTACAAATATATATATATAAATAATATTATTATTATAAATGGGGGTTTTTTACCGTTTAATGACCGGTTTGTCGATTTTAAAATTTTAGTCGCAGTTAAAACCTAATGTAAATACAAGACTTTAAATTAAAGCATAAAGTAAATAACGATAATGAAATTGCGAATAATAAAAGTGCGATAAAATAAACTTGCGATAATTAAAAAGTACGATAATTAAAAGTGCAATTAAATACAATAACAATAAAAATGCGATAATTAGAAGTGCAATTAAATATAAAATAAAGGAAATTAAATATGAAATAAAAGAATTATGCTTATTTAAACTTCCGTAATCATGATGTTTGACGTGTTGATTTTAGTTTTATGCCCATGGGTTAATTGTCCTTTGTCCTGGATTATTTAATATGTCCATACGGATTTGTCCATAATAGTCCATCAGTCATAAATATAAAGAGCGAAAGCCTTCGTCAAATTATTCTTATTCCCGAAGTCAAATATTCCAACTAATTGGGGATTCGATTTGTAACAAGGTTTTAATACTTTGTTTAATGAATACACCAGGTTATCGACTGTGTGTAAACCAAGGTTTTACTACTTTGTTAACAATTACACCAATTACCCTTGAATGTAATTCACCCCTGTTTCAACAAGTTTATTAACTATTAATCCAGTTCCGTATCCGGTAAAATGAATAATTATTGGTATTTATAGATATCCCGCCCACCGTACCCAGTCAAGCGTATGTGGTTATATATAAATACGTCAAATTATAAGTTTGTATATTAAATTAACAAGGTATTGTTTAGTTAATATAAAACCCATTAATAGCCCATAGTCTAATTTCCACAAGTGTCGTTCTTTTGTCCAAACCCCAATTATGGTACAAAGCCCAATTACTCAATTTTAGTAATTAGCCCAACATCATGATTACTTTGGATTAAATAAGCATAATAATAATTTAGCTACGAGACATTAATGTAAAAAGGTTGAACATAACTTACAATGATTAAAAATAGCGTAGCGTTACACGGACAGAATTTCGACTTACACCCTTACAACATTCACTAACATACCCTTATTATTAGAATTATAATTAAAATTAAAATATAAATTATAAATATATATATATATATATATATTTTACGTATGAATGAGGAGAAAAAAGATGATGATTACGATCAGAATGCGCGAGCTTTATAGGGAGTTTCTGAAATTGGGGCTCCACGACTCGCGGCCTTTTTGGCCTTCAAACTCCGCGAGTCGCGGAGTTTACTTTTACAGCTCACCCATGTTTGGAGTCTTTCTTGCCGACGATTTATTTTATATATATAATATATATATAATTAATATAATTAATTATATATTATATTATATTTATATACATAGTTAACTTGTAATTTTTAGTCCGTTGCGTCGAGCGTTAAGAGTTGACTCTGGTCCCGGTTCCGAATTTTCGAACGTCCTTGCGTACAATTTAATATCTTGTACTTTGCGTTTTGAATCTTGTACTCTTGTAATTTCGAGACGTTTCTTATCAATAATTGGAACCTCTTTGATTATCTTTTGTACTTTTGAGCTTTTTGGTCGTTTGCGTCTTCAATTCGCCGAATCTGTCTTTTGTCTTCACCTTTTTTTATTTAAACGAATATCACTTGTAAATAGAACAATTGCAACTAAAAGCTTGTCTTTCTTGAGGAATAATGCTATGAAATATATGTTCGTTTTTAGTATTATCAAATATTCCCACACTTAAGCGTTGCTTGTCCTCAAGCAATATTGTCTTGAAATACTAGAATCACTTCTTTATTCTTCACACTTTGTACATCAGTGATTTCTATACGGTGGTATAAACAATGGTAGTAACGATATGGTTTACAGTCCCACATGACTATAAAAATTTAGATCCATTAAGGAAATTGGATCTTTATGAAAACATTTGATCTTTTGAAAATTAAATATAGTTTTTACCCTAGATAAGTTTTCCGGAATAACCCTTTACCGGTGTTTGCAAATATTTTTGTGGGTTTAGTGGGTTTCAGATTTGAAAATTTTAGCTCAAAACTTGCGGTTTTGTGTCACCCACTTGCTAACCTTGTATTTGGGAAGCAACACGTCCAATTTACTTGCTCCGTATATTACCTTTCGGTAAACTACCGTCCGGTTGTAAAGGAAAGCGTTGAACAAGCAACTGTTAAGGCAATATCTCCTGACATGCTTTTAATTATGGTCTATAACGTGTCGGACGCAATTACTATCCTTTGTAGGAGCAATAGTAAAGCTCACCCTCATAATTTTTCGGTCTGGCACAAGGTCCTGTCTTTGACCATGCTATGCAACCACCGTTCTTACGGTTGACACCCGATTTGGTTCAGGTGACCTAATGAATTCCAGGTGAATTCCTAGGATTTTACGTTCAATGGTAATGAACGCATTGAAAATAGGTTTTTCAGAAAACAAATCGGTTTGTAATTTTGATCAAAATATTTTCTCGTTCAAGCTCGAGTTTAGATATCATTGAATTCCATGAGTTTGTAATTCTCAATCTTTAAGGTCAATCTCAAGGATTGAGTAATATCAGGCTTAAAAGCTGATTTTTGATCTTTTAAGGAGATTATCCTTTCTGGGGATCTGATTCATTAGTCTTATCAAGCTAATTTGCATGGTGCCCCCCCATTGTACGAGATAAATCCTTCTCATGGTTAGGATAAATCTGACCACTTGGCGACCCTGTTTAATGCTGAGGTCCGTGGATTTTCTGCTGATTTTAGTGATGACTTTTCTAGATTTTTCGTCAACCTACAGCTGGTCTGGACGACAACTTCATGACCTAAATCAAGAAGCGCGTGTCTTTTTCGGAAGACTTTACTTCCTTTTAATGATGGAATTGATTCATCGTGTAGATCCATATTTTCTTTTCTTTCATCGGGTAAAACAGTTTAGTTTAGTCCAAAGCAAAAGTATTTTCAGTTATTTGTTACAGATATATGTGACATGTGTTTAAGATAACTTGGTAAATATTCCCACACTTGGCTTTTATTTTCCTTTTTATCGTCCTCTATTCCATTTTAAATGAATTTTAACATTTTAGTTTGTTTCTCAATTTATGTCCTTTCCGAGGTAACAATAATTTCGGTGTTAAAACCTAGTTTTATCGTTCATAAATATGTATAAACATGATTTTGAGTTCATTTAATTGAAAATTTTTTAAAAATTTTACTAGAATTGGGTAGTCAGTATATAAGACTAGGGCTGTTCTTTATTATCAGAGAGCACTAGATTCTAATACAACTGCTGCTTTACTAGTATTTTTAATGGTAACCAAGTGTATAAAGTAAAAAATTTTAAAATCCGAAAGAATTTAACCCCTTCCCACACTTAAGATCTTGCAATGCCCTCATTTGCAAGAAATCAGTAACAATTTAAATTATTGAGGGTGATTTGTGTGAAAATGATTAAATTTTTACCAAAGTTTCCAAATATATTGGCGTTTGTTTGCTAAATGATAAATGGTGCACATCATTTGTTCATTCCGTCTTGTTGTTATTTCACATATATTTTGCATCTTGTCGTCAAAATTAGTTGCTTTTGCTGAACTTAATGCCAGTCTTTGAAAATGCGTTGTTTTACCCTGTTGTGTACATAAGATAAACTGCAAGCATATATACATATTTTTGAAGTTTGGTATATTACCCCACATTCAAAAATTATTAAAATCTAAGAATAAAAGTTAGACAATTATAAAAATGATTACAATATTAACAAAAGTATTAAACGTATCAATCATTACAAATTACAAAATAAATAAAACTAAGTATACTAGGGATGATACTGGTACCAATAGGGGTTCCAGGCATAACCATAGGTGCTATAGAATGCTTCGGCAGGGTTATACGTAGGATACGGTGGTTGCATCTCTATAGTCCAGGGAGGGAAGATGGGTTTCGGTGTAGGAATATAGTTTCTACCTATATGTTGGCAATGAGCTATGATTTGGTTCTGATGAACTTGCCAATCTTCAAATGCTCTCTGTCTAGCATTTTCGTACTCCTGAGAAGCTATAAACCTTTGCATTTCTTGCATCTCATTCCCCCCTCCTACATTACCTTGCTGTTGGTTTCTCTCAACCTGTGGATGTCTACCATGGTATGGTACTGCGGCGTTATTTCGCCTTTTCAAAACTTTCGCACCATGGTATACATTTAAACCTATAGTATCGCGGGGTTCTGGTTCTTCTACTAATAATCCACCCCAACTTATATCCACACCGAGATATTCACCAATCAAAGTAATAAAAATACCACCTCCTATTATGCTATTCGGTCTCATCCCCCGAACCATAGCTGATAAATAATAACCCACACAATACGGTATACTTACAGCGCTTTGTGGGTCTCGAATACACATATGGTAAAACAAATCCTGTTCATTTACCTTTTCCTTGTTCTTACCCCTTTGTGTAATCGAATTAGCTAAAAACCTATGAATCACTCTTAATTTGGCTCTATCTATATCCAAATAAGAGTAATTTCCCCCTTTGAAACGGTGATGGCTTGTCATTTGACTCCACACACCGTGTGTATCAAAATTTTCATCTATCTTTCTACCGTTTAGTATCAACCCTCTACAATCGGCAGATGCTAACTCCTCAGGCGTATATATACGTAAAGCCTGAGCCATGTCCAGTAAAGACATGTGGCGCATCGAACCGCCTAACAAAAATCTAATAAAAGAACGATCGGTTAAACTAGCTACCCAATCATTTAACTCTATACTACATAACAATTCTTCACACCATACTTTATATACAGGTCTACGCATAGTGAATAACCGTACCCAGTCATTAAAAGTAGAATTACCATACCTCTGTACAAGTAATTCCCTAATTGGCCCGGCCAATTCTACAGCTTCTAAGGGTCCCCATTCTATGACCCTCGGTACCTCAACAACCTTAGAATGAAGAGTATGCAAACTCCTTTGATATTTTGGATAATCTATCCAAAGTCTGTCAAATCTCAGGTTCGGGTGCAAATCTTCTAAGTGCATATCAGAAAAGGTCATGACTGGATGAGGTATATCCTGCTTGTAGTAGTTATCCACCTCCTGTTGTTCTGCATTCTCAGCAGGAGCATTGCGGGCTTGGAATGAAGATTCACCCCTTTCAGTCTGCAAAACACATCAAACACAATTTTTGTGCATCCAAATATGCATTAGTGTCAGCAAAATCATCAATCAAAATAATTACAATGACATGATCAATTTATATCAAACTTAAGTTCATTTTCACATTTTTATCAAATCTACACTTTTTCAAATAAGCATATACGAAAATGTTCGCCAAGTTCATAAGCATTTAACTCAAATAACATGTCAAAATAATCATTACTAGCAATTAAACAAGTCTCAAATGGCATTATCTCTCAAAAATCAAGTTCATGAATTTTAGACTTTGAAAAAGTCCACTTTAATTCTCAAAATCATGTTTAGGCTCAAAGTTTGTATCATTTAACTACCTAGACATGTTACACTACTTAATTTAGCAACAATTCATGACAAAAATCGGCCATAACCTGTTTATATCAAAAAGCCCCAAATTTGCTCAAGAACACAAACCCTAGATTACTCTAAATTTGAAGTTTAAGGCTTCTAATCATGTTAAACAGCATCAATCTAGGTTATACAAGCATAATACATAAACAATTTAAGCCTAATTACACTAAAATGCATCAAAATCAAATTGGAAAAAAAAAATAGCTCAAGAACACTAATTTCGGATTAAATGGTATTTAGGTGTAGAAATTTACCGTTTTTCTTGAGTAATTCCTAGATAGCATCCTTCTCAACATGATTTTAGTAAAAGATTTGGTGATTAACGGTTAAAAATTGTGATTTTGGGAGTGTTTTTGGTGTATTTTCGCGCAGTATTTCGGGTTTATTTTGCAGGTTTGGTTTTGTGGTGTGTGGACTTATTAATTCGATCAGTTTATATTTTTTTTTCTGGATTTCGGTCTTCCCGCGACTCGCGGTGTTTGGACACTTCAAACTCCGCGAGTCGCGGAGTTTGCTTTTTTTTTTTTTATAATCTTTAACTTATAAAACAATTAAGTAAATAATTTTTAAAATTTTGTTTTCCTTATTATTGAGGATGAGGTCGTTTCGGATCGATGTCCTAGTCTGTCCCTCGACAAAATTTTAAAATTTGTCTTTTTGTAGCGATTGTTTTAAAAGCTAAGTTTTTTGGTTTTTTAATGTTTTTGGTATACTTTAATTCAATAAGATTAAAAATAATGATAATAAAAGTTCTCGTCCCTCCCTTGGGTAAAGCAATTTCGGTTCAAAGACCTAGTCTTCAACTTACGACGAATTTTAAAAATCATATTTTTAACTTAATGAGATAAAGTAAATTTTTGTTTTTAAATTCACACAACTTAAATATGAAATTCAAAATTAATATTAAAAATTCACACCAAACTTAAAATTTAAAATGTATAAAATAAAAAATTCATATTTTAAAAATTCACACCAAACTTAATTTAAAAATTCATATTATAAATTCACACCAAACTTATATTATGGTTCAAATATTTACAATTTTAAATATATTGTTTTTATAAAGTTTACAATATTAATTTAAGATTTAAATATTAATTTTAAAAACATGGTAAAAATAAAATTAAAAATCTTTTTGGCTTTTTATCCCACTTTAATCAATCAAATATTATCAAAAATATGCGCCCCTCTTTTCGGTAAAGTAATTTCAGTTCCAAGACCTAATTTAACTCATGACGAATTTTTGAAATATTTTGTGTTGATTGATTAAAGATATTTATACCTTAAGAATAAACGTTAAATTTCGCAGTGATGTAATAAATTTTTGAATGATATCAATAATTTCGGTCGCCAAACCTAATTTTATTCAATATCAATTTAATACTTTTTAGCGAACAATTTAGCGTTTATTATCAAAAGGTTAAAAATAAAAAAAAATAAAATAAAAACTGTACAGACATACCTGTGAAATAGATTTCTTAGTTATATGATCTATCCCATTCATAAGATAGTCGGTTTAATTGGTTTTCCATGGCTACATAGGCGTAACCTCGAGCATTTAGTGTCTTTTCTTCTAAACATATGAATGGTCCGTCTCTGCATAAAGTAACAAATTCGGTGTTTGAATAGGTTTGATTATTTGAACATTTACCTCCATGTGACCATTTTCCGCATTTGTGACATCTTTTTAGGTGTCGTGCTCTTCTTTTCGCTGCGGATTTTGATTTTCCTTTACCAAATTGTAACTTATTATCTTCGCATATGGATTCTTTTCTAACTCCGTCCATTCTTTCTCTGATTACTGATACTAATTCACTCGGTAGTATGTCATTATTACGTTTAGTGATCAAAGCGTGTAGCATTAGACCATGGTTTAGTTCACAGGCAGTCTTCATTTCCTAAAAACCAAAAAAAATAAAAATTCAGAATGGGGGGAGAAGACTAGTTCTTTAGGGTCTGCTAGGGAAAGACCATTCGGGTTCCATTTTCGAGAACTACACGAAAACAGACAATCTAACTCTAACAGAAATACATATTATCCTTTAAAGACTTGATTCTCCCCACACTTAGTTAGCTGTGGTGTCGAAATTGTGATTAACTTCGTTGTCGACTTCCATCGGACCATGTATGTAATGTTTAACTCTGTGACCATTAACTTTAAATTCAATCCCATTTGAATTTATTAATTCTATCGTTCCGTATGGAAAAACTCTTTTGACTATGAATGGTCCAGACCATCTTGATTTCAATTTTCCAGGAAATAGCTTGAATCGTGAATTGAAAAGAAGAACTCTGTCTCCTTCTTTAAATTCTTTTTAACTTCTGATTCTTTTATCATGCCATTTCTTCTTTCTTTCTTTATAGATTAACGAATTTTCGTATGCTTCATGTCTTAATTCTTCTAATTCGTTTAGTTGACTTAATCGTAGACGTCCAGCTTCATGTAAATCAAGATTACATGTTTTCAAAGCCCAAAATGCTTTGTGTTCAATTTCTACTGGAAGATGACATGCTTTTCCATAAACAAGTCTAAAAGGTGTGGTTCCAATTGGAGTTTTGTAGGCTGTTCTAAAAGCCCAGAGTGCATCCTCCAATTTAATGGACCATTCCTTCGGATTTGATCCTACGGTTTTCTCTAGAATACGTTTTAAGGCTCGGTTGGTATTTTCAACTTGTCCACTTGTTTGTGGATGATATGCGGTGGAGATTTTATGAGTTACTCCATATCTTTTAAGAACTTTCTCAAGTTGATTATTACAGAAATGAGTACCCCGATCACTTATTAAAGCTTTCGGTGTTCCAAACCTTGCAAAAAGACGTTTTAAAAAGTTGACTACAACTCGTGCATCGTTAGTTGGGAGAGCTTGTGCTTCCGCCCATTTAGATACATAATCAATGGCTACGAGTATATATAGATTATTATGAGATTTTGGAAATGGACCCATAAAGTCAATACCCCAAATGTCAAATACTTCACATACTTGGATGACATTTTGTGGCATTTCATCACGTTGACTTATTTTTCCGGCCCTTTGACAAGCATCACAGGATTTGCAAAGTAGGTGTGCGTCTTTGTAAATTGTAGGCCAATAGAATCCAGCATCATAAACTTTTCTTGCTGTTAGTTGAGGCCCATAATGCCCTCCTGTTGGTCCTGTGTGACAATGGTTTAATATTTTACTAGCTTCATCTCCAAATACATATCGGCGTATTATTCCATCGGGACAACTTTTAAACAGATGTGGATCTTCCCAAAAATAGTGTTTTATATCACTGAAGAATTTCTTTCGTTTTTGGTACGATAATCCTTTGTCAAGGAATCCACAAACTAAGTAGTTTGCATAGTCTGCAAACCATGGGATTTCATTATAATCTATCTTCAATAGATATTCATCAGGAAAGTTGTCTTGTATGGCCGATTCATTTAGAACTTCTAACTCAGGATTTTCAAGACGAGAAAGATGATCAGCGGCGAGATTTTCTGCTCCTCTTTTATCTCGGATTTCAATATCAAACTCTTGTAAGAGTAAGATCCAACGGATTAATCTTGGTTTAGCATCTTGTTTTGAAAATAGGTATCTAAGAGCAGAATGGTCGGTATAGACCACCGTTTTTGCTAGAACGAGATATGATCGAAATTTGTCAAAAGCAAAGACAATAGCAAGGAGTTCTTTTTCAGTAGTTGTATAGTTTGTTTGTGCTCCTTGTAACGTCTTGCTAGCATAATATATAGGTTGAAATCGTTTTTCAATCCTTTGTCCTAAAACGGCTCCCATTGCAAAATCACTTGCATCGCACATTAGTTCAAATGGTAGATTCCAATTTGGTGTGATCATGATCGGCGCATTAGTGAGTTTTTCTTTAAGAATATTAAAAGATTTGATACACTCATCTGAAAAGATGAATGGAGCATCATTTTCTAGGAGTTTATTCATAGGAGTGGCAATTTTAGAAAAATCTTTTATGAAACGTCGGTAAAAACCGGCATGTAACGACCCTGGTTTTTCCAACGTTATTTATTAATAATTATTATTATTAATACGCTTGATTAAACGAATGTATGTTATTACATTTACATGTTGCTTTAATTGCCCGTACTTGAACTTTAAATGCCCGAAACGTCTTTGTGACACCCGGAACTTGCATGAATAATATTTTAAGATATTATTTACATTCATGATTAATTTTATTAATCATTTTAATTAACTAAAGCTATTAGTTAGTTACTTGGGCATTTAGTGGACTTACTTGTTACTTGCATACAACTTGGGCTTTATACATGTACATGGACTTATGAGAGCCCACCCAACTTATTAGTTGGACTTAATTAGCCCATTAAGACTTGCAAGTATCAAACTTAAGTGTAACTAGTTAGTTACATCCATTTAGAATCTTGTTAACACTTGATCCCCATGTAAACACCTCTTTTACCCAACTTTTGTCATCTTTACAAGCTAGTAACCAATGAACCAACCCATCCCCTTGTTTTTTTCTGCTGAATGCCGAACCCTTTGAGCCATATAGTGGTGATTTGATTTTTTTTTACACTACATACTCACTTGAAGTCTTCTCTCAAAACACACACACTTTACTTACAATTATCTTTCTCTTTTTCTCTCTCAAAGTTCTTTGTTCTTGTAAGTAATCTTGAAGACTTTTTCTCTTCTTCTTTTCTTCTTAAAACCTTTTACATACATGCAAATCATCATCAACTTTTGTTGTTTGTTACTTAATCTTGTTGTAGTTTAATTACTTGTAGATTACTAAGTTGTTTACTTACTTACTTACTTGTCTTTCTTTACATGTTTCAAGAATCAACTCTTTAGTTTGATTCTTCATTTATATCTTGTATTTATCAAGAACATCCAAGAACATAATCTATCTAGTTATGTTCTACATATTTTGTTTCAAAAGATTAAAGTTCATAGTTGTATAAACTCATTACTTGTAGTTCTTGAAGTAACTTTAAAGTTACTTCACTTAAAGATCAACTTGGGTTGAATCTTTAAAAGTATGAGCAACTATGAACCATTTTCTTATTTAGTTAGTTTTCTACTTTATTTTGTTTCAAAAGATTTAAAGTTTATAATCTTTATAATTGTTACTTGTGTTCTTGTTTGTTGTATGTTACTAGAATACCACCTTCATGGTTGGTTTAGGCTTATCATTCATTTTCTTTATTTCTTATTGTTAGTTGCTTACTACACATTTGAACAAGGACATGAAACCAACAAGAGCTTACACTTTGGTGCAAGTATCATGGATCCAACACTTGGTTGTGATCTTTCTTAGTGTTCATGAACTTGTTCATAAACTTACATGTAACCTTGGTTCATCAAACGCTTACAACACTTGCACTTGAGTTATGATGGACAAACCTTGGTCAAAATGATGTTAACACATCAACGAGTTGTACACTTGAAGCTATACGCATCAAGGATGAGAACCGTGATGAACATCAAGCACCGAGACAACCGGAACTCTCCAAAACCCACTGTTCTGTCCAAAACCTACTGACCTGATGCTTCTGGAACAGACCAGTAGACCTGGGCTGTTCTAACCTTGATTTTTAGATAGAACTTTTCGATTAGATAACTTTTCATATAGGACTCGTCTTAATCCGAGTTACGGTTTAGGATTTATGGCCCTCCGATCGTTACCATGTCCTTTAACGTTGTGCAGAAATTTCTGACCTACTCGCACTTAGACCGTCGCCACGGTCAAACCAAGACGAGTTTGCTTCTGTAAATTTTACCACACTTAAGGGACTCATAGACGGAGCCATTACCACTGGTCTCACCTTAATTCAGTAAGGGTAGAGGCCGTGGTGACTGACCGAAGTCAGCCTTTGTTTTAAACGACTTTCATAAACGAGTCTTACTTGTTACCTTTTGTTTAATGATGATTGATGATGACCCTTATGACCTTAATTACGTACTTATAAACCTTTGAGACGACTTATTGACTTAGTGCTATTTGACTTAGGTTGAGGACGTTTGGACCGTTACTTGCACACCACTTTCCGACTACTACCTTACCATTACTACTAATCATTGTGAGTTATAGCATTCCCTTTTTACTTTAACTTATTTTGGGAACTGAGAATACATGCGGATTTTATGTTTTACATACTAGGCACGAGTACTTAAACTTTATATATGTGTGGGTTATATAACGGCAGAAACATTCCCTTTAGCTCGGTAACGTTTAATCATTGGTTTTTGAACCGTGAACGCGAATCTTAGATATGGATCCATAGGGTTTGACATCCCCACTCGGGCTAGTAGCGCTAGCATTTAACGAGTGTTTAATACTTCGAGGTTATACGCACTTTCCAAGTGCACTTTAAGGGGGTACATTAAACGTTAAGTTAGTTACCGGGTGCCCACGGTTAAGCATATACTTTTACATACTTTTGAAACGCTCGTTGTAGCACTGAAATCTCGTGGCCTACTTACATTACTGTTATACTTAAACTATAGCTCACCAACCTTTGTGTTGACCTTTTTAAGCATGTATTTTCTCAGGTGCTTGAAGTCGCTTCCGCTATCTTACTAGTCGTGCTGTAGAACCCGCTGCCTAGAGTTGTTATCGCATGACTACTTATGTTGCATTCAAACTTTTTACTTATGAACTTATGTTATGTAACGACCATTATGGTCACGTACACTTATTTAATGCTTCTACTTAGCGAAGCATACTTTTGATTTATAAAACAATTGACGTATGTTATGACGTCACTTTTATTTATGAATGTAAACTCTGTTTTGAAAACGCATATAGTACTTAACCTTGTAATGATCCTGTTGTTGATGGTCCGTACATAATGATTTAGTACGGGGCGTCACATTTGGTATCAGAGCATTGGTTGTAGGGAATTAGGATGCATTAGTGAGTCTAAGACCGACCCGAGTAGGATTCACTAATAGGGCTAATCTACAACTTGTTAGTTTACTTGTTTCCGCTGAACTTACTGCATGCTGCTGCTTACTGTTACTGCTATATGCCGTATGCTACTACGTGATTTCACTACTGCATGCTATTACTTGCTTTCGATTGCATGCTAGTTTCGTATGATTACTGATATTGCCATGCTACTTATTGTTATACATGATTTAAACTGTTGGCCTATTATTTGCTTGCTTTATGACATACTGACATGGAAAATTTATTTTTCCTTGTTCAGATGTCGGACGTTCCACCTACTGACATCCCGAGCGGCTCAGGCCCCGTTGTTCCACCCACTGCTGCACCTGTTGCTGCTGCTGCTGCTGCTGCTGCTGCCGACATTCCGGCCCCGACACCCACTGGCGACCCCGGCGCCTCTAGTTCTGGAGCTAGCTCTAGTGTGCCTACCCCGGCGTCTTCTTCCAGACCCCTGAGGCAACTGGCTCGCATTGGTGGCATGGAGATCCCCGCGGAGTTCGGGGAAGGACCCTTCCGTAATCACTGGCGCACACCTTGCCGACGCACTGCCGACGGCCGCTTAGCCGTGATTACGCCAGGCCGACACCGACAGATGTTGGCCGCTTTCGGATACGTTGAGCCACCCGCGCCACCACCGCATGATTCAGACGACGGTTCTTCCACCGATGCTTCTTCAGACGACACCTCATCTGACGACTCCAGTGATGAGGAGGATCCCGCTGACCGACCGATTCAGGCACCTTCTACCCCGCCAAAGAAGCGGTATCGCTTCGCTGGCATAATTCCTGGTCGTACTGTCACTGACGCTTTTGGTCGGCGTCGTAGGATCACTGCACGTAAACGGCTGGTGCCGTACCCCGCCGATCCACAGATATTACCGTCTCCACCCAGAGCCGGACCATCCACTTCAGCACCACCGGCTCCACCTGCACCGCCAGCACCACCTGCCCCATCATCTGCCTCTAATGAGGAAATGAGGCGGGAGATTGAGATTCTCCAGACTCGAGTTACTGAGCTCGAGGAGCAGTTGGCTCATGTTTTGGACATTTTGTACCCACCATCACCGTAGGACTTTGTACTAGATTCTGTATTGTAATCTCTTTTGTAATTTCATATTTCACTTATGTAATGTACGAACTTATTGTAATGTATGAACTTATTATCATTAATGAATGAAATTTGTGTTGCTTACTTCTTGCGCAAGTGTTCTATTTACGTTATCATCTCATGGTTTTGTGGTACTTATATCTGCTTGCGTTATTTAATCAACATGTGTTGTGCTGTTTTCATGTTGGTTGTTATATAATGTACTATTATTATTTGCGTAATGGATTTTGACTTGAGTCAAAATGTTTGTATAGAACATCATGGCCAACGGGAGATCTATCCCCACCGCGGCACAAATTGAGGAAATGATTAACGAGCGAGTCGCTGCTGCACTAGCTGAAAGACAACCCCAAGTTCCACCACCACCGCCTGTCAATCCACCTGTCGTCCGAGATGGGTGTACTTACAAAGAATTCCAAAACTGCAAGCCACACTATTTCAGTGGCACTGAGGGACCCGTCGGTCTCACCAGATGGTTCGAAAAGTTGGAATCGGTATTCAGGGTTAGCAATTGTTCTGAGGCTAACAAAACGAAATTTGCATCTTGCACGCTTTCTGATGGCGCGCTCACATGGTGGAATACCATGGCCCAAGCGAAAGGAATTGATGAGGCGTATGCTACGCCTTGGGAAGAATTTAAATGTGCTATGATCGAGGAATACTGTCCGAGAACCGAGATTCAAAAGATGGAAATCGAATTTATGCAATTGAAGACCGTAGGGAACGACCTTAACAGCTACAACCGTAGGTTTTTGGAATTGGCTCTTATGTGTCCAACCATGGTCACCCCCGAATTTAAGCGTTTGGAGAAATACTTCTCGGGACTTCCTAAGTCCATCAAGGGTAATGTTACCTCATCCAAGCCACCAAGTGTTCCCGAAGCAATGCGCATGGCGCATACTCTCTTGAATCAAATCATCCTTGACGAGCCGGAGAAGGCTAAGTTCGAAACTGTTAGTGGTGAAAAGAGGAAATGGGACAACAACCACAACAACAACAGGGGTAGGAACTATGATCAAAACCCGGCAAAACGACATGAAGGGTTCAGGCAAAACAACAACATGCACAACAACAACACCAACCCCAACAACAACAACCGCACCAATCCGAACTACAAAGGAACCTTACCACAATGCAATAGGTGCTACAAGCACCACACTGGGTATTGCAATGTTATCTGTGAGAAGTGCCAACGATCTGGACATGTTGGCAAGGATTGCAAGGTTACCACTTTGAATGTGAAGCCAAACCACAACAACAATGGGCCTAAGAAGTGTTATGAATGTGGAAAGACGGGCCATTTCAGAAACGAGTGTCCTAACAAGCGTAAGGAGGGCGGACCACCACGTGCTAGAGCCTTCAATGTTAATGCAAGGGACGCTCGCGACAACCCCGACTTGGTGACAGGTATATTCAAGATCAACAATCTTTTAGCTTCTGTCCTATTTGATACTGGAGCCGATAGGAGCTATGTGTGTAGACATTTTTGTGATAAGTTAGATTGGTCGTTAGTTCCTTTGAAGGAAAGTATGCTTGTCGAGGTCGCCAATGGAAAACTTGAAAAGGTTGACCATATTAGTCGTGGAGCTATTATCAACATAGCTGGTGCAGATTTCGAAATTGATTTGATACCTATCAAACTGGGAAGTTTTGACGCGATTGTCGGTATGGATTGGTTGAGCAAGATAAAGGCCGATGTTATCTGTGGAGATAAAGCACTTCGCATACCACAAGGAGATGGCGAACCACTGGTTATCTATGGAGAGAGATGTACCTCGAAGTTGAACCTCATTAGTTGCGTGAAAGCGCAAAAGATTATGAAGAAGGGACGCTTTGCTGTCCTAGCACATGTGAAAGCGGTAGAAACTGAGGTGAAGAACGTGAACGACGTACGAATTGTGAACGAATTTTCTGATGTCTTCCTAGAGGAATTGCCTGGATTACTGCCGCAGAGAGCAGTAGAGTTTCAGATTGACTTAGTGCCAGGAGCTGCACCTGTAGCTCGCGCACCTTATAGACTCGCACCTTCCGAGATGCAAGAATTACAGAGTCAACTACAAGAGCTATTAGATCGAGGGTTTATCCAACCAAGCTTCTCGCCTTGGGGCGCACCTGTGTTGTTTGTAAAGAAGAAGGATGGATCCTTCCGTATGTGTATTGACTACCGTGAACTCAACAAATTGACTATCAAGAATCGATATCCTCTTCCACGAATTGATGACCTTTTTGACCAACTACAAGGATCGAGCGTTTATTCAAAGATCGATTTGCGATCCGGATATCACCAGCTGAGGGTGAAGGAAAGTGACGTGATGAAAACTGCATTCAGGACCCGTTATGGTCATTATGAGTTCCTCGTGATGCCATTCGGTTTGACAAATGCACCTGCCGTGTTCATGGATCTCATGAATCGTGTCTGCAAGCCTTACTTGGATAAGTTTGTTATCGTCTTCATAGATGATATCCTCATCTACTCTAAGAGCGAAGAAGAACATGAGCAACACCTTCGGCTAGTGCTTGAACTCTTAAGACAAGAGCAACTTTACGCCAAATTCTCCAAGTGCGAATTTTGGTTGAAGGAAGTACAGTTTTTGGGTCATGTTGTGAGCGACCAGGGTATCAAAGTTGATCCCGCCAAGATTGAAGCCATCAGCAAGTGGGAGACCCCCACTACTCCAACGCATATCCGCCAATTTCTAGGTCTCGCCGGTTATTATCGAAGGTTTATCAAAGGATTTTCTCTGATTGCGCGTCCTTTGACCGCACTGACTCACAAGGGCAAGAAGTTCATTTGGGAACCCACACACGAATCAGCATTCCAAACTTTGAAGAAGAAGTTAACCTCCGCACCTATCCTATCACTCCCTGAAGGCAGTGACGACTTTGTTGTTTATTGCGATGCATCGAAGAGTGGTTTTGGTTGTGTACTGATGCAACGATCAAAGGTTATTGCCTATGCCTCCCGCCAATTGAAGATTCACGAGCGGAACTACACTACACATGATCTTGAACTTGGAGCCGTTGTCTTTGCACTCAAATTGTGGAGACATTATCTGTATGGAACTAAGAGCACTATCTTCACCGACCACAAGAGTCTCCAGCACATCTTTGATCAGAAGCAACTAAATATGAGACAGCGTCGATGGATCGAGACGCTCAACGACTACGATTGTGAACTCCGTTATCACCCTGGCAAGGCCAATGTTGTAGCTGACGCTTTAAGCCGAAAGGAGAGGACGGCACCTCTCCGTGTTAGGGCTCTGAACATCACCATCCATTCGAACCTCAACAACCAGATCAGAGTAGCCCAAGTTGAGGCTCTCAAGGAGGAGAACATATCTCACGAGCATTTGAACATACTTGTCTCTCGATTCGAGGTTAGAGAGTCTGGACTCCGATGTTATGCCGGAAGAATTTGGGTACCTTACTATGGAGATCTACGAAGCCTGATACTTGATGAAGCACACAAATCGAGATATTCGATTCACCCCGGTGCAGGTAAGATGTACCACGACCTTAAAGAACAGTATTGGTGGCCGAATCTTAAGAAGGACGTTGCGACTTATGTTGGTAAGTGTTTGACTTGCTCGAAGGTTAAAGCCGAGCATCAGAGACCTTCTGGGTTACTTCAACAGCCGGAAATCCCACAATGGAAGTGGGAAAGGATCACAATGGATTTCATTACTAAGCTGCCGAAGACGGTGGGCGGATGCGATACTATTTGGGTTATTGTTGACCGCCTCACCAAATCTGCACACTTCCTAGCGATGAAGGAAACTGATACAATGGAAAGACTTGCTCAGCTGTACATCAAAGAGGTTGTATCTCGTCATGGTGTACCTTTATCAATCATCTCCGATCGCGATCCCCGTTTTGCTTCCAGATTTTGGCGTTCTTTGCAAGAAGCCATGGGAACTCGTCTTGACATGAGTACTGCTTATCATCCTCAGACTGACGGGCAAAGTGAACGAACGATTCAGACCTTGGAGGACATGTTGCGTGCATGTGTCATTGATTTTGGAAAGGCCTGGGAAAGGCATTTGCCACTCACCGAATTCTCGTACAACAACAGTTATCACTCTAGCATTAACGCTGCACCTTTTGAAGCATTGTATGGTCGTAAGTGCCGATCTCCTATTTGTTGGGCCGAAGTAGGCGAAAAGCAAATCACCGGACCCGAGGTAGTTCACGAAACCACGGAGAAGATTGCTCAGATCCAAGCTAGACTTAAGACTGCCCGTGATCGCCAAAAGAGCTATGCCGATCTTAAACGGAAAGACTTTGAATTTAATGTTGGTGATCGTGTAATGTTGAAGGTTGCACCTTGGAAAGGTGTGATCCGTTTTGGAAAACGTGGAAAGTTGAACCCACGATACATTGGTCCTTTCGAAATCTTGGAACGTGTTGGACCAGTTGCTTACCGTTTGGATCTACCAGCACAATTGAGCTCAGTTCATCCTACCTTCCATGTGTCAAACTTGAAGAAGTGTCTTGCTGCACCCGAACTCATCATACCATTGGAAGAACTTACTATTGATGACAAACTCCACTTTGTGGAGGAACCTGTTGAGATTATGGATCGTGAGATCAAAACTTTGAAACGCAACAAGATTCCGATTGTACGAGTACGATGGAATGCCAAACGAGGACCTGAGTTTACTTGGGAACGAGAGGATCAAATGATGCGGAAATATCCTCATCTTTTCCCGACTCCTTCATCTACTTCAGCTTAAATTTCGGGACGAAATTTTCTTTAACAGGTGGGTAATGTAACGACCCTGGTTTTTCCAACGTTATTTATTAATAATTATTATTATTAATACGCTTGATTAAACGAATGTATGTTATTACATTTACATGTTGCTTTAATTGCCCGTACTTGAACTTTAAATGCCCGAAACGTCTTTGTGACACCCGGAACTTGCACGAATAATATTTTAAGATATTATTTACATTCATGATTAATTTTATTAATCATTTTAATTAACTAAAGCTATTAGTTAGTTACTTGGGCATTTAGTGGACTTACTTGTTACTTGCATACAACTTGGGCTTTATACATGTACATGGACTTATGAGAGCCCACCCTACTTATTAGTTGGACTTAATTAGCCCATTAAGACTTGCAAGTATCAAACTTAAGTGTAACTAGTTAGTTACATCCATTTAGAATCTTGTTAACACTTGATCCCCATGTAAACACCTCTTTTACCCAACTTTTGTCATCTTTACAAGCTAGTAACCAATGAACCAACCCATCCCCTTGTTTTTTTCTGCTGAATGCCGAACCCTTTGAGCCATATAGTGGTGATTTGATTTTTTTTTTACACTACATACTCACTTGAAGTCTTCTCTCAAAACACACACACTTTACTTACAATTATCTTTCTCTTTTTCTCTCTCAAAGTTCTTTGTTCTTGTAAGTAATCTTGAAGACTTTTTCTCTTCTTCTTTTCTTCTTAAAACCTTTTACATACATGCAAATCATCATCATCTTTTGTTGTTTGTTACTTAATCTTGTTGTAGTTTAATTACTTGTAGATTACTAAGTTGTTTACTTACTTACTTACTTGTCTTTCTTTACATGTTTCAAGAATCAACTCTTTAGTTTGATTCTTCATTTATATCTTGTATTTATCAAGAACATCCAAGAACATAATCTATCTAGTTATGTTCTACATATTTTGTTTCAAAAGATTAAAGTTCATAGTTGTATAAACTCATTACTTGTAGTTCTTGAAGTAACTTTAAAGTTACTTCACTTAAAGATCAACTTGGGTTGAATCTTTAAAAGTATGAGCAACTATGAACCATTTTCTTATTTAGTTAGTTTTCTACTTTATTTTGTTTCAAAAGATTTAAAGTTTATAATCTTTATAATTGTTACTTGTGTTCTTGTTTGTTGTATGTTACTAGAATACCACCTTCATGGTTGGTTTAGGCTTATCATTCATTTTCTTTATTTCTTATTGTTAGTTGCTTACTACACATTTGAACAAGGACATGAAACCAACAAGAGCTTACACTTTGGTGCAAGTATCATGGATCCAACACTTGGTTGTGATCTTTCTTAGTGTTCATGAACTTGTTCATAAACTTACATGTAACCTTGGTTCATCAAACGCTTACAACACTTGCACTTGAGTTATGATGGACAAACCTTGGTCAAAATGATGTTAACACATCAACGAGTTGTACACTTGAAGCTATACGCATCAAGGATGAGAACCATGATGAACATCAAGCACCGAGACAACCGGAACTCTCCAAAACCCACTGTTCTGTCCAAAACCTACTGACCTGATGCTTCTGGAACATACCAGTAGACCTGGGCTGTTCTAACCTTGATTTTTAGATAGAACTTTTCGAGTAGATAACTTTTCATATAGGACTCGTCTTAATCCGAGTTACGGTTTAGGATTTATGGCCCTCCGATCGTTACCATGTCCTTTAACGTTGTGCAGAAATTTCTGACCTACTCGCACTTAGACCGTCGCCACGGTCAAACCAAGACGAGTTTGCTTCTGTAAATTTTACCACACTTAAGGGACTCATAGACGGAGCCATGACCACTGGTCTCACCTTAATTCAGTAAGGGTAGAGGCCGTGGTGACTGACCGAAGTCAGCCTTTGTTTTAAACGACTTTCATAAACGAGTCTTACTTGTTACCTTTTGTTTAATGATGATTGATGATGACCCTTATGACCTTAATTACGTACTTATAAACCTTTGAGACGACTTATTGACTTAGTGCTATTTGACTTAGGTTGAGGACGTTTGGACCGTTACTTGCACACCACTTTCCGACTACTACCTTACCATTACTACTAATCATTGTGAGTTATAGCATTCCCTTTTTACTTTAACTTATTTTGGGAACTGAGAATACATGCGGATTTTATGTTTTACATACTAGGCACGAGTACTTAAACTTTATATATGTGTGGGTTATATAACGGCAGAAACATTCCCTTTAGCTCGGTAACGTTTAATCATTGGTTTTTGAACTGTGAACGCGAATCTTAGATATGGATCCATAGGGTTTGACATCCCCACTCGGGCTAGTAGCGCTAGCATTTAACGAGTGTTTAATACTTCGAGGTTATACGCACTTGCCAAGTGCACTTTAAGGGGGTACATTAAACGTTAAGTTAGTTACCGGGTGCCCACGGTTAAGCATATACTTTTACATACTTTTGAAACGCTCGTTGTAGCACTGAAATCTCGTGGCCTACTTACATTACTGTTATACTTAAACTATAGCTCACCAACCTTTGTGTTGACCTTTTTAAGCATGTATTTTCTCAGGTGCTTGAAGTCGCTTCCGCTATCTTACTAGTCGTGCTGTAGAACCCGCTGCCTAGAGTTGTTATCGCATGACTACTTATGTTGCATTCAAACTTTTTACTTATGAACTTATGTTATGTAACGACCATTATGGTCACGTACACTTATTTAATGCTTCTACTTAGCGAAGCATACTTTTGATTTGTAAAACAATTGACGTATGTTATGACGTCACTTTTATTTATGAATGTAAACTCTGTTTTGAAAACGCATATAGTACTTAACCTTGTAATGATCCTGTTGTTGATGGTCCGTACATAATGATTTAGTACGGGGCGTCACACGGCATGCCCTAGAAAACTCCTAACTCCACTAACATTGGTGGTATGTGGAAGTTTAGCAATTACATCTACTTTAGCTCTATCCACTTCAATTCCTTCTTTTGAAATTTTATGACCAAGAACGATGCCTTCTTTAACCATGAAATGGCATTTCTCCCAATTAAGAACTAGATTTGATTGTTCGCATCTAATTAGCATTCGTTCCAGATTAACTAGACATGATTTAAATGTATCACCGAAGACTGAAAAGTCATCCATGAAAACTTCCATGCATTCTTCTATCATGTCGTGAAAAATCGCCATCATGCACCTTTGAAAGGTTGCCGGGGCGTTGCAAAGTCCAAATGGCATGCGTTTGTAAGCAAAAGTACCATAAGGGCACGTGAATGTGGTTTTCTCTTGATCTTCGGGTGCTATTGGAATTTGAAAATATTCGGAAAATCCATCTAGAAAACAATAGTAACTATTTCCGGCTAATCTTTCCAACATTTGATCTATGAAAGGTAAGGGAAAGTGATCTTTTCTGGTGGCGTCATTTAGTTTTCTATAATCAATACATACACGCCATCCTGTTACGGTCCTAGTAGGAATAAGCTCATTTTTCTCATTTGTAATGACAGTCATGCCACCCTTCTTAGGCACGCATTGAACTGGGCTTACCCATGGACTATCAGAAATTGGATAAATTAAACCTGCATCTAGCAGTTTAATAATCTCTTTCTTAACTACATCTTGCATATTAGGATTTAGTCTTCGTTGGCGTTGCACATACGTTTTATGACCTTCTTCCATAAGGATTTTATGTGTGCAATACGAAGGACTTATTCCTTTAATATCATGAATCTTCCATGCAATGGCTGGTTTATGAGCTTTCAACACAGAAATGAGTTGTGATTTCTCATTTTCAGTAAGAGAAGACGATATTATTACAGGTAATTCAGATTCACCATGTAAATAAGCGTATTCCAAATGGTTTGGAAGTGGCTTTAACTCTAATTTCGGAGGTTCTTCTATCGATGATTTGTATCGATATCTGTCTTCTTCTTTTAGCATTTGAATTTCTTCTGTTGTTGGTTCATATCCATTAGCTATAAGTGTAGCTAACATTTCAGCTTCATCAATTGGTTCATTACCTTCTCCTAAAGAACATTCTCCTGTTCCTTGTAATTCTGGAAATTCTTCTAATAATTCTGCATGTGCATCTATAGTTTGAATATAATAACATGTATCATCTGCAAATTGTGGTTGTTGCATTGCTCTATCAACTGAAAAGGTAACACTCTCATCCTCTATACTTAGGGTCAGTTTCTTACCGAACACGTCTATCATTGCTTTAGCCGTGTTTAAGAATGGTCTTCCTAATATGAGAGGAACTTGAGAATCTTCTTCCATGTCCAGAACAACAAAATCTACTGGAAATACTAAAGTACCAACTTTAACTAGCATGTTCTCCATTATCCCTCTAGGATATTTTATTGATCTATCGGCTAGTTGTATGCTTATTCTGGTTGGTTTCAATTCTCCAAGGTCTAGTTTAGCGTATAGTGAATACGGCATTAGATTTATACTAGCACCTAAGTCTGCCAATGCTTCTATTGAACTAAGACTACCCAGAAAACATGGAATTGTGAAACTTCCTGGATCAGATAGTTTTTCTGGTATCTTATTCAACAGCACTGCTGAACAATTAGCATTCATGGTAACAGCCGAGAGTTCTTCCATTTTCTTTCTATTTGAGATTAGATCTTTCAAGAATTTAGCATATCTAGGCATTCCTGAAATCACATCAATGAAAGGAAGATTTACATTTATCTGTTTAAACATATCCAAGAATTTGGATTGCTCGGCTTCAAGTTTCTCTTTCTTCATTTTACTCGGGTAAGGAAGTGGTGGTTGGTATGGTTTAACATAAGGTTTAGCCTTAACTGTGTTATCTTCA
The DNA here is from genome assembly GCF_046630445.1 of Rutidosis leptorrhynchoides. NCBI lineage: Eukaryota > Viridiplantae > Streptophyta > Magnoliopsida > Asterales > Asteraceae > Rutidosis > Rutidosis leptorrhynchoides. Next base: position 106,793,050 of record NC_092343.1, read on the forward strand.
TTAACCTTTTCAACTACCGGTTCTTTTTCCTTATCTTGATCAGGTTGTGGTTCTTGTGGAGTAGGAATAGCTTCATCAGAAGTTACAGGTATTTCCGGTGGTTTAAGTGTTGTACCACTTCTTGTGGTAATGGCTTTAGCTGTTTCATTCCGGGGGTTAGCATTTGTATCACTAGGTAGACTTCCTGGTTTTCTTTCACCTATTAACCTTGCTAGGTTACTTACTTCTTGTTCCAGATTTTGAATAGAAGCTTGTTGATTTCTAAATGCTTGAGCATTTTGTTCATTGGTTTGTTTTTGAGATGTGAAAAACTGCGTTTGAGTTTCAACTAGCTTCGTCATCATATCTTCTAAATTCGGCTTTTTATCATCGGTTTGTTGTGGTGGCTTGTTTTGAAAATTAGGTCTTTGCTGATTGTAAGTATTATTGGATACTTGTTGATTGCTAGGACCTTGTTGGTTGTTGTATGGAATATTTCGGTTATAATTCTGGTTTTGATTGTAAATTGGTCTTGGCGGTTGATAATTATTCTGATAATTATTTCCAGGCCTTTGGTTTATGTATGAAATATTCTCTCTTTGTTCCATTGTTAATTCAATACTGAGACAATCTTTTGTCAAATGTGGTCCTCCACACTGCTCACAACTAATTCGTATTGAGTGAATATCTTTAGTCATCTTTTCCATTCGTCTTTCCACAGCATCTATCTTTGCGGAAATGGAATCTAAGTCATGGCTAGAATCGGCTCTAGCTGCTTTAGATAATCTAACGATATCTTTTTCTTGGTGCCACTCATGTGAGTGGGAAGCAGTGTTATCAATAATTTTGTAAGCATCAGTTTCGGTTTTCTTCATAATAGAACCACCAGCTGCTATATCTATGTCTTTCCTTGTAGTGATGTCGCATCCTTGGTAGAATATTTGTACTATTTGACAGGTGTCTAAACCATGTTGCGGACATCCTCTTAACAACTTTCCATATCTTGTCCATGCCTCATATAGAGTTTCATTCAGTTTCTGTGTGAACGTAACAATTTCTGCTTGAAGTCTTACGGCTTTAGATGCCGGAAAGAATTGTTTAAGAAATTTGTCAACTAAAACGTCCCAGGTATCGATCGCCCCTTCAGGTAACGATTCCAACCAATCTTTGGCTTCTCCCTTTAAAGTCCAGGGAAATAACATGAGATATATCTGTTCATCCTCCACTTCTCGGATTTTAAATAGTGTGCAGATCCTATTAAAGGTACGTAGATGTTCATTTGGATCTTCCTTCGGCGCACCACTAAATTGGCATTGATTAGTCACCATGTGTAGAATTTGTCCTTTGATTTCATAATCTGGCGCATTAATGTCTGGATGAGTAATTGCGTGTCCTTGGCCAGTGCGTTTAGCTCTCATTCGGTCTTCCATACTTAAAGGTTCCAGATTCTCCATAATTGAATTTGTTGAATCGGAATCACTAGAGGATTCTGATTTAATGGTTCGTTCCTCAATAATCTCTGTTTGAATGATTGGTGGTTCTGGAGGAAAGTTTAATGGTTCTGGATCTACAAACTGTTCCTGAATATTCTCCGGATTCTCAATTGTGAGGTCGGGTTCAAAAAATGGATTATCAGAAATTTGAACTGAAGTACTTGGTCGACTGGATGATGATTCTAAAGAAAAATCAACGGCGGTAATATTTGCTAAATGTCTTGATCTAGTTACAGGTGGTGAACGTACAAAAGGTGGTGAACGTCTTGCTCGGTGCATTCACTGAATATCCTATTAGTTTTTAAAAGGAAAGAAAAATTATAATAAGTTATCCAATTAATAGACTTTTCTGATTTTGCCCACGTTTCGAATAGCCAAAAGATGCAGCAGAGGGGCAGGATTCGTTTGGTCTCAATATAATTGAGGACTGTTTGGCTCCAATAACCCGGTCCACGTACAAATCCAACTATTACTACGAACTAGAAAATTTTTATGTCTATCAATTTAACCACTTAAAATAAATTTTCGTAATTTTAAGAAATTTAGATAAGAAGTAGAATAAAAATCTATGTCCTAAAACTAGAATAGCGAGAAATAAGAAAGAAAAAGAGTTCGTCGGAAAAAGATTGAAAAAGAAAAATGGTTGAAAAATAAAAGGTGACGGAAAAATAAAAGAAACTTATAACACTTAAAAATACTTGACTAACCTAACCTTATTACTACAATTAACTTAAAATTATAATCGCAAATTGAGATTACTAATTGGAATGATAATTGATACATAGGTAAAAGTCGTCTAAAAATATTAAAGCTTACAAGTAAAACTATATCCCAAATGGAAATAACTTAAAAAGAAACTAAAACTTAAAAAGGCGTCGAAAATTCTAAAGTACCTAAATCTTAGTCTAAATAAAAAGCACTTAAGGAATTCTACGGCAAAGCCTAAAAATCTAGAAATAAAAATAACTATGGCAAAAATTAAGTTTAAAACTAAATATGAGCTAAAAATACAAATATTATGCTAAAACAATTAAAAAGGGATAAAATATAAAAATATACAAAAAATTGTAAAAAGTACAATTTTTATAAAAATATTATTTTTATATTAATTATTTATTAAAACTATTAATTTTATAATTTAATTAAACTAATTTACTAAATAAAACAAATTAAATAAAAAGTAAAACTTAAAATAAAAATAATTATAATAATAATAATAATTAGGGTTAAATAATAATAATAATTAATTACCCATAATTAATGCAGAATTAGGGTTCTGTCGCGTGTCAGGATTACTCCGCGAGTTGCGGTATTTAATGCATCAAACCCCGCGAGTCGCGGGGTTCCAGTTTTCAACTGACAGTTTATTTAAATTCGACGCGTTTTTCTTTATTTATTTTTTTTTATTTTTTTTTATTTTCTGTTTTTAATTTTTCTGTTTAAAAAAAATATGTGTATAAAAACTTATATTTAAAACTTAAATAAATAGAATTACTTTATAATTTTATAAATAAAAATCTTAAAACTAGATTTATATATATATATTTTTTTAATATGTTTTTAAATAAAAAAAAAATACTTAAATAAAACTTATATAAAAATAAAGAAACTTTATAAAACTTAAATATTTAACAAAATCTTAAAAATACTTAAAAAATTTTTTTTTTATGTAGCGTTGCGCTTCCGGCTTTTAAGAGATTTCCCCGGCAGCGGCGCCAAAAATAACTTGATGTGCAGCGGGGTAGTATATAAAATAGTTATTAATTTTACAGAAAAATACTATTAAATACGATACAATTTTACACAAGATATTTATTTATTTATAGAATGGATATACTTAAACCTTGCTACAACACTTATAGGCAGTATACCTAATCGTACAGTAGTGTATTTTTTAGTAAGTCGGTTCGTTCCACAGGGAATCTTTTTTAAACAAAGCTCAACGCTATATTGGTTTACTTTTATAAAAGTACAAATATATATATATATAAATAATATTATTATTATAAAGGGGGGTTTTTTACCGTTTAATGACCGGTTTGTCGATTTTAAAACTTTAGTCGCAGTTAAAACCTAATGTAAATACAAGACTTTAAATTAAAGCATAAAGTAAATAACGATAATGAAATTGCGAATAATAAAAGTGCGATAAAATAAACTTGCGATAATTAAAAAGTACGATAATTAAAAGTGCAATTAAATACAATAACAATAAAAATGCGATAATTAGAAGTGCAATTAAATATAAAATAAAGGAAATTAAATATGAAATAAAAGAATTATGCTTATTTAAACTTCCGTAATCATGATGTTTGACGTGTTGATTTTAGTTTTATGCCCATGGGTTAATTGTCCTTTGTCCTGGATTATTTAATATGTCCATACGGATTTGTCCATAATAGTCCATCAGTCATAAATATAAAGAGCGAAAGCCTTCGTCAAATTATTCGTATTCCCGAAGTCAAATATTCCAACTAATTGGGGATTCGAATTGTAACAAGGTTTTAATACTTTGTTTAATGAATACACCAGGTTATCGACTGCGTGTAAACCAAGGTTTTACTACTTTGTTAACAATTACACCAATTACCCTTGAATGTAATTCACCCCTGTTTCAACAAGTTTATTAACTATTAATCCAGTTCCGTATCCGGTAAAATGAATAATTATTGGTATTTATAGATATCCCGCCCACCGTACCCAGTCAAGCGTATGTGGTTATATATAAATACGTCAAATTATAAGTTTGTATATTAAATTAACAAGGTATTGTTTAGTTAATATAAAACCCATTAATAGCCCATAGTCTAATTTCCACAAGTGTCGTTCTTTTGTCCAAACCCCAATTACCCAATTTTAGTAATTAGCCCAACATCATGATTACTTCGGATTAAATAAGCATAATAATAATTTAGCTACGAGACATTAATGTAAAAAGGTTGAACATAACTTACAATGATTAAAAATAGCGTAGCGTTACACGGACAGAATTTTGACTTACACCCTTACAACATTCACTAACATACCCTTATTATTAGAATTATAATTAAAATTAAAATATAAATTATAAATATATATATATATTTTACGTATGAATGAGGAGAAAAAAGATGATGATTACGATCAGAATGCGCGAGCTTTATAGGGAGTTTCTGAAATTGGGGCTCCGCGACTCGCGGCCTTTTTGGCCTTCAAACTCCGCGAGTCGCGGAGTTTACTTTTACAGCTCACCCATGTTTGGAGTCTTTCTTGCCGACGATTTATTTTATATATATAATATATATATAATTAATATAATTAATTATATATTATATTATATTTATATACATAGTTAACTTGTAATTTTTAGTCCGTTGCGTCGAGCGTTAAGAGTTGACTCTGGTCCCGGTTCTGAATTTTCGAACGTCCTTGCGTACAATTTAATATCTTGTACTTTGCGTTTTGAATCTTGTACTCTTGTAATTTCGAGACGTTTATTATCAATAATTGGAACCTCTTTGATTATCTTTTGTACTTTTGAGCTTTTTGGTCATTTGCGTCTTCAATTCGTCGAATCTGTCTTTTGTCTTCACCTTTTTTTATTTAAACGAATATCACTTGTAAATAGAACAATTGCAACTAAAAGCTTGTCTTTCTTGAGGAATAATGCTATGAAATATATGTTCGTTTTTAGCATTATCATCTATTGTATATGTTTTCAACTGCTTAATACTTTATTGCTTGATTGATTTTGATTGTCTGATTTATTGACACAAATGGGAGTCTGTTAGAATTGTTCAAGTGGTTATTTAGGTTGGGTTAATTGAACTTTATCTGGACCAAGGAGATTAAATCAATTTGTGAACTAGTTGATATAGGTATTGATTGTGTTCAACGAACGTTGTCCCGGTTGTTGATTTCAGAGAACTCTGAGTCACGACTTAAGTCTTTAGATTAGTTAATTTAGTTAGAACGGCCTAGAGGTCTACAGTGACAGGGAACCCTGCACTTGTGTAATCTGGATTGTTGTGTCCACTAAAGAGAACTCTTGGTTAACCGGTCAGTTAAGTTGCATTTGCGTGATTATTGATCAGAATTTTAGCTTAGGACATCCAGCATTGTGAAGAAAGTCTAGGTGGACATATTTCCCAATACTTGATTAATTCTTTCTTTAATTTGTTTTATTAAAACAAAACATCAAAAACATCGTCTTTAAGTTTGATACTGTCATTGATTCGACTAATAGTTAACTTGTCAAAATAATTATTCGTAATTTACGTTATTTCTTTTGTTTAGTTAATTACTTTTAGTTAAATAATCATGAATTGCGTTAGACTGTCCCTGGATCTACACTTAGATTTTACAAAATCTTTACTACTACTCGATCAGGTAACCTGCTCGTGAGTGTGTTTAAATCAATTTACCGGTATTTTCCAACTATAAATAATAGACGCGATTTTAGACATTGAGTTTTTGGAGCCGCTGCCGGAGAGAGTGTATGTTAATTTGAGATCATCTGCTTTTTGTGATTTGTTGAGTCTTTTGTTTTAGGTAAATTCTGTTTCTATTTTTGTGTTTCCGTTCAATCAGTGCGTTTAATTTGTTTGTTAGTTGCGTTTTACAGATTTCAGGTTGTGTATGCCACACACTAAATCTTCTAATTCTCCATTGCTTTTACCATATCAGGAACCAGAGAGAATAATTTGGATTACAAAACTCTGAATAATGAGATACATTAGAGTCTTCTTCTAGTGGCACTGCAATTCCATTGGGTAGTACTAAAACTGTTGTACCACCAACTCCTCAAATGGAAAAAAGACAACAATCCATGGCTGGTAAGATGAAGGCCACTCGGACAGGCCAAGGTAATTCCATCACACAACGGTGACAGTAGAGTATGAGATCAAGGGGTCAATACTTCAGATGATCAATAGTAAGTGTCAGTTTGTAGGAAAATCGAATGAGGATGATAACGAGCATCATCGTGTCTTTCAAAGTATATGTGGTTTGTTTAAGTTGAAGGATGTGCATGACCAGGTGATATATTTAAGGCTTTTTCTGTTGACACTGATGTGCGAAAAGTGTGCATGTGCGTAGTTTTCTTTTCAACTTTTAAATTTACATCACCTTTTTATTATTTCACTTTTAACACTCTAACGATCAACGAAACCCGGTCAAGTGTAGTATTTTAGTTTATCATCCCAAGAGAGCGTAGAAGCGGATAAAAATTGTTATCTAATTATCATTAGTCTAATTCTTAGGAAAGAATTAGAGTTGAGTATTTTAATTAAGTAAATTATGAACACTATTACCGACTTGTCCAACATAGGTTGGCACACTCGGTTCATAAGATCCATGAATGCCGCCGGTGCATTCGTAAGACCAAAAGGCATCACCACAAACTCAAAATGCCCATACCGCGTTCTAAAAGCCGTTTTCTCAATGTCTTCCTCACAGACCCGCATTTGGTGATAGCCGGACCGTAGGTCGATCTTAGAGAAATACGTTGCACCTTGAAGTTGATCAAATAAATCGTCAATCCTAGGTAATGGATAACGATTCTTGATCGTCACTTTATTCAACTCACGGTAATCAATGCACATACGCATACTACCATCTTTCTTCTTCACAAATAACACCGGAGCGCCCCACGGTGAAGCACTCGGTCGAATAAAACCCTTCTCGAGCAATTCTTGAATTTGATTTAACAACTCTTGCATCTCCGTTGGCGCTAAACGATAAGGAGTTTTAGCAATGGGGGTAGCCCCCGGAACCAACACGATCCGAAATTCAACTTGTCTTTCCGCCGGAACACCCGGTAACTCATCCGGAAAAACATCTTCAAACTCATTAACCACCGGAATTTCACGAATAAGTGGTGGCTCATTACAAGTATCAACAACATGAGCAAGGAAAGCCATGCCACCGGTAACAACATGACGACGTGCCCGTGCAAAAGTGCATATCGGCACCGGTCTCCCCCGCCTATCACCATGAATAACCAACTCTCCCCCACTTGGGGTCTTCACACGAATAAACTTATCATGGCATGCAATATCGGCTCTATAACAATCGAGCCAATCCATACCAACGACAATATCAAAGTCGCCCAAGGTCATTGGAATAAGATCAATTTTAAAGGTTTCGGCACCAAAAACAACATCACAATTTTCACACACATCGACCACTAGCACCGTCTTGCCGTTCGCTATTTCGACTTTTACCGGACGACTTAACTTAGCTAACGGTCTATCAAGTTTAGGCACAAATCTAGGAGACACAAACGACAAATTTGCACCGCTATCAAAAAGAATCCTCGCCGGATTAGAATTAATCATGAAAGTACCTGAGACAACTTCGTTCGATTGTTTGGCTTCATCATTAGTCATCAAATAGTTGCGACCCCTAGCCGTACCCGCCGCCTTCTCTAACCGCTTCACATTATCATTTCGCAAATCGGGACACTCCGGCTTCTTATGCCCCTCTTTACCGCAATTAAAACAAGTGACTTTGTTTCCGGAAGATGGTTTCGGACACTCACGAGCCATATGACCCGGTTGCCTACAATTGTAGCACGTATAAGAAAACCAGCCGGTAGTGCCCTTCTTTGCACTATTGACACTTTCGGCCCCCCTCTTGCTCTTGCTCTTCTTGCTTGAGGCGTTAGAGTAACTAAAACCTTCAAATTTTCTTTTGGAAAACATGAAATCACTCTTTCTTGGAACCTCCAGCTCAAAACCCCGAGCCAACTCGAACAATTCATCAAAAGACTTAGCCATACCCCGACTAATCTTCCCCTTGTACTCATCATTCAAAGTACGGTATAAATCCTTCATGAGCTTATGATCATCACCCACATATTCAGGGCAAAAACGAGTCTTTACCAAGAATGTAGACTTGAGTGTAACCAAGTCCATTGACCCTTGTTGCAAATGGTGCAACTCGTCCCGGATTCTATCGAGATCGGAGGAAGTTCGGTATTCTCTGAAAAATTCTTTCTTGAACTCCTCCCATGTCAAGCCCATACATTGTTCTTCACCATACAAGTTGATTTTATCGTCCCACCACAACTTAGCTTCTTCGCGTAACATGCTAGAACCATACCTCATCTTCTTTTCGGGAGGACATTCCGCGGTACGGAAAGCTCCCTCAATATCGGAGATCCAACATGTACTTTTTAAAGGATCCCGCACCCCATTAAACATCGGGGGTTGAGCATCCTTGAAGTTCTTGTAGTGGAAGTCCCGCCTTCCTTCACCGCGAGGATAGATATTCCTAGCGTCAAGGGCCTCTTCGATAGTGGCCTTCATTCGTTCATTAATTAGATCGGTTATTTGCTCATCAATCGAATATTGAAAGACCTTTCGAACGTCCGCAAGAAAATCCGCTTTTAACTTCTTAAAGAAGGCCTCGACCTTGGTTGAGAACTCGGCGTCCCCGCTTGTACTTCCATTATCATGTTCGGGACCGTTTCTCGTCTTCATTCTATAAAACGAATTAGGTTAAACCACCAAACGGAAGGACAAATTATATATATATACATACACATACACCACACTACTCCATCTCGCTCAACAATCGTCGTACATTACTTGTTTGACACGATTTGCGCCCGTAACAATGGTAGCTAATCATTGTTACGCGAGCACGTCGCATTAACTTGCTAGTACAACGTCCATCTCGCTCGATGCTCGCTAAACATACATAACAAATAGCGCATGATTAGTTTACATAAACCTATGCACAAACTAATCCCAATCCGACCCAAGGTCCTACAAGTCCCGCATAGCGCACACACAAAAAGTCTAAGTCTAGGCGCCTATCTCAAGTCACCTAAATCCCTTAGACCATGCTCTGATACCACTTGTAACAACCCAAATCAACCCTCGACCAAACCACGCGAAAATACAAAATAAAAAAAATTTCTGTGCAGCATACCCGCGCGGCGCGCCAGGTAGGGGCGCGGCGCGCCAAAGTGGACTGTCCGGAAAGTTTTTAAATGCGAAAAAGATTGACTAGTTCCCGACACTTTTAGACGAAACGCTTTTTACCATACATCCAAATATGTAAAACTAACCTGTTCCAAACATAAAATCAATATTTTACAAGCGGGGCCCACACGACCCAAATTACAAGTTTAGTACAAGTTAAGAGTTTCGACCACCAAAAAGTTTAAGTTCCAAACTACGCGATGAGCATGGTGTTTGGGATTAAACTACCCAACTATCGGTCAAACTCCAAGAGCTACTAACGCCAAAAGCGTCCCCTAGCATCAAGCGGGATCTCTAGTCCAAAACGATGCCCTTACCCTTGTCCAAAACCGAACCTATAAAATGGTAAACAACGAGAGGGTAAGCAAAGCTTAGTGAATGCAATAATTATACGAATACATATATAATTATACCTACTTGCATACACTTACACACCAACCCGCAAACACGCTAGCATACACATTTAGCTTATCGTCACGATAACAAGCTATAATCTCCAATACCACAAGCTAGCATAACAACCGCATATGAATATAACTCGAATAATATAATATGCTTACAACACAAATAACCATGGTTAACCAATAATACAAGGGAACGACGCTCGCAAAAACGCCATCGGTGTTCACAACATCCGTTAGGGCACTTAACACCTCGCACCACTAACCCCTAGGGTGGCACCTTAACACCTCGGCACATCACCCCGAGTGGCATCTTAACACCTCGATGCATCACTCATTAATTTACAGAGTGGCGTCTTAACACCTCGACACTACACTCCTAGGTGGCATCTTAACACCTCGACGCTACACCCGAGTGGCATCTTAACACCTCGATGCTACACTCTTCACGTGAAACATGGTGTCTTAGCACCTCGACACTACACATTTCACGCTACAACAAATAGACACATTATATACATACGCATATAATTATTCCACCCACCTCAAAGTCTTGTGAAAAGATACCCGAGCTTGTAAGACCTCAAAGTAACGTACCTATCATATAATACACATCATCAAACGCAAACTCAAGTCGGTCAACCAAACTCTTTTCACCATTCTAAGCCATTTTGACCCAAGGTGCAATTTCAACCCATTTGCACCCTTAACCCTAAATTGGGTCAACACACACCAAAACCCTAATCATTCGTCAAGATGGGTTTAAAACACATTTAGGTCGCAAGGCTAACTCGTTTTCATACTTCTAGGCCACTTAGGTCATTAAAGACTCATTTGACCCATTTGACCCATTTCAAGGTCAACACACCCATTTAGGTCATCCATACCCAATAACACCCATTTACATATTATTAAAGTGTTCTAGCAACTAACTAACCAAATTTAAGACTCAAAAGTACAATTAACACATTCAAACCCTAGGTTAGTCATCAATGAGCCTTCATAACCCATATTCACCCAAAATCCCCAAAATACTAACAAAATGGGTCTTTGGTTCATCACTAGCCCAAACCCTAACCCTTAAAGCAATTAAAGTAAGAAATCGGGTTTTATAACTTACCAACACAATCACCACGTAGCTATCGACTAGATGAACGACTTTATAACTTGCACCAAGACCCGATTCAACCTCTTTCACCCTTTAATGGAGCTTTCTCTCTCAAGGATTGCACTCTCTCTCTAGAATTTAATTGGAGAAGATAAGGTTGTTGGGAATGGAGTGAATGAAGCTCTAAAACTGATCCAAGGCATTAAATTCGGGCTCCAATGTGTTTTGACCAAAATGCCCTCAAAATATCTATTTTAAAAGAAGAGGAGAAGAGGAGAATCTGTCGCAGACAGATGGCGCGGCGCGCCACCAGGCCGCGCGGCGCGTGACACCTCCAGTTCAGCTTCTTTCTTGCTTTTAAATATATAACCAAAACCCCGTTTCAAGTATCGAACATTACACTTATATACACAACAAATACTCGGGTCTTACACGAACGGATAGAAAGATAGGATACGAATATTAAAAGAGAATGTGATTACAAGGACTAGCAACAATTGAAGGAATCTAGTATATAGTTTCATACTTACATTAATAAGTAGCACATAACAATCATAGACCAATCACTATTCCTAATAAAATAAGCTACAAATCACATAAAACATGCAAAGTAGGACCTAAAGCATATGTCAACTAAGTGGATGTTTAAAGTTAACTCTTAATTCATAGCATTTGAATAATCACATGATACGTATTATTTTAATCTTATGATGGGGACAATATAACATGCAATTAGGATGACAAATAGATAAGCTGATAAACTTAATCAGATCATCTCCAGTGAGCTTAAAGGCAATCTTAATCAAGCTCTAATGCAATCAACAATCAAACACATATAAACGAAGGTTCTTTTATTAGGCCTAACAATAGCAAGATTACTATGCAAGTGTAATTTACCATCTTTCTAATTTAATTCTACCAATAATCTTAACTTAAATTTCATGCAATTCAAATACCTTGTTTTGTATGATTAACCTAGAAGATTAAATGAATCAAGTAAAAGTTTACTTAGAATTAATTACTAGTTATTCTTAACTCTTATTACTTAATCATTAAGCATGAAACATAATTCTTGATCATGGAAAAATCAAACAGAATAGATAATCATCACACAAACAAAATTATACGGTTCTGGAAAAAACCAGAAACTGTACAATTCGAAGCTCGAAGCTGGCGGCTTTGGCAGATCTAGCCGGCAGCTAAGGATCTGGAAGTCCGCGCTTCATCTTATGATTTCAACAATTTGCTGTTTTCATCCAAGTAGCCACCATGAACGTTTAGTTCATGTTAGAAGACGAATGAAAATCATAAAATAAAGACTTAGACATAATTAAATAAAGATGAGATAGAATAAAGATAGAATTACCTCAAAAGTTGAAGGTAAATTGAATAACTTGAATAATCTTGAATCCTTAAAGAATTTTACAATGAAGAAAACTTGAAAATAAAGCCTAACACCTATAAAATTCGTAATGCTAACCTACAAACTATGAAAATTTTCTGCCTTTCTAAAACAGCCACATTCAGCCTCTATTTATAGATTTTAAAAATCGACACCTGAGCCGGCGGCTTGGGATCTCTAGCCGGCGGCTAGAACCTAGTCGATGATTTTTTCTTCAAGTAACTTTTTCTTCACGCCAAATTAACTTTAACTGTGTTGCTTAGCCGACGACTTAGCTTCACTAACCGGCGGCTTGTGTGTCTTCTGGATTAAACCAAATCTTTTCCATATATATCTTGAACTTGAGCCTTGCGTACAAGTAACCCTAGCCAGCGGCTCAACTTACCCAGCCGACGGCTCTAGTGTATATTTCTTGGTCAACAAGTTCTTTGATTTTTGACTTGAATTCTGGAACTTTCTAGAATTTCTTTGCAAAGCCGACGGCTTGGAGTCTTTAGCCAGCGTATAACCTTTGACTTTTTGATCTTTTCTTCATTTTTTAACCTGTTTTATCACACTTTCTAAGCAAACACATTAAAAGCACCTTTTTACAAGAATTGATAACTTTTATGTTAAAAACTATATTAAATGACAAGATAACGTGTAAGGGCAATCCTGGTGCTACTGTTCAGATCATAAAAAAAAACCCATGTTTGTACAGTCTTTATGCTTATTCTGATGCTGATTGGGGAAAGTGTTTGGGATCTAGAAGGTCAGTTTCTGGTTACTGTTTATATTTCTGGGAGTCCCTCATTAGTTGGAAAAGAAAGAAAAAACCTACTATTTCTAGATCCTCAGCTGAGTCTGAATATAGGTCTTTAGCTGGCACAACTTGTGAAATTTTGTGGGTTGTGAAGTTACTTGCAGATCTTAAAGTAAACAACCAGCTACCTGTGAAATTACTTTGTGATAATAAGTCTGCCTTACTGTTAGCCGTTAATTCTGTGTTTCATGAGAGGTCAAAACATTTTGAAATTAATGTTCATCTTGTAAGAGAAAAAAATGTATGGCATGAGTTATTAAAACTGATTATATTGATACTACTCAACAAGTAGCAGACATTTTAACAAAAGCTTTAAATGAATCTCAACATAAATTCCTTAGTGACAAATTGGGCATTATGAATGTGTATAAAGATAAGATTGATGGAGGGTGTTAAAATTAATTCATAATGCAATCTTATCTTTATTCTCTTCCATTCTTATTTTTGTTATTTTGTATTTGTAATTTCGGTGTCCTTTGTTGAATAAAGAAATGTTTGTTGCTTTTGGATTTAAAAGCTTGTGGCTGGTTTGCTGAGTTGATAGTTCTTCAGGGGGCAAAGTGAAAGATTGTTGTGCATTTATACACCCTTTTAGGGTTACAGAAGAAACACGATTCATTTAATTGTGTTTATTCCTTTGAGTGCTTTGATCTTATTTTACTTTGAATTAGTATTTTGTGATTGTCTGATTCTGCTCGAGGCAATCAGTGTGTTTGATTTTACATTAAACTTTCGACTGCACTATTTCTACATCAATTACAGCATTTTTTTCTTTAGTGATTAAGTTTTGTGGTTGTGCTTTAATGTTCTTTTGTGTAATTGTTCAATATTGCAATTAAGTTGTTTATTATTATATTTAGTTATTATATTACGTGCATATTTATATTATGATATTAGAGAACCTATGTAATGGTTAAGATGAATAACGAAATCATTATCTTCAAGGAATATATATATATATATATATATATATATATATATATATATATATATATATATATATATATATATATATATATGGAAAGGATCCAGTAAGAACTTTTTAGTGTGAGAACTCTAGGAACTCCAAAAAAACCTAAATACACTTAAATTCGAGCAAAAAAAGAGGAATTCGAGCAAAAATACAAAACACGGACGAACAAAAAATTCATAGTCGAGCAAAAAAAATTTTTTTTTTAGAAAAAAATGTAGAACCATTTTTTGTTCGAATATCAAATTTTTTGTTCGACTACCTATATGTTCTACATTTTTTTGTTCGAATACAAAAATGTAGAACACATTTTGTGTTCGAATTCAACAATTTTTGTTCGAATTTCTTTTTTTTGTTCGACCGTGTTTTTTTTTTGTTCGACTTTCCCATTTTTTGTTCGACTACCCCATTTTTTGCTCGAATTCCCCCTTTTTTGTTCGGCCGTGTCTCATTTTTACTCGAATTTTCCTTTTTTGCTCGAATTTCAGTGTATTTTTAAGTTCTCAGGGTTCTCATACCAAAAAAGTTCTCATTTGATCCCATATATATATATATATATATATATATATATATATATATATGGGCAGGATCAATGGGGAAGTAACCAATCGGAGGGAAGCGGGGGGAAGCAAAAAAAAAAAAATTCATTTTTTGAAAAAACTTTTTTCACGAACATTATAGATTGGATGAAAATATGAACATTTAGAAAAGACACTTCGTGATGAATCTTATTATTTTGGCGGGAAAACGATCGACAAAAATAACATTCAAGATAATATTGTTCGTGAAGAATGTTAACGTTTTTTTTTTTTTTTTTTTTTTTTTTTTTTTTCATGTTTTGTGAAGTAAAATTTATCCCGATTTAGAGTTTAGGGTTTACGGTTTAGAGTTTTAGGTTTATTCCATAAACCCAAAACACCAAACCCTAAACCTTAAACCCTAAACTCTAAACTGTTCGTGTTAAAAACTCAATCTAAATCCTAAATCTAAACCCTAAACCATAATATCTAAACCCTATAAACCCTAATATTCAAACCCTAATATCTAAAACCTCAAAATACGCTCGAAAAACACGATAATTGTTATATATTACTTCTTCGAGCGTTTTCCTGCCAAAATAAAAACATTTATCACAAAGTGTTTTTATTAAATGTTCATATTTTCATCCAATCTATAATGTTCGTGATCAAAGTTTTTACAAAAAACAAAAAAAAAAATTTTTTGCTTCCCCTCACTTCCCCCCGAATGGTTACTTCACTCTTGATCTTACCAATATATATATATATATATATATATATATATATATATATATATATATATATATATATATATATATATATATATATATATATATGTTATACTACAAAGTATATTATAATACAATATGTAAGAGGCTATCACAACCGTTAGATCAAACTTGATTTAAAACTCAGATAAACTAATTTTATTTTCAATTTTGTTTACAGAAAATGAAATCAAGGGCATGATAGTCTTTGGACCTATCCTTTAGTTGACTAAATATTCCGAAAATATTCCGAAAAAAATCAATCAATTATCACTTATTCAAAAGAAGATATTTAATCGTAACAAATAATAAATTGATTAAAAATAAATCTCCCATACCATTAATTGATGCATACCAAACATTCTATACAGATACTTCGTGACATAAAGTTGATGCACAATTAACTTTCCATACACAAATTAACTCCGTATAAATAAAAATCTGATGCACAATGTTCAAAATTTGATACTTTTAACCATACGAATTTGATGCTAAATATCTAAAATATGATACATTAAGCTTAAAATATAGATACACAAATAATGATGCACAATCTATCACTTAACCTTAAGAAATTGATACAGTCATACAAGTTACATATACTGGCAAGTTGATACAATGACAAGTAGATACATCACACATATTATCAATGATGCACATGAGTTGTTTGTTGAAGATGAATCGTAAATTAGATAGCATATTAACTGTAAATATATTCCATCGAGATAATTTTGAATATGTTTAAACAATATATCATGAAATACATAATTAAATCACATAAATTAATTATTTTGAACATGTAAAAACTGTCATTCCCAATTTCACGGAGTACGTTGCACCCAAATTACATCCACTATAGTGACTTCCACTACCACGTTTCATTTATTTGATAATAATTATTTTCTATTAATATGATGATTTAGTAATTGACTATAGTGCCCTTATTTCTTAAAATTGATCCAAAAATTAAAGGGATATGTGTCAAGAAAATATGGCATCCTACCTTATGTAGATGAACCAATGCCACACACACACACACACACACACACATATATATATATATATATATATAATGATGATATCATGACTAGTTTAATTCCTTTGTTAAGATAAAAAAACAAAAAGAAAAAAAAACAAATTTAAGTACGGTGGGTGATGTCATTAATTTAAATAATGTTGAATTAAATTTAAATCTTATTAATTAAATAGTGTTATTAAATCTTATTAATAATTATTTTAATTATTAAAATTAAATAATTTTGAATTATTTTAATTAATTATTTTGAATTGAGTACAAGAAGGTATAAAAGCTAGACAGAAGGAAATCAATTCTAAATTTATATTTTAATTTACACTTTTAAAATAATATGACAACCAATATTATCTCTTATGATTGGATTTAGATTGTTTAATATGCATTTTCGGTGTTTGATAAAATGTTCGACTGACAAGTTTCTTAATCGGACTCTGTGGTTTCACGGGTCATTAAACTAAATGACTTTAGCATTTACGTTCACTTAATACCTAAAACATATCATTAAACTGTTTAGTTTAAACAAACATGTGGTTCCACGAGTCATTTCACTAGTATATATATATATATATATATATATATATATATATATATATATATATATATATATATATATATATATATATATATATATATATATATATCATACATTATTTACAGAAATTACGTACAAATATATCGGTTTGGTCTAAAACCTCAATTTTTCTGGGTTTGACCCGGACCTGACCATAACTCGAATCAATTAAAATATGTTCCATCCGTCCCACTATAAGTGTTCACATTTGACTTTCAAAGTCATTCTTTGTCAACTTTGACTATTAATATTTTTATATGCGTTATATATTATTTGATGACAATTATATAAATAAAACCGCATTATAAAACTCAATCCATTCATATAAAGTTTATCAAATATTATATAATACAAGTAAGGATATTTACAATCAAAGTTAACATATAAAAACTTTGAAAGTCATATGTGGACAGTTATAGTGTGACGGAGAGAGTATATGGACCAAGGATCTGAAAATTTTTTCTCGAGTTTTTGGTTTCGATTGGGTTCCTCCTTGATTCTCAATTTTTTTCGATTCTATCCGAACCATGATGACTCCTAATTATTTACTTAATTTTCTTCTTTTTAAAAGTCATAGGATTGAACCGGGTGTCCACTAGAAATTCCCGAATTCCTAATAAATAGTACATGTCACATGTTTTATGTTTTAGTAGTAGTTCTTTTGTTCTATTCAAATTATTATGTAGAAAAATTAGTTATAGTAGTTTGAATAGAATCTACCTGATAAAACAAAATTGGGTTGGTTTCATTTTAAGTCAAAAACTGTAAAATTCCTATCTCTTGTAATTATTGATATGAAAACTTGGGGTTTTTTTTTTCTTCTTAAATTGACAAAGGAATCTTCCGTTAGTTTTGGAATTCTAGACCCCTACCTAACCTATTAAGGTACTTGAAACTTGAAATTCATACAATTTGTTGGATTGTACAACTAGCCAACTAGGCCTATCCCTATCGATGATTGTTTTATTAAAAATAATAAATTTTTCATAAATAACTTACCAAAATAGAAATTCAACAATTTTTTTTTACACAAATGGTATATCCAAAGTTTCAAAGTTCGAATTTAGTAAAACCGAAGTTTGGAACTTCGGTTTTCTTCCTTTTTGCAGTACCAGTGCTGACATGGTCAAACAAGATGATACGTGGCAAAATCGAAGTTTGAAACTTCGTTTTGATTCAAATGCTTCAACCGTGTTTTTAATGCTCATTTATTCACTGGATTCGTGTAATTAAAAACTGGTGAATTAAAGGATGCCACGTGAAAATCGAAGTTTCAAACTTCGTTTTCTTTGTTTATAAAATTCGAAGTCTTGAACTTCGATTTCACACACATCAAACCCAAATCAAACTCATTTTGCAAAAAAAAAAAAAAAAAAAAACCCGATTTAAAAAAATTGCTCAAATGAACCAAGTTCGTGCTAGATCGGTCCCGACTGATAGTTCTCTATTGTTTTTACAAGCCGAAAAGAGTCATAGATCATATTTAATATTAACCAAGAAGCTTGAAGAATATTAACCAAGAAGCTTAAGAGGACGTGTTAATAAAACGAAGAAGATCTGAACTAAGCTTTTGGCAGCATATTACAGGTCTTGAAAATGAAACAATACATGGGGGGGGGGGGGGTCCAGGTGTACCTTGATAATATCGAGTTAGGCTTAGTATGTAAATTGGGTAAACAAAGACTAGACTGGTCACTTATTACTGCTATGGTTGAAAAATGGCGCACGGAGACGCATACGTTTCACTTACCGATTGGTAAAAAATTCTTACCTTATATACTAATAATTATTTATTTCAATATATATATATATATATATATATATATATATATATATATATATATATATAAAATCCGTATTAATGTATGAAATATGCCTTAATATATATTCCCTTTAAATGTATATAGATTCCGTATATATACTATTATATAATCCGTTTATATATTATTAGATATTCCGTATTAATATAGTATATATATACATATTTGTATATATATATATATATACATATATATTTATATATATAATCCAAATATATATATATATATATATATATATATATATATATATATATATATATATATATATATATATATATATATATATATATATATATATATATATATATATATATATATATATATAATCCGAATATATATAATCCGTATTAATATGTGTCGGAGAAGCAACGATAACGTTGCAAGACGTAAAGATTTTATGCGATTTACCAATAGACGGAGATGTATCCGGTATTTGGTATGAAACAAGTGATGCGGACTGATTATCATTAGTCATTACTTACTTAGGGATCGCTGTTGAACCTATTGGTACTAAGGGTATACAGAGAGGGAGGATATTACTTTCTGTATTAGAAGGCGAGTTGGGTAGAAATTTTGGCGACACTGACGAGTCTTACCAATAGCGGCCTAGAGTATACATGTTAGCTCTAATGGGCAGCGTTCTATTTCCTGACTCTAATTCGTACGATGTCCCATTGAGCTTTCTGTATAACATCATTGACTTAAGTCCAGGTAGACGTATTAGTTGGGGTAGTGTGGTTCTCGCACATCTTTATAGAAATTTGTTGATCAATGCAAGAGCATTAATGGTGTGCTACTTTTAGTACAACAGTGGGTGTATAAAGGAATTCCAGCCCTCGCGCCAACTCTTAGAAATGATATACGCATTATTCCAGCCATTCGTTGACCCTATGGTTCGAGGTATATTATTGTTACTCTATACCTTTAGTTATTGGTAACTATATTCATTTATATACGTTAATTCATATGTAGGTGGCATAGTCAACGGACAAACAAAACTATGCCAACACATGTATTGCCAACATGTCGCTCCGCACTTGCGGCGTTACAACCTCGACAGGTAACATTTATTTGGTATTATAATTTGACGCTATGTTAAAGTAAAAAACATTTATTTGGTATTATAATATGTTGATGCAGTTTATATGGCTTCCATATGATGATGTGTTACTGAGCCGACTTCTCCATCAATGTACAGCTGACAGAGCCTTGTGGTCATACCGTGGCCCGATTATATTCTGGGATACTATTGAGATGCATCTACCATATAGGGTCTGCAGACAGTTTGGATGGACTCAGAATATTCCAAGTGATGAACACTTGCTTCCTGCTCAGACGCATCATTATATACACAAAACAAGCCTTTGCATGAAACAAAGTGCTGATATGAGGACTATTGCCTAGCATGTCCAGTACATCGTACGTTGGAATGAGCGAGCCAACAGTGTATTTCTTGGTAAGCCGGGGATGGGCGTGAGTAGGGATTACTTTGACTGGTATAATGCACACACAATTGTGCACATTACAGATCCTGTAATAGATGACGGCAGCAACACGTATCCTAATTGGGCAGGGACTACTAATGTATATGTAAGTAACAATAGTGTAATATTTTTATTATTTAAAAACAATAAGGACACGATCAAAATACTTTGGTTATAATATTGGTTTACTTTTAACTATATGCAGGAGGAAAGGCTTTCGAGGATGCAAGATATGGCGTTTGCTCAAATGCAACTAAACAGTCAACCTAACCTGCAACCATTTTATGACATTCCATAGCAGTTATTTGCATACGCGCATCATAATCAGCAGGAGTTCCATTTGAGTTCTATCCATCACAAAACTTCGAGTTCCTGGCTAATGATTACGGTGACCAGACGCAATATTATGATCCTCAACAAACATATCATAACCCTCATGACACATACAGTACCCTTCGAAACACCTACAATACCCATCAGAACGCATACAATAAACCTATGAACACATACAATACCCCTCGGAACATATACACTACCTCGTTGAACACATTCCAATCCCCTCAACAAACATATCATGGATCATCCTCTCGGACCCTTCAACAAACATATCATATATGAATCATCCTCTCAGACCCCTCAACAAATATATCATGGATCATCATCTAGGACTTCTCAACAAACATTTCATGGCTTGTACTCTCGGAGCCCTCTTAACGTGAGTATATCTGATTACTAACTTGAGGATGAGCCTATCGAGGATTTAGCAGGAGGTGGTGATGAGAGCCAGGAAAAGCTACTGCGGAGGAGTCAAAGGCCAACATGACCAACAGGGTGTGGAACCGGTCATCACCTACAATATATACGTGGGGGACGTCGTGTTGATTTATTAGTAGTATTTATTTATATTCGTTGTAATATTTAGCTTTGGACTTGTTTAGATCTATCTTGCGTTTGTGATTTACTTTTGGTATCATTTTCAACCAACAATAATAATAGTTTATTTTAAACAACAATTAAAACTAATTTTTATTTTAAACAACAATGTGATGCCCCGTACAAAACCATCGTGTGCGGTTCATCAACAACAGGATCATTACAAGGTCAAACACTATATGATGTTTCAAAATAAGTTTGCATTCATAAGAAAAGGTGATGTCTTAACCAACATCAAATGTTTAACAACCGAAAGTATGCTTCTACGAATAGCAAGCAATAATAGTAGTACGTGACCCATAGGTCGTTACAAATACATCGTTTCAAAAGTAAGAAAGTTTGAATGCAAGATAAAATGTCTCATGCGATGACATCTCTAATAAGCGCAGCGGGAGTCTACAAGGCATGACTAGTACATCGAAAGCAAGCAAACCTTAAGCACTTGAGAAAAACATGCTTAAAAATGTCAACACAAAGGTTGGTGAGCTATAGTTTAAGTATAACAGTAATGTAAGGTAGGCCACGAGATTTCAGTGCTTCAAACAGCGTTTCAAAATAGTATGAAAAGTATATGTTCAACCGTGGGCACTTGGTAACTAACTTAATGTTTATAACCCTCTAAAAGTACACTTGGCGAGTGCGTATGTTTACGAAGTATTAAACACCCGTTAAATGCTAACGCTACTAGCCCGAGTGGGGATGTCAAACCCTATGGATCCATATCTAAGATTCGCGTTCACCGGTTCAAAGACCAATGACTAAACGTTACCGAGCTAAGGGGTAAGTTTATGCCGTTGTATAACCCACACATATATAAAGTTTAAGTACTCGTGCCTAGTATGTAAAACGTAAAGTGCGCATGTATTCTCAGTTCCCAAAATAGTTAAAGTAAAAAGGGATGCTATAACTCACAGTGGAAAGTAGTAAAAGTCGAAACGCGGGAAAAGTAAGCAAGTGGTTGGTCCGGAAGGTCCTCAACCTAAGTCAAAAGTTACTAAGTCAGTAAATCGTTTCCAAAGGTTTAAAAGTATGTAAATTAGGTCTTAAGTACCATCATCATTCATCATTAAACAAAAAGTGTAAAGTAAGTTTTAAGTCAAGACTAGGGTTTGAAACAAGGGCTGACTTCGTTCAGTCGCCACGAGCTCTATACAATGAGACCAGTGGCCATGGCTCCGTATATGAGTCCCCTAGGTACTAACCAATTTCCAGAACCAAACTAGTCTTCGTTTGACCGTGGTGACGGTCTAAGCGCGAGTAGGTCAGAAATTTTAGCACAACGTTAATAGGGTGTAGTGACTTTCGGGAGGCCATAGATCCTAAACCGTAACTCAGATTAAGACGAGGTCTAAACAGAAAATCATCTACTCGAACCGAAATAACTGAAAATCAACTTTACAGTAGCCCAGGTAGTCTGATCAGTTCCTGAAATAGTAAGTAAAGGTGTTCCGGTGGGTTCTTAGTGCATGATGCTCATCACGGTTCTCATCCTTGATACATATAGCTTCAAGTGTACAACTCGTTGATGGGTTTGTATCATCTTAACCAAGGTTTGACCATAATAACACTAGTGTAAGTCTAAGATAAGTAGCACAACTCATTTAAGGGTTGTAAGTAGTTTAATGAACCAAAGTTACATCAAGATCTTAGATCCGACACATACATGAGTTCTAAAAATAATATTAAGCTACAAACTTGAAAGTAAACTAAATAAGCAAGATCTTAAGTTGTTGAACTTAGTTCTTAGTTAGATCTTGAAGATCCTAGAACTAAAAGTCTAGATCTAATGTTCTTAAGTTAAACCCTAAGTTAAAAAACTTGGATCTTAACTTTAATGAAACCATAAGTCATGAAACTTAGATTTTAATCTCGTAATATGTATGTAAGCTTATAAGCTCTTGTTTACAACAAAATTAGAAGAACATAATCTATAAAAACTTAGATCTAAAATAAGTGTTTGGAGTTATAACTAGAAAGTTATACTTCCATGTTCTTGAACTTACAAAGTTAAATCTTTAGTTTCAAGAAGTATGAGATCAAGATTAACTAGTAATACTTGACCAATATATAGATCACGAATTTAAAGTGCATGAAATGAAGAAATAAACTAAATCTACAAGTATTATGTTCATGTTTGTTTCATACTTGAGAAGATTCAAAACAAGTTTGGATCTTAGGAAAGTAAACTTCAAGTCTACAAACATGAACAAAAGTTTGATTATAAAGCTTATGTACTTTAAATCTTATAACATTTTAAGTGTAGAACTCTAAGTTATAGAACTTAGATTCTTGTCCTTGACTTCATCAAACAAAGATGAAAGTAACAAGATTTATGAAGATACAAACTAACAAGTTCGATCTTGAAAGACAACCAACAAACAACAACTAATAACAAGTATGATGATGATAATGGTATTCGGTTTTCATAGGGAAAAAGAAGAAGAAAAACAAGACATGTTACTTACAAGAAAGGAGAGAAAAGTTTGAGAGAAAAGTGTATGTATGTTTGTGTAAAAATGAAATGGAACTAGTGTATAAGTAACAAAACAAAACAAAAAAAAAAATTTGAACTCCTCATGCCATCCCCAAAGCCGACGGTCCTCAAGCCCAAATGGGGAAGTCAAATGGTGCTTTCAAGTGTTGGAATAAGGTGTTAGCTAGAATAAGGTAATAAGTTAAATGTATGGAGAAATGGTCTTGCATGCTTGAAGTGTTTTGTCTCCACATTAAGTTAATTAATCCATGCTTTTCCTTAATGATTCATTAGCTTAAAGGATGGGCTTACTAGTCCATTATGTGTGTAGGGTGGGCTTCCAAGTCCAAATCAAATAATAAAAGCCCAAGTCCAAGTATGTATGCAACAAATTAAATAAAAGCCCAAGTAATTAACTACTAACATTAGTTAATTTAAAAATGATTAATAATAACTAATCATGAATGTAAATAATATTCGAAAATATTATTCGTGAAAAGTACGTGTGTCACAAAGACAAGTCGGGCATGTAAAGTCAATCACGGTAACAAGTAAATGTACAAAAATACATTTATTAATGCGCAAGTATTAATAATAAATATTAATAAATATACATTGGAAAATCCAGGGTCGTTACATTACCCACCTGTTAAAGAAAATTTTGTCCCGAAATTTTAAGCTGAGGTAGATGGAGGAGTTGGGAAAAGGTGAGGATACTTTTGCATCATTTGATCCTCTCGTTCCCAGGTAAACTCGGGTCCTCATTTGGCATTCCATCGAACTCAGACGATCGAAATCTTGTTGCGTTTCAAAGTTTTGACCTCACGGTCCATAATCTCGACAGGTTCTTCCACAAAGTGGAGTTTGTCGTCGATCGTAAGTTCCTCAAGTGGTATGACAAGTTCCGGTTCAGCAAGACACTTCTTCAAGTTCGATACGTGGAAGGTAGGATGAACTGAGCTCAATTGAGTTGGAAGATCCAAGCGGTAAGAAACGGGTCCAACACATTCCAAGATTTCAAAAGGACCAATGTATCGCGGGTTTAACTTTCCGCGCTTTTCAAAACGGATCACACCTTTCCAAGGTGCGACCTTCAACATTACACGGTCACCCACGTTGAATTCAAAGTCTTTACGTTTAAGGTCAGCATAACTCTTTTGACGATCACGGGCCGTCTTGAGTCTCGCTTGAATCTGGACAATCTTCTTGATGGTTTCATGGACTACCTCGGGTCCGGTGATTTGCTTTTCGCCTACTTCGGCCAATAAATAGGAGAACGGCACTTGCGGCCATATAACGCTTCAAAAGGTGCGGCATTAATACTCGAATGATAAATGTTGTTGTAAGAGAATTCGGCTAGCGGCAAATGCCTTTCCCAAGCCTTTCCGAAATCAATGACACATGCACGCAACATGTCCTCCAAAGTCTGAATCATGCGTTCAATTTGTCCGTCGGTCTGTGGGTGATACGCAGTACTCATGTTGAGACGAGTCCCCAAGGCTTCTTGCAAAGAACGCCAAAATCTGGAAGCAAAACGAGGATCGCGATCCGAGATGATCGATAAGGGTACACCATGACGAGATACAACATTTTTTTATGTATAGTTGAGCGAGTCTCTCCATCGTATCAGTTTCCTTCAAAGTTAAGAAGTGCGCAGATTTGGTAAGACGATCAACGATAACCCAGATGGTATCGTATCCGCCCACCGTCTTTGGTAACTTCGTAATGAAGTCCATTTTTATCCTTTCCCACTTCCATTGCGGGATTTCCAGTTGCTTAAGTAATCCAGAGGGCCTCTGATGTTCGACCTTAACCTTCGAGCAAGTCAAGCACTTCCCAACATAAGTTGCAACATCCTTCTTAAGATTCGGCTACCAATACTGTTCCTTAAGTTCGTGGTACATTTTGCCCGCTCCGGGATGAATCGAATATCTCGACTTGTGGGCTTCATCTAGAATGAGGCTTCGTAAATCCCCATAACTAGGCACCCAAATCCTTCCGGCCAAGTATCGGAGTCCAGTCTCCTTAACCTCGAATCAAGAGACAAGAATGTTCAAGTGTTCATGAGAAATATTCTCCTCCTTGAGAGCCTCATCTTGGGCTGCTCGGATCTGGCTATTGAGGTTCGAATGAATGGTGATGTTCAGCGCCCGAACACGAAGAGGTGCCATCCTCTCCTTTCGGCTCAGGGCGTCGGCTACAACATTTGCCTTGCCAGGGTGATAACGAAGTTCACAATCATAGTCGTTCAGCGTCTCGATCCATCGACGCTATCTCATATTTAGTTGCTTCTGATCAAAGATGTGTTGGAGGCTCTTATGATCTGTGAAAATAGTGCTCTTTGTTCCATAAATATAGCGTCTCCACAACTTTAATGAAAATACAACGGCTCCAAGCTCGAGATCGTGCGTTGTGTAATTTTGCTCGTGAATCTTCAGTTGTCGGGAGGCGTAAGTGATAACCTTTGTGCGTTGCATCAGTACACAACCAAAACCACTTTTCGAAGCATCGCAATAAATGAAGAAATCATCACTGCCTTCAGGAAGTGATAAGATATGTGCGGTGGTTAACTTCTTTTTCAAGGTTTGAAATGTTGATTCCTGTTCGGGTTCCCAAATGAATTTCTTCCCCTTGTGAGTCAGTGCGCTCAAAGGACGCGCAATCAGAGAGAAACCTTCAATAAATCTTCGGTAGTAACCGGCGAGACCTAAAAATTGGCGAATGTGAGTCGAAGTAGTGGGGGTTTCCCACTTGCTGATAGCTTCGATCTTGGCGGGATCAACTTTGATACCTTGATCGCTCACAACATGACCCAGGAATTGGACTTCCTTCAACCAAAATTCACACTTGGAGAATTTGGCATAAAGTTGCTCTTGTCTCAAGAGTTCCAACACTAGACGAAGATGTTGCTCATGTTCTTCTTCGCTTTTGGAGTAGATGAGGATATCATCTATGAAGATGATAACGAACTTATCTAGGTATGGCTTGCATACATGATTCATGAGATCCATGAACACGGCAGGTGTGTTGGTTAAACCGAATGGCATCACGAGAAACTCATAATGACCATAACGAGTTCTGAATGCAGTCTTCATCACATCGCTCTCTTTCACCCTCAACTGGTGATAACCGGATCGTAAATCGATCTTAGAGTAAACGCTTGATCCTTGCATCTGGTCGAAAAGATCATCAATTCGGGGAAGAGGATATCGATTCTTGATCGTCAATTTGTTGAGTTCACGGTAGTCGATACACATGCAGAAAGATCCGTCCTTCTTTTTCACAAATAAAACAGGCGCGCCCCAAGGCGAGAAACTTGGTTGGATAAATCCACGATCTAGGATTTATTGTAATTAGCTCTGCAACTCTTGCATCTCGGAAGGTGTGAGTCGATAAGGTGCGCGAGCTACAGGTGCAGCTCCTGGCACTAAATCGATCTGAAACTCTACTACTCTCGGTTGCGGTAATCCAGGCAATTCTTCCGGAAAGACATCGGAAAATTCGTTCACAATTATTACATCATCCACGCTCTTCACTTCAGTTTCTAAGGTTTCTACATGTGCCAAAACAGCAAGACGTCCTTTCTTCATGATCTTTTGCGCTTTCATGCAACTAATGAGATTTAGTTTCGAGCTACATCTCTCTCCGTAAATAATCAGTGGTTCACCGTCTCCGTGTGGTATACGAAGAGCTTTATCTCCACAGATAATGTCAGCCCTTATCTTGGTCAACCAGTCCATACTGACAATAACATCAAAGCTTCCCAACTTAATGGGTATCAAGTCAATCTCGAAATCTACACCAGCTATGTTGATAATAGCTCCTCGGCTAATTTGGTCAACTTTATCAAGTTTTCCATTGGCTACCTCTACAAGCATACTCTCCTTTAAAGGAAATAACGACCAATTTATCTTAGAGCAAAAGTGTCTACATACATAGCTTCTATCGGCACCAGTATCAAATAGGACAGAAGTTAATAGATTATTGATAGTGAATATACCAGTGACCAAGTCGGGGTTCTCACAAGCATCCCTTGCGTTTACATTGAATTCTCTTCCACGCGGTGGTCCGCCGTCCTTTCGCTTGTTGGGACACTCATTTCTGAAGTGGCCCATCTGTCCACATTCATAGCACTTTCTCGGTCCAGTAGGGTTTGTCTTCACATTCAGGGTGGTGATCTTGAAGTCTTTGCCAATATGCCCAGTCCTTTTACATTTTTCGCAGACCACGTTGCAGTACCCGGTGTGATGCTTGTATTATCTCTTGCACTGCGGCAGACTACCCTTGTAGTTAGAGTTCGAGCTAGTGTTCGGGTTGAGGTTCCTCCCATCGTTGTGCCTCTTAGCGGGGGTTTGTTCATAGGCTCTCCCCTTGTTGTTGTCCCACTTACGCTTCTCACTACTAACCTTCGATTCGGATCTTGCCTTTTCCAGTTCATCGCTGATAATTTGGTTCATTAAGGTGTTCACCATGCGCATTGCTTCCGGGACATCAGCTGGCTTAGAAGAGGTGACATTTCCCTTAATGATCTTAGGAAGTCCCCACAAGTACCTTTCCATTCGCTTAAACTTCGGGGTAACAATCGTGGGACATATCAGAGCTAATTCCAGATACCTACGGTTGTAACTATCAAGATCGTTTCCTACCACTTTCAGTCCCCAAAATTCAGTTTCCATCTTCTGTATCTCCGTTCTGGGGCAATACTCTTCAATCATGGCCCCCTTAAATTCCTCCCACGGGGTAGCATACGCCTCATCAATACCCTTCGCTTGAGCAAGTGTGTTCCACCAGGTTAGTGCGCTGTCCGACATCGTACATGAGGCATACTTGGTTTTGTTCGCCTCTGAGCAGTTACTAACACGGAACACATATTCTAATTTCTCAAACCACCTAGTGAGCCCAACCGGCCCCTCAGTATCACTAAAGTTGTGGGGCTTGCAGCTTTGAAACTCTTTGTATGTGCACCCATTACGAATGGGCTGGATAACCGGTGGAGCTTGGGGGTTCATTTCCGCTAAAGCCGCGGCTACTCGTTCAGTGATCATTTATTCGATCTGTGCTGCTATGGGTGTTGATCTTCCATTTGCCATTGATGTTCTAAACAAAAATTTTGACTCAAGTCAAAATCCAGTATTCAATAAATAATAATACAGTATATGGTAACCAACATGGAATCAACACATCACATGTTTATTAAGTTATGCAACTAGATACAAATACCACGAAATCATCATACAGTAACGTAAATAGAACACCGTGCAAGAATTAAACAACAAAAAGTTCCATTCATTAATAATAAGTTGCATACATCTGCATAGGTTCGTACAATACATAAGTAAAACATAAAACTACAACCGAGATTACATAATGAAACCTACTACAATAATCCTAAGGTGACGGTGGGTGTAGGATGTCCATTACGTGAGACATCTGGTCCTCGAGCTCAGCTACCCGAGCACGGAGGATCTACACCTCTCTCGTCAGTTCCTCGACAGAGGGAGATGTTGGTGGAGCAGGCGCTGCTGATGGTGCAGGTGGTGCCGGTGGTGCAGATGGTCCAGCACCAGAAGTAGGTGTTGCGTAACGGGGAGCCTTACGTATGAATGGATCAGCAGGATATGGCACAAGCCGCTTACGGGCGATAACTCTAACCTTCAGTCCATGTGCGTCTATGAATGGTCTACCTCCATTAATCCCTGGAATAAAGGTACCATCGAAACGGTACCGCTTCTTCAGAGGGGTGGAGGGTGGCTGCACGGGTGCCTCATCAGGGTCCTCATCAGAATCCTCGTCGCTGGAGTCGTCAGAGGACGATTCATCAGATGATGAGTCATCGGAATCATCTGAGGGTGGCTGCACGGGTGGCTCTGCTCGGCCGGCTGTCATCAGTCGGTATCTGAAAGGCGGGATCGGCACGACAAGTCCATCAGGAAGGAGTCGGCACGACATGTTCCCCAGGAATCACATCACCACCGAAATGGTGCTGTGGCTCCGAGGGTCCTGGGGCAAGTGGAGCTGGAATCTCCTGTAGGTCCTCGGCTCCGTCTGAGGTGATCACTGGGTTGGGTGCATGGCTACTGGCTCCGGATGATGGGTCGCCAGAGTCGCTGGAAGGTGTTGACGACGGGATCTGAGAATCGGCAACAATGGCAGGCGAGGTGGCGGATGAGTCTGAGTCGCTCTCCAAAATGATAACAGGTGGGACATCCGACATCTGAACAAGGAAAAATAACTTTTTCCATGTCAGTAAGTCATAAAGCAAGCACGTATTAGGCAAAGTAAATACGACAGTCTAGATCATGTATAGCAGTAAATAGCATGGCAATAATAACGAACCCTACAAAAGTAGCATGCAATCGAAAACAAATAGTAGCATGCAGTAGCAAAAGCCAGTAACAGTATACGACCTATAGAAGTAAAAGTAAGCAGCAACATGCAGCAAGTTCCGCAGAAACAAGTAAACTAGCAAGTTGTAGATTAGTCCTATTAGTGAATCCTACTCGGTCGGGTCTTGACTCACTAATGCAACCTAATTCTCTACAACCAATGCTCTGATACCAAATGTGATGCCCCGTACAAAACCATCGTGTATGGTTCATCAACAACAGGATCATTACAAGGTCAAACACTATATGATGTTTCAAAATAAGTTTGCATTCATAAGAAAAGGTGATGTCTTAACCAACATCAAATGTTTAACAACTAAAAGTATGCTTCTACGAATAGCAAGCAATAATAGTAGTACGTGACCCATAGGTCGTTACAAATAGATTGTTTCAAAAGTAACAAAGTTTGAATGCAAGATAAAATGTCTCATGCGATGACATCTCTAATAAGCGCAGCGGGAGTCTACAAGGCATGACTAGTACATCGAAAGCAAGCAAACCTTAAGCACCTGAGAAAAACATGCTTAAAAACGTCAACACAAAGGTTGGTGAGCTATAGTTTAAGTATAACAGTAATGTAAGGTAGGTCACGAGATTTCAGTGCTTCAAACAGCGTTTCAAAACAGTATGAAAAGGATATGTTCAACTGTGGGCACTTGGTAACTAACTTAACGTTTATAACCCCCTAAAAGTACACTTGGAGAGTGCATATGTTTATGAAGTATTAAAAACCCGTTAAATGCTAGCGCTACTAGCCCAAGTGAGGATGTCAAACCCTATGGATCCATATCTAAGATTCGCGTTCACCGGTTCAAAGACCAATGACTAAACGTTACCGAGCTAAGGAGAAAGTTTATGCCGTTGTATAACCCACACATATATAAAGTTTAAGTACTAGTACCTAGTATGTAAAACGTAAAATACGCATGTATTCTCAGTTCCCAAAATAGTTAAAGTAAAAAAGGGATGCTATAACTCACAGTGGAAAGTAGTAAAATTCGATACGCGGAAAAAGTAAGCAAGTGGTTGGTCCGGAAGGTCCTCAACCTAAGTCAAAAGTTACTAAGTCAGTAAATCGTTCCCAAAGGTTTAAAAGTATGTAAATTAGGTCTTAAGTACCATCAACATTCATCATTAAACAAAAAGTGTAAAGTAAGTTTTAAGTCAAGAATAGGGTTTGAAACAAGGGCTGATTTCGTTCAGTCTCCACGACCTCTATACAAACTGAAATGAGGTGAGACCAGTGGTCATGGCTCCGTATATAAGTCCCCTAGGTACTGACCAATTTACAGAACCAAACTAATCTTCGTTTGACCGTGGTGACGGTTTAAGTGCGAGTAGGTCAGAAATTTCAGCACAACGTTAATAGGGTGTAGTGACTTTCGGGAGGCCATAGATCCTAAAGCGTAACTCGGATTAAGACGAGGTCTAAACGGAAAATCATATATTCAAACCGAACTAACTGAAAATCAACTTTCCAGTAGCCCAGGTAGTATGATAAATTCCAGAAACAGTAAGTAAAGGTGTTCCGGTGGGTTCTTGGTGCTTGATGCTCATCACGGTTCTCATCCTTGATACGTATAGCTTCAAGTGTACAACTCGTTGATGGGTTTGCATCATCTTAACCAAGGTTTGACCATCATAACACTAGTGTAAGTCTAAGATAAGTAGCACAACTCATTTAAGGGTTGTAAGTAGTTTGATGAACCAAAGTTACATCAAGATCTTAGATCCGACACATACATGAGTTCTAAAAGTAATATTAAGCTACAAACTTGAAAGTAAACTAAATAAGCAAGATCTTAAGTTGTTGAACTTAGTTCTTAGTTAGATCTTGAAGATCCTAGACCCAAAAGTCTAGATCTAATGTTCTTAAGTTAAACCCTAAGTTATAAAACTTGGATCTTAACTTTAATGAAACCATAAGTCATGAAACTTAGATTTTAATCTCGTAATATGTATGTAAGATTATAAGCTCTTGTTTGCAACAAAATTAAAAGATCATACGCTATAGAAACTTAGATCTAACATAAGTGTTTGAAGTTATAACTAGAAAGTTATACTTCTATATTCTTGAACTTACAAAGTTAGATCTTTAGTTTCAAGAAGTATGAGATCAAGATTAACTAGTAATACTTGACCAATATATAGATCACGAATTTAAAGTGCATGAAATGAAGAAATAAACTAAATCTACAAGTATTATGTTCATGTTTGTTTCATACTTGAGAAGATTCAAAACAAGTTTGGATCTTAGGAAAGTAAACTTCAAGTCTACAAACATGAACACAAGTTTGATTATAAAGCTTATGTACTTTAAATCTTATAACATTTTAAGTGTAGAACTCTAAGTTATAGAACTTAGATTCTTGTCCTTAACTTCATCAAACAAAGATGAAAGTAACAAGATTTATGAAGATACAAACTAACAAGTTTGATCTTGAATAACAACCAACAAACAACAACTAGTAACAAGTATGATGATGATAATGGTATTCATTTTTCATAGGGAAAAAGAAGAAGAAAAACAAGACATGTTACTTACAAGAAAGGAGAGAAAAGTTTGAGAGAAAAGTGTATGTATGTGTGTGTAAAAATGAAATGGAACTAGTGTATAAGTAACAAAACAAAACAAAAAATTTGAACTCCTCATGCCATCCCCAAAGCCGACGGTCCTTAAGCCCAAATGGGGAAGTCAAATGGTGCTTTCAAGTGTTGGAATAAGGTGTTAGCTAGAATGAGGTAATAAGTTAAATGTATGGAGAAATGGTCTTGCATGCTTGAAGTATTTTGTCTCCACATTAAGTTAATTAATCCATGCTTTTCCTTAATGATTCATTAGCTTAAATGATGTGCTTACTAGTCCATTATGTGTGTAGGGTGGGATTCCAAGTCCAAATCAAATAATAAAAGCCCAAGTCCAAGTATGTATGCAACAAATTAAATAAAAGCCCAAGTAATTAACTACTAACATTAGTTAATTTAAAAACGATTAATAATAACTATTCATGAATGTAAATAATATTTGAAAATATTATTCGTGAAAAGTACGTATGTCACAAAGACAAGTCGGGCATGTAAAGTCAATCACGGTGACAAGTAAATGTACAAAAATACATTTATTAATGCGCAAGTATTAATAATAAATATTAATAAATATACATTGGAAAATCCAGGGTCGTTACAAACAACAACATAAAAAGAACACAATTAACACAATTCTCTACGTAGATCCACCGTCTTTAAAGAACACTTTTATTAAACTCTTGCGTGTAATGTTAAGGATTTTAACCTTAACATCAGGGCAGAAGATAGAATAATTTTGTAGCACCAAAATAGCTCCCTCGCGTATGCCTTTAACACATTCATACTTACCTTGAACACCATCAATGATCTTGTTATGAATTGTTCCCTGAATCATACCCGTAGTGTCCTATTAAACAAAAATGAAAACTTATATTAACCTGTTTTAGTGAAAGCAATACAATTATGAAAAAATACATAAGTTAGTGATGTAAACTAACTTTTAGAGTTATAGACAGATCGCCAACACTATTTTGAACACAGGTATTAAAAACAACAACAACTTGATCAGCCGGTAAAACCTACGTTGCCTCAGAATGCTTGCTATATCTGATCTACCTGCAGTTACAAAAATGAATATATAAAATGTCTTATGGTTACAAAAATGAATATACAATATTGTTGTTTACCTCCGTACGGATATGCAAACTCCATCGAGTGAAGCCACGGATATAGTGTAAATGAATCATCCACTTCAAGTTTGTTTATTATTTCCCTTATAAAATCTGGCGTACACATGTCATCCACAACGTCATTCTCGTTATTTTGAAGTTCATACGCATCTTGGAAAATACCAGCAGGTCCAGAGATTCAGTACGATAATTGGTTCTTTTTGTTAGACCCAGAACCGCGCAAAATAGGTCGTGGTGGTGAAATAGATTGCTTTTGTTTTTGACGGTTACATTGTGGGGACTGTAACTGTTGGGGGGATGGTGGTGACTGAGTATGCACCAAAATGGTTTCAGTGGGACTTGTAACTAATACAGATTGAGTGAGGTCAGAGTCATCGATATCAAGAAGGTATTCCCATCCATCATCTTTAAAATTGGCCATTTTTATTAGAATGTGATTTAGTATTTTTTTGTAGTTTTCAACTGGTGATTTCGTTGATATATAAATCTCAGTTTGATGTGTTTGAAATCTAGTTGTGTTGTATGTGATGTTGTTATTGGGAATGAAGTTCATGGTGGTATAAATATACGTAGAAAAGTATCAGTTACGACCATCAAAAGAAAAGATTCGTGATTAAAGTTAAAAAGTGGCAGGGAGCAAAACCGAAGTTTGAAACTTCGGTTTTCTGAAAAGCCTGCAAAAGTGAAGTTTCAAACTTCGGTTTAGGGCACGGGTGGAAAATTTTGAACACCATGTCAGTCATGTAAGCCTTGCTGGTCAAAAAGGGTCAAAATCAAAGTTTTAAACTTCGATTTTACTAAATCCGAAGTTTGAAACTTTGGTTTTACCATTTTTGTTTAATTCCTATTTTGTAAGGTCTTCATGAAAATCTACTATTTTTTTTTTTTTAAAAAAATCCCCCTATCGGCCCCCTAAGGGTTTTAGGTTTTGGTAAATGTGAAAGTTTTCACTGGATAGCCCGACACCATCAAAAGATGACGTGAAACATTTCCGTGACCTGGATAACATGATTTCGGCGTGAGGGTGAGATTTAATGTTTTAATTTATAAAATTGTTTTAATTAAATTTTATACATTTTATATTTGTGAGTTATTTTTTTAAAGGCAACAGGCGACATCGAACACTCTCATTTGCCACACACACACGTAATTTCAGGAGAAAACTCGAATCGCATTGCAAGTGCTCGATCCTTAAACCATCTTGAGGGGCAGGCGGACCGAGTTTGTGAGTTATTTTTAATAAAAGGAAAAAGAGTACTAAGTGAGAGATTAAGTTAGTGCTTAAATGACATCGATATGAATGAAAGAAGTTCGGTCATTCAGTGAAATATGTTAAAGATATAACTAGAGTTTATTAGTGCAAATTCACTTTACCTGCAAAAGTTTTTCAAACTCGTGAAATCACAAAATTTTATCGACAAGTTTATTTTCATACTCATACTTGCAGATATTCTCGAGTTACATGTTACTCGCTAATCTTATATAACTAAATACATGATGAATTTCATAGAACATTCAGACAGTTTTTCATTTAAATTAACATTCAAAAGGAAAAAGTTAAATATGTAAGTGGCAGTTACACTACCATAAATCTCAATTTTTAGTTTTGTCAAAAATAAGAAATTTATAACAATGGAACACTTCGTCAATCTGGTGAAGGCACAAAACACATACATTTCATCGTGATTCCAACGCCACTAATAAGGTATTCTATCTCCTTTTGATGTTTAAGTTATGGTTGATCTAGGGTTCGTGTTTTTAAACCATAAATCATTTAAATCTCACTTGTGTGCATGTGTTTATGTTAAGCGATGAGTACAATAGCTTAATCGGTGTCCTTTGTTGCTAATGTGGCTAGTTTTAAGTTAAACATTACACGTTTTGGTTAGAGTTGGATGTTGATGTTGTCGCAAGTCTGATGAATACCATCGCCGATGGTCCCATGACCATCGATCGATGAAGACCTGACTATAGGATGAAAGTCTTGAAAATCATCCGATGGACTCTATGATCATCCGATGGTGTCTTTATCTGACCATAGGCTGAGGGTCTTTACCAATGACCGATAGTCTCTACCATCGACCGATGGTATCTGGTTAAACGATCGATGGACCAACTCAGTAGGATGAATTTGTTTTCAAGATACTTGTATGTAAGATTTTGTATGGATCTTTAATTGAACATATCTGAATACGTATCTAAGCTTGTTAGGATAGATTGTTTAAGAATGTCAGGTAGAGCATCTTGAAGGTCATCTATTGGTGAGTCAGAAAGAGAAATAGCTCTGCGCAGACAACAAGTATCCGAGAGACCGATTACGACTGAATCCAGAGTTAAAGCATCTAAGAACTTCAAAGACTATTGGAGAGGCATTTATGGTGGAGCATTTTTTAATGAAGATAAGAAGTTGTACCGCAACTGGTAAGGGAGTTCTATGCCAACTACTCCTTAAATGAACAGAAGACTAAATGTGTGCATGGTAACATGTTTGGGACTTCATATAACTGGACTTTGGAAGAGTTTAGTGATCTTTTAGATGTACCCTCTGGTGAATTCAAGTTTTACAGTTCTAGTAAGAACATGTGAAGGGCACCAATAAGATCAAATGATGGACACAAGTTTAGAGCTTTTGGTTTTTTTATGGGTTTGTGTAAACCAGAATATCAGGTAACTAATCAAGGTCCAGTTACCATCAAAGATGGAGACATTCGTGGTGAATATGAAACTTTTCTGAAAGTGATTAAGTGAAACGTGATGTTCATGGATGAGGAACATGATGAGCTGTTTGTGACTGAAGCTCTTGAAGGATTAATGTGCAAGGTACAACATATAACTATATGGCCAAATTCATTTGAGCCTTCGGGGTCACACACATATACACCGAGACGTCAAATAAATATATATATGATGTATATATATTACTCAAGTAACAAAATAGTAAATCGAAATTAATTCATTTACTATTCATATGAATAGTAAATGAAACGAAATTAATTAATTTACTATTCACATGAAAGTGACATGATAGAAATTATTAATTATAAGTTTCATAAACTACCCCTGAAGTATTTGAGAAATACGACTTTATGATATTACGTAAATCAAATTCAATATCCTAAATTGGATTCTTTCAAAAAGTAAAATATTCACGGATTGATATAAGGTTCACGGGTGTTTCTAAAGTGTAATATATATTCCTTTCTTTTGCCTTCATAAGAAGATACGAGAGAATTAAAAAGAGAGTAAGTAAGAATATCATTTTGAGTTCATAATATTAATCAAAGGTTGATTAATTATTACTTGGGTTTGGACTAGCATCCATTGACGTTGTTTGAAGTGTAGTGTGGACTATCCTAAGAGACGGTCATATTTTTGATCGTAAGTTTCTCTCCGTCTCATCAATTTCTCCAAGAAAGGTATATCGTTAACTCCTCTTTTATTTTATATTCATGACAATTATTATGGTGTAACTGGATCACTGGGAAAGATTAATTGTGTGCATGTTTCATTAAATAAGTGAAAATTTAATCTTGTATAAATTTTGTTCATAAAATAATTAAAGATTATTATTTTAACTATCCGCTGCGTTAATCTGATTTGGTAAAAGTACACACGATTTTTCAACAGTGGTATCAGAGCCGCTTTTACACCATCTTAATTGTCGCGTGATTTTCTTTAAATTTAGCTTTGTGGTGAATTGGTAAAAGTCGAAACCTTTTTGGTTTTTAAAGTCAACACGGTTGATTTAGACTTAACCTCATGACGCACAAATATGATTGAAAGAATATCACTATTTTAAATTGTAGATTTAATTGTTATGGCTTGAATATTTATTATAATTGTTGATTGTTATATTCCATGGTTGTACACATGCATTGTAACCATGGACAAGCCATATGTAGGTTTTAATAATGTAGTTATTAGAATTGTGATTGCACACATAGCCATATTGCCCCGACCTATGTATGTTTGTTGTGATTGTTGATTACGGCAATATTATGTCATGTTGATTATTTGTATTATTAGAAAGGCCATTTTGAAGCCAAAGTTGTATTATATTTATATTTCTTTTTCATAGTATTGTATTTAAGTTTATTTCAATTTGTAAAAGTATTAGTTTAGTTGTAATTTCAAATTTAAATAAATGTAACAAGATGAAGATTGAAGATACAATACAACATGCTTTTGGCTTAGAAGATGGCGAACAGGTCAAATTGACAACGATGGCGTTTTGTTAAGTTTTCACTTAATTCTTGAATTAAGTGGGAGCTACGATATTACCCTTAGTTTGACCTCTTGATCCCATGTCGGCTCATGGGATCAAGCATAGGATTTTTGGGCTAGGCTATGTGTGTGTGATGCATGGTTGTGTTTTATTTTTGCATTTATATATAATTGTTGATTAGAATATATATGCTAAATGTTTTTGATGAAAACATCAAATAAAACCGGTAACGAGTTTCAAGATTAAAATTGATGATTTTAAAAAGTTAAACTCTAACGAGTTTAAAGTTAAATGTTTTTTTTTTTTTTTGAAACTCAAATAATATATATGGGCGACATCTTTTAAAATTGTTTTAAAACGATACACAATGTGTATTTGTAACTTTTATATATAAAATAAAATAACAAACTAGACGCATAAACACGATCGACATATATAAAATTGGTTAAAATGATTTTTAACAAATAGTGTAGTGAATCTTGTGTGCATGCATTATTCGTTAACACAAACTTTTTCAAAATACCCGTCAAATTTAAGTCATGCCATCCAATGAGCTTGCAAACACTCCTCGTTATTTTTTGATTACGGTGAGACCTAATCGAATTATAGCCATGAGGTGGATTTTCAGTTACGAGTGAGACTAGGCTGAATTTCCACTGTTTTCAAATTGGACGACTTAATCGTATTCACGGTGAGACCTGAGTTCGAGGCAAGGATGGGACAAACATGCTAGTAGATAATAGTGGTTTGTTGAACTACACATATTTCTGAGTTCCATAAAGATCTAAGAGTTGCACTTGTAATGCAATTGGTAACCGCTACCTACCAATAGACTCTATAACTACTAGCTGATCAACAGATGTAGTTATGAAACCTCTATGTGGATCTTAGGCTTTCGTAAATTAATTGTTTTTAAAATATATAAAACTTGGGTAGTTAATTTATTAAAGTTTTATATCGAAAATACTAAATTGAATCTTGTTCTTATGTAGATGTCAAACAATCAAAACGTAAACCAATACAATATCCGTTCTTTGTTGGAGAAGGAGAAACTCAATGGTTCAAACTTCCTAGACTGGCAGCGCAACTTGAGAATCGTTCTCAAATATGAAGGGAAGTTGAACAAAATTGAAGAACCCTTACCCGATGCTCCTCCTGAGACAGCTACTGCTGCTCAACAAACTGCTTATCGGAAGTTGTTCGATGAGCAAGAGAAGATAGCTTTAATCATGCTTGCTAGTATGACTCCTGACCTCCAAAAGGAAATGGAAGATCGTACAGCATATGATATGATGACTGAGCTGAAAAATATGTTTCAGAAACAAGCTAGTCAAGAGTTGTATGAAACTTATAAGCTTCTTCAAACATGCAAAATGGAGGAAGGTCAGTCAGTGAGCTCTCATGTCTTGAAAATGAAAAGCTACATTGACCGATTGGAAAAACTTGGAACTACCTTGCCGCCTAACTTGGCTGTGAACACGGTTTTGAATTCACTACCAAAATCGTATGACCAATTTGTGATGAATTACAATATGCAAGGTTGGGAGAAATCTCTGGCAGAGGTGCATTCGATGCTTAAAACTGCTGAACAGAATATTCCATCTAAGGTTTCCAATCCAGGTATCCTAATGATTAGGGATGGTAAGGTGAAGAAGAATAAGCCGAAAACTTTGGGAAAAGGAAAAGGCAAGTCAATTGCTAAGAAGAAAATTCCACCACCCCCCAAGAAAGAAAACCCAGCTAAAGACGCCGACTGTTTCCACTGTGGAAAGGTTGGCCACTGGAGGAGGAACTGTCCTTCATACCTATCTGAGTTGAGAAAAGGCAAAGCTGGCCAGACCAGCAAGTCAGGTATATTTCATATACAGTTATATACTTTTTCTAGTAATTCCTGGATTTTTGATACTGGTTGTGGTACTCACATCTGTAACAATATGCAGGGAATGAGAAGAAGTAAGAGACTGAAGAAAGACACACTAGACTTAAGAGTGGGCAATGGGGCTCGAGCTGCTGTTGAAGCTATTGGAACCTATGAGCTTACTCTACCTAGTGGTCTTATTGTTTTGTTGGAGCAATGTCATTATGCTCCAAGTATTACGAGCAATGTAATTTCAGTTTCTCTTTTGAAAAATGTTGGTTTTGAACTTACATTTACGCACTTTGGTATTTCAGTTTCTAAGAATAATGTATTTTATTTTAATGCTATTCCACGTGATGGTATTTTTGAAATTGATATGCATGGTGTGATTTCAAATAATAATTCTGTATATACCTGTACTGCCAAACGATTCAAGCAAGACTTGAACAAGACCTATCTATGGCATTGTCGTCTTGGTCATATAAATAAACAACACATTTCAAAACTCCAATCGGATGGGCTTTTGGAATCAACTGACTCTGAGTCATTTGATGTATGCAAGTCATGTTTATGTGGAAAGATGACAAAGGCTCCTTTCTCCGGTTTAGGTGAGAGAGCTGAAGATCTTTTAGGACTAATACATACTGATGTGTGTGGCCCTTTTAGAACTATGTCTAGAAATGGTGAATCATACTTCGTTACATTTACTGATGATTATAGTAGATATGGTTATGTTTACTTGCTGAAACATAAACATGAAGTTTTTGATACATTCAAAATCTTCCAAAATGAGGTAGAGAATCAACTTGGAAAGACCATTAAAGCCCTTCGCTCTGATCGGGGAGGGGAATATATGAGTCAAGAGTTTTTGGACCACCTGAAGAATCGTGGGATTGTCTCACAGTTCACTCCACCTTACACACCACAACACAATGGTGTGTCTGAACGGAGGAATCGAACTTTACTTGATATGGTTCGATCTATGATGAGTCTAACTACTCTACCAATGTCTTTTTGGGGTTATGCATTAGAGTCTGCTGCACGCATACTCAATATGGTTCCAACCAAGAAGGTAGAAAAGACACCATTTGAGTTATGGCATGGAAAGAGTCCTAAGCTGTCTTATTTGAAAGTCTGGGGTTGTGAAGCGTATGTGAAACGTGACACTTCAAACAAGTTAGAACCCAGAGGTATCAAATGTCACTTTGTGGGATACCCAAAAGAAACAATGGGTTACTACTTTTACTACCGAGCTGAAAACAAAGTGTTTACTGCTCGTTTTGCTGAATTCTTTGAAAGAGATCTTCTCTTACAAGAAGTCAGTGGAAGTAAAATAGATCTTGAAGAAATTCAAGAATCACAAAGTAACATACCTTCTGAAGGCACTAGCCAACCGCGCGTTGAAACTGAACACATTGTTGATGAGCCAGAACGTGTTGCACCTGTAATTCGTAGATCTAGTAGAATTCCTCATCGACCGGAGAAGTTGAATCTTCTGATTAATTCAGATGAACCTCATCTAGGGGATTATGATGAACCCTCTAGCTACCGTGAGGCCATATCAGATCCAGAATCTGACAAATGGCGAGATGCTATGAATGCAGAGATGCAGTCCATGAAAGATAATCAAGTATGGGACTTGATTGATCTTCCACCCAACTGTAAACCAGTGGGGTGTAAATGGGTCTTTAAGAAGAAGACAGACATGGACGGTAATGTAAACACTTTTAAGGCTCGATTGGTGGCAAAAGGTTATACTCAAACTCAAGGAATTGATTATGAGGAAACTTATTCACCAGTTGCAAGCATTAAATCAATTAGGATACTTATTGCCATAGCTGCTTTTCATGATTATGAAATATGGCAAATGGATGTCAAAACCGCTTTCCTAAATGGCGACCTAAGCGAGGACGTATATATGGTTCAGCCGGAAGGGTTTGTGAATCCTAAGTATCCTACTAAAGTATGCAAGCTTCTAAAATCCATTTATGGGTTAAAGCAAGCATTCAGGAGCTGGAATCTTAAGTTTGATCAGAAAATCAAAGAATATGGTTTTTCTCAAAACCAAGATGAGCCCTGTGTTTACATTAGAGCTAGTGGGAGCAAAGTTGTCTTCTTGATCTTGTATGTTGATGACATACTACTTATTGGAAATGACATTCCAACTTTGCAAGATGTCAAATCTTGGCTTGGAAAATGTTTTGCCATGAAAGATCTTGGAGAAGCTAAGTATATTCTTGGAATTAGGATCTATAGAAATAGATATAAAAGGCTTATTGGTTTGAGTCAAAGTACATACATTGACAAAATCTTACGAAGATTTAACATGCAAAACTCCAAGCGCGGAGCATTGCCCATGCAAAAAGGCATAACCTTGAGCAAGTCTCAAAGTCCTATCTCACCTGATGAGATAAGACGAATGAAATGTGTTCCGTATGCTTCGGCTATAGGATCCATTATGTATGCCATGTTATGTGCTAGACCTGATGTCTCGTTAGCCTTAAGTTTGACGAGTCGTTATCAACAGAATCCAGGTGAAGAACATTGGATTGCTGTTAAGAGCATTCTTAAGTATCTGCGAAGGACTAAAGATATGTTTTTGGTTTACGGTGG
This sequence comes from Rutidosis leptorrhynchoides, assembly GCF_046630445.1. NCBI lineage: Eukaryota > Viridiplantae > Streptophyta > Magnoliopsida > Asterales > Asteraceae > Rutidosis > Rutidosis leptorrhynchoides. Next base: position 106,835,575 of record NC_092343.1, read on the forward strand.
TTTGGAAGAAGAGTTGAGTATTAGATGTTATACAGATGCTAGTTTCCAAACTGATCGAGATGATTCTCGATCCCAGTCAGGGTATGTCTTTGTCATGAATGGCGGGGCAGTTGATTGGAGAAGCTCAAAGCAGAGCACAGTTGCACAGTCTACAACAGAAGCAGAATACATTGCTGCATCAGAAGCTGCTCAAGAAGCTGTCTGGATTAGGAAGTTTATTGCTGAACTTGGAGTAGTTCCCAGCATTGAATCCCCTATGGAAATGTATTGTGATAATTCAAGTGCTATTATACTAGCGAAAGAATCACGTGTACGTAAAGGTAGCAGACACATTCTTCGAAAATTTGACTACATTCAAAAAGTCGTTGAGAGGAATGATATTAGTATTCTTAAGGTTCATACAGATGATAATGTGGCTGACCCGTTCACGAAGCCCATGACACACAACAAGCATGATGATCATGCTAGTAGTATTGGACTTCGTTATGCTGCTGATCTTTTTAATTTGTAATTTAATATTTGGATATTTTTGGAACATTAAGCAGTTTTATCTTAATGAATTGATATATAGTTGGTATGATCAGTTTCATTTATATCACTGTGTTCTATATTAGCATGTTTAATCCATGAATAATTGTTGATTATTCAAAATCTCCATAATCGATCATGTTATGGGAATAACATGAATTAAGATTAATGTGAAATTTTGATTATATTCATTGATGATGAATAGTTACCTTGTTGAGACCAAAATTCATATGTATTCATTGATGATGAATACTGGAATGACCCAACCATGAGATGTCACTATATGGATCGTAGTCAGTAGTGAATCTTTTAGTGATTATGTCTTTGTGTCCTTAGACTTGAGATGCACGCCCGTCTTGATGAGTGTAGCATTGTACTTTGATATGGTTAAACGCTGTCCTGAATAAGGTTGTTATAAAGGCCATCATTGGGTATAATGTAAAGCTCGTGATAGACACGTGTATGCAATATAGGATTTGTTCCTCTAAAATGTTTGGAGTTAGATACTTTTTGAGCTCCTCGATGAATGAATAAGATATTTGTGTGGCCGCACCCAGATGTAATAAAGATGATACTTAATTAATTTGGTGATCTAATTCAGTTCTAAGATCGAGAAATAAAATCGTTAAACAAATGAGAATGACCGATGATCCATATCTCAAGTTTAACTAAAGTATCTGAAACAAAAGGACGAATGACATTTAACACTTACCATAAACAGTTTCGAGAAACTACCCTCACATGAATTTGGGGACAATGACGTGTTGCTAGACGCTTACCATTGTTTGTATAGTTACTTGGTGTTGTGCCATGCACAAGTGGGAGTCTGAAGGATTAATGTGCAAGGTACAACATATAACTATATGGCCAAATTCATTTGAGCCTTCGGGGTCACACACATATACACCGAGACGTCAAATAAATATATATATGATGTATATATATTACTCAAGTAACAAAATAGTAAATCGAAATTAATTCATTTACTATTCATATGAATAGTAAATGAAACGAAATTAATTAATTTACTATTCACATGAAAGTGACATGATAGAAATTATTAATTATAAGTTTCATAAACTATCCCTGAAGTATTTGAGAAATACGACTTTATGATATTACGTAAATCAAATTCAATATCCTAAATTGGATTCTTTCAAAAAGTAAAATATTCACGGATTGATATAAGGTTCACGGGTGTTTCTAAAGTGTAATATATATTCCTTTCTTTTGCCTTCATAAGAAGATACGAGAGAATTAAAAAGAGAGTAAGTAAGAATATCATTTTGAGTTCATAATATTAATCAAAGGTTGATTAATTATTACTTGGGTTTGGACTAGCATCCATTGACGTTGTTTGAAGTGTAGTGTGGACTATCCTAAGAGACGGTCATATTTTTGATCGTAAGTTTCTCTCCGTCTCATCAATTTCTCCAAGAAAGGTATATCGTTAACTCCTCTTTTATTTTATATTCATGACAATTATTATGGTGTAACTGGATCACTGGGAAAGATTAATTGTGTGCATGTTTCATTAAATAAGTGAAAATTTAATCTTGTATAAATTTTGTTCATAAAATAATTAAAGATTATTATTTTAACTATCCGCTGCGTTAATCTGATTTGGTAAAAGTACACACGATTTTTCAACAGCTCTTATCATGATGTGTTTAGTTGAGAAGATCAAGATTAATTTGTTATATGTGGTGGTGAAGAGAATGGTAGAACTTCGAGCTAATGCAAGAAAATTGTTACCATATGCTATGTTGTTGAAAATTCTATTTCTAGAAGAGGTCATTAGGATGAGTTGCGAGTGGAACAAGAGTTAGATGCTGAAATTATCTATGCTTGGTAGATAATTTGTCAACCGACTTGTGGTTGAAATTTCAAAATCGAATATTATGTGTATTTGACTAAATTCATATTTTGGCTTCTTAAGATCTATGTGTGTAAGATACTTATTATATGTGGTTAGTGACGAGCATTATGAACTTTGTTTATTAATGAATGATCGATATGTATGTTTTAATATTTTGAGAATGTGATTGAATGTGATATGATTACATGTATATCTGATGCTTGTTTATATTGTTGAATGTACACACTAATGCGGTGTTTTTACAGTTTACAACAAGATGTCAGACACGCAGCAATCCAATTCTACTACAGCTTCATCTTCCAATGGAGAACTAGCATCCAAGGACCTTTCATGAGTTAAAGTGTATAAGGAGTCAAATCTTTTAGCTTGTCTTGATAAGAATGCCACAAATTCTACCAAGTATAAAGTTATCATTAGGTTCCTGAGAAGGTCACACATTGCTCAAGCTATCTCTATGCCATGTAAGACCTACTATTTTCATCAAAGAGAATTCTGGAAACATGCAGCTGTAGATTATCGGGAAGAAAGTTTTTAAAAGTGGTGTATCTAGCTCTTCCATTCTAATCTTTGCTCAGATGATTCGTGATGATTTCGGCTTTTGGGATACTGATAATATGCCGACAATGTTGTCCAAAACCAAGGTAAGAGGATGTATGTTGAGATGTGGATACACGAGAGATATCATGAAAGGAACTATTAAAAGAGCTTGTTTTAGTGCTATGTATCGTTATTTATCACTCGTTGTACTTAAATGTTTGTGTTCATTAAAGGGAGGATATGATGATCTAAATGAGTTATACCAGAGTATGTTTGCTGCACTAGTTCTGAAAGCTGATTTGAGGTAATCTTCAAGTTCCTGGTTGAGAATGTTAGCAGCAAGAGTCATCTTGTGTAACCAAATTCTTATCAATAAACAAGTTCCAGGAATACCAAAGGTTCGGAAGGACATGATAGAGCAGACACGCATGTCAAATCGAACTCTTAATCATCTCAATCAAAAGAGATACAATGATGATGGAAAGTTAGTTTGTCATATAGCTAGAGATTTAACACCACGTCAAAGTCCATTAACGGCGACGTTAACTCTGATCCTAGTGCTTGGCTTGACTTCTACGTAACATCAAAGTTCTACAGCGGAAGCAATAAGTACTTGAGAATTGACATGCTAAAAGGTCAACACAACGGTTGGTGAGTTATAGGTTTAGTATCACAACAGTAATAAAGATAAACCATAAAAGTTTCGTAGTTCAAAAGTTGGTAGACAACATAGGCTCATGTTTTCAAATCTTTGTAGACAACAAAGTGCCTTAGTTAAAATGTCATGTTTCAAGTTTTTTGTAGACAACACCATGTCCTGTTTCAAATATTTGTAGATAATATCATGCCCTGTTTCAAATTTGTAAGACAATAAAAATGTCTAGTTTCAAGTTTGTAAACCACGATATTTAGCAATAAAGGTTTCTAAAGTGTATGCATTTCGTGAGCACTCGAATTATGAAGCTTAACACCGCGCATGGTATCCCACGCGTCTTCCTTTTACCCTACAATAGTGTACACCGACCAAGTTTATCGTTTAAGAAGTAACATGCACCTCATTTAATGTAGGGTGGGGTTTGTCAAAACCCAACAGATCTGTCCATATGATTCGCATTTTAATAAGTAATTTAACATGTTCGAGCTAAGGGCTTTTCGATCTGTAACTCATGCAATACAAAGTTTGTTTCTAAATCATCGTGTCTGGTTGTAAATCTGTTTCAACGGCGTGTATTCACATCCCGAGTATAAAAAGTAAAAGTTTAAAACAAAGAAGGACTGTGAACTCGTGTATAGTAAACTTTTTGGAAAACTAGTGAGCATGGATTCTCACCCCAAAAACAGTAGAGAAAAAGGGGGCTATGACTCACCTTTAGCGCATCTACAAAAGCACAGTAGATAACCAAATTGTAGGTCCTTGACTCGTAGACTCAACCTAGAGAATATAAGTTGGTCATTATTTGTCTAATAATCTAGGTCGATCCATAGGGTGCACATAGTCCTAATGCTCAAGTCCGACGCGATTGCATAATAAACGTCAACACAAAGTCAACTAGTTCATGCAAGGAAAACAAAAGTAAAACTTGGTCAAGTTGGTCAACCTAAGTCAAATACATCATTAGGTCATGTAAATGATGTCACAAAGAGAAAACAAGGTCAACTCGTAAGTTTCAAACATTAGTTTAGGATTTTCACGTTTCTTAGTTCAGTTAACGTAAATGTTCACGAAAGTCAAGCAAACGAACAAGCATTATTCACAAATGACAATCACGAAAATATGAAAAACTCATGATCATAATTACATTACATAAGCTTTCTAAAAAGACCAATCACGCTATCATACGATTCTTAGAACTCACGTAGCATGCAATTCTTTACAGTTCAGTTTCTACTCGCGCACCAGTTATATAACAATTCTCATTTAATCTAGAAAAATGTAAATCATACTAGACCAGTGGGAGATTTTCACAAACATCTTAAAATTTAATCTATCAAAGATATAACCATTTCAGGTAGCCAATTTATACCGTTTTGCCAATCAAGTCGGACTTCCTGATTTGGACGGAATTCAGACCTACTGTTTTGGCACTCATAAAGCACATATCATATAGAGTTTTCAGAGGTTGACATGCAAATGCAATATGTTCCTTAACAACAAAATAACAACATATCTAAATCTCAAGTTCTAAAACAATTTCTAATTCATGCTAGACCATTATCCATGCAAACGAGATAGTTTTGACTCCATTCAAGTAGTCATTTATAGACGCGATTATCCGGACACCTAGAGACAATTAGCACACATTATCTACATGAAAGATGAAGTAATATTTATGAACTATTCAAAACATAAAACCTTACTTTCCAGAAATCAAGTTAAGTGGTTGTTTACCTCAATCCAAAAGCGTTAGTTAGCAAGTTTTATCGTATACGATTAAGTAAGCATAAAACGAGTTTTACAATTCCAAACGACATGATATCCTAGTCCAAATTGAGTGTTTTTCAAATAAATAACCAATGGCAATCAGTTCATGCATCAATTCATAACACACAAATCAGAGTTTTCTGATTAAAGCATATAAACATGTCAAAAATTCAAATATGCATATCTAGAGCATAACATAGCGAAATCAGGCGATTCTTGCGAGCAAACTTATTAAATTTTCACAAGATATCCAATAGTAACCATATTAGGATCATTAGGACATCATGTTATCACAAAAAAATCAGATTCATCACGACTTCACAACGAAACCTAATTGCACATATCTTGTAAACCGTTTATCGAAATCGCGCGTTATCTATGTGCAAAATTAATAGTTTTTCAATAGAAATTCAATCATGTAATATTATTGAATGTATTTGGATTGCAAAAGTCAGATTAGGGCTAATCAAATTCGTGGATTCATCAAAGTAGTGCATACGATCAATTAACAACCGAATTAAACGTACACAAATCAAGACTTGAGCACTAGACACTCTAACAACCCTATACATGTATAATAACAATGAAATCTAGAAAAATAGGGTTTTGAAATCATACCCTAATCGTACAATTGTTGGTATAGGTGCGTAGAGTAGAACGAGAGGAGCAAGAATTCGTGAACGAGTAAGCAAACAAGCAACTAATCGATGTGTTCTTGGCCTTGGAAGTGATTGATGGGGATAATAGGGTTTGGGGGCTGATGTAGGTCGTGGCTTTGGGATGGAGAAAGAGTATGTATGAATTAATTTGTTAAATGAATGTTTAGGGCTAGGTTAAAATTATTAAATGGATCCCTTATCAACCGGGCCACAATTAAATCCAAAAGAATGGGCTAGAGGAAGGGGGCTTGGATGATTGAAGCTGGAAAAGAGATGCACATGGCTCTCTTGGCTAGCTAGAATAATTTGATGGCCCATTTCTATTTTTCGATAACTGAAACCGCGAACTAAATCGCTAAATGCTAAATCCTTCAGATTCTTGAATTAATTTAAATTCTCTTAATTATAAAAGAATTCTAAATTTATAAAATATATGGAATAATTATTTTACTTATTTATTCCGTTGCTAAGTGTCGTTTACCGAAACCGAAAGCTAGAACGTTAACCGAGCGTTTCAGCGAATTCTACGTGTTTTAAATTTATAAATATTCTAATAAATTTAAAAGTATCTTTAAAGAATAATAAGTATATATAATAATTATTAAAAGTGAAATATCATTCATTTCGATGCCTTAAAAGACTTTTTCTGGTTTTTACTAACCGTACGTTTTTCTTGCGTTTTCTAAGTTTCTCGCGTACTTCTAGACTAAAGTATGAAATCAAGTAATATGTAGTACATATTAAAAATAGTATTTTCTAAAAAGAAAGTTCTGGCGTATAAATTCATAGAATTTAACTAGCGGTTGTTAAGTATTTAAACGAAAGTAAACGAAAATTAACGGAAAAAGTCGGGTTGCCATTTGTCGGCTATGCATTGGGGAAAATAGGTGCCGATACTTTTGTTTCTTTTGATCTTCTCACTCTTATGTGAGTTTGAGTTCTCTACGAGGGTTCCAACGAATTCTTACAGTAGAAATTATGCCTTTTTTGAGTTGTTTGAGATTATGGTCCAAGACCTCTATGGACTCTTAGATGAAAGAAAGTTTGGTGTCCAAGCGTATCTCAGAGAGATGAAAGATAAAGTTTTACTCTGCTAAGTGTTTCTCCGAGTTTCAAATGTGAAAGGCATCATGATTGTTATGCTTTAGTCTCTCAACTTCATGGTTTACGAAAAAGTTGTTAAGATTTTCACTCTCGTGGCGAATACTAGTATAGTGCGTGTAGAGTCCTTCACCATTGAGGCATGGGATAAGGAGATTACCATATGCGGAAATTATGAGCGTAATGAGAGAAGAAATTTTCGTCTTGGTGTAGCCACATCGAGCATCTCGTAGTTCAACATTAAAACTAGGAAAAACGAGATAGTATACATTTAGTTATGTATATTTTAAAGTTGAATAACAGTTGACCCTTTATCAGGAGCATAAAGATATATGACAACGAATAAAAGTATAGCTTCAGATTGTGTGATATATAGGGTCTCGGTGTTTTTTTCGATGGCACACATTAAATAAAAGAGTCATGTAACATGGTACGCCGTGGTGATAATGTTGATCAGGCATCATCACCATCACGAGCCATTAGAACTTCAGTATGACTTACCGTAATATAACCACGTTGATTAGGCGTCATTATATTACACTAATTAATACCTCCATTCCAACATCACTACATCAAATTTAAGAGGATATAATCGTGGAGAATGAAAAATGAACAAGGTGTATTGGTATCTCGAATAAAAACTCGTAGTTAATCGAGAAGAGTTTGTGCACCCTCTGAAGGCGTGTATCCCGAGGTAAATAATAGTTGTTCAAATCAATGTGTTCAAGGTCGAATGGTGTTTCTTCACAACGGAGTAGCACACCGAATTGGTGCCAATAAAAACAACGCTATGTAAATCAAAATACACAAGTGGCGAGTAGTGAATCTTAGTATCGAGTATTAGACAATAGTAGCGATAAGTAGCGATAACAGCACTAACGCACAGTAGTTATAGTAGTAAGTAGTGATAGGTAGTAAGCAACAGTAGTGATAGGTAGTGGTTAATTATTATCGCAACGGATAGTAATAGAAATAGGTGTTAGTGCACACATAGTATACGTATAAATATATACACAATTGTAGTAATGCATCAAGTAATACGGAATAGTTTACAGTCGGGTTGTAGTCTAGACTCACTAATATGCCCTAACGACTCAGTTAGACACACTAATGCAATTCCTAGATCCCTACGACCATTAGCTCTGATACCAACTTTAACACCCCGTCAAATAAACGGCGATGTTAACTCTGGTCCCAGTGCTTGGTTTGACTTCTATGTAACAACAAAGTTCTACAGCGGAAGCAATAAGTACCTGAGAATAGACATGCTAAAAGGTCAACACAACGGTTGGTGAGTTATAGGTTTAGTATCACAAAAGTAATAAAGATAGACCATAAAAGTTTCGGAGTTCAAAAGTTTGTAGACAACGTAGGCTCATGTTTTGAATCTTTGTAGACAACAAAGTGTCTTAGTTTAAATCATTTGTAGACAACAAAATGTCGTGTTTCAAGTTTTTTGTAGGCAACACCATGTCCTGTTTCAAATGTTTGTAGACAATACCATGTCCTGTTTCAAATTTGAAAGAAACAAAAATGTCTAGTTTCAAGTTTGTAAACCAATATATTTAGTAATAAAAGTTTCTAAAGTGTATGCATCTTGTAGGAACTAGAATTATGAAGCTTAACATCGCGCATGGTATCCCACGTGTCTTCCTTTTACCCTATAATAGTGTACACCGACCAAGTGCATAGTTTACGAAGTAACATGCACCTCAGTTAATGTAGGGTGGGGTTTGTCAAAACCCAACAGATCTATCCATATGATTCATGCTTACATAAGTAATTTAACATATTCGATCTAAGGGCTTTTCGGTCTGTAACTCATGCAATACAAAGTTTGTTTCTAAATCATCATGTCTGTAAATTCGTTTCAACAGTGTGTATTCACATCCCGAGTATAAATAGTAAAAGTTTAAAAGAAAGAAGTACTGTGAACTCTTGTATAGTAAACTTGTTGGAAAACTAGTGAGCATGTATTCTCACCCCAAAAACAGTAGAGAAAAAGGGGGCTATAACTCACCTTTAGCGCAGCTATAAATAGCACAGTAGATAACCAAGATGTAGGTCCTTGACCCTTAGACTCAACCTAGAGAATATAAGTTGTTCATTATGTGTCTAATAAGCTAGGTCAGTCCATAGGGTGCACATAGTCCTAATGCTCAAGTTCGACGCGATTGTATAGTAAAAGTCAACACAAAGTCAACTACTTCATGCAAGTCAAACAAAAGTCAAACTTAGTCAAGTTGGTCAACCTAAGTCAGATACATCAGTAGGCCATGTAAATGATGTCACAAAGTCAAAACAAGGTCAACTCGTAAGTTTCAGACATTAGTTTAGCATTTTTCACGTTTTCTAGTTCGGTTACCGTAAATGTTCACGAAAGTCATGCAAACGAACAAGCATTATTCACAAATGACAAATCATGAAAATATGAAAAACTATGTATCATAAGTAAATTTCATTAGCTTTCTAAAAAGACCAATTATGCTATCATACGATTCCTAGAACTCACGTAGCATGCAAAAATTCGTACAGTTCAGTTTCTACTCGCGCACCAGTTTTATAAAAATTCTCATATAATCTATAAAGATATAAATCATACTAGACCAGTGGGAGATTTTCAAAAACATCTCAAAGTTTAATCTATCAAAAGATCTAAGCATTTTAGATATCCAATTTATACCGTTTTGACAATCAAGACGGACTTCCTGATTTAGACAGAATTCGGACCTACTGTTTTGGCACGCACAAAAACCATAGCATATAGAGTTTTCAGAGGTTGACATGCAAATGAGATATGTTCCTTAACCACCAAATAACAACATAAAAACATCAGAAGCTTAAGTTCTAAGACAATTTATATTTCATGCTAGACCATTATCTATGCAAACGAGACAGTTTCGACTCCATTCAAGTTGTCATTTTTGGACGCGATTATCCGGACATCTAGAGACAATTAACACACATGATATACATGAAAGATAAATTAATATTTATGAAAATTTCTAAACAAAAAATCTTATTTTCCAGAAATCAATTTAAGTGGTCGTTTACCTCAATCCAAAAGCGTTGATTAGCAAGTGTTATTATATACGGTTAAGTAAGCATAAAACGAGTCTTACAAATCCAAACGACATGATATCCTAGTCCAAATTGAGTGTTCTAAAATTATATAACCAATGGAAATCAGTTCATGCATCATTTCATAACACACAAATCGCAGTTTTCTGATTAAAGCATATAAACATGTCGAAAATTCTAATAAGCATATCCAGAGCATAACATAACGAAATCAAGCGATTCTTGCGAGAAAACTTATTAATCTTTCACAAGCTATTCAATAGTAACCATATTAGGATCATTATGACATCATTTTATCACAGAAAAATCAGATTCATCACGAATTCACAACGAAACCCTAATTGCACATATCTTGTTAACCGTTTATCGAAATCGCGCATTATCTATGTGCAAAATTAATAGTTTTTCAATATAAATTCAATCATGTGATAATATTGAACATATTTGGAGTGCAATTGTCATATTAGGGCTGATAAAATTCGTAGATTCATTAAAGTAGTGCATACGATCAATTAACAACCGAATTAAACGTACACAAATCAAGACTTGAGCACTAGACACTCTAGAAACCCTATAGATGTATAATAACAATGAAATCTAGAAAAATAGAGTTTGTAAATCATACACTAATCATACAATTGTTGGTATAGATGCATAGAGGAGAACGAGAGGAGCAAGAATTCGTGAACGAGCAAGCAAACAAGCAACTAATCGATGTGTTCTTGGCCTTGGAAGTGATCGATGGAGATAATAGGGTTTGGGGGACTAATGTAGGTCATGGATTTGGGAGGGAGGAAGAGTATGTATGAATTAATTTGTTAAATGAATGTTTAGGGCTTGGTTAAATCATTAAATGGATCCCTTATCAACCGGGCCACAATTAAATAAAAAAGAATGGGCTAGAGGAGGGGGGCTTGGACTATTGGAGCTGGAAAAGAGATGCCCATGGCTCTCTTGGCTAGCTAGAACAATTTTATGGCTCATTTCTATGTTCCAATAACCGAAACCGCGAACCGAATCGCTAAACATTAAATCCTTCGGATTCTTGAATTAAATTAAATTCTCTTAATTATAAAAGAATTCTAATTTTATAAAATACATGGAATAATTATTTTACTTAATAATTATTTATTCCGTTGCTAAGTGTCGTTAACCAAAACCGAAAGCTGGAACGTTAACCGAGAGTTTCAGCGAATGCTACGCGTTTTATATTTATAAATATTTTAATAAATTTGAAAGTATCTTCAAAGCATAATAATTATATAAAATAATTATTAAAAGTGAAATATCATTCGTTTCGATGCCTTAAAAGACGTTTTTCTGGTTTTCACTAACCGTACGGTTTTCTTGCATTTTCTAAGTTTATTGCATACTTCTAAACCAAAGTATGAAATCAAGTAATATGTAGCACATATTAAAAATAATATTTTCTAAAAAAATTTCTGGCGTATAAATTCATAGAAAACTAACGGTCGTTAAGTATTTAAATGGAAGTTAACGAAAATTAACAGAAAAAGTCGAGTTGTTACAAGAGAGGACTATCGGTGTCCTCCAACTAAGAAATGGAGAAATGAAGGCAAAAAGTCAGGGACTGAAGCTGACTTCAAATTTCCAATAGTGATGAAGAAGTGAATCACCCTGCTCGAAATCCAAAAGTTGACGATGAAAATGTAACCAGATTGATGGATGAACCTAATACTGAGGAACTGGAAAAAGTTGATTCCAGTGTGATTGAGATGAGAAAGAGAAAGCAGTTGGAGGCTAAAAGATCTCAAATCTCTACGAAGTCTTTACAAAATAAGAAAAGTTCAAATTAATTTTGAAGATGCCTGATACTGAATCCTTTTCAGGAACTCAATTCGTGCCTCAACAACTGGGTCAACCACCAGCACAATAAACCCAACAACAAGTTCCACAAGAGACAGTTGCAACTTCGAATCCACCCGCATCACAAGCAATTCCAAGTTGAACTGATATTTTTTATGATGTAACAACTATTCAGTCGTTAAACAATCTTCTGATAAAGTCTATGGCTGAGCAATTGAAGTATAAGAATGAGATAGATGAGAAGTTTGAGAAAGTTAAAGAAGAAAATATCGCAAAGAGCAAAGAGGTTGAACTAGTTACTCATCTTGTGAATGAACTTCAAGCGATAGTTAATAATCAAAGGTTGATGATTAATGTGCTAAAATAACTTAAATGAATGCTAAAGATGAGTCATGTGTTGTTAAGTTGAGAGTTGAACAATGGGAAAAAAAAATTTAAAATGATAGAAGTAGATGAAGAAGGAGCTGAAGATAAAGAGAAGAATGTACTTGAGGATCAACTGGTGATTGCTCCGGGATCATCCAAGGAGCACCCACTCTTAGTAATTCCTCTTCAAGTTGATTATTCTTTACATGATTTTCTTGCCATGCAGGATAATTTAAAGCATATTGTTTATGATGATTTAAAGGAAAGAGACTCAATCCTTCACTAGGGAAGAGCTGGACACATTGGTGCGTCTAGAGTAAGAATCAAGTTCATCTTCTGACGCATCGTACACCAGTCCTCAATCTGAGGATGAATCAACTGATGATGAACCTCTTGATGGTTTTTGTGATGACGAGTTTGATGATGTTATTTTTGAAGATACAATAACAGAAGATTATCCAATGTATCATAATGATAATAATGAGGATTTTCCAAGTTTGGTTGAGTATTTTAAGATGAGTGATGAAGTGTTGAATATAAAGTGTAAAGAGAAAGAAAAATTTTATGTTTTAAAGGATGGGTTTTTTCTAGTCAAAATAAATAAAGAAATGGCAGTAGTCAAAATAAATAAAGAAATGGCAGAGGTGTTGGAAAAAGAGTGGAAGATTTTGATGAGGATTAGGAAGTATTATGAGAAACCGAAGGTTGAGCCAAAATATTTAAAGTTTATAAATAAAAAATTCTCGCAAGCCGCAAAGGGAAAAATTCTAGCTTGTGTATATATTAAAGAACATAACATGTATGCGACCAAGAAAGAATTTGGTATTGACTATATCAAACGATTTCATGAATTTAAATCGCTTCCATATTATGAGCTCAAGTGGATTGCTAGGTTGAGGAAGTTACATTGCGAATATAATGATATACCTGGTTTGCATCAGAAGAGAATCAATAGTGCCTTTAGATCCAAGAATTAGGAAGGTTGTCGACCACAATTTCCTAAGATCAGCTATAAAGTTGAATCTAAAATAGTAAAATCTCAGCGAATCGTTAATTTCAAACCTGCTAAGACTATGAAAAAGGGTCCTTTAAGAAAAATGCCACAGAATGTTAGCTCGAGATATAGATGATGGTATTATAACGATTGTTATTACTTGAATTATACAAGTTTTACCGAGCAATATCTACTTCATTTCACCCGGTTTTGAGGATCATTGAGCCCGAAAGTTGAATATTTGTGCAAAAGTGTTGGTTCAAGGCTAAAAGCACATATTGGTGCAAAATTGACCCAATTCTAGCTAATTTAGTGAACCAAAGTGCAGGGCATGGTCCAAAGTGCAAAGGGACTTTAAAATGTGCAATTCCAAGTGAAAAAATTTAAATTCTAGAAGTGCAGTTATATGGTGCGGTGCACCAGAGCCAAAAGACGGCGCACCTTAACACAGAAAACTCAGATTTCAAATTCAGAACTTGCAGGATATTTTCCAAGCTTTATGGTGCGGCGCACCACCTATAGGGTGAAACATACCTTCCTCCCACGTTATATGGTGTGGCACACCATCGCTTTGAGTGCAGATTTTTCCACACTATAAAAGGATTAAGATAGGGTTTTCCAAGAAAGAGCTGCAATATTTGTTACAAATCTCATCATAAATACCCTAATTTCATCATCTGAGTGAAGATTAAGTCTAATTTGGAGGATCAAGCAAAAGCTCAAGCAATCTTAGCATTAGATCTACTTAGTTTTTTCATATGGGTTGTAATCTCCACGTTTACTTCTCTTATTTTTGATTGAATACTTGTAATAGTTGAACATGAAGTTTGTATGTGATTTATTGTCTTTGATTAGTGTAATCTTAGTCATGCTTGGCTAATTTGATTGAGTTTGCTTATCTATGAAACTCTAGTGTAAATATTTTGCCCCAAATCATTGAATAAAAGTTGTTTAAATGAAATATATGAGTAAGTGTTATTGTGTTAGCTATAGATCCATTGCTATGCATTTGTTTTAGGCTTTACTTTGATTACATAGATTGTCTAGTTTTTCTAAGTGATTTGATTAGTGAAACAATTTATGCTTCAACACCTTGAGTGATCTAGACAACCAAATTTAGAATTTCAAGTGATTGTGTTCTTGATTTGTGTTGGTTTTCAATTGGCCTTTATTCAACATAGTGGTGTTCGACTATCCTAATTGATTTCGATAATTGAATGATTTTAGGTGATTCCAATCCAAGTATAATCTCAATGACTACTCATGATTAACTTGATCTTATAATACAATGCTTATGTGAGTTTGCATAGTGTGATTTGATTTAAGTTTAGTAGTCATGCTAAACATCTAATAGTTCAATAACGAATGCGATAGCAAATTGGGTAAAATGGGGCAATCCAAACATAAGAGTGGATTAGATAAGTGAACACTACTTAGTTAGTTGATTTAGCTTCCTAAAATTAGTTATTTGTTTATTTGTGCGAGTTTAGTTGTTAGTCAAAATCAATCAACCCCCCCCCCCCACCACAATCAAACAAACCCTAGGGCGATTATTAGTTTTAAATATTAAATTGAATCGATCTCTTGGGACGAAATTGAACCGAATACTTATATGAAAAGTGCTATAATGACCGGGTCTTAGTTGCTCATAGCTGTGTGTGCTTATTTGTAGTATTTGAATCTTGTTATAAATTTGAGGGTAATTGGTGTATTGTGCAACACACATAAAACTTCTTGACGCCGCTGCCGGGGAGCGGTTAGCTAGTTGAATTTTTGAGTCAAGGCTTTAATTGTTCGATCCTTTTGTAAGGATTTATCCTTGCAAAAGTTACTTTTCTTATTTTATTGTATTATTGTGTTTGGAGAAACCCGTTGTTGTTAGTGTTGTTATCAGAGGTTAGGTACCAAGGTGTATGAAAAGGAGATCCCAAAAGGATTAAGAGTTTGAACATCCGTTTTCCGATCCAGAGAGGCACGTTCACAGGGTTTATAAGAAAAGGGAAGAAAGCATATTAAAGAAGAATTTTGAGGTTTTACCATTTTGTATTGACGATATGGAAGGAGGTGATGGAGGACCCGAAGGTAATCCATTCGGTCATGGTCTACCCAACAATCCACCACCGATTAATCAAGAACAACAAGTTGATCCAAATGACACACCTATGTAGAACTCTAGGTTAGTTGCACCTATGGTGGTGCCACTAGCTATTAATAAACTGCCCATTGGGGCCGATAATTGGAAAGTCGAGGGTAATTTCTTCACTATGATAAAGGATGTGCAATTTCATGGTTTAATGGAGGAAAATCCTTTTGAACACCTTCAACAATTTAATGACATCTATGATCTATATAAGCTACCGAAGATGTATATAAGTTAAGGGCATTCCCCTTTCCTCTTTAAGGTGATTCTAAAATTTGGTTAAGGAATCTACCTTCCGGCTCGATTAGAACTTTTCAAGATTTAAGTGACACTTTTGTCAATCACTTCCTTCCACCATCGAAGGCAGAGAGACTTAGGATGGAGAACAATGCATTCGCTTAATGGAGTGATGAATCTTTATATGATGCATGGATTCATTTTAAGAAAATGTTGAGAGCGTATCCACCACATGGGTTAACTAAGAGAAAGTACATCAACACTTTCTATCGGGGTGCTAATTTATTAACAAGACAAGTTCTTGATGCCTTCGCGAGAGGTGTGTTCATGTATAAGTCACCGAATGCAGCCGAAGTATTGTTAGAAGACATCTCGATTCATACTTATGAGTGGAATCCCTCACCTAGGGATATTCCAAGGAAGAGTACAGCTCAAGTGGAAAGTGACAACGGTCAAATCACACTTGCTAGCTTGAATAACCAATTTCAATCATACGGGAAGGAGTTGAAGAAGCTACAACAATCAATTGTTGCGATGCAAGTCGGGTGTGAAAGGTGTGATGGAACTCACCTTACAAAGAATTATCCACAAATCAACCAATGCAATCACATTGATTTGGATGATATCCCAATGAATTCGGATGCTCGTGTCAACTATCTGAGTAATCAAAATTACCGAAGGGGCGGTTCATCAAGCCAAGGCAATAACTATTATCAAGGAAACCAAGGCTACTTCAACCCAAACCAAAGACAAGTCTCTTTCAACACTCAAAATAACCCACCACCCGGATTCCAAAACCAAAACCGAAACCAAGGCTATAACTCAAACTACAACCAAAACCGGAGCAACAACTACCAAAAACAAAATAAATAACCTTACAACACCTAACCTTATAAAAATCAAAACAACCAAAGCTATCAACAAAACCAAGGTTATACCCAAAACCAAAATAACCAAGTTTACAATCAAAACCAACCTCAACAAAACATTCAACCATCTCAACCTTCGAAGATTTTAGAGAGATTATGCAAAACTACATAAAAAAGGCGGAGACAACCGATGCGTTTTTGTTGAAGGAGAATGAGTTCTTAAAGCAACAGCTGAGGCTTCAACAAGCATCATTCCAAAATGTTGAGAGCACCATAGGGAGATTATCAAACCAAGTCACCGATAGACCTTAAGGAACTTTTACCGTCAAAAACACATGTAAATCCCAACAACAATTACAACAATAACCGGAATAATCAACACCAACACCAAAACCAAAACAACAACACAAGAGTCATTCCTATCGAGTGCATCAACACCAACCAAATCCTAAACCACTGAAACCGAAGTGAAAATGTTAATGCCATAACCACTCGAAACGGTCTAACCTTGAAAGAGGGAATTGTAAGTCCCGAACAACAAACCTTTATCACCCAAGAGCCACTACCAAGATTTATCAAGGAGGATATTGGGGTTAGAAAGAAAAAGGGTAAAGAAAAGGTCGACTCAACTGGGGTTAAGGGTAAAGATGAAAAGGGTGAGAAAAAGGGTAATGAGTCTTTGAAGGCTACGAGACCAGTTCCATATCCAAGAGCTTTAAAGAAGGACAAGTTGGCAGCTCAATATAAGAAGTTCCAAGATATGATGAAAAACTTAATGGAACTTGCCAATCACCAACGTCTTCAAAGGTATGCGTAACTACGGTCGTTTCATTAAGGAATTAATTTCTCAAAGGGGTAAGTACCATGATGAAACATCCTTCTACATAGAAGAGGAGTGTAACAAGATTTTAGCATCAAGGTTAAGGGTCCCTAAAAAGTTAGGAGACCTGGGAAAATTCATTTTCCCATGTAGTTTTGGCGATTAGGAAGTGTTTAATGCACTTGCCAATTTGGGTGCAAGCATTAACCTTATAACCCACTCGCTTTACGAAAGGTTAGCCTTGGACCCTTAAGACCGACATGCATTAGGATTCGATTGGCTAACCATTCATATGATACCACCATTGGCATAGTCGAGGACATCTTGGTTAGCATTGACACCTTGGTGTTCCTGGTTGATTTTCTGATCATGGAAATGAAGGAAGTCCTTCAAGTTCCACTTATCCTAGGGAGAACATTTCTATCAACCACCGATACAATTATCTTGGTCCAACGCAACCAACTCAACATTGAATTTGGTGATGATCGTGTGACCATTAATATTAGGGAGGCTATGAAGCAATCCACCGAGATCGATGATGATGAATGCTATGCCATGCACATTTTTGACCATTATGTGGATGAAGAGCTTGAAAAACTCTTAGAGGTTGACACCACCGGGTTCAACCCATTTTATGACAATGAAATTGTGGACTTAGAGGCCGATTTTAGGGATTTGATGAATGTTAATGTTGATGAATGTGAATTTGAAAGTGAACCACTCAAGAAGAGTCATTCGAGGCTATTCCTAATGAAGATAGATTTAGAATCAAATGTTCATGGGAAGAACCACCCATTCTTGAGCTAAAAGAGCTCCCCGATCACCTTGAGTATGCCTACCTCAAGGAATCAAGTCAACTTGAGGTGATTATCTCATCGAGACTCACCATTGACCAAAAGACACGACTTGTTTCACTTCTCAAATCTCATCATAAAGCGATTTCATGGAAAACCACGAACATCCCGGGGATTAATTTATCTTATTGTACCCATAAATTCTCATGGAAGAGAATTTAAAACTGGTTGTCCAAAGACAACGTCGACTTAACCCAAAGATGAAGGAGGTAGTTAAGAAGGAGGTTATTAAATTGTTAGATGTGGGCCTTATCTCCACAATTTCCGACTCACCTTGGGTGAGTCCCGTTCAAGTGGTGCCTAAAAAGGGTGGGACCACGGTAATCTTAAATGACCAAAATAAACTTTTCCCGACCTGAACCATCACCGGATGGAGGGTATGCAATGATTATAGGTGTCTCAAAGATGCCACAAGAAAGGACCATTTCCCACTCCCATACATTAACCAAATGGTAGAAAGTTTAGCCGAGAAGGAATTTTATTGTTTTCTTGACGGTTTCTCAGTATACTTTCAAATCCCAATCGACCCTAAGGATCTAGAAAATACTACCTTCACATGTCCATATGGCACATTTGCCTACCGAAGGATGCCCTTTGGGTTGTGTAACGCCCCAAAGATGTTCCAAAGATGCATGTTTGCAATCTTTTCGGACATGGTTGAGGAAACGATGGAGGTGTTTATGGATGACTTTTTGTTTTTTGGGGACTCGTTTGACCATTGTCTTAAGAATTTAGACCAAATGTTGACTCGATGTGAAAAAGCGAATTTGGTATTGAATTGAGAAAAATGTCACTTTATGGTGAATGAAGGGGTTGTTTAGGGGCATAAAATTTCTAAATCGGGAATCGAAGTAGATAAAGCAAAAATTAGTGTTATAAAGGACCTTCCCCAACCATCCTACGTTAAAGCAATACGAAGTTTTCTTGGTCATGCGGGTTTATACCGTCGCTTTATAAAGGATTTTTCAAACATTACCCCTCCCATGACTAAATTGTTAGAGAAAGACCAACCGTTTTTGTTTGATTATGAGTGCATTGAAGCGTTTCTTTTTTTGAAAGAAAAGCTCACCAGTCCACTAATACTAATCTCTCCTGATTGGGACAAAGATTTTGAGTTAATGTGCTATGCGAGTGACTTCGCACTTGGCGCAGTTCTTGGTCAATGAGTTGACCAACATTTTAGGCCCATTTATTATGCGAGAAAACGTTGAATGTGGCCCAACTGAACTACACAACCACCGAGAAAGAGCTTCTCGTGATGGTATTTGCCTTTGACAAGTTTCGATCTTATCTTGTGCTTTCGAAAACGATTGTTTACACGGATCACTCCGCATTGAAATACCGTTTTCAAAAATAAGATTCGAAGTACCCGCTTGATTCATTGGGTCATACGTTTACAAGAATTAGAGATTGAGATAAAAGATAAGAAGGGGGTCGAGAATGTGGCCGCCGACCATTTGTCAAGATTAGACAACCCGACCTTACAACCCTTAGATGAGTCCAAAATCCGGGACACTTTCCCAAATGAACATTTGATGCGGGTTGACCTTGTTGATGAAATTCCATGGTTTGTCGATTCTGCTAATTACTTAGCTTCTAATGTACTTGAAAAAGGGATTTCATATCAACCAAAGAAATTTTTTTCAATGATTTAAAGTATTATTTTTGGGAAGAACCGGACTAGTTTCGCATCGGGGCGGATCAAGTAATCCAAAGGTGTGTATATGGGCAAGAGGCCCGGGAGAGTTTGAAGAGTTGTCATAGTGGACCCACGGGAGGGCATTTCGGGCCAAATCACACCGCCAAAAAGGTGTTCGATTCCAATTTCTATTGGCTCACGATATTTAAAGACGCCCACGAGTTAGTTTGATTCTTGTCAAAGATCCGGGTCAATTTTAAAATGGGACGAAATACCCCAAACCGGGATTCAAATTTGCGAGATATTTGATGTGTGGGGTATAGACTTTATGAGCCCATTTCCAAATTCAAACAATTGTCTTTACATTTTAGTCACGGTGGACTACGTGTCCAAGTGGGCCGAGGTGAAAGCCTTGGCCACTAATGATGCTCGGGTAGTGATTAAGTTTTTGAATAGTTTTTTTGCTAGGTTTGAAGTTCCGAAAACGTTGATCTCGGATAGAGGCACACAATTTTCTATTCATCTTTTGGATAAAGTTTTGGAAAAGTATGGTGTAACACACCTATTCTCGACCCCTTACCACCCCCCAATAAGTTGTCAAGTGGAAAATACGAACCGTGCGTTGAAGAGGATTTTGGAAAAGACGGTTAACAATAACCCTAAGGTGTGGTCAACCAAACTTGATGACGCCTTATGGGCATTTAGAACCGTATATAAGACACCAATAGGAACCACACCATTTCGTTTAGTCTATGGGAAAGCATGTCACCTCCCGGTAGAGGTTGAACATAGAGCGTATTGGGTTTTGAAGCAAGTGAATCTAGACTTAAGTCAAGCGGGGATAAACAGGTCATGCAAAATACATGAATTGGAGGAACTTAGGTTACAAGCCTACGAGAACTCCTTGGTATACAAGGAAAAGACCAAAAATTTGCATGATGCCTGATTTAAGAAGGTTAAAGAATTTCACCCAAATGACAAGGTCTTAGTGTTTAATTCTCGTTTTAATTTTTCACCCGGGAAGTTAAGGTCAAGATGGACTGGTACCTATGTTGTCAAGCAAGCTCACCCAACGGATTATGTAGAGTTATTTGGGGATGGCAACCCTTTCAAAGTGAATGGTCATAGGTTAAAAGTTTACAATGATGAAGTCAATGCTCTCGAGTTTGATGACATCAAGATCTACCAAAAGTGACACCCTTGTGCTAAAACGGGTCAAGTGATAGAACTGTGATAAAAAACAATCACATTTGTGTATACTTGTGCATTTAGGATTGCATTTCATTTAGAATTGTATGATATTATGTTTTTGATAAGTTGCATTTGCATTTAGTTGCATTTCATGCATTTGGGAAATTGAAAAACACCAAAATAGCTTGTTTAATTGATGTTTGAGCTGAAAATGGCTAAGTGTTTAGGTAAATGTTTGATTAAATTTGTAAAAAAGCTCACCAGTTCTGTGGTGCGGCAATGGCCTATTTTTCTGAAAATCAACATCAGTCGCCAACAATTTTTCACATGTTATATGGTGCGGCGCAACAGACCCAAAGTGCAGTGCAACTGGGATTTCTATGCAATGGAGCGGTGCACCACCTTAAGGTGCGGTGCACCTACCTGTTATAAATTGAAAATGCTGTATTTTTATACACCCACTTCATTTTTACTCTCATAAAAACGACCAAGGCTCATCTAATTCGAACCCTAGCACCAAATTAACATGTTTTGTGAAGATTTCTTGCATTTCTATCATCATTTAACATGAGCAAAGTAAGATTCATGCTTCATTAATGTTTATTTTTAAATTATTGCATTATTTTTGCCATGTTCGTGCTTGTACTTACTTTTGGGATTTGTGAACAATTGATGATGATTATGCTATATTGGTGATGGATTCTTGTTATTATAATGCTCTTTAACATGATTTAAATGCTTAATTCCAAAAATTTGAACTTTAAATTTTAAGGGTTCATCCCAATTTGGGGGTTTTCAAATGTGATGTTTAATTGAGAGTATAATGATGCAATTGGTCACAATATGCTTGTATAACATGTCTAGATAAAAAAGAATCCAACTTTCATGTTTGTATACGCTTAATTTAAAATTTGGGTTCTTGATTCTTTGACTTTGACTATGTTTGACCAATTGGGGTAACTTGTTATTGAAGCTTATTTGTTTGTGATTGAACTTGAAATGGCTAATTGCTACACTAAAATGCATGCTCCTAGTCTTAAGCTTACTTTGACTAGGGTTTGACTTTTTGCACTTGAGTTATATTATCCATGCGTGTATGTTGTGAATCATTTGCTATTGAATTAAATGTAGGGGGCATGTTGCTCCATCAATGTTTGAATGCGGGATATTGGATTTGTGCTAATATTATGAAGTTGTTTTTGCGTTTGTTGTTTGTTGAATTTATTTCATTGAAGTGAGAAAGGCAAGGGTCGTGCAAAGTCAACTGATGTTCATGAATGATTACAAGTAATTTTACATGATGAGACTTTAAGATCTCGGATGATGAATAAGATTAATATGTCAGTGTGCTTGGCCAAGTACATTTATTGGACACAATTAGAATTAGCGGGATTAGGGCACGAGATTCGGGATGCGTTTAAGTTTGAACACTTTCACCAAGTCATGTACCTTTAGGAGCCTTTATTTTACATCCATGAGGATGTCTACCCTTTGCTAACCAGTGAGTTCCTAACCACCTTGAGGGTCCATTTCAAGGTTCGTTCTCCATGGCTAGATGATTACCTAACGTTTAGGTTAGGGGGACGAGAAAGGTGACTAAACATGAGCCAATTTATGGAGTGTCTAGGTCTCAACCACGATTCCTCGCCCAATGTTACCTTCATGTACTTGGCCAAGTGTGAAACTTTCAATTCGAGCTAGTTTGATCCTAAGCAGCTGTGGAAAAAAATTAGTAATGTCGAATTTACACCCGCCAATCAAGTTTCTAGTGCACTCGCAAGCCCCACACTTAGGTGCATCCAAAGGTTCTTTGCAAAATTAGTTTTCTACCGCACGGAGGATATTTATAAGATGATATTGCTTGATATTTGGTTGGTTCATTGGATTCACAAGCACAAGCATGTTCATATCCCTAACCTCATCGCAAGTTATCTATTTGATGCAAGTGGATAGAAATCTATGCTTCCAAGTGTTGGTGGTCACTACCTAAAGAAAATTGCAAAGTTTTCGAGGGTGAATTTCAATGAGTTGGAGAAACTTTCGATGGCTCATTTCGGTTATGATGACTACAAAGGAGGGCGCATCTAGATGGCAAACCCGACACACAATAGGTAATTGGTAATTAATCTTAATAATCATTTGTGAAACAATATTTTTATGATTTGGCATGTAACTTAAATTGATTTGATAATTATGTGTGGAAGTTTAGGATTCTTGATTTGGTGCGAGGTAGTATGCTTGTATTGCTACTCTCATACATTATCACTTTTGTATGTAATAACTTCATGTTGCTTGTGGATATTTTTTTTATGCATGTGGTTGTGCACAACATTGTGGTTTGTTTGTGGTTCTTAGTGGCAGGATAAATTTTGATGATTGATCCAAGGATAAATTTTGATGATTGATCCAAGCCTGACATTAAGTTCAGGCGTCAAACTCATCAACATGCAAGTGAAATTGGTGGCTAATTTTATCCGAATGGTGATAACAAAGATCATTTGATCTATTTTGGTTTTTCTTTCTCTTATCTTCTCTATTCTGTTACATATGCCCC
This sequence comes from Rutidosis leptorrhynchoides, assembly GCF_046630445.1. Lineage (NCBI taxonomy): Eukaryota > Viridiplantae > Streptophyta > Magnoliopsida > Asterales > Asteraceae > Rutidosis > Rutidosis leptorrhynchoides. Next base: position 106,859,273 of record NC_092343.1, read on the forward strand.
TCAATTTTACTAAAATTCTTCGTTCAATGCAATGAGGGCATTACATTAAACTAAATGTAGGGGAAGAGTAAATCTCGGGTCATTTTTAACTTTTTGGATTAAGCTTGTTACATACACTCATCATAGAATTAAGCTTGCATTGTTGAAAAATTTTTGGAACAAGTTTTTAGCCATTACAATATCACATATCATTAATACTTAAATGGTTAAAGCTTGTAATTTTTTGGGGAAAAGTAAAGTCTTTTCCTTTTGTTTCAAAACTCTAAGGAAGTAAAGTCTTCCTTTTGTGCTTGTAACTTTCAACTGGGAGTAAAGTCTCCCACTTTCAAATGATTCATGGTCTTAAAGTTTAAATTTTGGAAGAAGATCAAGGTTGTTGCATAGAAGTAAAGTCTTCCATATGTGTTTCAAAACTTAAGTGTTTAAAGCTTTAAGCTTTAACACTTTCGGATGACTCGAGTCCATCCACTAAAGGGAGTCAAGTCTCTCGAATATCGTTCTACTTGGTGTGGGATACTTCCTAAGCCACGCCATTTCATATTGACATTGATTGATTCATCATTTCACGATGTTTCAACCGATGTATCATACCGAGGGAAGAGGAGCCACCGAGCTTCACATTGTGCTATCATCTTTAGGAGTAATGGTTTCGTGCTAGTGTTGCTAGACAACACATGCCATAGCCAGAAGCTATGACACCCTTGTTCTATCAATTAACGGAGGTGTAGTTCCTACTTCCTACCCTTTCTCAATATAAAAAAACTTGTTATGTGGGAAGTAGCCAAGTCAATAAAAGCTTTAAGCTTTGACACTTTCGGGAGAGTCGAGTCCTCCCATGTTTTGTTTTTTCGAAGTCAAGTCTTCCAAGCTTGGAAGTAAAGTCTTCCAATATAAGTTGTGATTCAAAAGACCTAAGCTTGAATGTAAAGTCTTTCAAGTATCGTGCAATAGACCCACCAAAAAACTCACACCCAAGGTAGTTGCTTTTCCATCGCTATTGATACCGAGTAGTATGTTTACCGGGGAAGAAGCTACCTGTGCGACCGTCCAACCACCGGGGTGGCTTGTATGCACACAATCTTTTGAGTCCAAGATAGTTATTGTCTCATTTCCTTCAACACCGGTGTGACGCCCCGTACAAAACCATCGTGTACGGTTCATCAACAACAAGGTCATTACAAGGTCAAACACTATATGCTGTTTGAAAACCAGTTTTGCATTCATAAAAAGATAGCGTTTTACAAAAGATAACGTGCTTCCTATGAGTAAAAGCGTTAACATAAGTACGTGACCCAAAGGTCGTTACAAAGCCATTGTTTGAAAATAACATAAGTTACGAATGTAAAAGAAAAGTTCCATGATTGAGACATCTCTAAGTAATGCAGCGGAAATCTAACACAGCAGGTCCATAACAGCAAGTCTACAACACCAAGACAGCAATTCTAACAGCGGAAGCAACATCGTCTAAGCACCGGAGAAATACACGCTTAAATGTCAACACGAATGTTGGTGAGCTATAGTTTGTAATCAGTAAAGTAATGTAGACCACGAGATTTCAGTGCTTCAATCAGCAGTTTAAATCAGTATGAAAAGTATATGCTTAACCGTGGGCACCCGGTAACTAGACTTAACATATGTATATCACCCCTTAAAAGTGCACTTGGAGAGTGCATTTGTCCTCAATGTATTAAACACCCGTTGTCTGCTAGCGCGACTAGCCCGAGTGGGGTTGTCAAACTCTATGGATCCATATCTAAGATTCGCGGCTACCGGTTCATAAACTAATAGTTAAACGTTACCGAGCTAAGGGGAATCTTTGTGCCGTTATGTCACCCACACATATTTAAAGTTTAAGTACTCGTGTCTAGTATGCAAAACATAAAAAGTGCATGTATTCTCAGTCTCAAAAATAGTAAATTAGAAAGGGAGCTATAACTCACAGTGAATAAGTAGTAAAAGTCGATATGAAACGTATGCAGGTAGTAAGTCGGTCCGAAAGGTCGTCAACCTAAGTCAAAGGTCACTAGGTCAGTATGTTGTCCCCATAAGTTTAAATGCATGAATTAAGTTTAAGTGTCATCATCAACATCATCATTATCATCATCATTAATCAAAACTAAGGTAAGTTTAACAAGAATAGAGATCAAAACCAAAGGCTGACTTTGGACAGCTGTTACGACCTCTATACAAATCGAAAAGAAGCGTAGTCAGTGGCCATGGCTCCGTATGTGAGTCCTCTAACAGCTGAAAAACTTTCAGAACCTAACTCGTCTTCGTTTGACCGTGGCGATGGTTTAAATGCGAGTAGGTCAGAAATTTCAGCACAACGTTACAAAGGCGTAGTGACTTTCGGAAGGCTATAAATCCTAAACCGTATATCGGATTAAGGCGAGGCCTAAACGAAAAGTCATCTACTCGAAATGAACTATCGGAAAATAAATTTTTTAGAAGTCCAGGAGTCGGTTCAGATCCCAGAAAACAGCAAAAAAGTGCTCCGGTGAGATTCTTGGTGCTTGATGCTCATCACGGTTCTCATCCTTGATGCGTGTAAGCTTCAAGTATACAACTCATTGATGAGTTAGTATCACTTTGACCAAGATTCAACCATCAACACACAATATGTTAAGACTAAGTAAGAATACAACTCACTTAAGAGTTTTAGAAGGATGATGAACCAAGGTTACATCATATTCTTAGTCTTAACACAAATACAAGTTCTATTTACAACTAAAGCTACAAACTTTCCTTCAATCAAATAAGTATGAACACAATCTTGATCAAATAAAGTAATGGAACCCTAAGCTAGAGATCTTGGATCCTTTTCACACAAGTTATAAGATTACAAAGCCAGAAAGCTTGGATCTTTGGTGTTCTTGAAGATCTTGAAGCATAAAGCTTGGATCTTCAAGTTACATGAAGATCATAAACACAAGTTTTGATCTTTAAAACAAAATAATGAGATCATAAGTTAGAAAACCTAGATCCAACAAAAGAAATGAAGATTCAAAGATAGAAAGCTTGAATCTTGGTTGTTCTTGAAGATCCTTGAAGCATGAAGCTAGATCTTCAAGTTACATGAAGATTACAAACACAAGTTTGAATCTTTACAACAAAATAAAGAGATTAAAAGCTACAAGATTTAGATCTATAAAATAGGTGAAGATTCAAAGCTAGAAAGCTTGAATCTTCCATGTTCTTGAAGGATTCAAATCCATGTTTGAATCTACAAGATATAACAAGATCTAAAAGCTAAAGAGCTAGATCCAATGATGATGATGATGTCGTAAATGAGAAGGGAAGAAAAAGAAGAAGAAGAAGAAGAAAGCTTAAAACTTACACTTTTTTAGAGTGAGAAAGACTAGAGAGAGAATTAGAGAGTAAGTGTGTGTAAATTGTAAATGAAATCAAGTGTGAAATGAATGAGATAAGCTTGGTATTTATAGGAGGTGAGGTGGTGGTGAGGTGGGGAGGTCGTAGGTTTAGTGGGGGGGACACGGGGGACACCTTTTTTCTTTTTGGTTAATGGTTGTCTAAAGTTGGTGCTTATGTTAGGATCCCATGCAACATTAAGGATAATGGTTAACAAAAATGCTAGTATGTTCCCTCTAATAAATGGGCATTTGTCTCACATTAATATTGGTCACTAACTAATAATAATTGGGCTAATTAAATAGTCCACTAGCTAAAGTAGGGTGGGCTAAAGTCCAACAAGGTAGAAAGTCCAACAAGACTAACTAGTGTGCTCTAGTAAATTACTAAGCGTAATTAAGCATCTAAAAACCCAAGTAATTGTTATTATAAAATAAAAATTAGTATTTCGTAGTCATAATATTCCGATTATGACCAAAGTTAAACGTGTACACAGTACGCAGTTCGTTCTAAACGTCAAGTGACACCAACGGTCGTAAAAGCTTCCGGGGAACAAGTTAAGTACCCTACGTACTTAAAGGCACGTTTAAACATATAAACGAAAGTAATCTACATGTAGTAAGATCCCAGAGTATAATATAGCTCAGTACGCACAAATACGCAGTTTCGTGAAAGCACAAAGCACAAAAGCAAGTCGAAAAAGTCGGGTCATTACATTACCCACCTGTTAATGAAAATTTCGTCCCTAAATTTTAAGCTGAGGTAGATGGTAGAGTTGTGAAGAGGTGAGGATATTTCTGTTTCATCTGATCCTCTCGCTCCCAAGTAAACTCATGCCCTCGTTTTACATTCCATCGGACTCGGACGATCAGAATCTTGTTGCGTTTCAGGGTCTTGACCTCACGGTCCATAATTTTGACAGGTTCTTCCACAAAATGGAGTTTGTCGTCAATCGTAAGCTCCTCAAGAGGTATGACGAGTTCTGGTTCGGCAAGACATTTCTTTAGATTCGACACGTGGAAAGTGGGGTGAACTGCGCTCAATTGAGTCAGAAGATCCAAAAGGTAAGCAACGGGTCCAACACGCTCTAAGACTTCAAAAGGACCAATATATCGCGGATTCAACTTCCCACGCTTTTCGAAACGGATTACACCTTTCCAAGGTGCGACTTTCAACATAACGCGGTCGCCCATTTGAAATTCGCGATCTCCACGTTTAAAGTCGGCATAGCTCTTTTGACGATCACATGCCATTTTGAGCCTCGCTTGAATTTGGACAATCTTCACTGTTATTTCATGGACGAGTTCGGGACCGGTGAGCTATTTTTCACCTACTTCGGCCCAACAGATAGGGGAACGACATTTACGACCATACAATGCTTCAAAAGGTGCGGCCTTAATGCTTGCGTGATAGCTGTTGTTGTAAGAGAATTCGGCTAACGGAAAATGTCTCTCCCAAGCTTTCCCGAAATCAATAACACAAGCACGTAACATGTCCTCCAGGGTTTGAATCATGCGCTCGCTCTGTCCATCAGTTTGTGAGTGATACGCTGTGCTCATATCTAGACGTGTTCCCAAGGCTTCTTGTAAAGAACGCCAAAATCTAGAAGCGAAACGGGTGTCGCGATCTGAGATAATCGATAAGGGTACACCGTGACGAGATACAATCTCCTTTATGTATAAATGCGCCAGTCTCTCCATCGTATCAGTTTCCTTCATGGCTAGGAAGTGTGCAGATTTGGTAAGACGGTCAACGATAACCCAGATGGTATCATAACCGCCTACCGTCTTCGGTAGCTTCATGATGAAGTCCATTGTTATTCCTTCCCACTTCCATTGCGGGATTTCGGGTTGTTGAAGTAACCCAGACGGCTTCTGATGTTTGGCTTTGATCTTGGAACAAGTTAAACATTTTCCAACATATGCTGCAACATCCCTTTTAAGGTTTGGCCACCAATATTGAACCTTGAGGTCGTGGTACATCTTACCAGCTCCTGGATGAATCGAATACCTTGACTTATAAGCTTCGTCTAGAATAAGGCTCCGTAAATCTCCATAACTAGGCACCCAGATTCTTTTGGCAAAGTATCAGAGTCCAGTCTCCTTGACCTCAAATCGAGAAACGAGAATGTTCAAGTGCTCTTAAAAAATATTCTCCTCCTTGAGAGCCTCTTCTTGAGCTACGTGGATCTGACTATTGAGATTCGTCTGAATGGTGATGTTCAAGGCATGGACACGAAGTGGTACTGTTCTCTCCTTTCGGCTCAAGGCATCGGCTACAACATTTTCCTTGCCAGGGTGGTAGCGAAGTTCACAATCATAGTCATTCAACGTCTCAATCCATAACCGCTACCTCATGTGCAGTTGCTTTTGATCAAAGATGTGTTGGATGCTTTTGTGGTCGGTGAAGATAGTACTCTTGGTTCCATACAGATAGTGTCTCCACAGTTTGAGTGCAAAGACAATGGCTTCAAGCTCATGATCGTGAGTAGTGTAGTTTCGCTCGTGAATCTTTAGTTGTCGGGAGGCGTAAGCAATAACCTTCTTCCGTTGCATCAATACACACCCAAAGCCTTGTCGGGAGGCATCGCAATACACAACGAATTCATCACTGCCTTCAGGAAGGGATAGAATAGGAGCGGTGGATAACTTCTGCTTCAGGGTTTGGAATGCCGAATCTTGCTCGGTTTCTCAAACGAACTTCTTCCCCTTGTGAGTTAACGCAGTCAAAAGACGTGCAATCAAAGAGAAACCTTCAATGAATCTACGATAGTAACCAGCGAGGCCTAAGAATTGGCGGATATGATTAGGAGTAGTGGGGGTTTCCCACTTACTGATAGCTTCGATCTTTGCGGGATCGACTTTGATACCCTGATTGCTCACAATATGACCGAGAAATTGAACTTCCTTCAACCAAAATTCGCACTTAGAGAATTTGACATAGAGTTGCTCTTGTTTCAAGAGTTCTAGCATGAGTCGAAAATGTTGCTCATGTTCTTCTTCGCTTTTGGAATAGATGAGGATATCATCTATGAAGACGATAACGAATTTATCCAGATATGTCTTGTATACATGATTCATGAGATGCATAAATACGGCAGGTGCATTAGTTAAGCCAAATGGCATCACTAGAAACTCGTAATGACCATAACGAGTTCGGTACGCAGTCTTCAGCACATCGCTCTCCTTCACCCTCAACTGGTGATAACCTGATCGCAAATCAATCTTAGAGTAGACACTGGATCCTTGTAGCTGATCGAAAAGATCGTAAATCCTGGGAAGGGGATACCGATTCTTGATCGTCAACTTGTTCAGTTCACGATAATCGATACATTTGTGAAAAGATCCGTCCTTCTTCTTCACGAAAAAACAGGTGCGCCCCAAGGCGATGAACTCGGTTGGATAAAACCTCGGTCTAGCAATTCCTGCAGTTGACTCGGCAACTCTTGCAGTTCAAAAGGTGTAAGTTGATAAGGTGCACAAGCTACAGGTGCAGCTCCTGGCACTAGATCGATCTGAAACTCTACTGATCTCAGCGGCGGTAATCCAGGCAACTCCTCTGGAAAGATGTCGGGAAATTCGTTCACAATTCGCACATCATCACGCTCTTCTCTTCAACTTCTAGCTTCTTCACATGTGCCAGAATAGCAAAGCGCCCCTTCTTCATAACCTTTTGTGCCTACAAGCAACTAATAAGGTTCAGCTTCGGGCTACATCTATCTCCGTAACCAATCAGTAGCTCACCATCTTCGCGAGGTATATGAAGAATCTTCTCACCACAGATAACTTCGGCTCTTACCTTAGACAACCAGTCCATATAGACAATCACATCAAAACTTCCCAACTTGATGGGTATTAGATCAATCTCAAAATCCACTCCGGCTAGGTTGATAATACCTCCTCGGCCAATTTGGTCAACTTTCTTATGTTTTCCATTGGCTACCTCAACAAATATACTCTCCTCCAAAGGTACTAACGACCAATCTATCTTAGAGCAAAAGTGTCTACATACATAACTCCTATCGGCAGCAGTATCAAACAGAACAGAAGTTAATAGGTCATTGATAGTGAATGTACCTGTAATCAAGTCAGGATTATCGCTGGCATCTCTTGTGTTCATGTTGAAGGCTCTTCCACGTTCTGGCCCGCCATCCTTCTTCTTGTTGGGACATTCATTCCTGAAGTGGCCCTACTGTCCACACTCATAGCACTTCCTTGGTCCATTTTGGTTTGTCCTCACAACTGGGGCGATGCTTTTACAGTCCCTGCCGATGTGTCCAATCCTTTTGCACTTCTCACACACTATGTTGCATTGTCCAGTATGATGCTTGTAGCATCTCTTACACTGAGGAATGGTGCCTTTGTAGTTAGGGTTGGATCTAGGATTCGGGTTCCTCCAGTCGTTGTTCCCTCTGAAATTCTCATACCTCTTAACTGCGTTCTGGTCAAAACCTTTTCCTTTGTTTTTGTCCCACTTACGTTTCCCATTACTAGCTCCCGATTCTGACTTCGCCTTCTCTGGCTCTTGGCGGGTAATTTGATTCATCAGGGTGTGTGCCATACGCATAGCTTCTGGGACATTTACTGGTTTCGATGAAGTGACATTTCCTTGAATGTCCTTGGGGAGTCCCCACAGATACCTCTCCATCCTCTTGTACTCTGGAGTAACCATTGTGGGGCATATCAAAGCTAACTCCAAGTACCTTCGGCTATAGCCATCAAGATTAGTTCCTACAACTTTCAGTTCCCAAAACTACGCTTCCATTTTCTGAATTTCGGTTCTGGGGCAGTACCCCTCGATCTTGGCACTCTTAAACTCTTCCCATGGTGTAGCATAAGCTTCGTCAATTCCCTCAGCCTGGGCGAACGTATTCCACCAAGTTAAAGCGCCATCCGACAAAGTGCAGGATGCGAACTTAGTCTTATTCCCCTCGGAGCAGTTACTCACACGAAACACATATTCTAACTTCTCAAACCATCTCGTCAGCCGAACTGGCCCTTCTGTTCCGCTGAAATTGTGGGGCTTGCAGCTCTGGAACTCCTTGTAAGTACAATTGTTCTAAACAGCTGGGTTAGCTGGTGGAGCTGGAGCAGGGTTGGAATTCGCTATAGCCGCGGCTACTCGAGTAGCTATCATCTCCTCGATCTGAGCTGCGGTGGGGATTTCTCGCGGACCTCTTCCGTTAGCCATCGATCTTCCAAACAAAAATTTCGACTTAAGTCAAAATCCGATAATCGGTAACGTCATAGCATAAGGAAAACAGTACGGAAACAACATAACACACAATAACTAATCATGGCAACAAGTAGCAGGTAGCACAAAAGCCAACATGTAATAAAACGCCGTACAACAATTAAGCAACAGTAATCCCATTCATAATAAGAAAGTTACGTACAATTGCATGAGGTTTGTACATTACATTAATGAAAAACAGGAAACTACAAACGGAATACATAAGGAAATCTAATACAATAGTCCTAGGGTAAAGGTGGGTAAATGATGTCCATCAGGTGGGACATCTGGTCCTCGAGCTCAGTTACCCGAGCACGGAGGGCATGCACTTCCCTCGTCAGTTCCTCGATGATGGGGGATGCTGGTGGGGCAGGTGGTGCAGATGGTCCAGATGATACAGATGTAGACAGCACAGTACGGGCGGTATTACTCACAAATGGATTGGCAGGATACGGTACGACCCGCTTACGGGTTGTGACCCTAACCAACTGTCCATGTTCGTCCATGAACGGTCTACCTCCGTTAACCCCTGGAATAACAGTACCATCGAAACGATACCGCTTCTTCGTTGGGGTAGAGGTCGGCTACATGGGCTTCTCCTCAGGGTCCTCCTCAGAATCCTCCTCGGGATCCTCCTCGCTGGAGTTGTCGGATGATGAACCGTCTGAATCATCGGAAGGTAATGCAGGATCATCACGGGCGAGAGAAAGCGTCTAGCCGGTGGTCATAAGTCGATATCTGCCTAGTGGAATCGGTATAATACGTCCATCAGTGGTGCATCTAGCCTAATATCCATGCTCCTTACAGAAAGGACCATCTCCATTTCCCCCAGGGATCACAGTACCACCGGAATGGTACTGTGGCTCCGGGAGTCTAGGGCTGGGTGGTGTTGGAATCATCTCGGGATCCTCATCTCTGTTCGAGACATCCATCAGGTCAAGCACGAGTCTACTATCTCCAGAAGGCGAATCACCAGAGTCGTCAGAGGGTAGCGGTGAGTCAGCAACAATAGTAGGCGAGGCAACAGTTGTCTCTGAGTCACTCTCGAAATCAAAGGTAATGGGCTGCATGTCTGACATCTGAACAAGGAAAAATAACTTTTTCCATGTCAGTAAGACATATAGCAAGCACGTAATTAGGCACTACAGCATCCTAGCAGTACATAGCATGGCAATCGTAACAGTATTAAACAAAAGTAACATGTAATCGAAAGCAGACAGTAGCATGCGGTAACGAGGATAAGCAATAGAATACAGCAAGTTCACATAGCAGTAAGAGTAAGCAGTAGCATGCAGCAATAGTAAGCAGTAGCAAGTAAACGAGCAAGTTGTAGATTAGTCCTATTAGTGAATCTTACTCGGTCTGGTCTAGACTCACTAATGCAACCTAATTCCCTACAACCAATGCTCTGATACCAAATGTGACGCCCCGTACAAAACCATCGTGTATGGTTTATCAACAACAGGATCATTACAAGGTCAAACACTATATGATGTTTGAAAACCAGTTTTGCATTCATAAAAAGATAGCTTTTTACAAAAGATAACGTGCTTCCTATGAATAGAAGCGTTAACATAAGTACGTGACCCAAAGGTCATTACAAAGCCATTGTTTGAAAATAACATAAGTTACGAATGCAAAAGAAAAGTTCCATGATTGAGACATCTCTAAGTAATGCAGCGGAAATCTAACACAGCAGGTCCATAACAACAAGTCTATAACACCAAGACAGCAATTCTAACAGCGGAAGCAACATCGTCTAAGCACCTGAGAAATACACACTTAGAAGTCAACACGAATGTTGGTGAGTTATAGTTTGTAATCAGTAAAGTAATGTAGACCACGAGATTTCAGTGCTTCAATCAGCAGTTTAAATCAGTATGAAAATTATATGCTTAACCGTGGGCACCCGGTAACTAGACTTAACGTATGTATATCACCCCCTAAAAGTGCACTTGGCGAGTGCGTTTATCCCTAAAATATTAAACACCCGTTGTCTGCTAGCGCGACTAGCCCGAGTGGGGTTGTCAAACCCTATGGATCCATATCTAAGATTCGCGTCTACCGGTTCATAAACTAATAGTTAAACGTTACCAAGCTAAGGGAAATCTTTGTGCCGTTATGTCACCCACACATATATAAAGTTTAAGTACTCGTGTCTAGTATGTAAAACATAAAAAGTGCATGTATTCTCAGTCCCAAAAATAGTAAAGTAGAAAGGGAGCTATAACTCACGGTGAATAAGCAATAAAATTCGATATGAAACGTATGCAGGTAGTAAGTCGGTCCGAAAGGTCGTCAACCTAAGTCAAAGGTCACTAGGTCAGTATGTTGTCCCCATAAGTTTAAATGCATGAATTAAGTTTAAATGTCATCATCAACGTCATCATTATCATCATCATTCATCAAAACTAAGGTAAGTTTAACAAGAATAGAGATCGAAACAAAAGGCTGATTTTGGACAGCTGTTACGACCTCTATACAAATCAAAAAGACGCGTAGTCAGTGGCCATAGATCCATATGTGAGTCCTCTAACTGCTGACCAATTTTCAGATCCTAAATCGTCTTCGTTTGATTGTGTCGACGGTTTAAGTGCGAGTAGGTCAGAAATTTCAGCACAACGTTACAAAGGCGTAGTGACTTTCGGAAGGCTATAAATCCTAAACCGTATATTGGATTAAGACGAGGCCTAAAAAAAAGTCATCTAATCGAAACGAACTATCTGAAAATCAATTTTCCAGAAGTCCAGGAGTCTGATCAAACCCCAAAAAACAGCAAAAAAGTGCTCCGGTGAGATTCTTGGTGCTTGATGCTCATCACGGTTCTCATCCTTGATGCGTGTAAGCTTCAAGTGTACAACTCATTGATGTATTAGCATCACTTTAACCAAGATTCAACCATCAACACACAATATGTTAAGACCAAGTAAGAATACAACTCCCTTAAGAGTTTTAGAAGGATGATGAACCAAGGTTACATCATATTCTTAGTCTTAACACAAATACAAGTTCTATTTACAACTAAAGCTACAAACTTTCTTTCAGTCAAAAAAGTATGAACACAATCTTGATCAAATAAAGTAATGGAATCCTAAGCGAGAGAGCTTGGATCCTTTTCACACAAGTTATAAGATTACAAAGCTAAAAAGCTTGGATCTTTGGTGTTCTTGAAGATCTTGAAGCATAAAGCTTGGATCTTCAAGTTACATGAAGATCATAAACACAAGTTTTGATCTTTAAAACAAAATAATGAGATCATAAGTTAGAAAACCTAGATCCAACAAAAGAAATGAAGATTCAAAGCTAGAAAGCTTGAATCTTGGTTGTTCTTGAAGATCCTTGAAGCATGAAGCTAGATCTTCAAGTTACATGAAGATTACAAACACAAGTTTGAATCTTTACAACAAAATAAAGAGATTAAAAGCTACAAGATTTAGATCTATAAAATAGGTGAAGATTCAAAGCTAGAAAGCTTGAATCTTCCATGTTCTTGAAGGATTCAAATCCATGTTTGAATCTACAAGATATAACAAGATCTAAAAGCTAAAGAGCTAGATCCAATGATGATGATGATGATGATGTCGTGAATGAGAAGGGAAGAAGAAGAAGAAGAAAGTTTAAAACTTACACTTTTTAGATTGAGAAAGACTAGAGAGAGAATTAGAGAGTAAGTGTGTGTAAATTGTAAATGAAATCAAGTGTGAAATGAATGGGATTAGCTTGGTATTTATAGGAGGTGAGGTGGTGGTGAGGTAGGGAGGCTGTGGGTTTGGTGGGGGGACAAGGGGGACACCTTTTTGCTTTTTGGTTAATGGTTGTCTAAAGTTGGTGCTTGATGTGCGTAGAGGTGTATACGAAATATCTATATTTTTACTAGGAAATACTATTAAATACGATACAATTTTACACAAGTTATTTATTTATTTATAGAGTGGAAATACCTAAACCTTGCTACAACACTTATAGGCAGTGTACCTAATCGTACAGTAGTGTAGTTTTTAGTAAGTCCGGTTCGTTCCACAGAGATCTAGCCAAGTTTAACGCTATATTTTTAAAACTATATTTGTATAAATATACCTATATGTATAAGTAATATTATTATTATAAAAAGGGGGTTTTTACCGTTTAATTACCGGTTTGTCGATTTTAAAACTTTAGTTGCAGTTAAAACCTAATGTAAAATATTAAATATAAAAATAACTTAATTTACAGCGTAAAGTAAATGAAAATAATTAAAGTGCGATAAATTAAAATGCGATAAATAAAATGACAATAAATAAAATTGCGATAATTAAAAAGTACGATAATTAAAAGTGCAATTAAATAAAATGACAGTAAATAAAAGTGCGATGAAATATGAAATAAAGGAATTATGCTTATTTAAACTTCCATAATCATGATGTTTGACGTGTTGATTTTAGTTTATTACCATGGGTTAATTGTCCTTTGTCCTGGATTATTCAATATGTACATCTGGTTTTTGTCCATAACAGTCCATCAGTCATAAATATAAAGTGCGATTGTCCTCGTCAAATTATTCTTATATCCGAAGTCAAATATTCCAACTAATTGGGGACTTAAACTATAATTACACCAATTTTTCTTGTATGTAATTCACCCCTGTTTTAATAAGTCCATTGACTATTAATCCATTCCCGTGTCCGGTTAAATGAACGATTATTAGTACTTATAAATATCCCGCCCATCGTATCCGATCGAGTGTATGTGGTTATTTATAATTACATCCAATTATAAATCTTTATATTAAATTAACGAACTATCATTCAATTAAACAAATATAAAGCCCATTAATAGTCCATAGTCTAATTTCCACAAGTGTCGATCTTTTGTCCAAACTCCAATTATGGTACAAAGCCCAATAACCCCATCTTAATATTTTAGCCCAACATCACGATTACTTTGGCTTAAATGAGCATAATAATAACTTAGCTACGAGACATTAATTTAAAAAGGTTGAACATAACTTACAATGATTAATAATAGCGTAGCGTTAGATGGACAGAATTTTGACTTACACACTTACAACATTCGCTAACATACCCTTATTATTATTAATCTTAAATTAAAATTAAAATCATAATTATAAATATATATATATATATATATATCATGAGAGAGAGATTGATGAAAAAGGTGTAAAACATTCGACTAAAAACTGCGAAATTTATAGATGTGGCCAGCCTTTTAGGCTCATGCGATCTCATGAAATGTGGGCATCCTGGCCATGCGATCGCATGGCCAGCTGGATCAGGTCACATGTTCTTATTTTCTAGTTTGCCGACGTTTTTAATATATAATATAATATATATATATATATATATATATATATATATATATATATATATATATATATATATAATTTTAAGAATTAATTATATATTATATTATATTCATGTGCATAGTTGACTTGTAAGTTTTAGTCCGTTGCGTCGAGCGTTGAGAGTTGACTCTGGTCCCGGTTCCGGATTTTCGAACGTCCTTTCGTACTATTTAATATCTTGTACTTTCCGTTTTGCGTCTTGTACTCTTGTAATTTTGAGACGTTTCTCATCAATAATTTGAACCACTTTGATTGTACTTTGTACTTTTTAGCTTTTTAGTCGTTTGCGTCTTCAAATCGTCGAATCTGTCTTTTGTCTTCACCTTTTATTATTTAAACGAATATCACTTGTAAATAGAACAATTGCAACTAAAAGCTTGTCTTTCTTGAGGGATAATGCTATGAAATATATGTTCATTTTTAGCATTATCAAATATTCCCACACTTGAGCGTTGCTTGTCCTCAAGCAATATAGTCTTGAAATAAAAATACTAGAATCACTTCTTTATTTTTCACACTTTGTACATCAGTGATTTAGATTTGGTGGTATGAACAATGATAATAACGTTGTGGTTTGCAGTCCCACGTGATTATGAAAATTTAGATCCTTAAGGAAATTGGATCTTTATGAAAACATTTGATCTTTTGAAAATTCAATCTAGCTTTTATCCTAGATAAGTTTTTCGGAATAACCCTTCACCGGTGTTTGCAAATTGTTTTTGTGGGTTGTGTGGGTTTCATATTTAAAATTTTAGCTCAAAACTTACGGTTTTGTGTCACCCACTTGCTAACCTTGTATTAGGAAAGCAACACGTCCAGTATACTTGCTCCGTATATTACCTTTCAGTAAACTACCGTCCGGTTGTAAAGGAAAGCGTTGAACAAGCAACTGTTAAGGAAATGTCCCGTGACATGCTTTTGATTATGGTCTATATCATGTCGGATGCAATTACTATCCTTTGTAGGAGCAATAGTAAAGATCACCCTATAGTTTTTTGGTCTGGCACAAGGTCCTGTCTTCGACCATGCTATGCAACCACCGTTCTTACGGTTGACAACCGATTTGGTTCAGGTGACCTAATGAATTCCAGGTGAATTCCTAGGATTTTACGTTCAATGGTAATGAACGCATTGAAAATGGGTTTTCAGAAAACAAATCGGTTTGTAATTTTGATCAAAATATTTTCTCGTTCAAGATCGAGTTTAGATATCATTGAATTTCATGAGTTTGAATTCTCAATCTTTAAGATCAATCTCAAGGATTGAGTAATATCAGTCTTAAAAGCTGATTTTTAATCTTTAAGGAGATTATCCTTTCTGGGGATCTGATTCATTAGTCTTATAAGCTAATTTGCAAAGTGCCCCCATTGTACGAGACATATCCTCTCATGGTTAGGATAAGTCTGACCACTTGGTGACCCTGTTTGATGCTGAGGTCCGTGGATTTCCAGCTGATTTTCGAGAAAACTTTTCAAGGTTTTTCGTAGACTCTACAACTGGTCTGGGCGACAACTTTCTGACCTAAATCAAGAAGCGCGTGTCTTTTTCGGAAGACTTTCCTTCCTTTTAATGATGGAATTGATTCATCGTGTAGATCCATCTTTCTTTCAAATATATTATAAGAAATTGGGTAAAACTGATAAAATTGTCCAAAACAAAAGTATCTTCAATTACTTGTACAAAAATATGTTATATATGTTCTAAATAATTTGATAAATTTTTCCCACACTTGGCTTTTATTTTCCTTTTTTGCCTTTTTATTTTCCTCTATTCCATTTTAAATGAATTCTAACATTTTAGGTTGTTTCTCAATTTATGTTCTTTCCGAGATAACAATAATTGCGGTGTTAACACCTAGTTTTATCATTCATAAATATGTATAAACATGATTTTGAATTCATTTATTTGAAAATTTTGAAAATTTTTACTAGAATTGGGTAGTCAGAATATAAGACTAGGGCTGTTCTTTATTATCAGAGAGCACTAGATTGTAATACAACTACTGCGTTACTAGTATTTTTACTGGTAACCAAGTGTTTAAATTAAAATTTTTAAAAATCCGAAAGAATTTAACCCCTTCCCATACATAAGATCTTGCAATGCCCTCATTTGCAAGAAATCAGTAGCAATTTAAATTATTGAGGGTGAGTACCGTAGAAAAATGATTAAATTTTACCAAAGTTACATATTGGCATTTTTTTTATATAATAATCTTTGACTAATAAAACAAATAATTAAATTAATTTTAAAAATTTGTTTCTTTTAAGAATGAGGGCGTTTCGGATCGTTGTCCTAGTCCGTCTCTCAACAAAGTTTTAAAATTTGTTACTTTTTGAGCGTCGTTTTAAAAGCAAAGATTTTTGGGTTTTTTAATGTTTTTGGCATACTTTAATTCAATAAGATTAAAAATAATGATAATAAAATTTCTCGTCCCTCCCTTGGGTAAAGCAATTTCAGTTCAACGACCTAGTTTTCAACTCACGACGAATTTTTAGATATCAAATTTTTAACGTAATGAAATAAAGTAAATTTTTGTTTTTAAATTCTCACCAAACTTAAATTTAAAATGCATAAAATTAAAAATTCATATTATTAATATTTTTATACATACAAACTTATATTAAAAAAATTAAAAAATATTAATTTTTCAGATATTTACAAACTTAAATATATTATTTTAAAAAATTTATAATATTAATTTAATATTTATATATTAATTAAAAACAAGGTAAAAATTAAAATAAAAAAAATTGTTTTGGTCTTTTATCCCACTTTAATCAATCAAATATTATCAAAAATATACGCCCCTCTTTTCGGTAAAGTAATTTCGGTTCCATAACCTAGTTTTACTCCTGACGAATTTTTGAGATATTTTGGTTTGATTGATTAAAGATATTTATATCTTAAGAATAAACGGTAAATTTCGCAGTGATGTAATAAATTTTTGTACGATATCAATAATTTCGGTTACGTATACCTAATTTTATTGAATACCAATTTAATATTTTATAGCGAACGATTCAGCGTTTATTATCAAAAGATTAAAAGCAATAAATAAAAAAAAATAAAAACTGTACATACTTAACTGTGAGAAAGAATTCTCAGAGACCTGCTTTAGCCGACTCATAAGAGAGTCGTGTGATTTGGTTTTCCATAGCTACATAAGCGTAACCTTGATTCTTCAATATCTTTTCTTCTAAACATATAAACGGTCCTTCTCTGCATAGAGTAACAAATTCGGTATTTGAATATGTTTGATTATTTGAACATTTACCTTCGTGTGACCATTTTCTGCATTTATAATATCTTTCAAGGTGTCGTGCTCTTCTTTTTGTTGCGGATTTTGATTTTCCTTTACCAAAATGTGTCTTATGATGATCTTTCCCGAGTTCTTTCCTTACTTCGTCCATTTTTTCTCTTATGAATGATACCAGTTCACTCGAAAGTGTGTCATTATTACGTTTAGTAATCATAGCGTGTAGCATTAGACCATGGTTCAGATAAAAGGAATTCTTCATCTCGTAAAACCTAAAAAAAATAAAAAATTCAGAATGGAGGGAGAAGACTAGTTCTTTAGGGTCTGCTAGGGAAAGACCATTCGGATTCCATTCTCGGAAACTACACGAAAACAGAATATGTAACTCTAACAGAAATATATATTACCCTAAAAATATTCGAACCTTCCCACACTTAGTTAGCTGTGGTGTCGAAATTGTGATTAACTTCATCTTCAACTTCCATTAGATTATCTATGTAATGTTTAACTCTGTGACCATTAACTTTAAATTCAATCCCATTTGAATATATTAATTCTACTGTTCTGTATGGGAAAACTCTAATGACTATGAATGGTCCGGACCATCTTGATTTCAATTTTCCAGGAAATAGCTTGAATCGTGAATTGAAAAGAAGAATTCTGTCTCCTTCTTTAAATTCTTTTGAACTTCTGATTCTTTTATCATGCCATTTCTTCATTCTTTCTTTGTAGATTAACGAATTTTTGTATGCTTCATGTCACAGTTCTTTTAATTCGTTTAATTGACTTAACCGTAGACGTCCGGCTTCATGTAAATCAAGATTACATGTCTTCAAAGCCCAAAATGCTTTGTGTTAAATTTCTACTGGAAGATGACATGCTTTTTCGTAAACGAGTCTGAAAGGTGTGGTTCCAATTGGAGTTTTGTAGGCTGTTCTAAAATCCCAGAGTGCATCCTCTAATTTCATGGACCATTCCTTCAGATTTGATCCTACGGTTTTCTCTAGAATACATTTTAAAGCTCGGTTGGTATTTTCAACTTGTCCACTTGTTTGTCGATGATAAGCGGTTGAGATTTTATGAGTTACTCCATATCTTTTGAGAACTTTCTCAAGTTGATTATTACAAAAATGAGTACCCCGATCACTTATTAAAGCTTTCGTTGTTCCAAACCTAGCAAAAAGACATTTTAAAAACTTGACTACAACTCGTGCATCGTTAGTTGGGAGAGCTTGTGCCTTCGCCCATTTAGATACATAATCAATGGCAACGAGAATGTAGAGATTATTATGAGATTTTGGAAATGGACCCATAAAGTCAATACCCCAAACGTCAAATACTTCACATACTTGAATGACATTTTGTGGCATTTCATCACGTTGACTTATTTTTCTGGCCCTTTGACATGCATCACATGATTTGCAAAGAAGGTGTGCGTCTTTGAAAATTGTAGGCAAATAGGATCCAGCATCGTAAACTTTTCTTGCTGTAAGTTGAGGCCCATAATGCCCTCCTGTTGGTCCTGTGTGACAATGGTTTAAGATTTCACTAGCTTCATCTCTGAATACACATCGGCGTATTATTCCATCTGGACAACTTTTAAACAAATGTAGATCTTCCCAGAAATAGTGCTTTATATCACTAAAGAATTTCTTTCGTTTTTGGTACGACAACCCTTTTTCAAGGAATCCACATACTAAGTAGTTTGCATAGTCTGCAAACCATGGAATTTCACTATAATCTATCTTCAATAGATATTCATCAGGAAAGTTATCTTGTATGGCCGATTCATTTAGAACTTCTAATTCAGGATTTTCAAGACGAGAAAGATGGTCAGCAGCGAGATTTTCTGCTCTCTTTTTGTCTCGAATTTCAATATCGAACTCTTGTAAGAGTAAGATCCAACGGATTAATCTTGGTTTGGCATCTTATTTCGAAAATAGGTATCTAAGAGCAGAATGGTCAGTATAGACCACCGTTTTAGCTAGAACGAGATATGAACGAAATTTGTCAAAAGCAAAGACAATGGCAAGGAGTTCTTTTTCAGTAGTTGTGTAATTTGTTTGTGCTCCTTGTAATGTCTTACTAGCATAATAAATAGGTTGAAATCGTTTTTCAATCCTTTGTCCTAAAACAGCTCCCATTGCAAAATCACTTGCATCGCACATGAGTTCAAATTGTAGATTCCAATTTGGAGTTATCATGATCGGCGCATTAGTAAGTTTTTCTTTAATAATATTAAAAGATTTGATGCATTCATCTGAAAAGATGAATGGAGCATCCTTTTCTAGGAGTTTATTCACAGGAGTGGCAATTTTAGAAAAATCTTTTATGAAACGTCGGTAAAAACCGACATGCCCTAGAAAACTCCTAACTCCTCTAACATTGGTGGGATGTGGAAGTTTAGCAATTACATCTACTTTAGCTCTATCCACTTCAATTCCTTCCTTTGAAATTTTATGACCAAGAACGATGCCTTCTTTAACCATGAAATGGCATTTCTCCCAATTAAGAACTAGATTTGATTGTTCGCATCTAATAAGCATTCGTTCAAGATTAACTAGACATGTTTCAAATGTATCACCGAAGACTGAAAAGTCATCCATGAAAACTTCCATGCCCTCTTCTATCATGTCGTGAAAAATCACCATCATGCACCTTTGAAAGGTTGCAGGGGCGTTGCAAAGTCCAAATGGCATGCGTTTGTAAGCAAAAGTACCATAAGGGCACGTGAACGTGGTTTTCTCTTGATCCTCGGGTGCTATTGGGATTTGAAAATATCCGAAAAAAACATCAAGAAATCAATAGTAACTATTTCTGGCTAATCTTTCCAACATTTGATCAATAAACGGTAAGGGAAAGTGATCTTTTCTGGTGGCGTCATTTAATTTTCTATAATCTATATAAACACGCCATCCTGTTACAGTCCTAGTAGAAATAAGCTCATTTTTCTCATTTGTGATGACAGTCATGCCACCCTTCTTAGGTACGCATTGAACTGGGCTTACCCATGGACTATCAGAGATTGGATAAATTAAACCTGCATCTAGTAGTTTTATAATTTCTTTCTTAACAACATCTTGCATATTAGGATTTAGTCTTCGTTGGAGTTGCACATACGTTTTATGACCTTCTTCCATAGGAATTTTATGTATGCAATACGAAGGACATATACCTTTAATATCATGAATCTTCCATGCAATAGCTGGTTTATGAGCTTTTAGCACAGAAATGAGTTGAGATTTTTCATTTTCAGTAAGAGAAGAAGATATTATTACAGGTAATTCAGATTCACCATGTAAATAAGCATATTCCAAATGGTTTGGAAGTGGCTTTAACTTTAATGTCGGTGGTTCTTCTATCGATGATTTGTATCGATATCTGTCTTCTTCTTTTAGCATTTGAATTTCTTCTGTTATTGGTTCGTATTCATTAGCCATGAGTGCGGCTAACATTTCAGCTTCATCAATTGGTTCAGTTCCTTCTCCTAAAGAACATTATCCTGTTCCTTGTAATTCTGGAAATTCTTCTAACAATTCTGCATGTGAATCTATAGTTTGAATATAATAACATGTATCATCTGCAGATTGTGGTTGTTGCATGGCTCTATCAACAGAAAAGGTAACACTCTCGTCCTCTATACTTAGGGTCAGTTTCTTACCGAACACGTCTATTATTGCTTTAGCTGTGTTTAAGAATGGTCTTCCTAATATGAGAGGAACTCGAGAATCTTCTTCCATGTCTAGAATAACAAAATCTACTGGAAATACTAAAGTACCAACTTTAACTAGCATGTTCTCCATTATCCCTCTAGGATATTTTACTGATCGATCGGCTAGTTGTATGCTTATTCTTGTTGGTTTCAATTCTCCGAGGTCTAGTTTAGCGTATAATGAATACGGCATTAGATTTATACTAGCACCTAAATCTGCCAATGCTTCTATTGAACTAAGACTACCCAGAAAACATGGAATTGTGAAACTTCCTGGATCTGATAATTTTTCTGGTATCTTATTCAACAGTACTGCAGAACAATTAGCATTCATAGTAACAGCCGAGAGTTCTTCCATTTTCTTTCTATTTGTGATTAGATCTTTCAGAAATTTAGCATATCTAGGCATTCCTGAAATCACATTAATGAAAGGAAGATTTACATTTATTTGTTTAAACATATCCAAGAATTTGGATTGCTCGGCTTCAAGTCTTTCTTTTCTCATTTTACTCGGGTAAGGAAGTGGTGATTGATATGGTTTAACATAAGGTTTAGCCTTAACTGTGTTATCTTCATTAACCTTTTCAACTACCGGTTCTGTTTCCTTTTCTTGCTCAGATTGTGGTTCTTGTGGAGTAGGAATAGAGTCCTCAGAAATTACAGGTATTTCAGGTGGTTTAAGTGTAATACCACTTCTTGTGGTAATGGTTTTAGCTGTTTCATTCCGGAGGTTAGCATTTGTATCGCTAGGTAGACTTCCCGGTTTCTTTCACCTATCAACCTTGCTAGGTTGCTTACTTCTTGTTCCGGATTTTGGATAGAAGCTTGTTGATTTCTAAATGCTTGAGCATTTTATTCATTGGTTTGTTTCTGAGATGTGAAAAACTGCGTTTGAGATTCAACTAGCTTTGTCATCATATCTTCTAAATTTGGCTTTTTATTATCGGTTTGTGGTGGTTTATTTTGAAAAATAGGTCTTTGCTGATTGTAAGTATTGTTGGATACTTGTTGATTGTTAGGACCTTATTGGTTGTTGTATGGAACATTTCAGTTATAATTCTGGTTTTGATTGTAGTTTGGTCTTGGCGATTGATAATTATTCTGATGATTATTTCCAGGCCTTTGGTTCATGTATGAAACATTCTCTCTTTGTTCCATTGTTTGTTCAATACTGAGACAATCTTTTGTCAAATGTGGTCCTCCACACTGCTCAGAACTAATTCGTATTGAGTGAATATCTTTTGTAATCTTTTCCATTCGTCTCTCGACAGCATCTATCTTTGCAGAAATGGAATCAAAGTCATGGCTAGAATTGGCTCTAGCTGCTTTAGAGGATCTAACGATATCTTTTTCTTGGTGCCACTCATGTGAGTGGGAAGCAGTGTTATCAATAATTTTGTAAGCTTCAGTTGAGGTTTTCTTCATAATGGAACCACCAGCTGCTATATCGATGTCTTTTCGTGTAGTGATGTTGCATCCTTGGTAGAATATTTGTACTATTTGATGAGTGTCTAAACCATGTTGCGGACATCCTCTTAATAACTTTCCAAATCTTGTCCACGCTTCATATAGAGTTTCATTTGGCTTTTGCGTGAACGTAACAATTTCTCCTTGAAGTCTCATGGCTTTAGATGCCGGAAAGAATTGTTTAAGAAAATTTTCAACTAAAACATCCCATGTATCAATCGCTCCTTCAAGTAATAATTCTAACCAATCTTTAGCTTCTCCCTTTAAAGTCCAGGGAAATAACATGAGATATATCTGTTCATCCTCCACTTCTCGGATTTTAAATAGAGTACAGATCCTATTAAAGGTACGAAGATATTCGTTTGGATCTTCCTTCGGCGCACCACTAAATTGGCATTGATTAGTTACCATGTGTAGGATTTTCCTTTGATTTCATAATCTGGTGCATTAATGTCTGGTTGAGTAATTGTATGACCTTGGCCAGTGCGTTTAGCTCTCATTCGGTCTTCCATACTTAGAGGTTCCAGATTTTCCATGATTGAATTTGTTGAATCTGAATCACTAAGGGATTCTGACTTAATGGTTTCTTCCTCGACAATCTCTGTTTGAATGATTGGTGGTTCCGGAGGAAAGATTAATGGTTCAGGATCTCTGAATTGTCCATGAATATCCTCCAGATTCTCAATTGTAAGGTCGGGTTCAAAAAATGGATTATCGGAAATTTGAATTGGAGTACTTGGTCGACTGGATGACGATTCTAAAGAAAAATCAACGGAGACAATATTGGCTAGATGTCTTGATCGAGTTACAGGTGGTGAACGTATAAAAGGTGGTGAACGTTTTGCTCGGTGCATTCACTGAATATCCTATTAGTTATAAAAATAAAAATTATATAAGTTATCAAATTAATAGACTTTTCTGATTTTGTCCACGTTTCGAATAGCCAATAGATGCAGAAGGTAGCCATGACCCTTTAAATCGGAAGCCCACAACTCGCCACTAACAAATCCAACTATTACTACGAACCAAAAAATTTTGGATGTCTATCAATTTAACCTCTTAAAATAATTTTTCGTTTTGAAATTTTAGAGAAGAAATAGAAAATTCTATGTCCTAAAAACTAGAGCGTAGAGAAATATGAAAGAAAAAGAGCGCGTCGGAAAACGTCAAAAAATAAAAGGTCGAAAAATAATAAAAAGAACGTAGCGCGTCGAAACTTAAAAGTCTAAAAACTAAGAATTAAAAGTTGCGTCTAAAGGTATTAAAGCTTAACGGAATTCTATATCCAAAACAGTAATTACTTAAAAAGGTACTAAAATATATTAAAAACTAAAGCGATAAATGACGTCGTAAAATTCTAAGGCGCCTAAATCTTAATCTAAAGAAAAAGCACTTAAGGGATTTTACGGCAAAGCCTAAAAATCTAGAAATAAAAATAAACTACGGCAAAAACTATATCTTAAAACTAATTATGAACGAAAAATACAAATTATGAATTAAACTAATAAAAAGATACGAAAATATAAAAATAAAACTAAAGTTATAAAAATACAATTTTTTATAAAAATATTATTTTTATATTATTTATTTTATAAAAGTATTAATTTATTATATTAATAAAACTAATTATAACTTAAAAATACAAAATAATAAAACTAAATAATAAAATAACTAAACCCTAGTTAGGGTTAAACAATAATACTTAAAAATACTTTTAAACTTAATTAATTAATAATAATAATAATAATAATAATAATAATAATAAAACCGTAACCCTAATTAGATGGCTGAGGATTTAGGCATGTCCCATCAGCTCATGCGATCGCATGAGCTGAGTTTGGTAATTTCATGCGATCGCATGGATGCAGGTTCAAGCTGAAATGTAGGCCAAAAATCGACAGGTTCAGTGTATTATTTTTTTTTCTGTTTTAATATTTATATAAATTAAATAAAAACTTATATTTTTACAAACTAAAAATAGAAATAGAAATATTTTATAATTTATATATTTTGAACAATTCTTAAAAATATATATATTTTGTTTTTCTTTTTATATTTTTGTACTTTTAAAACGTATTTTTACAAAAGTAAATTAAAAATCTTTTTGTTTTTTATATATATAGCGTTTCGCTTCCGGCGTTTAAGCAGTCCCCGGCAGCGGCGCCAAAAATACTTGATGTGCGTAGAGGTGTATACGAAATAGCTATATTTTTACTAGGAAATACTATTAAATACGATATAATTTTACACAAGTTATTTATTTATTTATAGAGTGGAAATACCTAAACCTTTCTACAACACTTATAGACAGTGTACCTAATCATACAGTAGTGTAGTTTTTAGTAAGTCCGGTTCATTCCACAGGGATCTAACCAAGTTTAACGCCATATTTTTAAAACTATATTTGTATAAATATAAATATATATATAAGTAATATTATTATTATAAAAAGGGATTTTTACCGTTTAATGACCGGTTTGTCGATTTTAAAACTTTAGTCGCAGTTAAAACCTAATGTAAAATATTAAATATAAAAATAACATAATTTAAAGCGTAAGGTAAATGACAATAATTAAAGTGCGATAAATTAAAATGCGATAAATAAAATGGCAATAAATAAAATTGCGATAATTAAAAAGTACGATAATTAAAAGTGCAATTAAATAAAATGACAGTAAATAAAAGTGCGATGAAATATGAAATAAAGGAATTATGCTTATTTAAACTTCCATAATCATGATGTTTGACGTGTTGATTTTAGTTTATTACCATGGGTTATTTGTCCTTTGTCCTGGATTATTCAATATGTCCATCTGGTTTTTGTCCATAACAGTCCATCAGTCATAAATATAAAGTGCGAGTGTCCTCGTCAAATTATTCTTATATCCGAAGTCAAATATTCCAACTAATTGGGGACTTAAACTATAATTACACCAATTTTCCTTGTATGTAATTCACCCCTGTTTTAATAAGTCCATTGACTATTAATCCATTCCCGTGTCCGGTTAAATGAATGATTATTAGTACTTATAAATATCCCGCCCATCGTGTCCGATCGAGTGTATGTGGTTATTTATAATTACATCCAATTGTAAATTTTTATATTAAATTAACGAACTATCATTCAATTAAACAAATATAAAGCCCATTAATAGTCCATAGTCTAATTTCCACAAGTGTCGGTCTTTTGTCCAAACCCCAATTATGGTACAAAGCCCAATAACACCGTCTTAATATTTTAGACCAACCTCACGATTACTTTGGCTTAAATAAGCATAATAATAACTTAGCTACGAGACATTAATTTAAAAAGGTTGAACATAACTTGCAATGATTAATAATAGCGTAGCGTTACACGGACAGAATTTCTACTTACACACTTAAAACATTCGCTAACATACCCTTATTATTATTATTAATCTTAAGTTAAAATTATAATTATAATTATAAATATATATATATATATATATATATATATATATATATATATATATATATATATATATATATATATATATATATATATATATATATCTTGAGAGAGAGATTGATGAAAAAGGTCTAAAACATTCGACCAAAAACTGCGAAATTTATAGATGTGGCCAGCCTTTTAGGCTCATACGATCGCATGAAATATGGGCATCCTGGCCATGCGATCGCATGGCCAGCTGGATCAGCTCACATGGTCTTGTTTTCTAGTTTGCCGACGTTTTTAATATATAATATAATATATATATAATTTAAAGAATTAATTATATATTATATTATATTCATGTGCATAGTTGACTTGTAATTTTTAGTCCGTTGCGTCGAGCGTTGAGAGTTGACTCTGGTCCCGGTTCCGAATTTTCGAACGTCCTTTCGTACTATTTAATATCATGTACTTTGCGTTTTGCGTCTTGAACCCTTGTAATTTTGAGACGTTTCTCATCAATAATTTGAACCACTTTGATTGTACTTTGTACTTTTTAGCTTTTTGGTCGTTTGCGTCTTCAAATCGTCGAATCTGTCTTTTGTCTTCACCTTTTATTATTTAAACGAATATCACTTGTAAATAGAACAATTGCAACTAAAAGCTTGTCTTTCTTGAGGGATAATGCTATGAAATATATGTTCGTTTTTAGCATTATCAGTGCTTATGTTAGGATCTCATGCAACATTAAGGATAATGGTTAGGAAAAATTCTAGTATGTTCCCTCTAATAAATGGGCATTTGTCTCACATTAATATGGGTCACTAACTAATAATAATTGGGCTAATTAAATAGTCCACTAGCTAGTATAGGGTGGGCTAAAGTTCAACATGGTAGAAAGTCCAACAAGACTAACTAGTGTGCTCTAGTAAATTACTAAGCGTAATTAAGCATCCAAAAACCCAAGTAATTGTTATTATAAAATAACAATTAGTATTTCGTAGTCATAATATTCCGATTATGACCAAAGTTAAATGTGTACATAGTACGCAGTTCGTTCTAAACATCAAGTGACACCAACGGTCGTAAAAGCTTCCGGGGATCAAGTTAAGTACCCTACATACTTAAAGGCACGTTTAAACATATAAACAAAAGTAATCCACATGTAGTAAGATCCCAAAGTATAATATAGCTCAGTACGCATAAATACGCAGTTTCGTGAAAGTACAAAGCACAAAAGCAAGTAGAAAAAGTCGGGTCGTTACAACCGGGAGGTAGTTCACTTTTGTGATATACCGGGGCAATAGCTATTCGTGCAGTTATCTCAAAACCGGGATGGCTTTGAAATGCACAAAGCTTGAAACCAAAATTTTCGAGAAAACTTGTCTTGTTTCACAACTTGATTTGTTTTACTTTCAAAAAATAAAAATGGTTTTCTTAAAAGCCTTGTCTTCCTTACGGCTAAAACGTTTTTCCTGGGTGACTCATGTAACTTGGCGCTCCATTGTACCGAAAAGAAGCTTGTAGGTCTTTCTTGATTGCTTGATGAGGGAAGTTGGGTTTGAAGGTGAAGCTTGATGATTTATGGTTTAAAGAATGCTCCTAGAAAGGTTTGTGCCAAAAGCTTAAGCCTTGATCCATTTAATCTAAAATGCAAAACCTTGTGGATATTTGAACCTTTCTAGGGTGCATGTTTGTTTGTGATATGCTTTAGACACACCTAATCTTATTGTAATATGATTACGAATTTGATGTGCGTAGAAGTGTATACGAAATAGTTATATTTTTATTGCGAAATACTATTAAATACGATACAATTTTACACAAGTTATTTATTTATTTATTTATAGAGTGGAAATACCGAAACCTTGCTACAACACTTATAGGCAGTGTACCTAATCGTACAGTAGTGTAGTTTTTAGTAAGTCCAGTTTGTTCCACAGGGAGCTAGCCAAGTTTAACGCTATATTTTTAAAACTATATTTATAAATATATAAATATATATATAAGTAGTATGATTATTATAAAAGGGGGTTTTTTACCGTTTAATGACCGGTTTGTCGATTTTATGTCTTAAGTCGCAGTTAAAACCTAATGTAAAATATTAAAAATAAAAATAACTTAATTTAAAGCGTAAAATAAATGACAATAATTAAAGTGCGAAAAAATTAAATTGCGATAATTAAAAAGTACGATAATTAAAAGTGCAATAAATAAAATGACAGTAAATAAAAGTGCGATGAAATATGAAATAAAGAAATTATGCTTATTTAAACTTCCGTAATCATGATGTTTGACGTATTGATTTTAATTTATTACCATGGGTTAATTGTCCTTTGTCCTGGATTATTCAATATGTCCATCTGTTTTTTGTCCATAACAGTCCATCAGTCATAAATATAAAGTGCGAGTGTCTTCTTCAAATTATCCTTATATCCGAAGTCAAATATTCCAACTAATTGGGGACTTAAACTATAATTACACCAATTTTCCTTGTATGTAATTCACCCCTGTTTTAATAAGTCCATTGACTATTAATCCATTCCCGTGTCTGGTTAAATGAAGGATTATTAGTACTTATAAATATCCCGCCCATCATGTCCGATCGAGTGTATGTGGTTATTTATAATTACGCCCAATTGTAAATCTTTATATTAAATTAACGAACTATCATTCAATTAAACAAATATAAAGCCCATTAATAGCCCATAGTCTAATTTCCACAAGTGTCGTTCTTTTGTCCAAACCCCAATTATGGTACAAAGCCCAATTACCCCGTCTTTAATATTTAGTCTAACATCACGATTACTTCGGCTTAAATAAGTATAATAATAACTTAGCTACGAGACATTAATTTAAAAAGGTTGAACATAACTTACAATGATGAATAATAGCGTAGCGTAACACGGACATAATTTTGACTTACACACTTACAACATTCGCCACTATAACCTTATTATTATTAAACTTTAAATTAAAATTAAAATTATATATATATATATATATATATATATATATATAATATATATATATATATATATATATATATATATATATATATATATATATATATATATATATATATATCGTGAGAGAGAGATTGAAAAAGGGTTATGAAATCGATCAGAATGCGCGGCCTTTTATAGGCCCACGTTTCACTGTAGAGCTCCGCGAGTGCGGATGTTTTCTTCATAAAAGCTCCGCGAGTGCGGAGGTCTGGAATCCAGCTCACCAAATGAATTCAACGTGGGCTGCTTTGATTAAAATAATATATAATATATATAATTAATTATATATAATATTATATTCTTGTGCATAGTTGACTTGTAATTTTTGGTCCGTTGCGTCGCGCGCTGAAAGTTGATTCATGTCTCGGTTCCGGATTTTCGAACGCCTTTTCGTACAATTTAATATCTTGTACTTTATGTTTCACGGCTTGTACTCTTGTAATTTTTAGACGTTTCTCATCAATAATTTGAACCACTTTGATTGTACTTTGTACTTTTTAGCTTTTTGGTCGTTTGCGTCTTCAATTCGTCGAATCTGTCTTTTGTCTTCACCTTTTATTATTTAAACGAATATCACTTGTAAATAGAACAATTGCAACTAAAAGCTTATCTTTCTTGAGGGATAATGCTATGAAATATATGTTCGTTTTTATCATTATCAAATATTCCCACACTTGAGCATTGCTTGTCCTCAAGCAATATAGTCTTGAAATAAAAATACTAGAATCACTTCTTTATTCTTCACACTTTTACATCAGTGATTTCTATACGGCGGTATGAACAATGGTAGTAACATTGTGGTTTACAGTCCCACATGACTATGAAAATTTAGATCCTTTAAAGAAATCGGATCTTTATGAAAACATTTGATTTTTTTTTAATTCAATCTAGCTTTTACCCTAGATAAGTTTTCTGGAATAACCCTTCACCGGTGTTTGCAAAATGTTTTTGTGGGTTTTAGATTTGAAAATTTTAGCTCAAAACTTGCTGTTTTGTGTCACCCACTTGCTAACCTTGTATTAGAAAAGCAACACGTCCAGTATACTTGCTCCGTATATTACCTTTCGGTAAACTACCGTCCGGTTGTAAAGGAAAGCATTGAACAAGCAACTGTTAAGGCAATGTCCCGTGACATGCTTTTGATTATGGTCTATATCGTGTCAGATGCAATTACCATCCTTGGTAAGAGCAATAGTAAAGATCACCCTATAGTTTTTTGGTCTGGCACAAGGCCCTGTCTTTGACCATGCTATGCAACCACCGTTCTTACGGTTGACACCCGATTTGGTTCAGGTGACCTAAT
Source organism: Rutidosis leptorrhynchoides (assembly GCF_046630445.1). Classification (NCBI taxonomy): domain Eukaryota; kingdom Viridiplantae; phylum Streptophyta; class Magnoliopsida; order Asterales; family Asteraceae; genus Rutidosis; species Rutidosis leptorrhynchoides. The sequence goes on from NC_092343.1 coordinate 106,889,373, forward strand.
GAATTCTAGGTGAATTTCTTGGATTTTACGTTCAATGGTAATGAAGGCATTGAAAATGGATTTTCAGAAAACAAATCGGTTTGTAATTTTGATCAATATATTTTCTCGTTTAAGCTCGAGTTTAGATATCATCGAATTCCATGAGTTTAAATTCTCAATCTTTAAGGTCAATCTCAAGGATTGAGTAATATCAGTCTTAAAAGCTAATTTTTGATCTTTAAGGAGATTATCCTTTCTGGGGATCTGATTCATTAGTCTTATACGCTAATTTGCACAGTGCCCCCATTATACGAGACAGATCCTCTCATGGTTAGGATAAGTCTGACCACTTGGCGACCCTGTTTGATGCTGAGGTCCGTGGATTTCCAGCTGATTTTCGAGAAAACTTTTCAAGGTTTTTCGTAGACTCTACAACTGGTCTGGACGACAACTTCCTGACCTAAATCAAGAAGCGCGTTTCTTTTTCGGAAGACTTTACTTCCTTTTAATGATGGAATTGATTCATCGTGTAGATCCATCTTTTCTTTCAAATATATTATAAGAAATTGGGTAAAACTGATAAAATTGTCCAAAACAAAAGTATCTTCAATTATTTGTACAAAAATATGTGACATATGTTCTAAATAACTTGGTAAATTTTTACCACACTTGGCTTTTATTTTCCTTTCTTTGCCTTTTTATTTTCCTCTATTCCATTTTAAATGAATTCTAACATTTTAAGTTGTTTCTCAATTTATGTCCGTTACGAGGTAACAATAATTTCGGTGTTAACACCTAGTTTTATCGTTCATAAATATGTATAAACATGATTTTGAATTCATTTATTTGAAAATTTTGAAAATTTTTACTAGAATTGGGTAGTCAGTATATAAGACTAGGGCTGTTCTTTATTATCAGAGAGCACTAGATTCTAATACAACTACTGCGTTACTAGTATTTTTAATGGTAACCAAGTGTTTAAATTAAAATTTTAAAAATTCGAAAGAATTTAACCCCTTCCCACACTTAAGATCTTTCAATGCCCTCATTTGCAAGAAATCAGTAACAATTTAAATTATTGAGGGTGATTAGCGTAGAAAAATGATTAAATTTTACCAAAGTTTCCAAACATATTGTTGTTTGTGTTGAATGATAAATGGTGCACATCATTTGTTCATTCTGTCTGTTGTTACATCACACTTGTTTTTCGTTTTGTCATCAAAATTAATAGTTTTGCTGAACTTAGTGTCAGTCTTTGAAAGTGCGCTGTTTTACCATGTTTTGTACATAAGATAAACTACAAACATACATAATATTTTTATTATTATTAATTTTTTTATTATAAAATATTTTTTTATTAAAACAATTTAAATGAATAATTTTTTAAAATTTAGTTTCCTTTTACTTTAGATAGTTTCGGTATGTTTACCTAGTCCGTCCCTCGACAAAATTTAAAATTTGTCGTTAAAGCGATTGTTTTAAAAACAAAGATTTTTTTTTTGGTATACTTTAGATCAATAAAATTAAAAATAATGATAATAAAATTTCTCGTCCGGCCCTCGGGTAAAGCAATTTCGGTTCAATGACCTAGTCTTCAACTCACGACGAATTTTAAATATCAAATTTTTAACTTAATGAAATAAAGTAAATTTTTGTTTTTAAATTCACACCAAACTTAAATTTAAAATGCATAAAATTAAAAATTCATATTAATATTATTAATATTTTTATACATTAATTTTACAAACTTTATATTAAAAATATTAATTATTTAAAATATATAAAAAACTTAAATATATTGATTTAAAAAGATTTACAATAATAATTTAATATTTATATATTAATTTTAAAAACAAGGTAAAAATAAAATTAAAAATCTTTTTGGTCTTTTATCCCACTTTAATCAATTAAATATTATCAAAAATATACGCCTCTCTTTTGGGTAAAGTAATTTCGGCTATTTTAACTAGTTTTACTCCTGACGAATTTTTGAAATATTTTGGATTGATTGATTAAAGATATTTATACCTTAAGAATAAACGGTAAATTTCGCAGTGATGTAATAAATTTTTGTATGATATCAATAATTTCGGTTTCGCATACCTAATTTTATTGAATACCAATTTAATACTTTATAGCGAACGATTCAGCGTTTATTATCAAAAAGTTAAAAGTAATAAAATAAAATAAAAACTGTACATATTTACCTATGAGAAAAAATTCTCAGAGACCTGCTTTATCCGACTCATAGGAGAGTCGTGTGATTTGATTTTTCATAGCTACATAAGCGTAACCTCGATTCTTCAATATCTTTTCCTTTAAACATATAAACGGTCCTTCTCTGCATAGAGTAACAAATTCGGTATTTGAATATGTTTGATTGTTTGAACATTTACCTTCATGTAACCATTTTCCGCATTTATGACATCTTTCAAGGTGTCGTGCTCTTCTTTTTGTTGCGGATTTTGATTTTCCTTTACCAAAATGTATCTTATGATGATCGTTCCTGAGTTCTTTTCTTACTTCATCACATCTGCCTCTTATTACTAACACCAGGTCACTCGGGAGTGTGTCATTGTTACGTTTAGTAATCAAAGCGTGTAGCACTAGACCATGGTTCAGATCAAAGGAATTCTTCATCTCGTAAAACCTAAAAAATTAAAAATTCAGAATGGAGGGAGAAGATTAGTTCTTTAAGGTCTGCTAGGGAAAGATGATTCGGATTCCATTCTCGAGAACTACACGAAAACAGAATATCTAACTCTAACAGAAATACATATTACCCTAAAAAGATTCGAATTTTCCCACACTTAGTTAGATGTGGTGTCGAAATTGTGATTAACTTCATCTTCAACTTCCATTGAATTATCTATGTAATGTTTAATTCTGTGACCATTAACTTTAAATTCAACCCCATTTGAATTTATTAATTCTACTGTTCCGTACGGGAATACTCTTTTGACTATGAATGGTCCAGACCATCTTGATTTCAATTTTCCAGGAAATAGCTTGAATCGTGAATTGAAAAAAAGGACTCTGTCTCCTTCCTTAAATTCTTTTGAACTTATGATTCTTTTATCATGCCATTTCTTCGTTCTTTCTTTATAGATTAACGAACTTTCATATGCTTCATGTCTTAATTCTTCTAATTCGTTTAATTGACTTAACCGTAGACGTCCGGCTTCATTTAAATCAAGATTACATGTCTTCAAAGCCCAAAATGCTTTGTGCTCAATTTCTACTGGAAGGTGACATGCTTTTCCATAAACGAGTTTAAAAGGCGTGGTTCCAATTGGAGTTTTGTAGGAAGTTCTAAAAGCCCAGAGTGCATCCTCCAATTTTATGAACCATTCCTTCGGATTTGATCCTACGGTTTTCTCTAGAATACGTTTTAAAGCTCGGTTGGTATTTTCAACTTGTCCACTTGTTTGTGGATGATAAGCGGTTGAGATTTTATGAGTTACTCCATATCTTTTGAGAACTTTCTCAAGTTGATTATTACAAAAATGAGTACCCCGATCACTTATTAAAGCTTTCGGTGTTCTGAACCTAGCAAAAAGATGTTTTAAGAAGTTGACTACAACTCGTGCATCGTTAGTTGGGAGAGCTTGTGCTTCCACCCATTTAGATACATAATCAATGGCAACGAGAATGTAGAGATTATTATGAGATTTTGGAAATGGACCCATAAAGTCAATACCCCAAATGTCAAATACTTCGCATACTTGAATGACATTTTGTGGCATTTCATCACGTTGACTTATTTTTCCGGCCCTTTGACAAGCATCACATGATTTGCAAAGAAGGTGTGCGTCTTTGAAAATTGTAGGCCAATAGAATCCAGCGTCATAGACTTTTCTTGCTGTGAGTTGAGGCCCATAATGCCCTCCTGTTGGTCCTGTGTGACAATGGTTTAAGATTTGATTGGCTTCATCCCCGAATACACATCTGCGTATTATTCCATCGGGACAACTTTTAAACAAATGTGGATCTTCCCAAAAATAGTGTTTTATATCACTAAAGAATTTCTTTCGTTTTTGGTACGACAACCCTTTTTCAAGGAATCCACACATTAAGTAGTTTGCATAGTCTGCAAACCATGAAATTTCACTATAATCTATCTTCAATAGATATTCATCAGGAAAGTTATCTTGTATGGCCGATTCATTTAGAACTTCTAATTCAGGATTTTCAAGACGAGAAAGATGATCAGCGGCGAGATTTTCTGCTCCCTTTTTATCTCAGATTTCAATATCGAACTCTTGTAAGAGTAAGATCCAACGGATTAATCGTGGTTCGGCGTCTTGTTTCGAAAATAGGTATCTAAGAGCAGAATGGTCGGTATAGACCACCGTTTTTGCTAGAACGAGATATGAACGAAATTTGTCAAAAGCAAAGACAATAACAAGGAGTTCTTTTTCAGTAGTTGTGTAATTCGTTTCTGCTCCTTGTAATGTCTTACTAGCGTAATAAATAGGTTGAAATCGTTTTTCAATCCTTTGTCCTAAAACGGCTCCCATTGCAAAATCACTTGCATCGCACATGAGTTCAAACGGTAGATTCCAATTTGGAGTTATCATGATTGGCGCATTAGTGAGTTTTTCTTTAAGAATATTAAAAGATTTGATGCATTCATCCGAAAAGATGAATGGAGCATCCTTTTCTAGGAGTTTATTCATAGGAGTGGCAATTTTAGAAAAATCTTTTATGAAACGTCGGTAAAAACTGGCATGCCCTAGAAAACTTCTAACTCCTCTAACATTGGTGGGATGTGAAAGTTTAGCAATTACATCTACTTTAGCTCTATCCACTTCAATTCCTTCCTTTGAGATTTTATGACCAAGAACGATGCCTTCTCTAACCATGAAATGGCATTTCTCCCAATTAAGAACTAGATTTGATTGCTCGCATCTAATAAGCATTCGTTCAAGATTAACTAGACATGTTTCAAAAGTATCACCGAAGACTGAAAAGTCATCCATGAAAACTTCCATGCATTCTTCTATCATGTCGTGAAAAATCGCCATCATGCACCTTTGAAAGGTTGCAGGGGCGTTGCAAAGTCCAAATGGCATGCGTTTGTAAGCAAAAGTACCATAAGGGCACGTGAATGTGGTTTTCTCTTGGTCCTCGGGTGCGATTGGAATTTGAAAGTATCCGGAAAAAAACAATAGTAACTATTCCCGGCTAATCTTTCCAACATTTGATCAATGAAAGGTAAGGGAAAGTAATCTTTTCTGGTGGCGTCATTTAATTTTCTATAATAAATACAAACACGCCATCCTGTTACAGTCCTAGTAGGAATAAGCTCATTTTTTTCATTTGTGATGACAGTCATGCCACCCTTCTTAGGTACACATTGAACTGGGCTTACCCATGGACTATCATAAATTGGATAAATTAAACTTGCATCAAGCAGTTTAATAATTTCTTTCTTAACAACATCTTGCATATTAGGATTTAGTATTCGTTGGCGTTGCACATACGTTTTATGACCTTCTTCCATAAGGATTTTATGTGTGCAATACGAAGGACTTATGTCTTTAATATCATGAATCTTCCATGCAATAGCTGGTTTATGAGCTTTTAGCACAGAAATGAGTTGAGATTTTTCATTTTCAATAAGAGAAGACGATATTATTACAGGTAATTCAGATTCACCATGTAAATAAGCATATTCCAAATGGTTTGGAAGTGGCTTTAACTCTAATGTCGGTGGTTCTTCTATCGATAATTTGTATCGATATCTGTCTTCTTCTTTTAGCATTTGAAGTTCTTCTGTTGTTGGTTCATATTCATTAGCCATAAGTGTAGCTAACATTTCAGCTTCATCAATTGGTTCAGTTCCTTCTCCTAAAAAACATTCTCCTGTTCCTTGTAATTCTGGAAATTCTTCTAACAATTCTGCATGTGAATCTATAGTTTGAATATAATAACATGTATCATCTACAAATTGCGGTTGTTGCATGGCTCTATACACAGAAAAGGTAACACTCTCGTCGTCTATACTTAGGGTCAGTTTCTTACCGAACACGTCTATTATTGCTTTAGCCGTGTTTAAGAATGGTCTTCCTAATATGAGTGAAACTCGAGAATCTTCTTCCATGTCCAGAATAACAAAATCTACTGGAAATACTAAAGTACCAACTTTAACTAGCATGTTTTCCATTATCCCTCAAGGATATTTTACTGATCGATCGGCTAGTTGTATGCTTATTCGTGTTGGTTTTAATTCTCCAAGGTCTAGTTTAGCGTATAGTGAATACGGCATTAGATTTATACTAGTACCTAAATCTGCCAATGCTTCTATTGAACTAAGACTACCCAGAAAACATGGAATTGTGAAACTTCCTGGATCTGATAATTTTTCTGGTATCTTATTCAACAATACTACAGAGCAATTAGCATTCATAGTAACAGCCGAGAGTTCTTCCATTTTCTTTCTATTTGTGATTAGATCTTTCAGAAATTTAGCATATCTAGGTATTCCTGAAATCACATCAATGAAAGGAAGATTGACATTTATCTGTTTAAACATATCCTAGAATTTGAATTGCTCAGCTTCAAGTCTTTCTTTTCTCATTTTACTCGGGTAAGGAAGTGGTGGTTGGTATGGTTTAACATAAGGCTTTGCCTTAACTATGTTATCTTCATTAATCTTTTCAACTACCGGTTCTGTTTCATTTTTCTCAGATTGAGGTTCTTGTGGAGCAGGAATAGAGTCCTTAGAAATTACAGGTATTTCAGGTGGTTTAAGTGTAATACCACTTCTTGTGATAATGGCTTTAGCTGTTTCATTCCGGGGGTTAGCATTTGTATCGCTAGGTAGACTTCCCGGTTTTTTTTCACCTATTAACCTTGCTAGGTTGCTTACTTCTTGTTTCAAATTTTGAATAGAAGCTTGTTGATTTCTAAATGCTTGAGCATTTTGTTCATTGGTTTGTTTCTGAGATGTGAAAAATTGAGTTTGAGATTCAACTAGCTTCGACATCATGTCTTCTAAATTTGGCTTTTTATCTTCAGTTTGTGGTGGTTTATTTTGAAAAATAGGTCTTTGCTGATTGTAAGTATTATTAGATACTTGTTGATTGATATGACCTTGTTGGTTGTTATATGGAACATTTCGGTTATAATTCTGATTTTGATTGTAGATTGGTCTTGGCGGTTGATAATTATTCTGATAATTATTTCCAGGCCTTTGGTTCATGTATAAAACATTCTCTCTTTGTTCCATTGTTTGTTCAATACTAAGACAATCTTTTGTCAAATAGGGTCCTCCACACTGCTCACAACTAATTCGTATTGAGTGAATATCTTTAGTCATCTTTTCCATTCGTCTCTCGACAGCATCTATCTTTGCAGAAATGGAATCAAAGTCATGGCTAGAATTGGATCTAGCCGCTTTAGATGATCTAACGATATCTTTTTCTTGATGCCACTCATGTGAGTGGGAAGCAGTGTTATCAATAATTTTGTAAGCTTCAGTTGCAGTTTTCTTTATAATGGAACCACCAGCTGCTATGTCGATGTCTTTTCGTGTAGTGATGTCGCATCCTTGGTAGAATATTTGTACTATTTGATAAGTGTCTAAACCATGTTGCGGACATCCTCTTAACAACTTTCCAAATCTTGTCCATACCTCATATAGAGTTTCATTTGGCTTTTGCGTAAACGTAACAATTTCTCCTTGAAGTCTCACGGCTTTAGATGCCGGAAAGAATTGTTTAAGAAATTTTTCAACTAAAACATCCCATGTATCAATCGCCCCTTCAGGTAACGATTCTAACCAATCTTTGGCTTCTCCCTTTAAAGTCCAGGGAAATAACATGAGATAGATCTGTTCATCCTCCACTTCTCGGATTTTAAATAGAGTACAGATCCTATTAAAGGTACGAAGATGTTCATTTAGATCTTCCTTCAGCGCACCACTAAATTGGCTTTGATTAGTTACCATGTGTAGGATTTGTCCTTTGATTTCATAATCTAGCGCATTAATGTCTGGTTGAGTAATTGCATAACCTTGGCCAGTGCGTTTAGCTCTCATTCGGTCTTTCATACTTAGAGGTTCCAGATTTTCCATGATAGAATTTGTTGAATCTGAATCACTAGAGGATTCTTAGTGCACAGGACCTAAATAACAGAACAATAGCTTGCAATTGAAACGCAGACGTGAACAAGAACTGATAAAAAAGCAGTCGGCTTTTATCAAATTTTATTAAACAATAAAAAAAACTCCCCAGAATGAAACCCTAACGTGTCTTTAAATACTAAACATGGAAAAAATCCTTATTGCATTAAAACAGGAAACAAAATAAAATAACGTAATTAAAATCCAACTCCAGGGAAAGTCTTCTGCCTTTCCTTGCACTCCAAGTTGAACATTCAGACTGGATCCAAAAGCCCAACATAGTCTTGAAAGTCCACATGTTTTCTGGCTCGTCGCTTGTACACTTTACCAACCTTTGGATCTAGCCCAACAGCAGGCCCACTCGATGCAGGCCCATTCGAACTACTAGGCGCACCTGCATCATCCTCCCCTTCTTCGGAAGGACTCGACCTCGAGTCAAAATCGTCCCCCTCGTAAGGAGATAAGTCCGCAACGTTGAAAGTAGCTGAGACATTATAGTGACCTGGAAGTGCAATCTTATAAGCGTTGTCATTAATCTTCTTTAGAACTCGAAAAGGCCCATCAGCTCGTGGCTTTAGCTTACCAAATCGTCCACTAGGAAATCGTTCCTTCCGCAAATGAATCCAAACAAGATCACCTTCCTTAAAAGTAACATGCTTTCGATGACTATCTGCATGTGTTTTATACACGGTATTTTGGTGAACAATTTTATCATGTACTTGCTTATGAAGATCCTTCATTAATTCAGCATGCTCCTGACCTGCACTAGATATATCAGACAAAAGAGGCCGTGGAATGAGATCAAGTGGCGTGAGAGGATTACGCCCATATACAACCTCAAAAGGACTCTTGCCTGTTGTACGATTGATCGACCTGTTATATGCAAATTCCGCCTGAGGTAACACAAGATCCCATTGTTTGGGGTGATCTCCAACAAGACTACGAAGCAAATTTCCAAGACTTCGATTCACCACTTCCGTTTGACCATCGGTTTGGGGGTGGTGAGAACTGCTAAACTGTAATTTAGAACCAACTTTTGCCCACAACGTACGCCAAAAATGGCTAACAAACTTAACGTCACGGTCTGAAGTTAACGTCTTAGGGATACCGTGTAGTTTAACAATTTCAGCAAAGAAGAGACGCGCAATCTGACTTGCATCAAATGTCTTCGAACAAGGTACAAAGTGGGCCATCTTTGAGAATCGGTCGACGACAACCATAACGGAATCCCTCTGTCGCTGCGTTCGTGGCAATCCTAACACAAAATCGAGGCTTATATCCTCCCATGGAACTTGCGGTACAGGTAAAGGGGAATATAATCCCGCATTCGAACCATGGGTTTTTGCAATATGGCAAGTTCTACACCGTGCAACTATGCGATTCACATCCTTTTCCATCCGTGGCCAATAAAAAGTATCTTTTAAAAGGCCAAGAGTCTTGTTCGTTCCAAAGTGTCCGGCAAGACCACCTGCATGACTTTCAATAATAATAGCATCACGTAAAGAGCCCATGGGTATACATAAACGTGTACCTTTGAACAAATACCCGTCATGAATAAAGAATGACCGGAAAGGCCCCTGTTCGCATTGGCCCCAAATGTCCTTGAAGTCTCTGTCATCTTTGAGCAGATTCTTCCAAGATTCATAACCTTGTATTCGAGTTTGCATCACAGACACCAAAGAATGTCTACGGCTCAAAGCATCGGCCACTTGATTAAGTGAACCCGCCTGATGTTTAATGACGAAAGAATAAGCTTGTAACGTCTCGACCCACTTGGCATGACGAGGATTCAATTTGTGTTTCCCATGGATATACTTAAGGGCCTCATGATCCGAATAAAGAACAAATTCATTAGGCAACAAATAATGTCGCCAAGTCTCGAGAGTGCGGACAATAGCATAAAACTCTCGATCGTAAGTCGAATATTTTCGCCGGGTGTCATTTAACTTTTCACTAAAATAAGCAATGGGTCGTTGGTTTTGACTCAACACACCCCCAATACCTACCCCAGACGCATCACATTCAACTTGAAAAACATCATTAAAATTAGGTAAAGCGAGTATAGGTGCGTGAGTTACCAATCGTTTCAAGTCATTAACGGCTTTGGTGGCTTCCTCCGTCCACGTAAAACGACCCCCTTTCATACATTCAGTTACAGGAGCAATAACCGTGCTAAAGTTTTTAATGAATCGCCGGTAAAAAGATGCTAAACCATGAAAACTACGAATGTCATGAATGGTAGATGGAAGAGGCCAACTTGTGATGGCATCAACCTTTGATTCATCCATTCGAATTCCTGATCCTGAAATAAGGTAACCCAAGAAGGTGACTTCCTGCGCAAAAAAATGACATTTCTTTTCATTAGCATACAGCTTCTGACTTCGTAACACCATAAAAACCTCGTGTAAATGCTCCAAGTGTTGCGCCTCCGTTAAGCTATAAACGAGGATGTCATCAAAGTACACCACCACAAAACGACCAATGAACGGTTTAAAAACTTGGTTCATTAATCGCATAAATGTACTAGGCGCATTGGATAATCCGAATGGCATCACCATCCACTCATACAAACCATCACGTGTTTTAAATGCGGTCTTCCATTCGTCACCCGGCCGCAGTCGAATTTGATGGTAGCCACTCCTCAGATCAATTTTAGAAAAAACCGCAGCTCCATGTAATTGATCAAGTAGATCATCGAACCGTGGGATCGGGAACCGGTATTTAATTGTTATTCGATTAACGGCCCGACTGTCAATACACATTCGAAAGGTTCCATCATGCTTTGGTACGAGCAATGCGGGCACTGCACACGGGCTCATACTCTCTCTTATCAAACCCTTTTCCATTAACTCTCCCACTTGTCGTTGTAACTCCTCAAATTCCTTTGGATTTAAACGATATGCCGGTTTATTCGGTATAGTTGAACCGGGTACGAAATCAATGCAGTGTTGGATATCACGCATTAAAGGCAATCCGGGAGGGATTTCAGTTGGTAATACATCTCTGAATTCATCGAGTAGAGGTTGAACTTGACTAGGAAACATGGAAACTTTCTGATTACTTTCGGTCAGAACCAATGCATACAACATATCTGACTTCTTTGCTTCCTGATCAAATTCATTTCGACTAAGAAACAAATTAGGATCAATAGCCGACTTTTTACGAGTATCCAGTGGTGCAAGTGTGATACTTGCACCATCTTTGACAAAACTATATGTGTTGCGGAACCCATCGTGGCGAGTCTTTCTATCAAATTGCCATGGACGCCCCAAAAGTAAATGGCACGCGTCCATAGGAATGACTTCACACCAAACTTCATCACTATATTTTTTTCCAATTGTAAAATGTACTAGGCAACGTTTATTTACCTTCACATGGTTTCCTCGTTTTAGCCATGTCAATTTATATGGTTCCGGATGATCCTCAGTTTTTAGACCAAGCTTCTCCACCATCTCCATTGAAACTGCATTCTCGCAACTTCCTCCATCGATAATCATTGTGCAAACTTTGCCTTGAGCTGTGATCTTTGTACGAAAGATATTGTTGCGTAGCCATGATTGATCATCAGGTGTCTTAACATCGGTGTTTAAGGCGCGTTGCATCACCAATGCCTCACCTGAATCGGGGTAAATCACCTCCTCTTGCTCACCCAAATTAATGGTATTCTCCTGATCACCATCTGTTTCATCACCATAATCGTCCCAAATAGTGGTTGTGCGACGATCTGGACAATCCCTAGAATAATGTCCAGTCCCTTGACAGTTGAAACACCTTGGCCCTTTAATGCTCGAACCCGAATGAGGCACTGACTTTTGTTCGCCCTTACCCTTATCGACCGTTGGAGTAATTTTTGGGGTTACTGATGGATTAATGCGAGTAAAAGGCGCCTTGCTTTTCCCCTTTTTAAGTTGCTTTTCAACTCTCAAAGCCAAACCACACACATCAGAGAACGAGAAATATTGTTGTAGGCTAACAACGTCTGCAATTTCACGGTTCAGAACACCTAGAAATCGAGCTATAATTTGAACTTCTTCCTCTTTTGCGCCACATCTCATTCGCAACTTCTCAAACTCTTGTATAGTTTCTTCAACGCTCAAGGACCGTTGTAGAAAGCTATGATATTCAACGAAAGCATCTTGCCTAAAATTTTCTGGTAAGAACTTTCGTGTAAGCAATTTCTTCATCTTTTCCCATGTGTCTACTTTTGATTTTCGGGCAGCAGCCCTATCTTTCCTCACATGTTCCCACCATAAAGATGCGTGTTTTCGCAACTTTATGGCGACTAGTTTCACCTTGAGGTTGTCGGGGATGTCTTTGAGATCAAAGATTCGCTCCACCGTGCTAATCCAATCTAGGAAATCATCCGGATGCATAGATCCGTTAAACTCAGGTATCTCAACTTTCATCCCTAGATTACGCAACGGGTCTTCTTTCTGTTCCCGACGAGGACCTCTGGGCGCGAAAGGATTTGCATCAGACCATTGAACACCGGACTGATCAGAATCACTTTCTTCAAAATCATGGTCACGGTTGAATTCCAATTCAGCAATTCTTCTCCGTAAACGGTCAATTTCAGCATAAGGATCGATGTCGCCGCCTCTTCCGTTGAATCTGCGGTTACCACCTCTGCCAGAACCCCCACGAGAATGATGTTCTGCCATCCCTAACTTCTGATACCAAATAGTGCACAGGACCTAAATAACAGAACAATAGCTTGCAATTGAAACGCAGACGTGAACAAGAACTGATAAAAAAGCAGTCGGCTTTTATCAAATTTTATTAAACAATAAAAAAAACTCCCCAGAATGAAACCCTAACGTGTCTTTAAATACTAAACATGGAAAAAATCCTTATTGCATTAAAACAGGAAACAAAATAAAATAACGTAATTAAAATCCAACTCCAGGGAAAGTCTTCTGCCTTTCCTTGCACTCCAAGTTGAACATTCAGACTGGATCCAAAAGCCCAACATAGTCTTGAAAGTCCACATGTTTTCTGGCTCGTCGCTTGTACACTTTACCAACCTTTGGATCTAGCCCAACAGCAGGCCCACTCGATGCAGGCCCATTCGAACTACTAGGCGCACCTGCATCAATTCTGACTTAATTGTTTCTTCCTCGATAATTTCTGGATGAGTGATTTGTGGTTCATGAGGAATGATTAGTGGTTCAGGATCTCTGAATTGTCCCTAAATATCCTCCGGATTCTCAATTGTGACGTCGGGTTCAAAAAATGGATTATCGGAAATTTGAATTGGAGTACTTGGTTGACTAGATGACGATTCTAAAGAAAAATCAATGGCGACAATATCGGCTAGATGTCTTGATCGAGTTACAGGTGGTGAACGTATGAAAGGTGGTGAACGTTTTGCTCGGTGCATTCACTGAATATCTTATTAGTTATAAAAGATAAAAATTATATAAGTTATCAAATTAATAGACTTTTCTGATTTTGCCCACGTTTTGAATAGCCAATAGATGCAGCAGGTAGCCAGGACCCTTTAAATCAGAAGCCCACAACTCGCCACTAACAAATCCAACTATTACTACGAACCAGAAAATTTTGGATGTCTATCAATTTAACCACTTAAAATAATTTTTCGTCGAAATATAAAGAAATTTTAGAGAAGAAATAGAAAATTCTATGTTCTAAAAACTAGAACGTCGAGGAATAAGAAAGAAATAGAGTGCGTCGAAAAACGTCGGAAAATAAAAGGTTGAAAAATAAGCGTCGAAAAAAATAATAAAATGCAGCGTCGAAACTTAAAAGTCTAAAAACTTAAATTTAAAAGTTGCGTCTAAAGGTATTAAAACTTAGAGAAATTCTATATCCAAAACAGCAATAACTTAAAAAGGTACTAAAATATATTAAAAACTAAAGCGATAAACGACGTCGTAAAATTCTAAAGCATCTAATTCTTAGTCTAACGAAAAAGCACTTAAGGGATTTTACGGTAAATCCTAAAAATCTAGAAATATAAATAACTACTGCAAAAACTATAACTTAAAATTAATTACGAGCAAAAAATATTAATATTACGAATAAACTATTAAAAAGATACAAAATTTAAAAATAAAACTTAAAAAATACAATTTTTACAAAAATATTATAAAAGTATTAATTTTTTTTAAAACTAAATAAAACTTAAAACTTAAAATACAAAATTAATTAAACTAAAACTAATTAATATTAAATATAAACCCTAATTAGGTTTAATTAATAATAATAATAATTAATTTAAACCTAATTGTGTAATAAATGCGTACAAGGTTCAGCCTGTCAGAAGGCTCCGCGAGTGCGGATCCCAGCTGGCAAAAAGCTCCGCGAGTGCAGGTCGAATTTGTGCAGGTTCAGTTGTTTTTTTTTTTACTTTTTAATTTTCAGTTTTTAATATATATAAAATATAAATATAACTTATTACTTTTTTATAACTTTTTCACAATAAATAAAAAAATAAACTTTTTAATTTAACTAAACTTAAAAATATAGATATATTTTTCTTTTTCTTGTATTTTTTTAATATTTAAAACGTATATTTTTACAGAAATAGATTACGACTTAATAAAAAAATTTTTTTATAGCGTTGCGCTTTCGGCGTTTAGGATCCCCGGTAGCGGCGCCAAAAATACTTGATGTGCGTAGAGGTGTATATTTTTATTGCGAAATACTATTAAATACGATACAATTTTACACAAGTTATTTATTTATTTATAGAGTGGAAATACCTAAACCTTGCTACAACACTTACAGGCAGTGTACCTAATCGTACAGTAGTGTAGTTTTTAGTAAGTCCGGTTCGTTCCACAGGGAGCTAGCCAAGTTTAACGCTATATTTTTAAAACTATATTTATAAATATATAAATATATAAGGGGGTTTTTTACCGTTTAATGACCGGTTTATCGATTTTATGTCTTAAGTCGCAGTTAAAACCTAATGTAAACTATTAAAAATAAAAATAACTTAATTTAAAGCGTAAAATAAATGACAATAATTAAAGTGCGATAAATTAAATTGCGATAATTAAAAAGTACGATAATTAAAAGGGAAATAAATAAAATGACAGTAAATAAAAGTGCGATGAAATATGAAATAAAGAAATTATGCTTATTTAAACTTCCGAAATCATGATGTTTGACGTATTGATTTTAATTTATTACCATGGGTTAATTGTCCTTTGTCCTGGATTATTCAATATGTCTATCTGGTTTTTGTCCATAACAGACCATCAGTCACAAATATAAAGTGCGAGTGTCCTCGTCAAATTATCCTTATATCCGAAGTCAAATATTCCAACTAATTGGGGACTTAAACTCTAATTACACCAATTTTCTTTGTATGTAATTCACCCCTATTTTAATAAGTCCATTGACTATTAATCTATTCCCGTGTCCGGTTAAATGAACGATTATTAGTACTTATAAATATCCCGCCCATCGTGTCCGATCGAGTGTATGTGGTTATTTATAATTACGTCCAATTGTAAATCTTTATATTAAATTAACGAACTATCATTCAATTAAACAAATATAAAGCCCATTAATAGCCCATAGTCTAATTTCCACAAGTGTAGTTCTTTTGTCCAAACCCCAATTATGGTACAAAGCCAATTACCCCGTCTTTAATATTTAGTCTAACATCACGATTACTTCGGCTTAAATAAGCATAATAATAACTTAGCTACGAGACATTAATTTAAAAAGGTTGAACATAACTTACAATGATTAATAATAGCTTAGCGTTACACGGACATAATTTCGACTTACACACTTACAACATTCGCCACTATAACCTTATTATTATTAAACTTTAAATTAAAATTAAAATTATAAATTATATATATATATATATATATATATATATATATATATATATATATATATATATATATATATATATATATATATATATATATATATATATCGTGAGAGAGAGATTGAAAAAGGGTTATGAAATCGATCAGAATGCGCGGCCTTTTATAGGCTCACGTTTCACTGTAGAGCTCCACGAGTGCAGATGTTTTCTTCATAAAAGCTCCACGAGTGCGGAGGTCAGGAATCCAGCTCACCAAATGAATTCAACGTGGGCAGCTTTGATAAAAATAATATATAATATATATATAATTAATTATATATAATATTATATTCTTGTGCATAGTTGACATGTAATTTTTGGTCCGTTGCGTCGCGCGCTGAAAGTTGATTCATGTCTCGGTTTCGGATTTTCGAATGCCTTTTCGTACAATTTAATATCTTGTACTTTGTGTCTCACGGCTTGTACTCTTGTAATTTTTAGACGTTTCTCATTAATAATTTGAACCACTTTGATTGTACTTTGTACTTTTTAGCTTTTTGGTCGTTTGCGTCTTCAATTCGTCGAATCTGTCATTTGTCTTCATCTTTTATTATTTAAACGAATATCACTTGTAAATAGAACAATTGCAACTAAAAGCTTGTCTTTCTTGAGGGATAATACTATGAAATATATGTTCGTTTTTAGCATTATCAGAATTCATCCACATGGATCAGTTTCCACTTTAATGCTCAACAAATGACTAGGATTGTACTTTTATTAAAAACGCCTGTTTAAGGTCTAGGTAATTAGTTCATATCGGTCTCATGAAATCAATGAACCAAAGGCATACCGAATTCAATTTACTCACATAAATTAACATTTAAAGGTCGAAATTACCATATAAAATTAATATAGACTTTCTCTTGGTTAAACTCACGTAAAACCTAGGCTAATGGGATCACTCGGAAAAGCCTACACGATTGTGTTGTCACAATACGAATTTAATCACCAATTACACTAACGTAAATTTTCTAGACCTTAAAGATGAAGTACAAACATATGAATATTGATAAACTCATATAAATCAAATTTAATAACTTGTATAATTAAATAGGTGATATATACACACGCACAACAATGGATCTTTCAAGAAAGCACAATTAATTAAACATAAAAACCTTAATAAATCAAAAGATAGAACAATCCATAATCATAAGTTTTGCATCAAGTGGACACTAAGAGATTTAGTTACTCATGTTCATGGATAAAGCATTCAAACAATTGAAACAATAAAAAATCCATAATAAAATCACTAATATTAATGGATAATAATGTACCAATAATTTTGCTAGTTGAAACAAGATTCAAATCAAAGCTTAAATCCACCTCTTGTCTTCTTTTTTCGTTCATAGCCTCCACCCGAAAAATACAATACGGAGCAATCGTAAAATAAATTGAAACATGTTATGATACTAAAGTCAAAGAAGGTGGATGCCAATTTCCACACGAATCCAAATGAATTTAGATCTCGTGAATGTATAGCAAATTTGGATGATAAATTTCATTACTATTTCACCTACTTGCATAGTAAAATTTATACTATATATAAGTGATAAAATGTAATCACTAGGTGTACCATTCTTACTGATATATGAAATATATATATTGCTCTTTTTCTCCATTACTACTCCTATATAAATAAGTATTATATAAGCTTAGGCCAAAAGTAGTTATAAACTACAAATTCGTAACACGTTATCAGCACGAAGTGCTCCGTATAATCAAGGTTTATATACTGACATTTTGAACTACTAACTTTTATTAAGTTTTTAGTGCATTTGTGTTGTTCTTATTATATGCTTGGCTCTGCCACCTAAGTGATATATGGTCGGTTATACCGCCTGGATAATATATGGTCAACATTGTCGCCTAAGTATCAAAATTTATGTTTACTAACATTATATTTCTGTTATCTAACTTTTATTAACTTCACTAATGTAACATCCTCAACCGGGCCTAGCTGTAAGATTACTAGTTTGCCCTTGAGTATATGTTGTGTTATTATATGCTTTTATTTTTATTTAGTGTTTATTATCATTTGATGATGTGGTTAGGACCACTCTGTGACAAGTGTCACAGAACAAGTTTATTTATTTAATTTGGACTTCGTTTGGGTTTCCACATGATGTACGAAAGATATCAGATAACTGATAAATACCCGTGTGTTGCACAGTGTGGGAATTTAACCCAATTAAGTGACTATAGCGTTGCTTCCCTTCTCATTTTCTAGACTTTTCCAAACACACCCGTACTTACTCTTTCACCTAACCAAAACCCTAATTTCTTGATTTTGTTCTTGAGCTCAAATTAATCATATATTCTTGTTCTCTGTGATTTTGTGATCAATTTAAGGTAAACTCCTCTTTGATTCATGTATTGATTCTTGCTTAAATTGGGTTTTTGTGTTCTTGAGTAAAAGTTAGGTTTTGAGGCTTGATTCTTGATCTTAAGTGTTTTTTATGCTCAATTATTGTTAGTAATAGCTTATATATAGTTTATATGATATTTTGGAAGTGATTTTGGTGTTAGATCTTTCAAAAATCATGATTTTGGGTCAAAAAACGCGAAAACAGCGAGCTGGAATGTTCTAATAGCTCCCACACTTTTGAAAGGTCACTCGTACGAGTGACCACGCAGTTGAGGACTCACTCGCATGAGTGAGGTCTCGTCCGCGCGAGTGAGCACTGGTCAGCTTTTAATAAAATTGAAAAGGGCGTAACTTTCAAACCGTAACTTCATTTTTAATGAATCAAATATCGTTAGAATCGTATTGAAGAGTACTTTACAATGATAAGGTTTTAAGAATCTAGATCAAATTTATTTTGGTCAGAAGAAGGGATTTTATTGTGTATGTCTTGTTTTGTACTCGTTTAGCGTCGATAATGATCGGGTTTATGATGTAGGCTTATCATATAGTGAATATATGATGATATGTGTTAATTTATTGTATGTATTGATGTTTATGTTGTACATATTGAGTTGAAACCCATTTAAACAGCTCCTGCTACTGTTCTTCATCACTCGCACGAGTGAGCCTTCACTCGTTCGGTTAGGGTGATCAACCGTGTTATGAACCGTGCGAGTGAGTGATTATGGAGAACTATTGTTTTGGGTAAGATGATACGTACGGTTGGGATGTGACTCGTACGAGTCACTGGTCACTCGTGTGGTGAACCGTATGGATCATTTAATTCTTTCATGGGTGTTCAGTCATAGACCAAACGTACGAGTAAGTTATCAACCGCACGTTTGAGTGTTATCAAACGTGCGAGTGAGAGTGTTACTCGTACAGTTGGTGGACCAGTCGTTAAGTGCTTAAGTGTTGGTATTTGATAATATGACCTAGTTTATAGAATAAATTGATAATATTGCCGTATTGTTAGTAATTGGGATACGATTTACTAATTTGTAAGTATTATTCTCAGGTGATACAGACAAGGAGAAGACTCAGTGACATTAGACTACTAAGTTTAGCTGGTAATCGGTGAGTGGGACTAACTGGAGAACATAGTATAGAGTAGCATGTTATATTATGATTGCCATGCTTGTTAGTTATACTTACTGATACAGTTAGTTAGTACATTGTGATGACTGCATGTTGGTTGATGCTTGTCTGCTGGAGCCAAGTGCGTCCCTATTATGTGGTGGCCTCGGTAGGAGAGATCAACCTGCGGGTTGGGTTCCTCATGTGGTGGCCTAGACAATCGTGGTGTATATATATGTGAATGACGCGTCCGTCGCATGTGGATTATATATATACAACACGGTGGTGGAGGAACTTCTGGTAAGCCCTAGTCCAATCAGCTGGTGGTTAATGGTTTGGCCGAGCTTCCAGAGTCTCTGTAGATGGTACTTGGGTAATGTTTGTGTGTTAGATTTTGTGACATGATTAGTATGACGGTTCATGTATACTATTGCATGTAGTTAGTCGTACTCACTTAGCTTCGTGCTAATTTCCCTCCATCTCCTCCCTGCAGGTTGTTAGCTTTTGTAAATGATGCATTTTGGGGAGAAGACGGGCATGGTGATGTTATGTTTGACTATGAAGAAACTCTGATGTGTCTTTTCCCTTTAAAACTGATTTTGGATATGTAATTAAATATGTTTATGTTTTGTAATGGTTAATTAATATTAATGCTTCCGCCGTGTTTAAAAAAAAAATTAGCGGTGTCACAACTAGCATTTATATTTATGTTATCTAACATTTATTTATTTATGATTACTTACATTAATCATTATTTATTTTATGCATATTAATTCTTAAAATCATTATTTATGCACACTATCATTTATCCTTTACACTTATCATTATTCTTATGTTAATTCTCGTATTTGATATACTAAATACATTTATACTAAATGTACTAAATGTATTTATACATTTATACTAAACGTATATATATATATATATATATATATATATATATACTAAATGTATTTATAATGTATGAAAATAAAAAACTTTTATTAAATTCATTTTAAATACAACGGGTACATAACAGTCGTTAACGTCAACTAACGACGTTAAAACAGTCATATATACATAACGGTTGTTAACGTTAACTGACGACGTTACAATTAATATATTTTCAAATATAAATTACACATCTCCGTTTTCACATTTTCACAAATCAATCTCCTTTTTCTCATATTATTTCTTTCAAAAGTTTTGTGAAGATCATTCACCTGATGATGATTTTTCCGATTGTATTGGTCATGTTATGTGTCATCCTTGTTTTTAGTATACCACCAAATGAATCTGATTTATTCTATCATTCTCTTGGAGTTTTATTATTTGTAATTCTACCATTACTCTGTTTTTTGGTACTTATTGATATACATTGATTCTAATTTCATGTTGTTATTTGTCTATGAATAAAATTGATTATGATTATGATTTATGTTGTTGTTCATTTTTCTGATAATAGAAAATGTCGAATTTGAAAAAGCTTAAATTTGCTCATTTAGATCAAGTGGAAGTAACTACTTGCCATGGATTGTGAATGTAGAGAAACATCTTGAATCAATGTGTATTTTAGAAACACTGAGTGAAAATAACAATAGTTCTGAACATGAGAACGCAATAGCAAGTATTTTTCTTCGTAAACATATTGACGAGTCCTTGAAATCTGTATATTGCATGATTAAAGATCCAAGTGTATTATGGAAAGAACTCAAAGATAGATATGATATTAATTATTAAGAAACAAAAGTGATATATGAACAAATAAAATTGAAGATTTAATAGACGCTCTTATAAGAATCCCATAGATTCTTAATGATCCGGTAACATGGATCATCAGTCTAGTATTTCTTGAATACATGAACATCTTGTTTAGCTCTACAAATAAGTCCCAAAAGAAAAGAAAACGAGAGTGAATCTGTTGAAAAACCTTGATTAAATAAACCCTGAGCTACCTTGATACTTGAATGATTTGAATTTTCTAAAATGCCTAGCTTGTTACGTATCACTCCTAAATAAATGATTTTAGACCTTAACGTATATGTTTGTTAGGTGTTATCTTTTATGTACTTTAGAATGGTTTACATGTAATGTATTTTGATTATCTTATTGAAGTATTCACTTATTATTTACTTATCTTATTTGAAGTTTTAATTTGAATCATGCTGGAATACAACATCAAGTAAATGGTGGAGACCTATGTATTGCAGACAGTGGTACCACACACACTATACTCAAATCTAAGAAGTATTTGATTGATCTGAAACCAACCGAAGGAATTATAAATACTATATCACGTCCTGCAAACTTAATAAAAGGAATGGGAAAGGCAAAATTAATGTTACCAAATGGTACAAATTTTCTGATAAATAATACCTTATTTTCTCCCATGTCAAAGAGAAATTTGTTAAGCTTCTCTGACATATACCAAAATGGATATGATTATCAGTCAGTGATGTAGTGACCCGAACTTTTCCATGTTTATATATATTAATTGAGATTGATATTTACATGATTAAATGTTTCCAACATGTTAAGCAATCAAACTTTTTAAGACTTGATTAATTGAAATA
Source organism: Rutidosis leptorrhynchoides (assembly GCF_046630445.1). Lineage (NCBI taxonomy): Eukaryota > Viridiplantae > Streptophyta > Magnoliopsida > Asterales > Asteraceae > Rutidosis > Rutidosis leptorrhynchoides. The sequence continues at coordinate 106,911,368 of NC_092343.1, forward strand.
TGTTTCATATAAACAATTGACCACCCAAGTTGACCGGTGATTCACGAACGTTAAAACTTGTAAAAACTATATGATGACATATATATGGATATATATATATAGTTAAAATGATACTATGATAAGTAAACATATCATTAAGTATATTAACAATGAACTACATATGTAAAAACAAGACTACTAACTTAATGATTTTTAAACGAGACATATATGTAACGATTATCGTTGTAAAGACATTTAATGTATATATATATATCATATTAAGATATATTCATACATGATAATATCATGATAATATAATAATTTAAAATCTCATTTGATATTATAAACATTGGGTTAACAACATTTAACAAGATCATTAACCTAAAGGTTTCAAAACAACACTTACATGTAACGACTAACGATGACTTAACGACTCAGTTAAAATGTATATACATGTAGTGTTTTAATATGTATTTATACACTTTTGAAAGACTTCAATACACCTATCAAAATACTTCTACTTAACAAAAATGCTTACAATTACATCCTCGTTCAGTTTCATCAACAATTCTACTCGTATGCACCCGTATTCGTACTCGTACAATACACAGCTTTTAGATGTATGTACTATTGGTATATACACTCCAATGATCAGCTCTTAGCAGCCCATGTGAGTCACCTAACACATGTGGGAACCATCATTTGGCAACTAGCATGAAATATCTCATAAAATTACAAAAATATGAGTAATCATTCATGACTTATTTACATGAAAACAAAATTACATATCCTTTATATCTAATCCATACACCAACGACCAAAAACACCTACAAACACTTTCATTCATAAATTTTCTTCATCTAATTGATCTCTCTCAAGTTCTATCTTCAAGTTCTAAGTGTTCTTCATAAATTCTACAAGTTCTAGTTACATAAAATCAAGAATACTTTCAAGTTTGCTAGCTCACTTCCAATCTTGTAAGGTGATCATCCAACCTCAAGAAATATTTGTTTCTTACAGTAGGTTATCATTCTAATACAAGGTAATAATCATATTCAAACTTTGGTTCAATTTCTATAACTATAACAATCTTATTTCAAGTGATGATCTTACTTGAACTTGTTTTCGTGTCATGATTCTGCTTCAAGAACTTCGAGCCATCCAAGGATCCGTTGAAGCTAGATCCATTTTTATCTTTTCCAGTAGGTTTATCCAAGGAACTTAAGGTAGTAATGATGTTCATAACATCATTCGATTCATACATATAAAGCTATCTTATTCGAAGGTTTAAACTTGTAATCACTAGAACATAGTTTAGTTAATTCTAAACTTGTTCTCAAACAAAAGTTAATCCTTCTAACTTGACTTTTAAAATCAACTAAACACATGTTCTATATCTATATGATATGCTAACTTAATGATTTAAAACCTGGAAACACAAAAAACACCGTAAAACCGGATTTACGCCGTCGTAGTAACACTGCGGGCTGTTTTGGGTTAGTTAATTAAAAACTATGATAAACTTTGATTTAAAAGTTGTTATTCTGAGAAAATGATTTTTATTATGAACATGAAACTATATCCAAAAATTATGGTTAAACTCAAAGTGAAAGTATGTTTTCTAAAATGGTCATCTAGACGTCGTTCTTTCGACTGAAATGACTACCTTTACAAAAACGACTTGTAACATATTTTTCCGACTATAAACTTTCTGTTTAGATTCATAAAATAGAGTTCAATATGAAACCATAGCAATTTGATTCACTCAAAACGGATTTAAAATGAAGAAGTTATGGGTAAAACAAGATTGGATAATTTTTCTCATTTTAGCTACGTGAAAATTGGTAACAAATCTATTCCAACCATAACTTAATCAACTTGTATGGTATATTATGTAATCTTGAGATACCATAGACACGTATACAATGTTTCGACCTATCATGTCGACACATCTATATATATTTCAGAACAACCATAGACACTCTATATGTGAATGTTGGAGTTAGCTATACAGGGTTGAGGTTGATTCCATAATATATATAGTTTGAGTTGTGATCAATACTGAGATACGTATACACTGGGTCGTGGATTGATTCAAGATAATATTTATCGATTTATTTCTGTACATCTAACTGTGGACAACTAGTTGTAGGTTACTAACGAGGACAGCTGACTTAATAAACTTAAAACATCAAAATATATTAAAAGTGTTGTAAATATATTTTGAACATACTTTGATATATATGTATATATTGTTATAGGTTCGTGAATCAACCAGTGGCCAAGTCTTACTTCCCGACGAAGTAAAAATCTGTGAAAGTGAGTTATAGTCCCACTTTTAAAATCTAATATTTTTGGGATGAGAATACATGCAGGTTTTATAAATGATTTACAAAATAGACACAAGTACGTGAAACTACATTCTATGGTTGAATTATCGAAATCGAATATGCCCCTTTTTATTAAGTCTGGTAATCTAAGAATTAGGGAACAGACACCCTAATTGACGCGAATCCTAAAGATAAATCTATTGGGCCTAACAAACCCCATCCAAAGTACCGGATGCTTTAGTACTTCGAAATTTATATCATATCCGAAGGGTGTCCCGGAATGATGGGGATATTCTTATATATGCATCTTGTTAAAGTCGGTTACCAGGTGTTCACCATATGAATGATTTTTATCTCTATGTATGGGATGTGTATTGAAATATGAAATCTTGTGGTCTATTATTATGATTTGATATATATAGGTTAAACCTATAACTCACCAACATTTTTGTTGACGTTTTAAGCATGTTTATTCTCAGGTGATTATTAAGAGCTTCCGCTGTCGCATACTTAAATAAGGACGAGATTTGGAGTCCATGCTTGTATGATATTGTGTAAAAACTGCATTCAAGAAACTTATTTTGTTGTAACATATTTGTATTATAAACCATTATGTAATGGTCGTGTGTAAACAGGATATTTTAGATTATCATTATTTGATAATCTACGTAAAGCTTTTTAAACCTTTATTGATGAAATAAAGGTTATGGTTTGTTTTAAAAATGAATGCAGTCTTTGAAAAACGTCTCATATAGAGGTCAAAACCTCGCAACGAAATCAATTAATATGGAACGTTTTTAATCAATAAGAACGGGACATTTCAGTTGGTATCAGAGCGTTGGTCTTAGAGAACCAGAATTTTGCATTAGTGTGTCTTATCGAGTTTGTTAGGATGCATTAGTGAGTCTGGACTTCGACCATGTTTACTTGAAAAATGATTGCTTAACAAATTTTGTTGGAAACTATATATTTTTAACATGTGAATATTATGTGATATATTAATCTCTTAACGCGTTTGATATTATGTGATAGATGTCTACCTCTAGAACAAGTCCCATTGACTCACCTAATAATAATGAAGAGTCAAATGTAAATTGGAATGATTCGTGGACTGATTCACAAGTTCCCGAAGAGGAACCGAAAGAAGAGTCGGAACCGGAAGAAGAATCGGAACCGGAAGAAGAATCGGAACCGGATGAAGAAATAGAACCGGTGGGGGAAATAATAAAACGGTTAAGTAAAAGAAAATCCTCAACCAACCGACCAAGGTTAATTATGGTCAATAGTGTTTCCGCCAAGGAAGCAAAATATTGGGAGGATTACCAATTCTCCGATGAATCGGATTCCGACGAGAATTCCGATGATGTTATAGAAATTACCCCAACTGAATTTAAAAAGGCAAAAGAAAATAATAAGGGAAAGGGCATAAAAATAGAGAAATCTAATTCCAACCCCGATGAACTTTATATGTATCGTCAACCCCCGAAGTCCTTAAGTTGTAACAATGACCCGGGAACCTCTAAACCACCAGGTTTTTCTAAACCAATGTGGAAAACGACGGCTCGTATTAGGGGAACATCATATATCCCTAGAAACTTGGCAAAACGAACCAAAACCGAAGAAGAAGAAACAAGCGAGTCGGAATAAGATAGTTGTATTCGTGTGGTGTAATATATGTAATATAGTGTGCTTATGCTTTATGATATATGTAAAAATTGCTTGTATTAATAAGTATTTTTTTTATGAATCTAACTCTTGTCTATTTTACAGTATAAAAATACAAAATGGATGGACAACCCAATATTTTAAGAGACCTACCCGGAGACATGATTGATGAAATCTTGTCTAGAGTCGGTCAGAATTCTTCGGCACAACTATTTAAGGCGAGATCAGTTTGTAAGACATTCGAAGAACGTTCCAAGAATGCCTTGGTTTATAAAAGGCTTTCGTTCGAAATATGGGGGATATCACATTGGGAAATCCATAAGTTACGATGTGTTTACTTTGACGCATATATTGCGGGGAACCCAAATGCTATTTTACGCAATGGGTTAAGAAATTATTTTGACTCAATATATCCGAATATTGGACTTCGTGATTTAGAAAAAGCGGCTAACATGCAACATAAAGAAGCATGTTATGCTTACGGAATAGTAATGTTCGCTTCTCACCAAAGTGAGAACAAGAACATCGGGCTACAACTATTAAACAAAACGTTCCCACAAGTGACGGAGTCGGTAATTGGGGTAAGAAATGAGGTTTTTAGATTGTTACGGGACTGTTGGACATTACGTAACCCTCTTCCCTTTGACGACGTTACAACACGCTGTCTTATCAACTGCCATAACGGTTATGTTCCACAAGACCAAGGATGGGAAGTAGTCCTAGTAAAACCAGAATGCATGACTTGTTTCTGGACGTATGAATTACGTGTATTTATTGCCTTTGCTGAACGACTTGTGTACTAGCTAGAATTATCTTCACAACTATCTTGTATCAAAGTTATTGTGTGCTATATTTCATGCTATATGTAAAATAAGCGGTATTGTAAGTTTGTAAAATATTGTGTAAAAGTTTGAACGCGAAATATTATTATAATCAGTTTTTCATATAGAATTGTAGTAGTTGAATTGTATATTAGCTACTAAGTATGAACTTAACGGGTAGGTACTACCCGAATTTAAACTTATAAAACGCTATTATGAAGAAAAAGCTTTTATAAATGAGTTCATATTATGCTACGAAATACTATTAACTACTCTTAATATTCTGTATGATTAACTTGTTCCATTTGACTATTTTGAAGGAAATGGCACCGACTACTCGACACACCGTGAATATGAATGAAGAGGAATTCCGTACTTTTCTAGCTTCAAACATAGCCGCAGTACAGGCTGTGCTACATACCAACAATAACCTTGGATCTAGCAGTACAGGAAATCGTGTAGGATGTACCTACAAAGAATTCACTGCCTGCAAACCTTTGGAATTTGATGGAACCGAAGGACCGATCGGATTGAAACGGTGGACCGAGAAGGTCGAATCGGTGTTTGCCATAAGTAAGTGTACTGAAGAGGACAAAGTGAAGTACGCTACGCATACCTTCACAGGTTCTGCGTTAACATGGTGGAATACCTATCTAGAGCAAGTGGGACAAGACGATGCGTACGCACTACCGTGGTCAGCATTCAAGCACTTGATGAACGAGAAGTACCGTCCCAGAACCGAGGTCAATAAGCTCAAGACAGAACTTAGAGGGTTACGAACCCAAGGATTTGATATTACCACGTACGAAAGATGATTCACAGAATTGTGCCTATTGTGTCCGGGAGCATTCGAAGATGAGGAAGAGAAGATCGACGCGTTTGTCAAAGGATTACCGGAAAGAATCCAAGAAGATATAAGTTCACACGAGCCCCCCTCCATACAACAGGCATGTAGAATGGCTCACAAACTAGTGAACCAGATTGAAGAAAGAATTAAAGAACAGACTGCTGAAGAGGCCAATGTGAAGCAAGTCAAAAGAAAGTGGGAGGAAAACAGTGATAAGAATCACCAATACAACAACAACAGTAATTACAACAATAATCACAACAATTATCCCAACAATCGCCACATCAATCGCAACTACAACAAACGGCCCAACAATAACAACAACAACAACAACAGCAGCAACTACAACAATCATCCCAACAACAATAATAACCGCAACAACAACAACAATCAGAAGCAGCTATGCCAAAGGTGTGAATAGTATCACTCGGGGTTCTGCACCAAATTTTGCAACAAGTGTAAAAGAAATGGTCATAGCGCGGCGAAGTGTGAGGTCTACGGACCAGGGGTTAATAGAACGAAAGGAACAAATGGTGTCGGAACGAGTAATGGCGGAACAAGTAGTGTCGGAGCAAGTTATGCCAATGTAGTTTGTTATAAATGTGGAAAACCGGGCCACATTATTAGAAATTGCCCGAACCAAGAGAACACGAATGGACAAGGCCGCGGAAGAGTTTTCAATATTAATGCGGCAGAGGCACAGGAAGACCCGGAGCTTGTTACGGGTACGTTTCTTATTGACAATAAATCTGCTTACGTTTTATTTGATTCGGGTGCGGATAGAAGCTATATGAGTAGAGATTTTTGTGCTAAATTAAGTTGTCCATTGACGCCTTTAGATAGTAAATTTTTACTCGAATTAGCAAATGGTAAATTAATTTCAGCAGATAATATATGTCGGAATCGAGAAATTAAACTGGTTAGCGAAATATTTAAGATTGATTTGATACCAGTAGAGTTAGGGAGTTTTGATGTGATAATCGGTATGGACTGGTTGAAAGAAGTGAAAGCAAAGATCGTTTGTTACAAAAATGCAATTCGCATTATACGAGAAAAAGGAAAACCCTTAATGGTGTACGGAGAAAAGGGCAACACGAAGCTACATCTTATTAGTAATTTGAAGGCACAAAAACTAATAAGAAAAGGTTGCTATGCTGTTCTATCACACGTCGAGAAAGTACAAACTGAAGAAAAGAGCATCAATGATGTTCCCATTGCAAAAGAATTTCCCGATGTATTTCCGAAAGAATTACCGGGATTACCCCCACATCGATCCGTTGAATTTCAAATAGATCTTGTACCAGGAGCTGCACCAATAGCTCGTGCTCCTTACAGACTCGCACCCAGCTAGATGAAAGAACTGCAAAGCCAATTACAAGAACTTTTAGAGCGTGGTTTCATTCGACCAAGCACATCACCGTGGGGAGCTCCTGTTTTGTTTGTCAAGAAGAAAGATGGTACATTCAGGTTGTGTATCGACTATCGAGAGTTGAACAAACTTACCATCAAGAACCGCTACCCACTACCGAGAATCGACGACTTATTTGATCAACTACAAGGCTCGTCTGTTTATTCAAAGATTGACTTACGTTCCGGGTATCATCAAATGCGGGTGAAAGAAGATGATATTCCAAAGACTGCTTTCAGAATACGTTACGGTCATTACGAGTTTATGGTCATGCCGTTTGGTTTAACAAATGCACCAGCTGTGTTCATGGACCTTATGAACCGAGTGTGTGGACCATACCTTGACAAGTTTGTCATTGTTTTCATTGATGACATACTTATTTACTCAAAGAATGACCAAGAACACGGTGAACATTTGAGAAAGGTGTTAGAAGTATTGAGGAAGGAAGAATTGTACGCTAAGTTTTCAAAGTGTGCATTTTGGTTGGATGAAGTTCAATTCCTCGGTCACATAGTGAACAAAGAAGGTATTAAGGTGGATCCGGCAAAGATAGAAACTGTTGAAAAGTGGGAAACCCCAAAAACTCCAAAACACATACGCCAGTTTTTAGGACTAGCTGGTTACTACAGAAGGTTCATCTAAGACTTTTCCAGAATAGCAAAACCCTTGACTGCATTAACGCATAAAGGGAAGAAATTTGAATGGAATGATGAACAAGAGAAAGCATTTCAGTTATTGAAGAAAAAGCTAACTACGGCACCTATATTGTCATTGCCTGAAGGGAATGATGATTTTGTAATTTATTGTGACGCATCAAAGAAAGGTCTCGGTTGTGTATTAATGCAACGAACGAAGGTGATTGCTTATGCGTCTAGACAATTGAAAATTCACGAACAAAATTATACGACGCATGATTTGGAATTAGGCGCGGTTGTTTTTGCATTAAAGACTTGGAGGCACTACTTATATGGGGTCAAAAGTATTATATATACCGACCACAAAAGTCTTCAACACATATTTAATCAGAAACAACTGAATATGAGGCAGCGTAGGTGGATTGAATTATTGAATGATTACGACTTTGAGATTCGTTACCACCCGGGGAAGGCAAATGTGGTAGCCGATGCCTTGAGCAGGAAGGACAGAGAACCCATTCGAGTAAAATCTATGAATATAATGATTCATAATAACCTTACTACTCAAATAAAGGAGGCGCAACAAGGAGTTTTAAAAGAGGGAAATTTAAAGGATGAAATACCCAAAGGATCGGAGAAGCATCTTAATATTCGGGAAGACGGAACCCGGTATTGGGCTGAAAGGATTTGGGTACCAAAATTTGGAGATATGAGAGAAATGGTACTTAGAGAAGCTCATAAAACCAGATACTCAATACATCCTGGAACGGGGAAGATGTACAAGGATCTCAAGAAACATTTTTGGTGGCCGGGTATGAAAGTCGATGTTGCTAAATATGTAGGGGAATGTTTGACGTGTTCTAAGGTCAAAGCTGAGCATCAGAAACCATCAGGTCTACTTCAACAACCCGAAATCCCGGAATGGAAATGGGAAAACATTACCATGGATTTCATCACTAAATTGCCAAGGACTGCAAGTGGTTTTGATACTATTTGGGTAATAGTTGATCGTCTCACCAAATCAGCACACTTCCTGCCAATAAGAGAAGATGACAAGATGGAGAAGTTAGCACGACTGTATTTGAAGGAAGTCGTCTCCAGACATGGAATACCAATCTCTATTATCTCTGATAGGGATGGCAGATTTATTTCAAGATTCTGGCAGACATTACAGCAAGCATTAGGAACTCGTCTAGACATGAGTACTGCCTATCATCCATAAACTGATGGGCAGAGCGAAAGAACGATACAAACGCTTGAAGACATGCTACGAGCATGTGTTATTGATTTTGGAAACAGTTGGGATCGACATCTACCGTTAGCAGAATTTTCCTACAACAACAGCTACCATTCAAGCATTGAGATGGCACCGTTTGAAGCACTTTATGGTAGAAAGTGCAGGTCTCCGATTTGTTGGAGTGAAGTGGGGGATAGACAGATTACGGGTCCGGAGATTATACAAGAAACTACCGAGAAGATCATCCAAATTCAACAACGGTTGAAAACCGCCCAAAGTCGACAAAAGAGCTACGCTGACATTAAAAGAAAAGATATAGAATTTGAAATTGGAGAAATGGTCATGCTTAAAGTTGCACCTTGGAAAGGCGTTGTTCGATTTGGTAAACGAGGGAAATTAAATCCAAGGTATATTGGACCATTCAAGATTATTGATCGTGTCGGACCAGTAGCTTACCGACTTGAGTTACCTTAACAACTCGCGGCTGTACATAACACTTTCCACGTCTCGAATTTGAAGAAATGTTTTGCTAAAGAAGATCTCACTATTCCGTTAGATGAAATCCAAATCAACGAAAAACTTCAATTCATCGAAGAACCCGTTGAAATAATGGATCGTGAGGTTAAAAGACTTAAGCAAAATAAGATACCAATTGTTAAGGTTCGATGGAATGCTCGTAGAGGACCCGAGTTAACCTGGGAGCATGAAGATCAGATGAAGAAGAAATACCCGCATCTATTTCCAGAAGATTCGTCAACACCTTCAACAGCTTAAAATTTCGGGACGAAATTTATTTAACGGGTAGGTACTGTAGTGACCCGAACTTTTCCATGTTTATATATATTAATTGAGATTGATATTTACATGATTAAATGTTTCCAACATGTTAAGCAATCAAACTTGTTAAGACTTGATTAATTGAAATATGTTTCATATAAACAATTGACCACCCAAGTTGACCGGTGATTCACGAACGTTAAAACTTGTAAAAACTATATGATGACATATATATGGATATATATATATATATATATATATATATATATATATATATATATATATATATATATATATATAGTTAAAATGATACTATGATAAGTAAACATATCATTAAGTATATTAATAATGAACTACATATGTAAAAACAAGACTACTAACTTAATGATTTTTAAACGAGACATATATGTAACGATTATCGTCGTAAAGACATTTAATGTATATATATCATATTAAGAGATATTCATACATGATAATATCATGATAATATAATAATTTAAAATCTCATTTGATATTATAAACATTGGGTTAACAACATTTAACAAGATCGTTAACCTAAAGGTTTCAAAACAACACTTACATGTAACGACTAACGATGACTTAACGACTCAGTTAAAATGTATATACATGTAGTGTTTTAATATGTATTTATACACTTTTGAAAGACTTCAATACACCTATCAAAATACTTCTACTTAACAAAAATGCTTACAATTACATCCTCGTTCAGTTTCATCAACAATTCTACTCGTATGCACCCGTATTCGTACTCGTACAATACACAGCTTTTAGATGTATGTACTATTGGTATATACACTCCAATGATCAGCTCTTAGCAGCCCATGTGAGTCACCTAACACATGTGGGAACCATCATTTGGCAACTAGCATGAAATATCTCATAAAATTACAAAAATATGAGTAATCATTCATGACTTATTTACATGAAAACAAAATTACATATCCTTTATATCTAATCCATACACCAACGACCAAAAACACCTACAAACACTTTCATTCATCAATTTTCTTCATCTAATTGATCTCTCTCAAGTTCTATCTTCAAGTTCTAAGTGTTCTTCATAAATTCTACAAGTTCTAGTTACATAAAATCAAGAATACTTTCAAGTTTGCTAGCTCACTTCCAATCTTGTAAGGTGATCATCCAACCTCAAGAAATCTTTGTTTCTTACAGTAGGTTATCATTCTAATACAAGGTAATAATCATATTCAAACTTTGGTTCAATTTCTATAACTATAACAATCTTATTTCAAGTGATGATCTTACTTGAACTTGTTTTCGTGTCATGATTCTGCTTCAAGAACTTCGAGCCATCCAAGGATCCGTTGAAGCTAGATCCATTTTTATATTTTCCAGTAGGTTTATCCAAGGAACTTAAGGTAGTAATGATGTTCATAACATCATTCGATTCATACATATAAAGCTATCTTATTCGAAGGTTTAAACTTGTAATCACTAGAACATAGTTTAGTTAATTCTAAACTTGTTCGCAAACAAAAGTTAATCCTTCTAACTTGACTTTTAAAATCAACTAAACACATGTTCTATATCTATATTATATGCTAACTTAATGATTTAAAACCTGGAAACACAAAAAACACCGTAAAACCGGATTTACGCCGTCGTAGTAACACCGCGGGCTGTTTTGGGTTAGTTAATTAAAAACTATGATAAACTTTGATTTAAAAGTTGTTATTCTGAGAAAATGATTTTTATTATGAACATGAAACTATATCCAAAAATTATGGTTAAACTCAAAGTGAAAGTATGTTTTCTAAAATGGTCATCTAGACGTCGTTCTTTCGACTGAAATGACTACCTTTACAAAAACGACTTGTAACATATTTTTTTGACTATAAACCTATACTTTTTCTGTTTAGATTCATAAAATAGAGTTCAATATTAAACCATAGCAATTTGATTCACTCAAAACGGATTTAAAATGAAGAAGTTATGGGTAAAACAAGATTGGATAATTTTTCTCATTTTAGCTACGTGAAAATTGGTAACAAATCTATTCCAACCATAACTTAATCAACTTGTATGGTAAATTATGTAATCTTGAGATACCATAGACACGTATACAATGTTTCGACCTATCATGTCGACACATCTATATATATTTCGGAACAACCATAGACACTCTATATGTGAATGTTGGAGTTAGCTATACAGGGTTGAGGTTGATTCCAAAATATATATAGTTTGAGTTGTGATCAATACTGAGATACATATACACTGGGTCGTGGATTGATTCAAGATAATATTTATCGATTTATTTCTGTACATCTAACTGTGGACAACTAGTTGTAGGTTACTAACGAGGACAGCTGACTTAATAAACTTAAAACATCAAAATATATTAAAAGTGTTGTAAATATATTTTGAATATACTTTGATATATATGTATATATTGTTATAGGTTCGTGAATCAACCAGTGGCCAAGTCTTACTTCCCGACGAAGTAAAAATCTGTGAAAGTGAGTTATAGTCCCACTTTTAAAATCTAATATTTTTGGGATGAGAATACATGCAGGTTTTATAAATGATTTACAAAATAGACACAAGTACGTGAAACTACATTCTATGGTTGAATTATCGAAATCGAATATGCCCCTTTTTATTAAGTCTGGTAATCTAAGAATTAGGGAACAGACACCCTAATTGATGCGAATCCTAAAGATAGATCTATTGGGCCTAACAAACCCCATCCAAAGTACCGGATGCTTTAGTACTTCGAAATTTATATCATATCCGAAGGGTGTCCCGGAATGATGGGGATATTCTTATATATGCATCTTGTTAAAGTCGGTTACCAGGTGTTCACCATATGAATGATTTTTATCTCTATGTATGGGATGTGTATTGAAATATGAAATCTTGTGGTCTATTATTATGATTTGATATATATAGGTTAAACCTATAACTCACCAACATTTTTGTTGACGTTTTAAGCATGTTTATTCTCAGGTGATTATTAAGAGCTTCCGCTGTCGCATACTTAAATAAGGACGAGATTTGGAGTTCATGCTTGTATGATATTGTGTAAAAACTGCATTCAAGAAACTTATTTTGTTGTAACATATTTGTATTATAAACCATTATGTAATGGTCGTGTGTAAACAGGATATTTTAGATTATCATTATTTGATAATCTACGTAAAGCTTTTTAAACCTTTATTGATGAAATAAAGGTTATGGTTTGTTTTAAAAATGAATGCAGTCTTTGAAAAACGTCTCATATAGAGGTCAAAACCTCGCAACGAAATCAATTAATATGGAACGTTTTTAATCAATAAGAACGGGACATTTCAAGTGACAACAGAAAATGATAAATATTTAAGTATCACTGACAAGAATTATGTGATTGAAAAACTACCAAGACTTAGTTCTGGTTTATATTATACATATATAAATGTACCAGAAGCACATATGGTAGTTAATGAAAAGGCATGTGATCATGTAATGATCAATCTATGGCATGAGAGATTAGGACACCCAAGATCGACAATGATGAAAAGAATAATTCAAAATACACATGGACATCCATTGCCGGATCAAAAGATCCCTCATGATGCACTTATCCCATGTACATCATGCGCACTTGGAAAATTGATAATAAGACCATCACCTCTTAAGGCCGAAAAGGAATCACTAATGTTTCTTGAAAGGATTCAAGGTGATATATGTGGACCAATTCATCCACCATATGGACCATTTAGATATTTCATGGTCCTAATAGACGCATCTAGTAGATGGTCTAATGTTTGTCTATTATCAAGTCGAAATGTGGCATTTGCAAAATTTTTTGCTCAAATTATTAAATTAAGAGCAAATTTCCCTAATTATGCTATTAAAAACCTGAGACTGTATAATGCTGGTGAGTTTACATCTCAAGCATTTAATGATTTTTTCATGTCTATTAGGATTGTTGTTGAACATCCTGTTGCCCATGTGCATACACGAAATGGTTTAGCTGAATCACTAATTAAACGATTGCAGTTAATAGCTAGACCATTGATAATGAGAACAAAACTCCCAGTATCTGTATGGGGTCAGGCAATTTTGCATGTTGCATCATTTATTCGCATTAGACCTAGTGCAAGTCATACATATTCTCCCTTGCAACTTGCTTTTAGCCATCAACCAAATATTTCCCACCTTAGAACATTTGGTTGTGCGGTTTATGTTCCTATCGCACCGCTACAACGCACTAAAATGGGTCCTCAAAGAAGGATGGGAATATATGTTGGATATGAAACATCTTCAATCATAAGATATATTGAACCCATGATGGGTGATGTTTTTATAGCACGTTTTGCTGATTGTCACTTTAATGAAACATGGTTCTCTAGATTAGAGGGAGAAATAAAAAATAAAAAAAATGATGTTTCATGGTGTGAACCTCAATTGATGTATTTTGATCCTCGCACAAAAGAATGCGAGAATAAAGTTCAAAAAATAATGCATATGCAAGAACTTGCGAATAAATTGCCTGATGCATTTACCGATACAAAAAGAGTGACTAAATCATATATTCCAGCAGTAAATTCTCCAGCTCGAATTGAAATTCCAAAAGCTGATAATAAAGTCACTCATGAGTCTTTGTCACGCCTGAAACGTGGAAGACCAATTGGTTCCAAAGATAAAAATCCTCTAAAAAGAAAATCAGCTGATAATGAGGTAAAAGAAAGTGTTCAAGAAGAACCACAAATCAATACTCCTTCTGCAGAGGAGATTTATGATGTCAATACGAAAATTGCAATCAATTATGCACATTCAAAAATATTATGGAACCGAAATGAAATGAAAAATCTTGATGAGATATATTCATATAATGTTGCATATGACATCATGAATGATGATGATGATCTAGAACCAAAGTCTGTCAGTGAATGTCAAAATAGACATGATTGAGATCATTAGAAAGGAGCAATGCGAGCTGAATTTGAATCGCTCAATAAAAGAAAAGTTTTCGGATCTATCGTTCTCACACCTAAAGATGTGAAACCTGTGGGGTACAGATGGATTTTTGTGTGAAAAATAAATGAGAAAAATGAAGTTACAAGGTATAAAGCTAGACTTGTAGCTTAAGGTTTTTCTCAAAGACCAGGAATTGATTATGAGAAAACTTATTCCCCAGTTACGAATGCAATTACTTTTAGATACTTAATCAGCCTGGCAGTTTCTAAAAATTTAGAAATGTATCTCATGGATGTTGTTACTACTTATCTATATGGATCACTTCATAGTGATATATATATATATATATATATATATATATATATATATATATATATATATATATATATATATATATATATATATATATATATATATATATATATATATATATATATGAAGATACCTGAAGGATTTAAGGTATCTGAAGCATCCAATGCAAAACTCAAAGAAATGTGCTCAATTAAATTACAAAGGTCTTTATATGGGTTAAACAATCGGGCCGCATGTGGTATAACCGATTAAGTGATTACTTGATAAGCAAAGGGTATACAAATAATTTTATTTGCCCATGTGTATTTATTAAGAAGACAACATCCGAATATATGATCATAGCTGTTTATGTCGATGATCTAAACATCATAGGTACAAATAAAGAGATCCATGAAGTCATTCAACTTCTAAAGAAAGAATTTAAAATGAAAGATCTCGGAAAAACCAAGTATTTCCTTGGTTTACAGATTGAGCATATGCCCAATGGTTTACTTGTACATCAAATAACTTATACTGAAAAGGTTTTAAAACGTTTTAATATGGATAAGGCAAAACCATTAAGTACTCATATGGTTGTTAGATCACTCAATGTCGACACTGATCCATTTCGTCCCCGTGAAGATCATGAAGATATTCTTGGACCAGAAGTACCATATCTTAGTGCAATTGGAACTCATATGTAGCTTACAAATTGTACACGACCCGACATTTCTTTTGCAGTTAATTTGTTGGCAAGGTTCAGCACAGCTCCTACCAAAAGACACTAGAATGGTATCAAACACATATTTCGCTACCTTCAAGGAACTGCTAATTTGGGATTATTTTATTCTAACTATTCAAAACAAGATTTAGTTAGTTATGCAGATGCAGGTTATTTATCTGATTCACATAAAGCTAAATCTCAAACTGGATATGTATTCCTAAATTGAGGTACCGCAATATCATGGCGTTCTAAAAAACAAACACTTGTTGCAACATCATCAAATCATGCTGAAGTGATTGCATTACATGAAGCTACTCGGGAATGTTTTTGGTTGAGATCAATGACACAACTCATTACTAATTCTTGTGGACTAGAATGCGATAAAAGTCCAACAACTATCTATAAAGATAATGCAGCTTGCATAGCACAAATGAAAGAAGAATATATCAAAAGTGATCGAACAAAACACATACCTCCTAGATTCTTCTCATATACTCAAAATCTCATTAAAGATAACCAGATTGAAATGAGATATGTTTAATCCAGTAACAACTCTGCCAACCTTTTCACCAAAGCACTCTCAACTGCAACTTTTAGAAAACACATTCACGATATTGGCATGAGGCATGTTCAAAATATGTAACAACTCAGCGATGTCTACTTGAGGGGGAGTTAACTCTATGCTGCACTCTTTTTCCCTTAGCTAATGTTTTTTTCCCACTGGGTTTTCTTTAGCAAAGTTTTTAACGAGGCAGCACTAGTTGATATCTAATGAAAATAAAAATTGACATCCAAGGAGGAGTGTTATGATACTAAAGTCAAAGAAGGTGGATGCCAATTTCTACACGAATCTAAATGAATTTAGATCTCGTGAATGTACAACAAATTTGGATGATAAATTTCATTACTATTTCACCTACTTGCATAGTAAAATTTATACTATAAATAAGTGATCGAATGTAATCACTAGGTGTACCATTCTTATTGATATATGAAATATATATACTGCTCTTTCTCTCCATTACTACTCCTATATAATTAAGTATTATATAAGCTTAGGCCAAAAGTAGTTATAAATTACAAATTCGTAACAAAACATAAATTTTAATTGTTGTTGTTTTTCTTGCATGCATCGACCATAAGTAACCCAAGTGGGTCCACCTCCTATTTCTTAAGATAATAAAAGTCTAATTCTGAAAATTGTTGTAGTTTTTGAAACGTATAGAGCAAACATATATTGATATGTAATCTCCACCAACAACTCTCAAAATGGGCCCTACCTTTCCTTTTTTATCGGTTAAAAAATATTGACCACAAATATGAATTGCAACCAGCCCACGCGATTTTTTGTCCGGTTTTCCTTTCCTCGCGACAGCGAAATTAACCTGTATATTTTGCGTTCGGGAAAACAATAATTCTAGTTATTCGCGTTCGATTTTCACTTTCTCGTTTCGTGAGTAAGGCTCGGGATGGATTTCGTGATAGCGAGATAAAACCTCTAGATAGCGAGACCTGAAACTTTATTTTAAGCTCAAATACTCACTTTAAAATTTGGCGTTAACCCCAGTTCAAACCTGGAACTTTTTTACTCGATATTTTTACTCCGTAACACTCGAAATTCACTATAAAAACTTCCACTAACATCCTCGAACCATAAACTGTAATCTTCAACATACTTAAACACTTTATCTTCGATTATGGACCGAAATGAACAAAAAGTAACCCGATAGTGCGTAGGATAAGATGTATAAATTGAGCACTATCAGTTTGGTTGATTGATTGAGTTGGATGAAATGAAGAGTTTAGTGGTTTAGGCTTGAATTTGTTTGATTTAGAGGATATTTGATGTAGTGAAGCTTGAATTAGAGGAGTGGTATATCTATTGAGGTTTAGTTGAAGACATGGTCAAGGATTTCCACCTCACCATTACCCAGTTGAAGAATTGAAGTTTGTTGAATTGTTTGTGTTTAGTAGAAGAAGAAGAAGAAGAAGAAGAAGAAGAAGAAGAAGAAGAAGAAGAAGAAGAAGAAGAAGAAGAAGAAGAGAAGGTTAGTGTTTGGTCCTTGACAAGTGCAAGTTTTTGGAGAACATTTGAGCCTTCAAAGTGCAATTCCATATAGGTATCCCTTATTGCTCAATTTTTCACTTCGGTCACTATCATTAGCTTGTTCATATTAGCTAGGGGCATTTCTCCAAAGTCTTGTTTGTTGTTATGCATGCTTGAGGACAAGCAAGGTTATATGGTGCGACATTTCTCCGAGCAATATCTACCTCATTTCACTCGGTTTTGAGGATCATTGAGCCCAAAAGTTGAATATTTGTGCAAAAGTGTTAGTTCAATGCTAAAAGCTCATATTGGTGCAAAATTGACCAAAATCTAGTCAATTTAGTGAACCAAAGTGCAGGGCATGGTCCAAAGTGCAAAGCGAGTGCAAAATGTGCAATTCCAATTGAAAAAATTCAAATTCTGGAAGTGCAGTTATATGGTGCGGCACACTAGAGCCAAAAGGTGGCGCACCTTAACACATAAAACTCAGATTTCAAATTCAGAACTTGCAGGATATTTTCCAAGCTTTATGGTTCGGCGCACCACCATAGGGTGCTGCGCACCTTCCTCCCACGTTAAATGATGCGGCGCACCATTACATGGTGTGGTGCACCATCGCTGTTTTGAGTGCAGATTTTTCCAAACTATAAAAGGATTATGATAGGGTTTTCCAAGAAAGAGCTGTAGTTATTGTCACGAATCTCATCCTAAATACCCTTATTTCATCATCTAAGTGAAGATTAAGGCTAATTTGGAGGACCAAGCAAAATCTCAAGCAATCTTAGCATTAGATCTACTTAGTTTTCTCATTTGGGTTGTAATCTCCACATTTACTTCTCTTGTTTTTGATTGAATACTTGTAATAGTTAAACTTGTAGTTTATTTGTGATTTATTATCTTTGATTAGTGTAATCTTAGCCATGCTTGGCTAATTTGATTGTGTTTTCTTATCTATGAAACTCAAGTGTAAGGATTTTGCCCTAAATCATTGAATAAAAGTTGTTTGAATGAAATATATGAGTAAGTGTTATTGTGTTAGCTATAGATCCATTGTTATGCATTTTTTTAGGCTTTACTTTGATTACATAGATTGTCTAGCTTTTCTAAGTGATTTGATTAGTGAAACAATTTGTGCTTCAACACCTTGAGTGATCTAGACAACCAAATTTGGAATTTCAAGTGATTGTGTTCTTGATTTGTGTTGGTTTTCAATGGCTTTTCATCATCATAGTGGTGTTTGATTATCCTAAGTGATTTCGATAATTGAAGGATTTTAAGTGATTTCAATCCAAGCATAATCTCAATGACTACTCATGATTAACTTGATCTTATAATACAACACTTATGTGAGTTTGCATAGTGTTATTTGATTATGGTTTAGTAGTGATGCTAAACACCTAATAATTCAACAACGAATGCGATAGCAAATTGGGTAAAAACGGGGCAATCCAAACATAAGAGTGGATTAGATAAGTGAATACTACTTAGTTAATTGATTTAGATTCCTATAATTAGCTATTTGTTTATTTGTGCGAGTATTAGTTGTTAGCCAAAATCAATCAACCCCCCCCCCCCCCCTCCAGTCAAACAAACCCTAGGACGATTATTAGTTTTAAATATTCAATTGAACCACTCTCATGGGACGAACTTGAACTGAATACTTACATGAAAAGTGCTATAATGACCGGATCTTAATTGCTCGTTAGTTGTGTGTGCTTATTTGTAGTATTTGAATCTTGTTATAAATTTGAGGGTAATTGGTGTATTGTGCAACACGCATAAACGATCGTTTTGAGGAAGCCGCCATAGTGTTAGAAAAACAGCTGGAAAGGATAATGATGTAATCAGGGTATTGGATCCAGTCTGGCCGAGAAACTGTACAGAGGTTGATATTTTTACTCTCTACTACAACTGGATGTTGTATTGTAGGGAGAACCGAGTTCAAGCAGAGAAATCTGTACGTGTTGCTAAAGTTTGTTATATGAATAACTTGGTTACAGATCCGTTTGAGTAAAAGGAGCATGACTGAAGACTTTTTTTTTTTGGTAGAACTAGATCTTAGGGGGAGTTTGTTGGTGCATTTTATGTAAATCCCTAGTTCTATGTGTTATGAACGTTAATTTCAGTCATTTGATTATCGAACATTGTTTTACTATGATGTTTGGATATTGATTATGAATCATTAATGTTTTACTAATTGTTATCGAGACCGTAAGATGGTCGTCTAGACTGTAGGTTGGTTGTCGAGACCATCACCCGGTGGAAGGAGACCATCGGGCATGGTACAAGACCATCAGTCGATGGTCCAAAACCATCAAACGATGATCATTGCAGATTATTATAAATATGGGTTACGGGTTTCTTTGTCACGTTACACACTCTACACATACCCTAGCCGAATTTTCACGTCTGCAATTCATCCCATAACATACCAACCGAATAACATCTCTAAGTGTCAGTCTAATCTTTTTTAGGTTTGATGCATCGATCCCGAAAGTCTAAGTTTATTCGATTAAGCTAGTTCTAGCGTTTTCTGCCTCTAGATCGTGTATAATGTTTGGTCTAAGATCCGTATTTTCGTTTACAGGGTTTTGAACGAGTTGAAATCACAAGTGGTATCGGGGCTTCAGTTCTAGCCCAATGTGGATGATATAGATCAACTCTCAACTTCTCTCAATGATCTCTGAGATCGTACAGTCTTGATATTGATCGGTAAATAAAGCTTAACCTTGGAGGAAAGAATATAATCGAATGAGAACTCTAGTTAATGGTCATGGTTGATTGCTTGGTCTCGTTTCAAAATTTAGGATAACAAGACTTGATCTAGGATTTGAGTCTATAAGTTACTTTTATTCCAATATAGCTTAACCTAACCTTTTTTTTAACAGAGTTATTGAGTTTTCTTTGAGATTTTAACTTCTTAGCATGATCGGATCTGGATGCACCAAAACATGATTTTATTTCTTTCAAACTAATAAACACCAATTTTATTGGAGGTAATCACTAATTTGTATGGTAGCGTTCTTAATATTCAAGGACGGGTGAAAGAGAAAAAAAAAATAGATCCGTTTATACCTTTCTTCATATGGACAAAACGTGTATTTGTAGATTGGGAATATGATATTATTATGAGAGATATATTTGCGAAAAACAACAGAGTAGTTAGCGGATAAACTTATGGTGTTTTTTTTCTAGGTATTAGAATTGATAGAAAAAACAATTAGACTTGAAGAAAATAAACATAAACTGATGAACATATTGGGACCGACATACTCGTCGGATATTACGTTTTATTAATACACTATATATAGTTTACATTGAAACCTTTATAAACCCTAAACCCACAAATGTGTCGGCCTTTACTAACATTATATCCCTAGTTTAATACATTATGGGCCGCGGGCTTTCAAGCTATTTTTTCTCAGATAAATCAGGGACTTGCTAAAACCAGTACTATTTATGTAGAAAAAAGATGGATAACATCCAAGAAACTCCAATGTATATATCATTTTAACGGGGGAGACTCGTCCGCGAGAAAAGAAGTGAAGAATGCGAGTGACTCGCTCGGTTTGAAGATAGGCACCGCATGACCCGCTCCTCTAAAAGTAGCAAATGTAAGTCCCTCATACTCTTGAAGCCAACCAGCAACCTGAATACAGAATACATACACAGGATGACAGGATCATATATACTTTGATTAGACACGGATATACAACTCATTATGACTTATAAGGACATACAATTGGTTTTAACTTTTAAGAAATCAATCCTAAATTTTACCCAATCTGATAGGATGTTGTTAAACTGTGCATTACTTGTATTTTTAAGTTGAGCATGACCTGTGAGTTTCTGGATATTATCAGGTGCATGGCTTATGATCTCCGTTAGTGAGCTTAACACCGCCGTTCAAAAATAATACTAGAAAACTTATAATATTAAGCTGTCAAAAGTTGAAGTGGATTTACTTTTTTGGAACATTAGAGAAAAAAAGAGGATAAGTATATATTACACCAAAATATGAAAAAGATACACATGATATTGTATTTACAGTTATGAGTAAGTGCAATGATTACATTATTAATCACTAAAATTTTCATGGTTACTGGCATAAACATTTTCTGATAAGCAGAAATTGAAAATGGACAGTTATTTTGAAACAAACTAAAATAAAAACACAAGACAATAAATTTGGGAAACATAAATTACATGTACATAATGAACTATAAATTAAATGAAATGATAAGTTGGTTACCTGTTTCTGATGATACCAAGGCCTCCATGCTTGAGTAATGGGCAGGGCTAAAGAACTTAAACTGTATCTTGTAGACAACACCGGAACTCTCCCGTCAGTATCTCCGCTATTACGCCAAAACACAACGTAAACACATACTAAAAGAGATACAAAAATTTGCAGATACATATTAGTAAGTACTCGTAATATATACATACCTGTAGACCCATATCCTAAGTTTGGCATCAATTAGCTTCTTGTATATCGGAAGAACAGACGCTATTGATTGTCCCCAACGATCATAGATATCCTTACTGCAAGAAAGGTTGTAAAACATAGTATCATATAAGTAGAAGATTATTGTCATTGAAACAATTCAGAAAAAGGTTTTCTTTTTTCTTTTTTTTTTTTTTTTTTTTTTTATAAATTACTTGCAAATGCTCCAGTTCTTGAGTTGATAGCCATCTCCAACATGAAGAGCCCTCTGAACCTCAAGTTTATTATAGTAAGTTTCTGCATAACCCTCTAGGCAAGGATCATAACCGCCCAAAATGCGTGGCATCTAATAGACATAATGAATTAATAGATAATTTAGTTTAAGTATATTTATTGGCATAGAATATATAATATATGATTATTAATATTATTGATCACTTGCCATTTTAGATCTGGTCTTTGTAAAACTAGCTTCCATTGCTTTATTTTCTGAATATGCTGAATTACCAATACAGACAGGTGTGTAAAGGCTGTACATATCTATCCTTCTGTATTGGTTCATGACTTCAGTCACAGCTTGTTCGCAGTCGTTGTTACCCCACGTATCATTGCTATCGAAATCGCACGATTCTTTTATGATTTTGTGAGTTTCATCTGATACAACAGCATGGCTCCAAGCATAGTCAATCATACCTTTCCAGTCCTCAGCATCATTTGTTTCAGGATTACCTAACTGCATTCGAATCATATCATATATGTAAAATTGGTTAGCTAAACTCGTGTTGGGGAACAAAAAACTAAAGGATTTTTCTAACAACAACTGTCCTTAGAGTTATTTTTAACATATAAAAGTGTTGTACGATTTAATAACTGTCACTTTAAAGTTAATAAATAACTGTTATATACAACACTTCTACACATGTTAATGGCAGCCTAAAGGCTGACATTAAAAATGTTCAAATAAAATACATATAGTTTTGAAGACAGTACCAAGATGCCTTTAAGATTGATAAACAGGGTGGGATCCTTGTTTTTATCATGGATAAGGCTTGCCAATTCTGGAACATATTTTCCTGCATAAAATTTAGTTATATATATATATATATATATATATATATATATATATATATATATATATATATAAGGCATACATATGTTTGAGGGATTCCTAAAAATAGAATGAACTATTGAAATGTGTCCGAAATATACCTGCGTAACTCTCTCCAGCGATATAGAACGGTCTATTCTTATACAACGGAAACTTTAGGAACCAGTTGTGCAGGAAGGCGTACGTATCGTTAGCTGATATAATATATATTTCACAAATTTAGTAAGTACTGTGATATATATGTTTATATCGTATGATAAATTTTCCAGATTGCAAGATTGCGACTTACCAGTGAAATCGTCTCCAAGGTTATCATAATCGCTACTTGTATTTGAGTATGAAAATCCAACTCCAACAGGAGATTCAAGGAACAACATATTTGCTTCTGCATTCACAAATAGTAAATTCAAGTCAAAGTTGGAAAAAAAAATTACATAAGTTAAAACATGACTATTAATATGGAAAGAGGGAGTATTATATAGAAGAAGTTAACTACTTATCATACACAATGGGACAAATAGTCCAAAAGGTGACATAAAATAACAAATTTTATAGTAATAGAATATCACTTCTACAATTGCTCAGAAAGAAAGAATGTTGGTTTAAATTTTATGTCTGTAAAGAATTTTTTTGGGGGGAATATTTTTCATGTGGCAGCTATAATATGCCACGTCATCAAATCTGATGAGGTGGCACTCATGTCATCATCTTCGGACATACTCGATTTATGGGTGAAACACACATCATAAGTATACCTCTGTTCCATGAGTAAGGATTCAGTTGAAGCCCTTTTCCATCTGTGCTTACAATAAACGGTCCGAGTTCCTGCGTTGCTCCATATCCCACCGATGAACATCCTGGACCTGAAATAATTACATAGCGACAAGTAAACGTAACGAAAGTATGTTTAAGAATAATTTTTATGTTGTAAACCAATATTTGGAACCTGTAACAAATGAACATTAATGACCTATATATGCTATAATTACCTCCATTAAGCCACAACACCAAAGGCTTCTCATCCGAAAGAGTCCACGCTTCGTAAAACCAGTAAAACAGTGCTCGTCCACTCTTCTCATTAACCGTAACATGTCCAGCATAGTGTCGAAAGTCTACACTAGGCTGACCTGGCAAGTTTGTCACAAGATGATCGTTATTTTGGACCGTTACGCTTTTGTCAATGGGCACTGGTACATGCCTTGCAACTACAGATATAGAGTTCAGTAACAATAGAACAATAGTCAAATTCAAAAGAGACAATGATTTTAATATGAAGGCCATAATAATTCAGGAGTATATAGTAAACAAGCTCAAATGTAGCTTAATTAGTTTGGCTAGTGACATAAGACCAGCAAACCTTTTTATATGGTAAAGATTAAATAAAATAAGCTCAATGCATTAGCAACACCTGTCCACTAGTTAAATTAAATTAGTTTAAATGATAAGTATAGAAATTAGATACCTTATGTAGTGAAAGAAACTAACGTGGCTTTTAGTCCTTATCAAAAAGTCTATAATTAAGTTCATGCATGTTATCTGATTTCTTGCATAAGCCCTAAGCCCTTTTGTGCATGCTCCATTTTTTTTTTTTTTTGGGTTGGTTAATTACTTGAATGTTTCTTTGAAAAGATAAAAATAATAAAAAAAAATAATAATAAAAAATAGAATAAAGGATGACTTTTGGCACATGACGATTTCTTGGGAATTTTGTTGAATTGACCTGGAAGTTGATCGATCAACTACATGTGTAATATTTTGGGAATTTTATTTTATTATTATGTTAAGTTCTGTTGGTGTAGGTAAAGGTAAAAGATAGAAGGTGTTTTTTATTCGGGCTATTAGGGAGAGCGAGTAATATGACTTTATATATTCTGATGTACGCAGTTTAGCAAGAATACTATGTGGCTGTTTTCAACCTATCACTGATCACCACTAAATATTCGTGCTAGACGGGATTCGAACCTGAGACCTCTTGCAAGGATAATAGTTTGTATAAAAAGGTCTTGTGTAGAGGCGATTCTACTAGGGACCCAGTAAGGTCCGTGACAACACTACTTCGAATTTTTATTACAAAATCCCCTTCAAATTATTATTAAAATATGATTATAGTTTTTCAATCTGGTTTCGTAAAGATCTATTGAACTTCTTATTTATCTCTGGGTTGAGAAGTTGTGCAGGTTGTATCTTGTTGCTGTGTAGCTGAGCTGATCAAGACTAGATAAGTAGTTGTGCAGAATTATGTTTACATAAAGATGGAATTTGGTGTCAAAAGTGTGAAGTTGAGAAAGCTTATAAGCAGCAAGTAATTTATTTTGGAAGAAGGTTCAACAATATGTACTTGAGGGTGAAGTGTGTAAATTGTCTTTTTCGGAAAAATATAAATAGAGACAAGTCATTTTCTTTGTGACTGAATCACACATACAAAATACCATCTGCCATCGATCTCTCTCAAGTTCAACAAATTAGGCTTACATTTTCATCATCTTGATACTTCTTCTTTCCATTTTTTGAGTGTTAATTTGGATTATAGTATTCTGCTATAAGTCCTGTATTGTATTTTTGGTGAGAACTATACTTTGAGAGATTTGATTCTATTTGTTTTTCAGCTTGTTAAATGAAATCAGTCGGTCATGTTTGTTTGAAGATTGTTTGTGTTCTTGTGTTGATTCATCAATTCTATTATGGTATCAAAGCTCTAGGCTCGATCTATCGGTGGTTTTTTGATCTAGTCGATTTTACCCTAAAATAGGGTTTCATTGAATTCTGGTGTTCACTCCTCTTGACGTTCAATTTCAAGGGTTGATTCTGATCTACTGGGTTCGATTATGGATTGGTACTGGTTGTATACAAAGAAACCCTAATTTTCCTGAAAAATTATGGTTAGGGTTTGTTATCAAGAATTAATTTGTTCTTGATAGCTTCTGATCGTCTTCCGATGTGTTCTTGGAGTGTATGTTTGTTGGAAATACTGTTGGCGACCCACTGTAAGTCCTCTAACCGACTCATTCGGTAGCATTTAATCTGATTCTTAAAGGGATTTGAGAATGATTCTTAAAGGGATTTGAGAATCAGGTTGATTGGCCTATAGGTGAGACCCACTCCTTCTCTATTCCGAGTCTATTCGTGAGTGTCAAGTGGAATAGTTAACCTTGATCTTCCAAATTCGATTGGTGTCAAAAACCTGACTCTAATTATTTCATATACTTGACATCTTACAGGGTTAGGAGTTTTCTAGAAGGGAATCCTTACTAGACCATATAACTTCGTTCTTGTATTTTTAATTTTTCATAGTGTCAATGTTGTCATCTAACAATTTTTTGCAGTGCTCCTTTGTTCTAATTGTTTGTTTCAGGGTTGTTGGCTATTAGTGTTGTTGTTTTTGCTATAGCCAATTTGCGTGATATTTTTCATTTTTTCTTTATATGTGAACCATTGCATGATCATTTCTTTGTTAAAAAAATGTTTTTCTTCTGTAAAAAAAGAAAACACAAGAAATGGGTTGTGACGCCCCGTACAAAACCATCATGTACGGATCATCAATAACAGGTCCATTACACGGTATAATACTATATGCTATTTTAAAACAATTTTTGCATTCATGAAAAGGTAACGTTTTTACCAACGTCAAATATTTTATAAAAGATAACGTGCTTCTATGAATAGAAAGCATTAACATAAGTACGTGACACAAAGGTCATTACAAAGCCATTGTTCAAATGTAACATAAGTTGTGAATGCAAAATAAAAGTTTCATGATTGAGACATCTCTAACAATGCAGCGGAAGTCTAACACAGCGAGTCTATAACAACAAGTCTAACAGCGGAAGCAATAACGTCTAAGCACCTGAGAAATAACATGCTTTAAAATGTCAACATGAATGTTGGTGAGCTATAGTTTTTGTAAACAACGATATAATGTAAACCACGAGATTTCATATTCAAAACAGTATGAAAAGTATATGTTTGTCCGTGGGCACCCAGTAACTAACTTAACGTAAAATAAATATCTCCCCCTAAAAGTACACTTGGCGAGTGCGTATGTTCTCGAAGTATTAAACACCCGTTAAATGCTAGTGCGACTAGCCCGAGTGGGGATGTCAAACCCTATGGATCCATATCTAAGATTCGCGTTCACCAGTTCATAAACCAATGACTAAATGTTACCGAGCTAAGGGGAAAATTTGTGCCATTATATCACCCACACATATATAAAGTTAAGTACTCGTGTCTAGTATGTAAAACATAAAAAGTGCATGTATTCTCAGTCCCAAAAATAGTTAAAGTAAAAGGGGAGCTATAACTCACATTGAATGTGCGGTAAAAGTCGATATGAAAAGTATGCAAGTAGTAAGTCGTTCCGAAAGGTCCTCAACCTAAGTCAAAGGTTACTAAGTCAGTAAATTGTCCCCAAAGGTTTAAAAGTAAATAAGTTAAGTCTTAAGTATCATCATCATCATCATCATTCGTAAAAGATAAAGTAAGTTTTCAACAAGAATAGAGATCGAAACAAAAGGGCTGACTTCGGACAGCTGTTACGACCTCTATACAAACTGAAAAGACGCGTAGTTAGTGGCCAAGGCTCCTTATGTGAGTCCTCGTACCGCTATCAAATTTTCAGATCCTAACTCGATGTCGTTTGACTGTGGCGACGGTTCAAGCGCGAGTAGGTCAGAATTTTCAGCACGTCATTACAAAGGCGTAGTGATTTTCGGAAGGCTATAAATCCTAAACCGTATATCGTATTTAGGAGAGTCTTAAACGAAAATTCATCTACTTGAACCAAAATATCTGGAAATCAACTTTACAGAAGTCTCAGGTGAAAGGACCCGTCCTAATCCATCCGAACGAAGTCCATATCGATTATAAACGATTCACAACAGTTGATTACATCGTGAGGTACTTGACCTCTATATGATACATTTTACAAACATTGCATTCGTTTTGAAAAGACAATCTTTCATTTCATCTGAAGTTGACAGACATACATACCATTTCATAATATATCCTACTGTAATTGACTTAGTAATGATCTTGATAAACTCAACGACTCGAATGCAACGTCTTTTGAAATATGTCATGAATGACTCCAAGTAATATCTTTAAAATGATCAAATGCACAGCGGAAGATTTCTTTCGTACCTGAGAATAAACATGCTTTCAAGTGTCAACCAAAAGGTTGGTGAGTTCATTAGTTTAACATAAATAATCATTTCATAATTTTAATAGACCACAAGATTTCATATTTCATTTCTCATAAACATACGTCCCGTGCATAGAGACAAAAATATCATTCATATGGATTGAACACCTGGTAACCGACATTCACAATATACATATAAGAATATCCCCATCATTCCGGGATCCTCCTTCGGACATGATATAAATTTCGAAGTACTAAAGCATCCGGTACTTTGGATGGGGCTTGTTGGGCCCGATAGATCTATCTTTAGAGTTCGCGTCAATTAGGGTGTCTGTTCCCTAATTCTTAGATTACCAGACTAAATAAAAAGGGCATATTCGATTTCGATCATTCAACCATATAATGTAGTTTATTTTACTTGTTTCTATTTCGTAAAACATTTATAAAAGTTGCGCATGCATTCTCAGCCCAAAAATATAAAAGGGTAAAACGGCAAATGAAACTCACGCATATAAATATTGTAAAGCAGTTAATAAAGCATTTGCATGTATTCTCAGCCCAAAAATGTAATGAGTAAAAAGGGATCAAATGAACTCACCTAATGTATTTTGTAGTAAAAATACATATGACTATATTGAACAATGCAGGGTTGGCCTCGGATTCACGAACCTATATCATTTGTATACTTATTAATATTCATAGTTGTAATTGAACACATATATATATGTAAATGTATTAGTTATGTCATTTTTATGTTAACAACTTATATGTTCCATGTATTCATTTTATATATTTTAACTAACTAAGATATTAAGTTTGTTATGTTTTATATATTAACTATATTTATATATTTATATATGTATATATATATATATATATATATATATATATATATATATATATATATATACATGTGTATATCATTTGTTTGTTAAAACTGGTATTTTAATAATACAAGGATAATATTTGAAATAATATAATGATAATACTAATATTAAATATAATGATAACATCAGTAGTTTTAATAAGATTGATAATTTACTAGTAATGGTAATGAAATTAATAATTTTGATATAACTACATAATACTTAATAATAATAATAATAATAATAATAATAATAATAATAATAATAATAATAATAATAATAATAATAATAATAATAATAATAATAATAATAATAATAATAATAATAATAATAATAATAATAATAATAATAATAATAACAATCTTATTACTAGTGGTAATCCTAATAATATTACTTTTATTTAATAATAAGTCTAAAATGATACTAGTACTAATATTTACAACAATAATAATAATTTGTATTATTTTCATAATATTATTATTAATAAACCTTTTCATCATAATGACAATAATACAGAAGTTTTAAAATTACAAATAATAACGGGAGTAATACTCATAGTAATAATAATAATAGATATTATACTTTTAATTATGATAATAATAATAATAAGAGCAATTATGATACTTATAATAATATTTATAATGTTTACTTGTATTATGTTCATAATAATGTTTATAATAATAATAATATAAATCATATTAACGATAGTATTAATAACAATTAACCTAACACTAATAACAAAACTTATTCATAACAACAACAACAACAACAACAACAATAATAATAATAATAATAATAATAATAATAATAATAATAATAATAATAATAATAATAATAATAATAATAATAATAATAATAATAATAATAATAATAATAATAATAATACTAATACTAATACTAATACTAATAAAGGAAGAAAGACTACCTCATAAAAAACTCGGCCTAAAAAAAATGACCCTGGCAGGGATCGAACCTGAGATCTCTCATTCACACGCATAACACTCTAACCATTCGATCTGTTTACAATTTTTGATATGGTTCCAAATCCAAAAAATATAACCCGTATATTAACAGCCCTTCTTCTTCTTCCTAAACAACCAAAGATCGAATCCAGTAGTCTTCTCAACAAAAAAAATGAGTTTACTAATTACTTTTAATGTTTAAGACTTATACGAAACTTACAGTGTTTGAAATTAATTAAAACAGAAAAAAAAAAATTATAAACCGCTGAAGAACACGATAAATAACTAAATTCGGATTTTAAATTTAAGATCGTTTTAGAAGAAACTTTGTACAGAAATTATATTTAGAATCCTTCCTAGAAACTATAGGATCCATCAATTCAACTCAACTTGAAACAGAAAAATCGAATTTTGCTCTAGAACAAAAGTTGACTTTCAAATGTAAAAACTTTGACTACAAAATTCGAATTGAATAATTGGAATTAAAGGCTGTAACTTTACAGGAAGTTTTAGAAGAAGATTTATATCAACTCTCCATTATTACTTTCTGGAAATTCGTTCGAAATCGATTTATTGCAAAAATTATCAAGAACAGGCATGCCGAGCTTTTATTGAATTTCTTTCTGTAAAAAAAAATCAATTAAATAAAATAAAATTGATAATTGATTATGAGACTGAGAGAACTGAATAACCTTATCATTTATCAACTGGTTTAACGTATACTGTGAGTGATCGACTGGATGGGTCTTATTAGTACAGAACCATTAATAAAATAAATAAAGGTAAACACAATTCCTAACTACTTTGTACTATGGATTAGGATGTGTAACAAATTCTTGTTCATATTCTATGTGATTTGTACTGGAAATAATCAGGAGCAGTAAACGAATCTATAATAGTTGTTTAAGATTGGAAACTGAATATGTATTAGTTTTATATATCATCCACATCAGTATTTATATTTATGTATTAGTTATTAATAATATAGATTCGTTAATATATTCTATTAAGAATACTAATAATAATAATAGTAGTAATAATAATATAGATAATAATAATAATATTAATATTAGTTTTATTTTTTTTATTTTTTTTAAAAAATATATATATGAATAATAATAAAAATAAAATTAATTGTAAACAAATGATAATAACGATATTATTCATGCTAATCATAATAAATTGTATTATTTTTTAATATTATTAATACTAACAATTTTTAATGATAAATATAATAATATCTAATAGTTATGTCATTAATAATTAAGATTTAACAAGTTATATGTATCAAATTTCATATCTCTATTTTTAAATAACAATTTTAAATATGTGTTTAAGTTTTCTTTCATAATAACCGAATTACATAATATTTCATTAATATATTTAATTTATAATATATAATTATTTACATGTATATATATATATATACATTTCTATTTACGATTAAAGGTTCGTGAATCGTCGAGCAGTCAAATGTAATTGATTACATGAATATAGATTTCAAAACTTTCGAGACTCAACATTACAGATTTTGCTTATCGTGTCGGAACCATATAAAGATTAAAGTTTAAATTTGATCGGAAATTTCCGGATCATCACAGTACCTACCCGTTAAAGAAATTCCGTCCCGAAATTTGAGTGAGGTGGTCATGGTTAACAATAAAAATGTTTTGCATGACGAATATGAGTTGCTAAATGGAGTTTTATCATCATTGAGTAATATGGATTAAATGATTCGATTAATCGAAGCGTATGAATGAAGCTATCTCAAAAGATTGAGATGAAGAAATGGAGATTTTCCATAACTTTTGACGTAGTCGCGATTGAATTCCGGAATTCAAGGGATTTAAAGAAAATCTTCGAAATCTAAGGATTTGATTCTTCGGCGAGTAAGGAAATTAAGATCTCTATAATTAAATACGGTGATCTACTTCGATCACTCTGTCTGATATTTCTATTATAAATTAAACTCTTCCGTTCCATGATTCTCACCATTTCTATACTTTCTTTCTTATTTCTTACATTCAAAAGATTATGAAAATGTTTAATCCAGTTCTAATTCTTGATATTTTCCCAATTATCATTTTTGTCATCCTTCTTTTCAATTTTCCACCAGAGAAATCTGTTTACTTCTACTGTTGCCCTTGGGATTATAGTATTCCCAATTCTCCCGTGTCTTTATATTGCTATACGCATTGATATACACGGTTTGTAATTTCTGTGTTGTTATTGGGTTTTATATCTTCCCTTATAATTTGGAGTCTCTGCTTCCATCTTCTATAATCATTGTCATTCATGGTTAATGCTCTCTCTTGTTTGCTGCAATTTATACCCCATTTCTAGTTCGGAGCTTCATACTTTTATTTTCTTTTTGCAAGTAATGGTCCAGAATTTGTAAGTATAGAGTCTCGAATGAACGTAATGTTCTAAACAAGAATAAACGTGATAGCACGATTTGATTTGTCAAATTACCAAAATCACTGAGAATAGAACTATCAAGAATATACTTTCTTGATATGTTCAGATGTTAAGCAGAATGAAAGAGTTATGTAACATGGCACATGATGACATTATGATCTGTGAATCATCACATTCCATTAGAAACTCAACATGACTTACTGTAATATAATCACGTTGATCAAGTGTCATTATATTATACTAACTCATGCATCAGTTTCCAACATTACTTCAATAACATTCATATTTTAAGCTCGAAAGTTTACAGAATATAGAAACTAACAGTTTCTATATGATGTAATATCGATAGCACGAAGAGATTAATGATTTCAGATATGAATAGTTATAAAAATATCTCCAGAAGTACGAAGGATATTTATAATGAAAGATACGATAATATCTCGGAATATCTAAGATCAGCGGATGATAGAAACTATTGTCTGTAAGGGTTTAGATTAAGGAGCAAGATATTCACTAAAGACTTTAGCAGACATTGAATCATTTGGATTCTTTGAAGTCAAACTTATTCTTTGTGATTTGTCCACGGCTTTATTCATAGTTTCGCATAATCTGCTTTTCGGTACTAAATTTTCTCTTGAATGTTTCCAATATAATGATACACATGAAGTACGAGGAGGTATATAATTTCGGATGAGAATATTTATGAAAATATCCTCAGAAATATCGAAGATATTGATGATGATATTTTTGGAATTTCTAAGTTCGATGGTTGATGGAGAAAGATTTTCCGCAAGATTTTAACATGACTTCGGAGCAAGATATTCTCTAAAGATTTCAACGGATCCAGAATTATCTGGATTCTTTGAATATAGGGTATGGTCCTTGTATTTGTCCTTGGTCTCCTTCATGGTTAGCTCAATCCTTTTTCTAGTTCCAACTTTTCTGAGCTTTTCCAACATACCATTCTTTATCATCAAACTTTCGATGATTAAGGTCATTTATGGTAGTCTACGGTTTCTGCTGCTTCATTCAGCTTTTTCAACATTCAAAATATTGATTTGTAGACTGAGTGCTTTTCAGAATTTCAAAATGAAAGATCATAATTCTAAGAGATAAACGTTATACATATAACTGTTGATGTAGATATGATGTGAGTTTTCAAAGTATTGATTGCTGATTCTCGGTATTTGGTATGGCAGTTGTTGTTACAAGATGCGGATGAGTACATGATGAGACTTCAATAGATAAATATAGTGATTTGTCGGAGAGATTTAAGCCAAGGAGCAACGAGGTTGCTGGTACGTCTGCTGGTAATATGATGGATCATAAAAGGTTCCCCGGTAACAATAAAAAAACACGCATATATATCAAAGTTATAATAAGGTTAATCCAAATGAAAAGTCGAAGTTGACTTGCTGGAGCTGTGACAAAATTTGCTAATTTGGAAATGGATTGCAAAGTTCTTTTCGGTAATAATAACGCTAAAGGAATTAGTACAGCTACGTGTTAAACGTTTACTCAGGTTCCGAGTGTTTTTAGGTGCGTAACTATATGCATCAATCTTTTCTCCCGTAAATGAAGTGCGGTTGGTTCATCCTTTCGATTGAGGTGTTTCCAAGAATTACTAAAGGTTTGAACGCACGTTGTAATCGTCAAGATACAAATGAGGTTTAAGATGAAATCAAGTGGCAAACTTGAAGAATTGTTTAGTTTCATATGTTATAGTCAATATTTTAATTCATTCTAATTGTCTAATATTATTAGTCCACAATCGATAGTCCGCAGTTGACAGTCCAATAATTTGTATATAGTTTAATATATAATATTTGAATTAATTAATACGTATCGTGACCCGTATACGTCTCAGACTCGATCACAACTCAAAGTATATATATTATTGTAGAATCAACCTCAACCCTGTATAGAGAACTCGATCATTACTGCATATAGAGTGCTGGGTTGGCTCGGAAGGTGGATCCAAGGACTCGATCTACTACTTTGTGTTCTCTGTATTTTTTCCCTTCAAGAAGAAGAAGAGGAAGAAAGTGCCCCCTCAATAAAGAAATAGCCTTTCTATTTTTAGTCTACGGTGATTCCAAATAATATATATAGATGCGTCGATATGATATGTCAAAACCTTGTATACGTGTCCCGATGTTTAAAGTGCGTAAAATAAATACAGAAATTAAATGACGATAAATAAATTGCGTAAAGTAAATAACAGAAATTAAATGACAATAAATAAAATTGCGATAATTAAATTACGATAAATAAACCGCGATAAATAAAATGTAATCAGTTAGCTAGGAACAATTAGCTAGGAACAGTTAGAGTGGATTCTTAACAAAATTCATCATAGTTAACTTGTTTGTTTCTAACAAATTTTATTTTGTCAAATGTTTTCTTCATTATGCCACTTGTCGGATTCTGATAGGTCAAAATCCAAATATGAAATTGAATGAAAATGGTTTTTCTGTGATGAACGGATTCGTATAGCTGTGGTTGCAAGTAGGATAGTAAATGACTGTTGAATCAGATTCGAAGAATGTACAGTGTAACTTATTAATACGAAATCTAAATATTCCTCGGGTATTACCTACCCGTTAAAATATTTTCACCATTAACAGTTTGTACAATAAAAATTTTAATTACAATCTTTATGAAAACATATATACATATATATTTTCTTCAGACATAATTATGGATTTAATGAGTCAATGTGATATTTAACTCATCAGATTTACGGCTAGAACTAGAGTATATAATCTCTAAAATATTAGAGATTACATAATCATCATGAAGGACGAAGATAGTTTATGTGGAACGATTCATAAAACGATTCGTAAAACGATGATTATGCTTGAGGTATAGATTGCGAGGTTGAGACGTGTGATGATGTTGTTGTTGTTGGTACTCCTTATTATCCATGGTGCATATGACGTTGATGTTCGAGGTATAGATTAAGATGTTAAGGTATGGGATGCGGATGTTGATGTTGATGGTGGTGATGGTACTGTTGACATTGGTGGTGGTAATGGTTATGCTGCTGGTGCTGCTGCTGGTGTTTGTAACCTTCGCACCATATTCTCTAAAGCCACTACCCGAGCGCGAAGGTCGTTGACTTCTTTCATTACACCGGGGTGATTTTCGGTTCGGACTAGCGGATAAATATAATCTAGAATTTGGTATAGTATATAATCGTGGCGAGATACTCTGGAAATGAGAGAGAAGATGGTGTTTCGAACAGGTTCACCGGTAAGTGCTTCAGGTTCTTTGCCAATAGGGCAATGTGGCGGATGAAAAGGATCACCTTCTTCTTGTCTCCAATGATTGAGGAGGCTACTAACCCATCCCCAATTCATCCAGAATAGATGATGACTGATTGGGTGATCCATTCCGGTCACACTGCTTTCGGAGCTTGAGTGGGATTCCATTTCAGAATCCGAGTGACTTGAACTAATGACGAATTCCATTTCGTACGATTGAATAAAGAATTTTTAGATATGAAATGATTTTCTGGCTAACAGATGGTATTCTTAATTACATAGAATATCCATATATATAGAACAAAAGGTTTCGTAGGTTACGGAGGAATTTACGGGATACGCCAGGTAAGGTTTACAGTAACAGATACGCTAAGATATGAATCTTGTCTATACACTATTCATGCAATCAATGCAGCAAGACGTGTCTAGACTAAGAATGATAAGCAGATAATTTTCGACACAAAATGATAAGCAAAACTTTTTGACATGTAGACCAGGTCGAAGTCCAGACTCACTAATGCATCCTAACGACTGTTAGTTAGACATACTAATGCAAGACCTGGTTCGCTACGACCACCGCTCTGATACCAACTGAAAGGACCCGTCCTAATCCATCCGGACGAAGTCCATATCGATTATAAACGATTCACAACAGTTGATTACATCGCGAGGTACTTGACCTCTATATGATACATTTTACAAACATTGCATTCGTTTTGAAAAGACAATCTTTCATTTCATCTGAAGTTGACAGACATACATACCATTTCATAATATATCCTACTGTAATTGACTTAATAATGATCTTGATAAACTCAACGACTCGAATGTAACGTCTTTTGAAATATGTCATGAATGACTCCAAGTAATATCTTTAAAATGATCAAATGCACAGCGGAAGATTTCTTTCGTACCTGAGAATAAACATACTTTCAAGTGTCAACTAAAAGGTTGGTGAGTTCATTAGTTTAATATAAATAATCATTTCATAATTTTAATAGACCACAAGATTTCATATTTCCATTTCTCATAAACATACGTCCCGTGCATAGAGACAAAAATATCATTCATATGGATTGAACACCTGGTAACCGACATTCACAATATACATATAAGAATATCCCCATCATTCCGGGATCCTCCTTCGGACATGTTATAAATTTCTAAGTACTAAAGCATCCGGTACTTTGGATGGGGCTTGTTGGGCCCGATAGATCTATCTTTAGAGTTCGCGTCAATTAGGGTGTCTGTTCCCTAATTCTTAGATTACCAGACTAAATAAAAAGGGCATATTCGATTTCGATCATTCAACCATATAATGCAGTTTCGTTTACTTGTTTCTATTTCATAAAACATTTATAAAAGTTGCGCATGCATTCTCAGCCCAAAAATATAAAAGGGTAAAACGGCAAATGAAACTCACGCATATAAATATTGTAAACCAGTTAATAAAGCATTTGCATGTATTCTCAGCCCAAAAATGTAATGAGTAAAAAGGGATCAAATGAACTCACCTAATGTATTTTGTAGTAAAAATACATATGACTATATTGAACAATGCAGGGTTGGCCTCGGATTCACGAACCTATATCATTTGTATACTTATTAATATTCATAGTTGTAATTGAA
Source organism: Rutidosis leptorrhynchoides (assembly GCF_046630445.1). Classification (NCBI taxonomy): domain Eukaryota; kingdom Viridiplantae; phylum Streptophyta; class Magnoliopsida; order Asterales; family Asteraceae; genus Rutidosis; species Rutidosis leptorrhynchoides. The sequence continues at coordinate 106,948,909 of NC_092343.1, forward strand.
CACATATATATATGTAAATGTATTAGTTATGTCATTTTTATGTTAACAACTTATATGTTCCATGTATTCATTTTATATATTTTAACTAACTAAGATATTAAGTTTGTTATGTTTTATATATTAACTATATTTATATATTTATATATGTATATATATATATATACATGTGTATATCATTTGTTTGTTAAAACTGGTATTTTAATAATACAAGGATAATATTTGAAATAAATTAATGATAATACTAATATTAAATATAATGATAACATCAGTAGTTTTAATAAGATTGATAATTTATTAGTAATGGTAATGAAATTAATAATTTTGATATAACTACATAATACTTAATAATAATAATAATAATAATAATAATAATAATAATAATAATAATAATAATAATAATAATAATAATAATAATAATAATAACAATCTTATTACTAGTGGTACTCCTAATAATATTACTTTTATTTAATAATAAGTCTAAAATGATACTAGTACTAATATTTACAACAATAATAATAATTTGTATTATTTTCATAATATTATTATTAATAAACCTTTTCATCATAATGACAATAATACAGAAGTTTTAAAATTACAAATAATAACGGGAGTAATACTCATAGTAATAATAATAATTGATATTATACTTTTAATTATGATAATAATAATAAGAGCAATTATGATACTTATAATAATATTTATAATGTTAACTTGTATTATGTTCATAATAATGTTTATAATAATAATAATAATAATAATATAATAATATAAATCATAATAACGATAGTATTAATAACAATTAACCTAACACTAATAACAAAACTTATTAATAACAACAACAACAACAACAACAATAATAATAATAATAATAATAATAATAATAATAATAATAATAATAATAATACTAATAAAGGAAGAAAGACTACCTCATAAAAAACTCGGCCTAAAAAAAATGACCCTGGCAGGGATCGAACCCTAGATCTCTCACTCACACGCATAACACTCTAACCATTCGATCTGTTTACAATTTCTGATATGGTTCCAAATCCAAAAAATATAACCCGTATATTAACAGCCCTTCTTCTTCTTCCTAAACAACCAAAGATCGAATCCAGTAGTCTTCTCAACAAAAAAAATGAGTTTACTCATTACTTCTAATGTTTAAGACTTATACGAAACTTACAGTGTTTGAAATTAATTAAAACAGAAAAAAAATTATAAACCGCTGAAGAACACGATAAATAACTAAATTCGGATTTTAAATTTAAGATCGTTTTAGAAGAAACTTTGTACAGAAATTATATTTAGAATCCTTCCTAGAAACTATAGGATCCATCAATTCAACTCAACTTGAAACAGAAAAATCGAATTTTGCTCTAGAACAAAAGTTGACTTTCAAATGTAAAAACTTTGACTACAAAATTCAAATTGAATAATTGGAATTAAAGGTTGTAACTTTACAGGAAGTTTTAGAAGAAGATTTATATCAACTCTGCATTATTACTTTCTGGAAATTCGTTCGAAATCGATTTATTGCAAAAATTATCAAGAACAGGCATGCCGAGCTTTTATTGAATTTCTTTCTGTAAAAAAAATCAATTAAATAAAATAAAATTGATAATTGATTATGAGACTGAGAGAACTGAATAACCTTATCATTTATCAACTGGTTTAACGTATACTGTGAGTGATCGACTAGATGGGTCTTATTAGTACAGAACCATTAATAAAATAAATAAAGGTGAACACAATTCCTAACTACTTTGTACTATGGATTAGGATGTGTAACAAATTCTTGTTCATATTCTATGTGATTTGTACTGGAAATAATCAGGAGCAGTAAACGAATCTATAATAGTTATTTAAGATTGGAAACTGAATATGTATTAGTTTTATATATCATCCACATCAGTATTTATATTTATGTATTAGTTATTAATAATATAGATTCGTTAATATATTCTATTAAGAATACTAATAATAATAATAGTAGTAATAATAATATAGATAATAATGATAATATTAATATTAGTTTTATTTTTTTATTTTTATTTTTAAATATATATATATATATATATATATATATATATGAATAATAATAAAAATAAAATTAATTGTAAAAAAATGATAATAACGATATTATTCATGCTAATCATAATAAATTGTATTATTTTCTAATATTATTAATACTAACAATTTTTAATGATAAAGATAATAATATCTAATAGTTATGTCATTAATAATTAAGATTTAACAAGTTATATGTATTAAATTTCATATCTCTATTTTTAAATAACAGTTTTAAATACGTGTTTAAGTTTTCTTTCATAATAACCGAATTACATAATATTTCATTAATATATTTAATTTATAATATATAATTATTTACATGTATATATATATATATATATATATATATATACATTTCTATTTACGATTAAAGGTTCGTGAATCGTCGAGCAGTCAAATGTAATTGATTACATGAATATAGATTTCAAAACTTTCGAGACTCAACATTACAGATTTTGCTTATCGTGTCGGAACCATATAAAGATTAAAGTTTAAATTTGATCGGAAATTTCTGGGTCATCACAGCAGGAGTCTGATCAGACCCCGAAAAATAGAAAACAAGTGCTCCGGTGGGTTTCTTGGTGCTTGATGCTCATCACGGTTATCATCCTTGATGCGTATAAGCCTCAAGTGTACAACTCTTGATGTTTTAGCATCACTTTGACCAAGTGTCAACCATCAACACACAATGTCAAGACTAAGAAGAAATACAGCTCACTTAAGAGTTTTAGAAGGATGATGAACCAAGGTTACATAATGTTCTTAGTCTTAACACAAATACAAGTTCTATTCAAGATTAAAGCTACAAACTTTGATGCAAATCAAGCAAGACCTTAAGTCACATCACTTAGATCAAACAAAATAATGAAACCCTAAGGTAGAAAGCTTGGATCCCTTAACAATAATTATGAGGTTTCAAAGCTAGAAAGATTGAATCTTTTATGTCCTTGAAGATCTTTAAGCAACAAGCTAGATCTTCAAGTTTCATGAAGATCATAAACACAAGTTTTGATCTTTTAGCAAAAACAAAGTGATCTTAAGCTATAAAGCTTATATCCATCAAAGTAATGAAGATCCAAAGCTAGAAAGCTTGAATCTTTTTTGTTCTTGAAGATCTTTAAAGCAAAAGGTTAGATCTTCAAGTTTCATGAAGATCATAAACACAAGTTTTGATCTTTTAACAAAAATAAATAGATCATAAGCTAGACAACTTGGATCCAATAAAGTAATGAAGATTCAAAACTAGAAAGCTTGAATCTTTCATGTTCTTGAAGGATTCAAATCAAAGTTTGAATCTACAAGATTTAATAAGATCAAAAAGCTAAAAAGCTTGATCCTAAGATGATGATGATGATGTCGTGATTAAGAAGAGAAGAAGAAGAAGAAGAAAATTTAAAAACTTACAATTTTAATGTGAGAAAGACTAGAGAGAAAATTAGAGAGCAAGTGTGTGTAAAATGAGAATGAAATCAAGTTTAAAATGAAGAATGAAGTGTGATATTTATAGTGGTGGTGGTGGTGGGTTGGCCGACGGCCTAAAGGGGATAAGGGGGAGACAAACTTCACTTTTTGCATGGTGGTGGTCTAAAGGTGGTGCTTGTTGTTGGGATCCCATGCAATATGTGTAGTAATGGTTAACAAAAATGCTAGTATGTTGGCTCATATTAATGGGTTTTTATCCTACATCTTAATGGATCATAAATCCATTAAAGTTGGGCTAATTTAATAGTTCATTAACTAGAGTTGGGTGGGTCTAAGTCCAATAAGGTAGAAAGTCCATTAAGACTAACTAGTGTGCATTAGTAAATTACTAAGCGTAATTAAGCAACCAATAAGCCAAGTAATTGTCATTAGGAAATAACAATTAGTTTTACGTAGTCATAATATTCTAATTATGACAAAAGTTAAACGTGTACAAAGTACGTAGCTCGCTTTAAACGATAAGTGACACTAACGGTCATAAAAGCATTCGGGGATCAAGTTAAATAACTAAGTACTTACTAACACGTTTTAAAATATAAACGAAAGTAATCAACATGAATTAAGATCCCAGAATATAATATAGCTCAGTACGCTCAAATACGCAGTTTTGTGAAAATATAAAGTACAGATGCAAGTCGAAAAAGTAAGATCGTTACATTACCCTCCTGTTAAAGAAAATTTCGTCCCAAAATTTTAAGCTGAGGTTGACGGTAGAGTTGTGAAGAGGTGAGGATACTTCTGCTTCATCTGATCCTCTCAATCCCAAGTAAACTCGGGTCCTCGTTTAGCATTCCAACGGAGTCGGACGATTGGAATTTTTTTGCGTTTCAAGGTTTTGACCTCACGGTCCATGATCTCAACAGGTTCTTCCACGAAGTGGAGTTTGTCATCAATCGTAAGCTCATCAAGAGGTATGACAAGTTCTAGTTCAGCAAGGCACTTCTTTAGATTCGATAAGTGCAAAGTGGGATGGAATGAGCTTAATTGAGTCGGAAGATCCAAACGGTAAGCAACGGGTCCAACACGCTCCAAAATTTCAAAAGGACTAATATATCGTGGATTTAGCTTCCCACGCTTTTTGAAACGGATTACACCTTTCCAAGGTGCGACTTTCAACATCACGCAGTCACCTACTTGGAATTCGAGATCTTTACATTTAAGGTCGGCATAGCTCTTCTGACGATCACAGGCCGTCTTGAGCCTTGCTTGGATTTGGACAATCTTCTAGGTTGTTTCATGGACAAGTTCGGGTCCGGTGATTTGCTTTTCACCTACTTCGGCCCAACAAATAGGAGAACGACATTTGAGGCCATATAAAGCTTCGAAAGGTGCAGCATTAATTCTCGAACGGTAACTATTGTTGTTAGAGAATTCTGCCAAAGGCAAATGCTTTTCCTAAGCTTATCCAAAATCAATAACACAAGCTCGTAACATGTCCTCCAAGGTTTGAAGCGTGTGTTCGCTTTGTTCGTCGATTTGCGGGTGATATGTGTTACTCATGTCTAAACGTGTTCCCAAAGCTTCTTGCAAGGAACGCCAAAATCTAGAAGCGAAACAGGCATCTCGGTCTGAAATAATCGATAAGGGTACACCGTGACGAGATACAGTTTCCTTTATGTATAGCTGTGCGAGTTTGTCCATCGTATCAGTTTCCTTCATGGCTAGGAAGTGAGCAGATTTGGTAAGACGGTCAATAATAACCCAGATGGTATCATATCCGCCTACCGTCTTTGGTAGTTTCGTGATGAAGTCCATCGTTATTCCTTCCCACTTCCATTGCGGGATTTTAGGTTGCTGAAGTAATCCGGATGGCCTCTGATGTTCGGATTTGATCTTGGAACAAGTTAAACACTTTCTGACATAAGTAGCAACATCCCTTTTAAGGTTTGGCCACCAATATTGTTCCTTGAGATCGTGGTACATCTTACCAGCTCTTGGATGAATCGAATACCTTGACTTTTGGGCTTCGTCGAGAATAAGGCTCCGTAAATCCCCATAACTAGGCACCCAAATTCTTCCGGCGAAATATCGGAGTCCAATCTCCTTAACCTCGAATCAAAAGACGAGAATGTTCAAACGTTCTTGAGAAATATTCTCATCTTTGAGAGCCTCCTCTTGGGCTACACGGATCTGACTATTGAGATTTGTGTGAATGGTGATGTTTAAGGCTCGGACACGAAGAGGTACCATTCTTTCCTTTCGGTTCAAGGCATCGGCTACAACATTTGCCTTGCCAGGATGGTAAAGAAGTTCACAATCATAATCGTTCAACGTCTCGATCCACTGTCGCTGTCTCATGTTTAGCTGCTTCTGATCGAATATGTGTTGGAGGCTTTTGTGGTCTGTGAAGATAGTACTCTTGGTTCCGTAAAGATAGTGTCTCCACAATTTGAGTGCAAAGACAACAGCTCCAAGTTCGAGATCGTGAGTCGTGTAATTTCGCTCGTGAATCTTCAATTGTCGAGAGGCGTAAGCAATAACTTTATTCCGTTGCATCAATACACACCCAAAACCATATTTTGAGGCATCGCAATATACAACGAAGTCATCACTGCCTTCGGGAAGGGATAAGATAGGTGCGGTGGTTAACTTCTACTTCAGGGTTTGGAATGCCGACTCTTGTTCGGTTGCCCAAATGAACTTCTTCCCCTTGTTGAAATGTCCCGTTCATATTGATTATAAACGTTCCATGTTAATTGATTTCGTTGCGAGGTTTTGACCTCTATATGAGATGTTTTTCAAAGACTGCATTCGTTTTTAAAACAAACCATAACCTTTATTTTATCGACAAGGTTAAAAAGTCACCACCTAGATTATCCAGAAATGATAATCTAAAATATCACACTTACACACTACCAATACATATTGGTTTACAATATTAATATGTTACAACAAAGTAAATCTCGAATGCAGTTTTAAACAATATTATACAAGTATGCTGACACCAAATCTTGTCCATATTTTAGTGTTAACACCTATTTCCTTACGAGGTAAGGCTTAGTGTGCCAACACGATACTAGAAGTAATCTAGCTTTAGATGGGCGAGTGTTGCCGATTGATGTTTGCCCTTGGGAAATTATCCCTGCAGACCCGGTTCACAAGTATAGAAACTTGTGGGGTGGCTTAATCAATCTGTCGTCCGTAGAGCATAGAATTGCTAGCCAGATGACTTCTAGTGAGAGAAAATGCTAGAGAGAGAGAAAAATGAAGTCTCTGGTCTCAAATTTGTCAGAATGTCTGAATGCGTAAAATGACGACCCAAGGGGTCTATTTATAGTGTCAGATCCACCGGATTGTTCGGAGACGCATGTCAGATGATGATACGTTCTGTTACTTGTGATCCGAAATTTATGCTGAAAGTGGCGTTCTTCGGCCAGGGCTTACGCGCTAGGCGGCCTTCAGGGCTTATGCATGACGGAGCAACCTGTACAGCGGAGAACGCTGGATGGATAATTCCACAAAACTGTTGTTTCCAGCCTTCCTGATGCTACTTTTATGCAACCATTATGCCTTTTATGCGTGTATACGATAGGATACACCATTAAGTCCCCCCAGTTTAATGACTTAAGCGTTTTGAAAAATGATTAAGTTGTTAAACTTTTGATAACTCTTCCGAAACAAGCCTTTTCATTGCCTATTTGCATCGGGGAAAACATTACAGGCATTAAATGCAGACGAATTTTATTGACGCTGTGATGATTAACTTTAAATGGTTCAGATTCTCCACGCGCCTCCAGCTGTAAAAAGTGTTATTTTGTACCCCACGTTTAAACTTACCCATACACGTGTCATAATCGTGTCCATAAAAATTGCATCAATGAGCTCCTATATAAACCGTCATAACCCTTTTATCTTCACTTTTTTACCTTTGCTAAGATCTAAAAAGCACATTTCTTCCCAAATCTTCATCGTTTTTATACTTTATTGTCATGGCTTCTACACCGAGTACTGGCCAAGAACACGCAGAGCCTTCTTCTTCAAATGCTGCTGACATTCCAGAAGTTAGCACAATGACTTCATCACTAACAGGAGAATACTTAGACGGTTTGAAGATTGCCTTTCGCCATCTTAATCAATACAACCATGTTCTTCCTACCAACACACAAACTGCCAACCATCCTCCTGATGGAAAAATTACTTTATACGCCTTAAAACTTACTCACGACAACCTCCGTGTTCCCCTTACTAACTTTCTCCTTCGCCTTCTTAGATATTATAAGGCCTGCCTTAGCCAAATGCATCCCCATGGCGTTCAAAAAATTATCCTTTTTGAAATGTACTGTAATGCCAGCAATATTAAGCCTCGCATTAAAGTTTTTATCTCTTTGTTTAGAATTCGTACAATTAGCGACTGCTGGCTTACTATTGATAGTAAACAAAATACTCATTTTGTTGGTACTAATAGAGTATCAAACTTAAAGGACTGGAAGAGTCCATTTTTCTTTGTTGATGAGACTGTTATTCCGGAGGAGTATTCCGTTGTCTGAAAATGGGGTGATATTGATGCTGGTGTAGGAAAAGGTGTTAAGATTTCTGCCACAGAGCAACGGATAGTAAATAGTTTGAAAGAGCTCCGCATTCCACCCAGATCAAACGAGAAGTATGAGGGGATTCTTGTACTGTGTAAAGTGAGTCAAGAATGGCCAAGCACTTCTGTGCCAGTACTCCGTGAGAAGAATCAGGGTAGGATGCGATATTATCATCCAAATATATATATAAACGCTTGTCTATTGTTTACCATGTTTGCTTATATTGCTGTCCATGTTTAATTTTTGCAGCCAAATTCGAGATGTTGGTTCGCTCTGCTCTTTTATCCCTCGATCTTGAGGATGAAGTGGAGATCACTGACCGTGCTAAAACTGCTGAAGAGCTAGAGGAAGAGAGGGTTGCAGCTGAGGCTAAGGCTGCTGCTGAAGCTGCTACTGCTGAAAAGGGTGAAGAAATCATTGTTAGCAGTTCTGATAGTGAGTCAAGGTCTGAACAGACAGACACTGAACGGACAGCGAATGACACCACCACCGCCGAGCAGCAGACATCAGGCTCGGTTGACATCACGGGTGAAACAAACCCCACTCCTCCTCCAATCAAAAATACAAGGAAGAAGTGCATAGGCTTCAAGAGGGCAAAAAGTACTGAGGGGAGCCAAAAGCAGAAACGCAGAAGAAGTATATCCATTCTGCTCTTTCTTGATAATGCACATGTCTTTGCTTATAACTGTTATATTTATTCATAATGCTAATTTGTTTATGTTAGTGATTTTAACAGAGTCTGATGATAGCCAAGGAAAGGCTACTGAAGGTGGTGAGCAGAGGTCGGAGGAGAACCTTGAGAGTGAAGGAGATAAAACCCTGAGAACTTGACTAAAATTTTTCTCGATTTGAGGAATCTGAATTCCATGAAGAGAGACCGGAAGACGATGCCTCCTTTCATTCTCCTCCACCTAATACCACTAACCCTACTATCACCTCATCCAATGTTCAAGAGCTGTCCATTCCTGCTCATGTTAGCACACTGAAAACGTTTATTGAGAGTCCTGCCACTAAGGATAAAGAATTTTCAACTCTTCTTCAGGTATAAATGATAAAACCTCCTGTATGTATATGCTTGTAATTTATTTATGTGAGTTTCTTGAAATTAACCATAAAATTTTTCTTCTACAGGGTTATGCTATCCCTGAGCTAAAACCACATTTCACCGCTCTCTGCTATGATCAGCTTAGGGAGTCAACTGCTGCAGCTCATGTATTGCTGACTAACCATCTAGAGTCCTTTCTGCAACTGCAGAAGCATCAGGAGTCTGTTCTTGCCGTAGCTCGTAAAGATATAGCTGAAGGTGCAAATGCTCGCAAGAGAGCTGCTGATGCTGCGCGTGCCTTGAGTGATGCTCAGAAAACGATAAAGGCTAGAGAAATTGAGCTAAAAAGTGCTCAAGATGCTGCTGCTGCCTTGCAAGAAGAAAAGGATGCTGAAAAGAAAAAGTTTGAGGAGGAGCTGGTGAAAGTGAGTGAGCTGGAGAAGCAGCTGAGTGCAGAGAAGGAAAAGTCTGCTGAGCTTCTCCGGAGGGCGGAGGAAGGTGAGGGTAATTTTGCTGAGCTTAAGAAGGGTATACCGGGTCTGATAGCTAAGGTTCTTGGGTCCAAGCTTGTTGGGGACCCCTAAAATGATTATGTTTATGCTATGTGCACCCATACCATTTCTGATGTGACAGATAAATTGACCAGGCGCCTTGCTCCAAACCAGACTCTTCCTACTGGTATTGCTAATCTGATGCTTCCTGGAACTCTAGAGAAGGTCAATGAAGCAAAGGACTAGTTGGTTAACCTGAAGATAGACGTGTATGATGAAGTATGCAGCAGGGAGGAGTCATCTGCTCAGGATGTGCTTAGTGTGGAATTTTCATAAATTTGTAACTATTCGATGAATCAATCATTTGTAATAAACTTTGACAATTTGGATTACATAAATATATGCTATTATAGTGATTATGCTTATTTGTATGCTTGCACCAAATACTTTGATGTTTGTTTTTTATGACCGATTTGCTATGCACTAAGCATACAATAAATTCTCCATGCTCAATTGTATATTGTATACCTGAGCAAAGCATTTTGAAAAGTGTTTAAGGTAACTCGTTTTTGGATGTCTTGCATTGTTAACTTCAGTTGAATGAGCAATATATCAAAAATTCACTTTGCAAACATTATGCCTTCAAATATTCAGTAGGACACTCGTAGTCTGTTATACGCTTTCCGTCATCAAATTGATGAGGAATAGTTATGAAGTGTTTTTGAAGAGTGATTATAAAATAATCTTTCCGCCATACGCCTTCCGTCATAAAGTATATGAGGAAGAATTGTGTAATATATTTGGCCTTCATAAAATATACACTTCTTTCGTTCTGTGAAGTAAGTTTTTTATAATGTTTGTCATGACAAGTATCTGATTTTTGTATTTTGCCTCGGTGCGTTCTAGTAAAACTTTAACTTTTTTTAGCCTATCCCTTGTGCCTTTACTGGCCGGCACAAAAGCTTCCGCCATCGGAGGTATAAAAATACTCTCCTTCTGTGGGCAGGATATAAATGCAATGTTTTACATTTGTCACAGGCAGTACTTTGCATAAGAAAAATATAAAATTTTATTAATCAGTACTGTGCAATACATAAACAATTGATGACGAATTTAGGTGGATCAAGCCTAATTAGTACATCATGAACGTTTAGTGTATGCAATTGAAAACATAGGCACTGTAAAGATGACCACAATGGTCTACATTAAATTGATAAATTTTGTTCTTCAGAAATGCTAACAAACTGCTCTTATTGAAATGATAAATTTTGTTCTTGATAAAATGCTAGAATTTGTTTCTTCAAACGCCAAGCGCCTAGCGCTGTCCGGCCTGAACACTTGATTATGGTATAAAGAACTCCTGAACCTCATCCTCCCTGAACAACCGATTACGCCTCCTCTGATTCATATTGCCTTCTGGTAAGTTTGCAAATGTGGATCGTTCCCTTGTTGGTGCCACATACTGTGAGTGTATGGCGGCTACTCCGTTCGGAGTTGGGAATCTGATCTCTGCATGAGCCATTGATGTTATCGCTCCAAATTTAGCTAACGCTACCCATCCAAAAAGGACATTAAATCGAGAGTTGCCATTCAGAATAGTGAAATCGATTGTTTCGGTTCTCAATAGTGGAAATGTTCCCAAAACGACCTCCAAACGAACGCGCCCCATTGCATTCACTGGCGCTCCTGTTAGCCCTGAAACCTTCAAACTCGTCCGCCTAGCTCTAGCCTGCACATGCCTTGGAAAAGCCTTGAAACAATGTTAATAAATAATGTTAGCCTCACTGCTTGTATCTATGTAGATACGGCTAATAAATTTATTTGCAATTTCTGCTGAGATAATCACTGGCTGGACAGACAAAGCCCAATTCTGAATTGGCTAAAAAATGATTAGAGCATATCTCTAGCCATCATCGTTGTTGTTTGATGACTTACCATCCTCATAACTGCTATCATTAAACAACACCATTTTGATTACAACATCTGGAGTTGGTTCACGCTCCGTGATCCGGTCTCCGTACTGGCTTCTGCCATCTAATCCGCCATGCTCTTCCCTCCTTCTGTTATCACCACGACGTCCTCTTCCACCATCATTCTTCTGCCATGCAAATTTCCTGCGAGGATCATTCCTCTTGTACTATTTGCCTGGCAACAAGTGGTTTAACTCTCCTGCCTTGATCTTTGCGATGATTTCTCTCATCAGAGATTTGCAATTATCTGTATCATGACCCCATGCCTCATGAAAGTCACACCATAGCTCACTTTTTGGACCTTCTCTTTCTTTCATAGGTGCCGGAGGATTGAAAGTGGTCTTAATTGGTTCGGTGAAAAGAATCTCTTTGGGAGTTTTGGTCAGCGCCATTATCAAAGGATGCCTTTCTATTGGCCTCCTATTGTGATGAAAATCATTGGGATGATTGTTGCCTCTCCATCCACCATTAGAATTGTCATTCCTTCTCTGACTTCGATCAAAGTACCGCCCTCCGTTGTGCTACTTGCTGCTGCTGCTGCCATCAAACTTGTTCATCCCCCGCTCACCGGCTCGAACATGCTTCTGTGCAACTTCCAATGCCTGATGCAGAGTTTTTGGCAAGTCATACCTTAATGCATGGACAAGTGCACTAAACCGTCGTTGATCCAAACAGAAAATGAAACTAGATAATAGCTGAGATTCTGGACAATCAGGTATCTTTTGTACTTCAAGTGTGTATCAAGAACTCATTGTGATGCATTGTGATCTCATGTGCATCAAGATGTGTCAAAGTACCGCTTCGAATATTTTGATACTGCATAACAAACTTTGCACGGAGGTCCAAATAACTTGTGATGCTTCTTGGCGGCAAGCTAGCAAACCATTCCCTTGCCATTTTCTACAGCACCATTGGAAACATATGACAAGCTACCTCGTCATCCCAATGTGATGACATATATATTTATCAAATCGTAATAATAGACCACAAGATTTCATATTTCAATATACATCCCATACATAGAGATAAAAATCATTCATATGGTGAACACCTGGTAACCAACCTTAACAAGATGCATATAGAATATCCCCTATCATTCCGGGACTCCCTTCGGACATGATGAATTCGAAGTACTAAAGCATCCGGTACTTTGGATGGGGCTCGTTGGGCCGAATAGATCTATCTTTAGGATTCGCGTCAATTAGGGTGTCTGTTCCCTAATTCTTAGATTACCAGACTAAAAAAGGGCATATTCGATTTAATAATCCAATCATAGAATGTAGTTTCATTTACTTGTGTCTATTTTGTAAAACATTTATAAAACTGCATGTATTCTCATCCCAAAATATTAGATTTTAAAAGTGGGACTATAACTCACTTTCACATATTTTTACTTCGTCGGGAAGTAAGACTTGGCCACTGGTCGATTCACGAACCTATAACAAATATGTACATATATATCAAAGTATGTTCAAAATATATATACAACATTTTTAATACGTTTTAATATTTTAAGTTTATTAAGTCAGCTGTCCTCGTTAGTAACCTACAACTAGTTGTCCACAGTTAGATGTACAGAAAAATAAAGCAATATATATTATCTCGAATCAATCCACGACCTCGTGTATACAATCCTCAGGCTAGATCACAACTCAAAGTATATATAATATTTTGGAATCAACCTCAACCCTGTATAGCTAACTCCAACATTACTGCATATAGAGTGTCTATGGTTGTTCCGAAATATATATATAGATGGGTCGATATCATATGTCAAAACATTGTATTCGTGTATACGGTATCCCAAGATTACATAATATATTAGAATATATGTATAATACAATATGAGTTAGCTAGGATATGATTAATATAGATTTGTTACCAATTTTCACGTAGCTACAACAAGAAAAATTATCCAATCTTGTTTTACCCATAACTTTTTCGTTTTAAATCTGTTTTGAGTGATTCAAGTTGCTATGGTTTCATATTGAACTTAAGTTTATGAATCTAAACCGAAAAAGTATAAGTTTATAGTCAGAAATACAGATTACAAGTCATTTTTGTAAAGGTAGTCATTTCAGTCAAAAGAACGACGTCTAGATGACCATTTTGGAAAACATACTTCCACTTTGAGTTTAACCATGATTTTTGGATATAGTTTCATGTTCATAAGAAAAATCATTTTCCCAGAAGAACAACTTTTGAATCAAAGTTTATCATATTTTTAATTAACTAACCCAAAACAGCCCGCTGTGTTACTACTACGGCGTATATCCGATTTTATGGTGTGTTTCGTGTTTTCAGGTTTTGAATCATTAAGTTAGCATAATATAGATATAGAACATGTCTTTAGTTTATTTTAAAAGTCAAGTTAGAAGGATTAACTTTGTTTGCGAACAAGTTTAGAATTAACTAAACTATGTTCTAGTGATTACATGTTCAAATCTTCGAATAAGATAGTTATACATATATGAATCGAATGATGTTATGAACATCATTACTACCTCAAGTTTAGTAGGTAAACCTAATGAAAATGATGAAAAAATAACTTGAACTTCAAAGGATCTTTGATGGCTTGGAAGTTCTTGAAATAGAATCATGACACAAAAACAAGTTCAAGTAAGATTATTACTCGAATTAAGATTGTTATAGTTATAGAAATTGAATCAAAGCTTGAATATTAATATTACCTTGATTTAAAAAGATAACCTACTATAAATAACAAAGATTTCTTAATCTTAGATGATTGCTTGGAATGGATTAGGAAACTTGGAAGTAAACTTGTAAACTTGGAAGTGTTCTTGATGTGTTCTTGAGTAATTGTTTTTATGATGATTATAGATAATAACCAAAGCTTGTATTTGATGATTTTTGCTGGAAAAATAGTAACTTAGACATTCATGGAAGAGTATGTGTGTTTTGAGAGAGAATTGGGAAGAAAATTGGAAGTGAAATGGAGTAGGTGGTGAGTGGTGAAGGTGAGTGGGGTTAAAAGGAGTTCTTGTTTTTGTTTCCTTGCTCATAAGTCATGATAGTTGTCCAATTGTTGGTTCCACATGTTTGTTGACTATCTAGGGCTGCTAAGAGCTGAATTATTATGTGTATATACCAATAGTATATACATCTAGGAGCTGGGTATTGTACGAGTACGAATACGGTTGCATACGAGTAGAATTGTTGATGAAATTGAACGAGAATGTAATTGTAAGCATTTTTGTTAAATAGAAGTACTTTGATATGTGTCTTGAAGTCTTCCAAAAGTGTATTATTACAACATAATACACTACATGTATATACATTTAACTGAGTTGTTAAGTCATCGTTAGTCGTTACATGTAAGTGTTGTTTTGAAACCTTTAAGTTAACGATCTTGTTAAATGTTGTTAACCCATTGTTTATAATATCTAATGAGATGTTAAATTATTACATTATCATGATATTATGATGTATTAATATATCTTAATATGATATATATACATTTAAATGTCGTTACAACGATAATCGTTACATAGATGACTCGTTTCGAAATCCTTAAGTTAGTAGTCTTGTTTTTACATATGTAGTTCATTGTTAATACACTTAATGATATGTTTACTTATCATTTATCATATTTAAACATAGTGTAACAATATCTTAATATGATTCATATGTATTTTGTAAGACGTTGTTATAACGATAATCGTTATATATATCGTTTTGAGTTTCTTAATTCAATAAACTCATTTTTATGTATATCACTCATTGTTAACATACCTAATGAGATACTCACTTATCATAATATCATGTTAACTATATATCTATATCCATATATATGTCATCATATAGTTTTTACAAGTTTTAACGTTCGTGAATCACCGGTCAACTTGGGTGGTCAATTGTCTATATGAAACCTATTTCAATTAATCAAGTGTTAACAAGTTTGATTGCTTAACATGTTGGAAACACTTAATCATATAAATATCAATTTCATTTAATATTTATAAACATGGAAAAGTTCGGGTCACTACACTTGTGAGTTAATGCGGTCAAAGGATGTGCAATCAGAGAGAAACCTTCGATGAATCCACGGTAATAACCGGCGAGGCCTAAAAATTGGCGGATATGAGTTGGAGTAGTGGGGGTTTTCCACTTTCTAATGGCTTCGATTTTCACGGGATCGACTTTGATACCTTGGCTACTAACAATGTGGCCAAGAAATTGAACTTCCTTCAACCAAAATTCACACTTGGAGAATTTGGCATAGAGTTGCTCTTGTCTCAAGAGTTCAAGCACGAGTCGAAGATGTTGCTCATGTTCTTCTTCGCTTTTGGAATAGATCAAGATTTCACCTATGAAGACGATAACGAATTTGTCTAGGTACGGCTTGCATACGCGATTCATGAGATCCATAAATACGGCAGGTGCGTTAGTTAAACCGAATGGCATCACCAGAAACTCATAGTGACCATAACGAGTTTGGAACGCCGTCTTAAGTACATCGCTCTCCTTCACCCTCAACTAGTGATAACCTGATCGCAAATCGATCTTGGAGTAAAGGCTTGATCCTTGCCGCTGATCGAATAGATCATCAATCTTGGGAAGGGGATACCGATTCTTGATCATCAACCTGTTCAGTTCATGATAATCGATACACATGCGGAAAGATCTGTCCTTCTTCTTCACGAACAAAACAGGTGCGCCCTAAGGCAATGAACTCGGTCGAATAAATCCACGGTCTAGCAATTCCTGTAGTTGACTCTGCAACTCTTGCTACAGGTGCTCGAGCTACAGGTGCAGCTCCTGGCACTAGATCGATCTGAAACTCCACTGATCACGGCGGGGGTAATCTCGACAACTCTTCTGGAAAGACTTCGGGAAATTCGTTCACAATCGGTACATCATTCACGCTCTTCTCCTTAGTTTTTTACTTCTTCACATGTGCCAAAATAGCAAAACGCCCTTTTCTCATGACCTTTTGTGCCTTCATACAACTAATAAGGTTCAGCTTTGGGCTACATCTCTCTCCGTAAACAATTAATGGCTCACCATCTTCGCGAGGTATACGAAGAATCTTCTCACCACAGATAACTTCTGCCTTTACCTTGGACAGCCAGTCCATTCCGACTATCACATCAAAGCTCCCCAACTTAATGGGTATCAAATCAATCTCAAAATCCATACCAGCTAAGTTTATTATACCTGTTCGGCCAATTTGGTCAACTTTCTCAAGTTTTCCATTGGCTACCTCGACAAGATGACTCTCCTCCAAAGGAACTAATGACCAATCTATCTTAGAGCAAAAGTGTCTACATACATAACTCCTATCGGCACCAGTATCAAATAAGATAGAAGCTAATAGTTTATTGAGAGTAAATGTACCTGTAACCAAGTCAGGATCCTCACAGGCATCTCTGGCGTTCATGTTGAAGACTCTTCCACGTGCTGGCCCGCCATCCTTTGTAGTGACCCGAACTTTTCCATGTTTACATATATTAAATGAAAACTATATTTACATGATTAAATGTTTCCAACATGTTAAGCAATCAAACTTATTAAGACTTGATTATTTGAAATGTGTTTCATATAGACAATTGACCACCTAAGTTGACCAGCGATTCACGAACGTTAAAACTTGTAAAAACGACATGATGATATATATATGGACATATATATGGTTAACATGAGATTATGATAAGTAAGTATCTCACTAAGAATATTAACAATGTGTGATATACATAAAAAAAATGAGAATATTGAATTATGAAGCTCGAAACGATATACATAACGATTATCGTTATAACAACGTCTTACTAAATACATATGTATTGTATTAAGATATTGATATACTATATTTAAGATGATAAAATGATAATTAAGTATATCATTGATTGTATTAATAATGAACTATACAAGTAAGATGAGACTACTAACTTAAGAATTTCGAAACAATATATACATGTACCGATTATCGTTGTAATAGTATTTTAACATATATATATGATGTTAAGATATATTCATACACCATGTTATCATGTTAACATAACAATTTAACATCTCATTTAAGTATAATAACAATGAATTAATTACATTTAACAAGATCATCAACTTAAAGGTTTCAAAACAACACTTACATGTAACGACTAACGATGACTTAACGACTCAGTTAAAATGTATATACATGTAGTATATTTAGATGTATTAGTACACTTTTGAAAGACTTCAAGACACATATAAAAGTACTTCAACTTAACAAAAATGCTTACAATTACATCCTCATTCATTTTCATCAACAATTCTACTCGTATGCACCCATATTCGTACTCGTACAATACACAGCTTCTAGATGTATTTACTATTGGTATATACACATCAAATCACCTCATTAGAAGCCCTAGAATCAGTCAATTAACATGTGGGGAATAACTTTAAACTACTCTTAACCTCTTATGCCAATTATTAAGCTAGATTACAAACTAATTTTTGTATATATCCCTCCATCCATTCACGTCCACTTACATACTCTCATAACCATTTCATTTCAACTTTGATGATCTCTAATCTCCTACTCATTCAAGAACACAAAAACCTCCATCAATTCAGCAAGTTTTGATCATCTAAACTAAGCTATAAACATCATAACAAAGCTTGATCAAAAACATATCAAGATAATCTTACAACTTCAAGAAGTTTTCTTCCTATTTTTAATCCAATCCAACAACTCTTTAGGATCAAGAATTTTTCTTAAATTCCAGTAGCTTTCGATCTCATAATCAAGGTAATAAACTTATTTAAGCTTTGGTTCAATTCTTATAAATATAACTATCTTAAAACAAGATAGAAATTCTTATTCGAACTTTTGTTTATTTCATGATTCTACTTCAAGAACTTCCAAGCCATCAAAGATCCATTCAAGTTCAAGATTATTTTTGTCATTTCTAGTAGGTTTACCTACTATATTTGAGGTAGTAATGATGTTCATAACATCATTCGATTCATATATATATAACTATCTTATTCGAAGATTTGAACATGTAATCACTAGAACATAGTTTAGTTAATTCTAAAACTTGTTCGCAAACAAAGTTAATCCTTCTAACTTAACTTTTAAAATCAACTAAACACATGTTCTATATCTTTATAATATGCTAACATAATAATTTAAAACTTGTAAACACGAAAAATACCGTAAAACCGGACATACGCCGTTGTAGTAACACCGCGGGCTGTTTTGGGTATGATAATTAAAAACTATGATAAACTTTGATTTAAAAGTTGTTCTTCTGGAAAAATTATTTTTCTTATGAACATGAAAGTATATCCAAAAATCATGGTTAAACTCAAAGTGGAAGTATGTTTTTCAAAATGGTCATCAAGATGTCGTTCTTTCGACGAAAATGACTACCTCTTTAAAAAATGACTTGTAACCTGTATTTCTGACTATAAACTTATACTTTTTCTGTTTGGTTTCAAAACTTTTAGTTCATTATGAAACCATAGCAACTTGAATCACTCAAAACGGATTTGAAACGAAGAAATGACGGGTAAAACAAAATTGGATAAACTTGCTAGTTTTAGCTAAGAAAATTTTGTAAGAAATCTAGACTAAACATATCCTAACTAATTTATATTGTATTATACATATTATGTAATCTTGGGATACCATAGACACGTATACAATGTTTTGACATATCATATCGACCCATCTATATATATTATTTGGAACAACCATAGACACTCTATATGCAGTAATGCTGGAGTTAGCTATACAGGGTTGAGGTTGATTCCAAAATAATATATATACTTTGAGTTGTGATCTAGCCTGAGACTTGTATACACTGAGTCGTGGATTGATTTGAGATAATATTGATTTATTTCTGTACATCTAACTGTGGACAACTAGTTGTAGATTACTAACGTTTGACTGCTAACTTAACAAACTTAAATCATTAAAACATAATAAAAAATGTTGTGAATATATTTCGATCATAATTTGATATATATGTACATATTGGTTATAGGTTCGTGAATCGACCCGTGGCCAAGTCTTACTTCCCGACGAAGTAAAAATCTGTGAAAGTGAGTTATAGTCTCACTTTTAAAATATAATATTTTTGGGATGAGAATACATGCAGTTTTATAAATGTTTTACGAAATAGACACAAGTAATCGAAACTACATTCTATGGGTGAATGATCGAAGCTGAATATGCCCCTTTTTGCTTGGTAGCCTAAGAATTAGTAAACCGATCTACTAATTGACGCGAATCCTAAAGATAGATCTATTGGGCCTAACAAACCCCATCAATGGTTGCGGATGCTTTAGTACTTCGATGTTGTTTTATCATGTCCGATGGATGTCCCGGAATGATAGGGGATATTCTTATATGCATCTTGTTAATGTCGGTTACCAGGTGTTCAATCCATATGAATGATTTTTATGCATGCATGTTGTTTACAAGAAATGGAAATATGAAATCTTGTGGTCTATTATTACGAATAGATAAATATATAGGTTAAACCTATAACTCACCAATATTTTTGTTGACGTTTAAAGCATGTTTATTCTCAGGTGATTATTAAGAGCTTCCGCTGTTGCATGCTAACTTATGGACAAGATTTGGAGTCAGCATGCTTGTATAATATTGTTTAAAAACTGCATTCGAAGATTTAAATTGATGTGTAATATTTTTGTAAACCATTATGTAATAATCGTGTGAAAACGCTATATTTTAGATTATCATTATTTGATAATCGTCGTAATATTTTTAAACCTTTATCGATAAAATAAAGGTTATGGTTTGTTTTAAAATCGAATGCAGTCTTTGAAAAACGTCTCATATAGAGGTCAAAAACCTCGCAACGAAATCAGTTAATATGGAACGTTTATAATCGTTATGAACGGGACAATTCAGTTGCTATCCGAGCGTTGGTCTTAGAGAACCAAAAATTTACATTTGTGTGTCTTATCGAGTTTGTAGGATGCATTAGTTAGTCTGGACTTCGACCGTATATTTTTTCTTTAAAAACGACTGCTTAACACTTTTTGTTGAAAACTATATATTATTAACATGTAAATATTATGTGATATATTAATCTCTTAATGTGTTTGATATTGTGTGATAGATGTTTACTTCTAGTACAAATCACATTGACTCACCTAATAATAATGAAGAGTCGAATAAATATTGGGAAGACTCACAAATTCCCGAAGAGGAACCGGAAGAAGAGGAACCGGAAGAAGAGGAACCGGAAGAAGAAGAGGTTCCGGAGGAGGAAATATTAGAAACCACTGAAAAACAGATAAATAAAAGAAAATCCTCAACCAATGGACCAAAATTAATAATGGTCAATGGTGTTTCCGTCGAGGAAGCAAAATATTGGGAAGATTACCAATTTTCCGATGAATCGAATCCCGATGAGGATTCCGATGATGTTATAGAAATTACCCCGACCAAATTTAAAAAGGTAAAAGAAAATAATAAGAGAAAAGGCATCAAAATAGAGAAATCTAATTCCAACCCCGATGACCTCTATGTTAACATGAAATATCCCGATGAGAAATATCGTCAACACCCGTATTTCTTAAGTTTTAGCTATAACCCGGGAACATCTAAGCCACCAGGTTTTTCTAGACAATTTGTGAAAAGAACTGCTCGTATTAGGGGAGCACCATATATCCCTAGGAAATTAGCGAAACAAACCAAGTCCGAAGAGGAAGAAACGAGTGAGTCGGAATAAAGAGTTGTAATCATGTTGTGTAATATATGTATTGTAGTGTGCTTGTGTTTTCATGTTATGTAAAAATTGCTTGTATTGTTTGTTAATTATCTTTTACGAATCCAATCCTCGTTTATTTTTTATAATATAAAAACATACAATGGACGTTAAGGATAGACAATCGAATATTTTAGAAGACCTACCCGGGGACATGATTGATGAAATCTTGTCTAGAGTCGGTCAGAGTTCATCGGCACAATTATTTATGTCAAAATTAGTTTGTCAAACATTTGAAAGACGTTTCAGGCATGCCTTAGTTTATAAAAGGCTTTCCTTTAATAGATGGGGTATATCACATTGGGGAGACCATAAGTTACGCCGTGTTTTCTTTAAAGCATTGAATGCGGGGAACCCAGATGCAATTTTACGCTACGAGTTGAGAGCCTATTTTGACTCTACCTATCCCAACATAGGACTTCGTTCTTTAGAAAGAGCGTCAAACATGCAACATAAAGAAGCATGTTATGTCTACGGGTTAGTAATGTTCGCTTCTCACCAAATCGAGAAAAAGAACATAGGATTGCAACTACTAAATAAAACATTCCCACAAGTGACGGATTCAGTAGTTGGGGTGAGAAATAAGATTTTTAGATTATTGCGAGGCTGTTGGGCATTACGTAACCCCCATCCTTTTGAAAACGTTACAACATGCTGCCTAGCCAACGGTCACAACGGTTATTTTCCACAAGATCAAGGATGGGAAATAATACTAGTAAAACCCGAATACATGACTTGTTTCTGGACTTATGAATTACGTGTCTTTATTGCCTTTACTGAACGACCTGCGTATTAACTCAAATTGTCTTCGCAACTGCCTTGTATTAAAGTTATTGTGTGCTATATTTCATACTATATGTAAAATAGCGGTATTGTAAGTTTGTAAAATATTTTATAAAAGTTTGAATGCGAAATATTATTGTAATCAGTTTTTCATATAGAATTGTAGTAGTTGAATTATATATTAGCTACTAAGTATGAACTTAACGGGTAGGTACTACCCGAATGAAAAATTATAAAATGCTAATATGAAGAAAAAGCTTTTATAAATAAGTTCATATTATGCTACGAAATACTACTGACTACTCTTAATATTCTATATGATTAACTTAATTCTTTTGGCTATTTTTGAAGGGAATGGCACCGACTACTCGTCAGAACTTGAACATGAGCGAGGAAGACTTCCGTGTTTTCCTTGCACTAAACATAGCCGCAGTACAGGCTGTGATGCAAAATAACAATAATTCTGGATCTAGCAGTGGAACTAATTTCACAAGAAATCGTGTAGGATGCTCCTACAAAGAATTCACTGCCTGTAAACCTCTGGAATTCAATGGAACTGAGGGTCCAATTGGATTAAAACGGTGGACCGAGAAGGTCGAATCGGTGTTTGCCATAAGTAAGTGCACTGAAGAAGATAAAGTAAAGTATGCTACGCATACCTTCACCGGCACTGCGTTAACATGGTGGAATACCTATCTCGAGCAGGTGGGACAAGATACTGCCTACGCGCTACCATGGTCGGCATTCAAACACCTGATGAATGAACAATATCGCCCCAGAAATGAATTCAATAAGCTCAAAGTAGAGCTTAGAGGATTACGAATGCAAGGATTCGACATTACCACGTATGAACGACGATTCACAGAGTTGTGCCTATTATGTCCAAGAGTGTTCGAAGATGAAGAAGAGAAGATTGACGCATTTGTTAAAGGGTTACCAGAAAGGATTCAAGAAGATGTGAGTTCACACGAGCCCACCTCCATACAAATGGCAAGCCGTATGGCTCACAAACTAGTAATCCAGATTGAGGGAAGGATTAAGGAGCAGGCGGCCGAAGAGGCCAACATGAAACAGGTTAAAAGAAAGTGGGAAGAAACCAGTAACAAGGGTTACCAATACAACAACAACAACAACAACAACAACAACAACAACAACAACAACAACAACAACAACAACAACAACAACAACAACAACAACAACAACAATCATAACCACAATCACAATAACAATCATAACAACCGCAACAACAATCGCAACAATAACCGTAATCCTAACAATAACTACAACAAACATCCCAACAACAACAACAACTACAACAATTGTTTCAACAACAATAAAAATTTCAACAACAATCTCAACAACAACAATGGCAACAAAAACCAAAAATAGCCATGCCAAATGTGTGAAGAGCATCACCTGGGGTTCTGCACGACATTTTGCAACAGGTGTAAAAGAAATGGTCATAGCGCGGTGAAGTGTGAGGTCTACGGACCAATGCATAACAGAATTAAAAGAACAAATAATGTCGAAACAAATAATGCTGCCATAGTTTGTTTTGGATGTGGAAAACCGGGCCACATTAATAGAGATTGCCCGAATAAGGGGAATACTAATGGGCAAGGCCGCGGAAGAGTTTTCAATATTAATACGACAGAAGCGCAGGAAGACCCGGAGCTTGTTACGGGTACATTTCTTATTGACAATAAATCTGCTTATGCTTTATTTGATTCGGGTGCGGATAGAAGCTATATGAGTAGAGATTTTTGTGCTAAACTAAGTTGTCCACCGACGCCCTTGGATAATAAATTTTTACTTGAATTAGCAAACAGTAAATTAATTACAGCAGATAATATATGTCAGAATCGAGAAATTAAACTGGTTAGCAAAACGTTTAAGATTGATTTGATTCCAGTAGAGTTAGGGAGTTTTGATGTGATAATCAGCATGGACTGGTTGAAAAAGGAGAGAGCAGAAATCGTATGTTACAAAAATGCAATTCGCATTGTACGAGAAAAAGGAAAACCCTTAATGGTGTACGGAGAAAATGAGCAACGCGAAGTTAAATCTTATTAGTAACCTGAAGGCGCGAAAACTAATAAGAAAAGGTTGATATGCCATTCTAGCACACGTCGAGAAAGTCAATACCGAAGAAAAGAACATCAATGATGTTTCCGTCGCAAAAGAATTTTCCGATGTATTTCTGAAAGAATTACTGAGACTGCCTCCACACCGATCTGTTTAATTTCACATAGATCTCATACCAGGAGCTGCACCAATAGCTCGTGCTCCATATAGACTCGCACCCAGCGAAATGAAGGAACTCCAAAGCCAATTACAAGAACTTTTAGAGCATGGTTTTATACGACCAAGTACATCACCATGGGGAGCTCCTGTTTTGTTTGTCAAAAAGAAGGATGGTACATTCAGGTTGTGTATCGACTACCGAGAGTTGAACAAACTTACCATCAAGAATCGTTACCCATTACCGAGAATCGACGATTTATTTGATCAACTACAAGGCTCGTCAGTTTATTCAAAGATCGATTTACGTTCCGGGTATCATCAAATGCGGGTGAAGGAGGATGATATTCCGAAGACTGCTTTCAGGACGCGTTACGGTCATTACGAGTTTATGGTTATGCCGTTTGGTTTGACTAACGCACCAGTTGTGTTTAGGGACCTCATGAACCTAGTGTGTGGACTATACCTTGATAAGTTTGTCATTGTTTTCATCGATGACATACTTATTTACTCAAATAATGATCAAGAGCACGAAGAACATTTAAGAAAAGTGCTAGAATTGTTGAGAAAAGAAAAACTGTACACTAAGTTTTCAAAGTGTGCATTTTAGTTGGAAGAAGTCCAATTCCTCGGTCACATAGTGAACAAAGAAGGTATTCAAGTGGATCCGGCAAAGATTGAAACCGTTGAAAAGTGGGAAACCCCAAAAACTCTGAAACATGTACGCCAATTTTTAGGACTGGCTGGTTACTACAGAAGATTCATCCAAGATTTTTTCAAATAGCAAAACCCTTGACTGCATTTACGCATAAAGGGAAGAAATTTGAATGGAATGATGAACAAGAAAAAGCGTTTCAATTGTTAAAGAAAAAGCTAACTACGGCACCTATATTGTCATTGCCTAAAGGGAATGATGATTTTGTGATTTATTGTGACGCTTCGAAGCAAGGTCTTGGTTGTGTATTAATGCAACGAACGAAGGTAATTGCTTATGCGTCCAGACAATTGAAGATTCACGAGCAAAATTATAAGACTCACGATTTGGAATTGAGACTGTTGTTTTTGCATTAAAGACTTGGTGGCACTACTTATATGGGGTCAAAAGTATCATATATACCGACCACAAAAGTCTTCAACATATATTTGATCAAAAACAACTAAACATGAGACAGCGTAGGTGGATTGAATTGTTGAATGATTACGACTTTGAGATTCGTTACCACCCGGGGAAGGCGAATGTGGTAGCCGACGCCTTGAGTAGAAAGGACAAAGAACCTATACGGGTAAAAGCTATAAATATAATTATTCGTACTAACCTTACTACTCAAATAAAGGAGGCACAACAAGGAGTTTTAAGAGAAGGATAGTTAAAGAATGAATTACCCAAATGATTGGAGAAACATCTTAATATTCAGGAAGACGGAACCCGGTATAGGGCTGAAAGAATTCGGGTACCAAAGTTTGGAGATGTGAGAGAAAAGGTACTTAAGGAAGCACATAAAACGAGATATTCAATACATCCCGGAGCGGGAAAGATGTACAAAGATCTCAAGAAACACTTTTGGTGGCCAGACATGAAAGCTGACATTGCTACATACGTAAGAGAATGTTTGACGTGTTCTAAGATCAAAGCTGAACCTCAGAAACCATCAGGTCTACTTCAACAACCCGAAATCCCAGAATGGAAATGGGAAAACCTTACCATGGATTTCGTTACTAAATTGCCAAGGACTGCAAGTGGTTATGATACTATTTAGGTAATAGTTGATCGTCTCACCAAATCAGCACACTTTTTGCCAATGAGAGAAGATGATAAAATTAAAAAGTTGGCACGTTTATACTTGAAGGAAGTCGTCTCCATACATGGAATACCAGTATAGGGATGGTAGATTTGTTTCAAGATTCTGGCAGACGTTGCAACAAGCATTGGGGACTCGTCTAGACATGAGTACTGCTTATCACCCACAAACTAATGGGAAAAGTGAAAGGACGATACAGACCCTTGAATACATGCTACGAGCATGTGTTATCGATTTCAAAAACAGTTGGGATCGACATCTACCGTTAGAAGAATTTTCCTACAACAACAGTTATCATTCAACTATTGAGATGGCACCATTCGAGGCACTTTATGGTAGAAAGTGCAGGTCTCCGATTTGTTGGAGTGAAGTTGGGGATAGATAGATTACGGGTCTAGAAATTATCCAAGAAACCACAGAGAAAATCATTCAAATTCAACAACGGTTGAAAACTGCCCAAAGTCGACAAAAGAGCTACGCGGACATTAAGAGAAAAGATATAGAATTTGAGATTGGAGAGATGGTCATGCTTAAGGTTTCACCTTGGAAGGGTGTTGTTCGATTTGGTAGACGAGGGAAGCTAAATCCAAGGTACATTGGGCCATTCAAGATTATAGATCGTGTCGGACTGGTAGCTTACCGACTTGACTTACCTCAACAACTCACTGGAGTACATAATACTTTTCATGTCTTGAATCTGAAGAAATGTTTTGCTAAAGAAGATCTCACTATTCTGTTAGATGAAATCCAAATCAATGAAAAACTTCAATTCATCGAAGAACACGTCGAAATAATGGATCGTGAGGTTAAAAGACTCAAGCAAAACAAGATACCAATTGTTAAGGTTCGATGGAATGCTCGTAGAGGACCCGAGTTCACCTGGGAATGAGAAGATTAGATAAAGAAGAAATACCCGCACTTATTTCCAGAAGATTCGTCAACACCTCCAACCGCTTAAAATTTCGGGACGAAATTTATTTAACGGGTAGGTACTGTAGTGACCCGAACTTTTCCATGTTTACATATATTAAATGAAAACTTTATTTACATGATTAAATGATTCCAACATGTTAAGCAATCAAACTTGTTAAGACTTGATTATTTGAAATGTGTTTTATATAGACAATTGACCACCCAAGTTGACCGGCGATTCACGAACGTTAAAACTTGTAAAAATGACATGATGATATATATATGGACATATATATGGTTAACATGATATTATGATAAGTAAGTGTCTCACTAAGTATATTAACAATATGTGATATACATAAAAAAAAATTGAGAATATTGAATTATGAAGCTCGAAACGATATACATAACGATTATCGTTATAACAACGTCTTACTAAATACATATGTATTGTATTAAGATATTGATATACTATATTTAACATGATAAAATGATAATTAAGTATATCATTGATTGTATTAACAATGAACTATACAAGTAAGATGAGACTACTAACTTAAGGATTTCGAAACAATATATATATATATATATATATATATATATATATATATATATATATATATATATATATATATATATATATATATATATATATATATATATATATATATATATATATATATATATATATATAACGATTATCGTTGTAATAGTATTTTAACATATATATATATATATATATATATATATATATATATATATATATATATATATATATATATATATATATATATATATGATGTTAAGATATATTCATACACCATGTTATCATGTTAACATAAAAATTTAACATCTCATTTAAGTATAATAACATTGAATTAATTACATTTAACAAGATCGTCAACTTAAAGGTTTCAAAACAACACTTACATGTAACGACTAACGATGACTTAACGAATCAGTTAAAATGTATATATATGTAGTGTATTTAGATGTATTAGTACACTTTTGAAAGACTTCAAGACACATATCAAAGTACTTCTACTTAACAAAAATGCTTACAATTACATCCTCATTCATTTTCATCAACAATTCTACTCGTATGCACCCGTATTCGTACTCATACAATACACAGCTTCTACATGTATTTACTATTGGTATATACACATCAAATCACCTCATTAGCAGCCCTAGAATCAGTCAATTAACATGTGGGGAACAACTTTAAACAACTCTTAACCTCTTAAGCCAATTATTAAGCTAGATTACAAACTAATTTTTGTATATATCCCTCCATCCATTCACGTCCACTTACACACTCTCATAACCATTTCATTTCAACTTTGAGGATCTCTAATCTCTCTCTAATCTCCTACTCATTTAAGAACATAAAAACCTCCATCAATTCAGCAAGATTTGATCATCCAAACTAAGCTATAAACATCATAACAAAGCTTGATCAAAAACATATCAAGATAATCTTCCAACTTCAAGAAGTTTGCTTCCTATTTTTAATCCAATCCAATAACTCTTTAGGATCAAGAATTTTTCTTAAATTTCAGTAGCTTTCCATCTCATAATCAAGGTAATAAACTTATTTAAGCTTTGGTTCAATTCTGATAAATATAACTATCTTAAAACAAGATAGAAATTCTTATTCGAACTTTTGTTTATTTCATGATTCTACTTCAAGAACTTCCAAGCCATCAAAGATCCATTCAAACTCAAGATTATTTTTGTCATTTCCAGTAGGTTTACCTATTATATTTGAGTTAGTAATGATGTTCATAACATCATTCGATTCATATATATATAACTATCTTATTCGAAGATTTGAACATGTAATCAATAGAACATAGTTTAGTTAATTCTAAAACTTGTTCGCAAACAAAGTTAATCCTTCTAACTTAACTTTTAAAATCAACTAAACATATGTTATATATCTTTATGATATGCTAACTTAATGATTTAAAAATTGGAAACACGAAAAACACAGTAAAACCGGACATACGCCGTTGTAGTAACACCGCGGGCTGTTTTGGGTATGATAATTAAAAACTATGATAAACTTTGATTTAAAAGTTTTTCTCGTGGGAAAATGATTTTTCTTATGAACATGAAACTATATCCAAAAATCATGGTTAAACTTAAAGTGAAAGTATGTTTTTCAAAATGGTCATCAAGATGTCGTTCTTTCGACGGAAATGACTACTCTTTAAAAAATGACTTGTAACCTGTATTTCCGACTATAAACTTATACTTTTTCTGTTTGGTTTCATAAATTTTAGTTCATTATGAAACCATAGCAACTTGAATCACTCAAAACGGATTTGAAACGAAGAAATGACGGGTAAAACAAAATTGGATAAACTTGCTAGTTTTAGCTACGAAAATTTTGTAACAAATCTAGACTAAACATATCCTAACTAATTTATATTGTATTATACATATTATGTATTCTTGGTATACCATAGATACGTATACAATGTTTTGACATATCATATCGACCCATCTATATATATTATTTGGAACAACCATAGACACTCTATATGCAGTAATGCTGGAGTTAGCTATACAGGGCTGAGGTTGATTCCAAAATAATATATATACTTTGAGTTGTGATCTAACCTGAGGCTTGTATACACTGAGTCATGGATTGATTCGAGATAATATTGATTTATTTCTGTACATCTAACTGTAGACAAGTAGTTGTAGATTACTAACGTTGGACTTCTAACTTAACAAACTTAAATCATTAAAACATAATAAAAAATGTTGTGAATATATTTCGATCATAATTTGATATATATGTACATATTAGTTATAGGTTCGTGAATCGACCAGTAGCCAAGTCCCACTTTTAAAATCTAATAATTTTGGGATGAGAATACATGCAGTTTTATAAATATTTTATGAAATAGACACAAGTAATAGAAACTACATTCTATGGGTGAATGATCGAAGCCGAATATGCCCCTTTTTGCTTGGTAGCCTAAGAATTAGTAAACCGATCTACTAATTGATGTGAATCCTAAAGATAGATATTGGGCCTAACAAACCCCATCCATGGTTGCAGATGCTTTAGTACTTCGATGTTGTTTTATCATGTCCGATGGATGTCCCTGAATGATAGGGGATATTCTTATATGCATCTTATTAATGTCGATTACCAGGTGTTCAATCCATATGAATGATTTTTATGCATGCATGTTGTTTACAAGAAATGGAAATATGAAATCTTGTGGTCTATTATTACGAATTGATAGATATATAGGTTAAACCTATAACTCACCAACATTTTTGTTGACGTTTAAAGCATGTTTATTCTCAAGTGATTATTAAGAGCTTCCGCTGTTGCATGCTAATTTATGGACAAGAGATGGAGTCAGCATGCTTGTATAATATTGTTTAAAAACTGCATTCGAAGATTTAAATTGATGTGTAATATTGTTGTAAACTATTATGTAATAATCGTGTGAAAATGCTATATTTTAGATTATCATTATTTGATAATCGTCGTAATATTTTTAAACCTTTATCGATAAAATAAAGGTTATGGTTTATTTTAAAATCGAATGCAGTCTTTGAAAAACGTCTCATATAGAGGTCAAAACCTCGCAACGAAATCAATTAATATGGAACGTTTATAATCTATATGAACGGGACATTTCATCCTTCTTCTTGTTAGGACATTCATTCTTGAAGTGGCCCTGCTGACCGCACTTAATATACTTCCTTGGCCCATTCGGATTTGTCCTCACAGCTGGGGTGTTGATCTTACAATCTCTGCCGATGTGTACAATCCTTTTACACTTCTCACACACTACATTGCAGTACCCAGTATGATGCTTATAGCATCTCTTGCACTAAGGAAGACTACCTTTGTAGTTAGGGTTAGGGTTAGGTGTAACATCCTCAATCGGGCCTAGATGTAAGATTACTAGATTGCCCTTAAGTTAGTATTGCGTTATTATATGTTTTTATTTTTATTTAATGATGTGGTTAGGACCAGTTTATGATAAGGGTCACAGAACAGGTTTGTTTATTTAATTTGGACTTCATTTGGGTTGCCAAATGATGAACGAAAGATATCAGATAATTGATAAATACCCGTGTGTTGCACAGTGTGAGAATTAACCTCACTTAAAAGACTAGTGCTGTGTCCTTCTTCCCTTTTCTAGACCTTTCTTCTCAAATACACCGTACCTACACTTTCACAATCATCAAACCCTAATCTTGAATCCTTATTCTTGAGCTCAAATCTTTTACATTATCTTGTTCCTTGTGATTTACTGATTCTATCAAGGTAAGAATCACAAGTTTTCATGCTTTAATCTTTGAGAAAATTGGGTTTTTGTGTTAGTTTTTACAAAGTGAGTAATTTGGGTAAAAATGGTTAGATTTGATGTTGTTTGAGTCCAAATCTTGTGGGTTTATGTTTCTACAGGCATAGTGTCTTTGATTTGGTCAGTTTTGAGGTCGTAATCGAGCTCTAGAGCAAGAATTGGTCGATTTTGGGTAAAACTCGTCACTTTGTCTTCAGCTTCTGTAGATAAACACAGTCGGCCGAGTGTGTCGAGACACTCGACCGACCGACTAGACCATCGACCGAGTGTGTATGACCCACGGCCGAGTGTGTCTGTGAGAGACCATCGACCGAGTGACTAGACACTCGGCCGAGTGAGTGTAGACAGTCGGCCGACTGTCTCTGACAGTTAGCCGAGTGTCTTGGGCAGTGAATATTTTACCAAGTGTTGATTTCTAGCCGTTATGCTGCCCGTTTGTATTTTGATGATTATGATGTAAATTTTGAAAGTGCATAAGTGTTAAGCAAAAAAATTTAGTAGACGCTTTTTGATAAAAATTTTCTATAGTTTGTTGTTTTATGTTAACGGATAGAAACTAACTTGGGTATATGTCTTTCTCAGGAGAAAAGGAGAAAGAGAAGGTTCAGTGATTAGATAGCTGAATACCTTCTCGTTTGCTGGTATTTGGTGAGTGGGACTGACTGGAGAATATAGTATATAGTAGCATGTTATATTATGATTGCCATGCTTGTTAAGTATACTTATTATTGTGATTAGTTAGTTCCTTGTGATGTCTGCATGTTGGTTGATGCTTGTCTGTTGGAAACTAGTGCGTCCCTATCTTGTGGTAGCCTAATTCGATAAGAGAGATCAACCTGCGGGTTGGGTTCCTCATGTGGTAGCCTATTTGCATCCGTGTAGTATATGTTTGAATGACGCGTTCATCGCGTGTGGATGATTTATGCAGCACGGTATGTAGGAGGAACTTCTGGTAAACCTCAGCCCGATCAATTGGAGGTTAATGGTTTGGCCGAACCGCCGGAGTCTCTGTAGACTACACTACTGGGTGATGTTTGTGTGTTAGACTATGTGACATGATTAGTATAACACTTCGGTATGCTATGGCCTGTAGTTAGTCGTACTCACTTAGCTTCATGCTAATTCCCCTCCATCTCCTCCCTGCAGGTTGATAGCTTTTGTAGATAGTGCTTTTTGGGAGAAGACGTGCATGGCGATGTTATGTTTGACAGGATTAACTCTGATGTGATCTTTTATAGTTTAAACTGTGTTCTTTTGAAAACAGATTGTAACTACGTCTTCTCTGTATTAACATGTATTTTGTAATGACATGTGACACTGGTTGTCTTAGCAATAGTTAATGTTTATTTTGTAATTAATAAATAAATGCTTCCGCCACGTATTAAAAAAAAATTAGCGGTGTCACAAGTTGGTATCAGAGCTGAGTTTGGCAGCATGTGCATTGTGATCTACATGTCATGTTCCCAAACTTAGAAGAGTCATGTCAAACATAACATGCTGGGGATGGGTTAAGTGAGTATTAGGACAGGATATGTGTTAATTGTTAGTACTAACATAATTTATACTAAGCTTTGGTGTGAGTGTTGTGGTAGTGCAGCAATGACAGATAACGAAGCTAACGCTACTGGCCCTGCTGCCCCTGGAACTGGTACATTCAGAGCCCTTGACGAAGATGGACATGTGTCTTCAGAAGAAGAAACTTCTCAAGAAGTAATAGAACTTCAAAGTCGGTTACTAGAAGCTCAGGAGAAAATTAAGGAATTGGAACATGAACGGGCGCAATGGAACCCTAATACCACTGCGTTAAATACAACCTTTCCTCCTAACTTTTATAATCAAGCCGGTGGCAGTTCTCAGTCACAATTTCTACAAAATACCTATCAAAACTATCAAATGCCATTTCCATTTAACCAGACTTTTCCTAATCAAATGATGTACCCATTTCAAGTCCCTGAGACAAGAAGGAAGTGTACCTATAAACATTTTATAGACTGCAAACCTCCTGAGTACAGTGGTCACACAAACCCTACAATGACCCTTAATTGGCTAAGAGAAGTAGAGAGAGCGTTGGAAGCAAGTTTTTGTGAGCCTGAATGTGACGATCGCTCCAAATCCATATGGACAATACGTCATTCATTGATTTCATTGCGAGGTATTTGACCTCTATATGATACGTTTTATAAACATTGCATTCTTTTGAAAAGGCACACCATAAATGAATATTTAAATCAAAGGTTTTCGAAATCTGATGATTTCTACATATAGACAATCACCGTAAATAATAGTTTACAATAGTACTTCAGTTGACAATGCAGTCAAAATAAGATACATGGTGATGATTTGGTGAATGCAACGTTTCCTTGAAAAGTATGTCATGTAAGACTCCATGCACATAGCTTGTCTAACATATAAGCAACAGCGGAAGACTTCTACTAAACCTGAGAATAAACATGCTAACAAGTGTCAACACAAAGGTTGGTGAGTTCATAGTTTTATTGTTTCGTATAATCTGTATGTAAAAGTGAATCACAAGATTTTAGTTGTTTCATCCAGAAACGTTTATTAATAGATTATATAAAAATGGATCACAAGATTTCATTTGTTTCATCCAGAAACATTTATCAATAGATTCTACATAACAGAACACCCTGGTAACTAAACTTTAACGTTATAATGATAAATAACCCATTCGTTTTAATACACGCAAACCAACGTATCCTAAACTCAAATAACACACGTCCGTTAAAAGGCTAGCGCTCTAGCTCGGACGGGGATGTCAAGCCCTATGGATCCATATACTATTATTCGCGCCCACCAGTCCACATCCTATGTACTGGCAGTTACTAGTTACCAAAGCTAAGGGATTTTCGGTTTAAACTCAGTGTAGAATTAAGTATGTACTTGTATCCATTGCGTTTAAAATAAATTGCATGTATTCTCAGCCCAAAAATATATATTGCAAAAGCAATTAAAAAGGGAGCAATGAAACTCACGCATATAAATATTGTATATCGGTTAACAAAGCATTTGCATGTATTCTCAGCCCAAAAATGTAGAGAGTAAAAGGGATCATATGAAACTCACACAAAATCAGTTTTAGTATTTGTATCCATTTAGTAAAACAGATATAAAAGCATTGCATGTATTCTCAGCCCAAAAATGTAAAGAGAAAAAGGGATCATATGAAACTCACCTTAGCAGCGTATAAAGTCGTTCACCAAAATGTGATCGAAACTCGGATTACCAAATAACCGTAGATCTCAACGTATCAGTATTGAGATTCAATATTGTAGAAAAGTACGTAGACGTAACGGAGATGATAAACACTAGGTTTGATTCATAAATATACCCCCCGAACATTACCCATAACCTCCTTGGCAATAACCCATAATTTCCTTAGCTCTAGCTTGCTTGTAAATTTATTTTAAAAGTGACACGATCATAACCTCGTCGTAGTATTTTATGTATAATACTAATAATATTACTAATAATAATTAGATTAATAATAATATTAATCTTAATAATAATAATAATAATAATAATAATAATAATAATAATAATAATAATAATAATAATAATAATAATAATAATAATATTAAATAAAATAAATAAATATCTACGGAGTAATTAAAATAAGATCAGAAACAGAAATGATCGGGTATTTATAGTTGTGGCCTGTCCCTGGTGTCCATGCGATCGCATGGCTGGGAAGGCTATATCCCATGCGATCGCATGGGCCGGCTGTCCAGCACACAATCCTTTTGTTTTCTTGCTTGTCGACATATTTTAATATTAATATAATATATATAATTTATATAATTAATTATATATTATATTAAATTCATGTGCATAGTTGATTTGTAATTTTTGTCCCGAAAAGTCGTACGTCGTCACTCGACTTACGTCCCGGTTCCGGTTTTTCGAACGCCCTTTCGTACGCTGAGAAAACTAGTTCTTTTCGTTTCGTGACTCTTACCTTTGTCAAAATATAGTCTTAAATCATTCATAAACTATACCACTGTAGCAAAGTTACTGTAGCAATTCACTGTAGCAAAGTCAATTTTTACTGTAGCAATTTCATTGTAGCAAATAGTGATTTTCGAAAACACTGTAGCATTTTGGGTACTGTAGCAATTTGAAAATACTGTAGTAAATTAGTGTTTTACTGGTTCATCTTAAATGCTTTAGTTAACTTATCTAAATATCAATCGAATCAATAAACGAATGTTACTATCGTTTACTAAATAACTTG
Organism: Rutidosis leptorrhynchoides; assembly: GCF_046630445.1. Taxonomy (NCBI): domain Eukaryota; kingdom Viridiplantae; phylum Streptophyta; class Magnoliopsida; order Asterales; family Asteraceae; genus Rutidosis; species Rutidosis leptorrhynchoides. The sequence continues at coordinate 106,984,581 of NC_092343.1, forward strand.
AAACTATATATATGTATATATCTTTTTAATATACATAAATCAATTTTTAAATACACATTGGAAGTTATTTATAAATAAATTTTAATAATAAATATTTCAACTTATCATATATATTCAAATAGATATTTAAACCAATAAGTTTAATGTACGATATCAAATAATTAATACATTGTTACCTTTTCAAGTTATAGTATATATGTATTTATTTACATATAATTGTTCGCGAATCGTCGAAAACAACCGAAGGGTATTTAAATATATAAAAGTAGTTCAAAAATTTTGAGATTTAGTTTTACAGACTTTGCTTATCGTGTCGGAAATGTTAATCATACAAAGATTAAGTTTAAATTTGGTCAGAAATTTCCGGGTCATCACAGTACCTACCCGTTAAAGAAATTTCGTCCCGAAATTTGAGTGAGGTCGTCATGGCTAACAATAAAAATGTTTTAATGATGAATATGAGTTGATAATAGAGTTTTATCACCGTTAAATAATATGGATAAAACAATCCAATTACTCGAAGCGTATGAGGGAAGTTATCGTAATAAAGTGAAATACAGAATAGAGATGCGACTTTATCTCTTGACGTAGTAAAGATTGATTTTCGGAATTTAAGGAATAGAAAATCTTCATAATCTAAATAAAATTTGATTCTTCGGAATTTGCGGAAATTAGGATTTTCTTTGATTAAATGCGTAATCTGCCTCGATTGCTATGTCTGATATTTCGTTATAAATTGACCTCTTCCATTTCATTTATTTTCACCACTCCTATAATCTTCTTTCTTATTTCATACATCCCAATAGATTGTAAAAATGCTTAATCCAGTTCTGATTCTTGATATTTTCTTGGCTGTCATATCATTCATTCTTCTTTTTCATCTGCCACCAGAGGAGGTTATTTTCTTCTACTATTACCTTGGGGTTATAGTGTTTTTCATTCTCCGGTGTCTTTATATTGCTATACGCATTGATATTCACGGTTTGTAATTTCGGGGTTGTTATCGGGCTTTATGTTCTCCATTATATTTCGGAGCTTCATGCTTTCGTTTTCTCTTCCCGACCTTAAGTCAAGCGAATAATGGTTCAGAATTTGTAGGTATGAATTTCGGATGAACATAATTAATGTTCTAAGAAATAAATTGTAATGGCACGATCTTGATTTGTCAAATTACCAGAATATCTGGAAAAGACCGAATCATCAAGAAATATATTTTCTTGATATATTTAGAGATTATATAGAATGAAAGAGTTATGTAACATGGTTTATGATGAGGGTATGATCTATGAACCTTTATCACGTTCCATTAGAAACTCAGCATGATTTACTGTAATATAATCACGTTGATCAAGTGTCATTATATTATACTAACTCATGCTTCAGTTCTCAATATTACTTCAAAACATCCATTTTTTTTTCCAGATTTTAGAAACTAAAATAGTTTCTTTTATGATGTAACACAGATAGTGTGAAGAGATGAATGATTTCCGATAAGAATAGGTATGAAGATATCTTCAGAAATATCGAGAATATTTATAATGAAAGATACGATGATATCTTAGAATTCCTAATATCAGAGGATGATGAAGAATATTATCCGCAAGGGTTTAGATTCGGAAGCAAGGTATTCGTTAATGGCTTCAGCAGATACTGAATCATTTGGATTCTTTGAAGGCAGGTTTATTCTTTGTGATTTATCCACAGCCTCCTTCATACTTTGCTCAATTCGTTTTCCAGTTCCAAACCTTCTATTTTTCTCAGTTTTACCACCATACTATTCTTTATCATCAAACTTTTGACTGTTAAGATCGTTTACAGTTTTTTTTTCTTTTCTGCTTCATCAACATTTTTCTGAAATTCGGAGAACTAGTTTCGTAGTTTGGGGTGTTTTTCGGAAACTTCACATTCGAAGTATGTAAGTCCAGGAGGTAGTTGTTATATGTACACATATAACTGTTGGCGTAGACGTGCTACAAGATTTCAAAATACTGATTGCTAATTCCCGATAGTTGGTATGGCAATTTCCGTTACAAGATGTGGATGAGTACATGATACGGTTTCAATGAGTATAAGGATTTTTCAGAAGGTCAAAGATCAATGAAGTTGTTGGTAAATTTACTGCTAATGTGGTGGAACATGAAAGGTTCCCCAGTAACAAAAACGTATATGCCAAAATTACAAGTCTGAAAGGTCGTCGTTGACTGGTTGAATGGTTGATAATACTGGATACTTTGAAAAGAAATTGCAAGGTTATTTTCAGTAATAACAATGCTAAAGGATCTTTCACATTTTTGAAGTCAAAGTATAGCTTTGAAAGATGTAGAGATCTAAGAATGATGTCACCCGTTAAATCTTGACTTGGATTCTGATCCGTCAATATTAGAATATGTAATTGAATTTGTATGGATACGATTGTATATCGCTGTGAGCATAGTTAATAATTTTTGAATCAAATTTGAAGAATGTACAGTATAACATATTAATTGTGAACTTATATATTTCCCGGGAATTACCTACCCGTTAAAGATTTCACAAGTAATATTTTGTACAAAAGAATTTTTATTACCATCTTTATAAAAATATATGTATGTATATTTTCTTCAGATGTAATACAGATTTGATGAGTTAATATCATATTAAGCTCATTTGATTTTTGACTTGAATTAGAAATGAATAATATCTAAAACATTAAAGATTTAATAATCTTTACGGAGTATTTCACTAATGTAATCAATACTCAGTTTTATTGATATTTTCTCAGTGAATCATGTTGGTGCTCATGGAACTCTTGCTAACTTCGCAAGGTACGAATGATGTTTTCTAGAAAGTTTCGAATACATCGAAGATGAAAGTATAAAATCAACCATATAATTGAATAATATACTTAGTTTATTATGAACTGGAATTCATTGAGTTGGAAACAGAGATTGTAGTTAACGATGGTTAAGTCATTAACGAAGGATGTATATCATAGCATATTAGTAATATGAATTAACCGAGTAGTACCCACCAGTTAAGATTCGCACGTAATAACTTGGTACGAAAAGATTTATTTTGATTTCAAAATTCATATATACATAAAATTTCTTCAGGGGAAATAAGTTAATACTTCATCGGTTATTGTTGCTGGTATTTCTTGGTAACTACGATGCGTATGACATTGATGTTCAAGGTACATATTGTGATGTTGAGGCTTGCGGTGCGGATGTTGTTGGTGGTGGTAATGGTACTGTTGGTGTTGTTGTCGATGGTACTGTTGATGCCGGTGATTCTGCTGGTGCTTGTAACCTTTGCACCATATTCTCCAAAGCCACTACCCGAGCGCGAAGCTCGTTGACTTCTTCTACTACACCAAGATGATTGGCAGTTCGGACGAGCAGATGAATAAAATCCAGAATTTGAGAGAGTATATGATCATGACGAGATATTCTGGAGATGAGAGAGAAAACGGTATTGCGGTGCGGAGAGTAAAAGGGATCATATGAAACTCACACAAAATCAGTTTTAGTATTTGTATCCATTTAGTAAAACAGATATAAAAGCATTGCATGTATTCTCAGCCCAAAAATGTAAAGAGAAAAAGGGATCATATGAAACTCACCTTAGCAGCGTATAAAGTCGTTCACCAAAATGTGATCGAAACTCGGATTACCAAATAACCGTAGATCTCAACGTATCAGTATTGAGATTCAATATTGTAGAAAAGTACGTAGACGTAACGGAGATGATAAACACTAGGTTTGATTCATAAATATACCCCCCGAACATTACCCATAACCTCCTTGGCAATAACCCATAATTTCCTTAGCTCTAGCTTGCTTGTAAATTTATTTTAAAAGTGACACGATCATAACCTCGTCGTAGTATTTTATGTATAATACTAATAATATTACTAATAATAATTAGATTAATAATAATATTAATCTTAATAATAATAATAATAATAATAATAATAATAATAATAATAATAATAATATTAAATAAAATAAATAAATATCTACGGAGTAATTAAAATAAGATCAGAAACAGAAATGATCGGGTATTTATAGTTGTGGCCTGTCCCTGGTGTCCATGCGATCGCATGGCTGGGAAGGCTATATCCCATGCGATCGCATGGGCCGGCTGTCCAGCACACAATCCTTTTGTTTTCTTGCTTGTCGACATATTTTAATATTAATATAATATATATAATTTATATAATTAATTATATATTATATTAAATTCATGTGCATAGTTGATTTGTAATTTTTGTCCCGAAAAGTCGTACGTCGTCACTCGACTTACGTCCCAGTTCCGGTTTTCCGAACGCCCTTTCGTACGCTGAGAAAACTAGTTCTTTTCGTTTCGTGACTCTTACCTTTGTCAAAATATAGTCTTAAATCATTCATAAACTATACCACTGTAGCAAGTTACTGTAGCAATTCACTGTAGCAATTTACTATACCACTGTAGCAATTCACTGTAGCAAAGTCAATTTTTACTGTAGCAATTTCATTGTAGCAAATAGTGATTTTCGAAAACACTGTAGCATTTTGGGTACTGTAGCAATTTGAAAATACTGTAGTAAATTAGTGTTTTACTGGTTCATCTTAAACGCTTTAGTTAACTTATCTAAATATCAATCGAATCAATAAACGAATGTTACTATCGTTTACTAAATAACTTGAAATTATATATATGTATATATCTTTTTAATATACATAAATCAATTTTTAAATACACATTGGAAGTTATTTATAAATAAATTTTAATAATAAATATTTCAACTTATCATATATATTCAAATAGATATTTAAACCAATAAGTTTAATGTACGATATCAAATAATTAATACATTGTTACCTTTTCAAGTTATAGTATATATGTATCTATTTACATATAATTGTTCGCGAATCGTCGAAAACAACCGAAGGGTATTTAAATATATAAAAGTAGTTCAAAAATTTTGAGATTTAGTTTTACAGACTTTGCTTATCGTGTCGGAAATGTTAATCATACAAAGATTAAGTTTAAATTTGGTCAGAAATTTCCGGGTCATCACACTGAATCTATGGTACTGTTTGCTAGTAGGCTTCTCAAAGGTGCAGCAATGGAGTGGTGGGATTCTATTACTGCATATTTACCCAAAGAACAGATCAGTCAGATAACTTGGGAACAGTTCGCTGCTAAGGTTCGTGAGCAGTATTGTTCTGATTATGAGATGGAAAGATTGAAAACTGAGTTCCTGAGTATGAAAATGACCGAAAGTATGACAATTGATGAGGTTTTCAGAGATTTTACATCGAAGTTAAGGTTTGTTCAACAGTGGGTACCGACTGAAAAGGATAAGATTCGGCATTTTATGCTGGTGATTAAGCCAGAATATAGAACAGTTGCGAGATTTGCAACCACATTGGCACAGGCTCATGAGATGGCTAAAGTTACTGAAGGTGATATAATGCCAGCGAAAAGAGAAAGTTCAAAAGGTGGATCTTTTGGGGGAAAATCAGAAGGTCAAACAGGTGGTCAGTCTGGTTAGCAGTCAAGTAAGCAATTAGGATTTCGTAGTAAGAAGTCAGGTGGGTTTAAACAGAAGAGTAAGTCTGGTATAAGCGGATCGGGTTCAAGTCATCCTGATTGGTGTAATGTTTGTAAGTCGACTCATGCCGGACTGTGTTCTCTAATGACCCGAAGATGTTTAAATTGTGGAGTGAAAGGTCATGAAGCAACAGCTTGTTCTTTTAAGCAAATGTTTGTTGGAGTTGCCATAAGGAAGGTCATAGATCGGCGGATTATCCATCTGCGTCAAGAGCCGATTCTGGGGCAGGGTCAGGGGAGAGGTCAGTTACTTCCGGGGGATCTTCTGCTTCTACTGCCGAGCAGAAGAGAAAGAATCCTCCAACAACAGAGGCAAGGGCGTTTCAAATGACGGTAGACGCTGCAACCGCTACCGATGACGTCATTACCGGTATGTTCTTGGTTAATTCCTTGCCAGCTCGTGTGTTATTTGATTCTAGAGTGAATCAATCTTTTATGTCATTAGGGTTCTGTGATAAGTTGAAGTTGCTTGTTAGGATGTTAGATGAGTCTTTGGGAATAGAAGTAGCTGATGGTAAAATGGTTCCATGCACATCATCTGTGTCTGGAATTACCATCGAAATCGACGGCCATTCTTTCCCTTTAACCTGTTTGCTGATGCCTATACCTAGCTTTGATGTAGTCATAGGCATGAATTGGTTAAGAGCTAATAGGGCTAATATTAAGTGTGATAAGAATATGATTTCTTTCCGTTTGGCCGATGGATCCCGAGTGATAGCTAGGGGAGAGCGCAGTGGATTTAACTTTCCTATGGTTTCCCTAATGAAAGTGATAGTGCTCCAAATGAACATATATTTAGTAGCAATATCGTTCCAATATGTAAAGTTTTTAAATGTAATTTCCTTATTTTTAGTTGTAATAGTTAAATAAATAAGTGCGAAGACGAAAGACGCAAATCGCTCGAAAATGAAGATTTAAAGACAAAAACGAAGATTTGAAAGACCAAAACGTCCAAAATGGTCAAACGTACAAGTTACACTCCAAGTGGTTCAATATATTGATGAGAAACGTCTCAAAATTACAAAAGTACAAGCCGCAAAATGCAAAGTACAAGATATTAAATTATACGAAAAGGCGTTAGAAAATCCGGAACCGAGACATGAACCAACTTTCAACGCTCGACGCAACGGAGCTAAAATTACAAGTTAACTATGCTCAAGAATATAATATAATATTTAAATAATTCATAATAAGAATAATAATAAATAATAAAAAGTTGTTAATTGAGCATAGTTAAGGGGTCATAAGTGAAAATTTCAAATCACCAATTGCCTATAAAATGGAATTCACGGAGTAATGAAAAAATACACCTTTCTTCATATTTCTTTCTCTCTTCTGTAATATGTAATATATATTTATATTATAATTTTAATATAAGTTAATTTTAATAATAAAGTTATGGTTTAGTTGGGTTATTGTAAGAAATATTTTACGGGTTTTAAGTCGAAATTCTGTCCGTGCAACGCTACGCGATTAATCATCACTGTAAGCTATGTTCTTCCTTTTTAATTTAATGTCTCGTAACTAAGTTATTATTATGCTTATTTGAGCCGAAGTAATCGTGATGTTGGGCTAAAATATTAAGACGGGGTTATTGAACTTTGTACCATAATTAAGGTTTGGGCAAAAGACCGACACTTGTGAAAATTGGACTATTGACTATTAATAGATGGGGGGTATTGTCTAATTGAGTGACAACTCATTGGAGTCTGTCGAACCTATCTTCAAATTAATTAACCTAATAATTAATAATGATTATGGTTCTCCTATTTAGTGACGTTGTCCTATTATAATCATTTAATTAATTATTCGGGTTGGGTAATTGATTATTCAAACTGATCAAGTGGGTAAATTAATATTCATATCTAATCAAAACAGGGGTGGATTACATAAAGTGATAACTGGTGTAATTGTTGACAGAAGTGATAACTGCGTCACAGTTTAAATCCTTAATTAGTTGGAATATTTGACTTCGGGTATAAGGGTAATTTGACGAGGACACTCGCACTTTATATTTATGACCGATGGACTATTATGGACAAAAACCAGATAGGTATCAAATAAACCAGGACAAAGGACAATTAACCCGAGTAACAATTAATTAAAATCAAAACGTCAAACATCATGATTACGAAAGTTTAAATAAGCATAATCCTTTTATTTCATATTCTATCGCAATTTTATTTATTGTTATTTTATTTATCGTCATTTATTTATTTTACGCACTTTAATTATTGTCATTTATCTTTACGCTTAAAAATATAAAATCGACAAACCGGTCATTAAACGGTAAAAACCCCCCCTTTTATAATAATATTACTACTTATATATATATATATATATATATATATATATATATATATATATATATATATATATATATATATATATATATATATATATATATATATATAAATATAGTTTTATAAAAATATAGTACGTAATCACTAGCACCCTGTGGAACGAACCGGACTTACTAAAAACTACACTACTCTACGATTAGGTACACTGCCTATAGTGTTGCAGCAAGGTTTAGGTATATCCCATCCGTAAATTAATAAAACTTGTGTCATATTTTGTAGTATTTCCTAGTAAAAATAATACTATTTCGTACCCTCACGCTACATCATCAAGTTTTTGGCGCCGCTTCCGGGGAGCGCTAAAACGCTATATTTTTAATTTATATCTGTAAAAATATAGTTATAAAAAAAAGTAATTTCGGGGACACTTTTTGTGTTTTCACGGGGTATTTAAGTTTTTTTTTTTAGTTTTTGATTGATTAAAGATATATTAATTTAAATATAATAATTTAATAAATATAATAATATAATAATATTGAAATAAAATATAACAATATAATAATATTTTAGAATCAAATTTGATACGTAAAAGTTTTAAAAGTTTTAAAAAGTCGTATTTATTAAATACTTCAGGGGTATATTATGTAACTTATAATTAATAATTTCTACAATGTCACTTTCATGTGAATAGTAAATTAATTAATTTCTTTCTTTTACTATTTTGAATCGTAAAAGTTTTAAAAAGTCGTATTTATTAAATATTTCAGGGGTATATTATGTAACTTGCAATTAATAACTTCTATCATGTCGTTTTCATGTGAATAGTAAATTAATTAATTTCTTTTCATTTACTATTCATGAATAGTAAATGAGTTAAAAAAAGTTTTGAAAAAAAAATAATAATAATAAAATTATTAATTCCTTTAAAAAAAAATTGGGTAAAAAAATCGTTTTTTTTTAAAGAAAAAAAAATTTCGTTTTAAAAAAAAAAAGTTGTGTAAAAAAAATCGTCTTTTAAAGAAAAAAAATCGTTTTTTTAAAGAAAAAAAATCGTTTTTTTAAAGAAAAAAAATCGTTTTTTTTTTAAAAAAAAAATTGTAAAAAAAATCATTTTTTTAAGAAAAATTTTTAAAAAAAAAGTTTTTAAAAAAATATATATAAAAAAAAAAATTTAAAAAAAGAACTTTTAAAATCCTTAAAAAACGAAATATAAAAAAAATAAAAAAAAAGGTTTTTTTTTATTACCTTTAGATTTTTAGACTCTAGTTACAATTTTTAGTATTAAGTTTAGTTTTGCCATAGTTATTTTTATTTCTAGAATTTTTAGGTTTGCCGTAAAATCCCTTAAGTGCTTATTCCTTAGACTAAGATTTATGTGCTTTAGAATTTTGCGACGCCGTTTTTCGCGCTACTTTCTTATTTTTATTTTTCGACGCCTATTTTTCGACCTTTTATTTTTCGACCTTTTTCGACCCGTTTTTTTTTTCTTTCTTATTTCTCGCTATTCTAGTTTTAGGATAAGATTTTTATTCTACTTCTTATCTAAATTTCTTAAAATTACGAAAATTTATTTTAAGTGGTTAAATTGATAGACATCAAAATTTTCTGGTTCGTAGTAATAGTTGGATTTGTACGTGGACCGGGTTATTGGAGCCAAACAGTACTCAATTATATTGAGACCAAACGAATCCTGCCCCTCTGCTGCATCTTTTGGCTATTCGAAACGTGGGCAAAATCAGAAAAGTCTATTAATTGGATAACTTATATAATTTTTCTTTCCTTTTAAAAACTAATAGGATATTCAGTGAATGCACCGAGTAAAACGTTCACCACCTTTCATACGTTCACCACCTATAACTCGATCAAGACATCTAGCCAATATTGTCGCCGTTGATTTTTCTTTAGAATCATCATCTAGTCGACCAAGAACTCCAACTCAAATTTCCGATAATCCATCTTGTGAACCCGACCTCACAATTGAGAATCCGGATAATATTCAGGGACAATTCCAAGATCCAGAACCACTAATCATTCCTCCTGAACCACAAACCATTAAATCAGAATCTTCTAGTGATTCGTATTCAACAAATTCAATTATGGAAAATCTGGAACCTCTAAGTATGGAAGACCGAATGAGAGCCACACGCACGGGCCAAGGTCACGCCATTATTAAGCCAGACAATAATGCGCCAGATTATGAAATCAAAGGACAAATCCTACACATGGTAACTAATCAGTGCCAATATAGTGGTGCGCCGAAGGAAGATCCAAACGAACATATTCGTATGTTTAATAGGATCTGTACACTATTCAAAATCCGAGAAGTTGATGATGAACAGATCTATCTCATGTTGTTTCCCTGGACTTTAAAGGGAGAAGCCAAAGATTGGTTAGAATCGTTACCTGAAGGGGCGATTGACACATGGGATGTTTTAGTTGAGAAATTTCTTAAAAGATTCTTTCCGGCATCTAAAGCCGTGAGACTTGAAGGAGAAATTGTTACGTTCACACAAAAGTCAAATGAAACTCTATATGAGGCGTGGACAAGATTTGGAAAGTTGTTGAGAGGATGTCCTCAACACGGTTTAGACACTTATCAAATAGTACAAATATTCTACCAAGGTGTCAACGTTGCTACACGAAAAGACATCGACATAACAGCTGGTGGTTCCATTATGAAGAAAACCACAACTGAAGCTTACAAAATTATTGATAACACAGCCTCCCACTCTCATGAGTGGCACCAAGAGAAAGATATATATCGTTCATCTAAAGTGGCTAGAGCCGATTCTAGACATAACTTTGATTCCGTTTCCGCAAAAATAGATGCTTTCGAGAGACGAATGGAAAAGATGAATAAAGATATTCACGCAATACGAATCAGTTGTGAGCAATGCGGTGGACCACACTTAATGAAAGACTGTCACATTGAACAAACGATGGAACAACGTGAGAATGTTGTCTACATGAACCAAAGGCTGGAAAATAGTTATCAGAATAATTATCAACCGCCAAGGCCAAACTTCAATCGAAATCAAAACATTCTTTACAATCCAAAAGGACCCGACAATAACTCGTATAACCAACAAGGTTCGAATAACCAACCAACTCAAAACAACACTTTCAATCAACAAAGACCTGGCTTGTATAAACCACCACAACAAACCGAAGAGAAAAAGTCAAATCTGGAAGAAGTGGTATTTAAGCTAGTTGAATCTCAAACACAATTTATTGAAACTCAAACTCAAACGAATGAGAGGTTTGATCAGTCATTTAGAACTCAACATGCTTCTATTTTGAATCTAGAAAAACAAGTAGGTACTCTTGTTAGATTGATGAGTGAAAGGAAACAAGGAAAGCTACCGAGTAATACTGAAGTAAATCCTCGGAATGAAAATGTTAATATGGTTTCAACAAATTCTGAAAAACCAGCATCAGAAGATGGGGAGGTTTTAGATGTAAGTAACAATGAAGAAGTTACACCACCACCACCATCACCCGAGTATGTAAAGCCAGTGGTGGCACCATACAGACCACCCATCCCGTTTCCAAGAAAAGGTATTGAGTATGAGCAAGTAATAGGTAATAAAGTTTGTGATACCTCTGGAAAGAAGAAGAAGAAGAATAAAAAAGTGCAAGAAACAAAAACAGTAGAAGTAAACCCGGTGAAGACAGTTCCACCAAATCCTCCACCTAGGGTAGGTGATCCGGGTGAATTTATTGTTCCTTGTCTACTTAGTGACTGTGTCATGTATGATGCACTAGCAGATTTAGGTTCAAGTGTGAGTGTTATGCCTCTTTCATTATATAAGAGATTAGATGTAGGTGAGTTAACTCCAACGGATATGAGTGTTCGACTCCTTGATCAAACCATTAAGCACCCAGTTGGAACTGCTGACAACCTAACCGTTCAAGTAGGTAATTTAACCTTTCTAGTCGAATTCATTGTCATTGACATAGAAGAGGACTCAAACGTTCCTCTAATTTTAGGTCGACCATTCTTAGCGTCCACCCGGGCGTTATTTGATGTAAGAAAGGGTAGAATGACACTTAGTAATGATGAGAAATCGATCACCTTTATGATTCAAAAGTCTAAATATCCACAAACCAAAACCGTTGAACCGACAAAAACGATTGGTAAGAACCATGTTGTTTTACCAACTCCAACGGTAATGCTTAACAATAATAGAACACCTAAGTGTGGGGAAAATGAAGTAACACCTAATGATGACTTGATAATAAAGAACCCCATAGTTGATACGAAATTAAATGACCCCGTTATTAACAGTTCAATGAAGAAACTTTTTAAACGGGTTATTGATGCTAAAAGTAAGGGGAACTTTAAGTTATATAACCGGTTAGTATCCAATCTGTCGCCTAAAGAAAAGGCGAAGCTAGTTGAATTTGTGGATATTACGGAAAAAGCTGGTCACTGGCTTAAAGCAAAAGTCACAGATATGCAAGTTGATTATGGTCCAAGAGAAATTGACGATGAAGTTAATCACAATTTCGACACCACATCTACCTAAGTGTGAGGAGATTCAAATATTCTAAAAAGAAAATGCTGTTTGGAGTTAGTTGTTCTGTTCTCGTGTAGTTCCGAGAATGGAATCCGATTGGTCTTTTCCACTAGCAGACACTAAAGAACTAGTTTTCTCCCTCCATTCTGAATTTTTTTGTTTTTTAGGTTTTATATGAAATTAATATGTTTTCTTTTTAAGTTTTGTGTGAATTTAAAAACAAAAATTTACTTTATTTCATTAAGTTGAAAAAAAATGATTTCTAAAATTCGTCGTGAGTTGAAGACTAGGTCGTTGAGCCGAAATTACTTTACCCAAGGGCGGGGCGAAAAATTTTGTCATCATTATTTTTAATTTTATTGATTTAAAGTATGCAAAAAAAAAAATTTATTTGATTTTATAAATTTTTGAACGTGGGGTAATATACCCAACTTTAAAAATATGTATATATGTTTGTATTTTATCATGTAAACAACAGGGTAAAACAACGCACTTTCAAAGACTAACATTAAGTTCAGCAAAAGCTACTGATTTTGACGACAAGATGCAAAACAACAAATGTGATATAATAAATGGAGGAATGAACGATGAGGCGCGCCATCTATCATTCGACGAGCTTTGTAATTACAAACTGGGTATTTTTAATCACTTTCCTACACTAATCACCCTCATGAATTTATAATTATAGTATGATTTCATGCAAATGAGGGCATTGCATGATCTCAAGTGTGGGGAAGGGTTATAAATTCTCTCGGGTTTATACTTGGCTTATTTTCTAAATATTATGAAAATTTTAAATTTTTTTAACTAAATGAATTCAAAATCATGTTTATACATATTTATGAACGATAAAACTAGGTGTTAATGCCGAAATTATTGTTATCTCGGAAAGGACATAAATTGAGAAACAACTAAAACGCTTGAATTTATTTATTAAGATATAAAAAGACGCATGAAAAAAGCCAAGTGTGGGGAGAATGTACCAAGTTATTCAATTAAAAACTATCTATCACATGTTTTTGTAAAGTTATTGCAGGTGCTTTTACTTTGGACTAAATTAACAGGTTTACCCGATTTACTGTAAGAAAGATGGATCTACACGATGAATCAATTCCATCATTAAAAGGAAGTAAAGTCTTCCGAAAAAGAAACGCGCTTCTTGATTTAGGTCATGAAGTTGTCGTTCAGACCAGCTGTAGGTTGACGAAAAATCTAGAAAAGTCATCTCTAAAATCAGCAGGAAATCCACGGACCTCAGCATCAAACAGGGTCGCCATGTGGTCAGATTTATCCTAACCATGAGAAGGATTTATCTCGCATAATGGGGGGCACCGTGCAAATTAGCTTGATAAGACTAATGAAACAAATCCCCAGAAAGGATAATCTCCTTAAAGATCAAAAATCAGCTTTTAAGACTGATATTACTCAATCCTAGAGATTGACCTTAAAGATTGAGAATTACAAACTCATGGAATTCAATGATATCTAAACTCGAGCTTGAACGAGAAAATATTTTGATCAAAAATAAAACCGATTTGTTTTCTGAAAACCTTTTTTCAATGCGTTCATTACCATTGAACGTAAAATCCTGAGAATTCATCAGAATTCATTAGGTCACCTGAACCAAATCGGGTGTCAACCGTAAGAAACGGTGGTTGCATAGCATGGTCGGAGACAGGACCTTGTGCCAGACCGAAAAATCAAAGGATGATCTTTACTATTGCTCCTACAAAGGATAGTACTAGTATCCGACACGTTTTAAGACCATAATCATATGCATGTCATTAGACATTGCCTTAACAGTTTCTTGTTCATCGCTTTCCTTTACAACCGGACGGTAGTTTACCGAAAGGTAATATACGGAACAAGTAAACTGGACGTGTTGCTTTCCCAATACAAGGTTAGCAAGTGGGTAACACAAAACCACAAGTGTTGAGCTAAAATTTTCAAATCTGAAACCCACACAACCCACAAAAAAATATTTTGCAAACACCGGTGAAGGGTTATTCCGAAAACCTTATCTAGGGTAAAACTAGATTAAATTTTCAAAAAGATCAAATGTTTTCATAAAGATCCAATTTCCTTAAGGATCTACATTTTCATAGTCATGTGAGACTGTAAACCACCTTTCAAATGTGCACTTTGCTTTGGAAACCGAAAGTAAATCGGCTATTTGATTGCAAGTGTCGTTAACCTAAACCCGAGGCAACTGCGGATGACACACCCACCTTTAACCATCGTTACTGTCATTGTTTATACCGCTATATCAAAATCACTGATGTACAAAGTGTGAAGGATAAAGAAGTGACTCGTGTGATGTATTATATTGTTTCAAGACTGTATTGCTTGAGGACAAGCAACGTTCAAGTGTGGGGATATTTGATAGTTCTCCAAATGAACATATATTTAGTAGCAATATCGTTCCAATATGTAAAGTTTTTAAATGTAATTTCCTTATTTTTAGTTGTAATAGTTAAATAAATAAGTGAGAAGACGAAAGACGCAAATCGCTCGAAAATGAAGATTTAAAGACAAAAACGAAGATTTGAAAGACCAAAACGTCCAAAATGGTCAAACGTACAAGTTACACTCCAAGTGGTTCAATATATTGATGAGAAACATCTCAAAATTACAAAAGTACAAGCCGCAAAATGCAAAGTACAAGATATTAAATTATACGAAAAGGCGTTAGAAAATCCGGAACCGAGACATGAACCAACTTTCAACGCTCGACGCAACGGAGCTAAAATTACAAGTTAACTATGCTCAAGAATATAATATAATATTTAAATAATTCATAATAAGAATAATAATAAATAATAAAAAGTTGTTAATTGAGCATAGTTAAGGGGTCATAAGTGAAAATTTCAAATCACCAATTGCCTATAAAATGGAATTCACGGAGTAATGAAAAAATACACCTTTCTTCATATTTCTTTCTCTCTTCTGTAATATGTAATATATATTTATATTATAATTTTAAGATAAGTTAATTTTAATAATAAAGTTATGGTTTAGTTGGGTTATTGTAAGAAATATTTTACGGGTTTTAAGTCGAAATTCTGTCCGTGCAACGCTACGCGATTAATCATCACTGTAAGCTATGTTCTTCCTTTTTAATTTAATGTCTCGTAACTAAGTTATTATTATGCTTATTTGAGCCGAAGTAATCGTGATGTTGGGCTAAAATATTAAGACGAGGTTATTGAACTTTGTACCATAATTAAGGTTTGGGCAAAAGACCGACACTTGTGAAAATTGGACTATTGACTATTAATAGATGGGGGTATTGTCTAATTGAGTGACAACTCATTGGAGTCTGTCGAACCTATCTTCAAATTAATTAACCTAATAATTAATAATGATTATGGTTCTCCTATTTAGTGACGTTGTCCTATTATAATCATTTAATTAATTATTCGGGTTGGGTAATTGATTATTCAAACTGATCAAGTGGGTAAATTAATATTCATATCTAATCAAAACAGGGGTGGATTACATACAGTGATAACTGGTGTAATTGTTGACAGAAGTGATAACTGCGTCACAGTTTAAATCCTTAATTAGTTGGAATATTTGACTTCGGGTATAAGGGTAATTTGACGAGGACACTCGCACTTTATATTTATGACCGATGGACTATTATGGACAAAAACCAGATAGGTATCAAATAAACCAGGACAAAGGACAATTAACCCGAGTAACAATTAATTAAAATCAAAACGTCAAACATCATGATTACGAAAGTTTAAATAAGCATAATCCTTTTATTTCATATTCTATCGCAATTTTATTTATTGTTATTTTATTTATCGTCATTTATTTATTTTACGCACTTTAATTATTGTCATTTATCTTTACGCTTAAAAATATAAAATCGACAAACCGGTCATTAAACGGTAAAAACCCCCCCTTTTATAATAATATTACTACTTATATATATATATATATATATATATATATATATATATATATATATATATATATATATATATATATATATATATATATATATATATATATATATATTTATATAAATATAGTTTTATAAAAATATAGTACGTAATCACTAGCTCCCTGTGGAACGAACCGGACTTACTAAAAACTACACTACTCTACGATTAGGTACACTGCCTATAGTGTTGTAGCAAGGTTTAGGTATATCCCATCCGTAAATTAATAAAACTTGTGTCATATTTTGTAGTATTTCCTAGTAAAAATAATACTATTTTGTACCCTCACGCTACATCATCAGAAAGCTCAGAAGTCAATATCAAAAGGGTGTGATTCATTCTTAGCCTACGTGATCGATGTTAAGAAAGAAAAGAAACAGGTGACCGATATCCCTGTTGTGTCAGAATTTCCAGAAGTGTTTCCAGATGATCTACCAGGGTTACCTCCAGTACGTGAAGTAGAGTATAAAATCGATTTAGTTCCAGGTGCTACACCAGTTGCAAAAGCTCCTTACAGATTAGCTCCGTCATAAATCCGAGAAATGATGTCTCAGATTTAGGAACTGTTAGATAAAGGGTTTATTCGACCAAGTTCTTCACCGTGGAGTGCTCCTGTTTTGTTTGTGAAAAAGAAAGATGGGTCGCTTAGAATGTGTATAGATTACCGCGATTTGAATAAGAGAACAATCAAGAATAAGTATCCGTTACCAAGAATAGATGATTTATTCGATTAGTTACAGGGTGCTTCTTACTTTTCAAAGATTTATTTACGTTCAGGGTATCATCAGGTACGTGTTGCAGAGATCGACATACCGAAAACAGCGTTTAGAACAAGATATGGTCATTATGAGTTTTTAGTTATGCCATTCGGGTTAACGAACGCGCTAGCAGTGTTTATGGATTTAATGAACAGGGTATGTCGTCAGTATCTTGATAAGTTTGTGACTGTCTTCATAGATGATATCTTGATATATTCGAAAACCGAGAAAGATCATGCTACGCATCTGAGGTTGGTGTTAGAGCTTTTGAAACAGGAACAGTTGTACGCCAAGTTTTCTAAGTGTAAATTTTAGTTGCGGGAAGTACAGTTTCTGGTTCATGTGATTTGTGAACAGGGTATTAAAGTAGATCAGTCTAAGATAGAGGCCGTAATGAATTGGAACTCACCGAAAACGCCGACAAAAATTAAGAGTTTTCTGGGTTTAGCAGGTTATTACCGCCGATTTATCAAAGACTTCTCTAAAATAGCAGTTCCGTTGAATAAGTTAACTAGAAAAGATGTAGCCTTTCGATGGACTGATGAACAAGAAAAGGCTTTTCAGACTCTCAAACAGTTGTTATGTCAAGCGCCGGTTTTAGCTTTACCAGAGGGAACAGAAGATTTTGTGGTCTACTGCGATGCGTCATGTGCAGGTCTGGGTTTTGTTTTGATGCAGAGAAATAAAGTTATAGCGTATGCTTCACGACATTTGAAGAATCATGAACGAAACTACCCTACTCACGATTTAGAGTTAACTGCAGTTGTGTTTGCTTTGAAGCTTTGGAGACATTATTTGTATGGTACACATTATGAAATCTATACAGATCATAAGAGTCTTCAATATATCTTTTCGCAAAAAGAATTAAATATACGTTAACGTCGATGTTTAGAATTGATTAAAGACTACGATTGTGAGATTAAGTATCATCCGGGTAAAGAAAATGTGGTCGCAGATGCTCCGAGTCGCAAGAAAACCATCGAAAATGTTAGATTTATGAGAATTAAAGTAGTTTCAGACTTGATTGATCGATTGAAAATCGTTCAGTTAGTAGCTTTGAATGACAAAAACCTAAAGACTGAACAAAATGACTAAAAGAAAATTTGACCTATGCAATGATTTTAGAGGATTAAAGACCTATAAAGATCGAATTTGGGTGCCTATGCTTGGAGATTTGAGGGATTTAATCCTTACTGAAGCACATAAATCGAGATTATCAGTGCATCCAGGTAGTACTAAGATGTATAGAGACTTGAAAACATTGTATTGGTGGCCAACAATGAAGATAGATGTTGCGAATTTTGTCGAAAAATGACATATTCGTGCACAAGTTAAAGCAGAACACCAGAAACCATATGGATCTCTAAGAAAGTTAGAAATTCCTCAGTGGAAATGGGATCATATAACGATGGATTTTGTAACCAAGTTACCCGAACCCAGAAAGGACACGACATGATCTGGGTGATTGTGGATCGTTTAACAAAGAGTGCTCACTTTTTAGCTACTCGTGAAACAGCTTCGTTAAGTGATTTGGCAGAATTGTACTTGAAAGAGATCGTTAGTCGACAAGGTATACCATTGTCAATAGTTTTCGATAGAGATACTAGGTTTGTATCGAACTTCTGGAACAGTTTACAACAGAATCTGGGTACGCATGTGAATTTAAGTACAGCATATCATCCACAAACAGACGGTCAGAGTGAACGAACGATTCAAACGTTAGAAGACATGTTGAGAGCGTGTGTCTTAGAATATGGTGATTCTTGGGATTTGTATCTTCCACTGATAGAGTTTGCTTACAACAATTCATATCATTCGAGTATCGGAATGCCACCGCATAAAATGTTATATGATCGAAAATGCAGAACTCCTACGTGTTGGTTAGAAGCAGGTGAGAAACAATTTACAGGTCCCGAAATTGTTCAGATAACCGCAGAAAAGGTTGAAATTGCACTTGAGAAGTTAAAAGCAGCCAGAGACCGACAAAAGATGTATGTTGATCCAAGCAGACGTCCTGTGACATTTAATGTAGGTGATTGTACTTATCTGAAAGTTTCGCCATGGAAAGGGGTTATCAGATTTGGTAAACGTGGTAAACTAGCACCGAGGTTTATTGGTCCATTTCCGATCAAAGAAATTTTAAATGATCAGACTGTTGTTTTAGATCTTCTATCAGAGTTAGCAGGAATACACAACACGTTCAACGTGTGCTATCTGAGAAAGTGCAAAGTGGATGATGAAAGTCAGATTCTTCCGTTGAAGGATTTGAAATTTGATTTGACTAAGAAATTAGTGGAAGAACCGGTTAGAATAGTGGAAAAGAAAGTCACAAAGCTAAGAAAGAAAAAGATTCCTATGGTGTTAGTGGAGTGGCGACACAGTTTAGGTTCTAACTTGACGTGAAAAACTGAGGAGTTAATGAGAGCGCGCTATCCCCAGTTGTTTGACCTTGACCAGATTCCGAGGACGGAATCTTCTTAAGGGAGGTAGATTTGTAACATCCTTAATCGGGCCTAGATGTAAGATTACTAGATTGCCCTTAAGTTAGTATTGCGTTATTATATGTTTTTATTTTTATTTAATGATGTGGTTAGGACCAGTTTGTGACAAGGGTCACAGAACAGGTATGTTTATTTAATTTGGATTTCATTTGGGTTTCCAAATGATGAACGAAAGATATCAGATAACTGATAAATACCCGTGTGTTGCACAGTGTGAGAATTAACCTCACTTAAAAGACTAGTGTTGTGTCCTTCTTCCCTTTTCTAGACCTTTCTTCTCAAATATACCGTACCTACACTTTCACACTCATCAAACCCTAATCTTGAATCCTTGTTCTTGAGCTCAAATCTTTTACATTATCTTGTTCCTTGTGATTTACTGATTCTATCAAGGTAAGAATCACAAGTTTTCAAGCTTTAATCTTTGAGAAAATTGGGTTTTTGTGTTAGTTTTTACAAAGTGAGTAATTTGGGTCAAATGGTTAGATTTGATGTTGTTTGAGTCCAAATCTTGTGGGTTTATGTTTCTACAGGCTTAGTGTCTTTGATTTGGTCAGTTTTGAGGTCGTAATCGAGCTCTAGAGCAAGAATTGGTCGATTTTGGGTAAAACCCGTCACTTTGTCTTCAGCTTCTGCAGATAAACACAGTCGGCCGAGTGTGTCGAGACACTGGACCGACCGACTAGACCATCGACCGAGTATGTATGACCCACGGCCGAGTGTGTCTTTGAGAGACCATCGACCGAGTGACTAGACACTCGGCCGAGTGAGTGTAGACAGTCAGCCAACTGTCTCTGACAGTCGACCGAGTGTCTTGGGCAGTGAATATTTTACCAAGTGTTGATTTCTAGCCGTTATGCTGCCCGTTTGTATTTTGATGATTATGATGTAAATTTTGAAAGTGCATAAGTGTTAAGCAAAAAAAATTAGCAGACGCTTTTTGATAAAAATTTTCTATAGTTTGTTGTTTTATGTTAACGGACAGAAACTAACTTGGGTATATGTCTTTCTCAGGAGAAAAGGAGAAAGAGAAGGTTCAGTGATTAGATAGCTGAATACCTTCTCGTTTGCTGGTATTTGGTGAGTGGGACTGACTGGAGAATATAGTATATAGTAGCATGTTATATTATGATTGCCATGCTTGTTAAGTATACTTATTGTTGTGATTAGTTAGTTCCTTGTGATGTCTGCATGTTGGTTGATGCTTGTATGTTGGAACCCAGTGCGTCCCTATCTTGTGGTAGCCTAATTCGATAGGAGAGATCAACCTGCGGGTTGGGTTCCTCATGTGGTAGCCTATTTGCATCCGTGTAGTATATGTTTGAATGACGCGTTTATCGCGTATGGATGATTTATGCAGCACGGTATGTAGGAGGAACTTCTGGTAAACCCCAGCTCGATCAACTGGAGGTTAATGGTTTGGCCGAACCGCCAGAGTCTCTGTAGACTGCACTACTAGGTGATGTTTGTGTGTTAGACTATGTGACATGATTAGTATAACACTTCTGTATGATATGGTCTATAGTTAGTCGTACTCACTTAGCTTCGTGCTAATTCCCCTCCATCTCCTCCCTGCAGGTTGATAGCTTTTGTAGATAGTGCTTTTTGGGAGAAGACGGGCATGGCGATGTTATGTTTGACAGGATTAACTCTGATGTGATCTTTTATAGTTTAAACTGTGTTCTTTTGAAAACAGATTGTAACTACGTCTTCTCCGTATTAACATGTATTTTGTAATGACACGTGACACTGGTTATCTTAGCAATAGTTAATGTTTATTTTATAATTAATAAATAAATGCTTCCGCCACGTATTAAAAAAAAATAAAAAATTAGCGGTGTCACAAGTTGGTATCAGGGCTGTGTTTGGCAGCATGTGCATTGTGATCTACCTGTCATGTTCCCAAACTTAGAAGAGTCATGTCAAACATAACATGCTAGGGATGGGTTAAGTGAGTATTAGGACAGGATATGTGTTAGTTGTTAGTACTAACAGAATTTATACTAAGCTTTGGTGTGAGTGTTGTGGTAGTGCAGCAATGACAGATAACGAAGCTAACGTTACTGGCCCTGCTGCCCCTGGAACTGGTACATTCAGAGCCCATGACGAAGATGGACATGTGTCTTCAGAAGAAGAAACTTCTCAAGAAGTAATAGAACTTCAAAGTCGGTTACTAGAAGCTCAGGAGAAAATTAAGGAATTGGAACATGAACGGGCGCAATGGAACCCTAATACCACTGCGTTAAATACAACCTTTCCTCCTAACTTTTATAATCAAGCCGGTGGCAGTTCTCAGTCACAATTTCTACAAAATACCTATCAAAACTATCAAATACCATTTCCATTTAACCAGACTTTTCCTAATCAAATGATGTACCCATTTCAAGTCCCTGAGACAAGAAGGAAGTGTACCTATAAATAATTTATGGACTGCAAACCTCCTGAGTACAGTGGTCACACAAACCCTACAATGACCCTTAATTGGCTAAGGGAAGTAGAGAGAGCGTTGGAAGCATGTTTTTGTGAGCCTGAATCTATGTTACTGTTTGCTAGTAGGCTTCTCAAAGGTGAAGCAATGGAGTGGTGGGATTCTATTACTGCATATTTACCCAAAGAACAGATCAGTCAGATAACTTGGGAACAGTTCGCTGCTAAGGTTCGTGAGCAGTATTGTTCTGAGTATGAGATGGAAAGATTGAAAACTGAGTTCCTGAGTATGAAAATGACCGAAAGTATGAAAATTGATGAGGTTTTCAGAGATTTTACATCGAAGTTAAGGTTTGTTCAACAGTGGGTACCGACTGAAAAGGATAAGATTCAGCATTTTATGCGGGTGATTAAGCCAGAATATAGAACAGTTGCGAGATTTGCAACCACATTGGCACAGGCTCATGAGATGGCTAAAGTTACCGAAGGTGATATAATGGTAGCGAAAAGAGAAAGTTCAAAAGGTGGATCCTTTGGGGGAAAATCACAAGGTCAAACAGGTGCTCAGTCTGGTCAGCAGTCAAGTAAGCAATCAGGATTTTGTGGTAAGAAGTCAGGTGGGTTTAAACAGAAGAGTAAGTCTGGTATAAGCGGATCGGGTTCAAGTCAGCCTGATTAGTGTAATGTTTATAAGTCAACTCTTGCCGGACCGTGTTCTCCAATGACCCGAAGATGTTTGAAATGTGGAGTGAAAGGTCATGAAGCAACAGCTTGTTCTTTTAAGTCAAATGTTTGTTGGAGTTGCCATATGAAGGTCATAGATCGGCGGATTATCCATCTGCATCAAGAGCCAGTTCTGGGGCAGGGTCAGGGGCGAGGTCAGTTACTTCAGGGGATCTTCTGCTTCTACTGCCAGGCAGAAGAGAAAGAATCCTCCAACAGCAGAGGCAAGGGCGTTTCAGATGACGGTAGACGCTACAACCGCTACCGATGATGTCATTATCGGTATGTTCTTGGTTAATTCCTTGCCAGCTCGTGTGTTTTTTGATTCTGGAGCGAATCGATATTTTATGTCCTAAGGCTTCTGTGATAAGTTAAAGTTGCTTGTTAGGATGTTAGATAAGCCATTGGGAATAGAAGTAGCTGATGGTAAAATGGTTCCATGCACATCATCTGTGTCTGGAATTACCATCAAAATCGACGGCCATTCTTTCCCTTTAACCTGTTTGCTGATGCCTATACCTAGCTTTGATGTAGTCATAGGCATGAATTGGTTAAGAGCTAATAGGGCTAATATTAAGTGTGATAAGAATATGATTTATTTTCATTTGGCCGATGGATCCCGAGTGATAGCTAGAGGAGAGCGTAGTGGATTTAACTTTCCTATGGTTTCCCTAATGAAAGCTCAGAAGTCAATATCGAAAGGGTGTGATTCATTCTTAGCCTACGTGATCGATGTTAAGAAAGAAAATAAACAGGTGACCAATATCCTTGTTGTGTCAAGAATTTCCAGAAGTGTTTCCAGATGATCTACCAGGGTTACCTCTAGTACGTGAAGTAGAGTATAAAATCGATTTAGTTCCAGGTGCTACACTAGTTGCAAAAGCTCCTTACAGATTAGCTCCGTCAGAAATCTGAGAAATGATGTCTCAGATTCAGGAACTGTTAGATAAAGGGTTTATTCGACCAACTTCTTCACCGTGGGGTGCTCCTATTTTGTTTGTGAAAAAGAAAGATGGGTCGCTTAGAATGTGTATAGATTACCGCGATTTGAATAAGAGAACAATCAAGAATAAGTATCCGTTACCAAGAATAGATGATTTATTCGATCAGTTACAGGGTACTTCTTACTTTTCAAAGATTGATTTACGTTCAGGGTATCATCAGGTACGTGTTGCAGAGACCAACATACCAAAAACAGCGTTTAGAACAAGATATGGTCATTATGAGTTTTTAGTTATGCCATTCTTGTTAACGAACGTGCCAGCAGTGTTTATGGATTTAATGAACAGGGTGTATCATCAGTATCTTGATAAGTTTGTGATTGTCTTCATAGATGATATCTTGATATATTCGAAAACCGAGAAAGATCATGCTACGCATCTGAGGTTGGTGTTAGAGCTTCTGAAACAGGAACAGTTGTACGCCAAGTTTTCTAAGTGTGAATTTTGGTTGCGGGAAGTACACTTTCTGGGTCATGTGATTTGTGAACAGGGTATTAAAGTAGATCAGTCTAAGATAGAGGCCGTAATGAATTGGAACTCACTGAAAACGCCGACAGAAATTAAGAGTTTTCTGGGTTTAGCAGGTTATTACAGCCGATTTATCAAAGACTTCTCTAAAATAGCAGTTCTGTTGAATAAGTTAACTAGAAAAGATGTAGCCTTTCGATGGACTGATGAACAAGAAAAGGCTTTTCAGACTCTCAAACAGTTGTTATGTCAAGCGTCGGTTTTAGCTTTACCAGAGGGAACAGAAGATTTTGTGGTCTACTGCGATGCGTCATGTGCAGGTCTGAGTTGTGTTTTGATGCAGAGAAATAAAGTTATAGCGTATGCTTCCCGACAGTTGAAGAATCATGAACGAAACTACCCTACTCACGATTTAGAGTTAACTGCAGTTGTGTTTGCTTTGAAGCTTTGGAGACATTATTTGTATGGTACACATTGTGAAATCATTACAGATCATAAGAGTCTTCAATATATCTTTTCGCAGAAAGAATTAAATATGCGTCAACGTCGATGTTTAGAATTGATTAAAGACTATGATTGTGAGATTAAGTACCATCCGGGTAAATCAAATGTGGTCGTAGATGCTCTGAGTCGCAAGAAAACCATCGAAAATGTTAGATTTATGAGAATTAAAATAGTTTCAGACTTGATTGATTGATTGAAAATCGTTCAGTTAGTAGCTTTGAATGACGAAAAACTAAAGACTGAACAAATGACTAAAAGAAAATTTGACCTATGCAATGATTTTAGAGGATTAAAGACCTATAAAGATCGAATTTGGGTGCCTATGCTTGGAGATTTGAGGGATTTAATCCTTACTGAAGCGCATAAATCGAGATTATCAGTGCATCCAAGTAGTACTAAGATGTACAGAAACTTGAAAACATTGTATTGGTGGCCAACAATGAAGACAGATGTTGCGAATTTTGTCGAAAAATGACATATTTGTGCGCAAGTTAAGGCAGAACATCAGAAACCGTATGGATCTCTAAGAAAGTTAGAAATTCCTCAGTGGAAATGGGATCATATAATGATGGATTTTGTAACCAAGTTACCCCGAACCCAGAAAGGACACGACATGATCTGGGTGATTGTGGATCGTTTAACAAAGAGTGCACACTTTTTAGCTACTCGTGAAACAGCTTCGTTAAGTGATTTGGCAGAATTGTACTTAAAAGAGATCGTTAGTCGACATGGTATACCGTTGTCAATAGTTTCCGATAGAGATACTAGGTTTGTATCGAACTTCTGGAACAGTTTACAACAGAATCTGGGTAGCGTGTGAATTTAAGTACAGCATATCATCCACAAACAGACGGTCAGAGTGAATGAACGATTCAAATGTTAGAAGTCATGTTGAGAGCGTGTGTCTTAGAATATGGTGGTTCTTGGGATTCGCATCTTCCACTGATAGAGTTTTCTTACAACAATTCATATCATTCGAGTATCGGAATGCCACCGTATGAAATGTTATATGGTTAAAAATGCAGAACTCCAACGTGTTGGTTAGAAGCAGGTGAGAAACAATTTGCAGGTCCCAAAATTATTCAGATAACTGCAGAAAAGGTTGAAATTGTACGTGAGAAGTTAAAAGCAGCCAGAGACCGACAAAAGATGTATGCTGATCCGCGCAGACATCCTGTGACATTTAATGTAGGTGATCGTGTTTATCTGGAAGTTTCGCCATGGAGAGGGGTGATCAGATTTGGTAAACGTGGTAACCTAGCACCGAGGTTTATTGGGCCATTTCCGATCAAAGAAATTTTAAATGATCAGACTGTTGTTTTAGATCTTCCATCAGAGTTAGTAGGAATACACAACACATTCAACGTGTGCTATCTGAGAAAGTGCAAAGTGGATGATGAAAGTCAGATTCTTCCGTTGAAGAATTTGAAAGTTGATTTGACTAAGAAATTAGTGGAAGAACCGGTTAGAATAGTGGACAAGAAAGTTACAAAGCTAAGAAAGAAACATATTCCTATGGTGTTAGTGGAGTGGCGACACAGTTTAGGTTCTAACTTGACGTGGGAAACCGAGGAGTTAATGAGGGCGCGCTATCCCCAGTTGTTTGACCTTGACCAGATTCCGAGGACGGAATCGTCTTAAGGGGGTAGATTTGTAACATCCTCAATCGGGCCTAGATGTAAGATTACTAGATTGCCCTTAAGTTAGTATTGCGTTATTATATGTTTTTATTTTTATTTAATGATGTGGTTAGGACCAGTTTGTGACAAGAGTCACAGAACAGGTTTGTTTATTTAATTTGGACTTCATTTGAGTTGCCAAATGATGAACGAAAGATATCAGATAACTGATAAATACCCGTGTGTTGCACAGTGTGAGAATTAACCTCACTTAAAAGACTAGTGTTGTGTCCTTCTTCCCTTTTCTAGACCTTTCTTCTCAAATACACCGTACCTACACTTTCACACTCATCAAATCCTAATCTTGAATCCTTGTTCTTGAGCTCAAATCTTTTACATTATCTTGTTCCTTGTGATTTACTGATTCTATCAAGGTAAGAATCACAAGTTTTCATGCTTTAATCTTTGAGAAAATTGGGTTTTTGTGTTAGTTTTTACAAAGTGATTAATTTGGGTCAAAATGGTTAGATTTGATGTTGTTTGAGTCCAAATCTTGTGGGTTTATGTTTCTACAGGCTTAGTGTCTTTGATTTGGTCAGTTTTGAGGTCGTAATCGAGCTCTAGAGCAAGAATTGGTCGATTTTGGGTAAAACCCGTCACTTTGTCTTCAGCTTCTGTAGATAAACACAGTTGGCCGAGTGTGTCGAGACACTCGACTGACTGACTAGACCATCGATCGAGTGTGTATGACCCACAGCCGAGTGTGTCTGTGAGAGACCATCGACCGAGTGACTAGACACTCGGCCGAGTGAGTGTAGACAGTCGGCCGACTGTCTCTGACAGTCGACCGAGTGTCTTGGGCAGTGAATATTTTACCAAGTGTTGATTTCTAGCCGTTATGCTGCCCATTTGTATTTTGATGATTATGATGTAAATTTTGAAAGTGCATAAGTGTTAAGCAAAAAAATTTAGCAGACGCTTTTTGATAAAAATTTTCTATAGTTTGTTGTTTTATGTTAACGGACAGAAACTAACTTGGGTATATGTATTTCTCAGGATAAAAGGAGAAAGAGAAGGTTCAGTGATTAGATAGCTGAATACCTTCACGTTTGTTGGTATTTGGTGAGTGGGACTGACTGGAGAATATAGTATATAGTAGCATGTTATATTATGATTGCCTTGTTGTTAAGTATACTTATTGTTGTGATTAGTTAGTTCCTTGTGATGTCTGCATGTTGGTTGATGCTTGTCTGTTGGAAACCAGTGCGTCCCTATGTTGTGGTAGCCTAATTCGATAGGAGAGATCAACCTGCGGGTTGGGTTCCTTATGTGGTAGCCTATTTGCATCCGTGTAGTATATGTTTGAATGACGCGTTCATTGCGTGTGGATGATTTATGCAGCACGGTGTGAAGACCCGTCCTAATCCATCCGGACAACGTCCATATCGATTATAAATGATTCACAACAGTTGATTACATCGCGAGGTACTTGACCTCTATATAATACATTTTACAAACATTGCATTCGTTTTTGAAAAGACAATCTTTCATTACATCAAAAGTTGACGGCAGGCATACCATTTCATAATATATCTAACTATAATTGACTTAATAATAAACTTGATGAACGCAACGACTCGAATGCAACGTCTTTTAAAATATGTCATGAATGACTCCAAGTAATATCTCTAAGATGAGCAAATGCACAGCGGAAGATTTCTTTAACACCTGAGAATAAACATGCTTTTAAGTGTCAACCAAAAGGTTGGTGAGTTCATTAGTTTATCATAAACAATCATTTCATAATTTTAATAGACCACAAGATTTTCATTCTTCATAAATATACGTCCATGCATAGAGACAAAAATATCATTCATATGGATTGAACACCTGGTAATCGACATTCACAATATACATATAAGAATATCCCCATCATTCCGGGATCCTCCTTCAGACATGATATAAATTTTGAAGTACTAAAGCATCCGGTACTTTGGATGGGGCTTGTTGGGCCCGATAGATCTATCTTTAGGATTCGCGTCAATTAGGGTGTCTGTTCCCTAATTCTTAGATTACCAGACTTAATAAAAGGGGCATATTCGATTTCGATAATTCAACCATATAATGTAGTTTCAATTACTTGTGTCTATTTCATAAAACATTTATAAAAATTGCGCATGTATTCTCAGCCCAAAAACGTAAAGAGTAAAAAGGGAATCAAATGAAACTCACGCATATAAATATTGTAAAAACAGTTAATAAAGCATTTGCATGTATTCTCAGCCCAAAATGTATATAAAAAGAGAATAATGAAACTCACGCATATAATTATTGTAAAACAGTTAATAAAGCATTTGCATGTATTCCCAGCCCAAAAATGTAATGAGTAAAAAAAAGAACAAATGAAACTCACCTAATGTATTTTGTAGTAAAAATACATAGAACGACATTGAATAAGATAGGGTTGGCCTCGGATTCACGAACCTATATCATTTGTTTATTTATTAATATACATAGTTGTAATCGAACAAATATATATACACATTTATTAATTATATCCTTTTTATATTAATAATATTTATATGTTTCATTTATTCATTTTATTATATAAAAATATTAATTTTCGTTATGTCATATGTACAATATATATATATATATATCGTTTGTTTGTTAAAATATAGTAACTAATATAATATTAATAATGGTAAAAATGATAATAACTATAATACTTAAAATTACTAATTATAACAATCTTATTTCTAATGGTATTCTTAATAATAATACTTTTGTTAATAACAATAAAAACTCCTAAGGGTTTCTAATACTGATATTAATGATAATAATAGTACTTTGTATCATAATAGTGATAATAAATAAACTTAGTAATAATAATAATAACTACAATTATAACTAAGATCATAATAATGATAATTACTACTTTATCAGTTTTGATAATTATAATAAATATAATAATTAATATCAATAATAATTATAATTGTAATTTATAGTTATTAATAATAATATCTGATAACTAATATTTTTTATTTGTAATAATAATAATAATAATAATAGCTATAATATTAATCTTAACAAAAATTTCTAATGATAACAATAATAATTTATAACAATAATAATAATAGTAATAATAATAATAATAATGATAATAATAATTATAATAATAATGGTTACATAATAATGATGGAATTCAATATAACAACAAGTATATAATGTTAACTTGATCATAAATCCCATTCATGTAAAGTTATAACAAGCGGAAGCAATATGATTAATGAAAACAAATTTATATGTTAAACCATTTAAATTGAATTCCATATTGTTATCAAGTCTTGAAATAATGCTTACATATAACAACAAAGGAAGTAAGATTGTACCTCCTCAAGCTAGTTGAGGGTTGTTATCAAGGTTGCAAGATGATGATGAAGATGATGAAGAATGGAACCTCTAACTTGAAGCCTCAAGCAAGTAATACCCCAAGCCTTTAATACCAAACCTTTGCACTTTAGTTAGGATTTATTAACACTTGATTGGAGCTTGCAAAAACTGAATTTTGATCTCCCTTTCCCCTCCAAACAGTCACGGCCAGACAGCAAAGAAAATGGCTGTGTGCAGTTTTTTTTTTTTTGATTACTTTTTATGTGTATTTGCAAGTGTTACATCTCTCCAACAAGCCCTTGGTAAATATGCTTATGGAGAATGGGAAAATGCTTTGACCAAGAAGGAATCCTAGCATGTGTGCTTGAGTCCCAATGCCACTTCCAAAGATATAAATAAAATGGTTTTATAAAATTTGATTTTATAAAATTGAATTTTATAAAAGTCATTTTATAAATTTACATTTTATTTGTTATGTATACATTTTTATAAAACCTATTTTATAAAATGTAACATAACTTGGTTAATTATTTAACCTATAAATAATTAAATCCATTTCATATAAATTATTCCATAATTTATATATATATATATATATATATATATATATATACACATCAAGTAATATTTCAGAAAACCATTTTTCTTAAGGTTCAAGTGTCGCGTATCTAATCAACGAACCAATCGCCGAGATCAAATACAAATAAGGTGTCGGTAAGCTTGTTATTGGGTATGACCCGACTTGGATCAAAACATATTAGCCACGTTAATTGAATATGTCTCTCGGGCACACGAAATATCTTCAATCTCCCACTTGCACGAGAAACATAAGAAATTAATGCAAGTGATGGATACCACCTAACGACCGTCCATCACCCCCAATATGTTATGACTATGTGCCATTCAATAACATCATCCCTTTCGAGTTCCCATCTCGAATATGAATAGGTGAATCTTTAATTTATCCTTTCATCCTAGATGTCATGTTAAATCCAAGGGATACAGAGTGATCACTCCCTTTTAGATTCAACTTTATCAGGCCTTAGACATCTGACTCTCAACGAATAAGAGGGACAAATTCCATCTTGACTACATACGTCCTATATATACACCTTGCATTATACCTGAGCTCTTCCTTATGAACTCCCATATTTCAGAATAGTGAAGGAAAGAATCAAGGCACAACACTTGGTAAATATCCGAACCCAATATGTACCTCAGGTCAGAGGATACAATGATATTCGCCTTTACTTAAGATTACATGTGATCAACCACAAAGGCTCCATTTAGTAAATCTTGATGGCGGGTCTTCCAATATTTACATCCCACAAATATCTATGAACCTTGGTAGCAACCTTGCCCCATATTCAGTCCGTGAATGTATACCAATCCAAGTTCATAATAGTCTAAACCTCACACTTGTTCCCACGAATGTGATCGACTACGGAATTTAGAATAACTACTTATTCATGGATAAAATATGCAAAATAGGAACATGACTCAAAATAAATTAATACCATAATTATATTAGTGAGTTTGAACAATTTCGTTCCGTTACAACACTTAAAACAGATCATGACCAATCACTAGAATATCGAAGCCCTAATGCACAAGCATGTCCTGCATGTTTTGATCCATGTAAGAGCTTCGTGAGAGGATCCGCTATATTAAGATCTGTGTGAACTTTGCGAATACATATCTTTCCCTTTTCAACTTCATCCCTTATGTAGTTGAATCTTCGCTCAATGTGACGGGTCTTTTGATGAGCACGAGGTTCCTTGATTTGAGCAATCGCACCCTCGTTGTCACAAAAGATCTCAAGAGGGTCCTGAATGGAAGGGACTACTCCTAAGTCGTCGATGAATTTCTTCATCCATGCAGCTTCCTGAGCTGCCAATGATGCGGCGATGTACTCCGACTCTGTAGTGGATAATGCAACAACATCCTGTTTTGAATTTTTCCAAGAGACCGCACATCCATTTAACATGAAGACATAACCGGATTGTGATCGAGAATCATCTCGATCAGTTTGGAAACTCGCATCCACGTAACCTTTTACAGTGAGTTCCTCCTCACCAGACCCATATATTAGAAACATATCCTTAGTCCTCCTAAGGTATTTCAATATACTTTTAACAGCAATCCAATGACTGTTTCCTGGGTTATTCTGGTATCTACTTGTCAGGCTAAGAGCGCATGACACATCCGGTCTAGTGCATATCATTGCATACATGATTGACCCAATGGCAGACGCATATGGGACTTTCTTCATTCTCTCCTGTTCATCTTTCGTGGTGGGGCACTGAGATGAACTGAGAAGTGTTCCCTTTTGAATAGGTACCAAACCTTTCTTAGAGTTCTCCATCTTGAACCTTTTCAAGATCTTTTCAATGTATGCACTTTGATTTAAACCTATCAGTTTCTTGGATCTATCCCTGTAGATCCCAATCCCCAAAACGTATTGTGCTTCTCCAAGATCCTTAATGGAGAAGCATTTGCTTAACCAAGTTTTAACACCTTGCATTGCCGGAATATCATTTCCAAATAACAATATATCATCCACATATAGTACAAGGAACATGATAGTGCTCCCACTAGCTTTCTTGTATACACAAGCTTCATCACCATTTTTTATGAAGCCAAATTTCTTGGCCTCCTCGTTAAAACGATGATTCCACATTCTAGATGCTTGTTTCAATCCGTAGATTGACTTCTTTAACTTGCATACCTTTTTAGGATATTTCGGATCAACAAAACCCTCAGGCTGAACCATATAGACATCTTCCTCAAGAAGTCCGTTTAGGAAAGCGGTCTTGACATCCATCTGCCATATTTCATAATCATAATGAGCAGCAATGGCAAGTAATATCCTAATAGACTTTAGCATCGCGACAGGCGAAAAAGTTTCATCATAGTCAACCCCTTGAGTTTGAGTGAAACCTTTTGCTACAAGTCTAGCTTTATATGTATCCAAGTTTCCATGTATGTCGGTTTTCATTTTGAACAACCATTTACAATCAACTAGCCTAGAGCCAGGAGGTTGCGCAACAAGTTCCCAAACTTGGTTGTCATACATGGATTGCATCTCAGCGTTCATGGCTTCCTGCCATTTATCTTTATCAATCCTTGATAAAGCATCTTGGTAGTTTATTGGTTCATCCAAATCAACCACATAGCAACCATCCATGAGAAACCCATATCTCTCAGGAGGATTACTAATCCTACCAGATCTGTGAACGTCTTGTGTATTTTGATCATCCATCTGATCACTCTCAACATTTTCATGTTGAGTGCTAGTGTCAGCCAATTGTGTATCATCTACTTGATCTTGAACCTCTTCAAGATCTATCTTCCTTTCACATTTGCCTTCCATTAGGAACTTAGTTTCAAGGAATTCAGCCTTCCGAGCAACAAATACATTCTGCTCGGAAGGATCATAGAAATAGTATCCCATATCATCCTTGAGATATCCTATGAAGATACACTTCGTGGATCGAGCATTCAACTTATTAGGGACGTAACGCTTAGGGTAAGCTTCACATCCCCATACCTTTAAGTATGATAGAGATGGAGGTTTTCCAAACCACATCTCATGAGGTGTTCATTCCACTTTCTTGGTTGGAGCCATATTTAAAATACGAGCCGCTGAGCATAGACAATAACCCCAGAATGATAGAGGTAACGAGCTTCTAGCCATCATAGATCGAACCATATCCATTAGGGTTCGGTTCCTCCTTTCGGACACACCATTAAGCTGTGGTGTCCCGGGTGGAGTACGTTGCGAGATAATCCCACAACTTCTAAGATGATCTTGGAAGGCATCGCTTAGGTATTCACCTCCTCTATCGGTTCAAAGTACTTTAATTGTCTTATTGAGTTGATTTTGTACTTCGTTTTGATACTCTTTGAATGCTTCAAAAGTTTCGTCCTTATGTCTTAACAAGTAGACATATCCGAAACGACTGAAGTCATCAATGAAAGTAACGAAGTATCTTTCACCATTCCTAGCTATGGGCTTAAAGGGTCCACATACATCCGAATGTATTAATCTCAATAAGTCTTTAGCCCTTTCATAGGTCCCTTTGAAAGGTGCTTTAGTCATTTTGCTTTGTAAACAAGATTCACATACATCAAACGAGTCTAGTTCATTTGATTTCAAAAGGCCATTCTTTTGGAGTGTATGCATTCGATTCTTGTTTATGTGACCAAGGCGACAATGCCATAAGTAGGAATCACTCAAATCCCTTTTGAGTTTCTTGGTGCTAGTATGGTATATTGAGCTACTAGATGATGTGTCATCATGAACCAATTCATAAATTCCATTTGAAGGCGAAGCCTTAAAATAAAATACATTATCTAAATAAACGTGGATATCATCATTAACAAAATTCAGATAAAAACCACATTGTTTTAAACGGGAAACTGAAATAATGTTTCGACATAAATCCGGTGCATACAAAACATTGTTCAAAATAAGTTCCAAACCACTTGGAAGTTTTAATACAAAGTCTCCTTGAGCCTTCACTTGCACTTTGGCTCCATTACCCATAAAGAGACTTGATGTTCCCGTTTGCTTGCTACTTCTTTTGAACCCCTGCAAAGAATTGCAAATGTGAGTTCCACATCCAGTGTCTAATACCCATGTATTAGAAGAAGTAATACTAAGCTCTATATATACCATATATATATTACCCGAGGTTTGCCCCGCTTCCCTCTTTTCTTTCAACTCCTTAAGGTAGACCGGGCAGTTACGTTTCCAGTGACCCATTTCACCGCAACCGAAGCACGGGTCTTCCTTGGGGTTTGCATGTCCGGCAACCTTTTGTTTCTTGTTCTTGTTTTTGATTGGGGTAACCTTCCTCCCCTTTCCCTTGCCTTGATGGGCGGGTCCTTTCCTCTTAGCCGCCTTTGGCTTAGAGGTGTTGTTACCTTTGGACCCACCATCATTGATCATTAGCACGGGTGAAGCCCTCTTACCTATGCTAGTTTCCGCCGTCCTAAGCATGCCATGAAGTTCGCCAATGGTCTTATCCATCCCATTCATATTGTAATTAATTACAAATTGGTCAAACCTCTTTGACAAGGAGTTTAGGATAAGATCCGTGGCTAGCTCATTAGATATGTTGAGATTAAGATGGTTTGCGCGATCAATGAGGCTTTTCATCTTAAGGACATAAGATGAAACGGATTGGGAGTCGTCCATACGACATGCATGAAGCGCTCGAACGGTCTCAAAGCGCTCGACACGTGCTTGTTGAAGGAACATCTCCTTCAATTGCGTGATCATGTCGTATGCAGTATGATGCTCGAAATCCTTTTGGAGTTCGGGTATCATAGTCCCAAGCATTAGGTAAGCGACTTGCACCGAATCGGCGCAATACTTATCCCAATAAGCCATGCCTTCCGTATCATCCTCGTCGGGTTGATCGGGAATGGGGTCTTCCAACACATACGCCTTATCCTCAAGTTTGAGGACAATCCTAAGATTGCGGAACCAATCCATAAAGTTCGTATGGTTGAGTTTGTCTTTCTCGAGGAGAGACCTTAACGATAGGTTATTCAAGT
This sequence comes from Rutidosis leptorrhynchoides, assembly GCF_046630445.1. NCBI lineage: Eukaryota > Viridiplantae > Streptophyta > Magnoliopsida > Asterales > Asteraceae > Rutidosis > Rutidosis leptorrhynchoides. The sequence continues at coordinate 107,019,890 of NC_092343.1, forward strand.
TAATAGGTGCGTTTTGCATGTTGTTGTTATTGGCGGCCATCTACAAAATTTAACAAAGTTCATTTGAGTATCGATTTTAAATTTAATAAACAATACCCTTTTAAATTTTAATTGACTTATTAAATATTAGAATCCAATGGTAAACCAAATTTCGGTTAGGTGACCTTTATCCCGTCATTTGATTTAGCTAGGTAGTCATTGTATGACAATTGCAATCCTTTTGCAACTTCTAAGTTATGGGATCATGCAAACCTTTTGCATGGCATATTATCCCATCAACGCCTATTTGTTCCTCATGCTTCGGTGACCCTAAGTTCACGATTCCCAAATCAAGTCGTCCTACTTGTGTAAACGTGTAAATTTAACATCCAAGTGGTTAGGTGACCTTTATCCCACAAGTGTGCGAAATTTACCTCAATCATATTAGTTTGCTCACAACGGTTAGGTGACCTTTATTCCATTATGAGTTCCCTAATATTTTCAAGTGTCACACAAAAGGATGGCGTTTAACTAGTTTACCTTGTCGATTAAGGGATTTTAAGTTTTCGTTAATTCTAGTTTAAGAAAACATTTATGCCATACACCAACATGCATTTAGTGTATGGTTCATTTGAAATCCATTTTCAAGTCTTGTAATTTGCCAATTACTTGATATAAACCATTTTATATATATGTGATCCTTTTCTTGTTCTTAATAACCATTTATTAAGGTCTTTAGTTGCTTTTAATTTAACCAATTAAATTGTCGTCTTGCATGTTATTAATACGTCTAATTTAACCAATTAAATTGTCGTTTTGCTTGTTGTTATCTTGTGATTAATTGTATCAACCAAACATACAATACAATAAACAAACAAACAACCACACATGCAAAACAAGTATGTTCACAATCTAGCCATTTTGGTGGACATTTGTTTAGCCGAAAACAAATGTAACCGGGTTAAGGGGTAATAATACAAAGTAGGAGATTTCAAATCTCCCACTTAACCTTGCATCCATATGTTCCTTGTGTTCTTCAAGTCTTCATCATCTAGTATCTTCATTTTACAAAATATGTATCCTAATACATTTTTATCTAGAAAATGACAATACAACCTATTCTATTTTACATACCAAATGTAAAACAAATTACATAGCCAAAATGAATATTACATCCAATTGAATGAATATTACAACCACATGAATGAATTAATATTACATACCAAATGAATTATTAATAATCATCCAAACATGCAACCATTCAAACAAAAGGCCAAGGCTTGATTGTGAACTTCAACATACAACAAAATGACCAAAATGGAAGAACCAAACCCATTTTTGGAGCTTCCAAATTTGGCCAAAAATACCAACCCTCCCAAACCCGAAAGTTTTTGCATTCCGTATTCATGCATGTACTTAGAATGCAAATATAGCGGGTTTAAAGGCCATATAAGAAGCATAATCCATAGACCTCGGCTCTAGATACCATTGATGGAATTCAATATAACAACAAGTATATAATGTTAACTTGATCATAAATCCCATTCATGTAAAGTTATAACAAGCGGAAGCAATATGATTAATGAAAACAAATTTATATGTTAAACCATTTAAATTGAATTCCATATTGTTATCAAGTCTTGAAATAATGCTTACATATAACAACAAAGGAAGTAAGATTGTACCTCCTCAAGCTAGTTGAGGGTTGTTATCAAGGTTGCAAGATGATGATGAAGATGATGAAGAATGGAACCTCTAACTTGAAGCCTCAAGCAAGTAATACCCCAAGCCTTTAATACCAAACCTTTGCACTTTAGTTAGGATTTATTAACACTTGATTGGAGCTTGCAAAAACTGAATTTTGATCTCCCTTTCCCCTCCAAACAGTCACGGCCAGACAGCAAAGAAAATGGCTGTGTGCAGTTTTTTTTTTTGATTACTTTTTATGTGTATTTGCAAGTGTTACATCTCTCCAACAAGCCCTTGGTAAATATGCTTATGGAGAATGGGAAAATGCTTTGACCAAGAAGGAATCCTAGCATGTGTGCTTGAGTCCCAATGCCACTTCCAAAGATATAAATAAAATGGTTTTATAAAATTTGATTTTATAAAATTGAATTTTATAAAAGTCATTTTATAAATTTACATTTTATTTGTTATGTATACATTTTTATAAAACCTATTTTATAAAATGTAACATAACTTGGTTAATTATTTAACCTATAAATAATTAAATCCATTTCATATAAATTATTCCATAATTTATATATATATATATACACATCAAGTAATATTTCAGAAAACCATTTTTCTTAAGGTTCAAGTGTCGCGTATCTAATCAACGAACCAATCGCCGAGATCAAATACAAATAAGATGTCGGTAAGCTTGTTATTGGGTATGACCCGACTTGGATCAAAACATATTAGCCACGTTAATTGAATATGTCTCTCGGGCACACGAAATATCTTTAAATAATACTTATCGTAATGATAATTAGATTTTTAAAAACATTACAAATTTGAGCCATTGAAAAAATGAAGTAGATACAGAGTTAGTCGACTCCTTCCACTCTTTTTTTCTGATTTAATTCAATAATCTAAGTTGATTATTTTTGATACTTGATAATGGTAATGGAAAAGAGTTGGTATGTCTGAATTATAACTGAATCGATCATGCATAAAATAAAATGTGGGTAACCAGTTTGCAAATACAGACGACAAAAAAAATAAAGAGAAGAAAAGGATAGATGTGGATTTTTAACAGATTTTGGCTACATCTGTGTTAACTTTCGAATATTAGTACAGATTTAGAAAGAAAAAAATCACTTTAGAAAAAGTGTGATGGTGAGAGGGAACTGCATACATACTGTAATTCTGTGTTTATATTTATATATAATCAGTATTTCTGTTTATTATTCTGTGTTTATAATTTATATAGTTTGTATATGTATTTACATATATATACTTGTAATTCGTGTATTTATATGTATATATCTGTATCTGCATTATCATATAAGTATTTATATATATGTATATCAGTATCTTGTTTATGTATAATTATATATATATTGTATTAATGATATATCCGTATATATACACGTATCAAATTCCTATTTTTGTTAATTAACTAATATAATTATTCTAATACTTATTAATATTAATAATAATATTTTTAACAGTAATATTTCTTAATAAGGACTAATACTAATAAATGATAAATAATAATATGATAATATTAATACTAAAAATGATAATTTTAATTACTAATAATGACAATAATATTATAAATGATAATAATAATCTTATTAGTTACATTAATATTAATATTATTAGTGATGATAATAATATGAATAATATAACAACTTATGTATGTCAAATTTTATATATATCTATTTATATTTCATATTTGAATTAATAATATTAATAATATAAATACTAATATTAATATTAATATTAACATTAGTAACAATAATGAAAGTAATGATAATAACATAACATTTATATTTTAACTTTTTATTACGTATAGTATATTACCTTTAAACTATATTAACATTTATTGAATATTTAATACCACAATATGTTAATAAACTATAAATAGAAATTATATATAAATTCAATATATATATATATATATATATATATATATATATATATATATATATATATATATATATATATATATATATATATATATATATATATATATAATTATATATATTCATTTTAATATTAACTTATTTATTCTAATTATTATTTTACATTATGAATCCAATTAACTATATTATATTTATATATTTTTATATTTATATTTATTTTTATATATATACATGTTATCTACACACAAATGTTCGTGAATCGTCGGAAATGGTCGAAGGGTAACAATATTCATAAGCACAGTTCTAAAATTTTCGAGACTCAATATTACAAATTTTGCTTATCGTGTCAGAATCATATAAAGATTAAAGTTTAAATTTGGTCAGAAATTCCCGGGTCATCACAGTACCTACACGTTAAAGAAATTTCGTCCCGAAATTTGAGTGAGGTAGTCATGGCTAACAATAAAAATGTTTTCATGACATATACGTGTTGATAATTGGAGTTTTACCATTATTGAGTAATATGGATAAAACAATCTGATTATTCGAAGAGTACAAATGAGGCTATTACCAAAGAGTGAAATAGGAAAGTAAAGATTCATCTTAACTTTTGACAAAGTCGGGGTTGAATTTAGAAAATAAGGCGCATCTTAACTTTTGACGTTGCCTTGATTGAATTCCGGAATTCAAGGGATTTTGAGAAAATTTTCGAAATCTAAAGATTTGATTCATCGGCGAATAAGGGAATTAAGATCTCTATAATTAAATACTGTGATCAGCCTCGATTACTCTGTCTGATATTTCCATTATAAATTTACCTTTTTCATTCCATTAGTTTTCACCATTTCTATACTCAATTCCCAAATTCAAAAGATTTATGAAAATGCTTAACCCTGTTCTGATTCTTGTTCTTATTCTAACTATCGTAATGATGGTTCTTCTTTTCCAACTCCCACCTGAAGAATCAGTTTATTTCTATTATGCTCTAGGGATTATTGTATTTATAATCCTCCCGTGTCTTTATATTGCCATACGTACTGATATCCACAGTTTGTAATTTCGGTGTTGTCATTGGGTTTTATATCTTCCCTTATATTTCCATGTCCCAGCTTCTGTCTCCTATAATTATTGTCATCCACAGTTAATGCGCTCTCTTATTTGCGGCGATTTATACCCCCTTTCTATTTCGGATTGGTTTACTTTTCGCAAGTAACGGTCCAGAATTCATAGGTATGGAGTTTTGAATTATCATAATATACAAGGTAGAAAGGAAAGGTAGTAGTATGATTTGTTTTGTCAAATTACTTGAATCACTGAGAATAGAACTATCAAGAATATATTTTCTTGATATGTTCAGAAGTTAAGTAGAATGAAAGAGTTATGTAACATGGCACATGATGACGTTATGATCTGTGAATCATCACGTCCCATTAGAAATTCAGCATGACTTATTGTAATATAATCACGTTGATCAAGTGTCATTATATTATACTAACTCATGCATCAGTTCCCAATATTACTTCAATAACATTCATATTTTAAGCTCGAAAGTTTACAGAATATAGAAACTAACAGTTTCTATATGATGTAACACTGATATCAGGAATAGATTAATGATTTCAGATAAAAATAGTTATAAAAATATCTTCAGAGATATGGAGGATATTTATAATGAAAGATACGATGATATCTTTGAATTTCTAATATCGAAGGATGGTGAAGAAAAATTGTCCGCAAGAGTTTGGAGTCAGAAGCAAGGTATTCGCTAAAGATTTCATCAGAAACAGAATCATTTGGATTCTTTGAAGTCAAACTTATTCTTTGTTATTTATCCACGGCTTCCTTCATAGTTTCGCATATTCCGTTTTTTTTTTTTGTATTAAATTTTCTATTGAATGTTTCCGATATAATGATACACAGGAAGCACCAAGAGATATATAATTTCGGACGAGAATATTTATAAAAATATCCTTAGAAATATCGAAGATATTGATGATGATATTTTGAAATTTCTAGGTTCGATGGTTGATGAAGAAAGATTTTCCGCAAGATTTTAACATGACTTCGGAGCAAGATATTCTTTGAAGGTTTCATCGGATCCAGAATTTCCTGGATTCTTTGAATATATGGTATGGTCCTTGTATATATCCTCGGTCTCCTTCGTGGTTAGCTCAATCCGTTTTCCAGTTCCAATTTTTCGGAGCTTTTCCAACATACTATTCTTTATCATCAAACTTTCTATGATTATGGTCGTTTACGGTTGTCTACAGTTTCTGCTGCTTCATTCAGCCTTTTCAACATTTAGAGTATTGATTCGCAGACTAGGTGATTTTCAGAATTTCAAAATGGAAGATCATAATTCTAAGAGGTAAGTGTTATAATATATATATATATATATATATATATATATATATATATATATATATATATATATATATATATATATATATATACATATAACTGTTGTTGTGGAAATGTTGCGAGACTCACAATACAGATTTGATGATTCCCGGTAATTGGTATGGCAATTCTTGTTACAAGATGCGGATGAGTACATGATGAGACTTCAATAGATAAATATAGTAATTTGTCGGAGAGATTTAAACCAAGGAGCAACGAGGTTGTTGGTACGTCTGCTGGTAATATGATGGAATATAAAAGGTCCCCCGGTAACAATAAAAGAGCAAACGTATATATCAAGATGTTAATAAGGTTGTTTCGAACGAAAAGCCGAAGTTGACTTGTTGGAGCTGTGACAAAATTGGCTAATTTGGAAAGGTATTGCAAAGTTATTTTCGGCATTAGTAATGCCAAAAGAATGAGCACAGCTACGCGTTAAACGTTTACTCATTTTCCGTGAGTTTTCAGGCGCATAACAATATGCATCGATCTTTTCTTCCGTAGATGAAGTGCGGTTGGTTCCTCCTCTCGATTGAGGTGTTTTCAAGGATTATGAAAGGTTTGAACGCAGATTGTAATCGTCAAGATACAAATGAGGTTTAAGATGAAATCAAGTGGCAACTTGAAGAATTGTTTAGTTTCATATGTTATAATCAATATTTTAATTTATTTTAATTGTCCAGTGTTGGTAGTCCACAATTGATAGTCCACAGTAACAGTTCAATAATTCATATATAGTTTAATATATAATATTCGAATTAATTAATACATGTCGTGACCCGTATACGTCTCAGACTCGATCACAACTCAAACTATATATATATAGATGGGTCGATATGATATGTCAAAACCTTGTATACGTGTCCCGATATTTAAAGTGCGTAAAATAAATAACAGAAATTAAATGACGATAAATAAAATGCGTAAAGTAAATAACAAAAATTAAATGACGATAAATAAAGTTGCGAGAATGTAAATTGCGATAATTAAATTGTGATAAATAAAGTGTAATCAGTTAGCTGGGAACAATTAGTTAGGAACAATTAGCGTGGATTCTTAACAAAATTTCCCATAGTTAATTTGTTTGTTTCTAACAAATTTTATTTTGTCAAATGTTTCCTTCATTATGCCACTTGATTTTTTGTTTTTTTGTTTTTGATAAATCAAAATCCAAATATGAAATTGTATGAATACGGTTATTCTGTGGTGAACGGATTTGTATATCGGTGGACGTAAGTAGGATAGTAAACGACTGTTGAATTAGATTCGAAGAATGTACAGTGTAACTTATTAATATGAAATCAAAATATTCCTCGGGTATTACCTACCCGTTAAAATATTTTCACCATTAACAGTCTGTACACTAGATTTTTTTTTAATTACAATCTTTATGAAAATATATATACATATATATTTCCTTCAGATGTAATCATGGATTTAATGAGTCAATATGATATTAAACTCATTTGATTTACCGTTGGAACAATAATATATAATCTCTAAAACATTAGAGATTACATAATCGCCATGTCGAACGAAGATAAATGATGTAGAACGATACGTAGAACGATAATTGTACTCAAGATATAGAATGAGACGTCGAGGCATGGGTTGTTGATGGTACTGGTGCTGTTGCTGATGGTACTGTTGGTGCCGATGATGTTGCTGAAGCTGGTACATTTTGCACTACATTTTCCAAATTGATTTACTCGAGCGCGAAGCTGGTTGACTTCTTCTATGGTTCCGGGATGATTGTCGGTCAGAACGAGTGGATGAATAAGGTTCAAAATTGTGGATAGGATATAATCGTTTCGAGATACTCTGGAAATGAGGCTGAAAATGGTGTTTCGAATAGGTTTGTCGGTAAGTATTTCAGGTTCTTCACCAAGAGGTAAATTCGGTTGGTGGGTGGAAAGGATCGCCTTCCTCTCGTCTCCATCGGTTCAGTCGACTACGAACCCATCAGATGAATTGGGGATGATTGATTGGTTGATTCATTCTGGTGATGTTGCCTCCGGATGTTTTAGGTGAACATCCATGTCGGAATAGCTGTCGGAATAACTATCGGATTAGCTATCAAAGTTTGAGGGACTCGAACTGGTTGAGGGATTCATCTCGTACGATCAGATGAAGTATTTTCGATAAGAAACAGATTATAAGATGTAGATTAGTACCCTGCAATACATAATTCACATATGCATATACAATACTAAAATCCCATATGTTACGGAGGAATCTACGGAATACAACAGGCAAAGTTACATTAACAGATATGTTAAGATGTGAAGTAGCAGATACGCTAAGATATGAATTTTGTCTATACACTATTCATGCAGTCAATGCAGTAAAACGTGTCTAGACTAAGAATGATAAGCAAGTGATTTCCTAAGGATGATAATCGGATGATTTCCGACTAGAAATGATAAGCAAAACTTTTGACATGCAGACACGGTCGAAGTCCAGACTCACTGATGCATCCTAACGACTTATCAGTTAGACACACTAATGCAGACCTGGTTCGCTAAGACCTCGGCTATGATACCAACTGTGAAGACCCGTCCTAATCCATCCGTACAACATCCATATCGATTATAAACGATTCACAACAGTTGATTACATCGCGAGGTACTTGACCTCTATATAATACATTTTACAAACATTGCATTCGTTTTTGAAAAGACAATCTTTCATTACATCAAAAGTTGACGGCAGGCATACCATTTCATAATATATCTAACTATAATTGACTTAATAATAAACTTGATGAACGCAACGACTCGAATGCAACGTCTTTTAAAATATGTCATGAATGACTCCAAGTAATATCTCTAAGATGAGCAAATTCACAGCGGAAGATTTCTTTAACACCTGAGAATAAACATGCTTTCAAGTGTCAACCAAAAGGTTGGTGAGTTCATTAGTTTATCATAAACAATCATTTCATAATTTTAATAGACCACAAGATTTTCATTCTTCATAAATATACGTCCATGCATAGAGACAAAAATATCATTCATATGGATTGAACACCTGGTAATCGACATTCATAATATACATATAAGAATATCCCCATCATTCCGGGATCCTCCTTCGGACATGATATAAATTTCAAAGTACTAAAGCATCTGGTACTTTGGATGGGGCTTGTTGGGCCCGATAGATCTATCTTTAAGATTCGCATCAATTAGGGTGTCTGTTCCCTAATTCTTAGATTACCAGACTTAATAAAAGAGGCATATTCGATTTCGATAATTCAACCATATAATGTAGTTTCAATTACTTGTGTCTATTTCGTAAAACATTTATAAAAATTGTGCATGTATTCTCAGCCCAAAAATGTAAAGAGTAAAAAGGGAATCAAATGAAACTCACGCATATAAATATTGTAAAAACAGTTAATAAAGCATTTGCATGTATTCTCAGCCCAAAATGTATATAAAAAGAGAATAATGAAACTCACGCATATAATTATTGTAAAACAGTTAATAAAGCATTTGCATGTATTCTCAGCCCAAAAATGTAATGAGTAAAAAAAAGAACAAATGAAACTCACCTAATGTATTTTGTAGTAAAAATACATCGAACGACATTGAATAAGATAGGGTTGGCCTCGGATTCACGAACCTATATCATTTGTTTATTTATTAATATACATAGTTGTAATCGAACAAATATATATATACATTTATTAATTATATCCTTTTTATATTAATAATATTTATATGTTTCATTTATTCATTTTATTATATAAAAATATTAATTTTCGTTATGTCATATGTACAATATGTAGTGACCCGAACTTTTTCATGTTTATATATATTAATTGAGATTTATATTTACATGATTAAATGTTTCCAACATGTTAAGCAATCAAACTTGTTAAGACTTGATTAATTGAAATAGGTTTCATATAGACAATTGACCACCCAAGTTGACCGGTGATTCACGAACGTTAAAACTTGTAAAAACTATATGATGACATATATATGGTTATATATATAGTTAACATTATATTATGATAATTAAACATATCATTAAGTATATTAACAATGAACTACATATGTAAAAACAAGACTACTAACTTAATGATTTTGAAACGAGACATATATGTAACGATTATCGTTGTAACGACATTTAATGTATATATATCATATTAAGAGATATTCGTACATCATAATATCATGATAATATAATAATTTAAAATCTCTTTTGATATTATAAACATTGGGTTAACAACATTTAACAAGATCGTTAACCTAAAGGTTTCAAAACAACATTTACATGTAACGACTAACGATGACTTAACGACTCAGTTAAAATGTATATACATGTAGTGTTTTAATATGTATTTATACACTTTTGAAAGACTTCAATACACTTATCAAAATACTTCTACTTAACAAAAATGCTTACAATTACATCCTCGTTCAGTTTCATCAACAATTCTACTCGTATGCACCCGTATTCGAACTCGTACAATACACATCTTTTAGATGTATGTACTATTGGTATATACACTCCAATGATCAGCTCTTAGCAGCCCATTTGAGTCACCTAACACATGTGGGAACCATCATTTGGCAACTAGCATGAAATATCTCATAAAATTACAAAAATATGAGTAATCATTCATGACTTATTTACATGAAAACAAAATTACATATCCTTTATATCTAATCCATACACCAACGACCAAAAACACCTACAAACACTTTCATTCTTCAATTTTCTTCATCTAATTGATCTCTCTCAAGTTCTATCTTCAAGTTCTAAGTGTTCTTCATAAATTCCAAAAGTTCTAGTTTCATAAAATCAAGAATACTTTCAAGTTTGCTAGCTCACTTCCAATCTTGTAAGGTGATCATCCAACCTCAAGAAATCTTTATTTCTTACAGTAGGTTATCATTCTAATATAAGGTAATAATCATATTTAAACTTTGGTTCAATTTCTATAACTATAACAATCTTATTTCAAGTGATGATCTTACTTGAACTTGTTTTCGTGTCATGATTTTGCTTCAAGAACTTTGAGCCATCCAAGGATCCATTGAAGCTAGATCCATTTTTCTCTTTTCCAATAGGTTCATCCAAGGAACTTAAGTTAGTAATGATGTTCATAACATCATTCGATTCATACATATAAAGCTATCTTATTCGAAGGTTTAAACTTGTAATCACTAGAACATAGTTTAGTTAATTCTAAACTTGTTCGCAAACAAAAGTTAATCCTTCTAACTTGACTTTTAAAATCAACTAAACACATGTTCTATATCTATATGATATGCTAACTTAATGATTTAAAACCTGGAAACACGAAAAACACCGTAAAACTGGATTTACGCCGTCGTAGTAACACCGCGGGCTGTTTTGGGTTAGTTAATTAAAAACTATGATAAACTTTGATTTAAAAGTTGTTATTCTGAGAAAATTATTTTTATTATGAACATGAAACTATATCCAAAAATTATGGTTAAACTCAAAGTGGAAGTATGTTTTCTAAAATGGTCATCTAGACGTCGTTCTTTCGACTGAAATGACTACCTTTACAAAAACAACTTGTAACTTATTTTTCCGACTATAAACCTATACTTTTTCTATTTAGATTCATAAAATAGAGTTCAATATGAAACCATAGCAATTTGATTCACTCAAAACGGATTTAAAATGAAGAAGTTATGGGTAAAACAAGATTGGATAATTTTTCTCATTTTAGCTACGTGAAAATTGGTAACAAATCTATTCCAACCATAACTTAATCAACTTGTATTGTATATTATGTAATCTTGAGATACCATAGACACGTATACAATGTTTCGACCTATCATGTCGACACATCTATATATATTTCGGAACAACCATAGACACTCTATATGTGAATGTTGGAGTTAGCTATACAGGGTTGAGGTTGATTCCAAAATATATATAGTTTGAGTTGTGATCAATACTGAGATACGTATACACTGGGTCGTGGATTGATTCAAGATAATATTTATCGATTTATTTCTGTACATCTAACTGTGGACAACTAGTTGTAGGTTACTAACGAGGACAGCTGACTTAATAAACTTAAAACATCAAAATATATTAAAAGTGTTGTAAATATATTTTGAACATACTTTGATATATATGTATATATTGTTATAGGTTCGTGAATCAACCAGTGGCCAAGTCTTACTTCCCGACGAAGTAAAAATCTGTGAAAGTGAGTTATAGTCCCACTTTTAAAATCTAATATTTTTGGGATGAGAATACATGCAGGTTTTATAAATGATTTACAAAATAGACACAAGTACGTGAAACTATATTCTATGGTTGAATTATCGAAATCGAATATGCCCCTTTTTATTAAGTCTGGTAATCTAAGAATTAGGGAACAGACACCCTAATTGACGCGAATCCTAAAGATAGATCTATTGGGCCTAACAAACCCCATCCAAAGTACCGGATGCTTTAGTACTTCGAAATTTATATCATATCCGAAGGGTGTCCCGGAATGATGGGGATATTCTTATATATGCATCTTGTTATTGTCGGTTATCAGGTGTTCACCATATGAATGACTTTTATCTCTATGTATGGGATGTGTATTGAAATATGAAATCTTGTGGTCTATTATTATGATTTGATATATATAGGTTAAACCTATAACTCACCAACATTTTTTGTTGACGTTTTAAGCATGTTTATTCTCAGGTGATTATTAAGAGCTTCCGCTGTCGCATACTTAAATAAGGACGAGATTTGGAGTCCATGTTTGTATGATATTGTGTAAAAACTGCATTCAAGAAACTTATTTTGTTGTAACATATTTGTATTGTAAACCATTATGTAATGGTCGTGTGTAAACAGGATATTTTAGATTATCATTATTTGATAATCTACGTAATGCTTTTTAAACCTTTATTGATGAAATAAAGGTTATGGTTTGTTTTAAAATGAATGCAGTCTTTGAAAAACGTCTCATATAGAGGTCAAAACCTCGCAACGAAATCAATTAATATGGAACGTTTTTAATCAATAAGAACGGGACATTTCAGTTGGTATCCGAGCGTTGGTCTTAGAGAACCAGAAAATTTGCATTAGTGTGTCTTATCGAGTTTGTTAGGATGCATTAGTGAGTCTGGACTTCGACCGTGTTTTCTTTAAAAATGATTGCTTAACATTTTTGTTGGAAACTATATATTTTTAACATATGAATATTATGTGATATATTAATCTCTTATCGTGTTTGATATTATGTGATAGATGTCTACCTCTAGAACAAGTCCCATTGACTCACCTAATAATAATGAAGAGTCAAATGTAAATTGGAATGATTCGTGGACTGATTCACAAGTTCCCGAAGAGGAACCGGAAGAAGAGTCGGAACCGGAAGAAGAATCGGAACCGGAAGAAGAATCGGAACCGGATGAAGAAATAGAACCGGTGGGGGGAAATAATAAAACGGTTAAGTAAAAGAAAATCCTCAACCAACCGACCAAGGTTAATTATGGTCAATGGTGTTTCCGCCAAGGAAGCAAAATATTGGGAGGATTACCAATTCTCCGATGAATCGGATTCCGACGAGAATTCCGATGATGTTATGGAAATTACCCCAACTGAATTTAAAAAGGCAAAAGAAAATAATAAGGGAAAGGGCATAAAAATAGAGAAATCTAATTCCAACCCCGATGAACTTTATATGTATCGTCAACCCCCGAAGTCCTTAAGTTGTAACAATGACCCGGGAACCTCTAAACCACCAGGTTTTTCTAAACCAATGTGGACAACGACAGTTAGTATTAGGGGAACATCATATATCCCTAGAAACTTGGCAAAACGAACCAAAACCGAAGAAGAAGAAACTAGCGAGTCGGAATAAGATAGTTGTATTCGTGTGGTGTAATATATGTAATATAGTGTGCTTATGCTTTATGATATATGTAAAAATTGCTTGTATTAATAAGTATTTTTTTATGAATCTAACTCTTGTCTATTTTACAGTTTAAAAACACAAAATGGATAGACAACCCAATATTTTAAGAGACCTACCCGGAGACATGATTGATGAAATCTTGTCTAGAGTCGGTCAGAATTCCTCGGCACAACTATTTAAGGCGAGATCAGTTTGTAAGACATTCGAAGAACGTTCCAAGAATGTCTTGGTTTATAAGAGACTTTCGTTTGAAAGATGGGGGATATCACATTGGGAAACCCATAAGTTACGATGTGTTTACTTTGACGCATATATTGCGGGGAACCCAAATGCTATTTTACGCAACGGGTTAAGAAATTATTTTGACTCAATATATCCGAATATTGGACTTCGTGATTTAGAAAAAGCGGCTAACATGCAACATAAAGAAGCATGTTATGCTTACGGATTAGTAATGTTCGCTTCTCACCAAAGTGAGAACAAGAACATCGGGCTACAACTATTAAACAAAACGTTTCCACAAGTGACGGAGTCGGTAATTAGGGTAAGAAATGAGGTTTTTAGATTGTTACGGGACTGTTGGACATTACGTAACCCTCGTCCTTTTGACGACGTTACAACACGCTGTCTTATCAATGGCCATAACGGTTATGTTCCACAAGACCAAGGATGGGAAGTAATCCTAGTAAAACCAGAATGCATGACTTGTTTCTGGACGTATGAATTACGTGTCTTTATTGCCTTTGCTGAACGACTTGTGTACTAGCTAGAATTATCTTCACAACTATCTTGTATCAAAGTTATTGCGTGCTATATTTCATGCTATATGTAAAATAAGCGGTATTGTAAGTTTGTAAAATATTGTGTAAAAGTTTGAACACGAAATATTATTATAATCAGTTTTTCATATAGAATTGTAGTAGTTGAATTGTATATTAGCTACTAAGTATGAACTTAACGGGTAGGTACTACCCGAATTTAAACTTATAAAACGCTAATATGAAGAAAAAGCTTTTATAAATGAGTTCATATTATGCTACGAAATACTATTAACTACTCTTAATATTCTATATGATTAACTTGTTCCATTTGAATATTTTAAAGGAAATGGCACCGACTACTCGACACACCGTGAATATGAATGAAGAGGAATTCCGTACTTTTCTAGCTTCAAACATAGCCGCAGTACAGGCTGTGCTACATACCAACAATAACCTTGGATCTAGCAGTACAGGAAATCGTGTAGGATGCACCTACAAAGAATTCACTGCCTGCAAACCTTTGGAATTTGATGGAACTGAAGGACCGATCGGATTGAAACGGTGGACCGAGAAGGTCGAATCGGTGTTTGCCATAAGTAAGTGTACTGAAGAGGACAAAGTAAAGTACGCAACGCATACCTTCACAGGTTCTGCGTTAACATGGTGGAATACCTATCTAGAGTAAGTGGGACAAGATGATGCTTACGCACTACCGTGGTCAGCATTCAAGCATTTGATGAACGAGAAGTACCGTCCCAGAACCGAGGTCAATAAGCTCAAGACAGAACTTAGAGGGTTACGAACCCAAGGATTTGATATTACCACGTATGAAAGACGATTCACAGAATTGTGCCTATTGTGTCCGGGAGCATTCGAAGATGAGGAAGAGAAGATCGACGCGTTTGTGAAAGGATTACAGGAAAGAATCCAAGAAGATATAAGTTCACACGAGCCCGCCTCCATACAACAGGCATGTAGAATGGCTCACAAACTAGTGAACCAGATTGAAGAAAGAATTAAAGAACAGACTGCTGAAGAGGCCAATGTGAAGCAAGTCAAAAGAAAGTGGGAGGAAAACGGTGATAAGAATCACCAATACAACAACAACAGCAATTACAACAATAATCGCAACAATTATGCCAACAATCGCAACATCAATCACAACTACAACAAACGGCCCAACAACAACAACAACAACAACAACAACAACAGCAACTACAACAATCATCCCAACAACAATAATAACCGCAACAACAACAACAATCAGAAGCAGCTATGCCAAAGGTGTGAAAAGTATCACTCGGGGTTCTGCACCAAATTTTGCAACAAGTGTAAAAGAAATGGTCATAGCGCGGCAAAGTGTGAGGTCTACGGACCAGGGGTTAATAGAACGAAAGGAATAAATGGTATCGGAACGAGTAATGGCGGAGCAAGTAGTGTCGGAGCAAGTTATGCCAATGTAGTTTGTTATAAATGTGGAAAACCGGGCCACATTATTAGAAATTGCCCGAACCAGGAGAACACGAATGGACAAGGCCGCGGAAGAGTTTTCAATATTAATGCGGCAGAGGCACAGGAAGACCCGGAGCTTGTTACGGGTACGTTTCTTATTGACAATAAATCTGCTTACGTTTTATTTGATTCGGGTGCAGATAGAAGCTATATGAGTAGAGATTTTTGTGCTAAATTAAGTTGTCCATTGACGCCTTTGGATAGTAAATTTTTACTCGAATTAGCAAATGGTAAATTAATTTCAGCAGATAATATATGTCGGAATCGAGAAATTAAACTGGTTAGCGAAACATTTAAGATTGATTTGATACCAGTAGAGTTAGGGAGTTTTGATGTGATAATCGGTATGGACTGGTTGAAAGAGGTGAAAGCAGAGATCGTTTGTTACAAAAATGCAATTCGCATTATACGAGAAAAAGGAAAACCCTTAATGGTGTACGGAGAAAAGGGCAACACGAAGCTACATCTTATTAGTAATTTGAAGGCACAAAAACTAATAAGAAAAGGTTGCTATGCTGTTCTAGCACACATCGAGAAAGTACAAGCTGAAGAAAAGAGCATCAATGATGTTCCCATTGCAAAAGAATTTCCCGATGTATTTCCGAAAGAATTACCGGGATTACCCCCACATCGATCCGTTGAATTTCAAATAGATCTTGTACCAGGAGCTGCACCAATAGCTCGTGCTCCTTACAGACTCGCACCCAGCGAGATGAAAGAACTGCAAAGCCAATTACAAGAACTTTTAGAGCGTGGTTTCATTCGACCAAGCACATCACCGTGGGGAGCTCCTGTTTTGTTTGTCAAGAAGAAAGATGGTACATTCAGGTTGTGTATCGACTACCGAGAGTTGAACAAACTTACCATCAAGAACCGCTACCCACTACCGAGAATCGACGACTTATTTGATCAACTACAAGGCTCGTCTGTTTATTCAAAGATTGACTTACGTTCCGGGTATCATCAAATGCGGGTGAAAGAAGATGATATTCCAAAGACTGCTTTCAGAACACGTTACGGTCATTATGAGTTTATGGTCATGCCGTTTGGTTTAACTAATGCACCAGCTGTGTTCATGGACCTTATGAACCGAGTGTGTGGACCATACGTTGACAAGTTTGTCATTGTTTTCATTGATGACATACTTATTTACTCAAAGAATGACCAAGAACACGGTGAACATTTGAGAAAGGTGTTAGAAGTATTGAGGAAGGAAGAATTGTACGCTAAGTTTTCAAAGTGTGCATTTTGGTTGGAAGAAGTTCAATTCCTCGGTCACATAGTGAACAAAGAAGGTATTAAGGTGGATCCGGCAAAGATAGAAACTGTTGAAAAGTGGGAAACCCCGAAAACTCCAAAACACATACGCCAGTTTTTAGGACTAGCTGGTTACTACAGAAGGTTCATCCAAGACTTTTCCAGAATAGCAAAACCCTTGACTGCATTAACGCATAAAGGGAAGAAATTTGAATGGAATGATGAACAAGAGAAAGCGTTTCAGTTATTGAAGAAAAAGCTAACTACGGCACCTATATTGTCATTGCCTGAAGGGAATGATGATTTTGTGATTTATTGTGACGCATCAAAGTAAGGTCTCGGTTGTGTATTAATGCAACGAACGAAGGTGATTGCTTATGCGTCTAGACAATTGAAGATTCACGAACAAAATTATACGACGCATGATTTGGAATTAGGCGCGGTTGTTTTTGCATTAAAGACTTGGAGGCACTACTTATATGGGGTCAAAAGTATTATATATACCGACCACAAAAGTCTTCAACACATATTTAATCAGAAACAACTGAATATGAGGCAGCGTAGGTGGATTGAATTGTTGAATGATTACGACTTTGAGATTCGTTACCACCCGGGGAAGGCAAATGTGGTAGCCGATGCCTTGAGCAGGAAGGACAGAGAACCCATTCGAGTAAAATCTATGAATATAATGATTCATAATAACCTTACTACTCAAATAAAGGAGGCGCAACAAGGAGTTTTAAAAGAGGGAAATTTAAAGGATGAAATACCCAAAGGATCGGAGAAGCATCTTAATATTCGGGAAGACGGAACCCGGTATAGGGCTGAAAGGATTTGGGTACCAAAATTTGGAGATATGAGAGAAATGGTACTTAGAGAAGCTCATAAAACCAGATACTCAATACATCCTGGAACGGGGAAGATGTACAAGGATCTCAAGAAACATTTTTGGTGGCCGGGTATGAAAGCCGATGTTGCTAAATACGTAGGAGAATGTTTGACGTGTTCTAAGGTCAAAGCTGAGCATCAGAAACCATCAGGTCTACTTCAACAACCTGAAATTCCGGAATGGAAATGGGAAAACATTACCATGGATTTCATCACTAAATTGCCAAGGACTGCAAGTGGTTTTGATACTATTTGGGTAATAGTTGATCGTCTCACCAAATCAGCACACTTCTTGCCAATAAGAGAAGATGACAAGATGGAGAAGTTAGCACGACTGTATTTGAAGGAAGTCATCTCCAGACATGGAATACCAATCTCTATTATCTCTGATAGGGATGGCAGATTTATTTCAAGATTCTGGCAGACATTACAGCAAGCATTAGGAACTCGTCTAGACATGAGTACTGCCTATCATCCACAAACTGATGGGCAGAGCGAAAGGACGATACAAACGCTTGAAGACATGCTACGAGCATGTGTTATTAATTTCGGAAACAGTTGGGATCGACATCTACCATTAGCAGAATTTTCCTACAACAACAGCTACCATTCAAGCATTGAGATGGCACCGTTTGAAGCACTTTATGGTAGAAAGTGCAGGTCTCCGATTTGTTGGAGTGAAGTGGGGGATAGACAGATTACGGGTCCGGAGATTATACAAGAAACTACCGAGAAGATCATCCAAATTCAACAACGATTGAAAACCGCCCAAAGTCGACAAAAGAGCTACGCTGACATTAAAAGAAAAGATATAGAATTTGAAATTGGAGAGATGGTCATGCTTAAAGTTGCACCTTGGAAAGGCGTTGTTCGATTTGGTAAACGAGGGAAATTAAATCCAAGGTATATTGGACCATTCAAGATTATTGATCGTGTCGGACCAGTAGCTTACCGACTTGAGTTACCTCAACAACTCGCGGCTGTACATAACACTTTCCACGTCTCGAATTTGAAGAAATGTTTTGCTAAAGAAGATCTCACTATTCCGTTAGATGAAATCCAAATCAACGAAAAACTCCAATTCATCGAAGAACCCGTCGAAATAATAGATCGTGAGGTTAAAAGACTTAAGCAAAACAAGATACCAATTGTTAAGGTTCGATGGAATGCTCGTAGAGGACCCGAGTTCACCTGGGAGCGTGAAGATCAGATGAAGAAGAAATACCCGCATCTATTTCCAGAAGATTCGTCAACACCTTCAACAGCTTAAAATTTCGGGACGAAATTTATTTAACGGGTAGGTACTGTAGTGACCCGAACTTTTTCATGTTTATATATATTAATTGAGATTTATATTTACATGATTAAATGTTTCCAACATGTTAAGCAATCAAACTTGTTAAGACTTGATTAATTGAAATAGGTTTCATATAGACAATTGACCACCCAAGTTGACCGGTGATTCACGAACGTTAAAACTTGTAAAAACTATATGATGACATATATATGGTTATATATATAGTTAACATTATATTATGATAATTAAACATATCATTAAGTATATTAACAATGAACTACATATGTAAAAACAAGACTACTAACTTAATGATTTTGAAACGAGACATATATGTAACGATTATCGTTGTAACGGAATTTAATGTATATATATCATATTAAGAGATATTCGTACATCATAATATCATGATAATATAATAATTTAAAATCTCTTTTGATATTATAAACATTGGGTTAACAACATTTAACAAGATCGTTAACCTAAAGGTTTCAAAACAACATTTACATGTAACGACTAACGATGACTTAACGACTCAGTTAAAATGTATATACATGTAGTGTTTTAATATGTATTTATACACTTTTGAAAGACTTCAATACACTTATCAAAATACTTCTACTTAACAAAAATGCTTACAATTACATCCTCGTTCAGTTTCATCAACAATTCTACTCGTATGCACCCGTATTCGAACTCGTACAATACACAGCTTTTAGATGTATGTACTATTGGTATATACACTCCAATGATCAGCTCTTAGCAGCCCATTTGAGTCACCTAACACATGTGGGAACCATCATTTGGCAACTAGCATGAAATATCTCATAAAATTACAAAAATATGAGTAATCATTCATGACTTATTTACATGAAAACAAAATTACATATCCTTTATATCTAATCCATACACCAACGACCAAAAACACCTACAAACACTTTCATTCTTCAATTTTATTCATCTAATTGATCTCTCTCAAGTTCTATCTTCAAGTTCTAAGTGTTCTTCATAAATTCCAAAAGTTCTAGTTTCATAAAATCAAGAATACTTTCAAGTTTGCTAGCTCACTTCCAATCTTGTAAGGTGATCATCCAACCTCAAGAAATCTTTGTTTCTTACAGTAGGTTATCATTCTAATATAAGGTAATAATCATATTTAAACTTTGGTTCAATTTCTATAACTATAACAATCTTATTTCAAGTGATGATCTTACTTGAACTTGTTTTCGTGTCATGATTTTGCTTCAAGAACTTTGAGCCATCCAAGGATCCATTGAAGCTAGATCCATTTTTCTCTTTTCCAGTAGGTTCATCCAAGGAACTTAAGTTAGTAATGATGTTCATAACATCATTCGATTCATACATATAAAGCTATCTTATTCGAAGGTTTAAACTTGTAATCACTAGAACATAGTTTAGTTAATTCTAAACTTGTTCGCAAAAAAAAGTTAATCCTTCTAACTTGACTTTTAAAATCAACTAAACACATGTTCTATATCTATATGATATGCTAACTTAATGATTTAAAACCTGGAAACACGAAAAACACCGTAAAACCGGATTTACGCCGTCGTAGTAACACCGCGGGCTGTTTTGGGTTAGTTAATTAAAAACTATGATAAACTTTGATTTAAAAGTTGTTATTCTGAGAAAATGATTTTTATTATGAACATGAAACTATATCCAAAAATTATGGTTA
This sequence comes from Rutidosis leptorrhynchoides, assembly GCF_046630445.1. Taxonomy (NCBI): domain Eukaryota; kingdom Viridiplantae; phylum Streptophyta; class Magnoliopsida; order Asterales; family Asteraceae; genus Rutidosis; species Rutidosis leptorrhynchoides. Next base: position 107,041,191 of record NC_092343.1, read on the forward strand.
AACTCAAAGTGGAAGTATGTTTTCTAAAATGGTCATCTAGACGTCGTTCTTTCGACTGAAATGACTACCTTTACAAAAACAACTTGTAACTTATTTTTCCGACTATAAACCTATACTTTTTCTGTTTAGATTCATAAAATAGAGTTCAATATGAAACCATAGCAATTTGATTCACTCAAAACGGATTTAAAATGAAGAAGTTATGGGTAAAACAAGATTGGATAACTTTTCTCATTTTAGCTACGTGAAAATTGGTAACAAATCTATTCCAACCATAACTTAATCAACTTGTATTGTATATTATGTAATCTTGAGATACCATAGACACGTATACAATATTTCGACCTATCATGTCGACACATCTATATATATTTCGGAACAACCATAGACACTCTATATGTGAATGTTGGAGTTAGCTATACAGGGTTGAGGTTGATTCCAAAATATATATAGTTTGAGTTGTGATCAATACTGAGATACGTATACACTGGGTCGTGGATTGATTCAAGATAATATTTATCGATTTATTTCTGTACATCTAACTGTGGACAACTAGTTGTAGGTTACTAACGAGGACAGCTGACTTAATAAACTTAAAACATCAAAATATATTAAAAGTGTTGTAAATATATTTTGAACATACTTTGATATATATGTATATATTGTTATAGGTTCGTGAATCAACCAGTGTCCAAGTCTTACTTCCCGACGAAGTAAAAATCTGTGAAAGTGAGTTATAGTCCCACTTTTAAAATCTAATATTTTTGGGATGAGAATACATGCAGGTTTTATAAATGATTTACAAAATAGACACAAGTACGTGAAACTACATTCTATGGTTGAATTATCGAAATCGAATATGCCCTGTAACGACCCTGGTTTTTCCAACGTTATTTATTAATAATTATTATTATTAATACGCTTGATTAAACGAATGTATGTTATTACATTTACATGTTGCTTTAATTGCCCGTACTTGAACTTTAAATGCCCGAAACGTCTTTGTGACACCCGGAACTTGCACGAATAATATTTTAAGGTATTATTTACATTCATGATTAATTTTATTAATCATTTTAATTAACTAAGATGGTTAGTTAATTACTTGGGCTTAAGTTGCACTTATTTGGATTATTTGCAACTTGGGCTTTAATTAGTGTAATGGACTTTTGAATAAGACTCACAAGCCCACCCTACTTCTTTTAATGGACATTAAGCCCACTCTTGCATACTTGTAAGTATCATTTAAACATAAACTAACTAGTTACTTGCTTAAGGAATCTAGTTGCCTTATAATCCCCATGAGACTAACCCTTTTATCCATCTTTTGTAAGCTTTAACACCAAGTAACCACAAAACAAACCCATTCCCCCTTGCTTATGCTGCTGGCCGAATTGTTTGAGGCCTTTAGAGAGGTCATTTGCTTTCATTTATTCATTACTTCATTCCTTGTATCTCTCATTCAAACACACACACACTTTACTTGCAATTTTCTTCTCTCTTTTTCTCTCAAGTTCTTTGTTCTTTGTAAGTAATTTGAAGACATTTCTTCTTCTTCTTTCTCCCTAAAAACCGTGGCCTTTTACCCCTTAAACATCATCATCAATTGTTGTTTGTTTACTTGTTCTTACTTAATGTTTGAATACATGTAGTTACTAGTTATATGTTACTTACTTTCTAACTTTCAAGAACAAACTTACTAGTTTGATTTCTTCATCTTTATCTTGTTATAACAAGAACATTCAAGAACATAATCTATCTAGTTATGTTCTACATATTTTGTTTCAAAATAATTAAAGTTCATAGTTGTATAAACTCTTTACTTGTAGTTCTTGAAGTAACTTTGAAGTTACTTCACTTAAAGATCAACTTGGGTTGAATCTTTAAAAGTATGAGCAACTATGAATCATTTTCTTGTTTAATTAGTTTCTACTTTATTTGTTTCAAAGATTTAAAGTTTATAATCTTTATAATTGTTACTTGTGTTCTTGTTTGTTGTATGTTACTAGAATACCACCTTCATGGTTGGTTTAGGCTTATCTTTCATTTTCTTTATTTCTTATTGTTAAGTTGCTTACTAAACATTTGAACAAGGACATGAAACCAACAAGAGCTTACACTTTGGTGCAAGTATCATGGATCCAACACTTGGTTGTGATCTTTCTTAGTGTTCATGAACTTGTTCATAAACTTACATGTAATCTTGGTTCATCAAACACTTACAACACTTGCACTTGAGTTATGATGGACAAACCTTGGTCAAAATGATGTTAACACATCAACGAGTTGTACACTTGAAGCTATACGCATCAAGGATGAGAACCGTGATGAACATCAAGCACCGAGACAACCGGAACTCTCCAAAACCCACTGTTCTGTCCAAAACCTACTGACCTGATGCTTCTGGAACAGACCAGTAGACCTGGGCTGTTCTAACCTTGATTTTTAGATAGAACTTTTCGAGTAGATAACTTTTCATATAGGACTCGTCTTAATCCGAGTTACGGTTTAGGATTTATGGCCCTCCGATCGTTACCATGTCCTTTAACGTTGTGCAGAAATTTCTGACCTACTCGCACTTAGACCGTCGCCACGGTCAAACCAAGACGATTTTGCTTCTGTAAATTTTACCACACTTAAGGGACTCATAGACGGAGCCATGACCACTGGTCTCACCTTAATTCAGTAAGGGTAGAGGCCGTGGTGACTGACCGAAGTCAGCCTTTGTTTTAAACGACTTTCATAAACGAGTCTTACTTGTTACCTTTTGTTTAATGATGATTGACGATGACCCTTATGACCTTAATTACGTACTTGTAAACCTTTTGAGACGACTTATTGACTTAGTGCTATTTGACTTAGGTTGAGGACGTTTGGACCGTTACTTGCACACCACTTTCCGACTACTACCTTACCATTACTACTAATCATTGTGAGTTATAGCATTCCCTTTTTACTTTAACTTATTTTGGGAACTGAGAATACATGCGGATTTTATGTTTTACATACTAGGCACGAGTACTTAAACTTTATATATGTGTGGGTTATATAACGGCAGAAACATTCCCTTTAGCTCGGTAACGTTTAATCATTGGTTTTTGAACCGTGAACGCGAATCTTAGATATGGATCCATAGGGTTTGACATCCCCACTCGGGCTAGTAGCGCTAGCATTTAACGAGTGTTTAATACTTCGAGGTTATACGCACTTGCCAAGTGCACTTTAAGGGGGTACATTAAACGTTAAGTTAGTTACCGGGTGCCCACGGTTAAGCATATACTTTTACATACTTTTGAATCGCTCGTTGTAGCACTGAAATCTCGTGGCCTACTTGCATTACTGTTATACTTAAACTATAGCTCACCAACCTTTGTGTTGACCTTTTTTAAGCATGTATTTTCTCAGGTGCTTGAAGTCGCTTCCGCTATCTTACTAGTCGTGCTGTAGAACCCGCTGCCTAGAGTTGTTATCGCATGACTACTTATGTTGCATTCAAACTTTTTACTTATGAACTTATGTTATGTAACGACCATTATGGTCACGTACACTTATTTAATGCTTCTACTTAGCGAAGCATACTTTTGATTTGTAAAACAATTGACGTATGTTATGACGTCACTTTTATTTATGAATGTAAACTCTGTTTTGAAAACGCATATAGTACTTAACCTTGTAATGATCCTGTTGTTGATGGTCCGTACATGATGATTTAGTACGGGGCGTCACATTTGGTATCAGAGCATTGGTTGTAGGGAATTAGGATGCATTAGTGAGTCTAAGACCGACCCGAGTAGGATTCACTAATAGGGCTAATCTACAACTTGTTAGTTTACTTGTTTCCGCTGAACTTACTGCATGCTGCTGCTTACTGTTACTGCTATATGCCGTATGCTACTACGTGATTTCACTACTGCATGCTATTACTTGCTTTCGATTGCATGCTAGTTTCGTACGATTACTGATATTGCCATGCTACTTATTGTTATACATGAATTAAACTGTTGGCCTATTATTTGCTTGCTTTATGACATACTGACATGGAAAATTTATTTTTCCTTGTTCAGATGTCGGACGTTCCACCTACTGACATCCCGAGCGGCTCAGGCCCCGTTGTTCCTCCCACTGCTGCACCTGTTGCTGCTGCTGCTGCTGCCGACATTCCGGCCCCGACACCCACTGGCGACCCCGACGCCTCTAGTTCTGGAGCTAGCTCTAGTGTGCCTATCCCGGCGTCTTCTTCCAGGCCCCTGAGGCAACTGGCTCGCATTGGTGGCATGGAGATCCCCGCGGAGTTCGGGGAAGGACCCTTCCGTAATCACTGGCGCACACCTTGCCGACGCACTACCGACGGCCGCTTAGCCGTGATCACGCCAGGCCGACACCGACAGATGTTGGCCGCTTTCGGATATGTTGAGCCACCCGCGCCACCACCGCATGATTCAGACGACGGTTCTTCCACCGATGCTTCTTCAGACGACACCTCATCTGACGACTCCAGTGATGAGGAGGATCCCGCTGACCGACCGATTCAGGCACCTTCTACCCCGCTGAAGAAGCGGTATCGCTTCGCTGGCATAATTCCTGGTCGTACTGTCACTGACGCTTATGGTCGGCATCGTAGGATCACTGCACGTAAACGGCTGGTGCCGTACCCCGCCGATCCACAGATATTACCGTCTCCACCCAGAGCCGGACCATCCACTTCAGCACCACCGGCTCCACCTGCACCGCCAGCACCACCTGCCCCACCATCTTCCTCTAATGAGGAAATGAGGCGGGAGATTGAGATTCTCCAGACTCGAGTTACTGAGCTCGAGGAGCAGATGACTCATGTTTTGGACATCTTGTACCCACCATCGCCGTAGGACTTTGTACTAGATTCTGTATTGTAATCTCTTTTTGTAATTTCATATTTCACTTATGTAATGTACGAACTTATTGTAATGTATGAACTTATTATCATTAATGAATGGAATTTGTGTTGTTACTTTGTGCGCAAGTGTTCTATTTACATTATCATATCATGGTTTTGTGGTACTTATATATGCTTGCATTACTTAATCAACATGTGTTGTGCTGCTTTCATGTTGGTTGTTATATACTATATTATTATTATTTGCATAATGGATTTTGACTTGAGTCAAAATGTTTGTATAGAACATCATGGCCAACGGGAGATCTATCCCTACCGCGGCACAAATTGAGGAAATGATTAACGAGCGAGTCGCTGCTGCACTAGCTGAAAGACAACCCCAAGTTCCACCACCACCGCCTGTCAATCCACCTGTCGTCCGAGATGGGTGTACTTACAAGGAATTCCAAAACTGCAAGCCACACTACGTCAGTGGCACTGAGGGACCCGTCGGTCTCACCAGATGGTTCGAAAAGTTGGAATCGGTATTCAGGGTTAGCAATTGTTCTGAGGCTAACAAAACGAAATTTGCATCTTGCACGCTGTCTGATGGCGCGCTCACATGGTGGAATACCATGGCCCAAGCGAAAGGAATTGATGAGGCGTATGCTACGCCTTGGGAAGAATTTAAATGTGCTATGATCGAGGAATACTGTCCGAGAACCGAGATTCAAAAGATGGAAATCGAATTTATGCAATTGAAGACCGTAGGGAACGACCTTAACAGCTACAACCGTAGGTTTTTGGAATTGGCTCTTATGTGTCCAACCATGGTCACCCCCGAATTTAAGCGTTTGGAGAAATACTTCTCGGGACTTCCTAAGTCCATCAAGGGTAATGTTACCTCATCCAAACCACCAAGTGTTCCCGAAGCAATGCGCATGGCGCATACTCTCTTGAATCAAATCATCCTGGACGAGCCGGAGAAGGCTAAGTTTGAAACTGTTAGTGGTGAAAAGAGGAAATGGGACAACAACCACAACAACAACAGGGGTAGGAACTATGATCAAAACCCGGCAAAACGACATGAAGGGTTCAGGCAAAACAACAACATACACAACAACAACACCAACCCCAACAACAACAACCGCACCAATCCGAACTACAAAGGAACCTTACCACAATGCAATAGGTGCTACAAGCACCACACTGGGTATTGCAATGTTATCTGTGAGAAGTGCCAACGATCTGGACATGTTGGCAAGGATTGCAAGGTTACCACTTTGAATGTGAAGCCAAACCACAACAACAATGGGCCTAAGAAGTGTTATGAATGTGGAAAGACGGGCCATTTCAGAAACGAGTGTCCTAACAAGCGTAAGGATGGCGGACCACCACGTGCTAGAGCCTTCAATGTTAATGCAAGGGACGCTCGCGACAACCCCGACTTGGTGACAGGTATATTCAAGATCAACAATCTTTTAGCTTCTGTCCTATTTGATACTGGTGCCGATAGGAGCTATGTGTGTAGACATTTTTGTGATAAGTTAGATTGGTCGTTAGTTCCTTTGAAGGAAAGTATGCTTGTCGAGGTCGCCAATGGAAAACTTGAAAAGGTTGACCATATTAGTCGTGGAGCTATTATCAACATAGCTGGTGCAGATTTCGAAATTGATTTGATACCTATCAAACTGGGAAGTTTTGACGCGATCGTCGGTATGGATTGGTTGAGCAAGATAAAGGCCGATGTTATCTGTGGAGATAAAGCACTTCGCATACCACAAGGAGATGGTGAACCACTGGTTATCTATGGAGAGAGATGTACCTCGAAGTTGAACCTCATTAGTTGCGTGAAAGCGCAAAAGATTATGAAGAAGGGACGCTTTGCTGTCCTAGCACATGTGAAAGCGGTAGAAACTGAGGTGAAGAACGTGAACGACGTTCGAATTGTGAACGAGTTTTCCGATGTCTTTCCCGAAGAACTGCCTGGATTACCGCCACCGAGGGCAGTAGAGTTTCAGATTGATTTAGTGCCAGGAGCTGCACCTGTAGCTCGCGCACCTTATAGACTCGCACCTTCCGAGATGCAAGAATTACAGAGTCAACTACAAGAGCTATTAGATCGAGGGTTTATCCAACCAAGCTTCTCACCTTGGGGCGCACCTGTGTTGTTTGTAAAGAAGAAGGATGGATCCTTCCGTATGTGTATCGACTACCGTGAACTCAACAAATTGACTATCAAGAATCGATATCCTCTTCCACGAATTGATGATCTTTTTGATCAACTACAAGGATCGAGCGTTTATTCAAAGATCGATTTGCGATCCGGATATCACCAGCTGAGGGTGAAGGAAAGTGACGTGATGAAAACTGCATTCAGGACCCGTTATGGTCATTATGAGTTCCTCGTGATGCCATTCGGTTTGACAAATGCCCCTGCCGTGTTCATGGATCTCATGAATCGTGTCTGCAAGCCTTACTTGGATAAGTTTGTTATCGTCTTCATAGATGATATCCTCATCTACTCTAAGAGCGAAGAAGAACATGAGCAACACCTTCGGCTAGTGCTTGAACTCTTAAGACAAGAGCAACTTTACGCCAAATTCTCCAAGTGCGAATTTTGGTTGAAGGAAGTACAGTTTTTGGGTCATGTTGTGAGCGACCAGGGTATCAAAGTTGATCCCGCCAAGATTGAAGCCATCAGCAAGTGGGAGACCCCCACTACTCCAACGCATATTCGCCAATTTCTAGGTCTCGCCGGTTATTATCGAAGGTTTATCGAAGGATTTTCTCTGATTGCGCGTCCTTTGACCGCACTGACTCACAAGGGCAAGAAGTTCATTTGGGAACCCACACACGAATCAGCATTCCAAACTTTGAAGAAGAAGTTAACCTCCGCACCTATCCTATCACTCCCTAAAGGCAGTGACGACTTTGTTGTTTATTGCGATGCATCGAAGAGTGGTTTTGGTTGTGTACTGATGCAACGATCAAAGGTTATTGCCTATGCCTCCCGCCAACTGAAGATTCATGAGCGGAACTACACTACACATGATCTTGAACTTAGAGCCGTTGTCTTTGCACTCAAATTGTGGAGACATTATTTGTATGGAACTAAGAGCACTATCTTCACCGACCACAAGAGTCTCCAGCACATCTTTGATCAGAAGCAACTAAATATGAGACAGCGTCGATGGATCGAGACGCTCAACGACTACGATTGTGAACTCCGTTATCACCCTGGCAAGGCCAATGTTGTAGCTGACGCTTTAAGCCGAAAGGAGAGGACGGCACCTCTCCGTGTTAGGGCTCTGAACATCACCATCCATTCGAACCTCAACAACCAGATCAGAGTAGCCCAAGTTGAGGCTCTCAAGGAGGAGAACATATCTCACGAGCATTTGAACATACTTGTCTCTCGATTCGAGGTTAGAGAGTCTGGACTCCGATGTTATGCCGGAAGAATTTGGGTACCTTACTATGGAGATCTACGAAGCCTGATACTTGATGAAGCACACAAATCGAGATATTCGATTCACCCCGGTGCAGGTAAGATGTACCACGACCTTAAGGAACAGTATTGGTGGCCGAATCTTAAGAAGGACGTTGCGACTTATGTTGGTAAGTGTTTGACTTGCTCGAAGGTTAAAGCCGAACATCAGAGACCTTCTGGGTTACTTCAACAGCCGGAAATCCCACAATGGAAGTGGGAAAGGATCACAATGGATTTCATTACTAAGCTGCCAAAGACGGTGGGCGGATGCGATACTATTTGGGTTATTGTTGACCGCCTCACCAAATCTGCACACTTCCTAGCGATGAAGGAAACTGATACAATGGAAAGACTTGCTCAGCTGTACATCAAGGAGGTTGTATCTCGTCATGGTGTACCTTTATCAATCATCTCCGATCGCGATCCCCGTTTTGCTTCCAGATTTTGGCGTTCTTTGCAAGAAGCCATGGGAACTCGTCTTGACATGAGTACTGCTTATCATCCTCAGACTGACGGGCAAAGTGAACGAACGATTCAGACCTTGGAGGACATGCTGCGTGCATGTGTCATTGATTTTGGAAAGGCCTGGGAAAGGCATTTGCCACTCGCCGAATTCTCGTACAACAACAGTTATCACTCAAGCATTAATGCTGCACCTTTTGAAGCATTGTATGGTCGTAAGTGCCGATCTCCTATTTGTTGGGCCGAAGTAGTCGAAAAGCAAATCACCGGACCCGAGGTAGTTCACGAAACCACGGAGAAGATTGCTCAGATCCAAGCTAGACTTAAGACTGCCCGTGATCGCCAAAAGAGCTATGCCGATCTTAAACGGAAAGACTTTGAATTTAATGTTGGTGATCGTGTAATGTTGAAGGTTGCACCTTGGAAAGGTGTGATCCGTTTTGGAAAACGTGGAAAGTTGAACCCACGATACATTGGTCCTTTCGAAATCTTGGAACGTGTTGGACCAGTTGCTTACCGTTTGGATCTACCAGCACAATTGAGCTCAGTTCATCCTACCTTCCATGTGTCAAACTTGAAGAAGTGTCTTGCTGCACCCGAACTCATCATACCTTTGGAAGAACTTACTATTGATGACAAACTCCACTTTGTGGAGGAACCTGTTGAGATTATGGATCGTGAGATCAAAACTTTGAAACGCAACAAGATTCCGATTGTACGAGTACGATGGAATGCCAAACGAGGACCTGAGTTTACTTGGGAACGAGAGGATCAAATGATGCGGAAATATCCTCATCTTTTCCCGACTCCTTCACCTACTTCAGCTTAAATTTCGGGACGAAATTTTCTTTAACAGGTGGGTAATGTAACGACCCTGGTTTTTCCAACGTTATTTATTAATAATTATTATTATTAATACGCTTGATTAAACGAATGTATGTTATTACATTTACATGTTGCTTTAATTGCCCGTACTTGAACTTTAAATGCCCGAAACGTCTTTGTGACACCCGGAACTTGCACGAATAATATTTTAAGGTATTATTTACATTCATGATTAATTTTATTAATCATTTTAATTAACTAAGATGGTTAGTTAATTACTTGGGCTTAAGTTGGACTTATTTGGATTATTTGCAACTTGGGCTTTAATTAGTGTAATGGACTCTTGAATAAGACTCACAAGCCCACCCTACTTCTTTTAATGGACATTAAGCCCACTCTTGCATACTTGTAAGTATCATTTAAACATAAACTAACTAGTTACTTGCTTAAGGAATCTAGTTGCCTTATAATCCCCATGAGACTAACCCTTTTATCCATCTTTTGTAAGCTTTAACACCAAGTAACCACAAAACAAACCCATTCCCCCTTGCTTATGCTGCTGGCCGAATTGTTTGAGGCCTTTAGAGAGGTCATTTGCTTTCATTTATTCATTACTTCATTCCTTGTATCTCTCATTCAAACACACACACACTTTACTTGCAATTTTCTTCTCTCTTTTTCTCTCAAGTTCTTTGTTCTTTGTAAGTAATTTGAAGACATTTCTTCTTCTTCTTTCTCCCTAAAAACCGTGGCCTTTTACCCCTTAAACATCATCATCAATTGTTGTTTGTTTACTTGTTCTTACTTAATGTTTGAATACATGTAGTTACTAGTTATATGTTACTTACTTTCTAACTTTCAAGAACAAACTTACTAGTTTGATTTCTTCATCTTTATCTTGTTATAACAAGAACATTCAAGAACATAATCTATCTAGTTATGTTCTACATATTTTGTTTCAAAATAATTAAAGTTCATAGTTGTATAAACTCTTTACTTGTAGTTCTTGAAGTAACTTTGAAGTTACTTCACTTAAAGATCAACTTGGGTTGAATCTTTAAAAGTATGAGCAACTATGAATCATTTTCTTGTTTAATTAGTTTCTACTTTATTTGTTTCAAAGATTTAAAGTTTATAATCTTTATAATTGTTACTTGTGTTCTTGTTTGTTGTATGTTACTAGAATACCACCTTCATGGTTGGTTTAGGCTTATCTTTCATTTTCTTTATTTCTTATTGTTAAGTTGCTTACTAAACATTTGAACAAGGACATGAAACCAACAAGAGCTTACACTTTGGTGCAAGTATCATGGATCCAACACTTGGTTGTGATCTTTCTTAGTGTTCATGAACTTGTTCATAAACTTACATGTAATCTTGGTTCATCAAACACTTACAACACTTGCACTTGAGTTATGATGGACAAACCTTGGTCAAAATGATGTTAACACATCAACGAGTTGTACACTTGAAGCTATACGCATCAAGGATGAGAACCGTGATGAACATCAAGCACCGAGACAACCGGAACTCTCCAAAACCCACTGTTCTGTCCAAAACCTACTGACCTGATGCTTCTGGAACAGACCAGTAGACCTGGGCTGTTCTAACCTTGATTTTTAGATAGAACTTTTCGAGTAGATAACTTTTCATATAGGACTCGTCTTAATCCGAGTTACGGTTTAGGATTTATGGCCCTCCGATCGTTACCATGTCCTTTAACGTTGTGCAGAAATTTCTGACCTACTCGCACTTAGACCGTCGCCACGGTCAAACCAAGACGAGTTTGCTTCTGTAAATTTTACCACACTTAAGGGACTCATAGACGGAGCCATGACCACTGGTCTCACCTTAATTCAGTAAGGGTAGAGGCCGTGGTGACTGACCGAAGTCAGCCTTTGTTTTAAACGACTTTCATAAACGAGTCTTACTTGTTACCTTTTGTTTAATGATGATTGACGATGACCCTTATGACCTTAATTACGTACTTGTAAACCTTTTGAGACGACTTATTGACTTAGTGCTATTTGACTTAGGTTGAGGACGTTTGGACCGTTACTTGCACACCACTTTCCGACTACTACCTTACCATTACTACTAATCATTGTGAGTTATAGCATTCCCTTTTTACTTTAACTTATTTTGGGAACTGAGAATACATGCGGATTTTATGTTTTACATACTAGGCACGAGTACTTAAACTTTATATATGTGTGGGTTATATAACGGCAGAAACATTCCCTTTAGCTCGGTAACGTTTAATCATTGGTTTTTGAACCGTGAACGCGAATCTTAGATATGGATCCATAGGGTTTGACATCCCCACTCGGGCTAGTAGCGCTAGCATTTAACGAGTGTTTAATACTTCGAGGTTATACGCACTTGCCAAGTGCACTTTAAGGGGGTACATTAAACGTTAAGTTAGTTACCGGGTGCCCACGGTTAAGCATATACTTTTACATACTTTTGAATCGCTCGTTGTAGCACTGAAATCTCGTGGCCTACTTGCATTACTGTTATACTTAAACTATAGCTCACCAACCTTTGTGTTGACCTTTTTTAAGCATGTATTTTCTCAGGTGCTTGAAGTCGCTTCCGCTATCTTACTAGTCGTGCTGTAGAACCCGCTGCCTAGAGTTGTTATCGCATGACTACTTATGTTGCATTCAAACTTTTTACTTATGAACTTATGTTATGTAACGACCATTATGGTCACGTACACTTATTTAATGCTTCTACTTAGCGAAGCATACTTTTGATTTGTAAAACAATTGACGTATGTTATGACGTCACTTTTATTTATGAATGTAAACTCTGTTTTGAAAACGCATATAGTACTTAACCTTGTAATGATCCTGTTGTTGATGGTCCGTACATGATGATTTAGTACGGGGCGTCACATGCCCCTTTTTATTAAGTCTGGTAATCTAAGAATTAGGGAACAGACACCCTAATTGACGCGAATCCTAAAGATAGATCTATTGGGCCTAACAAACCCCATCCAAAGTACCGGATGCTTTAGTACTTCGAAATTTATATCATATCCGAAGGGTGTCCCGGAATGATGGGGATATTCTTATATATGCATCTTGTTATTGTCGGTTATCAGGTGTTCACCATATGAATGACTTTTATCTCTATGTATGGGATGTGTATTGAAATATGAAATCTTGTGGTCTATTATTATGATTTGATATATATAGGTTAAACCTATAACTCACCAACATTTTTTGTTGACGTTTTAAGCATGTTTATTCTCAGGTGATTATTAAGAGCTTCCGCTGTCGCATACTTAAATAAGGACGAGATTTGGAGTCCATGTTTGTATGATATTGTGTAAAAACTGCATTCAAGAAACTTATTTTGTTGTAACATATTTGTATTGTAAACCATTATGTAATGGTCGTGTGTAAACAGGATATTTTAGATTATCATTATTTGATAATCTACGTAAAGCTTTTTAAACCTTTATTGATGAAATAAAGGTTATGGTTTGTTTTAAAATGAATGCAGTCTTTGAAAAACGTCTCATATAGAGGTCAAAACCTCGCAACGAAATCAATTAATATGGAACGTTTTTAATCAATAAGAACGGGACATTTCACAATATATATATATATATATATATATATATATATATATATATATATATATATATATATATATATATATATATCGTTTGTTTGTTAAAATATAGTAACTAATATAATATTAATAATGGTAAAAATGATAATAACTATAATACTTAATATTACTAATTATAACAATCTTATTTCTAATGGTATTCTTAATAATAATACTTTTGTTAATAACAATAAAAATTCCTAAGGGTTTCTAATACTGATATTAATGATAATAATATTACTTTGTATCATAATAGTGATAATAAATAAGCTTAGTAATAATAATAATAACTACAATTATAACTAAGATCATAATAATGATAATTACTACTTTATCAGTTTTGATAATTATAATAAATATAATAATTAATATCAATAATAATTATAATTGTAATTTATATTTATTAATAATAATATCTGATAACTAATATTTTTTATTAGTAATAATAATGATAATAGCTATAATATTAATCTTGACAAAAATTTCTAATGATAACAATAATAATTTATAACAATAATAATAATAATAATAATAATAATAATAATAATGATAATAATAATTATAATAATAATGGTTACATAATAATACTTATAGTAATGATAATAATGATACCAATATTTGTAATTACAATGATATTACTAATATTTAATGCCTTTTAGTATGTTAGTAATCATAATAATTAACTTAACAATAATAATAATTATAACAATAATAGCAATAATAATCATAATAATTAACACTGATAATGATAATAGAATTAAAAGAAATGGTGTATACCCTTTATATACTTTGTCTAAAAAGAATTTTCGGAGGTGAGACTCGAACACGCGACCTCTTGTAAACCCAACACACACTCAAACCGTCTCTCTGTCGCTGCTTATCTGATATTATCTGACCCCATAATATATTTAACTTGTTTATGAATTCTGTTACATCCTCCTTCTTCTCCGTTTACAGTCGACCTCCTACTCAAATCCTAACAACTAATTAATGAATTCATTTTATGATTTTAAAACAGAATTGGTCGGTGTGGTTAATTGAATTGATCAAAACAAAACAACAATAAAATTTCAACATCTCTGTAACAGCCTGTTTGAAGAACCCATGAACTCAAAACCGATTTTTGAAATCTAGACACTTTTAGCTAATGATTATAACATGAAAAAGATCATAATTCACTTATATAAACTTTATCTATCATCAGATTAATCTGAAACACAAAATTGAACGCGAATTTCTTTATGAACACTTCCGTTGACTTTTAAAATCAAAATTTGACTTGCAAAATTCGTACTCGATAATATGAATTAGGATTTGATACCTTCCAGATAACTTGAACGGATGATTCCTAACAAAATGGCATTATTAGATTTTTAAAAACATTACAAATTCGAGCCATTGAAAAAATGAAGTAGATACAGAGTTAGTCGACTCCTTCCAGTCTTTTTTTCTGATTTAATTCAATAATCTGAGTTGATTATTTTTGATACTTGATAATGGTAATGGAAAAGAGTTGGTATGTCTGAATTATAACTGAATCGATCATGCATAAAATAAAACGTGGGTAACCAGTTTGCAAATACAGACGACAAAAAAAATAAAGAGAAGAAAAGGATAGATGTGGATTTTTAACAGATTTTGGCTACATCTGTGTTAACTTTCGAATATTAGTACAGATTTAGAAAGCAAAAATCACTTTAGAAAAAGTGTGATGGTGAGAGGGAACTGCATACATACTGTAATTCTGTGTTTATATTTATATATAATCAGTATCTCTGTTTATTATTCTGTGTTTATAATTTATAAAGTCTGTATATGTATTTACATATATATACTTGTAATTCGTGTATGTATATGTATATATCTGTATCTGCATTATCATATAAGTATTTATATATATGTATATCAGTATCTTGTTTATGTATAATTATATATATATTGTATTAATGATATATCCGTATATATACACGTATCAAATTCCTATTTTTGTTAATTAACTAATATAATTATTCTAATACTTATTAATATTAATAATAATATTTTTAATAGTAATATTTCTTAATAAGGACTAATACTAATAAATGACAAATAATAATATGATAATATTAATACTAAAAATGATAATTTTAATTACTAATAATGACAATAATATTATAAATGATAATAATAATCTTATTAGTTACATTAATATTAATATTATTAGTGATGATAATAATATGAATAATATAACAACTTATGTATGTCAAATTTTATATATATATATCTATTTATATTTCATATTTGAATTAATAATATTAATAATATAAATACTAATATTAATATTAATATTAACATTAGTAAAATAATGAAAGTAATGTTAATAACATAACATTTATGTTTTAACTTTTTATTACGTATGGTATATTACCTTTAAACTATATTAACATTTATTGAATATTTAATACCACAATATGTTAATAACTATAAATAGAAATTATATATAAATTCATAATATATATACATATATATGTAATTATATATATATATTCATTTTAATATTAACTTATTTATTCTAATTATTATTTTACATTATGAATCCAATTAACTATATTATATTTATATATTTTTATATTTATATTTATTTTTATATATATACATGTTATCTACACACAAATGTTCGTGAATCATCGGAAATGGTCGAAGGGTAACAATATTCATAAGCACAGTTCTAAAATTTTCGAGACTCAATATTACAAATTTTGCTTATCGTGTCAGAATCATATAAAGATTAAATTTTAAATTTGGTCAGAAATTCCCGGGTCATCACACACGGTATGTAGGAGGAACTTCTGGTAAACCCCAGCCCGATCAACTGGAGGTTAATGGTTTGGCCGAACCGCCGGAGTCTCTGTAGACTACACTACTGGGTGATGTTTGTGTGTTAGACTATGTGACATGATTAGTATAACACTTATGTATGCTATGGCCTGTAGTTAGTCGTACTCACTTAGCTTCATGCTAATTCCCCTCCATCTCCTCCCTGCAGGTTGATAGCTTTTGTAGATAGTGCTTTTTGAGAGAAGACGGGCATGGCGATGTTATGTTTGACAGGATTAACTCTGATGTGATCTTTTATAGTTTAAACTGTGTTCTTTTGAAAACAGATTGTAACTACGTCTTCTCCGTATTAACATGTATTTTGTAATGACACGTGACACTGGTTGTCTTAGCAATAGTTAATGTTTATTTTGTAATTAATAAATAAATGCCTCCGCCAAGTATTAAAAAAAAAAAATTAGCGGTGTCACATTAGGGTTCCTCCAGTAGTTGTTTCCCTTAAAGTTCTCATGTCTCTTGACTGGGTTTTGATTAAAACCTTTACCCTTACTTCCGTCCCACTTACGTTTCCCGTTACTAGCTCCCGATTCAGATTTCATCTTCTCTGGCTCTTGGCGGGTAATTTGATTCATCAGGGTGTGCGCCATGCGAATAGCTTCCAGGACATTTGCTGGTTTTGAAGAAGTGACATTCCCTTGGATGTCTTTGGGAAGTCCCCACAGATACCGCTCCATCCGTTTGTACTCAGGAGTAACCAATGTGGGGCACATCAAGGCTAACTCCAAGTACCTCCGATTATAGCCATCAAGGTCAGTTCCTACGACCTTCAATTCCCAAAATTCCGCTTCCTTCTTCTGAATTTCGGTTCCGGGGCTGTATTCCTCGATCATAGCCCTCTTAAACTCCTCCCAGGGTGTTGCATAAGCTTCATCAATTCCCCGAGCCTGGGCGAACGTATTCCACCAAGTCAAAGCACCATCCGACAGTGTGCAGGATGCGAACTTGGTCTTATTCACTTCGGAACAGTTACTCACACGGAACACAGATTCCAACTTTTCAAACCATCTCGTCAGCCCAACTGGCCCTTCCGTTCCACTGAAATTGTGGGGCTTACAACTCTAAAATTCCTTATAAGTGCACCCATTCTGAATGTTCTGGTTAGCCGGTGGAGCTTGTGGGTTGGCATTCGCCATAGCTATGGCTACTCGAGCAGCTATCATCTCCTCAATTTGCGCTGCAGTGGGTGTTCCACTTGGACCTCTTCCGTTTGTCATCGATCTTCCAAACAAAAATTTCGACTTAAGTCAAAATCCATTAATCATTAATCAATAACGTCATAGTACATGGTAATCAACATGGAAACAACACAATACATGTTAACTAAGCATGGCAAACTAGTAGCAGATAACACAACAACCAACATGTAATAACTTAAATAAAACGCCATAGAATAATTCAATCAACAGTAATTTCATTCATAATAAGAAAAGTTGCATACAACTTCATAAGGTTTCGTACAACAAATGAATGAAAAAACATGACACTACTAACGGAAATACGTAATGAAATCTAATACAACAGTCCTATGGTGAGGGTGGATAAATGATGTCCATCATGTGGGACACCTGGTCCTTGAGCTCAGTCACCCGAGCACGTAAGGCATGCACTTCCCTCGTCAGCTCCTCGATGGTGGGTGGTTCCGGTGGTGCAGATGGTCCAGATGGTGCAGACATAGCACTAGAAGTAGATGGCACAGTGCGGGTGACCTTACACACAAATGGATCAGCAGGATACGGCACAACCCGCTTACGGGCTGTGACCCTAACCAACTGTCCATGTGCGTTCACAAACGGCTTACCTCTATTAACCCCTGGAATAATGGTACCATCATAGCGGTACCACTTCTTCGGCGGGATAGAGGGTGGCGGTACAGGTTCCTCCTCGAAATCCTCCTCAGAATCCTCCTCGGGATCCTCCTCGCTGGTGTCATCGGATGATGATCCGTCTGAATCGTCTGAAGGTAGTGCAGGTACATCACGGGCGGGGGAAAGCATTTGGCCGGTGGTCATGGCCCGGTATCTGCCAGGTCGAATCGGCACGACTCGTCCGTCAGCGGTGCTTTTGACCCAATGTCCACGCTCATTACGAAAGGGACTGCCCCCCGTTTCCCCAGGAATCACAGTACCATCGGAATGATGCTGTGGCCCCGGGAGTCTAGGGTTGGGTGGAACTGGGATCTCTTCGGGATCCTCGTCCCTATCTGAGATGTCCATAGGTCTGGCGCGTGTCTACTATCCCCAGAAGACGAATAGCCAGAGTCGTCGGAGGGTAACGGTGAGTCAGCAACAATAGTAGGCGAAGTAGCGGACGTATCTGAATCACTCTCAAAGTCAATGGCCATGGGCGGCATGTCCGACATCTGAACAAGAAAAAATAACTTTTTTCCATGTCAGTAAGACATATAGCAAGCACGAAATCATGCATAGTAACTACAGCAGCCTAGATCGTCTACAGCAGTACATAGCATGGCAATATTAATAGTATCATACCAAAGTAACATGCAATCAAAAGCAGATAGTAGCATGCAGTAGCAAGAATAAGAAATAGCATACAGCAAGTTCATATAGCAATAAAAGTAAGCAGTAGCATGCAGCAGTTCCACAGAAACAAGTAAATGAGCAAGTTGTAGATTAGTCCTATTAGTGAATCCTACTCGACTCGGTCAAGACACACTAATGCAACCTAATTCCCTACAACCAATACTCTGATACCAAATGTGACGCCCCGTACAAAACCATCATATACGGATCATCAACAACAGGTCCATTACACGGTATAATACTATATGCTGTTTTAAAACAAGTTTTGCATTCATGAAAAGGTAACGTTTTTACGAACGTCAAATGTTTTACAAAAGATAACGTGCTTCTACGAATAGAAAGCATTAACATAAGTACATGACACAAAGGTCATTACAAAACCATTGTTCAAATGTAACAAAAGTTGTGAATGCAAAATAAAAGTTCCATGATTGAGACATCTCTAACAATGCAGCGGAATTCTAACACAGCGAGTCTATAACAGCAAGTCTAACAGCGGAAGCAACACTGTCTAAGCACCTGAGAAATAACATGCTTTAAAATGTCAACACGAATGTTGGTGAGCTATAGTTTTTTTAAACAACGATACAATGTAGACCACGAGATTTCGTATTCAAAACAGTATGAAAAGTATATGCTTGTCCGTGGGCACCCGGTAACTAACTTAACATAAAATAAATATCACCCCCTAAAAGTACACTTGGCGAGTGTGTATGTTCTCGAAGTATTAAACATCCGTTAAATGCTAGCGCGACTAGCCCGAGTGGGGATGTCAAACCCTATGGATCCATATCTAAGATTCGCGTTCACCGGTTCATAAACCATTGACTAAATGTTACCGAGCTAAGGGGAAAATTTGTGCCGTTATATCACCCCAAACATATATAAAGTTAAGTACTCGTGTCTAGTATATAAAACATAAAAAGCGCATGTATTCTCAGTCCCAAAAATAGTTAAGGTAAAAAGTGAGCTATAACTCACAGTGAATGTGCGGTAAAAGTTGATATGAAAAGTATGCAAGTAGTAAGTCGGTCCGAAAGGTCCTCAACCTAAGTCAACGGTTACTAAGTCAGTAAATTGTCCCCAAAAGTTTAAAAGTAAATAAGTTAAGTCTTAAGTATCATCATCATCATCATCATCATCATCATCATCATTCCTAAAAGATAAAGTAAGTTTTCAACAAGAAGAGAGATCGAAATAAAAGGGCTGACTTCGGATAGATTCTACGACCTCTATACAAAATGAAAAGATGTGTGGTCAGTGGCCAAGGCTCTGTATGTGAGTCCTTGTACCACTTTCAAATTTTAAGATCCTAACTCGATGTCGTTTGACTGTGGCAATGATTCAAGAGCGAGTAGGTCAGAATTTTTAACACGTCGTTACAAAGGCGTAGTGATTTTCGAAAGGCTATAAATCCTAAACCGTATATCGGATTTAGGCGAGTCTTAAACAAAAAGTCATCTACTCAAACCGAAATATCTGGAAATCAACTTTCTAGAATTCCCAGGAGTTTGATCAGACCCCGAAAAACAGAAAACAAGTGCTCCGGTGGGTTTCTTGGTGCTTGATGCTCATCACGGTTCTCATCCTCGATGCGTATAAGACTCAAGTGTACAACTTTTGATGTTTTAGCATTACTTTGACTAAGTTTCAACCATCAACACACAATGTCAAGACTAAGAAGAAATATAAATCACTTAAGAGTTTTAGAAGGATGATGAACCAAGGTTACATAATGTTCTTAGTCTTAACACAAATACAAGTTCTATTCAAGATTAAAGCTACAAACTTTGATGCAAATCAAGCAAGACCTTAAGTCACATAACTTAGATCAAAAAAAGTAATGAAACCCTAAGCTAGAAAGCTTGGATCACTTAACAATAATTATGAGATTTCAAAGCTAGAAAGCTTGAATCTTTTATGTCCTTGAAGATCTTTAAGCAACAAGCTAGATCTTCAAGTTTCATGAAGATCATAAACACAAGTTTTGATCTTTTAGCAAAAACAAAGTGATCTTAAGCTATAAAGCTTAGATCCATCAAAGTAATGAAGATCCAAAGCTAGAAAGCTTGAATCTTTTATGTTCTTGAAGATCTTTAAAGCAAAAGGTTAGATGTTCAAGTTTCATGAAGATCATAAACACAAGTTTTGATCTTTTAACAAAAATAAAGAGATCATAAGCTAGAAAACTTAGATCCAACAAAGTAATGAAGATTCAAAGCTAGAAAGCTTGAATCTTTCATGTTCTTGAAGGATTCAAATCAAAGTTTGAATCTACAAGATTTAACAAGATCAAAAAGCTAAAAAACTTGATCCTAAGATGATGATGATGTCGTGATTAAGAAGAGAAGAAGAATAAGAAGAAGAAGAATAAGAAGAAGAAGAAGAAGAAGAAGAAGAAGAAGAAGAAGAAGAAGAAGAAGAAGAAGAAGAAGAAGAAGAAGAAGAAGAAGAAGAAGAAGAAGAAGAAGAAGAAGAAGAAGAAGAAGAAGAAGAAGAAGAAGAAGAAGAAGAAGAAGAAGAAGAAGAAGAAAATTTAAAAACATACAATTTTAGTGTGAGAAAGACTAGAGAGAAAATTAGAGAGCAAGTGTCTGTAAAATGAGAATGAAATCAAGTTTAAAATGAAGAATGAAGTGTGATATTTATAGTGGTGGTGGTGGTGGGTTGGTCGACGGCCTAGGGGGGACAAGGGGGAGACAAACTTTGCTTTTTTGCATGGTGGTGGTCTAAAGGTGGTGCTTGTTGTTGGGATCCCATGCAACATATGTAGTAATGGTTAACAAAAATGCTAGTATGTTGGCTCATATTAATGGGTTTTGTCCTACATCTTAATGGATCATAAATCCATTAAAGTTAGGCTAATTTAATGGTCCATTAACTAGAGTAGGGTGGGTCTAAGTCCAATAAGGTAGAAAGTCCATTAAGACTAACTAGTGTGCATTAGTAAATTACTAAGCGTAATTAAGCAACCAATAAGCCAAGTAATTGTCATTAGGAAATAACAATTAGTTTTACGTAGTCATAGTATTCTAATTATGACAAAAGTTAAATGTGTACCAAGTACGTAGCTCGCTTTAAACGATAAGTGACACTAACGGTCATAAAAGAATTCGGGGATCAAGTTAAGTAACTATGTACTTACTAACACGTTTTAAAATATAAACAAAAGTAATCAACATGAATTAAGATCCCAGAATATTATATAGCCTAGTACGCTCAAATACGCAGTTTTGTGAAAATAGAAAGTACATATACAAGTCGAAAAAGTCGGGTCGTTACATGGGTGATGAGTCTGCTGTTAGTATTTCTGTTACAAAGATTAATACACTTGATTTTGGAGATCCCTTGTAAAGTGATACCACCAGTACACAATTAATTTCTATTAAAATAAAAGGAATATGGAATT
This sequence comes from Rutidosis leptorrhynchoides, assembly GCF_046630445.1. Lineage (NCBI taxonomy): Eukaryota > Viridiplantae > Streptophyta > Magnoliopsida > Asterales > Asteraceae > Rutidosis > Rutidosis leptorrhynchoides. The sequence continues at coordinate 107,063,273 of NC_092343.1, forward strand.
ATAATGTCTGGATTAGGTCCATGCTTTTAGCCTTAGGAACAAAAATAAAACTAGTTTATAGATGAAACTGTTCAAAAAGATCAAATTAATGATGTTTTGGCCAAGCAATGGGACAGATATAAATCTATTGTTTTGTCATGGATACTTGGGTCTATGACTGAAGAATTGTATGTTGGACATATTTTTTCTACTTGTGCATCTGTTGTGTGGAAAGAGTTACAGGAAACTTATGATAAAATAGATGCTTCTATGTGTTTAACTTACATCTTAAAATTACAACCACTGAACAAAATGGAACATCCATTTTTGAATATTATCACACACTTAACTCATTATGGAAACAATAGGATGCTATAGTTAAATTGCTTGAATGTGTTTGTGTTGTTGCTATTGAATTTACTGAGCACGTTAAAATTATAAAGTTGATGCAATTTCTTATGGGTTTTGATGATGTCTATATGTCTACTAGAAGTAAAATTATGTCTAGAGATTTTGTTCCTGATGTTAAAGCAGCTTATGCTAATTTTCCTAGAGAAGAGTCTCATAGGGGAACAGATATAAAAGATAATAAAGTTTTTGCTTTTGTTGCACAAGCCCCTAAGGTCAATTCTACTAATAATGCAAGTTTAATTATAATAAGACTGAAAATAGTTGGAACAGAGGACCTAATCCATCATTAAACTGTTCTAAATGCAATAAAATTGGCCACACCATTGATAGTCTTTTCAGATTATAGGATATACTCCTAGATATAGAAGACCCGTTAATCAAAATTCTTCAAAATTTGTTAATTCTAACAACTATGCTGCTTTTGGTAGTAATTATGATAGTGGTAGTGGCAGTACTGCTCTTCCTTTTTCTCTAACTAATGAGCAGATGGTTAAGTTGATGAATATGCTTAGTGAAAAACCTGCTGAACAGGTTGATGTCAGTTAAATATGTCAGGTAGATTTTACAACTATAATATCTATTTTAATAAAAACTTTCATTGGTTTTTAAATTTTTATAGTCATGAAAATGTCAATCAATGATGGATTACAATAGACTCTGGTGCTAATCATCATATGACTGTGTCTGAAAAGGCTTTACATGATGTTGTTGATGTCTCTAACTTAAACTTAAAAGTGTGTCATCCTAATGGTACTGAGGCTATAATAAATAAAATTGGTAATTTAAAATTGTTAACTTTTATAACCTTGTATAATGTGTTTGTGGTACATGGCTATTGTGTGTCTTTACTATCTGTTAGTAAATTAGCTAAAGATATCAAATTTAAAGTACGTTTTAATGATAGTAAATATTATATTCAGGATTATGCATCAAAGACTGTAAAGGGGACTGGTAGTGAAAATTGTGGATTGTACTTATTTGAATGGTAGTGTAACAGTCTTTGGTGTTGAAACTTTTCTGTTATGGCACACTAGACTGGGTCACCCTGCTAGTCAAGTTTTACAAGTTTATAAAACAATATTAAATTTAACCAATACTCTTGAAAATATTCCTTGTGATATATGCCATAAGGCAAAGCATATTAAGGAATCATTTCTGTTGGTGACTTGATTCATCTTGATGTGTGCGGCCCATATAGAGTGACTAGTAGAGATGGTTTAAGTTTTTTTATTTTGTTATTATTACTATTGTGGATTATTATAGCAAAGCTGTGTGGGTATATATGTTGAAGAACAAGTCTGGGGTGTTTGAAAATATACAAAGTTTGTATTATTTACTTAAAACTCAGTTTAGAAAAATTATAAAAGTGTTTAGAAGTGAATGGTTCAGAGTATATTAATAGTAATATGTCAAACTTTTGTGATACAAGTGGAATCTTACATCAGAATACTTGTATATCTACTCCACAACAGAATGGCATAGTTGATAGGAAACATAGAAATCTTCTCAATGTTGCTAGATCTCTTATGTTTCAGGGGGCATTCCCTTGTATATGTGGTCTGATTGTATACCTACTGTTACTTATGTCATTAACAAATTACCTTCAAAGTTGCTAGCAGGAAAATCTCCATTTGAAAAACTTTTTGGTTATGAACCAAACTTCTCACATTTTAGGGTTTTGCGTGTTTGTGTTTTACAAAAATTCTTAACGTTTCTGATAAATTTTCTCAAATGTCTCAAAAGTGTGTTTTTATAGGTTATTCTAATGTCAAAAAGGGTACAAACTTTGGAGTTTATATAGTAAAATTACTTTTTATTCAAGGGATGTTAGATTTTATGAAGATGTTTTTCTTTTTAAGTTACTAAAGAAAAAATCAGATGATACTTCTGTCAATCATTTAAACATTTTTTATTTCTTTTTTTTTAAAAAAAATGAACACTCATAAGTCCTCAAGTCCCTATGATGAAGCGAGATGTTCCGTTGAAAGTTTACATGAAGTGCAACTCTTATGCCTAATTTCACACATTCCTCTCAAATTGATACAAGGATAGATGATGATGACATACATGTTGAACCTGTTCATGATGAATATAGTCATCACATCCTGAGGGCATTGTTTTAAACATTCAAAGCACAAATGGTGATCAGTCTGCTAGTTTACCTGAGAGTTCTAGTACCAGTGATGATATTAGAAGGGCAGATAGGCAATCTGTTTTACCTAAAAGTTTGATGATTATATTATTCATAGCAAAGTCAAATATGGTTTAAATAGAGTTGTTAATTATTCATACTTAAGTCAAGAAAATCTTTGTTTTATATCTAGTTTAAATAAATCTATTGAACCAAAATTTTATCATCAGGCAACTTTAGACCCCAATTGGGTTGCAGCCATGGATGATGAAATTGAAGCTTTGCAAAGGAACAATACATGTGTACTAACTGATCTTCCTGAAGGAAGAAAACCCATTGGTTGTAGATGGATTTATATAAATAAGTACAAAGTTAATGGTGAAGTAGAGAGGTTTAAGGCAAGACTTGTAGCCAAAGGCTACAGTCAAAGAGAGGGAATGGATTATGAGGAAACATTCTCTCTTGTGATTAAAATGGTAACCGTTATCTATTGATGTTCAAAATGACTGGAAATTGTATCAGTTAGATGTAAACAATGATTTCTTGTATTGTGATTTAGTTGAAGATGTGTACATGGATTTGTCTCTTGGTTTTTATTCTAAAGATGAAAAGAAAGTTTGTAAATTAACTAAGTCCCTGTATGGCTTGAAACAAGCTCCAAAGAAATGGAATGAAAAATTAACATTAGCTTTAAAGGAAAATGATTTTATTCAGGCTTTGGCTAATTATTCCTTATTTGTTAAACAAACAAAAGAAGTTTATGTAGCTCTGCTTGTCTATGTGGATGATATAGTAATAACATGAAATGATGATAGTGAAATCGAAAGTTTTAAAAAGTTTTTAAAAACTTAGTTTTAATATAAAATTTGGGAGAGTTTAAGTATTTTCTGAGTATTGAAGTTTTGAAATTTAGTGATGGTGTTTGTTTGTCACAAAGAAATTATTATCTTGAGATAATCAATGAATTTGATTTGTTAGGAAGTAAGCATGTTTCTACTCCTTTTGAATCTAATCTTACAATCAATGTTGATGCTAGTGTTTCTGACACTGTCTTAAAAAACATTACTTTGAGATTTTATTAATAAAAGAATATTGTTAAAATTTACATATGACTCTGATTTAATTGCTTGTTAATTATATGCTTAAATTGATTAAATTAATTAATTAACAAAAAGGATTGTATTCACCCCCTCCCCCTCAACAATCTTCTTGTGTTAAATCGGGACCAACAAAAATCGAGAATATTTAGGATTTTTACTGAAAGCATAGGAAGCATTCGATGCATCATAAAAAGTGCAGCTGCTAGAGCCTCGTATTTACCAGAGAGGGTCCTAAGATATTCTATGATCAAAGGCTTTGTGGTTGTCACAAAGTGGATTGGAACCAACAACAGCATCTAAAGACTAATTCACGTTCCGTCCTTCTTTCAATTTTCTAAGTGGTTAATACATTAAAATTTCCAAAACACCATTACTTTTTAATTTATTTCATTGTTCTAAATTTCTTTTTTATATACATTACCAATACTAAATTAGTAGGGCTATTGTTCATTTTAATGTATTCAAAGCATGAAATGTTAAATTTAAGACTTGAAAAGGACTGAACATGTAAAAATATTTAACTTTTAACTGTAAATGCATAAAACAAAGTAAAGGGATCTGTAGTGTGAATGAGTATAAAATACAAGAACCAAACATGCAGTTAAAAGAAAACTTCATCAAAAGATGAAAATGATCCTGATGCAGAAATTCGTAATGACGATGTGGGCCGGGACAAGTGGGCTCAAGTATATCAACGACAAAACAAAAAGGAAATTGGGCTTCATGAATATTTTGGTGAACAAATGTTTGGGCCGATTGTTGGACTTGGAAATCAGTTGGAGTAAAACAAAAGATAACTTGCGGTTTATCCTGGAGTCTAATTGTGTTTAAATTTAAATTCTAGTGATAGTTATCATTATCTTTTAATGTGTTTAAATAATGCATGTGTAGCCATCCGTATTTTTTCATTCAGTTATTTTAATTCAGTCAATTTTGTTAGCAATAAAATAGCAGCAGGCTTCTGTTCCAATTCTCTGTTTCATTCTTTAATAATTGTTTGGCCACGATCTTAATCTCTACACTATTTAGTATCAGGAGTCCAGGATGGCCGAACACTCAGCTACTCGTGGTTCCTACCGATCTATCAGAATCAGTGACCCTGGTCCATATGTCGAAATCGCACGCCTGCAGCAAAGGATAGCAGAGTTGGAATTGCACAACCAACAACGGAACTATGATTGTGATTTTGAGCAATCACTCGATGATTCAGAACAGGGTAACCCGTTTGCCAATCATTATCAGAGGGATCGTAGGGGGTATGATGACCCTTTGTGAAGCATGGGAATGAAGGTGGAGATCCCGGAATTCACGAGAACTATGAAACCGGACGATTTTCTTGATTGGTTGAGTACATTCCAACGGGTGTTTGACATTAAGTATATCCCTGACCACCTAAAGCTGAAGCTTGTTGCAATTAAACTACACAAACACGCTTCCTTATGGTGGGACAATGTTTGTAAGCATAGGGTGTATGCCTGAAAATTCAAAGTGAATATATGGGATAAAATTAAGAAATTACTACGCTCAAAATTTCTTCCTGAAAATTATAAACAGGAAGCTTATTTGGAGTATCATAATCCGCTCCAAGGGAACATGAGTGTGGAAGAGTTCATTCATGAGTTTGACCGCACCCTTATCCGATGCGATGTGCAACAGGAAGAAGAGCAGACAGTTGCACGTTTCTTGGTATCATTAAATCCTAGTATCCCTGAGGTTGTCACATTACAACCTTACTGGACTTATAATGATGTGTGTAAGCTCGCATTGAAATTCGAAAAACATCAAACATAAGGGAAGACAAAATTTACTTATGGTAGTAACATATCATCACCATCAATCAAGCCATCACTACCTGACAAAGGAAATGCTGAACAGAGCTAGACACCAACAGTCGCGGGCAGCAGTAAGCGGGGCCCAAAGTGTTTTACTTGTCAGAGTTTTGGTCATTACTCACGAGATTGTCCCAACCCAAGGGCTGTTACATACTGTGACAACTATGAGGAGGAACCGCAATTTGATTAGGAGGATGAACACGAGCTTCTTAACTTTGATCAATAACCAAGGGGAGTCGTTGTTGATTTACATAACACTCAAGACAGCTCCAACCACGACGACTGATCATGAATGGCATAGGAATCATAGACGGTGGGAGTTGTGAGAATGCGGTGTCCTTGGAGATGGTGGGAAAATTATCCCTAGTTACGGAAGATCATCCCGAGCCATATCAACTAACTTGGCTAAAAAAGGAAAACCATATAAAAGTGACAAAGCGATGTCTGGTTTAATTTTTGATTGGAAAAATATACAAGGACGAGATTTGGTGTGAAGTGATCCCAATGGATGCCTGTCATCTTCTTCTTGGATGGCCTTGGCAATACGATAGAAAGAAAAAGCATGATGGTTTCCGTAGTACTTATAGCTTCGTAAAAGATGGTGTCAACATCACACTTGCACCCCTTGATTCGCGGCAGGGTAGGGAGTCGAACTTGATCATTAACAAGTCAGCTTTTATGGATGAGTTAAAATCAAAACCGCTCGTGTATGCTTTGGTTATCACAGCAGCTAATCAGACAATTTGCACTCCAACCGAGGTTTTTCAACCATTAATCTCGGCTTATGAAGATGTTTTACCAACCGAGATTCATGCAGGCTTGCCCATTATGCGTGATGTCCAACATTTCATCGATCTTGTACCCGGGTCAGTTATTCCAAATAAAGCGGAATATCGGCTAAACCCGAAGGAATTCTAGGAATTGCAACGTCAGGTTAACGAGCTGTTAGAGAAGGGATTGATCGAGAAAGTATGAGCCCATGTGTTGTACCCGCACTCTTGGTACCTAAACATGACGGATCATTTCGTATGCGTGTTGATAGTCGTGTCGTTAATAAGATCACCATTAAATATCACTTTCCGATCCCTCAATTTGAAGACTTGCTTGATCAGTTACATGGTATGCACGTGTTCTCTAAGGTGGACTTGCGGAGTGGTTACCACCAAATACGCATGAGGCCCGGTGATGAGCGGAAGACCGCATTCAAAACACGTGATGTGTTGTATGAATGGATGGTTATGACTTTTGGGCTCTCAAATGCACCGAGTACTTTTATGCGACTTATGAATCAGGTATTCAAACCATTTATCGGAAGTTTTGTTGTTGTTTACTTTGATGACATCCTTGTTTATAGCTGTGATGAGAAGAAACATATTGATCGTATGCGGAAAATGTTTGATGTTTTGCGAGAATAACGTCTTTATGCTAAAGGGAAGAAATGTCACTTCCTAACTAGGGAGGTGGCGTATCTAGGATACGTTATTTTGGGGGATGGTATCCGTATGGACGAGGCCAAAATTGAAGCCATCACAAATTGGCCGATACCAAACAGTATTCAGGAGGTCCGTAGCTTCCACTGGCTAGCTTCATTCTACAGACTTTTTATTGCACGATCATTACCCCGGTCATCAAATGTATGAAAGGAGGTCGTATTACATGGACTGAGGAAGCCACAACTGCTTTTAATGTGTTGAAAAGGTAACTCGTGCTCCGATTCTTACATTACCTAATTTATATGATGTTTTTCAGGTGGAGTGTGATGCATCGGGAGTTGGCATTGGTGGGGTTCTTAGCCAAAATAAATGGCTGATTGCGTATTTCAGTGAAAAACTTAATGATGTTCGGCGTAGGTACTCAACCCACGATCAAGAGTTTTATGCTATTGTGCGATCTTTGGAAGTATGGAGGCATTACTTATTACCAGCCGAATTCATCCTCTATTATATCATGAGTCACTCAAATATATTCATGGCCAACACAAGCTCAACCCACAGCATGCTAAATGGGTGGAGTCGTTACAAGCTTACACGTTCGTTATCAAGCATAAAGCAGGCGTTTTAAATCAAGTCTCGGATGCTTTAAGTCGAAGGCATTCATTACTTAGTAAAATGAGCATTCAAGCAACATGTTTTGAACATTGGCGCGACTTGTATGCTAACTACAGGAACTTCAAACATACATGGCGTAAGTGTGCTCAAGGGCCTTTTGGATCTTTTCTTATTATCGAAGGGTACCTGTTTAAAAATTCCAGATTATGTGTCTGTGGTGGTTCTAACAATGAAGCAAATATTATTGAAAGTCATGCTAAGGGATTAGGGGGCCATTTCGGTTTGAACAAAACCATGGCAGTTTTGAAGGAACGGTTTTATTGGCCACTTATGGAACGCGATGTTAACAGAATTGTTGTTCAGTGTCGGGTCTATGATATCGCAAAGACACATGGGAGTAATGCGGGTTTATATATGCCTCTGCCGGTTCCCAATGGCCCATGGGAAGATATTAGTCTCGATTTTGTTCTCGGTTTACCACGAACGCAACGCAATAAAGACTCGATTATGGTGGTTGTTGATCGTTTTTCTAAGATGGCACATTTCATCCCGTGTACTAAAACCTTTGACGCGAGTCAGGTGACACGTTAACTCCATGGTATCTCGAAGACTTTAACCTTAGACAGGGAAGTTAAATTTTGATAGCCATTTTTGGCGTACGTTATGGGCTCACGTGGGTTCTAAACTCCAGTTCAGTAGTTCGCATCACCCTCAAACTGACAGACAAACCGAGGTTGTAAATCGCAGTTTGGGCAATTTGCTAAGAAGTCTCGTAGGTGATCGCCCCAAACAATGGGATTTAATACTGCCACAGGCTGGATTTTCTTTCAACTCGTCGGTGAATAGGACTACTGGTCGGTCCCCATTTGAGATTGTGTACGGATGGCAGCCAACTACACCGCTTGATTTTTCAAAACAAGACATCGCAGACGCCCCAAGTGAAGGACTAGATATGGCTGATCAAATGAATTCGTTACACCAGCAGGTTCATTCTCGCATCTCTTAGCAAAATGATGCGTATAAGCAGCATGCCGATCAGCGACGCAAACGGGTTACATTTAAAGAGGGTGATCTTGCGTGGATTCATTTGAGGAAAGAACGGTTCCTGGGTGGTCGATTTGGTAAGTTGCAACCAAGAGCGGATGGTCCTTTTCGAGTTGTTCGGAAGATAAACGACAATGCGTAAAAGATTACTTTACCAGGCCGCTATAATGTTTCTGCAACTTTCAATGTTGCAGACATTTCTCCGTATGTTGGTGATGAAGACCAGGATCTTGACTCGAGGTCGAGTCCTTTCGATGGGGAGAGGATGATGCAGAAATTCGTAATTAAGATGTGGGTCGGGACAAGTGGGCTCAAGTATATCAACGACAAAACAAAAGGTAAATGGGCTTCATGAATATTTTGATGAACGAATGTTTGGGCCGATTGTTGGACTTGGAAATCAGCTGGAGTAAAACAGAAGATAACTTGCGGCTTATTTTGGAGTCTAATTGTGTTTAAATTTAAATTTAAATTCTAGTAATAGTTATTCTTATCTTTTAATGTGTTTAAATAAGGCATGTGTAGCCATCCGTATTTTTTCATTCTAGTATTTTAATTCAGTCAAGTTTGTTAGCAATAGAATAGCCGCATGCATCTGTTCCAATTCTCTGTTTCATTCTTTAATAATTGTTTGGCCACGATCTTAATCTCTACACTAGATCCTAAACCGATACAAGACAAGGAAACAATCGACGACAACAAGGCTCAACAAGAGTAAACTAACCTAAGCTAACCTAACTAATCGCTAACTCAAGACGAGCCTAATTATGTCGAAAACCACAAAACATAAACTAAACAATTAATTAAAAGTGCTAACCCACAAACTAATTATGTCGAGCCCAATTAGACGTCAATATGAAATTCTACAAAAATAATTATTTATGATAACTATGGGGAATATTCATTTGAATTCATAAATTAAGTTGAGATCAAAGGGATCAATGAGAGCGTGACATGTGGCGCGAAATCACATGTGATTGAAAAAAAATTCCAAAAAAAAAAATTTTTTTTTTAGGAAAAAAATTATTTTTTTAAAAAAAAAATCGAAAATTTTTTTTTCTCAAATTTTTTTCTACAATCACATGTGATTTACCTGCACAATCACATGTGATTGAATTGTACAATCACATGTGATTGGATTTGACATGCATAATCACATGTGATTGGATTTGACATGCATAATCACATGTGATTGACATGCAGAATCACATGTGATTATAAAAAAAATTTCAAAAAAAAAAAAAAAATTTTCAAAAAAAAATTCCGAACATTTTTTTTTCGTAAAATTTTTTTATTTTTTTTCCAATCACATTTGATTTTCGCGCTACATGTCGCGCTCTCATTGATCCCTTGAATTTCAAGCAAATTAATGAATGCAAGTGATTACAACTCATGATAACTACTCCCTCCGTCCCAGATTAATTGTCCCCAGACAAAAAACACACAGTTTTAGGAAATCCCACTAACTTTATTTCTCCACCAATGAAATATCTTCTCTCTCCAGATCCACCAATGAAATATCTCCTTTCCTTTCTATTTATGGAAGTAGACAATTAATTTGGGACATCCCAAAATGGAATACTGGACAATAATTTAGGGACGGAGGGAGTATATAAGAAAGTTGCTTATGCGTTGACTTGATGCGTCTTACAAAAGCTAGACCTGCGTACCACAATAAATATAATCACCGAAAAGAAGGGAAGAAATTATGTGGCAAATATTGTGGGTTAACACTGTTATTACATTGACATACGATATCAAGTAACCTTAGTACATTGTATCATGACATGGATTCCAATTCAATTTGTTGCATAGTGATAAGGATATCATTTACAGTATTATTTTACATTTAATTAATAGTAAATTTTCATAATTTAAAACATGCAGGTTAGAAAGATTTGAATCCAGTTATCTCGACATCATGATTAATTGGCAAATCTTGTGGGTTAGCACTTTATATAAGGAGAATGTTCGTTGCAAATACATTGCTTTTAATAAATAATAAAAGTTAATCTACAGTCAAAAGTAGTTACTAGTAAAATGTGGTAGAAGTGCTAGGAATGGAAAGTGTGAATATTTTCAAGGGTAATGATGAATAGGCATATACACGATATTTAAAATCTATAACTATAGTGCGCACCAATAGTTGGGAATCATGGAAAATTAGAAATTTAATCACAATCTCTTGAATTTGGCACACGATGCGTAAGACTAAAAAAACTGGATATTGTTACGATAGAAGCTACAAATAGTCGGTAAAATCTAGTAGCTATTAACGTTATATGGTTCACATAATCTTCTATAATATATATTATTATTATTATATTTTTTAAATCTCTAAAATTATGATGTCATAAATAAATACGGAGTATTTTCTCGGCATAAAAATAATACAAAATAAAAAAGAAAAATTTTAAAACATCTTTGATGATGTCATTATTCTATATCAATTTAATTAAAAAAGTAATACGAAATCTTTTATAAAAGAAAATACTAATCTCTCCTAAATTGTATAATCTTCTACATAACATCCAATGAACACATTTACAAATTTTAAAACATATTGTATAACCTTTATATAATAATTGTATTTCAATTTTCTAAAAAAAATTCAAAAAAATATTTATTATTACTAATAATTATTATTAAAAATAAAAATACTCAACTTTGAGCAAACTTTATTATTATCATTATTATTATTATTGTTATTTATTTTATTATAATAATTATAATTATTATATTATTATTTAAATTTGAATATGGATTCTCTTTACGAGATTAATTACGTTATATATGTATGCAAAAATACATGTCTCTATATATTTGTAAAAACAACGACAAGTTTCTTAGTAGGACGGGTCATTAAGATAAATGACTTTAGCATTTACATTTACTTAATACCTAAAACATTTCATTAAATTTAATTAAAAAAGTAATACGAAATCTTTTATAAAAGGAAACACTAACCTCTCCTAAATTGTATAATCTTCTACAGAACACCCAATGAATACATTTACAAATTTTAAAACATATTTTATAACCTTTATATAATAATTGTATTTCAATATCAAAAAAAAAATTCAAAAAATATTTATTATTACTAATAATTATTATTAAAAATATAAATACTGAACTTTGAGCAAACTTTATTATTATTATTATTATTATTATTATTATTATTATTATTATTATTATTATTATTATTTATTTTATTTTAATAATCATAATTATAATTATTATATAATTGTTATTTAAATTTAAATATGGATTCTCTTTACGAGATTAATTACGTTATATATGTATGCGAAAATACATGTCTCTATATATTTGTAAAAACAACGACAAGTTTCTTAGTCGAACGGGTTATTAAAATAAATGACTTTAGCATTTACATTTACTTAATACCTAAAACATGTCATTAAATTGTTTCGTTTAAACAAACTCGTGATTCCACGGGTCATTTCACTAGTATAATAATAATAATGCTAATGAAATTAGAATTGTATTTCATTTAGTGGCATGTTTGGTTTTTTTGGGTAAGCGAGAAAACCCTCCGATGAATAAGCACATTGACTCCCTCATAGAAGGTAAAACCTCGGATAATCAAACTCCCCGAGCGCGAGACTTGGTACCGGGTGAATTGCGCATTATGCGCACCCTCTAATCACACTCCCATATTGAACAATTTGGCATAGTCAGGAATTGAACCAGGATGGTGTGCTTTATTGGACAACTCGGTAGTTCACATCTTTAATTCCATAAGAATCATTACATTCCTCCATTTTAAGAATTGTATTCCATCCTTTACAAAGTGCATCGGAATTTAATTCCTTCATTCCTTGAATCTAAAAAACCCGAAAATTCAAATTTACATTTATGTAAATGTTTATAAACCATGGACAATAATAGTAATATTACATTTGACGTTTTTAACTATGAGCATCCGACCTAGCGGAAAAAGTTTCTGAATCGAAACTCGAGGTAGCGAAGTTTTAGCAACGAAGACCATGTTGATAGGTAACGAAGATGTCAGATGGATTGGAATAGGAACTTGAGGCACACCAATATTAGTAAATAGACGATTCAGAAACGATTTTTAAGGAGAGATCTTGTTTGTGTATACAGAAAGTGAGTCATTCTGGAAGCAACCAAATGAACAATGTTAATTTGAATATTCGGTGTTACACACTAAAGAAAACCTATTTCAGTACCTCACAAGTGAGTGACATTTGCATTACGATGATATATGTTGCCTCTACAGCATAACTTAGTTATGCTTATGGTGGGTGATTGCCCAATTACACTAATAAATTTTCTTTTGCACCATTAATGTTAAAAAATTAGGTTTTTTTTTGTTTTACCCTCATAACATTAGTTTTGCCTATGCCTGGCAAACGGGTCAGGTTGGGTCGATTTAGGTAACGGGTCAAAATGGTTTTGGGTTGAAATGGGTCATAGGTCAAACGGGTCAATTTTTTAAAAGGGTCAAAATGGGTCAGGTTGGTTCGGTTTGGGTAACGGGTTGAAACGGGTTACAGGTCAATTGGGTCAAACGGGTTACATCACTTTTTTACATTTATTACATTATTTTAGTTATTATTATTTATTAAATATACATAAGAAACATTAATATACATAATAAATGATATAAACATGAATGCTTTATAAATTTTTGACGAATGAAACTTTTTATGCTTGACCCATTTGACCCATTCACAAAACCCATTAGATCTATTTCTATTTATTGATCTTTGAGTATTAATTCCTATTAGACCCGTTCATTCATTTTTTGTATAGGACTCTATAGGTTGGAGAGAAACTCATTTGAACCTTTTTATAAGTTTTGATTTAAATTGTTAGGCCTAATTTTTCTCAAGACCCAATTGACCCGAAAGCTTGACCCATTTGGCCCGAATTTGAGTGTTTGGGTCTCAATTGCCAGGTATAGTTTTGCCCCTTCTGTTATGAAGTTCAAGTTTCGTCACTACTCTAATAATTGCATTTCGTAGAGCAAATTAAGTACGGAGAAAGGAATCAAGAATGCGACATAGAAGTTGGGCATTTCTTGGCGTGGAATATCTTGAAGAAGAGCATCAAGATCTTCACCGGGATAATAGAAATTATTACCACCAAATGGTACGTTTATTTTGTTATTTTATAGTTAATATTATTATTGTTTATTTCTTTTAGAACAACGTTTAGGAGTTACTGACAAGATTCCGAAATGGCAAGACCCACTCACCCGATTATTTTTCGGGACAAACCATTATAGACCTACCGTCCCTATGAGGAAACTTCCACGGCGAACACATATGGGCATCGCGTGTGATAAAAACCCCCTCGGGTGAGGCTTGAATGCATGACCTCCGAGACCTCCGAGGCCCATGGAATTTGCGGGTAACCTTAAGCAAATATTGTGTAACTATAATACGTCAAAACAAATTAAATGTGTATTAATTATATAATTTAATCTTAAAATGAATATAATAAAATATATGACATTTACAATCTTTTAGATTAAGAGGCGAAAAATAAATAGTTGCTTCCAATTAATAGTAAAATATGAGAATTTAAGTGAGAAAGTTGATGAAAATTTTGAATTCCATCAACAACTACGGTCTATGAGATAATTTATAGAGCATAATTAATAATCTTAAACATCATGATTTTATTATCATCGCATGTAACAAGTGATTACATTACAAGTATATCGCAAATACATCTCGCAGCAATGCGCGGGCTTAGTTTCTCTCGTTATTATTATTATTATTATTATTATTATTATTATTATATTATTATTATTATTATTATTATTATTATTATTATTATTATTATAATTATTAGTATTTAATGACGTGTGTACAGCAGAACACGTCACATACTTTATACATGACGTACAATTTATGCAACTCGTGTTTTTATGAGACGTTATATAACACTTATCCCCATAGAGTTATTTCTATAAAGGGGGAGTTTTGAATATTATTGTAAGACGCTACGCTAGGCATATTGTGACGTATACATAGCCAAAGGCCTTTCTCAAGCTCACGTCAAATTCGGTTCACGTTAGCGAACGTGGGCTAGTACATACGTTTTACACGTAGGATGATAACTGTCATGATTCTGGAATATTCTTCTAAATGGCATTTATGGGTTAGTGGTCACTTGGTAACTGCCATTTACCGTGCCTATACGCACAAAGCTTGAGTTCCATATGAGGCGAATCGACACTTATTTCTCATGAACTACTTTCATCACATATATCGTTACTTGGAGGCTCAAAAAAAGACAAACAACCACAACAACCCCTTTCACCCAATATTCTAACCGGATCGCTAGATCGAGTGTAAGTGCCATTATTCTGCACTCAAGTCAATTTTGGTTTGATCTTGACGCCATCCGTGGAACCCAGGTTCTACAACTCACAAGAAAATGACAAATACTTCATCATTCACACTCCCGTTGTCATCGAGAGAAGAATATGACCCTTTGAACCAAAAAAAAAATCTAGTAACCTAAAACGACCCGTCAAAGTACACTTGACGACCATCGTTATCTTGGTCCCACAGCTTGATCATAACTCTATATGAATTTGATAAATAACCTTGCATTCTTTATTTAAAAATGATTTCCTATAAAGGAAACCTACCAAAATGTGTAAGTTTAGAAAAACCATACATTATTACCTAACCAAAAGTTGACCAAAACCAAGTCAACAACATCCACTATTAAATGTATCAAAATAGAATGCAAGTTAATGTTTAACAAAAGTTGCCATCATAAATATGCAGACTCTCTAAGCACAGCGGAAGCAATCAATCATGAACCTGAGAATAAAATATGCGAGTAACTGTCAACAAAAATGTTGAGTGAATTATAGGTTTAATATTGCAAAAAATATTTAATTTAAACCATAAAAATTTATGTTTGAAAACATAAAATTTCCCTTTTGGACCACAAAATTATATGCTAGAAAACATATAAAAACATTATTCCATTTAACGTGATCCACCTGGTAACCACTTAACCATTTATTTACCCTTGCCAAACACAATAAATAACATACACCGAACAAGTGTATCTTCAACTAAATACGAAGTACTAAACATTTCGATTATAAATTGCTAGCGCGACTAGCTCGGAATGGGGTTGTCAAACCCGATAGATCTATCCATAGGATTCGCGTTCACCAGTAGAAACCAGTGATTACAGTTACCAGACTAGAAAATATTTTTGTTCAACTCACAATGAATAATTTAAACCAACTTTCACTTGTGTCCAAAATATAAATAATTTGCATGTATTCTCATCCCAAAAGATTTAAAATAGAAAAATGGGGCTATAACTCACCTTAAAGCAAATGAAGTAACCACACAAAAATGCGAACAGCAAACGAAGTAAAGTGATCAGGAATGATCACAGCGCCGACCTATAAATAAAGCAGGTCGATATAAATAACTAACTTATGTCAAGTCTTAGTATGATAGCTATTGTACTTCTTGCAAGTAAACATAGAACAACACTCAACATGCTTCAAAGAAGTCTGTTAAGTTGAAACAGAAAAGTGGGTCAGAACAGAGTGGGTCAGCATCAAGTCAGAATTCTTAGTGTTATAGTTGTAGATCATCTCATAGTGGTCCTTGTTCAGCTTCAACCAGAAGATGTTTGAGATGTGGTATTGTGGGGTACGAGATTCGGATGTGTTCGTTCCAAGAGGATGTATTCTCGAAATGTCACCAAGTGGGGCATATGTCAGCCCAGTGTCTGTATGTAAGAGGATCAGGTTCTGTCACACTTTCTATTTTTAGAAAGTTTCTATTTTTAGCAGGTTTCCATTCTTGGAAAGTTTCTATTTTAGGAAAGTTTCTATTTTTAGAAAGTTTCTATTTTTAGAAAGTTTCTATATATGGAAAGTTTCCATATTTAGAAAGTCAACAAAAGTCAACTGAAAGTCAAAGTCAACCGAAAGTCAACTCAAAAGTCAACCTTGGTCAAACATAGTCAACATTGAATTTTAAAGTATAGGTTATATTAATAATATAAGTTATAATGTTAATTAAAGTCAAATATGTATAATTATGTCATATCATAAGTTTAATTAAATGAAAATAAATTATTAAAGTTAACATAAGTTTAAATGATATAATTAATATAACATAAGTATTTAATTAATTAATTAAATATTAATCATAATATAAGTATTATTAATTAATAATAAATTTTTAATCATATCATAAGTATTATTAATTAATAATGAATTATTAATCCTACCATAAGTATTTAATTATAATTATTAAATCATAAGTATTTAATAATTAAATTATAATTAAATAATAATTAAGTCTTATAATAATTAAATAATTAATTAATCCTTATTATAAGTCTTATTATAATAATCTCATAATATAAGTTTAATACTTACCATAAGTATTTTTCATTAATAATAAAAATATCATTAATCATAAGTTTAATTAAAGTTCAATTAAATCATAATTAATTAATAAATGATATAATAAATATATATCATAAGTCTTAAATTAAAGTAATTACTTTTTATATCATAAGTAATTTATTAATAATGAAAATCATTATTTATATCATAAGTCTTATTTAATAACCATAAGTTTTAATTAAAAGTTCATCGGGTCATAACTTGAGTCCCGGGAATCAGTTTTCGGCGAGTCTTACATATATCTTCGCCTAACCAACCCACCCGACACATTAGTGTGCTCAAGAACACCCCAAGAACAGCAAACAAGTCATGAATTACAGACATAAATCAACTTGTAGCTTTAATTCGTTCAAAAACATGTTTTAGTCATACCGGGTGATCCGTGGCTCGGATTTCGATGACCCGAACATGAAAGTTCATCCCATCATCAATCCTAACACACTAGTACACCCTAAAGACTCCAAAAATGATCAAAAATTCGGACCATACCTGTACCAATTCGTTCTCCCATTTTAATTTCAATTAAACACCATTTTGATCATATCTAGAGCTTCGGGAATCGAAATGACATGAATCCGGAGTCTAAAATTAATGTGTTGATGAGAGGAACTCATCTAAACATTTTAATTTCACTTTTATATCAGTTAGACTTACAGAAAACAATAATAAAACTGCTGTCCCAAAACAATCAAACCGAAAACATGAATTAATGAGCATTTCTACGCATACAATCAACAATCCAACAACATACAAGTACTATATCATTAACATACACATGAAATCAGTAAATAAAAATGAAAATTGAAAATTTAGGGTTTATAAGTATACCCTAATCAAAGAACAAGGAGATGGATGATGAAGAACATGAATTGAATCACCCGATTAAGTAAATAACCTTAAGAAATGATGAATAATTGTATAGGAATAATTGGTGGCTGATTTTTGGTGTTGGATGGAGCTAGGTCACAGCCTAGGTGAGAGGGGATGAGAGGAGAAAGTGATTTAGGGTTTTGATAAATGAAAGTGTGTGAAATGAGAGCAAAATGGACCTAGTTCAATATTTTCCACAAAATGAATGGGTAAGAAGGCCTAGTTCAGCCGAGTTGGATATGGGGATGGGCCCCACATGGCCCAAAATGATTAAATGGATAATAGCTTGTGGCTCGAATGCCCGATTCGTGAAAACGCTACTACGCGATTGATTTTTCGGAGAGATAACAAATACGCGATGAATAAAATATATAAACACTATATATAATCATATGACATCAAAATATCATATTTAAAATAATTTGGATTTAAAAATCCCAAAAGCTCGACCGTTGGTTTGAAAACTGAAAAGATTCGCCGGATAAAAATCCGCGACACGTAGAAGCGTATAACTTAAAATATGAATACGAATATTCATTTAACACATGATAATTAATATATTATTACAAAAATAATAATATAGGTCATAGAAATGACGTGGCACGAATAACAGTTAACGGTCGTTAAATAATTAACGGTAAAAGATAACGGAAAAAGTAGGGTCGTTACAGTACCTTCCCGTTACGGAAATTTCGTCCCGAAATTTAAGCAGGTGCAGGGGTTGACTTAGCATCTGGGAACAAATGCGGGTACTTCGGCCTCATCTGACCTTCACATTCCCAAGTTTAACGACCCGGATTTTTCTGATCGTTTTATAATTATAAGATTAATATTTACATAAATTAAATCTTACCAACATGATAAGCAATCTAAATTGTTGAGACTTATGTTTTTGAAAAGAGTTTTACACAACGTTTGACCGTCCAATTTGACCGATGATATCACAAACTATATAACATACGATAATTATACGTTTGTGTATATATATGTATTTATATATATTTAACATGATCTAAGGATGGTTTAACATCTCATTGTGTACTAATAACAATGAGTATACTTTGAAACTACTAACTTAAGTTTTCAAAACGATAACTATACGTAACGTTCTTTGACATAAATACTTATAACTTATAATGCTTAGACATGTATCGTATAGATATGTATTTAATCACTTTTAAAGGGCTTTTATACATAAAACAATATAAGTATATTTACAAAAGATAGCTATATTTGAATCCTCGTTCCGTTTCTTCAAGATTTTTACAACGTATATCTAGGGTATATGTACCCGTATCATACCCAGCTTCTATATGTATTTACTATTAGTATATACATATCAAATCAACATCCTAATCAACATTATTACTGCCCTAGATATGAGGTAATTAGGGACTGGAAGCTAGCATAGATTTTTATACAAAATAACAAACTAAAATCTTGTCTTTGTTCCCCCCATTCACGTTTTTAAAGGGCTTCCCCCACCTCATTTTTAGTTCACAATTTTTACTTCCAATTACCCTCTAACTCACCTACTTGAAAGCCATAAGAAACCCACATCAATTCAGCAAGTAACCATGAAGATCTAGCTTCAAAAACAAGCCTTAATCATCATAAGAAATTCCTTTCAAGAACACTTCAATAATCCTTCCAAGTATACAAGTTTACTTCCAACCTTTTGATCTAACTCCACCACTCTTTGATTCCAAGATTATTTCTTATCTCTTGCAGTAACTTTGTCTAAGTAACTTGAGGTAGTAACCTTGTTCATAATCTTATTCAATTCATATTCATATAGCTATCTTATTTTGTGTTATAAAATTTTAGCAATAAGAACATAGTTTGAATGATTTCAAACTTGTTCGCAAACTAAATAGATCCTTCTAACTTAACTTTTAAAACACTTCAAGACCTGTAATATATCATAATGATATGCTAACTTAACAAGATACAACTTGATTTTACAAAGAACATCTTAAAACTGAATCTACATCGTTGGAGTGCAACCGGGGACTGTTTTGGGTTGAATAATTAAAAACCATCTTAAACTTTGAATTGGAAGTTTATATTCTGGAAAAATGATCTTATGAACATGTTAATATATAAAAATCTCATGGTGTAACTCAAAGTGTAAGTATTTTTATAAAAATGATCATCTAGATGTTGTTTTTACAATGGAAATGATCACTTTCATAAGATTCACCAAAGTTTGACCTATAACCTGTGATTTCGAATGCAAACTAAGGTATTTACAGTTCATATTCATAAATAATGACTCGATCCAAGGAAGTGGCAAGTTGAACCAACAAAAACGGAGTTATATTGAAGAAACTACGGCTAAAACAAAATTGGGTATCCAAAGCTAGTTTAGCTACGAAATTAATTGGAGTAAAACTAAACTAATCATATCTTTGCTAATTAATATGATATTTTATATATATTTACTTATGATTTGATTTTATATATTTCAGGACCACCCGTAAACAACACAAGAAGATTAATTATAAAACCTCATGATTGTACGCAACACGTCATTTGACAACACGGTACTTTATGTACGCAACACGTCATTTGACAACATGGTACCATGGGTCGAGATTAATTCTGATCAATACGAATACGATGGGGTCTTTATTTATTTATTGAGCAACTAATTGTGGACCACTAACATCGAACTGCTAACTACGGACTAATAGATATTAAAAGTATTATAAGTATATATGTAACAATTATTTGAAAAGAAAATATGTCAATATATTATATATATGGTTAGGTTCGTGATATCTATCGGAGATCAAGTTGTGTTAAATATCTTCAAAGCAAAAGTGAGTATATAGTCCCACTTTTAAACTCTAAATATTTCGGGATGAGAATACATGCATTTTATGATTTACGTTATGGACACAAGTGATTAAAAATATATATACTACGTTGAGTTGTACCACTGGCATATTTCCCTGTAACTTGGTAACTACTATTTACATGAGGTATTGTAAACGCGAATCCTGTTGATAGATCTATCGGGCCTGACAACCCCAACCGGACTGGACGACCAGTATTCAACGGTTGCACAGTACTTCGTTTTGGTGACTACACTTGGTACGGTGTAGTGAGATTTCATAATAAAGGGAATATGCGACGTTGATTAAATGTTAAGTATGGTTATCAAGTGCTCAACCATTTAGAATATTTTTATTAAAATGTTTATGTATATTAAATCTTGTGGTCTTTATTTATAACGCTGCTAGCATTAAACCTATATCTCACCAACTTTATGTTGACGTTTTAAGCATGTTTATTCTCAGGTGATAATTAAAAGCTTCCGCTGCATTATGCTAAATTTAAGCAGGATTTGGAATATGCATATTTGTGTCAAAAATAAAACTGCATATCGGAAGATTTGTAATGTGAAATATGTTGGAAATCGTATTGTTATTATCAAATGTAAAGTTTGTAAAACTAAGATTATCGCTAAACGATAATCATTATTACGCTGTTTGAACCTTTGATTATAATAAAGATTATGGTTTGTATTATAAAAACGTATGCAGATTTTGAAAAATGTCACATATAGAGGTCAATACCTCGCAATGACACCAATGAGTACGTGACGTTTATATTCGATATGAACGGGACGCTTCACCAAGTGAACTCGGGTCTGCGTCTGGCATTCCATCTAACTCGGACAATAGGAATTCTACCCTTCTTGAAAGTCTTAACCTCTCGATCCATAATTTCAACAGGTTCCTAAATAAGGTGGAGTTGTTTATCAACATGAAGCTCCTCAAGAGGAATAGTTTCATCGGCCTCGGCCAAACACTTCTTCAAATTCGATACATGAAAAACGTCATAAACAGTACTGAGTTCTTGTGGCAATTTCAAACGATAAGCCACGGGTCCAACTCTCTCTGTAATTTCAGATGGTCCAACAAATCGAGGCTTCAACTTTCCCCTTTTACCAAAACGTACCACACCCTTCCAAGGTAATACCTTCAACATAATAAGGTCACCGACCTGAAATTCTAAATCCTTCCTTCTAACATCGGCGTAACTCTTTTGCTAACTCCTAGCGGTTTTCAATCTCTCTTTAATCTGTACGATCTTCTCTGTAGTCTCGTGAATAATTTCTGGGCCTGTGAGTTGAGCATCCCCAACCTCATTCCAACAGATAGGAGACCTACACTTTCTACCTTACACAGCTTCAAATGGTGCGGCCTTAATACTTGCATGATAGCTGTTATTATAAGAAAATTCAGCCAGTGGCAAATATCTATCCCACTCATTACCGAAATTAATTACGCACGCTCGTAACATGTCTTCCAACGTTTGGATGGTCCTTTCACTCTGACCATCCGTCTGTGGATGATAAGTGGTGCTCATATCCAATTTTGTTCCCAAAACTTCCTGTAAGGATTGCCAAAACCTCGATGTAAATCGACTGTCTCGGTCTAAAATAATCGATACAGGAACACCATGTCTAGAAACAATCTCCTTCAAATACAAACGAGTAAGCTTCTCCATCGAATATGTTTCCTTAATAGGCAAGAAATGAGTTGACTTAGTGAGTCGGTCAAGAATCACCCAAATGGTATCATAACCACCCACAACTCTCGGTAACTTCATATTAAAGTCCATCGTAATACCTTCCCACTTCCACTCAGGAATTTCAGGTTGCACCAGAAGTCCGGATAGTTTTTGATGTTCAGCTTTGACCTTAGCACTGGTCAAACACTTAGCCACATAAGTAGCCACATCAGCTTTCAAGTTGGGCCACCAGTATAGCTCCTTAAGATCGTGATACATCTTTTCTGAACCAGGATGAATAGAGTACCTAGACTTATGAGCCTCATGCCCTCATCTAACACAAGTTGTCGCAAATCACCAAATTTTGGAACCCAAAGACGTCCCGCAAAATACCGCGTGCCATCTGCTTGTACCTCAAATTTCTTACTCATGCCTCTGACCTTCCCGTTATGAAATTCTCCTCCTTCAAGGCTTCTTGTTGTGCCTCAAGAATCTGCCTAGCGAGGTTAGTTCGTATTGTCATATTCAAGGCTCTAAACCTATGAGGTTTAACTCTCTCTTTTCGACTTAACGCATCGGCCACAACATTGGCCTTTCCCGGATGATATAAAAGTTCACAATCATAATCGTTCAACGTCTCAACCCATCTTCGTTGCCTCATATTCAACTGTTTCTGATCAAGGATATGTTGAAGACTATTTTGTGATCAGTGTACACTGTACTTTTGACCCCATAAAGATAATGTCTCCAAATCTTAAGTGCAAACACAACAGCTCCCAATTCTAAATCTTGGGTTGTATAATTCTGCTCGTGGATCTTCAACTTGACGTGACGCGTACGCAATGAATTTCTTTCGCTGCATCAAAACGTAGCCAAAGCCCTGACGCGAAGCATCACAATAAACAACAAAATTGTCATTACCCTCAGGTAGTGATAATATCGGAGCGGTAGTCAACTTCTTCTTCAGATTTTGAAAAGCAGTCTCTTATTAATCCTTCCACTCATACTTCTTCCCCTTGTGCGTTAAAGCAGTCAGAGGTTTCGCTACTCATGGAAAATCTTGAATGAACCTTCTATAATAGTCTGCCAAACCTAGAAACTGACGAATCTGAGTAGGAGTCTTCGGAATTTCCCACTTCTCAATTGCCTCAATCTTAGCAGGATCAACCTGTATTCCCTGTTTACTAACAACATGTCCAAGGAATTGAACTTCTCTCAGCCAGAAAGCGCACTTAGAGAACTTAGCGTACAACTCTTCTTTCCTCAACAGATCAAGCACTAACTTCAAATGTTCTTCTTACTCTTCATCACTCTTGGAATAAATAAGGATGTCGTTGATGAAAACAATAACGAACTTGTCCAGATAGGGTCTACACACACAGTTCATGAGGTCCATGAACATAGCAGGTGCGTTTGTTAATCCGAACGGCATAACAAGGAATTCGTAGTGACCATAACGGGTGCGAAAAGAGGTTTTCAGAATATCAGACTCTTTAACACGCAGTTGATGATAATCCGGAACGAAGATCGATCTTATAATAAATGGACGAACTTTGAAGCTGATCGAATAGATCATATATTCTCGTAAGAGGGTAACGATGCTTAACAGTAAGCTTGTTCAACTTGCGATAATCAGTACACAATCGGAACGAACCATCTTTCTTCTTAACAAACAAAACAGGAGCTCCCTAAGGGGACGAACTGGGAGAACGAAATATAGTTGCAACCAACAAAGAAAACATTATATAGAGTAGTCACATCAGTGGTATAGATGTTTAAGACAATTCCTTCAAGGGGATAACGAGGATCATGAACTTCAAAGTAAATTTTCATTACATTTCTGAAAGGAAGACGTACAAAAGGTGTGATCTTTCAATGAGACTGAACTTCCTCGCACAATGAGCAAGTCAATCTAGGATTCATCCTTATTCTTAAATTTATGTGCGAATGAAAAGAACGCGAATCATGGGTTATAAAGAATGGCCGACTCCAGTGAGATGAATCTCAAAAAATAATTTCGTGCACCTCAAAGTATTGAATCCTAGGATTGATGTTTACGAGGGTGTTGCGGTTAACAGCGAATATTGAGAGTAGAAACTCCTCAAACGGTCTAGTGTAATATATATCCATGATACCCACTGTAACAACAGTTGGGGTAGAAACCCACCTAGCACCTTTTCTACAATAGGGTGACCACCGAGTGTACCTCAGAAAATTGATTTATCGGTCATCGAATCGGCCATGTTCAACCATAAGAGGGAAAATTTTATGAGCGCAAAGACTTTCCAAAAAAAAAAAAATTTATAAAACCGGCATCCAAAGTGGTGTAAGAGTTTTTATCAATGAACTTAATGATAAGTTTCATCCTTAAACGGAGGATGAGAAGAACTGTGATCCAAACACTCTGTAGAGTAATGCGAAAATTTGATAAAATCAATCAAAGGGGTTTTTGAAAAAGCTTTAAACGTTTGCTGTGACAACATAAACAGGAACGAAGTTCTTAGTAAATTTAGAAGTATGTACCACGTGTACCATTTTATATAAAACAAATTGACTTAATCAAACAGCTCAATAAATGAGTGGTTTTAAAATAATTTAGGAGGTATGATTTAGTATATACTAGCCAAAATAGGTAAGGGTAAATATATTCATTTGAATCCATACGTACATATATGATTTTATAAATTGTATACAGGACAAAATATTTCATTACTTCTATTCGCCCATAAACCTCGTGAGAACCGCCCAATTAAACAAATGCGTAAAACTCCCGATGATAAACAGAGTATCTGTATTTCAGAGGTTACAAGTTGAAGTAAGATCGTGAAAGATTGAGTAAATGACTTGAATCGTCGTGCGACATTTGACCAAAAAAATGTTACGAGGTCATGAAAACCAATGAGTTAAATGTTGTTTTGACTGTTATCAGGACAGAAGTCCTTAGGCCAAAACTGTTCCCGAGCGAAGCTGTTGCTAACAAGCGAGTTATGAAGGATAGAGCAAGAGATAGATAATCTGGTTAAAACGAGCTCCTCGCATATCAACAAATAAGATAATGAATATTTTTCCTACCCATGTAATACATCAGAATTTCTGAATGAGTGGTGTAAAAATTTTTCTTTGACTCGCTTTCTATTTCTCATGTCACAATATTGGGACTTCTTTATGAATTAATGTAATATAATCACGTTGGCCTGACGCCATTATATTTCACTAATTCATAGTTCCATTCCAATAGCACTACATGAGGTCAGGACACGCGATCAACCTCGAATTTCGATACAATTTCTCTAAAATGATTTCTTAAACAGTGTGCTAAGGATAGCACAATAGACAAAAACATCAAAAGTAATGACTAGGAGTAACGATGACATAAAAATGTCTTCGAAGTACCAAGAATCCCTAAAAGTTAAGAATGACGTTTTCTGGTTCAAAAACCAAAGCACATAGGCATAGCGGCACAAAGGCACATAATATAACAAGAATGTTATATACCTAAACATAATAGCTGACATTGAAATTCTGAGCCCTTAGAAGTCAAGAATGACATCTCGCGTAATATAACTCAAACGTCAAACACATATCCATAATAGATGACATAGGAATGTGTGACACCGCTAAATTTTTTTTTTTTTTAATACGTGGCGGAAGCATAATATTAATTAAATACGATATCGACATTTGTACAAACCGATGTCACGTGTCATTAAAATAATTTACATATTAACAGGAAGAGACGTAAATACATTCTGTTTTCAAAAGTACATGGTTCATATTCTAAAAGGCCACATCAGAGTTAACCCTGTCAAACATAACATCGTTATGCCCGTCTTCTCCCCAAAATGCGACATTTACAAAAGCTAATAACCTGCAGGGAGGAGATGGAGGGGAATTAGCACGAAGCTAAGTGAGTACGACTAACTACAGGCCATAGCATACATAACTGTTATACTAATCATGTCACAATAGTCTAACACACAAACATCACCCAAGTGCCGTCTACAGAGACTCTGGCGGCTCGGCCAAACCATTAACCACCAGCTGATCGGACTGGGGCTTACCAGAAGTTCCTCCACCACCGTATGTATATACATAATCCACACGCGACGGACGCGTCATTCACATATATATACACCACGGCTGTCTAGGCTACCACATAGGAACCCAACCCGCAGGTTGATCTCTCCTACCGAGGCTACCTCACAATAGGGACGCACTGGGCTCCAGCAGAAAAGCATCAACTAACATGCAGTCATCACAAGAACTAACTAACCACAACAATAAATATATCTAACAAGCATGGCAATCATAATATAACATGCTTCTATATACTATATTCTCCAGTTAGTCCCACTCACCAAATACCAGCAAACGAGAAGGTATTCAGCTATCTAATCACTGAACCTTCTCTTTCTCCTTTTCTCCTGAGAAAAACGTATACACAAGTTAGTTTCTATCCGATAGCACAAAACAGCACAATACTGAAATTTTTGCCAGAAAAAGTATCCGCTAAAAATTTTTGCTTAACACTTGTGCACTTTCAAAATTTACATCAAAATCATCAAAATAAAAACGGGCAGCATAACGGCTAAAAATCAACACTTAGTAAAAATTTCTACTGCATAGACCATCGGTCGATCGTCAGAGACTATCGGCCGATCGTCACTACACCATCGGCCGATCATTAAAATTACAATCGTTGGTCGAAGGACTTCCACCATCGGTCGATCGTCTAGTCCATCGGCCGATCGTCACACACCATCGGTCGGTGGTCAGAGACCATCGGCCGATGGTAGTTCATCTGCAGCAGCAGCTACCAAAGTGACGGGTTTCTCACCAAACTCACCAATTCTCGATCTAGAGCTCGTTTTTAACCTCAAAACTTACCAAATCAAAGACACTATACATTAAGAAACGTAAACCCACAAGATTTGGACTCAAACAACATCAAATTTAACCACTTAGACCCAAATTGCTCACTTTGTAAAAACTAACACAAAAACTTAATTTTCTCAATGATTAAAGCATGAAAAGCTATGAATCTTACCTTGTTGGAATCAGTAAATCAAAAGGAACACGAAAATGTAAATGATTTGAGCTCTAAAACAAGAATCAAGGATTAGAGTTTGGTAGGTGAGGGAGATGAAGAAGGGTGTGTGTGGAAGAGTCTGGAAAATAAGAAAGGAACCAGCACACTAGTCACTTAATTGGGTTAAATTCCCACACTGTGCAACACACGGGTATTTATCAGTTATCTGATATCTTTCGTACATCATTTGGCAGCCCAAACGAAGTCCAAAATAAATAAACAAACCTGTTCTGTGACCCTTGTCACAAACTGGTCCTAACCACATCATTAAATAATAATAAATATTAAATAAAAATAAAAGCATATAGTAACACAATATTAACTTAAGGACAATTTAGTAATCTTACAACTAGGCCCGATTGAGGATGTTACAGAATGTCGAGAATTTCAGAAGTCAAGAATGGCATCTCTCAGTTTCACTATCTGAGGTGTTCTTGTAAAGATAAACTCGCATGAGTCGGAGAATACGTTTAAATCAGAATGGGAGTTCCTCCCTGATTCAGAACATAACCAGATGTATGTATGATAACAATATACATACTAATACGATACAAATAATCATATATAATAATACATTATAGGCCGGGCTGTAGACTAGACTCACTAATGCACCCTATTGACTCGGGGTGACGACATCAATGCAGCTTAATTCCCTACAACCTGGCTCTGATCCCAACTAAAATGACCCGTCAAAGTACACTTGACGACCATCGTTATCTTTGTCCCACAGCTTGATCATAACTCTATATGAATTTGATAAATAACCTTGCATTCTTTATTTAAAAATGATTTCCTATAAAGGAAACCTACCAAAATGTGTAAGTTTAGAAAAATCATACATTATTACCTAACCAAAAGTTGACCAAAACCAAGTCAACAACATCCACTATTAAATGTATCAAAATAGAATGCAAGTTAATTTTAAACAAAAGTTGTCATCATAAATATGCAGACTCTCTAAGCACAGCGGAAGCAATTAATCATGAACCTGAGAATAAAACATGCGAGTAACTGTCAACAAAAATGTTGAGTGAATTATAGGTTTAATATTGCAAACAATATTTAATTTAAACCATAAAAATTTATGTTTGAAAACATAAAATCTCCCTTTTGGACCACAAAATTATATGCTAGAAAACATATAAAAACATTATTCCATTTACCGTGAGCCACCTGGTAACCACTTAACCATTTATTTACCCTTGCCAAACACAATAAATAATATACACCGAACAAGTGTATCTTCAACTAAATACGAAGTACTAAACATTCCGATTATAAATTGCTAGCGCGACTAGCTCGAAATGGGGTTGTCAAACCCGATAGATCTATCCATAGGATTCGCGTTCACCAGTAGAAACCAGTGATTACAGTTACCAGACTAGGGAATATTTTTGTTCAACTCACAATGAATAATTTAAACCAACTTCCACTTGTGTCCAAAATATAAATAATTTGCATGTATTCTCATCCCAAAAGATTTAAAATAGAAAATTGGGGCTATAACTCACCTTAAAGCAAATGAAGTAACCACACAAAAATGCGAACAGCAAACGAAGTAAAGTAATCAGGAATGATCACAACGCCGACCTATAAATAAAGCAGGTCGATATAAATAACTAACTTAGGTCAAGTCTTAGTATGATAGCTATTGTACTTGTTGCAAGTAAACATAGAACAACACTCAATATGCTCCGGTTTGATCGGAACAGCGTACGGACATACACTTTCTATTTTTAGAAAGTTTCTATTTTTAGCAGGTTTCTATTCTTGGAAAGTTTCTATTTTTGGAAAGTTTCCATTTTAGGAAAGTTTCTATTTTAGGAAAGTTTCTATTTTTAGAAAGTTTCTACTTTTAGAAAGTTTCTGTATCTGGAAAGTTTCCATATTTAGAAAGTCAACAAAAGTCAACTGAAAGTCAAAGTCAATCGAAAGTCAACTCAAAAGTCAACCTTGGTTAAACATAGTCAACATTGAATTTTAAAGTATAAGTTATATTAATAATATAAGTTATAATGTTAATTAAAGTCAAATATGTATAATTATGTCATATCATAAGTTTAATTAAATGAAAATAAATTATTAAAGTTAACATAAGTTTAAATGATATAATTAATATAACATAAGTATTTAATTAATTAATTAAATATTAATCATAATATAAGTATTATTAATTAATAATAAATTTTTAATCATATCATAAGTATTATTAAGTAATAATGAATTATTAATCATACCATAAGTATTTAATTATTAAATTATAATTAAATAATAATTAAGTCTTATAATAATTAAATAATTAATTAATCCTTATTATAAGTCTTATTATAATAATATCATAATATAAGTTTAATACTTACCATAAGTATTTTTCATTAATAATAAAAATATTATTAATCATAAGTTTAATTAAAGTTCAATTAAATCATAATTAATTAATAAATGATATAATAAATATATATCAAAAGTCTTAAATTAAAATAATTACTTTTTATATCATAAGTAATTTATTAATAATGAAAATCATTATTTATATCATAAGTCTTATTTAATAACCATAAGTTTTAATTAAAAGTTCATCGGGTCATAACTAGAGTCCCGGGAATCAGTTTTTGGCGAGTCTTACATATATCTTCGCCTAACCAACCCACCCGACACATTAGTGTGCTCAAGAACACCCTAAGAACAGCAAACAAGTCATGACTTACAGACATAAATCAACTTGTAGCTTTAATCCGTTCAAAAACATGTTTTAGTCATACCGGGTGATCCGTGGCTCGGATTTCGATGACCCGAACATGAAAGTTCATCCCATCATCAATCCTAACACACTAGTATACCCTAAAGACTCCAAAAATGATCACAAAGTGTAACATCCCGCCTTTTTCCATTTACTTTTCCGTTATACTAATTTAAACTCCGTTATATGTTTATAACATCTCCCGTTGATACGCGTTTTAAATTATCTCGTTTAGGTAATTCACGCACCCGATTCAAACTAGAGGGACTAAACTTTCCAAGAGGCCAAAGATTTGACTAGGTCAACTAGTCAAACCTTCAACCTCCTCCTCTCATTTCAACATCTCCATCTTTCTTCTACTCCCTTTTTCTCTCAAGAACACCAACAAGAATTCATCATCTAAATTCGGATTAGGAAGCTAGCAACAAAACAAATTACAAATTCGTGATCCTTGCATCTTCCTCTTCGATTCCATACCGATTTCATTACATTTGGGTAACTTCCTAAAATCACTAGATTTTGTGTTCTGTATGTTTTTAACTTATAAAAGTGTTAATTAGTGTCTATGGCTCAAGTCTAACATGATTATATGATTTATATGCTCGATCTCGTTGTTTTAGTGTAACTAGCATGAACTTGAATTTTGGTGTGTTGTTCTTGAATTTTGGATGATCATATGTTGTTAGATGTTAAAAGTTCATGTTCTAATTGTGTTCCTAGTATCACTAGCTTCAATTTGATGTGTAGGTTGCTTTAGAAAAGTTCATGAACTTGATTTATGATTTTGGTGAATTTGGGTTAGGGTTTGATGAACTTGAAATGGATTTTTGATGCATTGAATGCCATGGATTATTGTTGGTAAGTGTTTAGTTGGATTGTATGCTTGATTACCTTCGAAACGGCATATCATTCATGTAAATTGGTTGCCCGAATCATTGAATTGCATTTATGAACTTGTATGCGATTAATGTTGAGCATTAGATGCGGTTTTGGTTGTTATAATAGGTAGATTGATTGGTGAAATGTGTTTAGTTGTCTTCCTCATCAAATTACCATCCCAACGGTATAAAATACTTGACTTGATTGTTTGCGGATCATAAAGTGTGTTTATTTGGTTTTTGGTTCGTGTACTTAGAAGCTTACTGCATCAGACTGGAATACCAATCTGGACGCCGTCCAGACCCTTGGACGCCATCCCAGATTTCAAAGCTGGACGCCGTCCAGATATTTGGACGCCGTCCCAGCCTTCAAAGCTGGACGCCGTCCAGACAATCTGGACGCCGTCCAGATACACTGACAGACTCTGTCTTCGTTGGTCATTTTACGAAAAATGTTTGCTATGCTATGGACCTCCGATTCATATGTAACTTGTTCTAACATGCTCATATATGATTAAAAACCTCAGAAAAATAGTTCGGGACCCGACCCGAACGTGTTGACTTTTTCGTTGACTTTGACCCGACCAAGTTGACTTTTAATCAAACTTAACCAAATGTTTGTGCAATCGTTCTAACATGCTTTTATACTTGTACCTTGCATGAAACATGACAATTTGATTCACATGCTATTATGATCGAGTCTTAACGAGCCATAGGACTAATTGAACATCTTTGACCAATCGTGACTATCGTTATTGATACAACCTATTTGTTTAGGTCAAGACTAGCATTGTTCTTTGCACACGTTTACTTGTTGAAGTACTTTACTACTCGTGCACTCAAGGTGAGATCATAGTCCCACTTTTACTCTTTTGAAACTTACATTTGGGATGAGAAAACATAAACGTTCCTTTTTAACTAAGTGAACACAAGTATAGGAAAACAAACATTCTACATACGAGTTTAGAACAAAAATCCTCAATTCGATTATCATTAGTTACACTTGCCTGGTGTAAGCGAGAACTTATGTTATATGGCCATATGGGTTTGACAAACCCTCATTCAAACGGTTCGCTACCGTTTACGAATGAAATGTATTTTCGAGAAACAGTGTATGTTCTAACACTATTGTGATGGGGTTCTATGGAAGGAATGTTAAGCATTGATAATCGGGTGCTCGTGAACCAAACTTTTGGAATGTATTACTATTATCTCATTGTTGCAAATCTTGTGGTTCAGTTGTACTTACTTACTCAAACCTATGATTTCACCAACGTTTTCGTTGACAGATTTCTATGTTTTTCTCAGGTCCTTGAACGATACATGATACATGCTTCCGCTCATTATTTTGATACTTGCATTGGATGTCGAGTATATATGCATACATGGAGCGTCTTTTAGCTACTTTTAAATTGTGTCGCATAAGTTTCATTTGTACTTATAACTTTGTAACGTAACTTGTGGTGGAACTATTCTTGTAAACTTTGAACAATCTTTACATTTGAAATGAATGCGACATATCTTTTGGTCAAACGTTGTTTTAAAGACTTATGACCACGTAACGGGACCTAAGTAGACGGCGCCGTCAATGACGATTTTGTCGGGTCGCTACAGATGGTATCAGAGCGTTGGTTGTAGGGATTTAGAGTTCATTGGTGTCAACCTCGAGTCATAGGGTACAATGGTGAGTCTAGACTACAACCGGCATATAGACTTGAAGTAGGAATTACTTGACTACTTGTGCATTTATACTCGAACGCTTCTACTCATATCTACTCTTAGTTCATCTTAATCTCACGTTGTTTAATTTGATTGACACGCCACCTTGACTATATGAAATGATGTCGAATGCACATATGAATCAGGGTAATATAATTTCCGGGATTATATTACGGTGACTCATATGAACGTTCCGACATTGTGGCATAAAGAATTTAAGGCGAGTCAAGGAAAATTTTCTCTCTATCTTTATTCCATATCACGGTTAGTGTTATTTAGAATACTAACCAACGGTATTCTTGTGTCTTCAAGGAACAATGGCTCCTCGTCGTGTACGCCGCAATGAAACTCCCGAACAAGCTCTCGAACGGATGATAGCTACCGCCGTAGATGCGGCCATGGCCGGTCACTCATCCAACAACAACAACAATAATAACAACAACCACAACAACAACAACAACAATAGAGCCGGTAACTCAAACGAAGGGTGCTCCTACAAATCCTTCATGGGGTGCAAACCTCACACTTTTGATGGAACCGGGGGACCGGTCGTGCTCACCCGATGGTTTGAGCAAACGGAAGCCGTCTTTAGCATAAGCGGTTGTCGGGACCAAGTCAAGGTCAAATACTCCACTCACACCTTCGCCGGTGTCGCCCTTACATGGTGGAATACTTATGTACAATCAGTGGGTACCGATGAAGCTCACGCCCTCTCTTGGGCCGACTTGAGGGAAAAGATGATTGTCGAATATTTCCCTCGTGAAGAAACCCGAAGGCTCGAACAAGAGCTAAGAACTTTAAAGGTGATCGGAAATGATCTCAAGGCTTATAATCAACGATTTTCCGAACTAGCCTTGATGTGCCCAAATCTTGTGAACCCCGAAGCTTTAAGAGTTGAACTTTACATGGATGGTCTTCCAAAGAGTATCAAACACGGAGTAATGTCATCCAAACCCACTAATCATCAAGAAGCTTTGAACATGGCCCGCAAATTGATAGAAACGGTTGGCGAAATCGTAGTTCCGGCACCTAAAGCCGAGGACAAGTTGGGTAACAACAAAAGAAAATGGGAAGCTCCCAATCAAGCAACAACAACTTTGCCAAGAAATCTTTCACCTCCGACGGCAAGAAGGGTTATGCCGGAAATCTACCTCTTTGCAACAAATGCAACAAACATCACTTTGGCGAATGTAGTAAGCTAATTTGCCATCGGTGCCAAGGAATTGGTCATAAGGCCAACGATTGTAAAAGTGCCACTCCCGTCGCTCGAAAGTGGCCCAATGCACCAAAGACGGGCACTTGTTACGAATGTGGCCAAACGGGTCATTATAGGAATGCATGCCCAAAGAAGAAAGATAACCCCAACACGCGCAGCCGAGCTTTCAACATCAACACCGAGGAAGCCCGGGATGACACTGAACTAGTCACGGGTACGTTTCTTCTCAACAATTCTTATGTCTCTTGCTTATTCGATTCGGGTGCCGATAAATGCTTTGTATCCAAGACTTTGACTCATTCATTTAGCACTCCACCTCTTCCATTAGATACCACTTATACCATTGAAGTGGCTAACCGGAAACTATTAAGTGCCGACACATATTACCGAGGGTGTACGTTAAACATTTTGGGTAAGGAATTTGAAATTGACTTGATACCCATGGAACTAGGAAGCTTTGATGTAATAATCGGTATGAATTGGTTAGTCAAAACGAAATCTCACATCCTTTGTGATCTTAACGCAATCCGAATTCCTATCGAGAATGGTGAACCTTTGATTGTTTATGGCGATAAAAGTTGCACCAGACTCAACCTCGTTTCGTGTATTAAAGTTAGAAAACTACTCTGTAAGGGTTGTTTTGCGATCCTTGCTCACGTTAAGAAAGTTGAATCCGATGAGAAGCACATCGATGATGTGCCAATTGTTAGTGACTATTCTGATGTATTTCCCGACGAATTGCCGGGTCTTCCACCTCATCGACCGGTTAAATTCCAAATCGATCTTATTCCGGGAGCCGCACCCGTAGCACGTGCACCGTATAGACTTGCTCCATCCGAAATGCAAGAATTGCAAAGTCAAATCCAAGAACTACTTGACCGTGGTTTTATCCAACCTAGCCATTCACCATGGGGCGCTCCGATTTTGTTTGTTAAAAAGAAAGACGGATCCCTACGAATGTGCACTGATTATCGTGAACTAAATAAATTGACGGTTAAGAACCGATATCCTCTTCCTCGCATCGATGACCTCTTTGATCAATTACAAGGGTCTTGTGTATATTCAAAAATCGATCTCCGCTCGGGTTATCATCAATTAAGGGTTAAGGGGGAAGATGTCTCCAAAACCGCTTTCCGGACTCGTTATGGTAGTTATGAATTCCTTGTCATGCCATTTGGTCTCACTAACGCACCGGCGGTGTTCTTGGATCTTATGAACCGCGTGTGCAAACCGTATCTTGACAAATTCGTTATCGTGTTCATCGATGATATTTTAGTCTATTCAAAAAGCGAAGAAGAACACGAGGAACACCTCCGACTGGTTCTTGAACTTTTAAGACAAGAACAACTCTATGCCAAATTCTCCAAGTGTGAATTTTGGTTAAAGGAAGTTCAATTTCTTGGTCATGTTGTAAGTGACCAAGGTATTAAAGTCGATCCAACGAAAATCGAAGCCATTAGTAAATGGGAGACTCCTACTACTCTTACTCATATCCGTCAATTCTTGGGTCTCGCCGGATACTACCGTAGATTCATCAAGGATTTTTCTTTGGTTGCTCGTCCTCTAACCACGTTAACTCATAAGGGAAGAAATTTCATTTGGGTGACCGAGCAAGAATCCGCGTTTCAAATCTTGAAGACAAAGCTAACCACCGCTCCTATCTTGTCACTTCCCGAAGGCAATGATGATTTTGTTGTATATTGCGATGTCTCAAAACACAGTTTTGGGTGTGTATTAATGCAACGGAAGAAAGTCATTGCTTATGCCTCTCGACAACTAAAAATTCATGAACGGAATTATACGACTCATGATCTCGAACTCGGAGCCGTTGTCTTTGCACTTAAAATGTGGAGACACTATCTTTATGGAACCAAGAGTACTATCTTCACCGATCACAAAAGCATTCAACACATCTTCGATCAAAAGCAACTAAACATGAGACAACGACGGTGGATTGAAACTTTGAACGATTACGATTGCGAGCTTCGTTACCATCCCGGGAAGGCAAACGTAGTAGCCGATGCCTTAAGTCGAAAAGAAATAGCGGTGCCTCTTCGTGTCCGAGCTTTAAACATCACCATTCACACCAACGTCAATAGTCAAATTCGTGTAGCCCAAGACGAAGCTCTCAAGGATGAAAACATCTCTCTCGAACACTTGAACGTCCTCACCTCTCGATTCGAAGTTAAATAAACCGGACTCCGATATTTCGCCGGAAGAATTTGGGTGCCTAGTTATGGGGACCTACGAAGCCTTATTTTAGAAGAAGCCCATAAGTCACGATACTCGATTCACCCCGGTGCCAATAAGATGTACCACGACCTTAAACAACTATATTGGTGGCCGAACATCAAAAGGGACGTAGCTACTTATGTTTCCAAGTGTTTGACATGTTCCAAAGTCAAAGCCGAACACCAAAGACCGTCCGGACTACTTCAACAACCCGAGATCCCGCAATGGAAGTGGGAAAGGATAACGATGGATTTTATCACCAAGCTACCAAAAACGACGGGCGGTTATGATACCATTTGGGTTATTGTTGACCGTCTCACCAAATCCGCACACTTCCTTGCCATGAAAGAAACGGACAAAATGGAGAAACTTGCACAACTTTACATTAAGGAGATCGTAGCCCGACACGGTGTACCTTTATCGATTATCTCCGACCGAGATGGCCGTTTCGTTTCTAGATTTTGGCGTACATTGCAAGAAGCGTTGGGAACGCGTTTAGACATGAGCACCGCATATCATCCTCAAACCGATGGACAAAGCGAACGTACAATTCAAACCTTTGAGGACATGTTACGAGCTTGCATGGTTGATTTCGGAAAAGCTTGGGACAAGCACTTACCTCTCGCCGAGTTCTCTTACAACAATAGTTATCACGCGAGTATTAAAGTCGCACCTTTTGAAGCGCTATATGGCCGAAAATGTTGTTCACCTCTTTGTTGGGCCGAAGTAGGTGACGTACAAATCACCGGACCCGAACTCATTCACGAAACCACCGAGAAGATCGTTCAAATCCGAGATAGGCTTCGGCCGGAGTCGTCAAAAGTGCTATACCGACAAAAGACGCAACGACCTTGAATTTCAAGTCGGTGACCGCGTCATGTTAAAAGTCGCTCCTTGGAAGGGTGTAATCAGTTTTGGGAAACGCGGGAAGCTAAATCCGCGGTATATTGGTCCTTTCGAAATCGTGGAGCGTATTGGAACCGTTGCTTATCGTTTAGATCTTCCGCCTCAATTGAACTCTGTTCATCCTACCTTCCATGTATCTAACTTGAAAAAGTGTCTTGCCGAACCCGATATCGTCATCCCTCTCGAGGAACTTACTATTGATGACAAACTTCATTTTGTGGAGGAACCGGTTGAAATTGTGGACACCTCCGTCAAGACATTGAAACAAAGCCGAATCCCGATTGTTAAAGTCCGTTGGAACGCCAAAAGGGGACTCGAGTTTACTTGGGAAAGACAAGATCAAATGCAAAGGAAGTATCCTCATCTATTCGTGAATTCGGAAACGCAAGATCTCGAGGAAGAAACAACGACTACTATGCCTACTTAAATTTCGGGACGAAATTTCTTTTAAGGAGTAGGTAATGTAACATCCCGCCTTTTTCCATTTACTTTTCCGTTATACTAATTTAAACTCCGTTATATGTTTATAACATCTCCCATTGATACGCGTTTTAAATTATCTCGTTTAGGTAATTCACGCACCCGATTCAAATTAGAGGGACTAAACTTGCCAAGAGGCCAAAGATTTGACTAGGTCAACTAGTCAAACCTTCAACCTCCTCCTCTCATTTCAACATCTCCATCTTTCTTCTACTCCCTTTTTCTCTCAAGAACACCAACAAGAATTCATCATCTAAATTCGGATTAGGAAGCTAGCAACAAAACAAATTACAAATTCGTGATCCTTGCATCTTCCTCTTCGATTCCATACCGATTTCATTACATTTGGGTAACTTCTTAAAATCACTAGATTTTGTGTTCTTTATGTTTTTAACTTATAAAAGTGTTAATTAGTGTCTATGGCTCAAGTCTAACATGATTATATGATTTATATGCTCGATCTCGTTGTTTTAGTGTAACTAGCATGAACTTGAATTTTGGTGTGTTGTTCTTGAATTTTGGATGATCATATGTTGTTAGATGTTAAAAGTTCATGTTCTAATTGTGTTCCTAGTATCACTAGCTTCAATTTGATGTGTAGGTTGCTTTAGAAAAGTTCATGAACTTGATTTATGATTTTGGTGAATTTGGGTTAGGGTTTGATGAACTTGAAATGGATTTTTGATGCATTGAATGCCATGGATTATTGTTGGTAAGTGTTTAGTTGGATTGTATGCTTGATTACCTTCGAAACGGCATATCATTCATGTAAATTGGTTGCCCGAATCATTGAATTGCATTTATGAACTTGTATGCGATTAATGTTGAGCATTAGATGCGGTTTTGGTTGTTATAATAGGTAGATTGATTGGTGAAATGTGTTTAGTTGTCTTCCTCGTCAAATTACCATCCCAACGGTATAAAATACTTGACTTGATTGTTTGCGGATCATAAAGTGTGTTTATTTGGTTTTTGGTTCGTGTACTTAGAAGCTTACTGCATCAGACTGGAATACCAATCTGGACGCCGTCCAGACCCTTGGACGCCGTCCCAGATTTCAAAGCTGGACGCCGTCCAGATATTTGGACATCGTCCCAGCCTTCAAAGCTGGACGCCGTCCAGACAATCTGGACGCCGTCCAGATACACTGACAGACTCTGTCTTCGTTGGTCATTTTACGAAAAATGTTTGCTATGCTATGGACCTCCGATTCACATGTAACTTGTTCTAACATGCTCATATATGATTAAAAACCTCAGAAAAATAGTTCGGGACCCGACCCGAACGTGTTGACTTTTTCGTTGACTTTGACCCGACCAAGTTGACTTTTAATCAAACTTAACCAAATGTTTGTGCAATCGTTCTAACATGCTTTTATACTTGTACCTTGCATGAAACATGACAATTTGATTCACATGCTATTATGAT
This sequence comes from Rutidosis leptorrhynchoides, assembly GCF_046630445.1. Lineage (NCBI taxonomy): Eukaryota > Viridiplantae > Streptophyta > Magnoliopsida > Asterales > Asteraceae > Rutidosis > Rutidosis leptorrhynchoides. Next base: position 107,102,352 of record NC_092343.1, read on the forward strand.
CGAGTCTTAACGAGCCATAGGACTAATTGAACATCTTTGACCAATCGTGACTATCGTTATTGATACAACCTATTTGTTTAGGTCAAGACTAGCATTGTTCTTTGCACACGTTTACTTGTTGAAGTACTTTACTACTCGTGCACTCAAGGTGAGATCATAGTCCCACTTTTACTCTTTTGAAACTTACATTTGGGATGAGAAAACATAAACGTTCCTTTTTAACTAAGTGAACACAAGTACAGGAAAACAAACATTCTACATACGAGTTTAGAACAAAAATCCTCAATTCGATTATCATTAGTTACACTTGCCGGGTGTAAGCGAGAACTTATGTTATATGGCCATATGGGTTTGACAAACCCTAATTCAAACGGTTCGCTACCGTTTACGAATGAAATGTATTTTCGAGAAACAGTGTATGTTCTAACACTATTGTGATGGGGTTCTATGGAAGGAATGTTAAGCATTGATAATCGGGTGCTCGTGAACCAAATTTTTGGAATGTATTACTATTATCTCATTGTTGCAAATCTTGTGGTTCACTTGTACTTACTTACTCAAACCTATGATTTCACCAACGTTTTCGTTGACAGATTTCTATGTTTTTCTCAGGTCCTTGAACGATACATGATACATGCTTCCGCTCATTATTTTGATACTTGCATTGGATGTCGAGTATATATGCATACATGGAGCGTCTTTTGGCTACTTTTAAATTGTGTCGCATATGTTTCATTTGTACTTATAACTTTGTAACGTAACTTGTGGTGGAACTATTCTTGTAAACTTTGAACAATCTTTACATTTGAAATGAATGCGACATATCTTTTGGTCAAACGTTGTTTTAAAGACTTATGACCACGTAACGGGACCTAAGTAGACGGCGCCGTCAATGACGATTTTGTCGGGTCGCTACACAAAGTCGGACCATACATGTACCAATTCTTTCTCTCATTTTAATTTCAATTAAACACCATTTTGATCATATCTAGAGCTTCGGGAATCGAAATGACATGAATCCGGAGTCTAAAATTAATGTCTTGATGAGAGGAACTCATCTAAACATTTTAATTTCACTTTTATATCAGTTATACTTACAGAAAACAACAATCAAACCGCTGTCCCAAAACAATCAAACCGAAAACATGAATTAACGAGCATTTCTACGCATACAATCAACAATCCAACAACATACAAGTACTATATCATTAACATACACATGAAATCAGTAAATAAAAATGAAAATTGAAAAGTTAGGGTTTATAATTATACCCTAATCAAAGAACAAGGAGATGGATGATGAAGAACATGAATTAAATCACCCGATTAAGCAAATAACCTTAAGAAATGATGAATAATTGTATAGGAATCATTGGTGGCTGATTTTTGGTGTTGAATGGAGCTAGGTCACAGCCTAGGTGAGAGGGGATGAGAGGAGAAAGTGATTTAGGGTTTTGATAAATGAAAGTGTGTGAAATGAGAGCAAAATGGACCTAGTTCAATATTTTCCACAAAATAAATGGGTAAGAAGGCCTAGTTCGGCCGAGTTGGATATGGGGATGAGCCCCACATGGCCCAAAATGATTAAATGGATACTAGCTTGTGGCTCGAATGCCCGAACGAAGCCCGATTCGCGAAAACGCTACTACGCGATTGATTTTTCGGAGAGATAACAAAGACGCGACGAATAAAATATATAAACACTATATATAATCATATGACATCAAAATATCATATTTAAAATAATTTGGATTTAAAAATCCCAAAAGCTCGACCGTTGGTTTGAAAACCTAAAAGATTCGCCGGATAGAAATCCGCGACACGTAGAAGCGTATAACTTAAAATATGAATACGAATATTCATTTAACACATGATAATTAATATATTATTACAAAAATAATAATATAGGTCATAGAAATGACGTGGCACGAATAACAGTTAACGGTCGTTAAATAATTAATGGTAGAAGATAACAGAAAAAGTAGGGTCGTTACATAACCGAACACCACAGGGACAAAATTCATAGGAGTCAGTTTCGAGAATATATGGGTCGCAGTAGACTTGACTTTGAGGGGCGAACGCCTAACCTATAAGGCTCACTTCCCGAAGGCTCAAGGGCATCTGAAGGACCAATTGTTTTAACTGATTTGAAAATTGTAACTAATGAAGAAGCGCAACGCTTGTTGAAAGAAAAGGATATACTCTTCCGTCGTTAAACACCGACGGTACGACTCTTAACACCGATGCCACGCATGCACCCCCAAAGGATTCACCGTCGTCACCCCCGAGACTATAAGGCGCATTCCATCAGGGAAAAGTAGTGCCTAAGCACGGGAAGATTTGATTGAAATGTTGATTTTGGGGCACCACCTTCGAGGAGCGTGCAATTGGGACAACCAGGTTTTGCGAACGATATGTTGAATAACTGGTACGCAATGATGAGAGGAGATAAGGCAAGAATCCCTTCTAACTTTCAGCGACGTCGGAGAAGTTTATTAAGCAAATATTGATCACCCACTGGCTGCATTACTGACTACTCCGTTGACGTTGGGAACGTATGACGGAATGTCAAACCTTGACGATTTTATGCGAGAATTCGAGCATGTAGCAAAGATCCAACATTGGGATGACGCTACGTCTTGCCATATGTTTCCGGGAAAATTGCAAGTCGTTGCCCAAGAATGGTTTGCAAAACTTGTTCCGTTAAGTATTACTAGTTTAATGACCTGAGAACTAAGGTTTTGCAAAGATTTTTGAATTTCAAACGTCACAAAGTTAACGCATTTAGAGGCTCATGGCATAAAACAAAACACACGCCAGAACCTAACTAATTTCACCGTGCGGTTTACGGCTGAATGTCAGAAAATTCATGACTTTCCGGAATCTCAGCAAATATCGACGTACATCATAGGGATATGTATCGTCCACGAAGACCATGGGCACGATTTGGATAACTGTATGGACCTAAAAAAGGTGGTAATACAGCACCTAAAGTCGGGTGACTTTGACCGCTTGAAACCAAATCACAAAGCGGAAAAGGGTAGCGCAAAATTACTCATTTTATCGAAAAACTTCTTGTATACTGAGCTATAAGCCTATTCTATTGGTGATCACATATAATTACTTTTATTTACATGATTCATTGCACACTAAAAATTATGAAATTTGTTGATATTACCATAATACCATAAACAAAACCTTGGCAATTTGGGATCGTCGTTAAAAAAAAAATAAATAATAAAAATGAATGTCGTGATCAATTATTCATAATGGCCCATCATAATACCCGACGAATGCAAATGACTTGACCCATTGGTTGATATATAACACCCCATCAATGATGTGTTCACATTTGTAGACGTGGGAGGTTTTTAGCTTCTTCCTCAACGTTTTTTTTGCCATCATTAGTCTTTCTATTGTTTTCTTTTTTTAATAGTCATTTTATCAATTGTATCTTTGTTTGTATCAACTGTAACAACCAACAACTAACACACAACCAAAAATTGCTTTTATCCGTTCTCTTTGTAAGTCAATGGTATCACGTACTACACGTTTATCACATTTTTGAACTATTCAACTAAATATCAAACTAGTTTATTGACCAGTGTTTATATAGGCTTTGATAAGAAAAAAAATATATTAAATCAATTGATACATTTACGCATATAGAATATAGAACTTAACTAGAAATTTGAAGCTAACACTACCAATTGCAAAGATGATGGTTTCACCTCTTTACTAATAATTTAAAACGATAATTTTTTTTATTTATTTATTTTTATTAATTTTTTTTTTTTTTGAAAAGCAGAATATTATTGATATCTCGAATTCGCAACAATTACAAAGGAGTACTCGATAAGAAAAAAATATATTAAATCAATTGATAAATAAGTATTAGAATAAGTTAATAAGTATTAAGCATAAATTATGATATTCAAGAAACTATAAATTCATCGTATACACTTTATCGTCTATAATTACTATGTTTTCCTTACTATTAACTTCAATTCAAATACTTGGATTTGGACAATATAAACACACAATTATAACTCAATTAGCTTTATTTATCCATTGATACTACTCACACATTCTCATATTAAGTGTAACTCGCAAAAAAAAAAAACACACTATTTAAAGAAATGTTATAAAAGTATTACTCGTGTATATATATATATATATATATATATATATATATATATATATATATATATATATATATATATATATATATATATACACTTTCTCTTTACTTCACAGTTGTACCATTACCTTTTTTATCATTTAATTATATCCATATACATTAAAGGCATAATAAAATTTTATTTTTATTTTTTTATTTATGAAAATAAACAATTAATAACATTTCAAAATGAAATAGTGGACAATAAATTACGAACGGAAGTAGTATTACTTTTTATTCTTGTACTCATCCAATATGTGACATAACATACACGGTGTTGAAATTCGAGGTTTAAAAGTTGTAGAGGTAGAACCAAGATTCAAAACCAAAACTGAAATTAAGTTGAAAATCAAAATTAAATTTGTTTCGGCTAAAACTGATAGACTCAAAATAAAATTTATAATTTAATCAAAATCAAAATAACCATAATAATCCAATGTAAATTTGACTTTTAGTTACTAAATCGGCTTGATCAAGATATATTATTAACTAGTTTTATGAGTCCATGTTTTACACGACATTTATAAATTAGTAGCCGATAACGTTAATATTGATACATATCAAATTTATATTGCAATTACAAAAAAATAAAAATAAAATAAAATTATTACTAATAACATTTGTATCGAAAACATGAATATTGAATACTAACGTATAAATTATGAGCTCGTACGTTGGGGTTGTTTCGACTTCAATTGACAAATAATCGATAAAACATCAAACATGAGCTCCTAGAAGTTATTTTAAAATCAATCGTTAAAAATAATATTTTATGTACATCTCTAATTGTCTGTGTTTTTTGGTACAAACTAATTCTATGAAGTAAAGCAGACATACATCTAAAATATTCATAAAGATTATCAAATAATCATTTTAATTTCAATTGACAAACATTAGCCCGTGCGTTTATATAATATTTTAGAAATATTATATTAACAAAATTATTTAAATTTATGCGCAAACTGTAAATTAGTTTTATATTAATTTAAAATATCATTCATAAATAATATTATAATGTTAATAATGAAATATTTATTTTATAATTTTTATTAAAATAAAAATATTGTAAACGATTTTAACATATGACCATTTATATATATAAATATTATCAATATTTATGTTTTAACCAAGAGGGAAACAATTTTTTATGGGGAAGTGGCAGAAAGTAATTTTTTTGAATTTTTTTGAATTTTTTTTCAAGCATTAAAATTAAATGAAAATATGAATATTTAAAAAAGACACTTTGTGATAAATGTTATTATTTTGACGAGAAAACGCTCGAAGAAATAAATGATAACATTCATCATGAGTAATATTTTAAACCCAAAACACTAAATCCAAAACCCTAAACTCTAAACTCTAAATCGGGCTGAATTTAAAAAAAAAAAAAAAAAAAAATACTTCACACAAGATGAAAACAAAACGATTCAAATAAACTGTAATTAAAATATTACTCATGATGAATGTGTTATCATTTATTTCTTCGAGCGATTTTCTGCCAAAATAATAGCATTCGTTACAAAGTGTCTTTTTTAAATGTTCATATTTTCATGTGATCTTAATGTTTGAAAAAAAAATTTCAAAAAAACAAATAAAAATTACTTCACCACACTTCCCCAAAAAACTGTTTCCCTTTTGATGATGACCCATCAATATTTATATTAAATCAACGTCTTCGTTTAATATATAATAATAGTATATATATGTAATATTATTAATATAGTTATAACATCTATCATTGTTAATATTAATATAATATTATATAGTAATAGTAATATAATATAATATTTTAGGTGATAAAATTTGTAGATTAAATTATATTAGAAAATCTAATAACTCAATCAATATATGGAAATAACTTATAAACTGACAAGTGACATTAATAAAGGAGGAGCTGACACGTGATAGAAGTTAATCAGGAGTTGACACATCGGATTATCATCACGCGCTTTATATAATATATATAGATGATTTAATTTATATTTAAAACGTGTCGAAAACTCGCGAACCCCGAAAACGCGAACCGTAAAAGTCGTCGAAAACGCACGACAAAAACGCCAGCCGAAAACGCTCCCCAAACACGCGCCCCGAACACTTGCGCCGAACACGTGAGACGAACGCAAGCGATGAACACGCGCGACGAACATGCACGACAAAAACGCGCGATGATACGGCCTTCCAAAATGCGAGTCTAAAATGCGCATAAAAAATAGTGCGTCGAAAACGCGCGAGAAAGTCGCGCTTTGAAAAAGCGCCCCAAAAAACTCGTCTCGAAAAACGTGCACCGAAATTGCGCTACGAAATTGTGCCTCAAAAACACGCCTAAAAAAACGCGGGTTGAAAACGCTCCTCTAAGATGCGCGTCGAAAAGGCGTCTCGAAAAACGCGCCTCGAATTAATTTTAGTAAGACCTCTTGGATCAAGCGCATGACCCATTAATCTTTTAAAAGAAGTTGAGTTTTTATGTGTTTTAAAATGGACCCTTTCTTTTTTTTTTTTTTTGCTATATTATGTGGTTGGACTCATTTGAATCTTTAAGTAAACCCGATGGACCCATTTTTGAAGCTTCGGTCTTATTTGCCAGGTCTTGATCGTAAACAAATGTACATTTGGTTTGTAGTACTAAATCTCTATTAGTTAACTTAAAATTTTAGATTTCACATAGATCGATCCGTTGGAATAATATGTAAGTATGTAACCATTTAACACAAAAGAGGTGGATTGAATCGTTAGCATTTGAGAGCAAAATATTTGTTCTTAGACGTTTGTTCTTCGAAACAAGAAAGCATTCATGGAATCATGGAAGTGTATGATAAGTTATATTGTAACTTTTGTTTTAATTTAATATATACCACATTTTTTTCTTTAGATGACTCGGTTTCTTTTCACTTATTATGATAATAAGAAGAATGATAATTTGCTCGACATGTTGTTCTATGCATTTTATGATGAAAGGAATAATTGATTGTAATGAATTTATTGTTTACATACATACACGATATATTAATCTCTATTCTAATTATCGTAAAAATACCTTGATTGGTTATCATGCATGGTGCCCAAGTTATTCAATAACCCGAATTTGTTTAATACATATCCTAATCTATTTACTAATCTCTATTCTAATTTACGTAAAAATACCTTCACTTGATTGGTTATCCTGCACGGTACCCAAGTAACTCAATAACCCTAATTTGTTTAATACAGATTTTTTATATATTATAAATGGATTATATTAAATTGATGAAACCCGACAGAGATTACAAGGGCTACGGCCCATTAAGTAACAAACGCCCCAAAACAATTTTGAATCTATCCTACCACAACAATTGAGCTAGCATTATTTCTTACGTGTTATAATTTGGTTGTCGTTAACAACCATTAGTGATCTTCTAACTTGTAATTATTATTGTTAACTTATAGAATTAGTAGGGAGTAAAAAAGAGAGAGAATTTTTATTAAGAAAGGTGCAAGTTTCTTTCTTACATTCACCATATATTTATACAAGAAAATTCACTAGCCAACAATTATCGATCATCCACATTTTTCAACATTACTATTTCATATGTTGACTATATTATAACACTCCCCTTTGGATGACAATTTTTTTGATCGGATATCGACTATATATTACTGCCGCGTTAAAAACCTTGGTCAAAGAAAAACCCAGTGAGATAAAAACTTTAGCTAAGGAAAAAAGAGTGCAGCATATAGTTGACTCCTCCTCAAGTAGACATCACTGAGCTGTTACATATATGCGTTCTGAAAATAGCTGTTGGAAGTGCTTTAGTGAATAGATCAGCAGAGTTTTTACTGGATTGAACATATCTCATTTCAATCTGGTTGTCCTTAATGAGATCTTGAGTGTATGAGAAGAATCTAGGAGGTATGTGTTTTGATCGGTCAATTTTGATATAACCTTCTTTCATCTGTGCTATGCAAGCTGCATTATCTTCATAGATAGTTGTACTTTTATCGCGTTCTAGTCCACAAAAATCAGTAATGAATTGTGCCATTGATCTTAACCAAAAACATTGAGTAGCTTCATGTAATGCATTGACTTTAGCATGATTTGAGGATGTTGCAACAATGTTTGTTTTTGAGAACATCATGATATTGCAGTGCCTCCATTTACGAATACATATCCAGTTTGAGATTTAGCTTTATGAGGATCAGATAAATAACATGTATCTTTATAACCAAACAAATCTTGTTTTGAATCGTTAGAATAAAATAATTATTAAATCAGTAGTTCTTCGAAGGTATCGAGATATGTGTTTAATCCCATTCCAATGTCTTTTAGTGGGAGCTGAGTTGAACCTTGCCAACAAATTAACTGCAAAAGAAATGTCAGGTCTTGTACAATTTGTAAGATACATAAGAGCTCCAATTGCACTAAGATATGGTACTTCTGGTCCTAGGATATCTTTATGATCTTCACATGGACGAAATGGATCAGTGTCAACATTAAGTGATCTAACAACCATATGAGTACTTAATGGTTTTGCCTTGTCCATATTGAAACGTTTTAAAATCTTTTCTGTATAAGTTGTTTGATGTACAAGTAAACCATTAGTCATATGCTCAATCTGCAAACCAAGGCAATACTTGGTTTTTCCGAGATCTTTCATTTCAAATTCTTTCTTTAGAAGTTGAATGGCTTCATGGATCTCTTTATTTGTACCTATGATGTTAAGATCACCGACATAAACGGCTATGATCACATATCCGGATATTGTTTTCTTAATAAGAATACATGTTCAAATAAGATTATTTGTATACCCTTTTTCTTATTAAGTAATCACTTAATTCGTTATACTATTGTATCAACCCATATAAAAATCTTTGTAATTTAATTGAGTACATTTCTTTGTATTTTGCATTTAATGCTTCTGATACCTTAAATCCTTCAGGTATCTTCATATATATATGTGACGATCGCTCCAAATCCATATGGACGAACACGTCATTCATCGATTTCTTTACGAGGTATTTGACATCTATATGATACGTTTTGTAAACATTGCATTCTTTTGAAAAGGCACACCATAATTGAATATTTAAACATTGCATTCTTTTGTTTTAATTTAATATATACCACATTTTTTTCTTTAGATGACTCGGTTTCTTTTCACTTATTATGATAATAAGAAGAATGATAATTTGCTCGACATGTTGTTCTATGCATTTTATGATGAAAGGAATAATTGATTGTAATGAATTTATTGTTTACATACATACACGATATATTAATCTCTATTCTAATTATCGTAAAAATACCTTGATTGGTTATCATGCATGGTGCCCAAGTTATTCAATAACCCGAATTTGTTTAATACATATCCTAATCTATTTACTAATCTCTATTCTAATTTACGTAAAAATACCTTCACTTGATTGGTTATCCTGCACGGTACCCAAGTAACTCAATAACCCTAATTTGTTTAATACAGATTTTTTTTATATTATAAATGGATTATATTAAATTGATGAAACCCGACAGAGATTACAAGGGCTACGGCCCATTAAGTAACAAACGCCCCAAAACAATTTTGAATCTATCCTACCACAACAATTGAGCTAGCATTATTTCTTACGTGTTATAATTTGGTTGTCGTTAACAACCATTAGTGATCTTCTAACTTGTAATTATTATTGTTAACTTATAGAATTAGTAGGGAGTAAAAAAGAGAGAGAATTTTTATTAAGAAAGGTGCAAGTTTCTTTCTTACATTCACCATATATTTATACAAGAAAATTCACTAGCCAACAATTATCGATCATCCACATTTTTCAACATTACTATTTCATATGTTGACTATATTATAACACTCCCCTTTGGATGACAATTTTTTTGATCGGATATCGACTATATATTACTGCCGCGTTAAAAACCTTGGTCAAAGAAAAACCCAGTGGGATAAAAACTTTAGCTAAGGAAAAAAGAGTGCAGCATATAGTTGACTCCTCCTCAAGTAGACATCACTGAGCTGTTACATATATGCGTTCTGAAAATAGCTGTTGGAAGTGCTTTAGTGAATAGATCAGCAGAGTTTTTACTGGATTGAACATATCTCATTTCAATCTGGTTGTCCTTAATGAGATCTTGAGTGTATGAGAAGAATCTAGGAGGTATGTGTTTTGTTCGGTCAATTTTGATATAACCTTCTTTCATCTGTGCTATGCAAGCTGTATTATCTTCATAGATAGTTGTACTTTTATCGCGTTCTAGTCCACAAAAATCAGTAATGAATTGTGCCATTGATCTTAACCAAAAACATTGAGTAGCTTCATGTAATGCATTGACTTTAGCATGACTTGAGGATGTTGCAACAATGTTTGTTTTTGAGAACATCATGATATTGCAGTACCTCCATTTACGAATACATATCCAGTTTGAGATTTAGCTTTATGAGGATCAGATAAATAACATGTATCTTTATAACCAAACAAATCTTGTTTTGAATCGTTAGAATAAAATAATTATTAAATCAGTAGTTCTTCGAAGGTATCGAGATATGTGTTTGATCCCATTCCAATGTCTTTTAGTGGGAGCTGAGTTGAACCTTGCCAACAAATTAACTGCAAAAGAAATGTCAGGTCTTGTACAATTTGTAAGATACATAAGAGCTCCAATTGCACTAAGATATGGTACTTCTGGTCCTAGGATATCTTTATGATCTTCACAGGTACGAAATGGATCAGTGTCAACATTAAGTAATCTAACAACCATATGAGTACTTAATGGTTTTGCCTTGTCCATATTGAAACGTTTTAAAATCTTTTCTGTATAAGTTGTTTGATGTACAAGTAAACCATTAGTCATATGCTCAATCTGCAAACCAAGGCAATACTTGGTTTTTCCGAGATCTTTCATTTCAAATTCTTTCTTTAGAAGTTGAATGGCTTCATGGATCTCTTTATTTGTACCTATGATGTTAAGATCACCGACATAAACGGCTATGATCACATATCCGGATATTGTTTTCTTAATAAGAATACATGTTCAAATAAGATTATTTGTATACCCTTTTTCTTATTAAGTAATCACTTAATTCGTTATACTATTGTATCAACCGATATAAAAATCTTTGTAATTTAATTGAGTACATTTCTTTGTATTTTGCATTTAATGCTTCTGATACCTTAAATCCTTCAGGTATCTTCATATATATATGTGACGATCGCTCCAAATCCATATGGACGAACACGTCATTCATCGATTTCTTTACGAGGTATTTGACCTCTATATGATACGTTTTGTAAACATTGCATTCTTTTGAAAAGGCACACCATAAATGAATATTTAAATCAAAGGTTTTCGACATCTGATGATTTCTACATATAGACAATCACCGTAAATAATAGTTTACAATAGTAATTCCTTTGACAATGCAGTCAAAATAAGATACATGGTGATGATTTGGTGAATGCAACGTTTCCTTGATAAATATGTCATGTAAGACTCCATGCACATAGCTTTTCTAACATATAAGCAAACAGCGAAAGAATTCTAGGGAACCTGAGGATAAACATGCTAACAAGTGTCAACACAAAGGTTGGTGAGTTCATAGTTTTAGTGTTTCGCATAATCTGTATATAAAGGTGGATCAAAAAATTGCAGTTGTTTCATCCAGAAACGTTTATCAAAATATTCTACAAGATTGAGCACCCTGGTAACTAAACTTTAACGTATATATAATAAGTACCCCTGTTTTAACATACATGCAACCAACATGTACAATACACGCAAACCAACATGTACTACACTCAAATAGCATACGTATGTTTTATAGTTCAGGCTAGGGTTTCTATAGCTGGAACAGACGAGGATGTCAAGCCCTATGGATCCATATATAACTACTCGCGCCCACCAGTTCTTATAACCGGCAATTACTAGTTACTAAAGCTAAGGGATTTTTGGTTCAAACTCGGTGTAGAATTTAGTATGTACTTGTATCCATTTCGTTTAAAATAAAGTGCATGTATTCTCAGCCCAAAAATATAGATTGCAAAAGCAATTAAAAATGGAGCAAATGAAACTCACCTTAGCAGTACATAAAGTCGTTCACCGAAATGTGACCGAAACTTGGAATACCAAATAACCGTAGATCTCAACCTAGAGAACATATGTTGGTCAATAATTATCTATCAAGCTAGGTCAGGTCATAGTGTATCACAATCCTAATGCTCGAGATCAACATACAAAAGTTATCCAAAGTCGTTTCAAAAAGTCAATTTTGACAATAGTTCAACAAAACGAGACGTGCCTTATATAAGGATTCATTTACTTGGCTGGTAATATTCAAAAATCCAATATATCAATCTTACAAACAAGTTGTTTAAATATTAATTGCAGATTCAAAAGCAATTCCAATTAACGTCAATCATAATTCAATTGACCATATCTTTTAATTCCTTCATCGAAATTACGCGATTTCTAAATGAAAAGTTATTGATTTTTCGCCAGCTTTCCAAAAACAAACATATCATATACCTTTTATCAGTAATATATGTATTTAATTCGTGATTCATCATAAACTGTTAAACGATGAAATTTAGCATACAAGCATGCATAAATATATATACTCGAGCACTAGACATGGATACACAATTAATATATAAAAGATAATATATGAATGCTCACGTATCAATATTGTGATTCAATATTGTAGGAAAGTACGTAGACGCAACAGAGATAATAAACACTAGGTTTGACCTTTGACTCATGGTCATAACCCCCAAGTAATACCCATAACCTCCATAACTATAACCCATAATTTCCTTAGCTCTATTCCGCTCGAAAACCCATTTCAAAAGTGACCCGCTCATGGCCTCGTCGTAGTATTTTATGTATAATACTACTAATAATAATAAGATTTATAATAATAATAATAATAATAATAATAATAATAATAATAATAATAATAATAATAATAATAATAATAATAATAATAATAATAATAATAATAATAATATAAATAAAATAAATACACAGGAAGTAATATAGATTGAGAGAGATATGTGTTTTACAAAACAGAATTCGATCAAATTTATAGATGTGGTCAGGCCAGGTCTGCCATGCGATCGCATGGCTCCCAAGGCCTTTTCCCATGCGATCGCATGGGGATGTTTTACAGCTCACATTTGTTTAACGTGGACCTTGTCGACATATTATTATATAATATATATAATATATTTAATTTATATAATTATTTATATATTATATTAAATTCTAATGCATAGTTTGTAGTGACCCGAACTTTTCCATATTTATATATATTAATTGAGATTGATATTTACATGATTAAATGTTTCCAACATGTTAAGCAATCAAACTTGTTAAGACTTGATTAATTGAAATATGTTTCATATAGACAATTGACCACCCAAGTTGACCGGTGATTCACGAACGTTAAAACTTGTAAAAACTATATGATGACATATATATGGATATATATATAGTTAACATGATACTATGATAAGTAAACATATCATTAAGTATATTAACAATGAACTATATATGTAAAAACAAGACTACTAACTTAATGATTTTTAAACGAGACATATATGTAACGATTATCGTTGTAAAGACATTTAATGTATATATATCATATTAAGAGATATTCATACATGATAATATCATGATAATATAATAATTTAAAATCTCATTTGATATTATAAACATTGGGTTAACAACATTTAACAAGATCGTTAACCTAAAGGTTTCAAAACAACACTTACATGTAACGACTAACGATGACTTAACGACTCAGTTAAAATGTATATACATGTAGTGTTTTAATATGTATTTATACACTTTTGAAAGACTTCAATACACTTATCAAAATACTTCTACTTAACAAAAATGCTTACAATTACATCCTCGTTCAGTTTCATCAACAATTCTACTCGTATGCACCCGTATTCGTACTCGTACAATACACAGCTTTTAGATGTATGTACTATTGGTATATACACTCCAATGATCAGCTCTTAGCAGCCCATGTGAGTCACCTAACACATGTGGGAACCATCATTTGGCAACTAGCATGAAATATCTCATAAAATTATAAAAATATGAGTAATCATTCATGACTTAGTTACATGAAAACAAAATTACATATCCTTTATATCTAATCCATACACCAACGACCAAAAATACCTACAAACACTTTCATTCTTCAATTTTCTTCATCTAATTGATCTCTCTCAAGTTCTATCTTCAAGTTCCAAGTGTTCTTCATAAATTCCAAAAGTTCTAGTTTCATAAAATCAAGAATACTTCCAAGATTGCAAGTTTACTTCCAAGTTTTCTAAATCCATTCCAAGTAATCATCCAAGATCAAGAAACCTTTGTTACTTACAGTAGGTTATCTTTCTAATACAAGGTAATAATCATATTCAAAATTTAATTCAATTTCTATAACTATAACAATCTTATTTTGAGTGGAAATCTTACTTGAAATTGTTTTCGTGTCATGATTCTGCTTCAAGAACTTTCAAGCCATCCAAGGATCCTTTGAAGCTAGATCTATTTTTCTCATTTACAGTAGGTTTATCCAAGGAACTTGAGGTAGTAATGATGTTCATAACATCATTCGATTCATACATATAAAGCTATCTTATTCGAAGGTTTAAACTTGTAATCACTAGAACATAGTTTAGTTAATTCTAAACTTGTTCGCAAATAAAAGTTAATCCTTCTAACTTGACTTTTAAAATCAACTAAACACATGTTCTATATCTATATGATATGCTAACTTAATGATTTAAAACCTGGAAACTTTCAAGTTCTAAGTGTTCTTCATAAATTCTACAAGTTCTAGTTACATAAAATCAAGAATACTTTCAAGTTTGCTAGCTCACTTCCAATCTTGTAAGGTGATCATCCAACCTCAAGAAATCTTTGTTTCTTACAGTAGGTTATCATTCTAATACAAGGTAATAATCATATTCAAACTTTGGTTCAATTTCTATAACTATAACAATCTTATTTCAAGTGATGATCTTACTTGAACTTGTTTTCGTGTCATGATTTTGCTTCAAGAACTTCGAGCCATCCAAGGATCCGTTGAAGCTAGATCCATTTTTCTATTTTCCAGTAGGTTTATCCAAGGAACTTAAGGTAGTAATGATGTTCATAACATCATTCAATTCATACATATAAAGCTATCTTATTCGAAGGTTTAAACTTGTAATCACTAGAACATAGTTTAGTTAATTCTAAACTTGTTCGCAAACAAAAGTTAATCCTTCTAACTTGACTTTTAAAATCAACTAAACACATGTTCTATATCTATATGATATGCTAACTTAATGATTTAAAACCTGGAAACACGAAAAACACCGCAAAACCGGATTTACGCCGTCGTAGTAACACCGCGGGCTGTTTTGGGTTAGTTAATTAAAAACTATGATAAACTTTGATTTAAAAGTTGTTATTCTGAGAAAATGATTTTTATTATGAACATGAAACTATATCCAAAAATTATGGTTAAACTCAAAGTGAAAGTATGTTTTCTAAAATGGTCATCTAGACATCGTTCTTTCGACTAAAATGACTACCTTTACAAAAACGACTTGTAACTTATTTTTCCGACTATAAACCTATACTTTTTCTATTTAGATTCATAAAATAGATTTCAATATGAAACCATAGCAATTTGATTCACTCAAAACGGATTTAAAATGAAGAAGTTATGGGTAAAACAAGATTGGATAATTTTTCTCATTTTAGCTACGTGAAAATTGGTAACAAATCTATTCCAACCATAACTTAATCAACTTGTATTGTATATTATGTAATCTTGAGATACCATAGACACGTATACAATGTTTTGACCTATCATGTCGACACATCTATATATATTTCGGAACAGCCATAGACACTCTATATGTGAATGTTGGAGTTAGCTATACAGGGTTGAGGTTTATTCCAAAATATATATAGTTTGAGTTGTGATCAATACTGAGATACGTATACACTGGGTCGTGGATTGATTCAAGATAATATTTATCGATTTATTTCTGTATATCTAACTGTGGATAACTAGTTGTAGGTTACTAAGAGGACAGCTGACTTAATAAACTTAAAACATCAAAATATATTAAAAGTGTTGTAAATATATTTTGAACATACTTTGATATATATGTATATATTGTTATAGGTTCGTGAATCAACCAGTGGCCAAGTCTTACTTTCCGACGAAGTAAAAATCTGTGAAAGTGAGTTATAGTCCCACTTTTAAAAATCTAATATTTTTGGGATGAGAATACATGCAGGTTTTATAAATGATTTACAAAATAGACACAAGTACGTGAAACTACATTCTATGGTTGAATTATCGAAATCGAATATGCCCCTTTTTATTAAGTCTGGTAATCTAAGAATTAGGGAACAGACACCCTAATTGACGCGAATCCTAAAGATAGATCTATTGGGCCTAACAAACCCCATCCAAAGTACCGGATGCTTTAGTACTTCGAAATTTATATCATATCCGAAGGGTGTCCCGGAATGATGGGGATATTCTTATATATGCATCTTGTTAATGTCGGTTACCAGGTGTTCACCATATGAATGATTTTTATCTCTATGTATGGGATGTGTATTGAAATATGAAATCTTGTGGTCTATTATTATGATTTGATATATATATATAGGTTAAACCTATAACTCACCAACATTTTTGTTGACGTTTTAAGCATGTTTATTCTCAGGTGATTATTAAGAGCTTCCGCTGTCGCATACTTAAATAAGGACGAGATTTGGAGTCCATGCTTGTATGATATTGTGTAAAAACTGCATTCAAGAAACTTATTTTGTTGTAACATATTTGTATTGTAAACCATTATGTAATGGTCGTGTGTAAACAGGATATTTTAGATTATCATTATTTGATAATCTACATAAAGCTTTTTAAACCTTTATTAATGAAATAAAGGTTATGGTTTATTTTAAAAATGAATGCAGTCTTTGAAAAACTTCTCATATAGAGGTCAAAACCTCGCAACGAAATCAATTAATATGGAACGTTTTTAATCAATAAGAACGGGACATTTCAGTTGGTATCCGAGCGTTGGTCTTAGAGAACCAGAATTTTGCATTAGTGTGCCTTATCGAGTTTGTTAGGATGCATTAGTGAGTCTGGACTTCGACCGTGTTTACTTAAAAAATGATTGCTTAACAAATTTTGTTGGAAACTATATATTTTTAACATGTGAATATTATGTGATATATTAATCTCTTAACGCGTCTGATATTATGTGATAGATGTCTACCTCTAGAACAAGTCCCATTGACTCACCTAATAATAATGAAGAGTCAAATGTAAATTGGAATGATTCGTGGACTGATTCACAAGTTCCCGAAGAGGAACCGGAAGAAGAGTCGGAACCGGAAGAAGAATCGGAACCGGAAGAAGAATCGGAACCGGATGAAGAAATAGAACCGGTGGGGGAAATAATAAAATGGTTAAGTAAAAGAAAATCCTCAACCAACCTACCAAGGTTAATTATGGTCAATGGTGTTTCCGCCAAGGAAGCAAAATATTGGGAGGATTTCCAATTCTCCAATGAATCGGATTCCGACGAGAATTCCGATGATGTTATAGAAATTACCCCAACTGAATTTAAAAAGGCAAAAGAAAATAATAAGGGAAAGGGCATAAAATTAGAAAAATCTAATTCCAACCCCGATGAACTTTATATGTATCGTCAACCCCCGAAGTCCTTAAGTTGTAACAATGACCCGGGAACCTCTAAACCACCAGGTTTTTCTAAACCAATGTGGAAAACGACGGCTCGTATTAGGGGAACATCAAATATCCCTAGAAACTTGGCAAAACGAACCAAAACCGAAGAAGAAGAAACAATCAAGTCGGAATAAGATAGTTGTATTCGTGTGGTATAATATATGTAATATAGTGTGCTTATGCTTTATGATATATGTAAAAATTGCTTGTATTAATAAGTATTTTTTTTATGAATCTAACTCTTGTCTATTTTACAGTATAAAAACACAAAATGGATAGACAACCCAATATTTTAAGAGACCTACCCAGAGACATGATTGATGAAATCTTGTCTAGAGTCGGTCAGAATTCTTCGGCACAACTATTTAAGGCGAGATCAGTTTGTAAGACATTCGAAGAATGTTCTAAGAATGCCTTGGTTTATAGAAGACTTTCGTTCGAAAGATGGGGGATATCACATTGGGAAATCCATAAGTTACGATGTGTTTACTTTGACGCATATATTGCGGGGAACCCAAATGCTATTTTACGCAATGGGTTAAGAAATTATTTTGACTCAATATATCCGAATATTGGACTTCGTGATTTAGAAAAAGCGGCTAACATGCAACATAAAGAAGCATGTTATGCTTACGGATTAGTAATGTTCGCTTCTCACCAAAGTAAGAACAAGAACATCGGGCTACAACTATTAAACAAAACGTTCCCACAAGTGACGAAGTCGGTAATTGGGGTAAGAAATGAGGTTTTTAGATTGTTACGGGACTGTTGGACATTACGTAACCCTCGTTCCTTTGACGACGTTACAACACGCTGTCTTATCAACGGCCATAACGGTTATGTTCCACAAGACCAAGGATGAGAAGTAATCCTAGTAAATCCAGAATGCATGACTTGTTTCTGGACGTATGAATTACGTGTCTTTATTACCTTTGCTGAACGACTTGTGTACTAGCTAGAATTATCTTCACAACCATCTTGTATCAAATTTATTGTGTGCTATATTTCATGCTATATGTAAAATAAGCGATATTGTAAATTTGTAAAATATTGTGTAAAAGTTTGAACGCGAAATATTATTATAATCAGTTTTTCATATAGAATTGTAGTAGTTGAATTGTATATTAGCTACTAAGTATGAACTTAACGGGTAGGTACTACCCGAATTTAAACTTATAAAACGCTAATATGAAGAAAAAGCTTTTATAAATGAGTTCATATTATGCTACGAAATACTATTAACTACTCTTAATATTCTGTATGATTAACTTGTTCCATTTGACTATTTTGAAGGAAATGGCACCGACTACTCGACACACTGTGAATATGAATGAAGAGGAATTCCGTACTTTTCTAGCTTCAAACATAGCCGCAGTACAGGCTGCGCTACATACCAACAATAACCTTGAATCTAGCAGTACAGGACATAGTGTAGGATGCACCTACAAAGAATTCACTGCCTGCAAACCTTTAGAATTTGATGGAACCGAAGGACCGATCGAATTGAAACGGTGGACCGAGAAGGTCGAATCGGTGTTTGCCATAAGTAAGTGTACTGAAGAGGACAAAGTGAAGTACGCTACGTATACCTTCACAGGTTCTGCGTTAACATGGTGGAATACCTATCTAGAGCAAGTGGGACAAGACAATGCATACGCACTACCGTGGTCAGCATTCAAGCACTTGATGAACGAGAAGTACCGTCCCAGAACCGAGGTCAATAAGCTCAAGACAGAACTTAGAGGGTTACGAACCCAAGGATTTGATATTACCACGTACGAAAGACGATTCACAGAATTGTGCCTATTGTGTCCGGGAGCATTCGAAGATGAGGAAGAGAAGATCGACGAGTTTGTGAAAGGATTACCGAAAAGAATCCAAGAAGATATAAGTTCACACGAGCCCGCCTCCATACAACAGGCATGTAGAATGGCTCACAAACTAGTGAACCAGATTGAAGAAAGATTTAAAGAACAGACTGCTGAAGAGGCCAATGTGAAGCAAGTCAAAAGAAAGTGGGAGGAAAACGGTGATAAGAATCACCAATACAACAACAACAGCAATTACAACAATAATCGCAACAATTATCCCAACAATCGCAACATCAATCGCAACTACAACAAACGGCCCAACAACAACAACAACAACAA
This sequence comes from Rutidosis leptorrhynchoides, assembly GCF_046630445.1. Lineage (NCBI taxonomy): Eukaryota > Viridiplantae > Streptophyta > Magnoliopsida > Asterales > Asteraceae > Rutidosis > Rutidosis leptorrhynchoides. Next base: position 107,122,439 of record NC_092343.1, read on the forward strand.
CAACAACAACAGCAACTACAACAATCATCCCAACAACAATAATAACCGCAACAACAACAACAATCAGAAGCAGCTATGCCAAAGGTGTGAAAAGTATCACTCGGGGTTCTGCACCAAATTTTGCAACAAGTGTAAAAGAAATGGTCATAGCGCGGCGAAGTGTGAGGTCTACGGAGCAGGGATTAATAGAACGAAAGGAACAAATGGTGTCGAAACGAGTAATGGAGGAGCAAGTAGTGTCGGAGCAAGTTATGCCAATGTAGTTTGTTATAAATGTGGAAAACCGGGCCACATTATTAGAAATTGCCCGAACCAGGAGAACACAAATGGACAAGGCCGCGGAAGAGTTTTCAATATTAATGCGGCAGAGGCACAGGAAGACCCGGAGCTTGTTACGGGTACGTTTCTTATTGACAATAAATCTGCTTACGTTTTATTTGATTCGGGTGCGGATAGAAGCTATATGAGTAGAGATTTTTGTGCTAAATTAAGTTGTCTATTGACGCCTTTAGATAGTAAATTTTTACTCGAATTAGCAAATGGTAAATTAATTTCAGCAGATAATATATGTCGGAATCGAGAAATTAAACTGGTTAGCGAAACATTTAAGATTGATTTGATACCAGTAGAGTTAGGGAGTTTTGATGTGATAATCGGTATGGACAGGTTGAAAGAAGTGAAAGCAGAGATCGTTTGTTACAAAAATGCAATTCGCATTATACGAGAAAAAGGAAAACCCTTAATGGTGTACGGAGAAAAGGGCAACACGAAGCTACATCTTATTAGTAATTTGAAGGCACAAAAACTAATAAAAAAAGGTTGCTATGCTGTTCTAGCACACGTCGAGAAAGTACAAACTGAAGAAAAGAGCATCAATGATGTTCCCATTGCAAAACAATTTCCCGATGTATTTCCGAAAGAATTACCGGGATTACCCCCACATCGATCCGTTGAATTTCAAATAGATCTTGTACCAGGAGCTGCACCAATAGCTCGTGCTCCTTACAGACTCGCACCCATCGAGATGAAAGAACTGCAAAGCCAATTACAAGAACTTTTAGAGCGAGGTTTCGTTCGACCAAGCACATCACCGTGGGGAGCTCCTGTTTTGTTTGTCAAGAAGAAAGATGGTACATTCAGGTTGTGTATCGACTACCGAGAGTTGAACAAACTTACCATCAAGAACCGCTACCCACTACCGAGAATCGATGACTTATTTGATCAACTACAAGGCTCTTCTGTTTATTCAAAGATTGACTTACGTTCCGGGTATCATCAAATGCGGGTGAAAGAAGATGATATTCCAAAGACTGCTTTCAGAACACGTTACGGTCATTACGAGTTTATGGTCATGCCGTTTGGTTTAACTAATGCACCAGCTGTGTTCATGGACCTTATAAACCGAGTGTGTGGACCATACCTTGACAAGTTTGTCATTGTTTTCATTGATGACATACTTATTTACTCAAAGAATGACCAAGAACACGGTGAACATTTGAGAAAGGTGTTAGAAGTATTGAGGAAGGAAGAATTGTACGCTAAGTTTTCAAAGTGTGCATTTTGGTTAGAAGAAGTTCAATTCCTCGGTCACATAGTGAACAAAGAAGGTATTAAGGTGGATCCGGCAAAGATAGAAACTGTTGAAAAGTGGGAAACCCCGAAAACTCCGAAACACATACGCCAGTTTTTAGGACTAGCTGGTTACTACAGAAGGTTCATCCAAGACTTTTCCAGAATAGCAAAACCCTTGACTGCATTAACGCATAAAGGGAAGAAATTTGAATGGAATGATGAACAAGAGACAGCGTTTCAGTTATTGAAGAAAAAGCTAACTACGGCACCTATATTGTCATTGCCTGAAGGGAATGATGATTTTGTGATTTATTGTGACGCATCAAAGCAAGGTCTCGGTTGTGTATTAATGCAACGAACGAAGGTGATTGCTTATGCGTCTAGACAATTGAAGATTCACGAACAAAATTATACGACGCATGATTTGGAATTAGGCGCGGTTGTTTTTGCATTAAAGACTTGGAGGCACTACTTATATGGGGTCAAAAGTATTATATATACCGACCACAAAAGTCTTCAACACATATTTAATCAGAAACAACTGAATATGAGGCAGCGTAGGTGGATTAAATTATTGAATGATTACGACTTTGAGATTCGTTACCACCCGGGGAAGGCAAATGTGGTAGCCGATGCCTTGAGCAGGAAGGACAAAGAACCCATTCGAGTAAAATCAATGAATATAATGATTCATAATAACCTTACTACTCAAATAAAGGAGGCGCAACAAGGAGTTTTAAAAGAGGGAAATTTAAAGGATGAAATACCCAAAGGATCGGAGAAGCATCTTAATATTCGGGAAGACGGAAACCGGTATAGGGCTGAAAGGATTTGGGTACCAAAATTTGGAGATATGAGAGAAATGGTACTTAGAGAAGCTCATAAAACCAGATACTCAATACATCCTGGAACGGGGAAGATGTACAAGGATCTCAAGAAACATTTTTGGTGGCCGGGTATGAAATCCGATGTTGCTAAATACGTAGGAGAATGTTTGACGTGTTCTAAGGTCAAAGCTGAGCATCAGAAACCATCAGGTCTACTTCAACAACCCGAAATCCCGGAATGGAAATGGGAAAACATTACCATGGATTTCATCACTAAATTGCCAAGGACTGCAAGTGATTTTGATACTATTTGGGTAATAGTTGATCGTCTCACCAAATCAGCACACTTCCTACCAATAAGAGAAGATGACAAGATGGAGAAGTTAGCACGACTGTATTTGAAGGAAGTCGTCTCCAGACATGGAATACCAATCTCTATTATCTCTGATAGGGATGGCAGATTTATTTCAAGATTCTGGCAGACGTTACAGCAAGCATTAGGAACTCGTCTAGACATGAGTACTGCCTATCATCCACAAACTGATGGGCAGAGCGAAAGGACGATACAAATGCTTGAAGACATGCTACGAGCATGTGTTATTGATTTCGGAAACAGTTGGGATCGACATCTACCGTTAGCAGAATTTTCCTACAACAACAGCTACCATTCAAGCATTGAGATGGCGCTGTTTGAAGCACTTTATGGTAGAAAGTACGGGTCTCCAATTTGTTGGAGTGAAGTGGGGGATAGACAGATTACGGGTCCGGAGATTATACAAGAAACTACCGAGAAGATCATCCAAATTCAACAACGGTTGAAAACCGCCCAAAGTCGACAAAAGAGCTACGCTGACATTAAAAGAAAAGATATAGAATTTTAAATTGGAGAGATGGTAATGCTTATAGTTGCACCTTGGAAAGGCGTTGTTCGATTTGGTAAACGAGGGAAATTAAATCCAAGGTATATTGGACCATTCAAGAATATTGATCGTGTCGGACCTGTAGCTTACCGACTTGAGTTACCTCAACAACTCGCGGCTGTACATAACACTTTCCACATCTCGAATTTGAAGAAATGTTTTGCTAAAGAAGATCTCACTATTCCGTTAGATGAAATCCAAATCAACGAAAAACTTCAATTCATCGAAGAACCCGTCGAAATAATGGATCGTGAGGTTAAAAGACTTAAGCAAAACAAGATACCAATTGTTAAGGTTCGATGGAATGCTCGTAGAGGACCCGAGTTCACCTGGGAGCGTGAAGATCAGATGAAGAAGAAATACCCGCATCTATTTAAAGAAGATTCGTCAACACCTTCAACAGCTTGAAATTTCGGGACGAAATTTATTTAACGGGTAGGTACTGTAGTGACCCGAACTTTTCCATGTTTATATATATTAATTGAGATTGATATTTACATGATTAAATGTTTCTAACATGTTAAGCAATCAAACTTGTTAAGACTTGATTAATTGAAATATGTTTCATATAGACAATTGACCACCCAAGTTGACCGGTGATTCACGAACGTTAAAACTTGTAAAAACTATATGATGACATATATATGGATATATATATAGTTAACTTGATACTATGATAAGTAAACATATCATTAAGTATATTAACAATGAACTACATATGTAAAAACAAGACTACTAACTTAATGATTTTTAAACGAGACATATATGTAACGATTATCGTTGTAAAGACATTTAATGTATATATATCATATTAAGAGATATTCATACATGATAATATCATGATAATATAATAATTTAAAATCTCATTTGATATTATAAACATTGGGTTAACAACATTTAACAAGATCGTTAACCTAAAGGTTTCAAAACAACACTTACATGTAACGACTAACGATGACTTAACGACTCAGTTAAAATGTATATACATGTAGTGTTTTAATATGTATTTATACATTTTTGAAAGACTTCAATACACTTATCAAAATACTTCTACTTAACAAAAATGCTTACAATTACATCCTCGTTCAGTTTCATCAACAATTCTACTCGTATGCACCCGTATTCATACTCGTACAATACACAGCTTTTAGATGTATGTACTATTGGTATATACACTCCAATGATCAACTCTTAGCAGCCCATGTGAGTCACCTAACACATGTGGGAACCATCATTTGGCAACTAGCATGAAATATCTCATAAAATTACAAAAATATGAGTAATCATTCATGACTTATTTACATGAAAACAAAATTACATATCCTTTATATCTAATCCATACACCAACGAACAAAAATACCTACAAACACTTTCATTCTTCAATTTTCTTCATCTAATTGATCTCTCTCAAGTTCTATCTTCAAGTTCTAAGTGTTCTTCATAAATTCTATAAGTTCTAGTTACATAAAATCAAGAATACTTTTAAGCTTGCTAGCTCACTTTCAATCTTGTAAGGTGATCATCCAACCTCAAGAAATCTTTGTTTCTTACAGTAGGTTATCATTCTAATACAAGGTAATAATCATATTCAAACTTTGGTTCAATTTCTATAACTATAACAATCTTATTTCAAGTGATGATCTTACTTGAACTTGTTTTCGTGTCATGATTCTGCTTCAAGAACTTCGAGCCATCCAAGGATCCGTTGAAGCTAGATCCATTTTTTTCTTTTCAAGTAGGTTTATCCAAGGAACTTAAGTTAGTAATGATGTTCATAACATCATTCGATTCATACATATAAAGCTATCTTATTCGAAGGTTTAAACTTGTAATCACTAGAACATAGTTTAGTTAATTCTAAACTTGTTCGCAAACAAAAGTTAATCCTTCTAACTTGACTTTTAAAATCAACTAAACACATGTTCTATATCTATATGATATGCTAACTTAATGATTTAAAACCTGGAAATACGAAAAACACCGCAAAACTGGATTTACGCCGTTGTAGTAACACCGCGGGCTGTTTTGGGTTAGTTAATTAAAAACTATGATAAACTTTGATTTAAAAGTTGTTATTCTGAGAAAATGATTTTTATTATGAACATGAAACTATATCCAAAAATTATGGTTAAACTCAAAGTGGAAGTATGTTTTCTAAAATGGTCATCTAGACGTCGTTCTTTCGACTGAAATGACTACCTTTACAAAAATGACTTTTAACTTATTTTTCTGACTATAAACCTATACTTTTTCTGTTTATATTCATAAAATAGAGTTCAATATGAAACCATAGCAATTTGATTCACTCAAAACGGATTTAAAATGAAGAAGTTATGGGTAAAACAAGATTGGATAATTTTTCTCATTTTAGCTACGTGAAAATTGGTAACAAATCTATTCCAACCATAACTTAATCAACTTGTATTGTATATTATGTAATCTTGAGATACCATAGACACGTATACAATGTTTCGACCTATCATGTCGACACATCTATATATATTTCGGAACAACCATAGACACTCTATATGTGAATGTTGGAGTTAGCTATACAGGGTTGAGGTTGATTCCAAAATATATATAGTTTGAGTTGTGATCAATACTGAGATACGTATACACTGGGTCGTGGATTGATTCAAGATAATATTTATCGATTTATTTCTGTACATCTAACTGTGGACAACTAGTTGTAGGTTACTAACGAGGACAGCTGACTTAATAAACTTAAAACATCAAAATATATTAAAAGTGTTGTAAATATATTTTGAACATACTTTGATATATATGTATATATTGTTATAGGTTCGTGAATCAACCAGTGGCCAAGTCTTACTTCCCGACGAAGTAAAAATCTGTGAAAGTGAGTTATAGTCCCACTTTTAAAAATCTAATATTTTTGGGATGAGAATACATGCAGGTTTTATAAATGATTTACAAAATAGACACAAGTACGTGAAACTACATTCTATGGTTGAATTATCGAAATCGAATATGCCCCTTTTTATTAAGTCTGGTAATCTAAGAATTAGGGAACAGACACCCTAATTGACGCGAATCCTAAAGATAGATCTATTGGGCCTAACAAACCCCATCCAAAGTACCGGATGCTTTAGTACTTTGAAATTTATATCATATCCGAAGGGTGTCCCGGAATGATGGGGATATTCTTATATATGCATCTTGTTAATGTCGGTTACCAGGTGTTCACCATATGAATGATTTTTATCTCTATGTATGGGATGTGTATTGAAATATGAAATCTTGTGGTCTATTATTATGATTTGATATATATAGGTTAAACCTATAACTCACCAACATTTTTGTTGACGTTTTAAGCATGTTTATTCTCAGGTGATTATTAAGAGCTTCCGCTGTCGCATACTTAAATAAGGCCGAGATTTGGAGTCCATGCTTGTATGATATTGTGTAAAAACTGCATTCAAGAAACTTATTTTGTTGTAACATATTTGTATTGTAAACCATTATGTAATGGTCGTGTGTAAACAGGATATTTTAGATTATCATTATTTGATAATCTACGTAAAGCTTTTAAACCTTTATTGATGAAATAAAGGTTATGGTTTGTTTTAAAAATGAATGCAGTCTTTGAAAAACGTCTCATATAGAGATCAAAACCTCGCAACGAAATCAATTAATATGGAACGTTTTTAATCAATAAGAACGGGACATTTCATAGTTAACCTGTAATTTTTGTTCCGATAAGTCATACGTCATCACTCGACTTATGTCCCAGTTCCGCTTTTTCGAATGTCCATTCGTACGCTGAGAAAACTGGCTCTTTACGTTTCGTGACTCGTACCTTTGTTAAAATATAGTCTTAAATTAGCAATAAACTATATCACTCAAAGTATATCTTAAACTTTCGAGTGTTTTGGTCATTTACTTCTATAAATCATCGTCTCGTAGTATATACATATACATTTTCATTTTGAAATAGTGTTTACTGTAGCAAAGTTACTGTAGCAAAGTTTTTTTACTGTAGTAAATAGTGATTTTCGAAAACACTGTAGCTTTTCGGGTACTGTAGCAATTCGAAAATACTGTAGCAAATTAGTGTTTTACTGGTTCATCTTAAGCGTTTTAGTTAACTTATCTAAATATCAATCGAATCAATAATCGAATGTTACTATCGTTTACTAAATAACTTGAAATCATGTATATATATATATATATATATATATATATATATATATATATATATATATATATATATATATATATATATATATATATATATATATATATATATATATATATATATATATATATATATATATATATATATATGCACATTAAGTTATATATATTGTTCGTGAATCTTCGAGAATAGTCAAAGAATAATTGATTACATGAATATAGTTCCAAAACTTTGAGACTCAACATTACAGACTTTGCTTATCATGTCGAAAACATTAAATCATTTAAAGATAAAGTTTAAATTTGGTCAGAAATTTTCGGGTCATCACAGTACCTACCCGTTAGAGAAATTTCGTCCCGAAATTTGAGTGAGGTCGTCATGGCTAACAATAAAAATGTTTTTATGACGAATATGAGTTGATAAATAGAATTTTATCACCGTTGAATAATATGGATAAAACAATCCGATTTCTCGAAGCGTATGAGAGAAGTTATCGTAAAAGAGTGAAATGAATGAATAGAGATTCGTCTTAACTTTTGACGTAGTTACGATTGATTTTCCAAATTTAAGGAATAAAAAATCTTCATAATCTAAATAAGATTTGATTCTTCGAAATTTATGAAAATTAAGATTTCCTTTAAATGCGTAATTTGCCTCGATTGTTATGTATGATATTTTTCTATAAATTAACCACTTCCGTTTCATTATTTTCACCACTTCTACATCTTCTTCCTTATTTCATACTTCCAAAAGATTGTAAAATGCTTAATCCAGTTCTGATTCTTGATATTTTCTTGGCTATCGTATCCTTCATTCTTCTTTTTCATCTGCCACCAGAGGAAGTTATTTTCTTCTACTATTACCTTGGGGTTATAGTATTTTTTATTCTCCCGTGTCTTTATATTGCTATACGCATTGATATACATGGTTTGTAATATATGTGTTGTTGTCAGACTTTATATTTTCCCTTATCTTTAGGAGCTCCATGCTTTCGTTTTTCCTTCCCGACTTCAAGTCAAGCGAATAATGGTCAGGAATTCGTAGCTATACATTTCGGAATAAACATAGTTAATGTTCTAAGAAAGAAATTGTAATGGCACGATCTTGATTTGTCAAATTACCAGAATATCTGGAAAAGACCGAATCATCAAGAAAAGTATTTTCTTCATATATTTAGAGATTAAATAGAATGAAAGAGTTATGTAACGTGGTTCATGATGAGGGTGTGATCTGTAAACCTTTATCACGTTCCATTAGAAACTCAGCATGACTTACTGTAATATAATCACGTTGATCAAGTGTCATTATATTATACTAACTCATGCTTCAATTCCCAACATTACTTCAAAATATATATTTTTCGAATTTTTCAGATTTTAGAAACTAAAATAGTTTCTTTTATGATGTAACACAGATAGCGTGAAGAGATGAATGCTTTCAGATAAGAATGGTTATAAAAAAATATCTTCAGAAATATGGAGGATATTTATAATGGAAGATACGATGATATCTTAGAATATTTAAGATAAGATGATGATGATGACGAATATTGTCTGCAAAGGTTTTAGAGTAAGGAGCAAGGTATTTGCTAAGGATTTCAGCAGACACTGAATCATTTGTATTCTTTGAAGGTAGATTTCGTTTCTGTGATTTGTCCACAGCCTCCTTCATGGTCTGCTCAATCCGTTTTCCAATTCCAAACCTTCTCTTTTTCTCAGCTTTACCACTATACTATTCTTTATCATCAAACTTTTGACTGTTAAGGTCGTTTACAGTTTTTGCTGCTTCATCAGCATTTTTCCAAAATTAGAAGAACTAGTTTCGTAGTTTGGGGTGTTTTTTAGAAACTTAACTTTCGAAGTATGTAAGTCTAGAAGATAGATGTTATCTATATATAACTGTTGTCGTAGAAAATGCTGCGAGATTCAAAATACTGATTGCTAATTCCCGGTGGTTGGTATGGCAATTATTGTTACAAGATGTGGATGAGTACATGATAGGGTTTCAATGAGTATAAGGATTTTTCGAAAGGTCAAGGATTAATAAAGTTGTTGGTAAATTTACTGCTAATGTGGTGGAACATGAAAGGTTCCCCAGTAACAAGAACGTATATGTCAAGGTTATAATAAGGCTAATCTGAAAAGTCGAAGTTGACTAGTTGGAAGTGTGATAAAACTGGATACTTTGAAAAGGAATTGCAAGATTATTTTCGGTAATAACAATGCTAAAGGATCTTTCACAGTTTTGAAGTCAAAGTATAGCTTTAAAAGATGTAGAGATCTAAGAATGATGTCACTTGTTAAATCTTGACTTGGATTCTGCTCTGTCAGAATATGTAATTGAATTTGAACAAGAATGGTTGTTCAGATTTCTATGAACGAATGTATAGCGTTGTGAAAGTAGTGTAGATAATGATTTTTGAATAATCGAATGATGTAATGTGTAATATATTAATTGTGAACTCAAATATTTCTCAGGTATTACCTACCTGTTAAATTTTTTTTCACAATTAATACTTTGTACAAAGAATTTTCATTACAGTCTTTATGAAAATATATGTATGTATATATTTTCTTCAGATGTAATACAGACTTAATGAGTTAATATCATATTAAGCTCATTTGATTTTTGGCTTGAATTAGAAATAAATAATCTCTAAAACATTAGAGATTACATAATCTTCTCGAAGTATTTCATTAATGAAATCAATACTTCATTATTTGTTCTTATTGATATTCCTCGGTGAAGGATGTTGTTGCTCATGGAATTCTTGCAAACTTCGCAAGACACAGGTGATGTTTTCTGGAAAGTTTCGAGTACATCGAAAATAAAAATGTAAAATCTATTATGTAATTGAATAATACACTTGGTTTATTATGAAATGGAATTCATTGAGTTGAAACAAAGATTGTAGTTAACGAAGGTTAAGTTGTTAACGAAGGATGTACATCATAGCATATTAGTAATATGAATTTAACCGAGTAATATTTACCCTTTTTCAATTTATACATAATAGCTTAGTATGAAAAGATATATTAGAATTTCCAAAATCTATATAATATATAAATTCTTTGGAAATAGTGAGTTAATACTTCATAACTCATTATCTTAATATACCCATTGGTGATTCTGGTGTCGATATCATCGGTGGTTATGGAGTTGGTGGAGCTTGTGGTGATACAGGTGTTGCTGGTGGTACTTCTGGTGGCGCTCGTATAACAAATCTAGCTTGTAAATCACACACCATTCCTGTCAGGGTTTCTATTCTCCCCTCTACATCTCTATTCATCTGATTTATGGTTAGAACTGGGATAAATAATCTCTATGATTTTAGAGATTACATAATCACCGTAGGATATTTCTCCAATGAAGTTATGAATCAATACTTCATCGGTTATTGTTGTTGGTACTCCTTAGTATCTATGGTGCGTATGACGTTGATGTTCAAGGTACATATTGTGATGTTGAGGGTTGCAGTGCGGATGTTGTTGGTGGTGGTAATTGTACTGTTGGTGTTGTTGTCGGTGGTACTGTTGATGCCGGTGATTCTCCTGATGCTTGTAACCTTTGCACTATATTCTCCAAAGCCACTACCCGAGCGCGAAGCTCGTTGACTTCTTCTACTACACAGGGATGATTGTCAGTTCGGACGAGCGGATGAATAAGATTCAGAATTTGAGATAGTATATTATCGTGACGAGATACTCTGGAAATGAGAGAGAAAATGGTGTCTCGAACAGGTTCGCCAGTAAGTGCTTCAGGTTCTTCGCCAAGAGGGAAATGTGATGGATGGAAGGGATCACCTTCTTCTTGTCTCCAATGACTAAGCAGGCTATGAACCCATCCCCAATTCATCCAGAATAGGTGATGGCTGATTGGTTGATCCATTCCGGTTACACTGTCTTCGGAATTCAGGTGAATATCCATATCGGAATAGCTGTCGGAGTTTAAGGAATTTGAACTAGATACGGGATCCATCTTGTATAATTAGGGAGATGATTTTTTATATGAATTAGATTATAGAATTTAGTTTAGTATTCTTCAATACATAATTTACATATGTATATATAATACCAAATTCCATAAATCACGGAGAAATTTTCGGAAGATGTCAGGAAAAGTTTACAGTAACAGTTACGCTAAGATGTGAATTTCTGTCTATACACTATTTATGCAATAAATGCCGAAAAATGTGTCTAGACTTAAGAATGATAAGCATGTAATTTCTGACAAGAAATGATGAGCAAAACTTTTAACACGCAGACACAGTCGAAGTCCAGACTTACTAATGCATCCTAACAACTATCAGTTAGACACACTCATGCAAGACCTGGTTCACTAGGACCAACGCTATGATACCAACTGTGACGATCACTCCAAATCCATATGGATGAACACGTCATTCATCGATTTCTTTGCGAGGTATTTGACCTCTATATGATACGTTTTGTAAACATTGCATTCTTTTGAAAAGGCACACCATAAATGAATATTTAAATCAAAGGTTTTCGACATCTGATGATTTCTACATATAGACAATCACCGTAAATAATAGTTTACAATAGCAATTCCGTTGACAATGCAGTCAAAATAAGATACATGGTGATGATTTGGTGAATGCAATATTTCCTTGATAAATATGCCATGTAAGACTCCATGCACATAGCTTGTCTAACATATAAGCAAACAGCGGAAGACTTCTAGGGAACCTGAGAATAAACATGCTAACAAGTGTCAACACAAAGGTTAGTGAGTTCATAGTTTTAGTGTTTCGCATAATCTGTATATAAAGGTGGATCACAAGATTTCAGTTGTTTCATCCAGAAACGTTTATCAAAATATTCTACAAGACTGAGCACCCTGGTAACTAAACTTTAACGTATATATAATAAGTACCCCTGTTTTAACATACATGCAACCAACATGTACAATACACGCAAACCAACATGTACTACACTCAAATAGCATACGTCTGTTTTATAGTTCAGGCTAGGGTTTCTATACCTGGAACAGACGGGGATGTCAAGCCCTATGGATCCATATATAACTACTCGCGCCCACCAGTTCTTATAACCGGCAGTTACTAGTTACCAAAGCTAAGGTATTTTCGGTTCAAACTCGGTGTAGAATTTAGTATGTACTTGTATCGATTTTGTTTAAAATAAAGTGCATGTATTCTCAGCCCAAAAATATAGATTGCAAAAGCAATTAAAAAGGGAGCAAATGAAACTCACCTTAGCAGTACATAAAGTCGTTCACCGAAATGTGACCGAAACTTGGAATACCAAATAACCGTAGATCTCAACCTATAGAACATATGTTGGTCAATAATTGTCTATCAAGCTAGGTCAGGTTATAGTGTATCACAATCCTAATGCTCGAGATCAACATACAAAAGTTATCCAAAGTCGTTTCAAAAAGTCAATTTTGACAATAGTTCAACAAAACGAGACGTGCCTTATATAATGTTTCATTTACTCGGCTGGTAATATTCAAAAATCCAATTTATCAATCTTACAAACAAGTTGTTTAAATATTAATTGTAGATTCAAAAGAAATTTCAATTAACATCAATCATAATTCAATTGACCATATCTTTTAATTCCTTCATCGAAATTACGCGATTTCTAAATGAAAAGTTATTGATTTTTTGCCAGCTTTCCAAAAACATGCATATCATATACCTTTTATCAGTAATATATGTATTTAATACGTGATTCATCATAAACTGTTTAACGACGAAATTTAGCATACAAGCATGCATAAATATATATACTCGAGCACTAGACATGGATACACAATTAATATATAAAAGATAAGATATGAATGCTCACGTATCAATATTGTGATTCAATATTGTAGGAAGGTACGTAGACGCAACAGAGATAATAAATACTAGGTTTGACCTTTGACTCATGGTCATAACCCCCAAGTAATACCCTTAACCTCCATAGCTATAACCTATAATTTCCTTAGCTCTATCCCGCTCAAAAACCCAATTCAAAAGTGACCCGCTCATGGCCTCGTCGTAGTATTTTATGTATAATACTACTAATAATAATAATATTTATAATAATAATAATAATAATAATAATAATATAAATAAAATAAATACAGAGGAAGGAATATAGATTGAGAGAGATATGTGTTTTACAAAACAGAATTCCATCAAATTTATAGATGTGGTCAGGCCAGGTCTGCCATGCGATCGCATGGCTCCCAAGGCCTTTTCCCATGCGATCGCATGGGGATGTTTTACAGCTCACATTTGTTTAATGTGTACCTTGTCGACATATTATTATTTAATATATATAATATATTTAATTTATATAATTATTTATATATTATATTAAATTCTAATGCATAGCTAACCTGTAATTTTTGTTCCGATAAGTCGTACGTCATCACTCGACTTATGTCCCGGTTTCGGTTTTTCGAATGTCCATTCGTACGCTGAGAAAACTGGCTCTTTATGTTTCGTGACTCATACTGATAATGCTAAAAACGAACATATATTTCATAGCATTATTCCTCAAGAAAGACAAGCTTTTAGTTGCAATTGTTCTATTTAAAAGTGATATTCGTTTAAATAATAAAAGGTGAAGACAAAAGACAGATTCGACGAATTGAAGACGCAAATGACCAAAAAGCTCAAAAGTACAAAATACAATCAAAGAGGTTCCAATTATTGATAAGAAACGTCTCGAAATTACAAGAGTACAAGATTCAAAATGCAAAGTACAAGATATTAAATTGTACGCAAGGACGTTCGAAAATCCGGAACCGGGACATGAGTCAACTCTCAACGCTCGACGCAACGGACTAAAAATTACAAGTCAACTATGCACATAAATATAATATAATATTTAAATAATTCTTATAATTATTTAATATATTATATTTATTTATAAATCCGTCGGTAAACAAAGAGCCAAACTTGTGTAAGCTGTAAAAGCAAACTCTGCGACTCGCGGAGTTTGAAGGCAAAAAATGCCGAGAGTCGCGGAGCCCCAAGTTTTGAAAGTCCCTATAAAGCCAACCGAATTCTGATCATTTTTCATAACATATATATCCATCTCTCTATCTATATCGTAATATTTATATTTATAATTTATATTTTAATTTTAATTTTAATTTTAATTTTAATCCTAATAATAAGGGTATGTTAGCAAATGTTGTAAGGGTGTAAGTCGAAATTCTGTCCGTGTAACGCTACGCTATTTTTAATCATTGTAAGTTATGTTCAACCTTTTTACATTAATGTCTCGTAGCTAAGTTATTATTATGCTTATTTAATCCAAAGTAATCATGATGTTGGGCTAATTACTAAAATTGGGTAATTGGGCTTTGTACCATAATTGGGGTTTGAATAAAAGAACGACACTTGTGGAAATTAGACTATGGGCTATTAATGGGTTTTATATTAACTAAACAATACCTTGTTAATTTAATATACAAACTTATAATTCGACGTATTTATATATAACCACATACGCTTGACTGGGTACGGTGGGCGGGATATCTATAAATACCAATAATTATTCATTTTACCGGATACGGAACTGGATTAATAGCTAATAGACTTGTTGAAACAGGGGTGAATTACATTCAAGGGTAATTGGTGTAATTGTTAACAAAGTAGTAAAACCTTGGTTTACACGCAGTCGATAACCTGGTGTATTCATTAAACAAAGTATTAAAACCTTGTTACAATTCGAATACCCAATTAGTTGGAATATTTGACTTCAAGAATAAGAATAATTTGACGAAGGCTTTCGCTCTTTATATTTATGACTGATGGACTATTATGGACAAATCCGTATGGACATATTAAATAATCCAGGACAAAGGACAATTAATCCATGGGCATAAAACTAAAATCAACACGTCAAACATCATGATTACAGAAGTTTAAATAAGCATAATTCTTTTATTTCATATTTAATTTCCTTTATTTTATATTTAATTGCACTTCTAATTATCGTATTTTTATTGTTATTTTATTTAATTGCACTTTTAATTATCGTACTTTTTAATTATCGCAAGTTTATTTTATCGCACTTTTATTATTCGCAATTTCATTATCGTTATTTACTTTATGCTTTAATTTAAGTCTTGTATTTATTTTTAATATTTTACATTTGGTTTTAACTGCGACTAAAGTTTTAAAATTGACAAACCGGTCATTAAACGGTAAAACCCCCCCTTTATAATAATAATATTACTTATATATATATATTTGTATTTTTATAAAAGTAAACTAATATAGCGTTAAGCTTTGTTTAAAAAGATTCCCTGTGGAACGAACCGGACTTACTAAAAACTACACTACTGTACGATTAGGTACACTGCCTATAAGTGTTGTAGCAAGGTTTAAGTATATCCATTCTATAAATAAATAAATATCTTGTGTAAAATTGTATCGTATTTAATAGTATTTCCTGTAAAAATATAAGCTATTTTAAATACTACTCTGCTAAAACATCAAGTATTTTTGGCGCCGCTGCCGGGGAATCGCTTAAAAGCCGGAAGCGCAACGCTAATATAATATATAAAAAAAGATTTTTAGTTTACTTTTATTAAAATTCGTTTTTATAAAAATACGTTTTTAATTATTCAAAAATATAAAAAGAAAAACAAAAATATAAGTATTTTTAAGATTTTGTTAAATATTTAAGTTTCATAAAGTTTCTTTATTTTTATATAAGTTTTATTTAAGTATTTTGTTTTTATTTAAAACATAAAAAAAAAACCGAAAAAAAAAATAAAAAATATTTTTATATATATAAATCTATTTTTAAGATATTTTTAAATTTATAAAGAAGTTCTATTTTTATTTAAGTTTTTAAATATAAGTTTTTTTTATTATACAAATATTTTGATATAAACATAAAATATAAAACAGAAAATATAGAGAAAAAAAACGCGTCAGTTTTAAACTGTTCCAGGGTTGAATTTTGAAACCCCGCGACTCGCGGGGTTTACTGCTTGAAATACCGCAAGTCGCGGAGATACTCTGACACGCGACAGAACCTTAATTCTGCATTTATTACGGGTAATTATTAATTATTATAATTATTAACCCTAATTATTATTATTATTATAATTAGTTTTATTTTAAAGTTTTACTTTTTATTTAATTTATATTTTAGTTAAATTAGTTTAATTAAATTGTAAAATTAATAGTTTTATAAAATAAATAATATAAAAATAATATTTTTATAAAAATTGTACTTTTTACAACTTTTTGTATATTTTTATATTTTATCCCTTTCTAATCGTTTTAGCGTAATTTTTAGCCCATATTTAGTTTGAAAACTTAGTTTTTGCCATAGTTATTTTTACTTCTATATTTTTAGGATTTGCCGTAGAATTCCTTAAGTGCTTTTTCTTTAGACTAAGATTTAGGTGCTCTAGAATTTTGCGACGCCTTTTTAAGTTTTAGTTTCTTTTTAAGTTATTTCCATTTGGGATATAGTTTTTCCTGTAAGCTTTAATATTTTTAGACGACTTTTACCTATGTATCAATTATCATTCCAATTAGTAATCTCAATTTGCGATTATAATTTTAAGTTAGTTGTAGTAATAAGGTTAGGTTAGTCAAGTGTTTTTAAGTGTTATAAGTTTCTTTTATTTTTCCGTCACTTTTTATTTTTCTTTCTTATTTTTCTTTTTCGATCTTTTTCCGACGAACTCTTTTTCTTTCTTATTTCTCGCTATTCTAGTTTTAGGACATAGATTTTTATTCTACTTCTTATCTAAATTTCTTAAAATTACGAAAATTTATTTTAAGTGGTTAAATTGATAGACATCAAAATTTTCTGGTTCGTAATAATAGTTGGATTTGTACGTGGACCGGGTTATTGGAGCCAAACAGTCCTCAATTATATTGAGACCAAACGAATCCTGCCCCTCTGCTGCATCTTTTGGCTATTCGAAACGTGGGCAAAATCAGAAAAGTCTATTGATTGGATAACTTATTATAATTTTTCTTTCCTTTTTAAAACTAATAGGATATTCAGTGAATGCACCGAGCAAGACGTTCACCACCTTTTGTACGTTCACCACCTGTAACTAGATCAAGACATTTAGCAAATATTACTGCCGTTGATTTTTCTCTAGAATCGTCATCCAGTCGACCAAGTACTCCAGTTCAAATTTCCGATAATCCATTTTTTGAACCCGACCTCACAATTGAGAATCCGGAGAATATTCAGGAACGATTCATAGATCCTGAACCACTAAACTTTCCTCCGGAACCACCAATCATTCAAACAGAGATTGTTGAGGAACGAACCATTAAATCAGAATCCTCTAGTGATTCCGATTCAACAAATTCAATTATGGAGAATCTGGAACCTTTAAGTATGGAAGACCGAATGAGAGCTAAACGCACTGGCCAAGGTCACGCAATTACTCATCCAGACATTAATGCGCCAGATTACGAAATCAAAGAACAAATTCTACACATGGTGACTAATCAATGCCAATTTAGTGGTGCGCCGAAGGAAGATCCAAATGAACATCTACGTACCTTTAATAGGATCTGCACACTATTTAAAATCCGAGAAGTGGAGGATGAACAGATATATCTCATGTTATTTCCCTGGACTTTAAAGGGAGAAGCCAAAGATTGGTTGGAATCGTTACCTGAAGGAGCGATTGATACATGGGACGTTTTAGTTGAAAAATTTCTTAAACAATTCTTTCCTGCATCTAAAGCCGTAAGACTTCAAGCAGAAATTGTTACGTTTACACAGAAGCCGAATGAAACTCTATATGAGGCATGGACTAGATATGGAAAGTTATTAAGAGGATGTCCGCAACATGGTTTAGACACCTGTCAAATAGTACAAATATTCTACCAAGGATGCGACATCACTACAAGGAAAGACATAGATATAGCAGCTGGTGGTTCTATTATGAAGAAAACCGAAACTGATGCTTACAAAATTATTGATAACACTGCTTCCCACTCACATGAGTGGCACCAAGAAAAAGATATCGTTAGATCATCTAAAGCAGCTAGAGCCGATTCTAGCCATGACTTAGATTCCATTTGTCACGACCCAGAAATTTCTGACCAAATTTAAACTTTAATATTTATATGTATTCGACATGATAAGCAAAGTCTGTAATGTTAAGTCTCGAAAATTTTGGAACTATGTTCATATATTCAGTTACCATTTGACTTCGACCATTCCCGACGATTCACGAACAATTATTTGAAAATAAATATGTATATATATATAAGTGCATAAATAATAATTTAAGGTATTAAATAAATTATTATATGATTTGATGTTTTGAGTTAATAATTAAATTGTTAGTTAATACACATTTATGTGAAAATAATGTAATTTGAAAAATTAATTATTTTAAATTCATTTAGCAATAATAACACTCTATATTATTCAAATGGTTATTTTAACAAACTTATTCAATTTTTAAAATAAACGGTGATTCGAAAATGAGATCTATAAATTTCAGGCTTACTAAAAATGTATTTAGGACTTTGTCATTAAATTTTAACATTTTTTTTATATTTTACCCAGAATCGAGCGCGGGCAGCTGAGTTAATTTTTATTTAATAATTAATGACCAAATTTCATACCATAATGACTGAAATAAATAAAGATAATTAAAATAAAAATTTGGGATTTTTCTGGAGACTTTTAATTCGCCACTGAGTAACAACGGGGTACGAAATATTCCCCTTTAAACTGTCGGCAGCCCAATTATGTCATTGCATACGTTTTAACTTTTGGATTTAGTTTAGTATTAATATTATTATTAATTATTATTAATATTATAATTATATAACTTATAACTTATATATATACATATAGGAATGTATGAAGATAGATAGATATATATTTTACACTCTTCATCTCCTGCCACCATCTCCCCGCCACCAGCCACCACCAGCTGCCATCGCCGGACCACCATGGCAACACCACTATACCTCCACCAAGAACCACCATCGCCATCTCCATTTTTACTCCTTTTCTTAATTTTTTTTTTTTTTTTTTTTTTGTAATTGATCATAACCGAACACCCCATTGTTCTCAACCAGTCCGCCATAAAGCACACCACCATTTAACTTCACAAGAACACCACCTATTTTCCTCTCTCTCCTCTCTCTCACATAACTACGTTTTTGGTTTTTGCTGTGAGCACCGTAAGCCACCACAACCGACCACCTAAATTGCTGCTGCTATAACGTTACTTTCACTGCTACAGCTGCTAAGTCATTGTTTCTTGCTACCACTGTACGATTATACTTATGTTAAAATAGGAGGTTGAAGATGATGAATAGTATCATTAGAATTTTTTTCTAAAACAACGAATATAATGTTAACAATGATGATGAGCTAAGATCTTGATATTGTAATTATAGTGGTGAGGATTTGGATAATTCTTAATGATGCTCGATGATGATGATGATGATGATGGTTTGTTGTTAAAAATTTATGTTAATTGTTTACATTCGGACTTTTTGTTTTGGGTCGATTGTGTGTGGAAGACAACAGATATCTACAGCTTAAAAGAATTAAACGTGAAAATAAATTCAGAAATGAACATACAGTTCAATGGTTGGGAGCGTGTGTGTGACCGAGAGGTCTGCGGTTCGATTCCATGCGGATACATCATATTTTTTTTTTTAATTCTGGGATGTGCTGCTAACTGGCTGCCATGTTGGGCCTTTGGATTAATTAGTGGGCCGATGTGATTCAGTTTACTGTGGTGGGCCGAAGCCCAATTTTAGTTAAAAATGATTGATAATGAATACGGGTTATAATAATTCGAAGTGGTTTTAAAACAGAAAGACAGAATTAGAGGCATGGTTAGGAGTGCTTTGTGTTGAGCGAGAGGTCGCGGGTTCGAGTCCCGCTTCAGACAGTTTATTTCCATTTTTTTTAAGGAAAGCTTCTAAGGTACTAATTATTATTATTATTAATATAAATACTATACTTATTATTATTATTATTATTATTATTATTATTATTATTATTATTATTATCAAAATGAGTATTATTATTATTATTATTATTATTATTATTATTATTATTATTATTATTATTATTATTATTATTATTATTATTATTATTATTATTATTATTAGTATTATTATTATTATTAGTATTACAATAAATATTATTATTAATGTTATCATTTGAAATGTCCCGTTCTTATTGATTAAAAACGTTCCATATTAATTGATTTCGTTGCGAGGTTTTGACCTCTATATGAGACGTTTTTCAAAGACTGCATTCATTTTAAAACAAACCATAACCTTTATTTCATCAATAAAGGTTTAAAAAGCTTTACGTAGATTATCAAATAATGATAATCTAAAATATCCTGTTTACATACGACCATTACATAATGGTTTACAATACAAATATGTTACAACAAAATAAGTTTCTTGAATGCAGTTTTTACACAATATCATACAAGCATGGACTCCAAATCTCGTCCTTATTTAAGTATGCGACAGCGGAAGCTCTTAATAATCACCTGAGAATAAACATGCTTAAAACGTCAACAAAAATGTTGGTGAGTTATAGGTTTAACCTATATATATCAAATCATAATAATAGACCACAAGATTTCATATTTCAATACACATCCCATACATAGAGATAAAAATCATTCATATGGTGAACACCTGGTAACCGACATTAACAAGATGCATATATAAGAATATCCCCATCATTCCGGGACACCCTTCGGATATGATATAAATTTCGAAGTACTAAAGCATCCGGTACTTTGGATGGGGTTTGTTAGGCCCAATAGATCTATCTTTAGGATTCGCGTCAATTAGGGTGTCTGTTCCCTAATTCTTAGATTACCAGACTTAATAAAAAGGGGCATATTCGATTTTGATAATTCAACCATAGAATGTAGTTTCACGTACTTGTGTCTATTTTGTAAATCATTTATAAAACCTGCATGTATTCTCATCCCAAAAATATTAGATTTTAAAAGTGGGACTATAACTCACTTTCACAGATTTTTACTTCGTCGGGAAGTAAGACTTGGCCACTGTTGATTCACGAACCTATAACAATATATACATATATATCAAAGTATGTTCAAAATAAATTACAACACTTTTAATATATTTTGATGTTTTAAGTTTATTAAGTCAGCTGTCCTCGTTAGTAACCTACAACTAGTTGTCCATGGTTAGATGTACAGAAATAAATCGATAAATATTATCTTGAATCAATCCATGACCCAGTGTATACGTATCTCAGTATTGATCACAACTCAAACTATATATATTTTGGAATCAACCTCAACCCTGTATAGCTAACTCCAACATTCACATATAGAGTGTCTATGGTTGTTCCGAAATATATATAGATGTGTCGACATGATAGGTCGAAACATTGTATACGTGTCTATGGTATCTCAAGATTACATAATATACAATACAAGTTGATTAAGTTATGGTTGGAATAGATTTGTTACCAATTTTCACGTAGCTAAAATGAGAAAAATTATCCAATCTTGTTTTACCCATAACTTCTTCATTTTAAATCCGTTTTGAGTGAATCAAATTGCTATGGTTTCATATTGAACTCTATTTTATGAATCTAAACAGAAAAAGTATAGGTTTATAGTCGGAAAAATAAGTTACAAGTCGTTTTTGTAAAGGTAGTCATTTCAGTCGAAAGAACGACGTCTAGATGACCATTTTAGAAAACATACTTCCACTTTGAGTTTAACCATAATTTTTGGATATAGTTTCATGTTCATAATAAAAATCATTTTCTCAGAATAACAACTTTTAAATCAAAGTTTATCATAGTTTTTAATTAACTAACCCAAAACAGCCCGCGGTGTTGCTACGACGGCGTAAATCCGGTTTTACGGTGTTTTTCGTGTTTCCAGGTTTTAAATCATTAAGTTAGCATATCATATAGATATAGAACATGTGTTTAGTTAATTTTAAAAGTCAAGTTAGAAGGATTAACTTTTATTTGCGAACAAGTTTAGAATTAACTAAACTATGTTCTAGTGATTACGAGTTTAAACCTTCGAATAAGATAGTTTTATATATATGAATCAAATGATGTTATGAACATCATTACTACCTCAAGTTTAGTAGGTAAACCTACTGGAAGTGATAAGAAATGATCTAGCTTCAAAGGATCTTGGATGGCTTGAAAGTTCTTGAAGTAGGATCATGACACAAAAACAAGTTCAAGTAAGATTTTTACTCGAATTAAGATAGTTTATAGTTATAGAAATTGAATCAAAGTTTGAATATGAATATTACCTTGAATAAGAAAGATAACCTACTGTATATAACAAAGGTTTCTTGATCTTAGATGATTACTTGGAATGGATTAGAAAGCTTGGAAGTAAATTAGTAAACTTGAAGGGATTTTTGAAGTGTTCTTGAAGTGTTCTTCCTATGATGATTATAGCTTGATTCTTGAAGTGATTTTTGATGAAGATGATGATTAACTACTGGAAAAATACGTTCATAATAGTGTGGGTGTGGTGAAAGAGAATTAGAAAGAGAATTGGAAGTGAAATGGAGTGAATGATGAGTGGTAATTGGTGAGTGGTGAGTGGGGTTAAAAGGAGTTCTAGTTAGTTGACTAGCTCATGGTAGAAGTTAAAATTGATTAGTCATACATGACATAATCAAGAGTGGAATCCCATGCTAGTTCCTATTGGTATATACCCATAGTAAGTACGTTTTGAAGCTGTGTATAATACGGGTAAAAGTACTACTAGAATTCTTGATGAAAGAAAAGAATGGGAAAGTAACTGTAACCATTTTCGTTAAGTATGAGTGTTTTGATATATGTCTTGAAGTCTTCCAAAAGTATTTTAATACATCTAAATACACTACATGTATATACATTTTAACTGAGTCGTTAAGTCATCGTTAGTCGTTACATGTAAGTGTTGTTTTGAAACCTTTAAGTTAACGATCTCAATTAATGTTGTTAACCCATTGTTTATTATATCTAATGAGATGTTAAATTATTATATTATCATGATATTATGATATATTAATATATCTTAATATGATATATATACATTTAAATGTCGTTACAATGATAATCGTTACATATATGTCTCGTTTCGAAATCCTTAAGTTAGTAGTCTTGTTTATATGTATATAACTCATTGTTAATATACTTATGGAGATACTTACTTATCATAATCTCATGTTAACCATATGTATATCCATATATATATCGTCATGTCGTTTTTACAAGTTTTAACGTTCGTGAATCGCCGGTCAACTTGGGTGGTCAATTGTCTATATGAAACATATTTCAATTAATCAAGTCTTAACAAGTTTGATTGCTTAACATGTTGGAAACATTTAATCATGTAAATATCAATCTCAATTAATATATATAAACATGGAAAAGTTCGGGTCACTACAGTACCTACCCGTTAAATAAATTTCGTCCCGAAATTTTAAGCTGTTGAAGGTGTTGACGAATCTTCGGAAATAGATGCGGGTATTTCTTCTTCATCTGATCTTCACGCTCCCAGGTGAACTCGGGTCCTCTACGAGCATTTCATCGAACCTTAACAATTGGTATCTTGTTTTGCTTAAGTCTTTTAACCTCACGATCCATTATTTCGACGGGTTCTTCGATGAATTGGAGTTTTTCGTTGATTTGGATTTCATCTAACGGAATAGTGAGATCTTCTTTAGCAAAACATTTCTTCAAATTCGAGACGTGGAAAGTGTTATGTACAGCTGCGAGTTGTTGAGGTAACTCAAGTCGGTAAGCTACTGGTCCGACACGATCAATAATCTTGAATGGTCCAATATACCTTGGATTTAATTTCCCTCGTTTACCAAATCGAACAACACCTTTCCAAGGTGCAACTTTAAGCATGACCATCTATCCAATTTCAAATTCTATATCTTTTCTTTTAATGTCAGCGTAGCTCTTTTGTCGACTTTGGGCGGTTTTCAACCGTTGTTGAATTTGGATGATCTTCTCGGTAGTTTCTTGTATAATCTCCGGACCCGTAATCTGTCTATCCCCCACTTCACTCCAACAAATCGGAGACCTGCACTTTCTACCATAAAGTGCTTCAAACGGCGCCATCTCAATGCTTGAATGGTAGCTGTTGTTGTAGGAAAATTCTGCTAACGGTAGATGTCGATCCCAACTGTTTTCGAAATCAATAACACATGCTCGTAGCATGTCTTCAAGCGTTTGTATCATCCTTTCGCTCTGCCCATCAGTTTGTGGATGATAGGCAGTACTCATGTCTAGACGAGTTCCTAATGCTTGCTGTAATGTCTGCCAGAATCTTGAAATAAATCTGCCATCCCTATCAGAGATAATAGAGATTGGTATTCCATGTCTGGAGACGACTTCCTTCAAATACAGTCGTGCTAACTTCTCCATCTTGTCATATTCTCTTATTGGTAGGAAGTGTGCGGATTTGGTGAGACGATCAACTATTACCCAAATAGTATCAAAACCACTTGCAGTCCTTGGCAATTTAGTGATGAAATCCATGGTAATGTTTTCCCATTTCCATTCCGGGATTTCGGGTTGTTGAAGTAGACCTGATGGTTTCTGATGCTCAGCTTTGACCTTAGAACACGTCAAACATTCTCCTACGTATTTAGCAACATCGGCTTTCATACCCGGCCACCAAAAATGTTTCTTGAGATCCTTGTACATCTTCCCCGTTCCAGGATGTATTGAGTATCTGGTTTTATGAGCTTCTCTAAGTACCATTTCTCTCATATCTCCAAATTTTGGTACCCAAATCCTTTCAGCCCTATACCGGGTTCCGTCTTCCCGAATATTAAGATGCTTCTCCGATCCTTTGGGTATTTCATCCTTTAAATTTCCCTCTTTTAAAACTCCTTGTTGTGCCTCTTTTATTTGAGTAGTAAGGTTATTATGAATCATTATATTCATAGATTTTACTCGAATGGGTTCTCTGTCCTTCCTGCTCAAGGCATCGGCTACCACATTTGCCTTCCCCGGGTGGTAACGAATCTCAAAGTCGTAATCATTCAATAATTCAATCCACCTACGCTGCCTCATATTCAGTTGTTTCTGATTAAATATGTGTTGAAGACTTTTGTGGTCGGTATATATATACTTTTGACCCCATATAAGTAGTACCTCCAAGTCTTTAATGCAAAAACAACCGCGCCTAATTCTAAATCATGCGTCGTATAATTTTGTTCGTGAATCTTCAATTGTCTAGACACATAAGTAATCACCTTCGTTCGTTGCATTAATACACAACCGAGACCTTGCTTTGATGCGTCACAATAAATCACAAAATCATCATTCCCTTCAGGCAATGACAATATAGGTGCCGTAGTTAGCTTTTTCTTCAATAACTGAAACGCTTTCTCTTGTTCATCATTCCATTCAAATTTCTTCCCTTTATGCGTTAATGCAGTCAAGGGTTTTGCTATTCTGGAAAAGTCTTGGATGAACCTTCTGTAGTAACCAGCTAGTCCTAAAAACTGGCGTATGTGTTTCGGAGATTTCGGGGTTTCCCACTTTTCAACAGTTTCTATCTTTGCCGGATCCACCTTAATACCTTCTTTGTTCACTATGTGACCGAGGAATTGAACTTCTTCCAACCAAAATGCACACTTTGAAAACTTAGCGTACAATTCTTCCTTCCTCAATACTTCTAACACCTTTCTCAAATGTTCACCGTGTTCTTGGTCATTCTTTGAGTAAATAAGTATGTCATCAATGAAAACAATGACAAACTTGTCAAGGTATGGTCCACACACTCGGTTCATAAGGTCCATGAACACAGCTGGTGCATTAGTTAAACCAAATGGCATGACCATAAACTCGTAATGACCGTAACGTGTTCTGAAAGCAGTCTTTGGAATATCATCTTCTTTCACCCGCATTTGATGATACCCTGAACGTAAGTCAATCTTTGAATAAACATACGAGCCTTGTAGTTGATCAAATAAGTCGTCGATTCTCGGTAGTGGGTAGCGGTTCTTGATGGTAAGTTTGTTCAACTCTCGGTAGTCGATACACAACCTGAATGTACCATCTTTCTTCTTGACAAACAAAACAGGAGCTCCCCACGGTGATGTGCTTGGTCGAATGAAACCACGCTCTAAAAGTTCTTGTAATTGGCTTTGCAGTTCTTTCATCTCGCTGGGTGCGAGTCTGTAAGGAGCACGAGCTATTGGTGCAGCTCCTGGTACAAGATCTATTTGAAATTCAACGGATCGATGTGGGGGTAATCCCGGTAATTCTTTCGGAAATACATCGGGAAATTCTTTTGCAATGGGAACATCATTGATGCTCTTTTCTTCAGTTTGTACTTTCTCGACGTGTGCTAGAACAGCATAGCAACCTTTTCTTATTAGTTTTTGTGCTTCAAATTACTAATAAGATGTAGCTTCGTGTTGCCCTTTTCTCCGTACACCATTAAGGGTTTTCCTTTTTCTCGTATAATGCGAATTGCATTTTTGTAACAAACGATCTCTGCTTTCACTTCTTTCAACCAGTCCATACCGATTATCACATCAAAACTCCCTAACTCTACTGGTATCAAATCAATCTTAAATGTTTCGCTAACCAGTTTAATTTCTCGATTCCGACATATATTATCTGCGGAAATTAATTTACCATTTGCTAATTCGAGTAAAAATTTACTATCCAAAGGCGTCAATGGACAACTTAATTTAGCACAAAAATCTCTACTCATATAGCTTCTATCCGCACCCGAATCAAATAAAACGTAAGCAGATTTATTGTCAATAAGAAACGTACCCGTAACAAGCTCCGGGTCTTCCTGTGCCTCTGCCGCATTAATATTGAAAACTCTTCCGCGGCCTTGTCCATTCGTGTTCTCCTGGTTCGGGCAATTTCTAATAATGTGGCCCGGTTTTCCACATTTATAACAAACTACATTGGCATAACTTGCTCCGACACTACTTGCTCCGCCATTACTCGTTTCGACACCATTTGTTCCTTTCGTTCTATTAACCCCTGGTCCGTAGACATCACACTTCGCCGCGGTATGACCATTTCTTTTACACTTGTTGCAAAATTTGGTGCAGAACCCCGAGTGATACTTTTCACACCTTTGGCATAGCGGCTTC
The DNA here is from genome assembly GCF_046630445.1 of Rutidosis leptorrhynchoides. Taxonomy (NCBI): domain Eukaryota; kingdom Viridiplantae; phylum Streptophyta; class Magnoliopsida; order Asterales; family Asteraceae; genus Rutidosis; species Rutidosis leptorrhynchoides. The sequence continues at coordinate 107,150,036 of NC_092343.1, forward strand.
TGATTGTTGTTGTTGTTGCGGTTATTATTGTTGTTAAGATGATTGTTGTGGTTGTGGTTGTTGTTGTTGTTGTTGTTGTTGGGCCGTTTGTTGTAGTTGCGATTGTTAGGATAGTTGTTGCGATTATTGTTATAATTGCTGTTGTTGTTGTATTGGTGATTCTTATCACCGTTTTCCTCCCACTTTCTTTTGACTTGCTTCACATTGGCCTCTTCAGCAGTCTGTTCTTTAATTCTTTCTTCAATCTGGTTCACTAGTTTGTGAGCCATTCTACATGCCTGTTGTATGGAGGCGGGCTCGTGTGAACTTATATCTTCTTGGATCCTTTCCGGTAATCCTTTCACAAACACGTCGATCTTCTCTTCCTCATCTTCGAATGCTCTCGGACACAATAGGCACAATTCTGTGAATCGTCTTTCGTACGTGGTAATATCAAATCCTTGGGTTCGTAACCCTCTAAGTTCTGTCTTGAGCTTATTGACCTCGGTTCTGGGACGGTACTTCTCGTTCATCAAGTGCTTGAATGCTGACCACGGTAGTGCGTACGCATCGTCTTGTCCCACTTGCTCTAGATAGGTATTCCACCATGTTAACGCAGAACCTGTGAAGGTATGCGTAGCGTACTTCACTTTGTCCTCTTCAGTACACTTACTTATGGCAAACACCGATTCGACCTTCTCGGTCCACCGTTTCAATCCGATCGGTCCTTCGGTTCCATCAAATTCCAAAGGTTTGCAGGCAGTAAATTCTTTGTAGGTGCATCCTACACGATTTCCTGTACTGCTAGATCCAAGGTTATTGTTGGTATGTAGCGCAGCCTGTACTGCGGCTATGTTTGAAGCTAGAAAAGTACGGAATTCCTCTTCATTCATATTCACGGTGTGTCGAGTAGTCGGTGCCATTTCCTTCAAAATAGTCAAATGGAACAAGTTAATCATACAGAATATTAAGAGTAGTTAATAGTATTTCGTAGCATAATATGAACTCATTTATAAAAGCTTTTTCTTCATATTAGCGTTTTATAAGTTTAAATTCGGGTAGTACCTACCCGTTAAGTTCATACTTAGTAGCTAATATACAATTCAACTACTACAATTCTATATGAAAAACTGATTATAATAATATTTCGCGTTCAAACTTTTATACAATATTTTACAAACTTACAATACCGCTTATTTTACATAAAGCATGAAATATAGCACACAATAACTTTGATACAAGATAGTTGTGAAGATAATTCTAGCTAGTACACAAGTCGTTCAGCAAAGGCAATAAAGACACGTAATTCATACGTCCATAAACAAGTCATGCATTCTGGTTTTACTAGGACTACTTCCCATCCTTGGTCTTGTGCAACATAACCGTTATGGCCGTTGATAAGACAGCGTGTTGTAACGTCGTCAAAGGGACGAGGGTTACGTAATGTCCAACAGTCCCGTAACAATCTAAAAACCTCATTTCTTACCCCAATTACCGACTCCGTCACTTGTGGGAACGTTTTGTTTAATAGTTGTAGCCCGATGTTCTTGTTCTCACTTTGGTGAGAAGCGAACATTACTAATCCGTAAGCATAACATGCTTCTTTATGTTGCATGTTAGCCGCTTTTTCTAAATCAGGAAGTCCAATATTCGGATATATTGAGTCAAAATAATTTCTTAACCCATTGCGTAAAATAGCATTTGGGTTCCCCGTAATATATGCGTCAAAGTAAACACATCGTAACTTATGGGTTTCCCAATGTGATATCCCCCATCTTTCAAACGAAAGTCTCTTATAAACCAAGACATTCTTGGAACGTTCTTCGAATGTCTTACAAACTGATCTCGCCTTAAATAGTTGTGCCGAAGAATTCTGACCGACTCTAGACAAGATTTCATCAATCATGTCTCCGGGTAGGTCTCTTAAAATATTGGGTTGTCTATCCATTTTGTGTTTTTATACTGTAAAATAGACAAGAGTTAGATTCATAAAAAAAAAATACTTATTAATACAAGCAATTTTTTTACATATATCATAAAGCATAAGCACACTATATTACATATATTACACCACACGAATACAACTATCTTATTCCGACTCGCTTGTTTCTTCTTCTTCGGTTTTGGTTCGTTTTGCCAAGTTTCTAGGGATATATGATGTTCCCCTAATACGAGCCGTAATTTTCCACATTGGTTTAGAAAAACCTGGTGGTTTAGAGGTTCCCGGGTCATTGTTACAACTTAAGGACTTCGGGGGTTGACGATACATATAAAGTTCATCGGGGTTGGAATTAGATTTCTCTATTTTTATGCCCTTTCCCTTATTATTTTCTTTTGCCTTTTTAAATTCAGTTGGGGTAATTTCTATAACATCTTCGGAATTCTCATCGGAATCCGATTCATCGGAGAATTGGTAATCCTCCCAATATTTTGCTTCCTTGGCGGAAACACCATTGACCATAATTAACCTTGGTCGGTTGGTTGAGGATTTTCTTTTACTTAACCGTTTTATTATTTCCCCCACCGGTTCTATTTCTTCATCCGGTTCCGATTCTTCTTCCGGTTCCGACTCTTCTTCCGGTTCCTCTTCGGGAACTTGTGAATCAGTCCACGAATCATTCCAATTTACATTTGACTCTTCATTATTATTAGGTGAGTCAATGGGACTTGTTCTAGAGGTAGACATCTATCACATAATATCAAACACGTTAAGAGATTAATATATCACATAATATTCATATGTTAAAAATATATAGTTTCCAACAAAAATGTTAAGCAATCATTTTTAAAGAAAACACGGTCGAAGTCCAGACTTACTAATGCATCCTAACAAACTCGATAAGACACACTAATGCAAATTTTCTGGTTCTCTAAGACCAACGCTCTGATACCAACTGAAATGTCCCGTTCTTATTGATTAAAAACGTTCCATATTAATTGATTTCGTTGCGAGGTTTTGACCTCTATATGAGACGTTTTTCAAAGACTGCATTCATTTTAAAACAAACCATAACCTTTATTTCATCAATAAAGGTTTAAAAAGCTTTACGTAGATTATCAAATAATGATAATCTAAAATATCCTGTTTACACACGACCATTACATAATGGTTTACAATACAAATATGTTACAATAAAATAAGTTTCTTGAATGCAGTTTTTACACAATATCATACAAGCATGGACTCCAAATCTCGTCCTTATTTAAGTATGCGACAGCCGAAGCTCTTAATAATCACCTGAGAATAAACATGCTTAAAACGTCAACAAAAATGTTGGTGAGTTATAGGTTTAACCTATATATATCAAATCATAATAATAGACCACAAGATTTCATATTTCAATACACATCCCATACATAGAGATAAAAATCATTCATATGGTGAACACCTGGTAACCGACATTAACAAGATGCATATATAAGAATATCCCCATCATTCCGGGACACCCTTCGGATATGATATAAATTTCGAAGTACTAAAGCATCCGGTACTTTGGATGGGGTTTGTTAGGCCCAATAGATCTATCTTTAGGATTCGCGTCAATTAGGGTATCTGTTCCCTAATTCTTAGATTACCAGACTTAATAAAAAGGGGCATATTCGATTTTGATAATTCAACCATAGAATGTAGTTTCACGTACTTGTGTCTATTTTGTAAATCATTTATAAAACCTGCATGTATTCTCATCCCAAAAATATTAGATTTTAAAAGTGGGACTATAACTCACTTTCACAGATTTTTACTTCGTCGGGAAGTAAGACTTGGCCACTGTTGATTCACGAACCTATAACAATATATACATATATATCAAAGTATGTTCAAAATAAATTACAACACTTTTAATATATTTTGATGTTTTAAGTTTATTAAGTCAGCTGTCCTCGTTAGTAACCTACAACTAGTTGTCCATGGTTAGATGTACAGAAATAAATCGATAAATATTATCTTGAATCAATCCACGACCCAGTGTATACGTATCTCAGTATTGATCACAACTCAAACTATATATATTTTGGAATCAACCTCAACCCTGTATAGCTAACTCCAACATTCACATATAGAGTGTCTATGGTTGTTCCGAAATATATATAGATGTGTCGACATGATAGGTCGAAACATTGTATACGTGTCTATGGTATCTCAAGATTACATAATATACAATACAAGTTGATTAAGTTATGGTTGGAATAGATTTGTTACCAATTTTCACGTAGCTAAAATGAGAAAAATTATCCAATCTTGTTTTACCCATAACTTCTTCATTTTAAATCCGTTTTGAGTGAATCAAATTGCTATGGTTTCATATTGAACTCTATTTTATGAATCTAAACAGAAAAAGTATAGGTTTATAGTCGGAAAAATAAGTTACAAGTCGTTTTTGTAAAGGTAGTCATTTCAGTCGAAAGAACGACGTCTAGATGACCATTTTAGAAAACATACTTCCACTTTGAGTTTAACCATAATTTTTGGATATAGTTTCATGTTCATAATAAAAATCATTTTCTCAGAATAACAACTTTTAAATCAAAGTTTATCATAGTTTTTAATTAACTAACCCAAAACAGCCCGCGGTGTTGCTACGACGGCGTAAATCCGGTTTTACGGTGTTTTTCGTGTTTCCAGGTTTTAAATCATTAAGTTAGCATATCATATAGATATAGAACATGTGTTTAGTTAATTTTAAAAGTCAAGTTAGAAGGATTAACTTTTGTTTGCGAACAAGTTTAGAATTAACTAAACTATGTTCTAGTGATTACGAGTTTAAACCTTCGAATAAGATAGTTTTATATATATGAATCAAATGATGTTATGAACATCATTACTACCTCAAGTTTAGTAGGTAAACCTACTGGAAGTGATAAGAAATGATCTAGCTTCAAAGGATCTTGGATGGCTTGAAAGTTCTTGAAGTAGGATCATGACACAAAAACAAGTTCAAGTAAGATTTTTACTCGAATTAAGATAGTTTATAGTTATAGAAATTGAATCAAAGTTTGAATATGAATATTACCTTGAATAAGAAAGATAACCTACTGTATATAACAAAGGTTTCTTGATCTTAGATGATTACTTGGAATGGATTAGAAAGCTTGGAAGTAAATTAGTAAACTTGAAGGGATTTTTGAAGTGTTCTTGAAGTGTTCTTCCTATGATGATTATAGCTTGATTCTTGAAGTGATTTTTGATGAAGATGATGATTAACTACTGGAAAAATACGTTCATAATAGTGTGGGTGTGTTGAGAGAGAATTAGAAAGAGAATTGGAAGTGAAATGGAGTGAATGATGAGTGGTAATTGGTGAGTGGTGAGTGGGGTTAAAAGGAGTTCTAGTTAGTTGACTAGCTCATGGTAGAAGTTAAAATTGATTAGTCATACATGACATAATCAAGAGTGGAATCCCATGCTAGTTCCTATTGGTATATACCCATAGTAAGTACGTTTTGAAGCTGTGTATAATACGGGTAAAAGTACGACTAGAATTCTTGATGAAAGAAAAGAATGGGAAAGTAACTGTAACCATTTTCGTTAAGTATGAGTGTTTTGATATATGTCTTGAAGTCTTCCAAAAGTATTTTAATACATCTAAATACACTACATGTATATACATTTTAACTGAGTCGTTAAGTCATCGTTAGTCGTTACATGTAAGTGTTGTTTTGAAACCTTTAAGTTAACGATCTCAATTAATGTTGTTAACCCATTGTTTATTATATCTAATGAGATGTTAAATTATTATATTATCATGATATTATGATATATTAATATATCTTAATATGATATATATATACATTTAAATGTCGTTACAACGATAATCGTTACATATATGTCTCGTTTCGAAATCCTTAAGTTAGTAGTCTTGTTTATATGTATATAACTCATTGTTAATATACTTATGGAGATACTTACTTATCATAATCTCATGTTAACCATATGTATATCCATATATATATCGTCATGTCGTTTTTACAAGTTTTAACGTTCGTGAATCGCCGGTCAACTTGGGTGGTCAATTGTCTATATGAAACATATTTCAATTAATCAAGTCTTAACAAGTTTGATTGCTTAACATGTTGGAAACATTTAATCATGTAAATATCAATCTCAATTAATATATATAAACATGGAAAAGTTCGGGTCACTACATCATTATCACTATTATTATAAATAATAATGTTATTATTATTAAAATTATTATTATTATCATTTTATTATTACTAATATCATTATTATTATAATTATTACTATTATAAAATAAAACAACTTCTTATTTATTAAATATAATTTTATCATATAATTTTTAGTTACATAAAACTATATTTAACACAACTATATTAATAATTTTCATTATAAATATTAATTATTTATTTAAGATACATAAAATAAAAATAATTAATTAAATTATTAAAGAAACACATGATCAAAATAACAATTAAATTACTAATAATATATAAATTATTCGGTTACCATTATATATATTGATAAATATACAATTGATATAGGATCGTGAATCTGAGGCCAACTCTATGCTTGTTCAATGTCGTCATATGTATTTTTACTACAAAATACAGTATGGTGAGTTTTATTTGCTCCCTTTTAAATTACTTTTGCAATATATATTTTTGGGCTGAGAATACATGCGCTGCTTTTATAAATGTTTAAGAAATAGACACAAGTACTTAAAAATACATTCTACGTTGAGTTGTACCACTGGCATACTTCCCTGTAGCTTGGTAACTACTATTTACATGTGGTATTGTAAACGCGAATCCTGTTGATAGATCTATCGGGCCTGACAACCCCAACCGGACTGGACGACCAGTATTCAACGGTTGCACAGTACTTCGTTTTGTAGACTACACTTGGTACAGTGTAGTGAGATTTCATAATAAAGGGAATATGCGACGTTGATTAATAGTTAAGTATGGTTACCAAGTGCTCAACCACTTAGAATGCTTTACATACACTTGCGAGTGTATTATGTTTATGATTATGAAATCTTGTGGTCTATTAATATATTGAAATGATTGTTATGATAAACCTATGAACTCACCAACCTTTTGGTTGACACTTTTAAGCATGTTTATTCTCAGGTTCGAATTAAGTCTTCCGCTGTGCATTAGCTCATTTTAAGGACATTACTTGGAGTCGATCATCGCAATGTGACCAAATGTTAAAGTCTTCGTCCAGGTGGATTTGGTCGGGGTCATCACAGGTGGTATCAGAGCGGTGGTCTTAGCGAACCAGGTCTTGCATTAGTGTGTCTGGCTAGTAGTTGTTAGGATACATTAATGAGTCTGGACTTTGACCGTGTCTACATGTCAAAAGTTTTGCTTATCATTTCTGGTCAGAAATCATCTGCTTATCATCCTTAGGAAATTGCCTACTTATCATTCATAAGTCTAGACACGTCTTACTGCATTTAGTGCATCGATAGTGTATAGACAAAATTCATATCTTAGTGTATCTATTATTATTACCTTTGGCTGACATCTTTTCAAAGATTCTCCGTAATTTATGGGATTTTGGTATTATATATACATATGTAGATTATGTATTGAAGAATACCAAATCTAACTCCTATAATCTACTACATACCAAAAATTCATTTCCCCGACTATACAAGATGGAATCCGCATCTAGTTCGAATTCCTCCGACTCTGACAGCTACGCCGATATGGATTTCCATTCGGGCTCCGAAGGCAGCGTCACCGGAATGGATCAACCAATCTCCCATCATCTATTCTGGATGAATTGGGGATGGGTTCGTAATATACTAAATTATTGGAGACAAGAAGAGGGTGATCCCTTCCATCCACCAAATTGCCCTCTTGGCGATGAACCTGAAGCACTTACCGGTGAACCTGTTTGAGAAACCATTTTCTCTCTCATTTCTAGAGTATCTCGTCACGATTATATACTATCCCATATTTCAGATCTTGTTCATTCGCTAACTCCAACCACCAATCATCCCGGTGTACTAGCAGAAGTTAACGAACTTCGCGCTCGCGTGGCGGCTTTGGAGAATATGGTGCGAAGGTTACAAACACCAGCAGCAGCACCAGCAGCATAATCTGTACCACCATCATCAACGCCGACAGTACCCATATCACCCTCAACCACAACCGCGTCGTAAACCTCAACATCACAATTTGTACCTCGGGTATCAACATCACACGCCTCAATATCACCATCTGTAATTCGAGTATGATCATCGCTCTACATATCGTTCCACATCAATTATCATCGTTCTACGTATCGTTCTACATCATTTATTTTCGTTCTACATGGCGATTATGTAATCTTTAATGTTTTAAAGATTATGTACTTTAATTCTAACCGAAAAATCAAATGAGTTTAATATCTTATTGACTCATTAAATTCATAATTACATCCGAAGAAAATATATATGCAAGTATATTTTCATAAAAAATTTAATTAAAAATTCTTTTGTACCTACTATTAATGATGAGAATATTTTAACGGGTAGGTAATACCCAAGGAATATTTTGATTTCACATTAATAAGTCACACTATACGTTCTTCGAATCTGATTCAACAGTCATTTACTATCCTACTTACATCCACAACGATATGTATCCGTTCACCACAGAACAATCATTTTCATTCAATTTCATATTTAGATTTTGATCTATCAGAATCCAACAAGTGGCATAACGAAGAAAACATTGGACAAAATAAAAAGTGTTAGAAACAAACAAATTAACTATGATGAATTTTGTTAAGATTCTACGCTAACTGTTCCTAGCTAACTGGTTACATTTTATTTATCGCAATTTACATTCTCGCAAATTTTATTTATCGTCATTTAATTTCTGTTATTTACTTTTACGCACTTTAAATAACGGGACACGTATACAAGGTTTCGACTTATCATATCGACCCATCTATATATATATTTTGGAACAACCATAGACACTCTATATGTGAATGTTGGAGTTGGCTATACAGGGTTGAGGTTGATTCCAAAATATATATATAGTTTGAGTTGTGATCAATACTGAGACCGGTACACGGGTCACGATATGTATTAGTTAATTCGAATATTATATATTAAATTATGTATGAATTTATTAGACTATTGGACTGCTAACATTGGACAATTAAAATGGATTAAAATATTGATTATAACATATGAAACTAAACAATTCTTCAAGTTTGCCACTTGATTTCATCCTAAACCTCATTTGTACCTCAACAGTTACAATCTGCGTTCAAATCTTTTCATGATTTTTGAAAACACCTCGATCGAGAGGATGAATCAGCCGCACTTCATCTACAGAAGAAAAGATTGATGCATATAGTTATGCATCTGAAAAACCCTCAAAAACTGAGTAAACGTTTAACACGTAGCTGTGCTAATTCCTTTAGTGTTATTATTACCCAAAATAATTTGGTAATCCCTTTTAAAGTAGCAAATTTTGTCACAGCTCCAGCAAGTCAACTCCGATTTTTCATCCGAAACAACCTTATTATAACCTTGTTATATATGCGTACGCTTTATTGTTACTGGGGAACCTTTTATATTTCACCATATTACCATCAGCGTTTAATCATCTAAAAACACAATTCTCCTGAAACCACCTCGGTTTGATAACCGATGACCCAGATCCGTTAACTTTGAAAATGCTGACGAAGCAGCATGTTGTAGATGGTCTTAATGGCCAAAAGTTGATAATAAAGAATGGAGTGTTGGAAACGCTCAATAGAAAAATTTAGTACTGAAAAGCGGATTATGCGAAACTATGAAGGAAGTCGTGGACAAATCACAAAGAATAAGTTTGACTTCAAAGAATTTAAATAATTCAATGCCTGCTGAAGTCTTTAGCGAATATCTTGCTCCTTACTCTAAACCCTTGAGGACAATAGTCTACATCATCCTTTGATCTTAGATAATCAAAGATATTATCGTATCTTTCATTATAAATATCCTCGATATTTCTGAATATACTTTCCTAACTAATCTTATCTGAAATCATTTATCTCTTTGAGCTATCAGTGTTACATCATATGAGAAACTGTTAGTTTCTATATTCTACGAACCTTCGAATTTAAAATATGAATGTTTTTGAGATAGTGTTGGGAACTGATGCATGAGTTAGTATAATATAATGACACTTGATCAACGTGATTATATTATAGTAAGTCATGCTGAGTTTCTAATGGAACGTGATGATTCACAGTACCGTCATCATGTGCCATGTTACACGACTCTTGTATTCTATTTAACCTCTAAACATTTCAAGAAAATATTTTCTTGATGATTCGGTCTTTTCTCGGATATTCTGGTAATTTGACAAGTCAAATTGTACTATTACCGTTTCTTTCTTAGAACATTAACAATGTTCATTCTGAAACTTATATCTACGAATTTTGGACCATTACAAGAGATGCCAATTGCAAGAAGAAGAAACGAAGGGATAAAGCTCCGAAATAGAAATTGGAGTATAAATCGCAGCAAATAGGGGGGGGAGTATTAACTGGGGATGAATATGATTATAGGCAACATAAGCAAGGTCTTCGAAGCATAAGAGAAGATATAAAGCCCGATAACGACACATAAATTACAAACCATGTATGTCAATGTTTATCGCAACATAAAGACACGGGAGAATTAAAAACACTATAACCCCAAAGGCGAAATAGAAGAAAGTAGATTCCTCTGGTGGAAGCTGGAAAAGGAGAATGAATATTGCAATAGTAAGGATGAGAACAAGGATCAGAACTGGATTAAGCATTTTCACTTTTGTTTTGAAAGTATGGATCGAGAAAGAAAGAATTGGAGTGGTGAATATAATGGAACGAAAGAAGTTCATTTATAGAGAAGATACCAGACAAAGCAATCGAGACAGATAATTGCATTAAATTAAAGAGGATCCTAATTTTCCATAAATCCTGAAGAATCAAATCCTATAGATTTCCAAGATTTTCTTTTAAATCCCTTGAATTCCGGAATTCAATCGAGACAATGTCAAAAGTTAAAACGAACCTCTATTTACTTCATTTCACTCTTTTGTGACAGCTTCACTCGTACGCTTCACATAATCGAATTGTTTTACCACTATTACTAAATGGTGATAAAACTCTAGTTATTAGCTCATATTCATCATGAAAACATTTTTATTGTTAGCCATGACGACCTCGATCAAATTTCGGGACGAAATTTCTTTAATGGGTAAGTACTGTCACGACCCAGAAATTTCCGACCAAATTTAAACTTTAATATTTATATGTATTCGACATGATAAGCAAAGTCTGTAATGTTAAGTCTCGAAAATTTTGGAACTATGTTCATATATTCAGTTACCATTTGACTTCGACCATTCCCGACGATTCACGAACAATTATTTGAAAATAAATATGTATATATATATAAGTGCATAAATAATAATTTAAGGTATTAAATAAATTATTATATGATTTGATGTTTTGAGTTAATAATTAAATTGTTAGTTAATACACATTTATGTGAAAATAATGTAATTTGAAAAATTAATTATTTTAAATTCATTTAGCAATAATAACACTCTATATTATTCAAATGGTTATTTTAACAAACTTATTCAATTTTTAAAATAAACGGTGATTCGAAAATGAGATCTATAAATTTCAGGCTTACTAAAAATGTATTTAGGACTTAGTCATTAAATTTTAACATTTTTTTTATATTTTACCCAGAATCGAGCGCGGGCAGCTGAGTTAATTTTTATTTAATAATTAATGACCAAATTTCATACCATAATGACTGAAATAAATAAAGATAATTAAAATAAAAATTTGGGATTTTTCTGGAGACTTTTAATTCGCCACTGAGTAACAACGCGGTACGAAATATTCCCCTTTAAACTGTCGGCAGCCCAATTATGTCATTGCATACGTTTTAACTTTTGGATTTAGTTTAATATTCATATTATTATTAATTATTATTAATATTATAATTATATAACTTATAACTTATATATATACATATAGGAATGTATGAAGATAGATAGATATATATTTTACACTCTTCATCTCCTGCCACGATCTCCCCGCCACCAGCCACCACCGGCTGCCATTGCCAGACCATCATGGCAACACCACTATACCTCCACCAAGAACCACCATCGTCATCTCCATTTTTACTCCTTTTCTTCATTTTTTTTTTTTTTTTTTGTGATTGATCATAACCGAACACCCCATTGTTCTCAACCAGTCCGCCATAAAGCACACCACCATTTAACTTCACAAGAACACCACCTATTTTCCTCTCTCTCATCTCTCTCACATAACTACGTTTTCGGTTTTTGCTGTGAGCACCGTAAGCCACCACAACCGACCACCTAAATTGCTGCTGCTATAACGTTACTTTCACTGCTACAGCTGCTAAGTCATTGTTTCTTGCTACCACTATACGATTATACTTCTGTTAAAATAGGAGGTTGAAGACGATGAATAGTATCATTAGAATTTTTTTCTAAAACAACGAATATAATGTTAAAGATGATGATGAGCTAAGATCTTGATATTGTAATTATAGTGGTGAGGATTTGGATAATTCTTAATGATGCTCGATGATGATGATGATGGTTTGTTGTTAAAAATTTATGTTAATTGTTTACATTCGGACTTTTTGTTTTGGGTCGATAGTGTGTGGAAGACAACAGATATCTACAGCTTAAAAGAATTAAACGTGAAAATAAATTCAGAAATGAACATACAGTTCAATGGTTGGGAGCGTGTGTGTGACCGAGAGGTCTGCGGTTCGATTCCATGCGGATACATCATATTTTTTTTTTTAATTCTGGGATGTGCTGCTAACTGGCTGCCATGTTGGGCCTTTGGATTAATTAGTGGGCCGATGTGATTCAGTTTACTGTGGTGGGCCGAAGCCCAATTTTAGTAAAAAATGATTGATAATGAATACGGGTTATAATAATTCGAAGTGGTTTTAAAACAGAAAGACAGAATTAGAGGCATGGTTAGGAGTGCTTTGTGTTGAGCGACAGGTCGCGGGTTCGAGTCCCGCTTCAGACAGTTTATTTCCATTTTTTTTAAGGAAAGCTTCTAAGGTACTAATTATTATTATTATTAATATAAATACTATACTTATTATTATTATTATTATTATTATCAAAATGAGTATTATTATTATTATTATTATTATTATTATTATTATTATTATTATTATTATTATTAGTATTACCATAAATATTATTATTAATGTTATCATTATCACTATTATTATAAATAATAATGTTATTATTATTAAAATTATTATTATTATCATTTTATTATTACTAATATCATTATTATTATAATTATTACTATTATAAAATAAAACAACTTCTTATTTATTAAATATAATTTTATCATATAATTTTTAGTTACATAAAACTATATTTAACACAACTATATTAATAATTTTCATTATAAATATTAATTATTTATTTAAGATACATAAAATAAAAATAATTAATTAAATTATTAAAGAAACACATGATCAAAATAACAATTAAATTACTAATAATATATAAATTATTCGGTTACCATTATATGTATTGATAAATATACAATTGATATAGGATCGTGAATCTGAGGCCAACTCTATACTTGTTCAATGTCGTCATATGTATTTTTACTACAAAATACAGTATGGTGAGTTTTATTTGCTCCCTTTTAAATTACTTTTGCAATATATATTTTTGGGCTGAGAATACATGCGCTGCTTTTATAAATGTTTACGAAATAGACACAAGTACTTAAAAATACATTCTCCGTTGAGTTGTACCACTGGCATACTTCCCTGTAGCTTGGTAACTACTATTTACATGTGGTATTGTAAACGCGAATCCTGTTGATAGATCTATCGGGCCTGACAACCCCAACCGGACTGGACGACCAGTATTCAACGGTTGCACAGTACTTCGTTTTGTAGACTACACTTGGTACAGTGTAGTGAGATTTCATAATAAAGGGAATATGCGACGTTGATTAATAGTTAAGTATGGTTACCAAGTGCTCAACCACTTAGAATGCTTTACATACACTTGCGAGTGTATTATGTTTATGATTATGAAATCTTGTGGTCTATTAATATATTGAAATGATTGTTATGATAAACCTATGAACTCACCAACCTTTTGGTTGACACTTTTAAGCATGTTTATTCTCAGGTTCGAATTAAGTATTCCGTTGTGCATTAGCTCATTTTAAGGACATTACTTGGAGTCGATCATCGCAATGTGACCAAATGTTGAAGACTTCGTCCAGGTGGATTTGGTCGGGGTCATCACACCATTTCCGCAAAGATAGATGCTGTCGAGAGACGAATGGAAAAGATGACTAAGGATATTCACTCAATACGAATTAGTTATGAGCAGTGTGGAGGACCACATTTGACAAAAGATTGTCTCAGTATTGAATTAACAATGGAACAAAGAGAGAATATTTCATACATAAACCAAAGGCCTGGAAATAATTATCAGAATAATTATCAACCGCCAAGACCGATTTACAATCAAAACCAGAATTATAACAGAAATATTCCATACAACAACCAACAAGGTCCTAGCAATCAACAAGTATCCAATAATACTTACAATCAGCAAAGACCTAATTTTCAAAACAAACCACCACAACAAATCGATGATAAAAAGCCGAATTTAGAAGACATGATGACGAAGCTAGTTGAAACTCAAACGCAGTTTTTCACATCTCAGAAACAAACTAATGAACAAAATGCTCAAGCATTTAGAAATCAACAAGCTTCTATTCAAAATCTGGAACAAGAAGTAAGTAACCTAGCAAGGATAATAGGTGAAAGAAAACCGGGAAGTCTACCTAGTGATACAAATGCTAACCCCCGGAATGAAACAGCTAAAGCCATTACCACAAGAAGTGGTACAATGCTTAAACCACCTGAAATACCTGTAACTTCTGATGAAGCTATTCCTACTCCACAAGAACCACAACCCGATCAAGATAAGGAAAAAGAACCGGTAGTTGAAAAGGTTAATGAAGATAACACAGCTAAGGATAAACCTTATGTTAAACCATACCAACCACCACTTCCTTACCCAAGTAAAATGAAGAAAGAGAAACTTGAAGCCGAGCAATCCAAATTCTTGGATATGTTTAAACAGATAAATGTAAATCTTCCTTTCATTGATGTGATTTCAGGAATGTCTAGATATGCTAAATTCTTGAAAGATCTAATCTCAAATAGAAAAAAAATGGAAGAACTCTCGGCTGTTACTATGAATGCAAATTGTTCAGCAGTGCTGTTGAATAAGATACCAGAAAAACTATCTGATCCAGGAAGTTTCACAATTCCATGTTTTCTGGGTAGTCTTAGTTCAATAGAAGCATTGGCAGACTTAGGTGCTAGTATAAATCTAATGCCTTATTCACTATACGCTAAACTAGACCTTGGAGAATTGAAACCAACCAGAATAAGCATACAACTAGCCGATAGATCAATAAAATATCCTACAGGGATAATGGAGAACATGCTAGTTAAAGTTGGTACTTTAGTATTTCCAGTAGATTTTGTTGTTCTGGACATGGAAGAAGATTCTCAAGTTTCTCTCATATTAGGAAGACCATTCTTAAACACGGCTAAAGCAATGATAGACGTATTCGGTAAGAAATTAACCCTAAGTATAGAGGATGAGAGTGTTACCTTTTCAGTTGATAGAGCAATGCAACAACCACAATCTGCAGATGATACATGTTATTATATTCAAACTATAGATGCACATGCAGAATTATTAGAAGAATTTCCAGAATTACAAGGAACAGGAGAATGTTCTTTAGGAGAAGGTAATGAACCAATTGATGAAGCTAAAATGTTAGCTACACTTATAGCTAATGGATGTGAACCAACAACAGAAGAAATTCAAATGCTAAAAGAAGAAGACAGATATCGATACAAATCATCGATAGAAGAACCTCCGAAATTAGAGTTAAAGCCACTTCCAAACCATTTGGAATACGCTTATTTACATGGTGAATCTGAATTACCTGTAATAATATCGTCTTCTCTTACTGAAAATGAGAAATTACAACTCATTTTTGTGTTGAAAGCTCATAAACCAGCCATTGCATGGAAGATTCATGATATTAAAGGAATAAGTCCTTCGTATTGCACACATAAAATCCTTATGGAAGAAGGTCATAAAATGTATGTGCAACGCCAATGAAGACTAAATCCTAATATGCAAGATGTAGTTAAGAAAGAGATTATTAAACTGCTAGATGCAGGTCTAATTTATCCAATCTCTGATAGTCCATGGGTAAGCCCAGTTCAATGCGTGCCTAAGAAGGGTGGCATGACTGTCATTACAAATGAGAAAAATGAGCTTATTCCTACTAGGACTGTAACAGGATGGCGTGTGTGTATTGATTATAAAAATTAAATGACGCCACCAGAAAAGATCACTTTCCGTTACCTTTCATAGATCAAATGTTGGAAAGATTAGCCGGAAATAGTTACTATTGTTTTCTAGATGGATTTTCCGGATATTTTCAAATTCCAATAGCACCCGAAGATCAAGAGAAAACCACATTCACGTGCCCTTACGGTACTTTTGCTTACAAACGCATGCCATTTGGACTTTGCAACGCCCCTGCAACCTTTCAAAGGTGTATGATGGCGATTTTTCATGACATGATAGAAGAATGCATGGAAGTTTTCATGGATGACTTTTCAGTCTTCGGTGATACATTTGAATCATGTCTAGTTAATCTGGAACGAATGCTTATTAGATGCGAACAATCAAATCTAGTACTTAATTGGGAAAAATGCCATTTTATGGTTAAAGAAGGCATCGTTCTTCGTCATAAAATTTCAAAAGAAGGAATTAAAGTGGATAGAGCTAAAGTAGATGTAATTGCTAAACTTCCACATCTCACCAATGTTAGAGGAGTTAGGAGTTTTCTAGGGCATGCCGGTTTTTACCGACGTTTCATAAAAGATTTTTCAAAAATTGCCACTTCTATGAATAAACTCCTAGAAAAGGATGCTCCATTCATCTTTTCAGATGAGTGTATCAAATCTTTTAATATTCTTAAAGAGAAACTCACTAATGCACCGATCATGATAACACCAAATTGGAATCTACCATTTGAACTAATGTGCGATGCAAGTGATTTTGCAATGGGAGCCGTTTTAGGACAAAGGATTGAAAAACGATTTCAACCTATATATTATGCTAGTAAGACGTTACAAGGAGCACAAACGAACTATACAACTACTGAAAAAGAACTCCTTGCTATTGTCTTTGCTTTTGACAAATTTCGATCATATCTCGTTCTAGCAAAAACGGTGGTCTATAGCGACCATTCTGCTCTTAGATACCTATTTTCAAAACAAGATGTTAAACCAAGATTAATCCGTTGGATCTTACTCTTACAAGAGTTTGATATTGAAATCCGAGATAAAAGAGGAGCAGAAAATCTCGCCGCTGATCATCTTTCTCGTCTTGAAAATCCTGAATTAGAAGTTCTAAATGAATCAGCCATACAAGACAACTTTCCTGATGAATATCTATTGAAGATAGATTATAAAGAAATTCCATGGTTTGCAGACTATGCAAACTACTTAGTTTGTGGATTCCTTGAAAAAGGATTATCGTACCAAAGACGAAAGAAATTCTTCAGTGATATAAAACACTATTTTTGGGAAGATCCACATCTGTTTAAAAGTTGTCCCGATGGAATAATATGCCGATGTGTTTTTGGAGATGAAGCTAGTAAAATTTTAAACCATTGTCACACAGGACCAACAGGAGGGCATTATGGGCCTCAACTAACAGCAAGAAAAGTTTATGATGCTGGATTCTATTGGCCTACAATTTACAAAGACGCACACCTTCTTTGCAAATCCTGTGATGCTTGTCAAAGGGCCGAAAAAATAAGTCAACGTGATGAAATGCCACAAAATGTCATCCAAGTATGTGAAGTATTTGACATTTGGGGTATTGACTTTATGGGTCCATTTCCAAAATCTCATAATAATCTATATATACTCGTAGCCATTTATTATGTATCTAAATGGGCGGAAGCACAAGCTCTCCCAACTAATGATGCACGAGTTGTAGTCAACTTTTTAAAACGTCTTTTTGCAAGGTTTGGAACACCGAAAGCTTTAATAAGTGATCGGGGTACTCATTTCTGTAATAATCAACTTGAGAAAGTTCTTAAAAGATATGGAGTAACTCATAAAATCTCCACCGCATATCATCCACAAACAAGTGGACAAGTTGAAAATACCAACCGAGCTTTAAAACGTATTCTAGAGAAAACCGTAGGATCAAATCCGAAGGAATGGTCCATTAAATTGGAGGATGCACTCTGGGCTTTTAGAACAGCCTACAAAACTCCAATTGGAACCACTCCTTTTAGACTTGTTTATGGAAAAGCATGTCATATTCCAGTAGAAATTGAACACAAAGCATTTTAGGCTTTGAAGACATGTAATCTTGATTTACATGAAGCCGGACGTCTACGATTAAGTCAACTAAACGAATTAGAAGAATTAAGACATGAAGCATACGAAAATTCGTTAATCTATAAAGAAAGAACGAAGAAATGGCATGATAAAAGAATCAGAAGTTCAAAAGAATTTAAGGAAGGAGACAGAGTTCTTCTTTTCAATTCACGATTCAAGCTATTTACTGAAAAATTGAAATCAAGATGGTCTGGACCATTCATAGTCAAAAGAGTTTTCCCATACGGAACGATAAAATTAATAAATTCAAATGGGATTGAATTTAAAGTTAATGGTCACAGAGTTAAACATTACATACATGGTCCGATGGAAGTTGGCAATGAAGTTAATCATGTGACAACCCAGAAATTTCCAACCAAATTTAAACTTTAATCTTTATATGTTTCCTACACGATAAGCAATATTTGTTAAGTTAAATTGCAAGAATTTTAAACTATGTTCATACATTCATTCAACCTCGACCATGTTCCAACGATTCACGAACCATTAAACGAATATGATTATATATGTATATGTGTATATATATTATAACTTGAAACATAAACAAAATATTAGATTAAATATTTTATATGATTGTATCTGTTTCAAAATATTTATCAATGGAATTAGAAGATAAGATCAAATGATTGAATTATCAGATATATTGAATTATGATTACAAGTCTCTGTTGAAAGGCCCACGTTGATTTGAGAAATCTTTCCGTTTTAACAATATTCGGAAAATGGTAAAGTGATTTATAAATAAGAACAAATTGTCAATCATTGGGAACTAGACAAAGGATAGTGGAAGATTGAATCTCATAAAGACTCGATTGATCTATTTAGTTTCAAACGTACAAAAACGTTTTCAGTTTAAAAAGAACTTTATTATTAAAACGTATATAACTTTTATAAATATCTAGAACCACTTTTGACAACTCATTACTTAACTAGTATGATAAAGATAACGATATTTATATTTTATTTTATTAAATATATATAACGATTTAAATTAATATTATATATATTTATACGCGTATTATACGTACATAGTTTTATACTTTTACTATACTTAAACTTTACCTTTACTTTATTTTTACTTTACTTTAACTTTAATAATTCACTTTAATAATTCATAATTTAATAATTCACTTTAATAATTCATACTTTAATAATTCACTTTAATAATTCATACTTTAATAATTCACTTTAATAATTCATACTTTAATAATTCACTTTAATAATTCATACTTTAATAATTCACTTTAATAATTCAAAAATCTATTATAAATAGAATTCAATAGGTTTCATTATTTCATAGAAACTTGAAAATATTTTTCTCTAAACTCTCTCAATCGATTTACATATATATATATTTACTCCGTATTATTTCAAGATATTATTAGTATACATAAAATATTACGACGGAGTGCTGTCCGAGTGATTTCGAAATTGTTTTTCGAGTAGGATAGGATTAAGGAAATTATGGGTTATAGCTATGGAGGTGATTGAGTATGGTTCATGGGTATGCTCGTGAGGTCAATATAGTGTTTATCATTTCCGTTGCGTCTACGTACCTTTCCTGCAATATTGAATCTCAATATTGATACGTGAGTACTCATAATTTAACTTTTACATACTAATAGTGTATCCCTGACTAGTGCTCGAGTATTTAGGATTATACATGCTTGTACTTTTGATATTGCCTTTAGACAGGTTAGGTTGAATATTGAATTAGTTACACTTGCGGTTGAGATAAGGTATAAGATATGCATGTCCTTGGAAAGCTAGCGAAAAATTAAGGACTTTTCCTTTAGATATCGAATGGTTTCGATGAACGGATTAGAAGTTATAATCAATTGAATTTTCTATATTTTTATTAAAAATGATTATTATTATCGTCGTTTTTATCGTCGTTCTAGTTTTATCTTATTATTATCATTATTATTATCTTTATCAATAAAATGGATTTATCATTAAAAATTGTTATTTTTTTATTATTACTATCGTTATTATTGTTAAAGTTATAATTAGTATTATTATTATTATTATTATCCAATTATTATTATTATTATTATTATTATTATTATTATTATTATTATTATTATTATTATTATTATTATTATTATTATTATTATTATTATTATTATTATTATTATTATTATCATTATTAATATATATATCATTATTTAAAAATGGATATCGTCATTGTTATTATTATTATTACTATATTATCATTAAGATAATTATTAGTATTATCGTTAAAAATGTTATAGTAACTATCATTATTAATATTAGTGTAATTAAAACAAATATTTGTAACACCTAATTATTTTGATTACTATTATTATCATTATTATGAACACGATATAAAAGACGATTAAAAGCTATTAAATGAAACGATTAGGAAATAATGAGTAAGAGTATCATGATGAAATTAAAATATTATAAGATATTGATTTAGATAAAATTATCGTTCTTATTATTTTTATCATTACTATTATTATTAAAAATATCGTTAGTATTAAAACTATCATTTTAACAAAAATTATCATTTTAATAGAAATGTCATTGTTACTATAAAATATCATTATTATTATTATTTTAAATAGAATTATTATTTTAAAGATAATATTAAAAATTATCGTAAATATTAAAGTTATCATAATTAGAATTATCATTTTATCATAATGTCATCTTAGTAATTATAAATATTGATATTTTTATAATAATTATTATTATTACAAAATAATACAACTTTTACTTACTATCATTATAGATATTATTTTATCAAATAAATATGTGATACAAACATATTTTACTACGTGTAATAACTTACTTTAATAATACCTATCATATTATCTTTATGATATTAAATGAACCCTATAAATTATATTACTTAATATATTTAAAAGTATATTATATTATATAAATTTAATATAAAATTTTATTTATTAATAAATAAATTATATTATTTACTCTAATAAATCTTTTAAAAATATTTAAAAATATAAAACGACGATATTTAAACTATATATTAATCATGTATAGATTTTTGGAAATTATTTTGAGTCAAATTTACTTTTGTTGACTTTTGCATATTAGTCTCGAGCATTAGGATTGTGGTACACTATGACTTGGCCTAATTTGTTAGACAAATATTGACCAACGCATAATTATATATAATTAATTTAGGTTCGTGAATCCGAGGCCAACCTTGCACTTGTTCAATGACGTTATATGTATTTTTACTACGAAATACAGTATGGTGAGTTTCATTTGCCTTTTTACCCTTTATATTTTTGGGACTGAGAATACATGCGCTTTTATAAATGTTTGACGAAATAGACACAAGTAATTGAAACTACATTCTATGGTTGAATTATCGAAATCGAATATGCCCCTTTTTATTAAAGTCTGGTAATCTAAGAATTAGGGAACAGACACCCTAATTGACGCGAATCCTAAAGATAGATCTATTGGGCCTAACAAACCCCATCCAAAGTACCGGATGCTTTAGTACTTCGAAATTTATATCATGTCCGAAGGAGGATCCCGAAATGATAGGGGATATTCTTATATGTATCTAGTTAATGTCGGTTACCAGGTGTTCACCATATGAATGATTATTTTTGTCTCTATGCATGGGACGTATATTTATGAGAACTGGAAATGAAATTCTTGTGGTCTATTAAAATGATGGAAATAAATGATTATGATAAACTAATGAACTCACCAACCTTTTGGTTGACACTTTAAAGCATGTTTATTCTCAGGTGTTAAAGAAATCTTCCGCTGTGCATTTGCTCATTTTAAAGATATTACTTGGAGTCTTTCATAGCATATTTCGAAGAACGTTGCATTCGAGTCATTGAGTTCATCAAAGATTATTATTAAATCAATTTATAGTTGGATAGTGGATATTATGAAATGGTATGCATGCCTGTCAATTTTCGATGTAAAGAAATTTTGTCTTTTAAAAACGAATGCAATGTTTGTAAAATGTATCATATAGAGGTCAAATACCTCGCAATGTAATCAACTATTGTGAATCGTTTATAATGTATATGAACGGGTCCTTTCAGTTGGTATCAGAGCGGTGGTCTTAGCGAACCAGGTCTGCATTAGTGTGTCTAACTGATAAGTCGTTAGGATGCATTAGTGAGTCTGGACTTCGACCGTGTCTGCATGTCAAAAGTTTTGCTTATCATTTCAAGTCGGAAATCATCTGCTTATCATCCATAGGAAATTACCTGCTTATTATTATTAGTCTAGACACGTCTTGCTACATTAATTGCATGAGTAGTGTATAGACAAAATTCATATCTTAGCGTATCTGCTAAATCATATCTTATCGTATCTGTTACTTTAAACTTTGCCTGACATACCCCGCAAATTCCTCCGTAATCTATGAAATCTTTTGATCTCTATATATAGATATCCTATGTAAATAGAATACCACCCGATAGCGGAAAAATCATTTTATATCGAAAATCCTTTATCCAATCGTACGAAATGGAATTTGTCATCAGTTCAAGTCACTCGGATTCTGAAATGGAATCTCACTCAAGCTCCGAAAGCAGTGTGACCGGAATGGATCAACCAATCAGTCATCACCTATTCTGGATGAATTGGGGATGGGTTCGTAGCCTCCTCAATCATTGGAAACAAGAAGAAGGCGATCCTTTCCATCCACCACATTGCCCTCTTGGCGAAGAACCTGAAGCACTTACCGGCGAACCTGTTCGAGACACCATTTTCTCTCTCATTTCCAGGGTATCTCGTCACGATTATATACTACATCAAATTCTAGATTTTATTTATCCTCTCGTTCCGACCGACAATCATCCTGGAATAATAGAAGAAGTCAACGAACTTCGCGCTCGGGTAGTGGCTTTGGAGAATATGGTGCAGAGATTACAAACACCAGCAGCAGCATAACCAGTACCACCATCATCAATGCCAACAGTACCATTACCACCTCCAACCACAACCGCGTTGTAAACCTCAACTTCACAATCTGTCCCACTAGCATCAACGTCATACGCACCATAGATACCAAGGAGTACCAACAACAATAACTGACGAAGCATTAATTCATAACTTCATTGGAGAAACATTCCGCGGCGATTATATAATCTCTAAAGTCTTACAGATTATCTAATCTAGCACTAACCATAAATCAGTTAAGCGAACCAAAATGATAGAAGGAAGAGTAGAAACCCTGACAAAAATGGTGTGTGATTAACAAGTTAAACTTGTTTTACCAACAGCATCAACAGTACCGTCAACGTCACCAGCATCGTCAGTACAGTCAACATCAGAATCAACAACACCTATAATATCACAAACTCCGTCAGTTCAAGAATCACTGTGGACATCATTACGAATCAATAACGCGTATATTGTATCAACAAGTTATGAAGAATTAACTCATTCCCTCTGAAGAAATTATATATATATTTTATATATATATATTTTGAAATAAAAAATAAATCTTTCCGTGCTAAGCTATTGTGTGTGAATCTTAACTACTCGGTTAATTCATATTACAAATATGCAATAATGTACGTCCCTCGCTCGCGACTTAACCATCATTAACTACAATCTCTGTCTCAATTCAACAAATTCCAATTCCTAATAAATCAAGTATATATTTGATTTTACACTTCATCATTGATGTAACTGAAACTTTTCAGATAACATCATTCGTACTTTGAGAAGTTCACAAGAATTTAACGAAAACCAACATCAAATCTCAACAAATAACGAAGTATTGATTCATAATTTAAATATTATTGAAGAAATACTTATGTAACCTCTAAAGCCTTCAAGGAATTATTCAATTCTAGTTCCAACCGTAAATCGAATGAGTTTAATTTAGTATTAACTCATTAAAATCTATGTTACATCTGAGGAGAATATATACATATATATTTTCATAAAGACTGTAATAAAATTCTTATGTACAAAATATTAATTGTGAAAATTTTTTTACGGGTAGGTAATACCCGAGAGATATATATAAATTCACAATTAATATGTTACATTCTTCGAATTAGATCAAGCAAATTATCATTTATACTTCCTACTTTCACAATAATATACATTCTTTCATAGAAATCAAAACAACCATACTCATTCAAACCCAATTACATATTCTGATTTTAAAATCTCAGAATTCAATTCGAGATACAACCGGTACCATCACTTTTAGATTCCTACATCTTTCAAAGCTATACTTTGACTTCAAAAGTGTGTTAGAACATCAAACGTATACAAACAATTACAATCTGTGTTCAAATCCTTCGAAAATCTCTGAAGACACTTCAAATAATGAGCAATCGAGATGATGATCCAACCACATATTACCCACAATTATCTACTTAAAAAGTTCTCGAAACCAAAGTCATAATTCAACACATATCTGTG
This sequence comes from Rutidosis leptorrhynchoides, assembly GCF_046630445.1. Classification (NCBI taxonomy): domain Eukaryota; kingdom Viridiplantae; phylum Streptophyta; class Magnoliopsida; order Asterales; family Asteraceae; genus Rutidosis; species Rutidosis leptorrhynchoides. The sequence continues at coordinate 107,174,937 of NC_092343.1, forward strand.
TCAGATCTTTTGGCATTTATTAGCAAAAAATAACCTTGCAATTCCTTTGCAAAGTAGCAAATTATATCACAGCTCCAGCAAGACAACTTCGATTTTTTCATTCGGGGTAGCCTTATCATAATTTTGATATATGTGATTACCCTTTTGTTACCGGAGAACCTTTCATATTCCACCACATTAGCAATAAACTTACCAACAACTTCACTGATCTTGGGCATTCCGAAGAATCTTTATATTTATCGAAACCTCATCATTTACTCATCTGCCTCTTGTAACGAGAATTGCCATACGAATCATTGGGAATTAGCAATCAGTATTTTAAAATCTCACAGCATGTTGACGCCAACAGTTATACATAACGTCTATTTCCAAGGCTTACATACTTCGAATGTGAAGTTTCTGAAAAACACTCTGAACCGCGAACTAGTTCTCGAAATGCTGATGAAGCAACAAAAACTGTAAACGACCTTAGCAGTAAAAAGTTTGATGATAAAGATTAGTGTATTAACAAAGCTCAGAAATAGAGAAGTTTTGGAACTGAAAAACGGATTGAGCAAAGTATGAAGGAGGCTGTGGACAAATCATAAAGACTGAACCTGCCTTCAAAGAATCCAAATGATTCAGTGTCTGCTGAAGTCATTAACGAATACCTTGCTCCTGACACTAAACCCTTACAGACAATATTCTTCATCATCCTCTGATATTAGAAATTCTAAGATATCATCGTATCTTTCATTATAAATATCCTCCATATTTCTGAAGATATCTCCATAACTATTCTTATCTGGAATCATTTATCTCTTTGCGCTATCTGTATTACATCAAAAAGGAAACTGTTTAGTTCCTATACTCTGTAAACCTTTGAGTTTAAAATATGAATGTTTTTGAAGTAGTGTTGGAAACTGAAGCATGAGTTAGTATAATATAATGACACTTGATCAACATGATTATATTACAGTAATTCATGCTGAGTTTCTAAATGAAACATGATGATTCACAGATCATAACATCATCATGTGCTATGTTACACGACTCTTGTATTCTCTTTGATCTCTAAATATCAAGAAAATATTTCTTGATGATTCGGCCTTTTCCGAGGTATTCTGGTAATTTGACAAGTCAAGATCGTGTCATTACAATTTCCTTCCTAGAACATTAACAATGTTCATTCCGAAATTTATATCTACGAATTCTGGACCATTACAAGCGGTGCTTAATCGCAAGAAGAAGAAACGGAAGGACAAAGCTCCGAACTAGAAATGGGAGTATAAATCATAGCAAATAGAAGAGAGCATTAACTGTGGATGACAATGATTATAGAAGAAGCAAGGACTTTGAAATATAAGGGAAGATATAAAACCCAACAACAACCCAGAAATCACAAACCGTATATATCAATGCATATAGCAACATAAAGACAAGGGAGAACTAAAAACACTATAAAACCAAGAGTATAGTAGAAGTAAATAGATTCTTCCGGCGGTAGATGAAAAAGAAGAATGACCGATATAAAAGTTAGAAGTATATCGAGAATCAGAACTGGATGGAGCATATTGATGAATACTTTAAAATATGAGTTGAGGGGGAAAGAATAGAAGGTGATGAAACATGACTAGGAACTTAGAAATCAACAAATTTAACTCACACAATGGCGGAATAAGTGAATCAAACCCTCTAGTGAATAGGTTAAGTTTTTTTTTTGATTAATTTAGTCAAACCACAACTAAATCAAGTGTGATTAGATCAACACCTAGAGCTATTATTCACCACCTGGGTGATTTGGACTGAGAGAGAATCGGAGGAGCTCACTAGATCTGAGTGTGTGTAACAAATGAGAGGCTTAACCTAAAATGAAGAACATAAGACTTTATATACCCCTGCTGTTGACTCACCTATACGATTCATTCATCACACGTACGAGTTGGCTTCATCAGTCGTACGGGTGATCACTCACTCGTGTCTTCTCATTTAGGTTGTAATTGTGACTTAGCTCAGCATCAACCGTGCGTATGAGCCTGTCAGCTGTACTAGTGAGGCTTCACTCGTACGTCTGACTAAGTCTAACATAGTTAAACATCTAAATCTCGTTCCTGCAGTTCCTGTAACCACATACAAACACGGATAGGATAATAACGAGCAATCATGGTGGCCTGTAAACTGTTGTACCTGCAATGGACGCGGGTAGATGTCTAGGAACTTGCATAAAATGCATCAACAGAAGGTGTGAGTTGTAAGGAAATGAAGGAGGTGAATTTATAAGAAAATCTCCTACAGAACAATTAAAATGGACGATCACATTTAAAGCAGATCCTAATTCCCTTGATTACCGGAGAGTCAAATCTTATTAAGAAGATTTTCTTCAAATCCCTTAAAATCTGGGAATCAATCATATCTACGTTAAATGATAAGATGAATCTACACTTACTCATTTCACTCTTCTATGTTAGCTTCATTCGTACTCTTCATATAAATGGATTGTTTATCCAAATTATTCGCTGATGATAAAACTCTAATTTTCAGCCCGTATGCATCATGAAAACATACTTATTATCATTCACGACCTTTCCACTCAAATTTCGGGACGAAATTTCTTTAACGGGTAGGTACTGTGACAACCCGGAAATTTCCAACCAAATTTAAACTTTAATCTTTATATGTTTCCGACACGATAAGCAATATTTGTTAAGTTAAATTGCAAGAATTTTAAACTATGTTCATACATTCATTCAACCTCGACCATGTTCCAACGATTCACGAACCATTAAACGAATATGATTATATATGTATATGTGTATATATATTATAACTTGAAACATAAACAAAATATTAGATTAAATACTTTATATGATTGTATCTGTTTCAAAATATTTATCAATGGAATTAGAAGATAAGATCAAATGATTGAATTATCAGATATATTGAATTATGATTACAAGTCTCTGTTGAAAGGCCCACGTTGATTTGAGAAATCTTTCCGTTTTAACAATATTCGGAAAATGGTAAAGTGATTTATAAATAAGAACAAATTGTCAATCATTGGGAACTAGACAAAGGATAGTGGAAGATTGAATCTCATAAAGACTCGATTGATCTATTTAGTTTCAAACGTACAAAAACGTTTTCAGTTTAAAAAGAACTTTATTATTAAAACGTATATAACTTTTATAAATATCTAGAACCACTTTTGACAACTCATTACTTAACTAGTATGATAAAGATAACGATATTTATATTTTATTTTATTAAATATATATAACGATTTAAATTAATATTATATATATTTATACCCGTATTATACGTACATAGTTTTATACTTTTACTATACTTAAACTTTACCTTTACTTTATTTTTACTTTACTTTAACTTTAATAATTCATACTTTAATAATTCACTTTAATAATTCATACTTTAATAATTCACTTTAATAATTCATACTTTAATAATTCACTTTAATAATTCATACTTTAATAATTCACTTTAATAATTCATACTTTAATAATTCACTTTAATAATTCAAAAATCTATTATAAATAGAATTCAATAGGTTTCATTATTTCATAAAAACTTGAAAATATTTTTCTCTAAACTCTCTCAATCGATTTACATATATATATATTTACTCCGTATTATTTCAAGATATTATTAGTATACATAAAATATTACGACGGAGTGCTGTCCGAGTGATTTCGAAATTGTTTTTCGAGTAGGATAGGATTAAGAAAATTATGGGTTATAGCTATGGAGGTGATTGAGTATGGTTCATGGGTATGCTCGTGAGGTCAATATAGTGTTTATCATTTCCGTTGCGTCTACGTACCTTTCCTGCAATATTGAATCTCAATATTGATACGTGAGTACTCATAATTTAACTTTTACATACTAATAGTGTATCCCTGACTAGTGCTCGAGTATTTAGGATTATACATGCTTGTACTTTTGATATTGCCCTTAGACAGGTTAGGTTGAATATTGAATTAGTTACACTTGCGGTTGAGATAAGGTATAAGATATGCATGTCCTTGGAAAGCTAGCAAAAAATTAAGGACTTTTCCTTTAGATATCGAATGGTTTCGATGAACGGATTAGAAGTTATAATCAATTAAATTTTCTATATTTTTATTAAAAATGATTATTATTATCGTCGTTTTTATCGTCGTTCTAGTTTTATCTTATTATTATCATTATTATTATCTTTATCAATAAAATGGATTTATCATTAAAAATTGTTATTTTTTTATTATTACTATCGTTATTATTGTTAAAGTTATAATTAGTATTATTATTATTATTATTATCCAATTATTATTATTATTATTATTATTATTATTATTATTATTATTATTATTATTATTATTATTATTATTATTATTATTATTATTATTATCATTATTAATATATATATCATTATTTAAAAATGGATATTGTCATTGTTATTATTATTATTACTATATTATCATTAAGATAATTATTAGTATTATCGTTAAAAATGTTATAGTAACTATCATTATTAATATTAGTGTAATTAAAACAAATATTTGTAACACCTAATTATTTTGATTACTATTATTATCATTATTATGAACACGATATAAAAGACGATTAAAAGCTATTAAACGAAACGATTAGGAAATAATGAGTAAGAGTATCATGATGAAATTAAAATATTATAAGATATTGATTTAGATAAAATTATCGTTCTTATTATTTTTATCATTACTATTATTATTAAAAATATCGTTAGTATTAAAACTATCATTTTAACAAAAATTATCATTTTAATAGAAATGTCATTGTTACTATAAAATATTATTATTATTATTATTTTAAATAGAATTATTATTTTAAAGATAATATTAAAAATTATCGTAAATATTAAAGTTATCATAATTAGAATTATCGTTTTATCATAATGTCATCTTAGTAATTATAAATATTGATATTTTTATAATAATTATTATTATTACAAAATAATACAACTTTTACTTACTATCATTATAGATATTATTTTATCAAATAAATATGTGATACAAACATATTTTACTACGTGTAATAACTTACTTTAATAATACCTATCATATTATCTTTATGATATTAAATGAACCCTATAAATTATATTACTTAATATATTTAAAAGTATATTATATTATATAAATTTAATATAAAATTTTATTTATTAATAAATAAATTATATTATTTACTCTAATAAATCTTTTAAAAATATTTAAAAATATAAAACGACGATATTTAAACTATATATTAATCATGTATAGATTTTTGGAAATTATTTTGAGTCAAATTTACTTTTGTTGACTTTTGCATATTAGTCTCGAGCATTAGGATTGTGGTACACTATGACTTGGCCTAATTTGTTAGACAAATATTGACCAACACATAATTATATATAATTAATTTAGGTTCGTGAATCCGAGGCCAACCTTGCACTTGTTCAATGACGTTATATGTATTTTTACTACAAAATACAGTATGGTGAGTTTCATTTGCCTTTTTACCCTTTATATTTTTGGGACTGAGAATACATGCGCTTTTATAAATGTTTGACGAAATAGACACAAGTAATTGAAACTACATTCTATGGTTGAATTATCGAAATCGAATATGCCCCTTTTTATTAAAGTCTGGTAATCTAAGAATTAGGGAACAGACACCCTAATTGACGCGAATCCTAAAGATAGATCTATTGGGCCTAACAAACCCCATCCAAAGTACCGGATGCTTTAGTACTTCGAAATTTATATCATGTCCGAAGGAGGATCCCGGAATGATAGGGGATATTCTTATATGTATCTAGTTAATGTCGGTTACCAGGTGTTCACCATATGAATGATTATTTTTGTCTCTATGCATGGGACGTATATTTATGAGAACTGGAAATGAAATTCTTGTGGTCTATTAAAATGATGGAAATAAATGATTATGATAAACTAATGAACTCACCAACCTTTTGGTTGACACTTTAAAGCATGTTTATTCTCAGGTGTTAAAGAAATCTTCCGCTGTGCATTTGCTCATTTTAAAGATATTACTTGGAGTCTTTCATAGCATATTTCGAAGAACGTTGCATTCGAGTCATTGAGTTCATCAAAGATTATTATTAAATCAATTTATAGTTGGATAGTGGATATTATGAAATGGTATGCATGCCTGTCAATTTTCGATGTAAAGAAATTTTGTCTTTTAAAAATGAATGCAATGTTTGTAAAATGTATCATATAGAGGTCAAATACCTCGCAATGTAATCAACTATTGTGAATCGTTTATAATGTATATGAACGGGTCCTTTCAAATCATAATTTCACCACCCAAGAAAACCTTCAAAATGAAAACATAAATATGTTATCAACAACATATGAAAAATCAAAACTGGAATATAGGGAGGATTCAAATTTGAGTGATGAAGAAGAATTCCAATACAAACCTCCCATTCCAAGAAACGAAGAAAAATGTGAACAAGAAATTCAAATAGAAATGAAAGAACCAAGGAAAGAACACCCGAAAAAGGTTTACAAACCAACTCGACTTACTAAAGCAGGAGACCCGGGTGAATTTATCATTTCTTGCTTACTTAATGATGGTGCTGTATATAATGGACTCGCAGATTTAGGAGCAAGTGCAAATATTATGCCTCTTTCCTTATACAAAAGATTAGGCATGGGTAAATTAAAACCAACCAAAATAGGTGTTCAATCATTTGACCAAACCATTAAACACCCAGTTGGAATAGCAAATAATTTACTTGTTAACGTGGGAAGTTTGACCTTTGTTGCAAACTTCATAGTGATTAATATGGAGGAAAACCTTGATATTCCTCTAATTCTAGGTCGCCCATTTTTAGCAACCACCGAGGCATTCATTGATGTAAGAGAAGGTAGAATGACACTTAGGAATGGTGATACATCGATCACCTTTGTGAACCGAAAGTTTAGATCTCCACAAACCAAAACTGTTAGACCAATAAAAACGCATAAGGGTGGGGAAGATGAAGAAACACTTAATGATGATCCAATCACAAAGAATGCCGTTGATGATACGAAATTAGATGAACCCATTTTTATACGTTCAACGAAGAAACTTTATAAACGGATTCACGATGCTAAAATTAAAGAAAACTTTAAGCTATATAACCGATTAATATCCAATTTATCGTCAAAAGAAAAGGCAGTGTTAGTTGAATTTGTGAAAGTTACGGAGGAAATCAACAAATGGATTGAAGTAAAAGTCAAAGATATACAAGTTGTTGATGATTCAATTGAAAATAATGTTAATCACAATTTCAACTAAGTATAGGGGGTTTATGTATTTATATTAGAGTTAGATTGTCTGTTTTTGTGTAGTTCTCGAAAATGGAACCCGAATGGTCTTTCCCTAGCAGACCCTAAAGAACTAGTCTTCTCCCCCCATTCTGAATTTTTTTTTTTTTTAGGTTTTTACAAAATGAAAACTGCCTGTGAACTAAACCATGGTCTAATGCTACACGCTTTGATCACTAAACGTAATAATGACACACTACCAAGTGAAATAGTATCAGTAATCAGAGAAAGAATGGACGTAGTTAGAAAAGAATCCAGATGCGAAGATAATAAGTTACAATTTGGTAAAGGAAAATCAAAATCCGCAGCGAAAAGAAGAGCACGACACCTAGAAAGATGTCACAAATGCGGAAAATGGTCACATGGAGGTAAATGTTCAAATAATCAAACCTATTCAAATACCGAATTTGTTACTTTATGCAGAGACGGACCGTTCATATGTTTAGAAGAAAAGACACTGAATGTTCGAGGTTACGCCTATGTAGCCATGGAAAACCAATTAAACCGACTATCTTATAAATGGAATAGATCATATAACTAAGAAATCTATTTCACAGGTATGTTTGTACAGTTTTTATTTTATTTTTATTTTTATTTTTAACCTTTTGATAATAAACGCTAATTTGTTCGCTATAAAGTATTAAATTGGTATTGAATAAAATTAGGTTTGGCGACCGAAATTATTGATATCATTCAAAAATTTATTACATCACTGCGAAATTTAACGTTTATTTTTAAGGTATAAATATCTTTAATCAATCAACCCAAAATATTTCAAAAATTCGTCATGAGTTAAATTAGGTCTTGGAACCGAAATTACTTTACCGAAAAGAGGGGCGCATATTTTTGATAATATTTGATTGATTAAAGTGGGATAAAAAGCCAAAAAAATTTTTAATTTTATTTTTACCATGTTTTTAAAATTAATATATAAATCTTAAATTAATATTGTAAACTTTGTAAAATCAATATATTTAAAATTGTAAATATTTAAAAAATTAATATAAGTTTGGTGTGAATTTATAATATGAATTTTTAAATTAAGTTTGGTGTGAATTTTTAATTTTTAAAATATGAATTTTTAATTTTATGCATTTTAAATTTTAAGTTTGGTGTGAATTTTTAATATTAATTTTGAATTTTATATTTAAATTGTGTGAATTTAAAAACAAAAATTTACTTTATCTCATTAAGTTAAAAATTTGATTTTTAAAATTCGTCGTAAGTTGAAGACTAAGTCTTTGAACCGAAATTGCTTTACCCGAGAGAGGGGCGAGAACTTTTATTATCATTATTTTTAATCTTATTGAATTAAAGTATGCCAAAAACATTAAAAAACCCAAAAAAAAAAAAAAAAAATCTTAGCTTTTAAAACAATCTCTACAAAAAGACAAATTTTAAAATTTTGTCGAAGGACGAACTAGGACATCGATCCGAAACGACCTCGTCCTAAATAACAAGGGAAACAAAATTTAAAAATTAATTACTTAATTGTTTTATAAGTTAATGATTTTATATTTAAAAAAAAAAAAAAAAAAATAACAAACTCCGCGAGTCGCGGAGTTTGAAAGCTTTAAACCCCGCGACTCGCGGAGGGATCGAATTACAGAAAAAAAATATAAGAGCTGAAACAGCTCAGTCCACACAAAACCCACACCACAAAACTGCGAACACAAACCCGAAAAAACCCGAAAAAACACCCCCAAAATCACAATTTTTAACCGTTAATCATCAAATCTTTTACTAAAATCATGTTAAGAAGGATGCTATCAAGGAATTACTCAAGAAAAACGGTAAATTTCTACACCTAAACACCATTTAATCCGAAATTAGTGTTCTTGAGCAATTTTTTCCCCAATTTGATTTTGATGCTTTTTAGTGTAATTATGCTTAAATTGTTTATGTATTATGCTTGTATAACCTAGATTGATGCTGTTTAACATGATTAGAAGCCTTAAACTTCAAATTTTGAGTAATCTAGGGTTTGTGTTCTTGAGCAAATTTGGGGCTTTTTGATATAAACAGGTTATGGCTGATTTTTGTCATGAATTGTTGCTAAATTAAGTAGTGTAACATGTTTAGGTAGTTAAATGATCCAAACTTTGAGCCTAAACATGATTTTGAGAATTAAAGTGGACTTTTTCAAGTCTAAAATTCATGAACTTGATTTTTGAAAGATAATGCCATTTGAAACTTGTTTAATTGCTAGTAATGATTATTTTGACATGTTATTTGAGTTGAATGCTTATGAACTTGGCGAACATTTTCGTATATGCTATTTTGAAAAAGTGTAGATTTGATGAAAATATGAAAATGAGCTTAAGTTTGATATAAATTGATCATGTCATTGTAATTATTTTGATTGATGATTTTGCTGACACTAATGCATATTTGGATGCACAAAAATTGTGTTTGATGTGTTTTGCAGACTGAAAGGGGTGAATCTTCATCCCAAGCTCGCAATGCTCCTGCTGAGAATGCGGAACAACAGGAGGTGGATAACTACTACAAGCAAGATATACCTCATCCAGTCATGACATTTTCTGATATGCACTTGGAAGAGTTGCACCCGAACCTGAGATTTGACAGACTTTGGATAGATTATCCAAAATACCAAAGGGTTTTGCATACTCTTCATTCTAAAGTTGTTGAGGTACCTAGGGTCATAGAATGGGGACCCTTAGAAGCTGTAGAATTGGCCGGGCCAATTAGGGAATTACTTGTACAGAGGTATGGTAATTCTACTTTTAATGACTGGGTACGTTTATTCACCATGCGTAGACCTGTATATAAAGTATGGTGTGAAGAATTGTTGTGTAGTATAGAATTAAATGATCGGGTAGCTAGTTTAACCGATCAATCTTTTATTAGATTTTTGTTAGGAGGTTCGATGCACCACATGTCTTTACTAGACATGGCTCAGGCTTTACGTATATATACGCCTGAGGAGTTAGCATCTGCCGATTGTAGAGGGTTGATACTAAATGGTAGAAAGATAGATGAAAATTTTGATACACACGGTGTATGGAGTCAAATGACAAGCCATCACCGATTCAAAGGGGGAAATTACTCTTATTTGGATATAGATAGAGCTGAATTAAGAGTAATTCATAGGTTTTTAGCTAATTCGATTACACAAAGAGGTAAGAACAAGGAAAAGGTAAATGAACAGGATTTGTTTTACCAAATGTGTATTCGAGACCCACAAAGCGCTGTAAGTATACCTTATTGTGTGGGTTATTATTTATCAGCTATGGTTAGGGGGATGAGACCGCATAGCATAATAGGAGGTGGTATTTTTATTACTTTGATTGCTGAATATCTTGGTGTGGATATAAGTCGGGGAGGATTATTAGTCGAAGAACCAGAACCCCGCGATACTATAGGTTTAAATGTATACCATGGTGCAAAAGTTTTGAAGAGGCAAAATAACGCCGCAGTACAATTAATGGTAGACATCCACAGGTTAAGAGAAACCAACAGCAAGGTAATGTAGGAGGGGGAAATGAGATGCAAGAAATGCAAAGGTTTATATCTTCACAGGAGTACGAAAATGCTAGACAGAGAGCATTTGAAGATTGGCAAGTTCATCAGAACCAAATCATAGCTCATTGCCAACATATAGGTAGAAACTATATTCCTACACCAAAACCCATATTCCCTCCCTGGTCTATAGAGATGCAACCACCGTATCCTACGTATAACCCTACCGAAGCATTCTATAGCACCTATGGTTATGCTTGGAACCCCTATTGGTATCAGTATCATCCCTAGTCTACTTAGTTTTATTTATTTTGTAATTTGTAATGTTGATATGTTTAATACTTATGTTAATATTGTAATAGTTTTTATAATTTTCTAACTTTTATTCTTAGATTTTAATTATTTTTGAATGTGGGGTAATATACCAAACTTCAAAAAATATGTATATATGTTTGCAGTTTATCTTATGTACACAACAGGGTAAAACAACGCATTTTTAAAGACTGGCATTAAGTTCAGCAAAAGCAACTTATTTTGACGACAAGATGCAAAATATATGTGAAATAACAACAAGACGGAATGAACAAATGATGTGCACCATTTATCATTCAGCAAACAAACGCCAATATATTTGAAAACTTTGGTAAAAATTTAATCATTTTAACACAAATCACCCTCAATAATTTAAATTGTTACTGATTTCTTGCAAATGAGGGCATTGCAAGATCTTAAGTGTGGGAAGGGGTTAAATTCTTTCGGATTTTATAATTTCTATCTTTATACACTTGGTTACCATTAAAAATACTAGTAAAGTAGTAGTTGTATTAGAATCTAGTGCTCTCTGATAATAAAGAACAGCCCTAGTCTTATATACTGACTACCAAATTCTAGTAAAATTTTTCAAAATTTTCAATTAAATGAACTCAAAATCATGTTTATACATATTTATGAACGATAAAACTAGGTTTTAACACCGAAATTATTGTAACCTCGGAAAGGACATAAATTGAGAAACAAATCAAAATGTTAAAATTCATTTAAAATGGAATAGAGGACGATAAAAAGGAAAATAAAAGCCAAGTGTGGGAAAATTTACCAAGTTATCTTAAACATATATCACATATTTTTGTACAAATAATTGAAAATACTTTTGTTTTGGACGATAATTAACTGTTTTACCCAATGAAAGAAAAGAAGGGATGGATCTACACGATGAATCAATTCCATCATTAAAAGGAAGTAAAGTCTTCCGAAAAAGAAACGCGCTTCTTGATTTAGGTCAAGAAGTTGTCGTCCAGACCAGCTGTAGGTTGACGAAAAACCTAGAAAAGTCATCACAAAAATCAGCAAGAAATCCACGGACTTCAGCATCAAACAGGGTCACCAAGTGGTCAGATTTATCCTAACCATGAGAAGGATTTATCTCGTAAAATGGGGAGGACGCCGTGCAAATTAGCTTGATAAGACTAATGAATCAGATCCCTAGAAAGGATAATCTCCTTAAAGATTAAAAATCAGCATTTAAGCCTGATATTACTCAATCCTAGAGATTGACCTTAAAGATTGAGAATTACAAACTCATGGAATTCAATGATATCTAAACTCGAGCTTGAACGAGAAAATATTTTGATCAAAATTATAAACCGATTTGTTTTCTGAAAACCCTATTTTCAATGCGTTCATTACCATTGAACATAAAATCCTAGGAATTCACCTGGAATTCATTAGGTCACCTGAACTAAATCGGGTGTCAACCGTAAGAACGGTGGTTGCATAGTGGTCAAAGACAGGACCTTGTGCCAGACCAAAAAATCATAAGGGTGAGCTTTACTATTGCTCCTACCAAGGATAGTAATTGCGTCCGACACGTTATAGACCATAATCAAAAGCATGTCAGGGGACATTGCCTTAACAGTTGCTTGTTCAACGCTTTCCTTTACAACCGGACGGTAGTTTACCGAAAGGTAATATACGGGACAAGTAAACTGGACGTGTTGCTTTCCAAATACAAGGTTAGCAAGTGGGTGACACAAAACCATAAGTTTTGAGCTAAAATTTTCAAATCTGAAACCCACCAAACCCACAAAAATATTTTGCAAACACCGGTAAAGGGTTATTCCGGAAAACTTATCTAGGGTAAAAACTAGATTTAATTTTCAAAAGATCAAATGTTTTCATAAAGATCCAATTTCCTTAATGGATCTAAATTTTTATAGTCATGTAGGACTGTAAACCATATCGTTACTACCATTGTTTATATTGCCGTATAGAAATCACTGATGTACAAAGTGTGAAGAATAAAGAAGTGATTCTAGTATTTCAAGACGATATTGCTTGAGGACAAGCAACGCTCAAGTGTGGGAATATTTGATAATGCTAAAAACGAACATATATTTCATAGCATTATTCCTCAAGAAAGACAAGCTTTTAGTTGCAATTGTTCTATTTAAAAGTGATATTCGTTTAAATAATAAAAGGTGAAGACAAAAGACAGATTCGACGAATTGAAGACGCAAATGACCAAAAAGCTCAAAAGTACAAAATACAATCAAAGAGGTTCCAATTATTGATAAGAAACGTCTCGAAATTACAAGAGTACAAGATTCAAAACGCAAAGTACAAGATATTAAATTGTACGCAAGGACGTTCGAAAATCTGGAATCGGGACATGAGTCAACTCTCAACGCTCGACGCAACGGACTAAAAATTACAAGTCAACTATGCACATAAATATAATATAATATTTAAATAATTCTTATAATTATTTAATATATTATATTTATTTATAAATCCGTCGGTAAAGAGCCAAACTTGTGTAAGCTGTAAAAGCAAACTCCGCGACTCGCGGAGTTTGAAGGCAAAAAATGCCGCGAGTCGCGGAGCCCCAAGTTTTGAAAGTCCCTATAACGCCAACCGAATTCTGATCATTTTTCATAACATATATATCCATCTCTCTATCTATATCGTAATATTTATATTTATAATTTATATTTTAATTTTAATTTTAATTTTAATCCTAATAATAAGGGTATGTTAGCAAATGTTGTAAGGGTGTAAGTCGAAATTCTGTCCGTGTAACGCTACGCTATTTTTAATCATTGTAAGTTATGTTCAACCTTTTTACATTAATGTCTCGTAGCTAAGTTATTATTATGCTTATTTAATCCAAAGTAATCATGATGTTGGGCTAATTACTAAAATTGGGTAATTGGGCTTTGTACCATAATTGGGGTTTGGATAAAAGAACGACACTTGTGGAAATTAGACTATGGGCTATTAATGGGTTTTATATTAACTAAACAATACCTTGTTAATTTAATATACAAACTTATAATTCGACGTATTTATATATAACCACATACGCTTGACTGGGTACGGTGGGCGGGATATCTATAAATACCAATAATTATTCATTTTACCGGATACGGAACTGGATTAATAGCTAATAGACTTGTTGAAACAGGGGTGAATTACATTCAAGGGTAATTGGTGTAATTGTTAACAAAGTAGTAAAACCTTGGTTTACACTGTAACGACCCGGAAATTTCCGACCAAATTTAAACTCTAATCTCTATATGGTTCCGACACGATAAGCAAAAACCCTAAAGTTGACCCGCACTTTTTCGATCATTCTATACTTATAAGATTAATATCTACATAAATTAAACCTTACCAACATGATAAGCAATCCAAATTGTTGAGATTTATGTTTCCGAAAAGAGTTTTACACAACGTTTGACCGTCTAGTTTGACCGATGATATCACGAACTATACAATATATGATAATTATACGTTTGTGTATATATATGTATATATACATATTTAACATGATTAATGAATGTTTTAATATCTCATTTTGTATTAATAACAATAAGTTATAAGTATATTTTGAAACTACTAACTTAAGTTTTCAAAACGATAACTATACGTAACGTTATTTGACATAAATACTTAAGACTTATAATGTTTATACATATATCGTATAAGTAATGTATTTAATCACTTTTAAAGACTTAAATACATAAAATCATATAAGTGTATTCACAAAAGATAGCTATATTTGAATCCTCATTCCTTTTTTCACAAAATTTCTATACGTATATCTAGAGTATTTGTACTCGTATCATACCTAGCTTCTATACGTATTTACTATTGATATATACACATCAAATCACCACCTAACCAGCCCTTGTTCATGCCTTATGTATAAGGTAATTACTTTTGAATGATTGTAAGACTAATTACAAAAATACAAACTAAAAATTTGTCCATGTCTACTACATAAACACGTTTTTTTAGGAGTATATATGTATCCTCATTTTGTTTCATTTTTATTTCCATTCTCTAGCTAAAAACACCCACACTCTCAAGAACATTAAACTCCATAAACATTCAGCAAAGTTCCATGAAGATCTAGCTTCAAAAACCTTACTTAAACACCATAAGAAAACCATACAAAAACACTTCAAGAAATCCTTCCAAGAACACAAACTTACTTCCAATCTTTCATCCACTTCCATCACCCTTTTGATTCTAGCTTCTTACTCTTCTTTTACAGCAACCTTGTCCAAGGAACTTGAGGTAGTATCTATGTTCATAACCTTATTCGATTCATATATATATAGCTATCTTATTTTGTGGTATAAAAGTTTAACAACAAGAACATAGTTTGAATGTTTTCAAACTTGTTTGCAAACTAAATAGATCCTTCTAACTTAACTTTTAAAATACTTCAATACCTGTAATATAACTTAAATATATGCTAATTTAACAAGGTATAATTTGGTTTTTCAAAGAATATCTTAAAAACTGTTTTTACGACGTCGGAGTGCCACCGGGGACTGTTTTGGGTTGGATAATTAAAAACTATCTTAAACTTTGAATTGGAGGTTTATGTTCTGGAAAAATGATTTTTACTATGAATATGATAACACATAAAAATTTCATGATTTAATTCAAAGTATAAGTATTTTTGGAAAAATAATCATTTAAGGTTGTTTAAATAAAGGAAAATGTTTAACTTCATAAGTTTCACTAAAGTTTCACCTATGCCGTGTGATTTTGAATACAAACCAAGGTATTTTCAGTTCATAGTCTTAAAGAGGGACTCGATCCAAGGAGATGGCAAGTTGAATCAACGAAAACGGATTTGTAACGAAGAAACTATGACCGAAACAAAATTGGTTATCCAAGACTTGTTCAACTTCGGGATTAATTGGGAAAAATTAAATAAAATCACATCTTTCTAAAATAACATGATATTTTATATATATGTACTCATAATTCAATTTTATATGGTTCAGGATCACCCGTAAACAATACGAGAAGATTAATCATAAGATCCCATGATTGTACGCAACACGTCATTTGACAACACCGGTACTTTATGTACGCAACACGTCATTTGACAACACCGGTACCGTGGGTCAAGATTAATCTCGACCAATACATATACGATGAGGGTTTTATTTATTTCATTGGGGGTTTATTAAACATCTAAATATGAACCATTAAAATTGAATTACTAACAACGAACTGCTAACTACGGACTAAGGAATTATTCAAAGTATTAAAAGTATAACAAGTATATATTTGTGACGTTTGTTTAAAAAGAAAAGGTATTGATATATTATATATGGATAGGTTCGTGATATCAACCGGAGACCAAGTCAAATTATATATATATCTTCAAGACGAAAGTGAGTATATAGTCCCACTTTTAAACTCTAAATATTTCGGGATGAGAATACATGTATTTTATGTTTTACATTATGGACACAAGTAACTGAAAAATATATTCTACGTTGAGTTGTACCACTGGCATACTTCCCTGTAGCTTGGTAACTAATATTTACAGCGGTATTGTAAACGCGAATCCTGTTGATAGATCTATCGGGCCTGACAACCCCAACCGGACTGGACAACCAGTATTCAACGGTTGCACAGTACTTCGTTTCGTGACTACACTTGGTACAGTGTAGTAAGATTTCATATTAAAGGGAATATGCGACGTGATTAATTGTTAAGTATGGTTACCAAGTGCTCAACCACTTAGAATATTTTTATTAAAATGTTTATATATGAAATCTTGTGGTCCATCGTTATATCGCTGCTAGCATCAAACCTATATATCTCACCAACTTTATGTTGACGTTTTAAAGCATGTTATTCTCAGGTATGAATTAAGACTTCCGCTGTGCGTTAGCTCATATTAAGGATACTAGTTGGGACCATTTAAGCCATGATACAAGAACGTTGCATTCGAGTCATTGAAGATCATTAAAGACATTTATTAAGTAAATGACAGTTTAGGTCATTTGGATATCGAGAAATGTTTGACGAGTTTATTAATTTTTTTATGTAAAGATAGATTGCCTTTTAAGAATAAATGCAACGTTTGTAAAATGTATCATATAGAGGTCAAGAACCTCGCGATGTTATCAACTGTTGTAATTCGTTTGTAATCAATATGGACATCGTCCGGATGATTAGTTTCGGATCCTTTTAGTTGGTATCAGAGCGTTGGTCTTAGCGAACCAGGCCTTGCATTAGTGTGTCTAACTGGTAGTTGTTAGGATACATTAGTGAGTCTGGACTTTGACCGTATCTACCTGCTAAAAAGTTTTGCTTATCATTTCTAGTCGGAAACCATCTGCTTATCATCCTTAGGGAGTTGCCTGCTTATCATTCTTTAGTCTAGACACGTCTTACTGCATCTAGTGCATCGATAGTGTATAGACAAAATTCATATCCTAGCGTATCTATTACTATAAACATTGCCCGACGAATTTCAAAGATTCTCCGTAATTCACGGGATTTCGGTATTATATATACATATGAAAATTATGTATTGAAGAGTACCAAACCCAACTCCTATAATCTATTCCAAACAAAAAAATTCATTTCTCCAACTATACAAGATGAATTCTTCATCCAGTTCGAATTCCTCCGACTTCGATAGCTACGCCGACATGGATTTCCATTCGAGCTCTGAGAACAGCGTCACCGGAATGGATCAACCAATTTTCCATCATCTATTCTGGATGAACTTGGGATGGGTTCGTAATATACTAAATTTCTGGAGGCAAGAAGAAGGTGATCCATTTCATCCACCAAATTGCCCTCTTAACGATGAACCTGAAGCACTTACCGGCGAACCCATTCGAAACACCATTTTCTTGCTCATTTCTAGAGTATCTCATCATGATTACATACTATCCCATATTTCAAATCTTGTTCATTCGCTCGTTCCAACCGTCAATCATCCCGGTATAATAGAAGAAGTCAACGAACTCCGTGCTCGGGTAGTGGTTTTGGAGAATATGGTGCGAAGGTTACAAACACCAACAGCAGCACCAGCAGCATAATCCGTACTACCATCGTCAACGCCGACAGTACCTTTATCACCCCAATCACAATCTCAACATCACAATCTGTATCTCGAATATCAACATCACACGACTCAATATCTGTACTTCGAGTATGATCTTCGTTCTATATATCGTTCTACATCGATTATCTTCGCTTTACGTATCGTATGACGATTATGTAATTTCTAAAGTCTTAGAGATTATGTAATCTAGAATTAACGATAAATCAAATGAGTTTAATATCTATGATTATCTCTGAAGAAAATATATATGCAAGTATATTTTCATAAAGATAGTAATTAAAAATTCCTTCGTACAAACTATTAATGATGAAAATATTTTAACGGGTGGGTAGTACCCGAGGAATATTTAGAATTCACATTAATAAGTTATATTGTACATTCTTGAATCTGATTCAACGGTTATCTATTATCTTACTTATAACCACCGATATTCGTATCCGCTCACCCCAGAATAACCATTTTCAATCAAATTTCATATTCGGATTTTGACCTACCAGAATCCAACAAGTGGCATAAAGAAGAAAACATTGGACAATTAAAATGAATTAAAATGTTGATTGTAACATATGAAACTAAACAATTCTTCAAGTTTGCCACTTGATTTTATCTTAAACCTCATTCGTAACTTGACGATTACAATTCACATTCAAATCCTTTCATGATTCCTGAAAACACCTCGACCGAGAAATTGAACCAGCCGCACCTCGTCTACGGAAGAAAGATTACTGCATACAATTATGCACTTGAGAAACCTTCGAAACCAAAGTTATAAACTTATTCGCGTTGAATTCCTTATCATTCCTTGGTAAAAACAATCATACGATTCCTTTTCAATTAGCTAATTTTGTCACAGCTCCACTTTGACTTCTCAATGAGACTACTCCTATTATAATCTCGATATTTATACCTTGTCCTTTTGACGTCGTTACCAGAAAATCCTTTATATTTCACGACATCATCAGCAAATGTACCAGCAGATCGTCCACCCTTTGGCGAAATCCGCAATTAGCATTTTGAAAATTTTGCAGAACTTCCGCAGTTATACCTATAACATTTATTCCTAAGAAAATTTCATACTTCGAATGTGAAGTTTCTGAAAACACCCTGAACTATGAAGTAGCTCTTGAAATGCTGATGAAGCAGCAAAAATTGTAAACGACTTTAACAATCAAAAGATTGATGATAAAGAATGGTATGGTGGTAAAGCTGAGAAAAAGAGAAGGTTTGGAACTGGAAAACGGATTGAGCAAAGTATGAAGGAGGCCGTGAACAAATCATGAAAACAGAACCTGCCTTCAAAGGATCCAAATGATCCAGTGCCTGCTGAAACCGTTAGTAAGAACACTGCTCCTTATTCTAAACTTTTCAAGATGATATTCTTCACCATCATTTTATCTTAGATATTATAAGATATCTTCATTCGTTATACATATTTTTCATATTTCTGGAGATATTTTTACAACTATTCCTATCTGCGATCATTTAACTCTCCGTAACATCTGCGCTACAATATAAAAGAAACTGTGTTAGTTTCTAAATTCTGAAATCTCTAAGTTTAAAAATATGAATGTTTTGAAGTAGTGTTGGGAACTGATACATGAATTAGTATAATATAATGAAACTTGATCAACTTCATTATATTACAGTAAGTCATGTTAAGTTTCTAATGGAATGTGATGATTCACAGTACCGTCATCATGTGCCATGTTACACGGCTCTTACATTCTATCAAGTCTTCAAACATATTAGAACGTATCACCTTGATAGTTCTATTTTTTTCGGAATATTCGAGTAATCTAACGAATCAAGATCGTGCCATTACAATTTCATTCTAAAACCAATAGCAAGGTTCATTCCAAATTTCCTACCTACGAATTTCGGACCATTGTTCGCTTGGCTCGAGGACGGGAAGAAGAAATGAAGGGACAAAACTTCAGAATAGAAATAGGAACATAAACCACAGCAAATAAGAGAGAGCATTAACTGTGGATGACAATGATTTTAAGGGACGGGAGTAGGAACATCGAAATATAAGGGAAGGTATAAAACCTAACAACAACCCCGAAACTACAAACCGTGCATATCAATACGTATTGCAACGTAAAGGCACGGGAGAATTAAAAACATTATAATTCCAAGGAAAGGATAAAAGAGAATAGATTCTTCTGGTGATAGATGAAAAAGAAGAATGAAAGATATGAAAGTTAGAAATATAACAAGGGTTAGAATGGGATGGAGCATATTAGCGAATGTCTTAAAGTAAGAACTAAAGAGAAAGAATAGAAGATGTGGGAAGAAAGAAAGGGAAGGAGGTAAATTTATAGTGAAATATTCGACAAAGAAATCAAAACAGATTGCCGCGTTAAATCAAAGAAGATCCTGATCGCCGCAAAACTAAATCTTATTACATAAGATTTTCTTTAAAACCCTTAAATCCCGGAAATCGATCATAATCACGTCATCGGTTACAACAATTCTATATTTACTCATTTCACTCTTTTGTGATAGCTTCGCTCGTGCGTCTCACATAACCAAATCGTTTTATCTAAATCTTTCAATAATGATAAAATTTCATTATTACCTCATATTCGTCATGAAAACATTCCTATTGTTGTTTATGACAACCTCTACCAAATTTCGAGGACGAAATTTCTTTAACGGATGGGTACTGTAACGACCCGGAAATTTCCGACCAAATTTAAACTCTAATCTCTATATGGTTCCGACACGATAAGCAAAAACCCTAAAGTTGACCCGCACTTTTTCGATCATTCTATACTTATAAGATTAATATCTACATAAATTAAACCTTACCAACATGATAAGCAATCCAAATTGTTGAGATTTATGTTTCCGAAAAGAGTTTTACACAACGTTTGACCGTCTAGTTTGACCGATGATATCACGAACTATACAATATATGATAATTATACGTTTGTGTATATATATGTATATATACATATTTAACATGATTAATGAATGTTTTAATATCTCATTTTGTATTAATAACAATAAGTTATAAGTATATTTTGAAACTACTAACTTAAGTTTTCAAAACGATAACTATACGTAACGTTATTTGACATAAATACTTAAGACTTATAATGTTTATACATATATCGTATAAGTAATGTATTTAATCACTTTTAAAGACTTAAATACATAAAATCATATAAGTGTATTCACAAAAGATAGCTATATTTGAATCCTCATTCCTTTTTTCACAAAATTTCTATACGTATATCTAGAGTATTTGTACTCGTATCATACCTAGCTTCTATACGTATTTACTATTGATATATACACATCAAATCACCACCTAACCAGCCCTTGTTCATGCCTTATGTATAAGGTAATTACTTTTGAATGATTGTAAGACTAATTACAAAAATACAAACTAAAAATTTGTCCATGTCTACTACATAAACACGTTTTTTTAGGAGTATATATGTATCCTCATTTTGTTTCATTTTTATTTCCATTCTCTAGCTAAAAACACCCACACTCTCAAGAACATTAAACTCCATAAACATTCAGCAAAGTTCCATGAAGATCTAGCTTCAAAAACCGTACTTAAACACCATAAGAAAACCATACAAAAACACTTCAAGAAATCCTTCCAAGAACACAAACTTACTTCCAATCTTTCATCCACTTCCATCACCCTTTTGATTCTAGCTTCTTACTCTTCTTTTACAGCAACCTTGTCCAAGGAACTTGAGGTAGTATCTATGTTCATAACCTTATTCGATTCATATATATATAGCTATCTTATTTTGTGGTATAAAAGTTTAACAACAAGAACATAGTTTGAATGTTTTCAAACTTGTTTGCAAACTAAATAGATCCTTCTAACTTAACTTTTAAAATACTTCAATACCTGTAATATAACTTAAATATATGCTAATTTAACAAGGTATAATTTGGTTTTTCAAAGAATATCTTAAAAACTGTTTTTACGACGTCGGAGTGCCACCGGGGACTGTTTTGGGTTGGATAATTAAAAACTATCTTAAACTTTGAATTGGAGGTTTATGTTCTGGAAAAATGATTTTTACTATGAATATGATAACACATAAAAATTTCATGATTTAATTCAAAGTATAAGTATTTTTGGAAAAATAATCATTTAAGGTTGTTTAAATAAAGGAAAATGTTTAACTTCATAAGTTTCACTAAAGTTTCACCTATGCCGTGTGATTTTGAATACAAACCAAGGTATTTTCAGTTCATAGTCTTAAAGAGGGACTCGATCCAAGGAGATGGCAAGTTGAATCAACGAAAACGGATTTGTAACGAAGAAACTATGACCGAAACAAAATTGGTTATCCAAGACTTGTTCAACTTCGGGATTAATTGGGAAAAATTAAATAAAATCACATCTTTCTAAAATAACATGATATTTTATATATATGTACTCATAATTCAATTTTATATGGTTCAGGATCACCCGTAAACAATACGAGAAGATTAATCATAAGATCCCATGATTGTACGCAACACGTCATTTGACAACACCGGTACTTTATGTACGCAACACGTCATTTGACAACACCGGTACCGTGGGTCAAGATTAATCTCGACCAATACATATACGATGAGGGTTTTATTTATTTCATTGGGGGTTTATTAAACATCTAAATATGAACCATTAAAATTGAATTACTAACAACGAACTGCTAACTACGGACTAAGGAATTATTCAAAGTATTAAAAGTATAACAAGTATATATTTGTGACGTTTGTTTAAAAAGAAAAGGTATTGATATATTATATATGGATAGGTTCGTGATATCAACCGGAGACCAAGTCAAATTATATATATATCTTCAAGACGAAAGTGAGTATATAGTCCCACTTTTAAACTCTAAATATTTCGGGATGAGAATACATGTATTTTATGTTTTACATTATGGACACAAGTAACTGAAAAATATATTCTACGTTGAGTTGTACCACTGGCATACTTCCCTGTAGCTTGGTAACTAATATTTACAGCGGTATTGTAAACGCGAATCCTGTTGATAGATCTATCGGGCCTGACAACCCCAACCGGACTGGACGACCAGTATTCAACGGTTGCACAGTACTTCGTTTCGTGACTACACTTGGTACAGTGTAGTAAGATTTCATATTAAAGGGAATATGCGACGTGATTAATTGTTAAGTATGGTTACCAAGTGCTCAACCACTTAGAATATTTTTATTAAAATGTTTATATATGAAATCTTGTGGTCCATCGTTATATCGCTGCTAGCATCAAACCTATATATCTCACCAACTTTATGTTGACGTTTTAAAGCATGTTATTCTCAGGTATGAATTAAGACTTCCGCTGTGCGTTAGCTCATATTAAGGATACTAGTTGGGACCATTTAAGCCATGATACAAGAACGTTGCATTCGAGTCATTGAAGATCATTAAAGACATTTATTAAGTAAATGACAGTTTAGGTCATTTGGATATCGAGAAATGTTTGACGAGTTTATTAATTTTTTTATGTAAAGATAGATTGCCTTTTAAGAATAAATGCAACGTTTGTAAAATGTATCATATAGAGGTCAAGTACCTCGCGATGTTATCAACTGTTGTAATTCGTTTGTAATCAATATGGACATCGTCCGGATGATTAGTTTCGGATCCTTTCAGTTGGTATCAGAGCGTTGGTCTTAGCGAACCAGGCCTTGCATTAGTGTGTCTAACTGGTAGTTGTTAGGATACATTAGTGAGTCTGGACTTTGACCGTATCTACCTGCTAAAAAGTTTTGCTTATCATTTCTAGTCGGAAACCATCTACTTATCATCCTTAGGGAGTTGCCTGCTTATCATTCTTTAGTCTAGACACGTCTTACTGCATCTAGTGCATCGATAGTGTATAGACAAAATTCATATCCTAGCGTATCTATTACTATAAACATTGCCCGACGAATTTCAAAGATTCTCCGTAATTCACGGGATTTCGGTATTATATATACATATGAAAATTATGTATTGAAGAGTACCAAACCCAACTCCTATAATCTATTCCAAACAAAAAAATTCATTTCTCCAACTATACAAGATGAATTCTTCATCCAGTTCGAATTCCTCCGACTTCGATAGCTACGCCGACATGGATTTCCATTCGAGCTCTGAGAACAGCGTCACCAGAATGGATCAACCAATTTTCCATCATCTATTCTGGATGAACTGGGGATGGGTTCGTAATATACTAAATTTCTGGAGGCAAGAAGAAGGTGATCCATTTCATCCACCAAATTGCCCTCTTAACGATGAACCTGAAGCACTTACCGGCGAACCCATTCGAAACACCATTTTCTCGCTCATTTCTAGAGTATCTCATCATGATTACATACTATCCCATATTTCAAATCTTGTTCATTCGCTCGTTCTAACCGTCAATCATCCCGGTATAATAGAAGAAGTCAACGAACTCCGTGCTCGGGTAGTGGTTTTGGAGAATATGGTGCGAAGGTTACAAACACCAACAGCAGCACCAGCAGCATAATCCGTACTACCATCGTCAACGCCGACAGTACCTTTATCACCCCAATCACAATCTCAACATCACAATCTGTATCTCGAATATCAACATCACACGACTCAATATCTGTACTTCGAGTATGATCTTCGTTCTACATCGATTATCTTCGCTTTACGTATCGTATGACGATTATGTAATTTCTAAAGTCTTAGAGATTATGTAATCTAGAATTAACGATAAATCAAATGAGTTTAATATCTATGATTATCTCTGAAGAAAATATATATGCAAGTATATTTTCATAAAGATAGTAATTAAAAATTCCTTCGTACAAACTATTAATGATGAAAATATTTTAACGGGTGGGTAGTACCCGAGGAATATTTAGAATTCACATTAATAAGTTATATTGTACATTCTTGAATCTGATTCAACGGTTATCTATTATCTTACTTACAACCACCGATATTCGTATCCGCTCACCCCAGAATAACCATTTTCAATCAAATTTCATATTCGGATTTTGACCTACCAGAATCCAACAAGTGGCATAAAGAAGAAAACATTGGACAATTAAAATGAATTAAAATGTTGATTGTAACATATGAAACTAAACAATTCTTCAAGTTTGCCACTTGATTTTATCTTAAACCTCATTCGTAACTTGACGATTACAATTCGCATTCAAATCCTTTCATGATTCCTGAAAACACCTCGACCGAGAAATTGAACCAGCCGCACCTCGTCTACGGAAGAAAGATTCCTGCATACAATTATGCACTTGAGAAACCTTCGAAACCAAAGTTATAAACTTATTCGCGTTGAATTCCTTATCATTCCTTGGTAAAAACAATCATACGATTCCTTTTCAATTAGCTAATTTTGTCACAGCTCCACTTTGACTTCTCAATGAGACTACTCCTATTATAATCTCGATATTTATACCTTGTCCTTTTGACGTCGTTACCAGAAAATCCTTTATATTTCACGACATCATCAGCAAATGTACCAGCAGATCGTCCACCCTTTGGCGAAATCCGCAATTAGCATTTTGAAAATTTTGCAGAACTTCCGCAGTTATACCTATAACATTTATTCCTAAGAAAATTTCATACTTCGAATGTGAAGTTTCTGAAAACACCCTGAACTATGAAGTAGCTCTTGAAATGCTGATGAAGCAGCAAAAATTGTAAACGACTTTAACAATCAAAAGATTGATGATAAAGAATGGTATGGTGGTAAAGCTGAGAAAAAGAGAAGGTTTGGAACTGGAAAACGGATTGAGCAAAGTATGAAGGAGGCCGTGAACAAATCATGAAAACAGAACCTGCCTTCAAAGGATCCAAATGATCCAGTGCCTGCTGAAACCGTTAGTAAGAACACTGCTCCTTATTCTAAACTTTTCAAGATGATATTCTTCACCATCATTTTATCTTAGATATTATAAGATATCTTCATTCGTTATACATATTTTTCATATTTCTGGAAATATTTTTACAACTATTCCTATCTGCGATCATTTAACTCTCCGTAACATCTGCGCTACAATATAAAAGAAACTGTGTTAGTTTCTAAATTCTGAAATCTCTAAGTTTAAAAATATGAATGTTTTGAAGTAGTGTTGGGAACTGATACATGAATTAGTATAATATAATGAAACTTGATCAACTTCATTATATTACAGTAAGTCATGTTAAGTTTCTAATGGAATGTGATGATTCACAGTACCGTCATCATGTGCCATGTTACACGGCTCTTACATTCTATCAAGTCTTCAAACATATTAGAACGTATCACCTTGATAGTTCTATTTTTTTTCGGAATATTCGAGTAATCTAACGAATCAAGATCGTGCCATTACAATTTCATTCTAAAACCAATAGCAAGGTTCATTCCAAATTTCCTACCTACGAATTTCGGACCATTGTTCGCTTGGCTCGAGGACGGGAAGAAGAAATGAAGGGACAAAACTTCAGAATAGAAATAGGAACATAAACCACAGCAAATAAGAGAGAGCATTAACTGTGGATGACAATGATTTTAAGGGACGGGAGTAGGAACATCGAAATATAAGGGAAGGTATAAAACCTAACAACAACCCCGAAACTACAAACCGTGCATATCAATACGTATTGCAACGTAAAGGCACGGGAGAATTAAAAACATTATAATTCCAAGGAAAGGATAAAAGAGAATAGATTCTTCTGGTGATAGATGAAAAAGAAGAATGAAAGATATGAAAGTTAGAAATATAACAAGGGTTAGAATGGGATGGAGCATATTAGCGAATGTCTTAAAGTAAGAACTAAAGAGAAAGAATAGAAGATGTGGGAAGAAAGAAAGGGAAGGAGGTAAATTTATAGTGAAATATTCGACAAAGAAATCAAAACAGATTGCCGCGTTAAATCAAAGAAGATCCTGATCGCCGCAAAACTAAATCTTATTACATAAGATTTTCTTTAAAACCCTTAAATCCCGGAAATCGATCATAATCACGTCATCGGTTACAACAATTCTATATTTACTCATTTCACTCTTTTGTGATAGCTTCGCTCGTGCGTCTCACATAACCAAATCGTTTTATCTAAATCTTTCAATAATGATAAAATTTCATTATTACCTCATATTCGTCATGAAAACATTCCTATTGTTGTTTATGACAACCTCTACCAAATTTCGAGGACGAAATTTCTTTAACGGATGGGTACTGTAACTACCCGGAAATTTCCGACCAAACTTAAACTCTAATCTCTATATGGTTCCGACACGATAAGCAAAAACCCTAAAGTTGACCCGCACTTTTTCGATCATTCTATACTTATAAGATTAATATCTACATAAATTAAACCTTACCAACATGATAAGCAATCCAAATTGTTGAGATTTATGTTTCCGAAAAGAGTTTTACACAACGTTTGACCGTCTAGTTTGACCGATGATATCACGAACTATACAATATATGATAATTATACGTTTGTGTATATATATGTATATATACATATTTAACATGATTAATGAATGTTTTAATATCTCATTTTGTATTAATAACAATAAGTTATAAGTATATTTTGAAACTACTAACTTAAGTTTTCAAAACGATAACTATACGTAACGTTATTTGACATAAATACTTAAGACTTATAATGTTTATACATATATCGTATAAGTAATGTATTTAATCACTTTTAAAGACTTAAATACATAAAATCATATAAGTGTATTCACAAAAGATAGCTATATTTGAATCCTCATTCCTTTTTTCACAAAATTTCTATACGTATATCTAGAGTATTTGTACTCGTATCATACCTAGCTTCTATACGTATTTACTATTGGTATATACACATCAAATCACCACCTAACCAGCCCTTGTTCATGCCTTATGTATAAGGTAATTACTTTTGAATGATTGTAAGACTAATTACAAAAATACAAACTAAAAATTTGTCCATGTCTACTACATAAACACGTTTTTTTAGGAGTATATATGTATCCTCATTTTGTTTCATTTTTATTTCCATTCTCTAGCTAAAAACACCCACACTCTCAAGAACATTAAACTCCATAAACATTCAGCAAAGTTTCATGAAGATCTAGCTTCAAAAACCTTACTTAAACACCATAAGAAAACCATACAAAAACACTTCAAGAAATCCTTCCAAGAACACAAACTTACTTCCAATCTTTCATCCACTTCCATCACCCTTTTGATTCTAGCTTCTTACTCCTCTTTTACAGCAACCTTGTCCAAGGAACTTGAGGTAGTATCTATGTTCATAACCTTATTCGATTCATATATATATAGCTATCTTATTTTGTGGTATAAAAGTTTAACAACAAGAACATAGTTTGAATGTTTTCAAACTTGTTTGCAAACTAAATAGATCCTTCTAACTTAACTTTTAAAATACTTCAATACCTGTAATATAACTTAAATATATGCTAATTTAACAAGGTATAATTTGGTTTTTCAAAGAATATCTTAAAAACTGTTTTTACGACGTCGGAGTGCCACCGGGGACTGTTTTGGGTTGGATAATTAAAAACTATCTTAAACTTTGAATTGGAGGTTTATGTTCTGGAAAAATGATTTTTACTATGAATATGATAACACATAAAAATTTCATGATTTAATTCAAAGTATAAGTATTTTTGGAAAAATAATCATTTAAGGTTGTTTAAATAAAGGAAAATGTTTAACTTCATAAGTTTCACTAAAGTTTCACCTATGCCGTGTGATTTTGAATACAAACCAAGGTATTTTCAGTTCATAATCTTAAAGAGGGACTCGATCCAAGGAGATGGCAAGTTGAATCAACGAAAACGGATTTGTAACGAAGAAACTATGACCGAAACAAAATTGGTTATCCAAGACTTGTTCAACTTCGGGATTAATTGGGAAAAATTAAATAAAATCACATCTTTCTAAAATAACATGATATTTTATATATATGTACTCATAATTCAATTTTATATGGTTCAGGATCACCCGTAAACAATACGAGAAGATTAATCATAAGATCCCATGATTGTACGCAACACGTCATTTGACAACACCGGTACTTTATGTACGCAACACGTCATTTGACAACACCGGTACCGTGGGTCAAGATTAATCTCGACCAATACATATACGATGAGGGTTTTATTTATTTCATTGGGGGTTTATTAAACATCTAAATATGAACCATTAAAATTGAATTACTAACAACGAACTGCTAACTACGGACTAAGGAATTATTCAAAGTATTAAAAGTATAACAAGTATATATTTGTGACGTTTGTTTAAAAAGAAAAGGTATTGATATATTATATATGGATAGGTTCGTGATATCAACCGGTGACCAAGTCAAATTATATATATATCTTCAAGACGAAAGTGAGTATATAGTCCCACTTTTAAACTCTAAATATTTCGGGATGAGAATACATGTATTTTATGTTTTACATTATGGACACAAGTAACTGAAAAATATATTCTACGTTGAGTTGTACCACTGGCATACTTCCCTGTAGCTTGGTAACTAATATTTACAGCGGTATTGTAAACGCGAATCCTGTTGATAGATCTATCGGGCCTGACAACCCCAACCGGACTGGACGACCAGTATTCAACGGTTGCACAGTACTTCGTTTCGTGACTACACTTGGTACAGTGTAGTAAGATTTCATATTAAAGGGAATATGCGACGTGATTAATTGTTAAGTATGGTTACCAAGTGCTCAACCACTTAGAATATTTTTATTAAAATGTTTATATATGAAATCTTGTGGTC
Source organism: Rutidosis leptorrhynchoides (assembly GCF_046630445.1). Taxonomy (NCBI): domain Eukaryota; kingdom Viridiplantae; phylum Streptophyta; class Magnoliopsida; order Asterales; family Asteraceae; genus Rutidosis; species Rutidosis leptorrhynchoides. The sequence continues at coordinate 107,204,901 of NC_092343.1, forward strand.
CATCGTTATATCGCTGCTAGCATCAAACCTATATATCTCACCAACTTTATGTTGACGTTTTAAAGCATGTTATTCTCAGGTATGAATTAAGACTTCCGCTGTGCGTCAGCTCATATTAAGGATACTAGTTGGGACCATTTAAGCCATGATACAAGAACGTTGCATTCGAGTCATTGAAGATCTTTAAAGACATTTATTAAGTAAATGACAGTTTAGGTCATTTGGATATCGAGAAATGTTTGACGAGTTTATTAATTTTTTTATGTAAAGATAGATTGCCTTTTAAGAATAAATGCAACATTTGTAAAATGTATCATATAGAGGTCAAGTACCTCGCGATGTTATCAACTGTTGTAATTCGTTTGTAATCAATATGGACATCGTCCGGATGATTAGTTTCGGATCCTTTCATACACGCAGTCGATAACCTGGTGTATTCATTAAACAAAGTATTAAAACCTTGTTACAATTTGAATCCCCAATTAGTTGGAATATTTGACTTCGGGAATAAGAATAATTTGACGAAGGCTTTCGCTCTTTATATTTATGACTGATGGACTATTATGGACAAATCCGTATGGACATATTAAATAATCCAGGACAAAGGACAATTAATCCATGGGCATAAAACTAAAATCAACACGTCAAACATCATGATTATAGAAGTTTAAATAAGCATAATTCTTTTATTTCATATTTAATTTCCTTTATTTTATATTTAATTGCACTTCTAATTATCGCATTTTTATTGTTATTTTATTTAATTGCACTTTTAATTATCGTACTTTTTAATTATCGCAAGTTTATTTTATCGCACTTTTATTATTCGCAATTTCATTATCGTTATTTACTTTATGCTTTAATTTAAGTCTTGTATTTATTTTTAATATTTTACATTTGGTTTTAACTGCGACTAAAGTTTTAAAATCGACAAACCGGTCATTAAACGGTAAAAACCCCCCTTTATAATAATAATATTACTTATATATATATTTGTATTTTTATAAAAGTAAACTAATATAGCGTTAAGCTTTGTTTAAAAAGATTCCCTGTGGAACGAACCGGACTTACTAAAAACTACACCACTGTACGATTAGGTACACTGCCTATAAGTGTTGTAGCAAGGTTTAAGTATATCCATTCTATAAATAAATAAATATCTTGTGTAAAATTGTATCGTATTTAATAGTATTTCCTGTAAAAATATAAGCTATTTTATATACTACTCTGCTAAAACATCACGTACCTTTGTTAAAATATAGTCTTAAATTATCAATAAACTATATCACTCAAAGTGTATCTTAAACTTTCGAGTGTTTTGGTCATTTACTTCTATTAATCAACGTCTCGTAGTATATACATATACATTTTCATCTTGAAATAGTGTTTTACTGTAGCAAAGTTACTTTACTGTAGCAAATAGTGATTTTCAAAAACACTATAGCTTTTCGGGTACTGTAGCAATTCGAAAATACTGTAGCAAATTAGTGTTTTACTGGTTCATCTTAAACGTTTTAGTTAACTTATCTAAATATCAATCGAATCAATAATCAAATGTTACTATCGTTTACTAAATAACTTGAAATCATGTGTGTGTGTATATATATATATATATATATATATATATATATATATATATATATATATATATATATATATATATATATATATATATATATATATATATATATATATATATATATATATATATATTTATATGCACATTAAGTTATATATATATTGTTCGTGAATCTTCGAGAACAGTCAAAGAATAATTGATTACATGAATATAGTTCCAAAACTTTGAGACTCAACATTACAGACTTTGCTTATCGTGTCAAAAACATTAAATCATTTAAAGATAAAGTTTAAATTTGGTCAGAAATTTTCGGGTCATCACAATATATCACTATCAAGTGATCCATAAAGATCAGCAGTAATAACATCCATGAGATGCATTTCTAGATTTTTAGAAATTGACAGGCTGATTAAGTATCTAAAAGTAATTGCATCCATAACAGGGGAATAAGTTTCATCATAATCAATTCCCGGTCTTTGAAAAAAATCTTGAGTTACAAGTCTAGCTTTATACCTTGTAACTTCATTTTTCTCGTTTCATTTTCGCATAAAAATTCATCTATACTCCACATGTTTCACATCTTTAGGTGTGAGAACGATAGATCCGAAAACTTTTCTTTTATTGAGCGATTCAAATTCAGCTCGTATTGCTCTTTTCCAATGATCCCAGTTATGTCTATTTTTCCATGACAGATTTTGGTTCTGGATCATCATCATCATCATTCATGATGTCATATGCAACATTATATGAAAATATCTCATCAGGATTTTTCATGTCATTTCGGTTTCATAATTTTTTTTTTGAATGTGCGTAATTGATTGCAATTACGTATTGACATCATCAATCTCCTCTACAGAAGGAGTATTGATTTGTGGTTCTTCTTGAACACTTTCTTTTACCTCATTATCAGCTGATTTTCTTTTTCGAGGATTTTTGTCTTTGGAACCAATTGGTCTCCCAAATTTCTGGCGTGGCAAATACTCATGAGTGACATTATTGCCAGCTTTTGGAATTTCAATTCTTGCTAGAGCATTTACTGCTGATATATATGATTTAATCACTCTTTTTGCATCTGTAAATGCATCGGTCAATTTATTCGCAAGTTCTTGCATATGCATTTTTTTTTTTTTTGAATTTTTGTTTCGCATTCTTTTGTGCGAGTATCAAGATACCTTAATTGATGTTCACATTATGAAACATCTTTTTCTTTATTTTTCATTTCTTCCCCTAATATAGGAACAATTTTTCATTATAATGACAATCAGCAAAATGTGCTGTAAAAAATCAGCCGTCATGGATTCAATATATCTTATGATTGAAGATGTTTCATATCCAACATATATTTCAATCCTTCTTTGAGGAACCATTTGTTGTGGTGGTGCAATTAAAAATACACTGCACAACCAAATGTTCTAAGATGGAAAATATTTGGCTCTCGACCAAAATTAAGTTGGTAATGGAGAATATTTATGACTTGCACTTGGTTTAATGCGAATTATTGTCGTATCATGTAAATTTACATGTCTCCATATAAATATTGAGAGTTTTGTACTCATTACCAATTGTCTAGTTATTAACTGCAAGCGTTTATCTATTGATTCAGCTAAACCAATTTTGTGTATGCACATGAGCAACTGAATGTTCAACAACAATCCCTGTAGACATATAATAATCATTAAATGCTTGAGATGTTAACTCACCAGCATTATCAAGTCTCGTCCTTTTTAATGGTGTAATCAGAATAATGTGTTCTCAATTTAATAATTTGTGCAAAAAACTTTGCAAATGTCATATTACGGCTTGATAACACACAAACATGAGACCATCCGCTAGATGCGTCTATTAGAACCATGAAATATCAAAATGGTCCACATGATGGATGAATTGGTCCATATATATCCCCTTGAATTCTTTCAAGAAACATTGGTGATTTTTCTCAATGTGCTTTTCATTAATCACCATATGTGCTTTTCATTAATTACCATATGTGCTTTTCATTAATCATCATATGTGCTTTTTTATTAATCACCATATGCGCTTTTCATCATATGCGCTTTTAATCATATGCGCTGCGCTTTTCATCATATGCGCTTTTAATCATATGCGCCGCGCTTTTCATCATATGCGCCTTTCATCATATGCGCTGCACTTTTCATCATATGCGCCTTTCATCATATGCGCTTTTCATCATATGCGCTTTTAATCATATGCGCCGCGCTTTTCATCATATGCGCCTTTCATCATATGCGCTGCACTTTTCATCATATGCGCCTTTCATCATATGCGCTTTTCATCATATGCGCTTTTAATCATATGCGCTGCGCTTTTCATCATATGCACTTTTCATTATATGTGCTTTTAATCATATGCACTGCGCTTTTCATCATATGCGCTTTTTATCATACGCGCTTTTAATCATATGCGCTGCGCTTTTCATCATATGCGCTTTTCGGTGCTACATAGATATTTCTCATTATCTGTTATCATTTACTGATAATCATATCCATTATGATATATATATATATATATATATATATATATATATATATATATATATATATATATATATATATATATATATATATATATATATATATATATATATATATATATATATATATCACAGAAACTTAATCAATTTCTCTTTGATTTTGAGAAAACAAGGCATTGTTTATCAGAAAATTTGTACCATTTGGTAATATGAATTTTTTTTTTTTGCCTTTTCCGTTCCTTATATCAAGTTTGCAAGACCTGATATAGTATTTATAATTCATTCATTTGATTTAAATCAATGAAATATTTCTTAGATTTGATCATAATGTGCATGTTACCACTATCTACAATACATAGGTCTTTATCATTTAATTGATGATGTATTTCAGCAAGATTCATACTAAAACTTCAAATAAGATAAGCAAATAATGAGTAATATTTCAGCCAGATAATCAAATTATATTACCTGCAAACAAGTTACAATCCGAAGTACATAAAAGATAACACCTAATAAACACACACACACACACACACACACATACACACACACACACACACACACACACACACACACACATATATATATATATATATATATATATTATGGTCTAAAATCATTTACTTAGGAGTGATACATAACAAGCTAGGCATCTTAGAAAATTCAGGTCATTTAAGTTTGAAGGTAGCTCAGGGTTTACTTAATTAAGATTTTTCAACAGATTCACTGTCGTTTTCTTTTCTTTTTAGGACTTATTTGTAGAGCTAAACAAGATGTTCATGTATTCAAGAAATACTAGACTGATGATCCACGTTACCAGATCATTAATAAGAATCTCCGGGATTCTTATAAGAGCGTCTACTATCATCTTCAATTTTATTCTTTCATGGATCACCGTTAATTCTTGATAATTAATATTGTATCTATCTTTGAGTATTTTCCATAATACACTTGGATCTTCGATCATATAATATGTAGATTCTAAAGACTCTTCAATATGTTTGCTAGAAAAAATACTTGCTATTGCTTTCTCTTGTTCGGAACAATTGTTATTTTCATTCAGGATTTCTAAAATACCGATTGATTCGAGATGTTTTTCTACATTCATAACCAATGTTAAGTAGTTGTTCCCACTTGATTCTAAAGGAGAAAATTTAAGCCTTTTCAAATTCGACATTTTCTATTATAAAAAAGATGAACAACATAAATCATAATCATAATCAACTTCTATTCATAGACAAATAATAAAATGAAATTAGAATCATTTTAAATTCATAAGTAGCAAACAATAGAATAATGGTATGATTACAAATAATAAAACCACAAGGGCAGGATAGAATATAGGTTCACCCGGTGGTATATTAGCAACAATGATGATAGTTAATATGACCAATACAATATAAAAAATCATCCTTGTGTGAATCATCTTTACAAAAACTTTTTGAGAGTATTAATCTGATAAAATGAAGATTGATTTGTGAAAATGTGAAAACGGAGATGTTTATTTTATATTTGAAAAATATAGTCGTTGTAATGTCGTTAGTTGACGTTAACAACCGTTATGTATATATGACCGTTGTAACGTCGTTAGTGGACGTTAACGAATGTTATGTACTCGTTATATTAATAATCATTTAATAAAAGAATTTTATTAGTATAAATATGATTACTATAAAATACATTTAGTATAAATACGAAGATTAAGAGAATAAACATATTATGCATAAATAATAAATTTAAGAATAAACATTAGTATGCATGAAATAAATAATGATTAATTGCATAAGTAAACATAAATGTCAGATAACATAAATATAAATGTTAGTGAAGTTATAAGAGTTAGATTACAGAAATATAATTCAGGCGGTATAACCGACCATATATAACATAAATATAAATGTTAGTGAAGTTAATAATAGTTAGATTACAGAAATATAATTCAGGCGGTATAACTGACCATATATAACTTAAATATAAATGTTAGTGAAGTTAATAATAGTTAGATTACAAAAATATAATTCAGGCGGTATAACCGACCATATATAACATAAATATAAATGTTAGTGAAGTTAATAATAGTTAGATTGCAAAAATATAATTTAGGCGGTATAACCGACCATATATAACTTAAATAACATAAATATAAATGTTAGTTATGATGATAATAATATTTACCTTACTAATAAATAATAAAAGATATCGTTAAAGAAATTTTTTTTATTATTATTACCTTGATTAGTGACTTGTGCTTGCTTAGATAAACCTTGATTATACGGAGCACTTCGTGCTGATAACGTGTTATAATTTGGTTGTCGTTAACAACCATTAGTGGTCTTCTAACTTGTAATTATTATTGTTAACTTATAGAATTAGTAGGGAGTAAAAGAGAGAGATAAGAATTTTTATTAAGAAAGGTGCAAGTTTCTTTCTTACATTCACCATATATTTATACAAGAAAATTCACTAGCCAACAATTATTGATCATCCACATTTTTCAACATTACTATTTCATATGTTGACTATATTATAACATTACGAAGTATTATAAATTGCATTTATTTCTTATTCATTTATGTTTTGTACAATTAGCCATTATTTATTCATGTTTACAAACGAAAAAGTTATCTTTTTACATTTATCACTATTATATTAATTATTTATAACGATTAATTTGATACACGAAAAAAATAGTATTCAATATAGTTGAGATGATTCTAAATAATTAATTAGATCTAAAGAATAACTAGACATATATAACGCAACCCGCATCGAAGCGCGGCCCAAATCACTCGTATATATAACAATTTGTGTAACTAACTAGTAAATAGATGTGCATTTGAACTAGCCAATAGACTAGGAAAAAAGGAGATTTAGTTGATGCGTTGACTTAATAATCTAGTTTAGGTAGATGTACTGATATTCCCCTACAAGATGGAGGTGCCGTTGGTAACTCCAACCTTGGAGCGAAATTTGATGAACACTAGTCTTGCAAGTGGCTTTGTGAGTGTATCCGCTAACTGATCCTTGATGCCAATGTGTTGAACGTTTAGTGTGCCATCCTCAGTCTTTTTGGTACATAATGATAATTCAATGTAATATGTTTCATGTGGTTGTGAAATAGTGGGTTTGAACATAGGTATGTGGCCCCTATGTTTTCACAGTAGATGACAGGAGGTGTGGAGTGTTTAACACCTAGTTTAGAGAGAAGGTTGCGAAGCCGGATGAGTTCTGAAGTGGCATTAGTAATAGCTTTGTACTCGGCTTCGGTAGACGATCGGGAGACTCACTTTTGACAGGTTAATTTTCTAAAGACAACGTTGCCACCAAGATAAAGGATATATCCAGTAGTTGAGCGACCAAGATCGGGAGACTCACTTTTGACGGGTTAATTTTCTAGAGACAATGTTGCCACCAAGATAAAGGATATATCCAGTAGTTGAGCGACCAAGATCGGGAGACTCACTTTTGATGGGTTGATTTTCTAACAGGTCTGAAAGGTGTTCCATGTACAAGGAACGACGTTCCTAGAGCTAGAACGCCGTTCCAGATTAGAGAACAACATCATGTAACAAGGTAAATTGCAAAATCCTAACAGAATTAGTCTAGAGGCCGTTTGGGGAACGGCGTTCTTATTTATGGAACGATGTTTTATTTGTTCACAGGAACGACGTTCCTGAAGTTGAAGAACGGCGTTCCTAGTGCCTGATGGGTTTTGTTTTGTTATTTTGTAAAATTGATGAGGGCAATTGGATCTTTTCACATGAGGTCGGATTTATATCCCCAAACCAGATCCCATCTTCATTTCTCACCAACCAAACCCTTCTTAGAGAGAGAAAGGGATTTTCTAGTGAGAGGAAGCTCTAATGGTGATGTAGATGGTGATTCTTGCCCAATATGGAGTGGATCTTGGTTCTTCTTGATGTTTCCAGCTACTAGCGCGGTTTTAGACTTGAATTAAACCCTAAATCCAATTTTATGTACTTTGATTGGATTTTGGGTTAGGGTTTGAAATGTCACGTTCATATCGATTATAAACGTTTCATATTAATTGGTTTCGTTGCGAGGTTTTGACCTCTATATGAGACGTTTTTCAAAGACTGCATTCGATTTTTAAAACAAACCATAACCTTTACTTTATCGATAAAGGTTTAAAAGACATTGCGTAGATTACCAAATAATGGTAATTTAAAGTACAACGTTTACATACGACCATTACATAATGGGTTACGATAATATATTACAACAATTTATTTTCCGAATGCAGTTTTTCTTTAAACATTATCATACAAGCATGCTGACTCTAAATCTTGTCCTTAATTTAGCATGCAACAGCGGAAGCTCTTAATAATCACCTGAGAAGAAACATGCTTAAAACGTCAACAAAAAAATGTTGGTGAGTTATAGGTTTAACCTATATGTATATCAATTTGTAATAATAGACTACAAGATTTCACTTTTCATAAACATCCATCTCATATCAGCCATTTCGCAAACTGCATAGAGATAAAAATCATTCATATGGTGAACACATGGTAACCGACCTTAACAAGATGCATATAGAATATCCCCATCATTCTGGGAATCCCTTCGGACATGATAAATTTGAATTACTAAAGCATCCGGTACTTTGGATGGGGCTTGTTGGGCCCAATATATCTATCTTTAGGATTCGCGTCAATTAGGGTGTATGTTCCCCAATTCTTAGATTACCGGACTAAAAAGGGGCATATTCGGTTTAATAATAATCAACCATAGAATGTAGTTTCACGTACTTGTGTCTATTTTGTAAAACATTTATAAAACTGCATGTATTCTTATCCCAAAAATATTAGATTTTAAAAGTGGGACTATAACTCACTTTCACAGATTATCAATTCGTCGAGAATTAGACTTGGCCACGGGTCGATTCACGAACCTATAAAAATATATACATACATATCAAAGTATGATCGAAATATATTCACAACATATTTTATTACGTTTTAACAATTTAAATTTGTTAAGTTAACAGTCCAACGTTAGTAGTCCACAATTAGTTGTCCACAGTTAGTAGTACAGAAATAAATCAATATATATTATCTCGAATCAATCCACGACCCGGTGTATACAAGTCTCAGACTCGATCACAACTCAAAGTATATATATTATTTTGGAATCAACCTCAACCCTGTATAGCTAACTCGAGCATTACCGCATATAGAGTGTCTATGGTTGTTCCAAATAATATATATAGATGACGTCGATATGATATGTCAAAACATTGTATACGTGTCTATGGTCTATCAAGATTAAATAATATATGTTAGAATACATGTATAATACAATATAAGTTAGTTAAGTCATGGTTAGTATAGATTTGTTATAAAATTTTCGTAGCTAATCTAGTAAATCTAACCAATTTTGTTTTACCCATAATTTTTTCATTATAAATCCGTCTTGAGTGAATCAAGTTGCTATGGTTTCATAATGAACTAAAATTTATGATACTAAACAGAAAAAGTATAAGTTTATCGTTGAAAATACAGGTTACAAGTTGTTTTTGAAAGAGGTAGTAATTTTTGTCGAAAGAACGACATCTTGATGACCAATTTGAAAAACATACTTCCACTTTGAGTTTAACCATGATTTTTGGATATAGTATCATGTTCATATGAAATATAATTTTTCCAGAAAACAAACTTCAAATTCAAAGATTAAGATAGTTTTTATTTTTCCAACCCAAAACAGCCCCCGGTTTTACAACAACGACGTATGTCCGGTTTTACGGTGTTCTTCGTGTTTCCAGGTTGTAAATCATTAAGTTAGCATATCATATAGATATAAATCATGTATTTAGTTGATTTTAAAAGTTAAGTTAGAAGGATTATGTGATGGCCCCGTTAAAACACTTAACGGCTCCGTCACTTGGTCCCACATCTTGATCGAACTTAAATGAATTTAATAAACGACATTGCATTCTTTTATTTCAAAAGTTTCGCAAAAAGGAAATATACAAAAAATATGTGGTTTAAGTAACCCAACATATTACATACCAAAGTTGACATAAAACATTGTCAACAAAACCCACAAGTTTAAATTGTTCCAAAATAGAATGCAAGTTCAAAGTTTCATATTTGTTTAATAAAATCTGCCCAAATGCATGCAGACTCTTCTAACACAGTGGAAGCATCAAACAAACTCAAGTACCTGTGAAAACATGCAAGTAAACTGTCAACAAAAATGTTGAGTGAATTTAGACCACAAGATTTAAAATGTTAAAAAACATTAAACATTATTCCATTATCAATGAGCCACCTGGTAACCACTTAACCCTTTATTTACCCTTGCCAAACACAATAAATAATATACACTGAACAAGTGTATTAACAACAAAATACGAAGTACTAAACATTCCGATTATAAATTGCTAAAGCGACTAGCTCGAAATGGGGTTGTCAAACCCGATAGATCTATCCTTAGGATTCGCGTTCACCAGTAGAAACCAGTTATTACAGTTACCAGACTAGGGAATATTTTCGTTCAACTCATAATGAATAATTTAAATTTAATTGTCACTTGTGTCTAAACGTAAAATAAAATGCATGTAATCACATCCCAAAAATATACTTTGAAAAGTATGTAAAAAGGGGACTATAACTCACCTTAAAGCAAATGAAGTAACCAGACAAAAATACGAACAGCAAACGAAGTAAAGTGATCAGGAATGATCACAACGCCGACCTATAAATAAAGCAGGTCGACATAAATAACTAACTTAGGTCAAGTCTTAGTATGATAGCTATTGTACATGTTGCAAGTAGACATAGAACAACACTCAACATGCATCGATTTGATCGAAACATCGTACGGACACTCACTTTATATTTTTAGAAAGTTTCTATTTTTGGAAAGTTTCTATTTTAGAAAAGTTTCTATTTTAGGAAAGTTTCTATTTTGGGAAAGTTTCTATTTTGAAAAGTTTCTATTTTTGGAAAGTTTCCAAATTTATAAAGTTTCCATATATAGAAAGCAGCTATTTTTGGAAAGTTATTAAGTTAGGAAAGTTTCCTTAATTAGAAAGTCAACAAAAGTCAACTGAAAGTCAAAGTCAATCGAAAGTCAACCTTGGTCAAACATAGTCAAGTTTAATTTTGAAAGTATAAGTTATAATAATAATATAGGTTATAATGTTAATTAAAGTCATATATATATAATTATATCAAAACATAAGTTTAATTAAATTAAATAAATTATTAAAGTTAACATAAGTTTAAATGATATAATTAATATAACATAAGTATTTAATTAATTAATTAAATATTAGTCATAATATAAGTATTATTAATTAATAATAAATTTTAATCATATCATAAGTATTATTAATTAATAATGAATTATTAGTCATATCATAAGTTTCTAATTATAATTATTAAATCATAAGTATTTAATAATTAAATTATAATTAAATAATAACTAAGCCTTATAATAATTAAATAATTAATTAATTCTTATTATAAGTCTTATTATAATAATCTCATAATATAAGTTTAATACTTATCATAAGTATTTTTCATTAATAATAAAAGTATTATTAATCATAAGTTTAATTAAATGTTTAATTAAATCATAAGTAATTAATAAATGATATAATAAATATGTATATCATAAGTCTTAAATTAAAATAATTACTTTTTATATCATAAGTAATTTATTAATAATGAAAATCATTATTTATATCATAAGTCTTATTTAATAACCATAAGTTTTAATTAAAAGTTAATCGGGTCATAACTTGAGCCCCGGGTGTCGATTTTCGGCGAGTCTTATATGTATCTCCGCCTAACCAAACCACCCGACACATTTGTGCACTCAAGAACACCCCAAGAACAGCAACCAAGTTGTGACCAACAGCCCTTATTCAACTTGGAGCTTTAATCCGTTCAAAAACATGTTTTAGCCGTAACGGGTGATCTGTGGCTCGGATTTCGATGACCCGAACATGAAAGTTCATCCCATCAACAATAATAACACACTAGTACACCCTAAAGACACCAAAAGTGGTCACAAAGTCGGACCATACCTGATTCAATTCGTTTTCACATTTTAATCTCAACAAAACCCCATTTTAAGCATAACTAGAGCTCCGGGAATCGAAATGACATGAATCCGGAGTCTAAAATTAATGTCTTGATGAGAGGAACTCATCTAGACACTTTAATTTTACTTTTACAACAGTTAAGTTTACAGAAAATACCAAACAAGCTGCTGTCCCAAAACAATCAAACCGAAAACATATATAATCGAGCATTTCTACGCATACAATTAACAATACAATAACATATAATCATCATACTATCATTATAACATGTAAAAACAGAAAAATAAATGAAAAATTGAAAAGCTAGGGTTCGGGTTTATACCCTAATCAAAAATCAAGAAGAAGGATGTTGAAGATCACGAGATGGAGAACCCGTATATGCAATTGATCTTTATAGATGATGAATAATTGATATGTTGATGAAGAAAAACAAAAATGATGATGATGGGGCTGTAGGAGACATTCAAGATGAGAGGAGAGGAGAAGAATCCTTTAGGTTTTGATTAAATTGAATGTAGTAGTGAATTTTTGACTAAAAGGCACTAGTATGCAAAAATTGCACCAAACACCCCTCCCCTTAAGGGCTTCGGCCGAAGTATAGCATGGGGGTGGACCCCATTAGCCCAACTTGATGTTAAGTGTAATTACTTGTAGCCCGAGTGCCCAAACGAAACCCCAAACGCGAAAACACGACTACGAGATTGAAAATTCAGAGAGATAACAAATACGCGGCGAAAAATATATATAAACACTACATATAAACCTATGACATTAAAATATCATATTTAAAATAAATAGGACTTAAAAATCCTAAAAGCTTCACCGTTGGTTTGAAAACCGAAAAGATTCGCCGGATAGAAATCCGCGACACGTAGGAACGTACAACTTAAAATATGAATACAAATATTCACATAATACATAATAATTAATATATTATTACAAAAATGATAATATAGGTCATAGAAATGACGTGGCACGAATAACAGTTAACGGTCGTTAAATAATAAACGGTAAGATAACGGAAAAAGTAGGGTCGTTACAGTACCTTCCCGTTACAGAAATTTCGTCCCGAAATTTAATCAGATGCAGGGGTCGACTCGGCATCTGGAACAAATGCGGGTACTTCTGCCTCATCTGATCTTCACGCTCCCAAGTGAACTCGGGACCGCGTCTGGCGTTCCATCTAACTCGGACAATAGGAATTTCTACTCTGCTTGAGAGTCTTAACCTCTCGATCCATAATTTCAACAGGTTCCTCAATAAAATGTAGTTGCTTATCAACATGAAGTTCTTCCAGAGGAATAGTTTTATCAGCCTCGGCCAAACACTTCTTTAAATTCGATACATGAAAAACGTCATGAACAGCACTGAGTTCTTGTGGCAATTTCAAACGATAAGCCACTGGTCCAACTCTCTCAATTATCTCAAACGGTCCAACAAAACGAGGATTCAACTTTCCCCTTTTACCAAAACATATCACGCCCTTCCAAGGTGATACCTTCAACATAACATGATCACCGACCTGAAATTCAATATCGTTCCTTCTCTTGTTGGCATAACTCTTTTGCCGACTTCTGGCGGTTCTCAATCTTTCCTTAATCTGTACGATCTTCTCGGTAGTCTCATGAATAATTTCTGGACATGTGAGTTGAGCATCCCCAACCTCATTCCAACAGACAGGAGACCTACACTTTCTACCATACAGAGCTTCAAACGGTGCGGCTTTAATTCTTGCATGATAGTTGTTATTATAAGAAAATTCAGCTAGTGGCAAATACCTATCCCCACCCATTATCAAAATCAATAACACACGCTCGTAACATGTCTTCTAACATTTGAATGGTCCTTTCACTCTGACCATCCATCTGAGGATGATAAGCGGTGCTCATCTCCAACTTAGTTCCCAAAGCTTCCAGTAAGGATTGCCAAAACCTCGATATAAATCGATTGTCTCGGTCCGAAATAATAGATACAGGAATGCCATGTCTAGAAACAATCTCCTTCAAATACAAACGAGTAAGCTTCTCCATCGAATCTGTTTCCTTTATCAGCAAAAAGTGAGCTGACTTAGTGATTCGATCTACAATCACCCAAATGGTATCATAGCCACCCGCAACTCTCGATAACTTAGTAATAAAATCCATCGTAATCCCTTCCCACTTCTACTCGGGAATCTCAGGTTGCACCAGAAGTCCAGACAGTTTCTGATGTTCAGCTTTAACCTTGGCATAGGTCAAACACTTGGCCTCATACGTGGCCACATCAGCTTTCAAATTAGGCCACCAATACAGCTCCTTAAGATCATGATACATCTTTCCTGAACCAGGATGAATAGAGTACCTAGACTTATGAGCCTCATCTAAAACAAGTTGTCGCAGATCACCAAATTTTGGAACCCAAAGACGTCCCGCAAAGTATCTAGTACCATCTGCTCGTACCTCAAAATTCTTAGCCATGCCTCTGACTTTCTCATTCACAAAGTTCTCCTCCTTTAAGGCTTCTTGTTGTGCCTCAAGAATCTGCCTTGCAAGGTTTGTTCGAATTGTCATATTCAAGGCTCTAAACCTACAAGGTTCAGCCCTTTCTTTATGACTTAACGCATCGGCCACAACATTGTCCTTTCTCGGATGATATAAAAGTTCACAATCATAATCATTTAGCATCTCAATCCATCTCCGTTGCCTCATGTTCAACTGTTTCTGATCAAGGATATGTTGAAGACTTTTGTGATCTGTGTACACTGTACTTTTGACCCCATACAAATAATGTCTCCAAATCTTAAGTACAAACACAACAGCTCCTAATTCCAAATAATGGGTTGTGTAATTCTACTCTTGAATCTTCAACTGACGTGACGCGTACGCAATGATTTTCTTTCGTTGCATTAAAACACAACCAAAGCCCTGACGCGAAGCATCACAATAGATAACAAAATCTTCATTACCCTCAGGTAGTGATAATATCGGTACAGAAGTTAACTTCTTCTTCAGAGTTTGGAAAGCAGACTCTTGTTCATTCTTCCACTCGTACTTCTTCCCCTTATGCGTTAAAGCAGTCAGAGGTTTCGCTACTCGTGAGAAATCTTGAATGAACCTTATATAGTAGGAGTCTGCAGAATTTCCCACTTCTCGATTGCCTCAATCTTGACAGAATCAACCTGTATTCCCTGTTTACTAACAATATGTCCAAGGAATTGAACTTCTCTCAACCAGAAAGTGCACTTAGAGAACTTAGCGTACAGTTCTTCTTTCCTCAACAAATCAAGCACCAACTTTAAATGTTCTTCATGCTCTTCATCACTCTTGGAATAAATAAGGATGTCGTCGATAAAAACAATGACGAATTTGTCCAGATAGGGTCTACACACACGGTTCATGAGGCTCATGAACACAGCAGGTGCGTTTGTGAATCCGAACGGCATAACAAGGAATTCGTAGTGACCATAACGGGTGCGAAAAGTGGTTTTTGGAACATCAGTTTCTTTAACGCACAATTGGTGAAAACCAGAACGCAGATCAACCTTAGAATAAATGGACAAACCTTGGGGCAGATCGAACAGATCATCAATTCTCAGAAAGAGGATAATAATTCTTAACAGTAAGCTTGTTTAACTCGGGATAACCAATACACCATCGGAACTAACCATCTTTCTTCTTAACAAACAAAACAGGAGCTCCCCATGGGAACGAATGAAATATAGTTGCAACAATGAAGGAAGAAGTATATGGAGTAGTCACATCGGTGGCATAGGTATTTTAGGCAATTCTCTCAAAGGAGATAACGAGGATCATGGACTTTAAAGTAAATTTTCATTATATTTTCAAAAGGAAGACGTACGAAAGGTGTGATATTTCAATAAGAGTGAACTTCCTTGTACAATGAGCAAGGAAATCTAGGATTCATCCATATTCTTAAATTTATGTGCGGATGGAAAGAACGCGAATCATGGGTTATAAAGAATGGCCGAGTCCAGATGAGATGAATCTCCAAAAATAATTTCGTGCACCTCAAAGTATTGAATCCTAGGATTGATGTTTACGAGGGTGTTGCGGTTAACAGCGAGTATTGAGAGTAGAAACTTCTCAAACGGTCTAGTGTAATATATATCCATGATACCCACTATAACAACAGTTGGGGTAGAAACCCACCTAGCGCCATTTCTACAATAGGGTGACCACTGAGTGTACCCCAGAAAATTGATTTATCGGTCCGCGTTTCGGCCATGTCCAACCATAAGAGGGAAAATTTTATGAGCGCAAAGACTTTCCAATAAATTTTATAAAACCGGCATCCAAAGTGGTGTAAGAGTTTCTATCAATGAACTTACTGGTAAGTTTCATCCTTAAAGGGAGGATGAGAAGAACTGTGATCCAAACACTCTGTAGAGTAATGCGAAAATTTGATAAAATCAATCAAAGGAGTTTTGAAAAAGCTTTAAACGTTTGATGTGACAACATAAACGGAACGAAGTTCTTAGTAAATTTAGAAGTATATACAACGTGTACCGTTTTATATAAAACAAATTGAATTAGTCATACAGCTTAATAAATGAGTGGTCTTAAAATAATTTTGAAGGTATGATTTAGTATATACTAGCCAAAATAGGTAAGGGTAAATTTATTCATTTGAATCCATACATACATATATGATTTTATAAATTGTATACATGACAAAATATTTCATTACTTCTATTCGTCCATAAATCTCGTGAGAACCGCCCAATTAAACAAATGTGTAAAACTCCTGATGATAAACAGAGTATCTGTATTTCAGAGGTTACAAGTTGAAGTAAGATCGTGGAAGATCGAGTAAAGGGCTTGAATAGTCGTGCGACATTTGACTAACAAATGTTACGAGGTCATGAAAACCAATGAGTTAAATGTCTTTTTGACTATTATCAGGACATAAGTCCTTGGGCCAAAACTGTTCCCGAGCGAAGCTGTTGCTAACAAGCGAGTTATGAAAGATAGAGCATGAGATAGATAATCTGGTTATAACGAGCTTCTCGTATATCAACAAATAAGATAATGAATATTTTCCCTACCCCTGTAATACATCAGAATTTCTGAATGAGTAGTGTAAAAATTTTATTTGACTCACTTTCTATTCCTCATGTCACAATATTGGGACTTCTTTATGAATTAACGTAATATAATCACGTTG
This sequence comes from Rutidosis leptorrhynchoides, assembly GCF_046630445.1. Lineage (NCBI taxonomy): Eukaryota > Viridiplantae > Streptophyta > Magnoliopsida > Asterales > Asteraceae > Rutidosis > Rutidosis leptorrhynchoides. Next base: position 107,222,211 of record NC_092343.1, read on the forward strand.
GCCTGACGCCATTATATTTCACTAATTCATAGTTTCATTCCAATAGCACTACATGAGGTCAGGACACGGGGTCAACCTCGAATTTCCACACAATTTCTCTAAAACGGTTTCTTAAACAATGTGCTAAGGATAGCACAAGAGGCAAAAACATCAAAAGTAATGAATAGAGTAACGATGACATAAAAATGTCTTTGAAGTATCAAGAATCTTTAAATGTCAAGAATGACATTTCTGATTCGCAACCCAAAGCACAAAGGTACAACGACACAAAGGCACGTAATATAACAAGAATGTTATATACCTAAACATAATAGCTGAAATTGAAATGTCGAGCCTTTAGAAGTCAAGAATGAAATCTCACGTAATATAACTCAAACGTTATATACATAACCATAACAGATGACATAGAAATATCGAGAATTTCATAAGTCAAGAATGACATCCCTCGGTTTCGCTATCCGAGGTGTTCTTATTGAGATAAACTCGCATGAGTTGGAGAATACGTTTAAATCGGAACGGGAGTTCCTCCCAGATTCAGAACATAGCAGAGATGTATGTATGATAACAATATACATACCAATACGATACAAATAACCACATGTAATAATATATTATAGGCCGGGCTGTAGACTAGACTCACTAATGGACCCTATTGACTCGGGTAACGATATCAATGCAGCCTAATTCTCTACAACCAGAGCTCTGATACCAACTGTGATGGCCCCGTTAAAACGCTTAACGGCTCCGTCACTTGGTCCCACAGCTTGATCGAACTTAAATGAATTTAATAAACGACATTGCATTCTTTTATTTCAAAAGTTTCCCAAAAAGGAAATGTACCAAAAATATGTAGTTTAAGTAACCCAACATATTAAATACCAAAGTTGACATAAAACATTGTCAACAAAACCCACAAGTTTAAATTGTTCCAAAATAGAATGCAAGTTCAAAGTTTCATAATTGTTTAATAAAATCTGCCCAAATGCATGCAGACTCTTCTAACACAGCAGAAGCATCAAACAAACTCAATTTCCTATGAAAACTTGCGAGTAAACTATCAACAAAAATGTTGAGTGAATTATAGGTTTAAATAAATGAATAAGCTTTAGACCACAAGATTTAAAATGTTAAAAAACATTAAACATTATTCCATTATCAATGAGCCACCTGATAACCACTTAACCCTTTATTTACCCTTGCCAAACACAATAAATAATATACACTGAACAAGTGTATCTACAACAAAATATGAAGTACTAAACATTCCGATTATAAATTGCTAGAGCTACTAGCTCGAAATGGGGTTGTCAAACCCGATAGATCTATCCGTAGGATTCGCATTCACCAGTAGAAACCAATGATTACAGTTACCAGACTAGAGAATATTTTCGTTCAACTCATAATGAATAATTTAAATTTAATTGTCACTTGTGTCTAAACGTAAAATAAAATGCATGTAATCACATCCCAAAAATATACTTTGAAAAGTATGTAAAAAGGGGACTATAACTCACCTTAAAGCAAATGAAGTAACCAGACAAAAATGCGAACATCTAACAAAGTAAAGTGATCAGGAATGATCACAACGCCGACCTATAAATAAAGCAGGTCAACATAAATAACTAACTTAGGTCAAGTCTTAGTATGATAGCTATTGTACATGTTGCAAGTAGACATAGAACAACACTCAACATGTATCGATTTGATCGGAACATCGTACGGACACTCACTTTCTATTTTTAGAAAGTTTCTATTTTTAGCAGGTTTTCATTTTTGGAAATTTTCTATTTTAGAAAAGTTTCTATTTTAGGAAAGTTTCTATTTTGGGAAAGTTTCTATTTTGGAAAGTTTCTATTTTTAGAAAGTTTCCAAATTTATAAAGTTTTCATATTTAGAAAGTAGCTATTTTTGGAAAGTTATTAAGTTAGAAAAATTTCCTTAATTATAAAGTCAACAAAAGTCAACTGAAAGTCAAAGTTAATCGAAAGTGAACCTTGGTCAAACATAGTCAACTTTAATTTTTAAATTATAGGTTGTAATAATAATATAGGTTATAATGTTAATTAAAGTCATATATGTATAATTATATCATAACATAAGTTTAATTAAATTAAATGAATTATTAAAGTTAACATAAGTTTAAATGATATAATTAATATAACATATGTATTAAATTAATTAATTAAATATTAGTCATAATATAAGTATTATTAATTAATAATAAATTTTAATCATATCATAAGTATTATTAATTAATAATGAATTATTAGTCATATCATAAGTTTTTAATTATAATTATTAAATCATAAGTATTTAATAATTAAATTATAATTAAATAATAACTAAGCCTTATAATAATTAAATAATTAATTAATTCTTATTATAAGTCTTATTATAATAATCTCATAATATAAGTTTAATACTTATCATAAGTATTTTTCATTAATAATAAAAGTATTATTAATCATAAGTTTAATTAAATGTTTAATTAAACCATAAGTAATTAATAAATGATATAATAAATATGTATATCATAAGTCTTAAATTAAAATAATTACTGTTTATATCATAAGTAATTTATTAATAATGAAAATCATTATTTATATCATAAGTCTTATTTAATAACCATAAGTTTTAATTAAAAGTTAATCGGGTCATAACTTGAGCCCCGTGTGTCAATTTTCGGCGAGTCTTATATATATCTTCGCCTAACCAAACTACCCGAAACATTTGTGCACTTAAGAACACCCCAAGAACAGCAACCAAGTTGTGACCAACAGCCCTTATTCAACTTGGAGCTTTAATCCGTTAAAAAACATGTTTTAGTCGTAACGGGTGATCCGTGGCTCGGATTTCGATGACCCGAACATGAAAGTTCATCCCATCATCAATACCAACACACTAGTACACCCTAAAGACACCAAAAGTGGTCACAAAGTCGGATCATACCTGATTCAATTCGTTTTCACATTTTAATCTCAACAAAACCCCATTTTAAGCATAACTAGAGCTCCGGGAATCGAATTGACATGAATCCAGAGTCTAAAATTAATGTCTTGATGAGAGGAACTCATCTAGACACTTTAATTTCACTTTTACAACAGTTAAGTTTACAGAAAAGATCAAACAAGCTGCTGTCCCAAAACAATCAAACCGAAAACATATATAATCGAGCATTTCTACGCATACAATCAACAATACAATAACATATAATCATCATACTATCAGTATAACATGTAAAAATAGAAAAATAAATGAAAAATTGAAAAGCTAGGGTTAGGGTTTATACCCTAATCAAAAATCAAGAAGAAGGATGTTGAAGATCGCGAGATGGAGAACCCGTATATGCAATTGATCTTTATAGATGATGAATAATTGATATGTTGATGAAGAAAAACAAAAATGATGATGATGGGGCTGTAGGAGACGTTCACGATGAGAGGAGAGGAGAAGAAGCCTTTAGGTTTTGATTAAATTGAATGTAGTAGTGAATTTTTGACTAAAAAGGCACTAGTATGCAAAAATTGCACCAAACACCCCTCCCCTTAAGGGCTTCGGCCGAAGTATAGCATGGGGGTGGATCCCATTAGCCCAACTTGACGTTAAGTGTAATTACTTGTGGCCCGAGTGCCCGAACGAAACCCGAAATGCGAAAACACGACTACGCGATTGAAAATTCGGAGAGATAACAAATACGCGGCGACAATATATATAAACACTATATATAAACCTATGACATTAAAATATCATATTTAAAATAAATAGGACTTAAAAATCCCAAAAGCTTCACCGTTAGTTTGAAAACCGAAAAGATTCGCCGGATAGAAATCCGCGACACGTAGGAACGTACAACTTAAAATATGAATACAAATATTCACATAATACATAATAATTAATATATTATTACAAAAATAATAATATAGGTCATAGAAATGACGTGGAACGAATAACAGTTAACGGTCGTTAAATAATAAACGGTAAGATAACGGAAAAAGTAGGGTCGTTACAGATTAACTTTGTTTGCGAACAAGTTTAGAATTAACTAAACTATGTTCTAGTGATTACAAGTTTAAATCTTCGAATAAGATAGTTATATATATATGAATCGAATGATGTTATGAACATCATTACTACCTCAAATTTAGTAGGTAAACCTACTGGAAATGATAATAAATGATCTAGAGCTTCAAAGGATCTTGGATGGCTTGAATGTTCTTGAAGTAGAATCATGACACAAAAACAAGTTCAAGTTAGATTTCTACTTGAATTAAGATAGTTATAGTTATATAAATCGAATCAATGTTTGAATATGAATATTACCTTGAATTAGAAAGATAACCGACTGTAAATAACAAAGTTTTCTTGATATTAGATGATTACTTGGAATGGATTTGAAAGCTTGGAAGTAAACTAGTAAACTTGAAAGTGTTATTGAAGTGTTCTTGAGTAGTTGTTTTGTAAGTTGATTTATGTATGGATTTAGGAGCTAGATTGATGTAGATTTTGATGAAGATGATGAAGAACACTTAGAAAAATATGAGAGGACAAGATAGAGATCAAATGTATGAAAGAAAGTTGCAAAATGAAAGTGTGTGTAGAGTGTACCAAAAACGTGAATGAGCATGTCCATATATGCAAGTTGTAATTTGATTTTTAGTGTAATAATTTATACTAGTTGCCAAATGATGGTTCCACATGTTTGTTGACTAAATGAGGGCTGCTAAGAGTTGATTTTTATTGTATAGATCAATAGTAAATACGTCTAAAAGCTGCGTACAATACGAGTACATCTACTGTACGTATACGAGTAGAATTGTTGATGAAAATGAATGAGAATGCAATTGTATGCATTTTTGTTAAGTATAAGTACTTTGATATGTGTCATGAAGTCTTTCAAAAGTGTACTAATACATCTTAATACACTATATGTATATGCATTTTAACTGAGTCGTTAAGTCATCGTTAGTCGTTACATGTACATGTTGTTTCGGAACCTTTAAGTTAACGATTTTGTTAAATGTAATTAATCCCATTGTTATTAAATCTAATGAGATGTTAAATTGTTACATTATCATGATAACATGATGTACTAATGTATCTTAATATGATATATAAATATTAAGACGTTATTACAAAGATAATCGTTACGTAAAGATATCGTTTTGAATTTCTTAAGTTATCTTGTTTTATGTATAAGGTTCATTGTTAATTATCATTTCATCATGTTAAACATATATATATGTTCATATATATAATATCATGTCATATATATGTTATAACGTTCGTGAATCATCGAACAAACTGGGTGGTCAAACATTATCACTAAATCCGTTTCAGTTAATCAAGTCTTAACAAGTTTGATTGCTTAACATGTTAGAAACATTTATTCATGTAAATATTAATCTCATATAATATAATCATGGAAAAGTTGGGGTCACTACAGTACCTACCCGTTAAATAAATTTCGTCCTGAAATTTTAGCAGTTGGAGGTATTGTCGTATCTTCTGGAAATAAGTGTGGGTATTTCTTCTTCATCTGATCTTCACGCTCCCAGGTGAACTCGAGTCCCCTATTAGCATTCCATCGAACCTTAACGATTGGTATCTTGTTTTGCTTAAGTCTTTTAACCTCACGATCCATTATTTCAACGGGTTCTTAAATGAATTGAAGTTTTTCATTGATTTGGATTTCGTCTAAAGGGATAGTGAGATCTTCTTTGGCTAAGCATTTCTTCAGATTCGATACATGAAAAGTATCATGTACTCCGGCGAGTTGTTGAGGTAATTCAAGTCGGTAAGCTACTGGTCCGACACGATCTATAATCTTGAATGGTCCAATGTACCTTGGATTCAGTTTCCCCCGTTTACCAAATCGAACAACACCTTTTCAAGGTGATACTTAAGCATGACCATGTCACCAATTTCAAATTCTATATATTTTCTTTTACTGTCCGCATAGCTCTTTTGTCGACTTTGGGCAGTTTTCAACCGTTGTTGAATTTGAATGATTTTCTCGGTAGTTTCTTGGATAATTTCTGGACCCGTAATTTGTCTATCCCCCACTTCACTCCAACAAATCAGAGACCTGCACTTTCTGCCATAAAGTGCCTCAAACGGTGCCATCTCAATACTCGAGTGGTAACTGTTGTTGTAGAAAAATTCTGCTAACGGTAGATGTCGATCCCAACTATTTCCAAAATCAATAACACATGCTCGTAGCATGTCTTCAAGAGTCTGTATCGTCCTTTCACTCTGCCCACCAGTTTGTGGATGATAGGCAGTACTCATATCTAGACGAGTTCCCAATGCTTGTTGTAACGTTTGCCAAAACCTTGAAACAAATCTACCGTCCCTATCAGAGATAATAGAGATTGGTATTCCGTGTCTGGAGACGACTTGTTTCAAGTATAGTCGTGCCAACGTCTCCATTTTATCATCTTCTCTCATCGGTAGAAAGTGTGCTGACTTGGTAAGACGATCGACTATTACCCAAATTGTATCATAACCACTTGCAGTCTGTAGTGACTCGAACTTTTCCATGATTATATATATTATATGAGATTAATATTTACATGAATAAATGTTTCCAACATGTTAAGAAATCAAACTTGTTAAGACTTGATTAACTGAAGCGGATTTAGTGTTAACGTTTGACCACCCTGTTTGCCTGATGATTCACGAACGTCATAACTTGTGATAATTATATAACCGTTTTATTCATTTTATGATGTAAGTTTTTATTATATATATATATATATATATATATATATATATATATATATATATATATATATATATATATATATATATATATATAAGAAATACAATTAAATCAAAGATGTACAGTAAAACACTATTTGCTACAGTAAAACACTATTTGCTACAGTAAATTTTCGCTTTCCTACATTAAAACACTATTTGCTACAGTAAAATACTATTTGCTACAGTAACTATTGCTACAGTGAACACTATTTACTACAGTACACTATTTACTCGTATTCAATCCGTATTCGTACTCGTACAATACACAGCTCCTAGATGTATATACTATTGGTATATACACTTCAATGATCATCTCTTAGTAGCCTTAATGAGTCACCTAAACATGTGGGAACCATCATTTGGCAACTAACATGAAATATCTAACAAAAATACAAACTTGTGGAGCCTATATTTGACTCCCTCATTCACGTTTTTCTTCACTCACCCATACACTTTCATTTTTTCAATTTTCTTTCATCCATTTGATCTCTCTCTAGTTCTATGATGATGTTCTAAGTATCAATCTAGCTCATAAATCCAACCTTTGATCAACCTATAAAACAACTACTTAAGAACACTTCAATAACACTTTCAAGTTTACTAGTTTACTTCCAAGCTTTCAAATCCATTCCATGTAATCATCAAAGATCAAGATACCTCTGTTATTTACAGTAGGTTATCTTTCTAGTTCAAGGTAATATTCATATTCAAGCTTTAATTCAATTTCTATAACTATAACAATCTTAATTCGAGTAGAAATCTTACTTGAACTTGTTTTCGTGTCATGATTGTACTTCAAGAACTTTCAAGTCATCCAAGATCCTTTGAAGCTCTAGATCATTTCTTATCATTTCTAGTAGGTTTACCTACTATAATTGAGGTAGTAATGGTGTTCATAACATCATTCGATTCATATATATAAAACTATCTTATTCGAAGATTATAACTTGTAATCACTAGAACATAGTTTAGTTAATTCTAAACTTGTTCGCAAAAAATTTAATCCTTCTAACTTAACTTTTAAAATCAACTAAACACATGTTCTATATCTATATGATATGCTAACTTAATGATTTAAAACCTGAAAACACGAAGAACACCGTAAAACCGGACATACGCCATCATAGTGAAACCGGGGGCTGTTTTGGGTTAGATAATTAAAAACTATGATAAACTTTGATTTAAAAGTTGTTTTTATGGGAAAATAATTTTTCTTATGAACATGAAACTATATCCAAAAATCATGGTTAATCACAAAGTGGAAGTATGTTTTTCAAAATGGTCATCAAGATGTCGTTCTTTCGACGGAAATGACTACCTCTTTCAAAAATGACTTGTAACCTGTATTTATGACTATAAACTTATACTTTTTCTGTTTAGTTTCATAAATTTCAGTTCATTATGAAACCATAGCAACTTAATTCACTCAAAATTGATTTATAACGAAGAAATTATGGGTAAAACAAAATTGGTTAGATTTACTAGTTTAGCTACGAAAATTTTATAACAAATCTATACTAACCATAACTTAACTAACTTATATTGTATTATACATGTAATCTAACATATCTTATGTAATCTTGATAGACCATAGACATGTATACAATGTTTTGACATATCATATCGACGTCATATATATATTATTTGGAATAACCATAGACACTCTATATGCGGTAATGCTCGAGTTAGCTATAAAGGGTTGAGGTTGATTCCAAAATAATATATATACTTTGAGTTGTGATCGAGTTTGAGACTTGTATACACTGGGTCTTGGATTGATTCGAGATAATATATATTGATTTATTTCTGTACTACTAACTGTGGATAACTAATTGTGGACTACTAACGTTGGACTGTTAACTTAACAAATTTAAATCATTAAAACGTAATAAAAAATGTTGTTAATATATTTCGATCATACTTTAATATATATGTATATATTTGTTATAGGTTCGTGAATCGACCCATGGCCAAGTCTAATTTCTCGACGAATTGATAATATGTGAAAGTGAGTTATAGTCCCATTTTTACTACCAAATATTTTCGGGATGAAAATACATGCAGTTTTATAAATGTTTTACAAAATAGGCACAAGTACTTGAAACAACATTCTATGGTTGGATTATTAAACCGAATATCACCCTTTTTAGTCTGGTAATCTATGAATTATGGAACAGAAACCCTAATTGACGCGAATCCTAAAGATAGATATATTGGGCCTAACAAACCCCATCCGGGTTACGGATGCTTTAGTACTTCGATTTTATCATGTCCGATGAGAGTCCCAGAATGATGGGGATATTCTAGATGCATTTTTGTTAATGTCGGTTACCAGGTGTTCACCATATGAATGATTTTTAATTCGCGGGTTATGTATATTATTTTGTACACGGGTTATGTGTGCGGTTATAATTGAAATCTTGTGGCCTATTATTATTATGATTTATGATAAAGATTAAACCTATAACTCACCAACATTTTTGTTGACGTTTAAAGCATGTTTATTCTCAGGTGATTATTAAGAGCTTCCGCTGTTGCATGTTAAATAAAGACAAGATTTGGAGTCAGCATGCTTGTATTATATTGTTTAAAAACTGCATTCGGAATTACCTTTTGTTGTAACATATTAATGTAAACCATTATGTAATGGTCGTGTGTATACGCTATATTTTAGATTATCATTATTTGATAATCTACGCTATGTCCTTTAAACCTTTGTCGATAAAATAAAGGTTATGGTATGTTTTAAAAACGAATGTAGTCTTTGAAAAACGTCTCATATAGAGGTCAAAACCTCGCAACGAAATCAATTAATATGAAACGTTTATAATCCTTATGAAAGGGACATTTCAGTTGGTGTCTGAGCGTTAGTCTTAGAGAACAAGAAATTTGCATTAGTGTATCTTATCGAGTTTGGTAGGATGCATTAGTGAGTCTGGACTTCGACCGTGTTTTTCTTTAAAAATGATTGCTTAACACATTGTTGGAAACTATATATTGTTAACATGTAAATAATATGTGATATATTAATCTCTTAACGTGCTTGCTATTGTGTGATAGATGTCTACCTCTAGTACAAATCCCATCGACTCACCTAATAATAATGAAGTGTCGAATGTATTTTGGGAAGATTCACAAATTCCGGAATAAGAAGAAGAATCGGAAGAAGAGGAACCGGTGTGATGACCCGGGAATTTCCGACCAAATTTAAACTTAATCTTTATATATTTCCAACACGATAAGCAAAGTCTGTTAGACCGAGTCCGAAAATGTTTGAACTATTTTTCATGAATACTTTTGACCTTTGACCATTTCCGACGATTCACGAACAATTAGTTTCAAATAAATATATAGAGATACATAAATAAATATGTATGTATATAAGTATATATATATATATATCTATCCAAATATATATATATATATATATATACATATATATATATATATATATATACATACATATATATATATATATATATATATATATATATATATATATATATATATATATATATATATATATATATATATATATATAAACAAAGGTATATACATAACAATTGGAAATAATAAAATACAATTTAATCAATTGAGTATTTATCTAAATTATTACACAAGATAAATTGTTGTCATTAGTAAAAACTATATATATATATATATATATATATATATATATATATATATATATATGTATATATATATGTATATATATATATATGTATATATATATATATATGTATATGTATATATATATATGTATATATATATATATATTCTATGTATAATTTTTATTAATTATAACATATATATAATGTATAAATAATAAATATTTAATGAAAGTTAATATATAATATATTATATAAGTAATGATTCAGATATATAATACAAATATAAATATAGTTTATATAATAATATTGTTACTACTTCCAATATTGATATCAATATGAGTGTTATTAATAATCTATAGATTTTAACTTAATATATATATAGATTGATAATGTATTATTATTATTATTATTATTATTATTATTAATATATTTTTTATTATTAATAATATTAGTATTATTAATATTATTGTTATTAACAATATCATTGTTATACATTTTATGACAATTAATATCATTATCATAAGTAATATTATTTTTATAAATTTTCTTATTTTAATATTAAGAGTATTATTATTAAAGTTATATTTAATATTAAGATTAATTATAATCTATAAAAAAAAATATAATAGATATACAAATACAGAGGTTTATAAAAACAAATATATAAATACAGATATATATATATAAACATATGTGTTATATATAGATAAATACATTAGGAAATCATTATTTTTATTTACTATTATTATTATTAATAGTAACATTAACATTTGTATTATTAATAAGATTATATCTAAAATGAACTATATATATGTATATAGAATGTGATATATATATAAGTGATAATATTATTATTAATACTATTATATTCATTAACAAAATTAATATTATTGTAACTAATAATAATATTGTTATTATTATCATTACTAGAAATCAAATTTATGTAAATTCATTATTGTTAGTATTAATATTATCATATTATTATCTTTATTAATAATATTATTATTAATAATATTATTAGTAATAATAATTATTAGTAATATTAATATAATTATATTTGTCATTATCAAATAAATTAGGAATTTTATATATATAAATATATACAGATACATATAATCGTTATTTAAATTTAATTACATATATTAAATACAGGTATAGGTATATAAATAAATACTTATACGGTTTATAAATAAATATAAAAAAAATATAAGTACGATAAAAGATATAAATAATTTCAGAGAATTATGTATTCTATTTTCAGTCATCTCATGGCTATAGTTAGTTTGTTTTCTATCTAAAAATCATACACATCAGGATCTAATTATTCAGGACGATTCCAAGAGCTGTTAGACATTAAATCCTCTTTTTATTTTTCTAATATTGTTACGTACTGAGCAAATATTCTGGTCGAGGAATTTAAGCTACAAAACAAACGTGAATTTAGTCAATATAGCTGTAATACTAACAGTTAACCTCTGTATAATCCCCTATTAAAACAATTCGAGTGGAACACAGGAGAAGGAAATCAAAAACTGAAGCAACTCAGTACCGTCCCCTGTTCTTGTGTCCATTCTTTAAAAAATTCGATTTCACAACAATTTTTAAAATCATTAAATGCAGTTCAATTGGAAATCAAATGTTTAAACTTTCTGGAAGATTTCAAGTTTCAATTTTTCAAATCGAGTTCCAATTTCTGAGTCAAAGTTAAAGTCAACCATTGTGTTCATATCAAAATTCGAAATCAATGTTATGTTTTAAGTATAATTATGATTACAGAAAGTTTATGGAAGAGATTTACAATCTTTTTCGTGTAATGATCTCAATCTAAAACAGCCAAAAATCTCAGATTGAACTAAAGGTACCTACGCGTTATATATATATATATATATATATTTTTTTTTCACAGCACCTGGTAAATAAATTCTTTTTGTTTCAACTAAATTAGTTAATCACTAACGTTTTTCAGTATTGAGTTCAAATCCTAAATTAATGTATTTAGAAGTTATTAAAATAAATTGATTCCTGGTTGGATTGTTGAGGTATCGGACAAGAAAAGGAAACCGAAATTATAAGGGGTTAAATATAAATGGATGAGAGTAGCATTCAGAAAAAATAGAAACAGTCTGGTGGCTAGGATTGTTAATGGGTATTCGGGAGGTCACGTGTTCGAGTCCCGTCGGGAGCACTTCTTTTTGTTACAACAGCCTTTAAAGGGTATAAACTTTTTATATATTTTTTTTATGATTACTATTGTTATGTAATTATTATTATTATTATTATTATTATTATTATTATTATTATTATTATTATTATTATTATTATTATTATTATTATTATTATTATTATCAAAATTACAAATTTGAATAATATTATTATTATTACAAAGTATTAATATTTATGATTATTATTATTATTGATATAGTTAGTATTATAATTATTACCAATATCATATTTATAACTATAAGTATTAAGTACATTACTTGTCATTAATATATTTTATATTACTATTATTAATAAGATTGATATTATTAATATTGTTATTATTGTTATTATTGTATTTATCACTAAAATGATTTGGAACAAGTTATAACAAAAGTATAATGATTGGCAACATTATAGTTTAAAAATTATAATAAAAGTTGATATGATAAAATGTTGGAACCTAGTTATAAAATTACATGAACACATGTACGTTTATAAATATGACTACGAAATCAAGTTATAGGAACTATTGTTATAAGTTTAGAAATTAACAGTTTATAATAAATTTGATTATTATTATTAACACCGTTATTTATTATCATTATATCATAAAAGTAAAATATCATATTATTATTATTAGTATTAGTACTATTATTATTATTATTATTATTATTATTATTATTATTATTATTATTATTATTATTATTATTATTATTATTATTATTATTATTATTATTATTATTATTATTGTTAAACACTTAAAATATTATCTTAGTATTAATAAACAAATGATATATATATATATATATATATATATATATATATATATATATATATATATATATATATATATATATATATATATATATATATATATATTAATACTTATAACATAACAAAATTTAATATTTTTTATGTACAAAATAAATATACGAAACATATATATATTATTAATATAGAAAGGTCATAACTAATAAATTTATATATATATTTATTCGATTACCACTATGTATATTAATATATATACAAATAATATAGGTTCGTGAATCCAAGGCCAACCCTGCATTGTTCAGTATCATCATATGTATTTTTACTACAAAATACAGTAGAGTGAGTTTCATTTGCCTTTTTACCCTTTATATTTTTGGGCTGAGAATACATGCACAATTTTTATAAATGTTTTTACGAAATAGACACAAGTAATTGAAACTACATTATATGGGTGAATGATCGAAGCCGAATATGCCCCTTTTGCTCGATAACCTAAGAATTAGTAAACCGATCTACTAATTGACGCGAATCCTAAAGATAGATCTATTGGGTCTAACGAACCCCATCCAAAGTACCGGATGCTTTAGTACTTCGAATTCGTTTTTATCATGTCCGAAGGATTTCCCGGAATGATAGGGGATATTCTTATATGCATCTTGTTAATGTCGGTTACCAGGTGTTCACCATATAAATAATTTTTGTCTCTATGCATGAGACGTATATTTATGAGAACTGAAAATAAAAATCCTTTGGTCTATTAAAATGATGGAAATGATTATTTATGTTAAACTAATGAACTCACCAACCTTTTGGTTGACACTTTAAAGCATGTTTATTCTCAGGTACGAAAGAAATCTTCTGCTGTGCATTTGTTCATCTTAGAGATATTACTTGGAGTCATTCATGACATATTTCAAAAGATGTTGCATTCAAGTCATTGAGTTCATCAAGAATATTATTTAGTCAATTATAGTTGGATATATTATGAAATGATATGCATGCCGTCAACTTTCGATGTAAAGCAAGTTTGTATTTTAAAAACGAACGCAATGTTTGTAAAATGTATCATATAGAGGTCAAGTACCTCGTGATGTAATCAAGTATTATAAATCGTTTATAATCGATATGGACTTCGTCCGGATGGATTAGGACGGGTCATGAAAGTCGGAAGAAGAGGAACTGGAAGAAGAGGAATCGGAAGAAGAGGTTATGTGGGAGGTAATATTAAGAACCACAGAAAATCAGATAAATAAAAGAAACTCCTCAACCAATGGACCAACGTTAAAAATGGTCAATGGTGTTTTCGCCAAGGAAGCAAAATATTGAGAAAATTACTGATAATGCTAAAAACGAACATATATTTCATAGCATTATTCCCCAAGAAAGACAAGCTTTTAGTTGCAATTGTTCCATTTACAAGTGATATTCGTTTAAATAATAAAAGGTGAAGACAAAAGACAGATTCGACGAATTGAAGACGCAAACGACCAAAAAGCTCAAAAGTACAAAATATAATCAAAGAGGTTCCAATTATTGATAAGAAACGTCTCGAAATTACAAGAGTACAAGATTCAAAACGCAAAGTACAAGATATAAAATAGTACGCAAGGACGTTCGAAAATCCAGAACCGGGACCAGAGTCAACTCTCAACGCTCGACGCAACGGATTAAAAATTACAAGTTAACTATGTATATAAATATAATATAATATATAATTAATTATATTAATTATATATATATTATATTTATAAAATAAATCGTCGACAAACAAAGAGCCAAATGTGGGTGAGCTGTAAAAACGATCTCCGCGACTCGCGGAGTTTGAAGAAGAAAAGGGCCGCGAGTTGCGGAGCCCCAAATTTCGAAACTGCCTATAAAGCTCGTGCATTCTGATCGTAAAAAAATATATAATATATCTCTCTCTCAATATATACGTAAATATAAATATATATATATATATATATATATATATATATATATATATATATATATATAAAATTTATATTTTAATTTTAATTTTAATTTTAAATCCTAATAATAAGGGTATGTTAGCAAATGTTGTAAGGGTGTAAGTCGAAATTCTGTCCGTGTAACGCTACGCTATTTTTAATCATTGTAAGTTATGTTCAACCTTTTTAATTTAATGTCTCGTAGCTAAGTTATTATTATGCTTATTTAATCCGAAGTAATCATGATGTTGAGCTAATTACTAAAATTGGGTAATTGGGCTTTGTAACATAATTGGGGTTTGGATAAAAGAACGACACTTGTGGAAATTAGACTATGGGCTATTAATGGGTTTTATATTAACTAAACAATACCTTGTTAATTTAATATACAAACTTATAATTTAACGTATTTATATATAACCACATACGCTTGACTGGGTACGGTGGGCGGGATATCTATAAATACCAATAATTATTCATTTTACCGGACACGGAACTGGATTAATAGTTAATAGACTTGTTGAAATAGGGGTGAATTACATTCAAGGGTAATTGGTGTAATTGTTAACAAAGTAGTAAAACCTTGGTTTACACGCAGTCGATAACCTGGTGTATTCATTAAACAAAGTATTAAAACCTTGTTACAATTCGAATCCCCAATTAGTTGAAATATTTGACTTCGGGAATAAGAATAATTTGACGAAGGCTTTCGCTCTTTATATTTATGACTGATGGACTATTATGGACAAATCTGTATGGCCATATTAAATAATCCAGGACAAAGAACAATTAACCCATGGGCATAAAACTAAAATCAACACGTCAAACATCATGATTACGGAAGTTTAAATAAGCATAATTCTTTTATTTCATATTTAATTTCCTTTATTTTATATTTAATTGCACTTCTAATTATCGCATTTTCATTTATTGTTATTGTATTTAATTGCACTTTTAATTATCGTACTTTTTAATTATCGCAAGTTTATTTTATCGCACTTTTATTATTCGCAATTTCATTATCGTTATTTACTTTACGCTTTAAATTAAAGTCTTTTTAATATTTTACATTTGGTTTTAACTGCGACTAAAGTTTTAAAATCGACAAACCGGTCATTAAACGGTAAAAACCCCCCTTTATAATAATAATATTACTTATATATATATTTGTATTTTTATAAATTTAAACTAATATAGCGTTAAGCTTTGTGGAAAAGATTCCCTGTGGAACGAACCGGACTTACTAAAAACTACACTACTGTACGATTAGGTACACTGCCTATAAGTGTTGTAGCAAGGTTTAAGTATATCCATTCAATAAATAAATAAATATCTTGTGTAAAATTGTATCGTATTTAATAGTATTTCCTGCTAAAATTTAATAGTATTTTATACCCCTTAGCTTTGACATCAATTACCAATTTTCTGATGAATCGGTTTCCGATGAGGATTCCGATGATGTTATAGAAATTACCCCGGCTCAATTTAATAAGGCAAAAGAAAATAATAAGGGAAAAGGTATCAAAATAGAAAAACTCGAGTCCAAAACAGATGAACTCTATGTTAACATGAAATATCCCGATGGGATATATCGTAAACACCCGTATTTCTTAAACTTTCACTATAACCCGGGAACATCGAAGCCATCAGGTTTTTCTAGACCATTTGGGAAAAGGACGGCTTGCATTAGAGGAGCACCATATATCCCTAGGAAAATAGAAAAACGAACTGAGTCTGAAGAAGAAGAAACAAGTGAGTCGGAATAAAGAGTTGAAGTCAATTATTCTTACCATGCCATGCAATATATGTATTGCAGTGTGTTTATACTTTATGCTGTATGTAAAAATTGCTTGTAATGTTTGTATTCTATCATCCTTTACAAGATATAATTTTTCGTCTCTTTTACAGTATAAAGTACAAAATGGACGTTAAGGATAAACGACCAAATATTTTAGAAGACCTACCACCGGAAATGCTTGATGAAATTTTGTCTAGAGTCGGGTAGGATTCATCGGCTCAATTGTTTATGGCGAAATTAGTTTGCAAAGCATTTGAAAGCATTCCAGGCTTGCCTTGGTTTATAAAAGGCGTTCCTTCGATAGATGGTGTATATCACATTGGGGAGACCCTAAGTTACGCAGTTTTTTCTTTAAGTCTTTGAGTGCAGGAAACCCAAATGCAATTTTACACTACGGGTTGAGAGCCTATTTTGACTCCACATATCCTAACATAGGACTTAGTGCATTAGAAAGAGCTTCAAACATGCAACTTAAAGAAGCATGTTATGTTTACGGGTTAGTAATGTTCGCTTCTCACCAAATTGAGAAAAAGAACATCGGGTTGCAACTTCTAAATAAAACATTTTCACGGGTGACGGATTCAGTAGTTGGGGTGAAAAATAAGGTTTTTAGATTGTTACGGGGTTGTTGGGCATTACGTAACCCCCGTCTTTTTGACGACGTTACAACATGCTGTCTAGCCAACGGCCACAACGGTTATTTTCCACAGAACCAAGGATGGGAAATAACATTAGGAAAACCAAAATGCATGACTTGTTTCTGGACCTATGAATTACGTGTCTTTATTGCTTTTACTGAACGACTTGCGCTTAACTAGAATTGTCTTCACAACTGCCTTGTATCCAAGTTATTATGTACTATATTTCATGCTATATGTAAAATAGCGATATTATACGTTTGTAAAATATTGTGTAAAAGTTTGAATGTAATATTATTGTAATCAGTTTTTCATATAGAATTGTAGTAATTGAATTGTATATTAGCTACTAAGTATGAACTTAACGGGTAGGTACTACCCGAATTAAAAATTATAAAACGCTAATATGAAGAAATTTTTTTTATAAATAAGTTCATATTATGCTATGAAATACTATTGACTACTCTATAATATTCTATATGATTAACCGAACTCTTTTGGCTATTTTTGAAGGAAATGGCACCGACTACTAGGCAGAACTTGAATATGAGTAAGGAAGATTTCCGTGCATTCCTTGCTGCAAACATAGCCGCAGTTCAGGCTGCGATGCAAAACAACAACAATAACTCAGGGTCTAGCAGTGGAGTTAACTCCACAGGAAACCGTGTAGGATGCTCCTACAAGGCTTTCACTGCCTGTAAGCCTCTGGAATTCGATGGGACTGAAGGACCAGTCGGACTGAAACGTTGGACCGAGAAGGTCGAATCTGTGTTTGCTATAAGCAATGTGCTGAAGAAGACAAGGTAAAGTACGCCACGCATACCTTCACAGCAACTGCGTTAACATGGTGGAACACCTATCTCAAACAAGTGGGACAAGATGCTGCTTACACACTACCGTGGTCAGCATTCAAACACCTAATGAATGAGCAGTACCGTCCCAGAAACGTGGTCAATAAGCTCAAGGCAGAGCTTAGAGGATTACGAACACAGGGGTTCGATATTACCACATACGAACGACGATTCACAGAGTTGTGCCTATTGTGTCCAGGAGTGTTCGAGGATGAAGAGGAGAAGATCGACACGTTTGTAAAAGGACTACCAGAAAGGATTCAGGAGGATGTGAGTTCAAACGAGCCTACCTCCATACAAAAGGCAAGTCGACTGGCTCACAAACTCATAAATCAGATTGAGGGAATAATTAAAGAGTAGGCGGCTGAAGAGGCCAAAATAAAGCAAGTCAAGAGAAAGTGGGAAGAAAACAGTGACAAGGGTCACCAATCCAACATCAACAAAAATCGTTATAACAACCACAACAACCGCAACATTAACCGCAACAACAATCGCAATCCCAACAACAACTACAATAACCCCCATAACAACTACAACAAACGTCCCAACAACAACAATCCCAATAACTATCTCAATAACAAAAATGGCAACCAAAATCAAAAAATTCCGTGCAAAAGGTGTAAAGGGTACCATCCGACTACTTACTGTTCGGTATCATGCACCAAGTGTAATAGAAAGGGGCATAGTGTGGCAAAATGTGAAGTTTATGAACCAGGGGTTAATGGAACAGTAAATGCCGACAATACTTGTTTCAGATGCGGGAAAAAGGGTCATTACAAAAGTAAGTATCCCAACCAGGGGAATAATAATGGTCAAGGCCGAGGAAGAGTTTTCAATTTTAATGCAATAGAAGCACAGGAAGACTCAGAGCTTGTTACAGGTACATTTCTTATCGATGAAAAACCTGCTTATGTTTTATTTGATTCGGGTGCGGATAGAAGCTATATGAGTAGAGATTTTTGTGCCAAATTAAGTTGTCCATTAATGCCTTTGGATAATAAATTTTTACTCGAATTAGCAAACGGTAAATTAATTACAGCAGATAAAATATGTCGGAATCTAGAAATTAAACTGGTTAGCGAAACGTTTAAGATTGATTTGATACCAGTAGAGTTAGGGAGTTTTGATGTGATAATTGGCATGGACTGATTGATAGAGGTGAAAGCAGAGATCGTTTGTTACAAAAATGCGTTTCGCATTATGTGTAAAAAGAGAAAACCCTTAATGGTGTACAGAGAGAAGAGCAACGCGAAGTTAAATCTTATTAGTAATTTGAAGGCGCAAAAGCTAATAAGAAAATGTTACTATACCGTTCTAGCACACATCGAAGAAGTCAAACCCGAAGAAAAAAACATCGATGATGTTCCCGTCGCAAAAGAATTTACCGATGTATTTCCAAAAGAATTACCGGGACTACCTCCACATCGATCGGTTGAATTTCAAATAGACCTTGTACCCGGGGCTGCACCGATGGCTCGTGCGCCATACAGACTCGCACGCAGCGAAATGAAGGAACTCCAGAGCCAATTACAAGAACTTTTATAGCGTGGTTTCATTCGACCAAGTACATCATCGTAGGGAGCTCCTGTTTTGTTTGTCAAAAAGAAGGATGGTCCATTCAGGTTGTGTATCGACTAAAGAGAATTGAACAAACTTACTATAAAGAACCGTTATCCACTATCGAGAATCGACGACTTATTCGATCAACTGCAAGGTTCTTCGGTTTATTCAAAGATCGATTTACATTCCGGTTATCATTAAATGCGAGTGAAGGAGGATGATATTCTGAAGACTGCTTTCAGAACGCGTTACGGTCATTATGAGTTTATGGTTATGCCATTTGGCTTAACTAACACACCAGCCGTGTTCATGGACCTCATGAATCGAGTGTGTGGACCATATCTTGACAAGTTTGTCATTGTCTTCATCGATGACATACTTATTTACTCTAAAAATGATCAAGAGCATGAAGAACATTTGAGAAAAGTGCTAGAATTGTTAAGAAAAGAAAAACTGTACGCTAAGTTTTCAAAGTGTGCATTTTGGTTGAAAGAAGTTCAATTCCTCGGTCACATAGTGAGTAAAGAAGGTATTCAGGTTGATCCGGCAAAGATTGAAACCGTTGAGAAATGGGAAACACCAAAAACTCCTACGCAGATACGTCAATTTTTAGGATTGGCAGGTTACTACAGAAGATTCATCTAAGATTTTTCCAAAATAGCAAAACCCATGACTGCATTAACGCATAAAGGGAAGAAATTTAAATGGAAGGATGAACAAGAGAAAGCGTTTCAGTTGTTGAAGAAAAAGTTAACTACGGCACCTATATTGTCATTGCCTAAAGGGAATGATGATTTTGTGATATATTGTGATGCCTCAAAGCAAGGCCTCGGTTGTGTATTGATGCAACAAATGAAGGTAATTGCCCATGCGTCCAGACAGTTGAAGTTTCACGAGCAAAATTATACGACTCACGATTTGGAATTGGGTGTTGTTATTTTTGCATTAAAGATATGGAGGCATTACTTATATGGGGTTAAATGTACCATATATACCGACCACAAAAGTATCCAACATATATTTGATCAAAAACAACTAAACATGAGGCAGCGTAGGTGGATTGAGCTGTTAAATGATTACAATTTTGAGATTCGTTACCACCCGGGAAAGGCAAATGTGGTAGCCGACGCCTTAAGTAGAAAAGACAGGGAACCTATTCGAGTAAAAGCTATGAATATAATTATTTATACTAACCTTACTACTCGAATAAAAGAGGCGCAACAAGGAGTTTTGAAAGAAGGGAATTTGAAGAAGGAAATACCCAAAGGATCAGAGAAACATCTTAATATTCGGGAAGACGGAACCCTGTATAGGGCTGAAAGAATTTGGGTACCAAGGTTTGGAGACGTGAGGGAAATGGTGCTTAGGGAGGCACATAAAACCAGATATTCAATACACCCTGGAGCTGGAAGGATGTACCAAGATCTCAAGAAACACTTTTGGTGGCCGGGTATGAAATTCGATATCACCACATATGTAGGAGAATGTTTGACGTGTTCTAAGGTCAAAGTTGAACATCAGAAACCATCAGGTCTACTTCAACAACCTGAAATCCCAGAATGGAAATGGGAAAACATTACCATGGATTTCATTACTAAATTACCAAGGACTGCAAGTGGTTATGATACTATTTGGGTAATAGTCGATCGTCTCACCAAATCAGCACACTTTCTACCAATGCGTGAAGATGATAAAATGGAAAAGTTAGCACGACTATACTTGAAGGAAGTCATCTCCAGACATGGAATACCAATCTCTATTATCTCTGATAGGGACGGTAGATTTGTTTCAAGGTTTTGGCAAACATTACAACAAGCATTGGGAACTCATCTAGATATGAGTACTGCCTATCATCCACAAACCGATGGGCAGAGTGAAAGGATGATACAGACTCTTGAAGACATGCTACGAGCATGTGTTATTGATTTTGGAAACATTTGGGATCAACATCTACCGTTAGCAGAATTTTCCTACAACAACAGTTACCACTCGAGTATTGAGATGGCACCGTTTAAGGCACTTTATGGCAGAAAATGCAGGTCTCTAATTTGTTGGAATGAAGTGCGGGATAGACAAATTACGGGTCCATAAATTATCCAAGAAACTACCGAGAAAATCATTCAAATTCAACAACGGTTGAAACCAGCCCAAAGTCGACAAAAGAGCTACGCGGACAGTAAAAGAAAATATATAGAATTTGAAATTGGTGACATGGTCATGCTTAAGGTAACACCTTGAAAAGGTTTTGTTCGATTTGGTAATCGGAGGAAACTGAATCCAAGGTACATTGGACCATTCAATATTATAGATCGTGTCGGACCAGTAGCTTACCGACTTGAATTACCTCAACAACTCGCCGGCGTACATGATACTTTTCATGTATCGAATCTGAAGAAATTTTTAGCCAAAGAAAATCTCACTATTCCTTTAGAGGAAATCCAAATCAATGAAAAACTTCAATTCATTGAAGAACCCGTCAAAATAATGGACCGTGAGGTTAAAGGACTTAAACAAAACAAGATACCAATCGTTAAGGTTCGATGTAATGCTAATAGGGGACCCGAGTTTACCTTGGAGCGTGAAGATCATATGAAGAAGAAATACCCACACTTATTTCCAGAAGATACGACAATACCTCCAACTGCTTAAAATTTCGGGACGAAATTTATTTAACGGGTAGGTACTGTAGTGACCCGAACTTTTTCATGATTATATATTATATGAGATTAATATTTACATGAATAAATGTTTCCAGCATGTTAAGCAATCAAACTTGTTAAGACTTGATTAACTAAAACGGATTTAGTGTTAACGTTTGACCACCCAGTTTGCCTGATGATTCACGAACGTCATAACTTGTGATAATTATATAATCGTTTTATTCATTTTATGATGTAAGTTTTTATTATATATATATATATATATATATATATATATATATATATATATATATATATATATATATATATATATATATATATATATATATATATATATATAAGAAGAAATACAATTAAATCAAAGATGTACAGTAAAACACTATTTGCTACAGTAAAACACTATTTGCTACAGTAAAATACTATTTGCCTACAGCAAAATACTATTTGCTACAGTAAATACTAGTTACTACAGTAACACACTATTTACTCGTATTCAATCCGTATTCGTACTCGTACAATACACAGCTCCAAGATGTATATACTATTGGTATATACACTTTAATGATCAGCTCTTAGCAGCCTTAATGAGTCACCTAAACATGTGGGAACCATCATTTGGCAACTAGTATGAAATATCTAACAAAAATACAAACTTATAGAGCCTATATTTGACTCCCTCATTCATGTTTTTCTTCACTCACCTATACACTTTCATTTTTTTCAATTTTCTTTCATCCATTTGATCTCTCTCTAGTTCTATGATGATGTTCTAAGTGTTCTTCATCATATTCATCAAAATCTACATCAATCTAGCTCATAAATCCAACCTTTGATCAACCTACAAAACAACTACTCAAGAACACTTCAATAACACTTTCAAGTTTACTAGTTTACTTCCAAGCTTTCAAATCCATTCCAAGTAATCATCCAAGATCAAGATACCTTTGTTATTTACAGTAGGTTATCTTTCTAATTCAAGGTAATATTCATATTCAAGCTTTAATTCAATTTCTATAACTATAACAATCTTAATTCGAGTAGAAATCTTACTTGAACTTGTTTTCGTGTCATGTTTCTACTTCAAGAACTTCCAAGCCATCCAAGATTATAACTTGTAATCACTAGAACATAGTTTAGTTAATTCTAAACTTGTCCGCAAACAAAGTTAATCCTTCTAACTTAACTTTTAAAATCAACTAAACACATGTTCTATATCTATATGATATTCTAACTTAATGATTTAAAACCTGAAAACACGAAGAACACCGTAAAACCGGGCATACGCCGTCATAGTGAAACCGGGGGCTGTTTTGGGTTAGATAATTAAAAACTATGATAAACTTTGATTTAAAAGTTGTTTTTCTGGGAAAATAATTTTTTTTATGAACAGGAAACTATATCCAAAAATTTTGGTTAAACTAAAAGTGGAAGTATGTTTTTCAAAATGGTCATCAAGATGTCGTTCTTTCGATGGAAATGACTACCTCTTTCAAAAATGACTTGTAACCTGTATTTCCGACTATAAACATATACTTTTTCTGTTTGGTTTCATAAATTTCAGTTCATTATGAAACCATAGCAACTTGATTCACTCAAAACGGATTTATAACGAAGAAATTATGGGTAAAACAAAATTGGTTAGATTTACTAGTTTAGCTACAAAATTTTTATAACAAATCTATACTAACCATAACTTAACTAACTTATATTGTATTATACATGTAATCTAACATATATTATGTAATCTTGATAGACCATAGACATGTATACATTGTTTTGACATATCATATCGACGTCATCTATATATATTATTTGGAATAACCATAGACACTCTATATGCGGTAATGCTCGAGTTAGCTATACAGGGTTGAGGTTGATTCTAAAATAATATATATACTTTGAGTTGTGATCGAGTCTGAGACTTGTATACACTGGGTCGTAGATTGATTCGAGATAATATATATTGATTTATTTCTGTACTACTAATTGTGGACAACTAATTGTGGACTACTAACGTTGGACTGTTAACTTAACAAATTTAAATCGTTAAAACGTAATAAAAAATGTTGTTAATATATTTCGATCATACTTTAATATATATGTATATATTTGTTATAGGTTAGTGAATCGACCGGTGGCCAAGTCTAATTCTGTACGAATTGATAATCTGTGAAAGTGAGTTATAGTCCCATTTTTACTACCAAATATTTTCGAGATGAGAATACATGCAGTTTTATAAAGATTTTACAAAATAGGCACAAGTACTTGAAACAAAATTCTATGGTTGGATTATTAAACCGAATATCTCCTTTTTTAGTCTGGTAATCAAAGAATTAGAGAACAGAAACCCTAATTGACGCGAATCCTAAAGATAGATCTATTGGGCCTAACAAACCCCATCCAGGTTACAGATGCTTTAGTACTTCAATTTTATCATGTCCGATGAGAGTCCCGGAATGATGGGGATATTCCAAATGCATTTTTGTTAATGTTGGTTACCAGGTGTTCACCATATGAATGATTTTTAATTCGCGGGTTACGCGTATTATTTTGTACACGGGTTACGTGTGCGGTTATAATTGAAATCTTGTGGCCTATTATTATTATGATTTATGATAAAGATTAAACCTATAACTCACCAAAATTTTTGTTGACGTCTAAAGCTTGTTTATTCTCAGGTGATTATTAAGAGCTTTCGCTGTTGCATGCTAATTAAAGACAAGATTTGGAATCAGCATACTTGTATTATATTATTTAAAAACTGCATTCGAAATTACCTTTTGTTGTAACATATTAATGTAAACCATTAAGTAATGGTCGTGTGTATACGCTATATTTTAGATTATCATTATTTGATAATCTACGCTATATCCTCTAAACCTTTGTCGATAAAATAAAGGTTATGGTATGTTTTAAAAACGAATTCAGTCTTTGAAAAACGTCTCATATAGAGGTCAAAACCTCGCAACGAAACCAATTAATATGAAACGTTTATAATCCATATGAATGGGACATTTCACAATCCTTGGAAATTTAGTAATGAAATCCATGGTAATATTTTCCCATTTCCATTATGGGATTTCTGGTTGTTGAAGTAGACCTGATGGTTTCTGATGTTTAGCTTTGACTTTAGAATAAGTCAAACATTCTCCTACGTATTTAGCAATATCGGCTTTCATACCTGGCCACCAAAGATGTTTCTTAAGATCTTTGTACATCTTTCTCGCTCCGGGATGTATTTAGTATCCGGTTTTATGTGCTTCCCTAAGTACCATTTCTCTCACATCTCCAAACTTTGGTACCCAAATTCTTTCAGCCCTATACCGGGTTCTATCTTCCCGAATATCAAGATGTTTCTCTGATCCTTTGGGTATTTCCTTCTTCAAATTCCCTTCTTTCAAAACTCCTTGTTGCGCCTCTTTTATTCGAGTAGTAAGATTAGTATGAATAATTATATTCATAGCTTTTACTCGAATAGGTTCTCTGTCCTTTCTACTTAAGGCGTCGGCTACCACATTTGCCTTCCCCGGGTGGTAACGAATCTCAAAATCGTAATCATTTAACAGCTCAATCCACCTATGTTGCCTCATGTTCAGTTGTTTTTAATCAAATATATGTTGGAGACTTTTGTGATCGGTATACATGGTACATTTGACCCCATATAGATAGTGCCTCCATATTTTTAATGCAAAATCAACATTGCCCAATTCTAAATCATGAGTCGTATAATTCTGCTCATGAATCTTCAATTTTCTGATGCATAAGTAATTACCTTCTTTCGTTGCATTAAAACACAACCGAGACCTTGCTTTGAGGCATCACAATAAATCACAAAATCATCATTCCCTTCCGGCAATGACAATATAGGTGTCGTAGTTAACTTTTTCTTTAATAATTGAAATGCTCTTTCTTGTTCATCCTTCCATTCAAATTTCTTCCCTTTATGCGTTAATGCAGTAAAAGTTTTTACTATTTTGGAAAAATCTTAGATGAATCTTCTGTAGTAACTAGCCAATCCCAAAAATTGGCGTATTTGCGTCGGGGTTTTTGGTGTTTCCCACTTCTCAACAGTTTCAATCTTTGCCGGATCAACCTGAATACCTTCTTTGTTCACTATATGATCGAGAAATTGAACTTCTTTAAACCAAAATGCACACTTTGAAAATTTATCGTATAATTTTTCCTTCCTCAACAATTCTAGCACTTTTCTCAAATGTTCTTCGCGCTCTTGATCATTCTTTGAGTAAATAAGTATGTTATCAATGAAAAAAATGACAAACTTGTCAAGATATGGCCCACACACACGGTTCATGAGGTCCATGAACAAATCTGGTGCGTTAGTTAATCCAAACGGCATAACCATAAACTCATAATGACCGTAACGAGTTCTAAAAATAGTCTTCGAAATATCATCCTCCTTCACCTACATTTGATGATATTCAGATAGTAAATCGATCCTTGAATAAACAGACGAACCTCGCAGTTGATCAAATAAGTCGTCGATTCTCGGTAGTGGATAACGGTTCTTGATGGTAAGTTTGTTCAACTCCCGACAGTCAATACATAACCTGAATGTACCATCCTTCTTTTTGACAAATAGAACAAGAGCTCCCCACGGTGATGTGCTTGGTCGAATGAAACCATGCTCTAAAAGTTCTTGTAATTGGCTTTGTAGTTCCTTCATTTCACTGGGTGCTAGTCTGTAGGGAGCACGAGCTATTGGTGCAGCTCCTGGTACAAGATCTATTTGAAATTCAACAGACCAGTGTGGAGGTAGTCCCGGTAATTCTTTCAGAAATACATCGGGAAATCCTTTTGCGATGGGAACATCATTGATGTTCTTTTCTTCGGGTTTGACTTCTTAGATGTGTGCTAGAGCGGCATAGCAACCTTTTCTTATTAGCTTTTGCACCTTCAAATTACTAATAAGATTTAACTTCGCGTTGCTCTTCTCTCCGTACACCATTAAGGGTTTTCTCTTTTTGCGCATAATGCGAATCGCATTTTTGTAACAAACGATCTCTGCTTTCATCTCTTTCAACCAATCCATGCCAATTATAACATCAAAACTCCCTAACTCTACTGGTATCAAATCAATCTTAAACGTTTCGCTAACCAATTTAATTTCTCAATTTCGACATATTTTATCTGCTGTAATTAATTTACCGTTTGCTAATTCGAGTAAAAATTTATTATCCAAAGGCGTTAACGGGCAACTTAATTTGGCACAAAAATCTTTACTCATATAGCTTCTATCCGCACCCGAATCAAATAAAACATAAGCAGATTTGTTATCAATAAGAAACGTACCCGTAACAAGCTCCGGGTCTTCCTGCGCTTCTGCCGCATTAATATTGAAAACTCTTCCGCGGCCTTGCCCATTAGTATTCCCTTGGTTTGGGTAATTTCTAATAATGTGGCCCAGTTTTCCACATCCATAACAAACTACGGCGGCATTATTTGTTCCAAAATTATTTGTTCCTTTAATTTTTTTATTTGTCGGTCCGTAGACCTCACACTTCGCCGCGCCATGACCATTTTATTAACACTTAGTGCAAAATGTTGTGCAGAACTCATTCGGATGGTGTAGAAACCCGTCCTAATCCATAAGAATGAATACAATAACATTTGGTTACATCGCGAGGTACTTGACCTCTATATGATACATTTTACAAACATTGCATTCGTTTTTAAAAGACAAACTTTCATTACATCGAATGTTGACGGCATGCATACCATTTCATAATATATCCAACTATAATTGACTTAATAATAATCTTGATGAACTCAACGACTCGAATACAACATCTTTCGAAATATGTCATGAATGACTCCAAGTAATATCTCTAAAATGAGTAAATGCACAGCGGAAAATTTCTTTCATACCTGAGAATAAACATGCTTTAAAGTGTTAACCAAAAGGTTGGTGAGTTCATTAGTTCAACATAAATAATCATTTCCATTTTAATAGACCACAAGATTTTCATTTTCATTTCTCATAAATATACGTCCCATGCATAGAGATAAAAAATAATCATTCATATGGTGAACACCTGGTAACCGACATTAACAAGATGCATATAAGAATATCCCCTATCATTCCGGGAAATCCTTCGGACATGATAAAAACGAATTCGAAGCACTAAAGCATCCGGTACTTTGGATGGGGTTCGTTAGGCCCAATAGATCTATCTTTAGGATTCGAGTCAATTAGGCGTGCACTAATTCTCAAAATTAGTGATTTTCCCTAATTCTTAGGCTACCAAGCTAAAAGGGGCATATTCGGCTTCGATCATTCAACCATATAATGTAGTTTCGATTACTTGTGTCTATTTCGTAAAACATTTATAAAAACAGCGCATGTATTCTCAGTCCCAAAAATGTATATTGCAAAAGCATTTAAAAAGAGAGTAATGAAACTCACATATTGTATTTTGTAGTAAAAATACATATTACGACATTGAACAATTGTAGGGTTGGCCTCGGATTCACGAACCTATATCATTTGTATATTTATTAATACACATAATCGTAATCAAACAATATATATATATATATATATATATATATATATATATATATATATATATATATATATATATATATATATATATATATATATATATATATATATATATATATATATTAATTTATTAGTTATATCATTTTTATATTAATAACCTATATGTTTTCATATATTCATTTTATATATTTAAAATAAATAAAAATATAAGTTTTGTTATGTTATGTGTATCAAATATATTTTTTTTATATATTTATATTAAAATAATACTAAAATAATATTAGTAATGATAAAAAATAATAATAATGATAATAGAGTTAAAAATGATACTTTTAGTATTAATGATAAAAATGGTAACTTTAGTAAAATGATACTTTTAAAAAAAATGTTAATTTAAATAATAAAGAATACTAATAATAATAACTATAAAAATAATGATTTTACTAATAATAATAATGATACTTTTAGTAACACTAGAAATTTTATAAAAGGATAAGTTTAATAATAATGATACTACTAATAATTTTACTAATATCAATAATCCTAATCATAATACTAATAACACTTATTATAATATTAATAATAATAATACCAATAATAATAATAATAATAATAATAATAATAATAATAATAATAATAATAATAATAATAGTAATAGTAATAATAATAATAATAATAATAATAATAATAATAATAATAATAATAATAATAATAATAATCATACAAACAACAATATTAATAATAATAATAATAATAATAATAATAATAATAATAATAATAATCATACAAACAACAATATTAATAATATTAATACATAATAATAATAATAAGATAACAAAATTACTACCTCACATAAAATAGGCTTCAAAAAGAATAGAATGACATTGCCCAAATTCGAACCCTCGACCTCCCGCTTAACCTCTTATTCAACAACTACCCTTTCATCTACTGAACCGTGATCAACATTCTTGTATTAACTAGCATTTTTAAATATATAACTTCTATGAACTATTAATTCGGCCCAACTGAAAACACGGCCCAACTAATTAATCTAAAGTCCCAACATGGCAGCTCAGTTAGCAGCCCATCCCAGAAAAAAATAAAAAAATTTTGTATTCGCCTGGAATCGAACCGCAGACCTCTCGATCACACACAGGCTCCCAACCATCCCTCCACTTCTGTCTTTCTGAATATGTAGTATCCGCATATAAATATAACCCGTATTGTTTTTTTTGTTCCCATCTACAGAATTTCGATTGGCCAAAAGGAGATCCACTTGCCTTAACCAATCCACATGATCATTATCAACTTTGTTATCGGTCCAATAACCAAAAAGCAATACATGACCCATGACTATACTTAAGATTCGTAACAGAAATAATACAACAACAAATTTGGACGTCATTCTCCGCTAGTTAGCTTTAGTGATATTTAAATCCCCCTTGTCCCCTATTCGGTATTCTTTAAATCATTTCTCTCCTTTCCACAACTCATCTCCATTATTATTTATTTCAAGTCTGCTCAAACGAAAAGAAGTTAAATATATATACACAGCAGCGGTATTTTTATGAGTTCAGTGGATGTGATGATTAAAACAGAAAATGAGAGTTGAAGTAGGTTTCGAGTGGATGAACATAAAAAGAAAAACGAAGTGTAGCAGTTGCTGCAGAATAGCACGTAGGTGTTTGATGATGGTGGTTTGAACGTGGTGATTGTTTTAATCCTTGAACGTAAACAGAATCAGAAAGTCGACGGTTGATGTTTGTTGTAGTGGTTATTTGAGTTATGGTTAAGGATTGTGTATATGAAGTTCATGGTAATGTTGTTGGGTTGATGGTGTCGAGTTGGTTAAATGGGTGGTTATGGAAACCAGCGGTTGTGGTGATCATGAATGATGTCTTGAGGTGGTGTAGGGTGGCTACAAAATTAGTAGTATCATGTTACAACAAATTTAGAAATTAAAATGATGATGATGATGAAGTGGAAGAATATAATGATTCTTTAAGATTGGAAAAAAAACAAAAGGGGTGATTGTTTGTGTTAAGTGTTATGTATATGCATATATGTAATATGTATATATATAAACATATTACATCGATAAATTATTAGTCAATCATACACCAATCAGAAACAGTGATCTTTAATTAATCATTCAATGGTAAAGTAATTATGACTATGCCGACAGTGAGAGTTGGCAAGTAGATGGGTCATGAAGAAGAAGCTAAAATAGGTGATTGAAGGTTGTGTGGTTTTCAATGTAGTGAATGTATATGTATATATCAAATCTATAGATAAGTAAAGATAGACAAGGATAGATACATATAGATAATAGAAATGTTAGATATTGAATTGAAATTGTAACATGTGGAAGTAAAAAGAGAATCGAATTTTTATAGTTGTTCTTCTTTACAAATAATACTATATCCTATATTATATAATAATAAATAATATAATATTAATAATAATTGAGAAAATGTTTTTAGTGAAAAAGTGACAGCCAATTGTGTATAAGTTTGGATTGTTGTGGCTGAGTAGGTTCACGGATAGGCATAGTGCTAACACAAAATTTTAGGATACATATTTTGTATTGTGTTGTGCTATGAAAAGAAGAAGAAAAAGGAAGCAAAAGAAAAACATAAAAAATGGTGGTAAAAGATGATTACCAAATTCCTTATGTATGTCCATAAATATATAAATATATAAAGATAGTAATAGTGTTGAAATTGTTAGAAGTCTCCATCTTGATTTTCACTTGTCAACATAAATCACGGATAAAGTTAGGGGGACATGAATGAACTAACTGAAAGGGATTCCTAACAGATTATATACACGTATTTATTTATTTTTATATATTATATTTATTATTCGTAATTACTAAATATAATAGTATTGTTAATATTAATAATAATAATTATCATAATAATAATTATTACTAACGTTATAATAATAATTATTAATACTAATTATTAATAATAGTGTTAATAATGATATTATTAATAATAATAATGTTAATATAACAATTTAATATTAATACGTAATTACTTACATAAAATGGAGTATTAACAAGTTATATATATATATATATATATACACACATATCAAATTACAATTAATTGTTCGTGAATCATCGAGAACAGTCGAAGGTCAATTGAATATATAAATTAGTTCAAACTTTTTGAGACTCAATCTTACAGGCTTTGCTTATCATTTTGAAATCATATAAAGATCGAGTTTAAAATTTGGTCGGAAATTTCTGGGTCGTCACAGTACCTACTCGTTAAAGAAATTTCGTCCCGAAATTTAAGTGAGATCGTCATGGCTAACAATAAAACTATTTTCATGACGAATATGAGTTGATAAATAGAGTTTTAACATTATTGATTAATATAGATAAAACGATTTGATCACGTGAAGTGTACGAGTGAAGCTATCACAAAATAGTGAAATGAGGAAAGTCAAGTTTATCTTAACTTTCGACGTAGTTCCGTTTGAATTCCAGAATTCCAGAGATTTAAAGAAAATCTTCGAAATCTAAATAAGATATGATTCTTGTAGTGTCCCGAAATTTTCCATGTTTATATATATTAATTGAGATTGATGTTTACATGATTAAATGTTTCCAACATGTTAAGCAATCAAACTTGTTAAGACTTGATTAATTGAAATAGGTTTCATATAGACAATTGACCACCCAAGTTGACCGGTGATTCACGAACGTTAAAACTTGTAAAAAAACTATATGATGACATATATATGGTTATATATATAGTTAACATGATATTATGATAAGTAAACATATCATTAATTATATTAACAATGAACTACATATGTAAAAACAAGACTACTAACTTAATGATTTTGAAACGAGACATATATGTAACGTTTACCGTTGTAACGACATTTAATGTATATATATCATATTAAGAGATATTCGTACATCATAATATCATGATAATATAATAATTTAAAATCTCTTTTAATATTATAAACATTGGGTTAACAACATTTAACAAGATCGTTAACCTAAAGGTTTCAAAACAACACTTACATGTAACGACTAACGATGACTTAACGACTCAGTTAAAATGTATATACATGTAGTGTTTTAATATGTATTTATACACTTTTGAAAGACTTCAATACACTTATCAAAATACTTCTACTTAACAAAAATGCTTACAATTACATTCTCGTTCAGTTTCATCAACAATTCTACTCGTATGCACCCGTATTCGTACTCGTACAATACACAGCTTTTAGATGTATGTACTATTGGTATATACACTCCAATGATCAGCTCTTAGCAGCCCATGTGAGTTACCTAACACATGTGGGAACCATCATTTGGCAACTAGCATGAAATATCTCATAAGATTACAAAAATATGAGTAATCATTCATGACTTATTTACATGAAAACAAAATTACATATCCTTTATATCTAATCCATACACCAACGACCAAAAACACCTACAAACACTTTAATTCTTCAATTTTCTTCATCTAATTGAACTCTCTCAAGTTCTATCTTCAAGTTCTAAGTGTTCTTCATAAATTCCAAAATTTCTAGTTTCATAAAATCAAGAATACTTTCAAGTTTGCTATCTCACTTCCAATCTTGTAAGGTGATCATCCAACCTCAAGAAATCTTTGTTTATTACAGTAGGTTATCATTCTAATACAAGGTAATAATCATATTCAAACTTTGGTTCAATTTCTATAACTATAACAATCTTATTTCAAGTGATGATCTTACTTGAACTTGTTTTCGTGTCATGATTTTGCTTCAAGAACTTTGAGCCATCCAAGGATCCATTGAAGCTAGATCCATTTTTCTCTTTTCCAGTAGGTTCATCCAAGGAACTTAAGTTAGTAATGATGTTCATAATATCATTCGATTCATACATATAAAGCTATCTTATTCGAAGGTTTAAACTTGTAATCACTAGAACATAGTTTAGTTAATTCTAAACTTGTTCGCAAACAAAAGTTAATCCTTCTAACTTGACTTTTAAAATCAACTAAACACATGTTCTATATCTATATGATATGCTAACTTAATGATTTAAAACCTGGAAACACGAAAAACACCGTAAAACCGGATTTACGCCGTCGTAGTAACACCGCGGGCTGTTTTGGGTTAGTTAATTAAAAACTATGATAAACTTTGATTTAAAAGTTGTTATTCTGAGAAAATGATTTTTATTATGAACATGAAACTATATCCAAAAATTATGGTTAAACTCAAAGTGGAAGTATGTTTTCTAAAATGGTCATCTAGACGTCGTTCTTTCGACTGAAATGACTACCTTTACAAAAACGACTTGTAACTTATTTTTTCCGACTAGAAACCTATACTTTTTTTGTTTAGATTCATAAAATAGAGTTCAATATGAAACCATAGCAATTTTATTCACTCAAAACGGATTTAAAATGAAGAAGTTATGGGTAAAATAAGATTGGATAATTTTTCTCATTTTAGCTACGTGAAAATTGGTAACAAATCTATTCCAACCATAACTTAATCAACTTGTATTATATATTATGTAATCTTGAGATACCATAGGCACGTATACAATGTTTCGACCTATCATGTCGACACATCTATATATATTTCGGAACAACCATAGACACTCTATATGTGAATGTTGGAGTTAGCTATACAGGGTTGAGGTTGATTCCAAAATATATATAGTTTGAGTTGTGATCAATACTGAGATACGTATACACTGGGTCGTGGATTGATTCAAGATAATATTTATCGATTTATTTCTGTACATCTAACTGTGGACAACTAGTTGTAGGTTACTAACGAGGACAGCTGACTTAATAAACTTAAAACATCAAAATATATTAAAAGTGTTGTAAATATATTTTGAACATACTTTGATATATATGTATATATTGTTATAGGTTCGTGAATCAACCAGTGGCCAAGTCTTACTTCCCGACGAAGTAAAAATCTGTGAAAGTGAGTTATAGTCCCACTTTTAAAATCTAATATTTTTGGGATGAGAATACATGCAGGTTTTATAAATGATTTACAAAATAGACACAAGTACGTGAAACTACATTCTATGGTTGAATTATCGAAATCGAAGATGCCCCTTTTTATTAAGTCTGGTAATCTAAGAATTAGGGAACAGACACCCTAATTGACGCGAATCCTAAAGATAGATCTATTGGGCCTAACAAACCCCATCCAAAGTACCGGATGCTTTAGTACTTCAAAATTTATATCATATCCGAAGGGTGTCCCGGAATGATGGGGATATTCTTATATATGCATCTTGTTATTGTCGGTTACCAGGTGTTCACCATATGAATGATTTTTATCTCTATGTATGGGATGTGTATTGAAATATGAAATCTTGTGGTCTATTGTTACGATTTGATATATATAGGTTAAACCTATAACTCACCAACATTTTTGTTGACGTTTTAAGCATGTTTATTCTCAGGTGATTATTAAGAGCTTCCGCTGTCGCATACTTAAATAAGGACAAGAGTTGGAGTCCATGCTTGTATGATATTGTGTAAAAACTGCATTCAAGAAACTTATTTTGTTGTAACATATTTGTATTGTAAACCATTATGTAATGGTCATTATTTGATAATCTACGTAAAGCTTTTTAAACCTTTATTGATGAAATAAAGGTTATGGTTTGTTTAAAAATGAATGCAATCTTTGAAAAACGTCTCATATAGAGGTCAAAACCTCGCAACGAAATCAATTAATATGGAACGTTTTTAATCAATAAGAACGGGACATTTCAGTTGGTATCAGAGCGTTGGTCTTAGAGAACCAGAAAATTTGCATTAGTGTGTCTTATCGAGTTTGTTAGGATGCATTAGTGAGTCTGGACTTCGACCGTGTTTTCTTTAAAAATGATTGCTTAACATTTTTGTTGGAAACTATATATTTTTAACATATGAATATTATGTGATATATTAATCTCTTAACGTGTTTGATATTATGTGATAGATGTCTACCTCTAGAACAAGTCCCATTGACTCACCTAATAATAATGAAGAGTCAAATGTAAATTGGAATGATTTGTGGACTGATTCACAAGTTCCCGAAGAGGAACCGGAAGAAGAGTCAGAACCGGAAGAAGAATCGGAACCGGAAGAAGAATCGGAACCGGATGAAGAAATAGAACCGGTGGGGGAAATAATAAAACGGTTAAGTAAAAGAAAATCCTCAACCAACCGACCAAAGTTAATTATGGTCAATGGTGTTTCCGCCAAGGAAGCAAAATATTGGGAGGATTACCAATTCTCCGATGAATCGGATTCCGACGAGAATTCCGATGATGTTATAGAAATTACCCCAACTGAATTTAAAAAGGCAAAAGAAAATAATAAGGGAAAGGGCATAAAAATAGAGAAATCTAATTCCAACCCCGATGAACTTTATATGTATCGTCAACCCCCGAAGTCCTTAAGTTGTAACAATGACCCGGGAACCTCTAAACCACCAGGTTTTTCTAAACCAATGTGGACAACGACGGCTCGTATTAGGGGAACATCATATATCCCTAGAAACTTGGCAAAACGAACCAAAACTGAAGAAGAAGAAACGAGCGAGTCGGAATAAGATAGTTGTATTCGTGTGGTGTAATATATGGAATATAGTGTTCTTATGCTTTATGATATATGTAAAAATTGCTTGTATTAATAAGTATTTTTTTATGAATCTAACTCTTGTCTATTTTACAGTTTAAAAACACAAAATGGATAGACAACCCAATATTTTAAGAGACCTACCCGGAGACATGATTGATGAAATCTTGTCTAGAGTCGGCCAGAATTCTTCGGCACAACTATTTAAGGCGAGATCAGTTTGTAAGACATTCGAAGAACGTTCCAAGAATGTCTTGGTTTATAAGAGACTTTCGTTTGAAAGATGGGGGATATCACATTGGGAAACCCATAAGTTACGATGTGTTTACTTTGACGCATATATTGCGGGGAACCCAAATGCTATTTTACGCAATGGGTTAAGAAATTATTTTGATTCAATATATCCGAATATTGGACTTCGTGATTTAGAAAAAGCGGCTAACATGCAACATAAAGAAGCATGTTATGCTTACGGATTAGTAATGTTCGCTTCTCACCAAAGTGAGAACAAGAACATCGGGCTACAACTATTAAACAAAACGTTTCCACAAGTGACGGAGTCGGTAATTGGGGTAAGAAATGAGGTTTTTAGATTATTACGGGACTGTTGGACATTACGTAACCCTCGTCCCTTTGATGACGTTACAACACGCTGTCTTATCAACGGCCATAACGGTTATGTTGCACAAGACCAAGGATGGGAAGTAGTCCTAGTAAAACCAGAATGCATGACTTGTTTTTGGACGTATGAATTACGTGTCTTTATTGCCTTTGCTGAACGACTTGTGTACTAGCTAGAATTGTCTTCACAACTATCTTGTATCAAAGTTATTGTGTGCCATATTTCATGCTTTATGTAAAATAAGCGGTATTGTAAGTTTGTAAAATATTGTATAAAAGTTTGAACGCGAAATATTATTATAATCAGTTTTTCATATAGAATTGTAGTAGTTGAATTGTATATTAGCTACTAAGTATGAACTTAACGGGTAGGTACTACCCGAATTTAAACTTATAAAACGCTAATATGAAGAAAAAGCTTTTATAAATGAGTTCATATTATGCTACGAAATACTATTAACTACTCTTAATATTCTGTATGATTAACTTGTTCCATTTAACTATTTTGAAGGAAATGGCACCGACTACTCGACACACCGTGAATATGAATGAAGAGGAATTCCGTACTTTTCTAGCTTCAAACATAGCCGCAGTACAGGCTGCACTACATACCAACAATAACCTTGGATCTAGCAGTACAGGAAATCGTGTAGGATGCACCTACAAAGAATTCACTGCCTGCAAACCTTTGGAATTTGATGGAACCGAAGGACTGATCGGATTGAAACGGTGGACCGAGAAGGTTGAATCGGTGTTTGCCATAAGTAAGTGTACTGAAGAGGACAAAGTGAAGTACGCTACGCATACCTTCACAGGTTCTGCGTTAACATGGTGGAATACCTATCTAGAGCAAGTGGGACAAGATGATGCGTACGCACTACCGTGGTCAGCATTCAAGCACTTGATGAACGAGAAGTACCGTCCCAGAACCGAGGTCAATAAGCTCAAGACAGAACTTAGAGGGTTACGAACCCAAGGATTTGATATTACCACGTACGAAAGACGATTCACAGAATTGTGCCTATTGTGTCCGGGAGCATTCGAAGATGAGGAAGAGAAGATCGACGCGTTTGTGAAAGGATTACCGGAAAGAATCCAAGAAGATATAAGTTCACACGAGCCCACCTCCATACAACAGGCATGTAGAATGGCTCACAAACTAGTGAACCAGATTGAAGAAAGAATTAAAGAACAGACTGCTGAAGAGGCCAATGTGAAGCAAGTCAAAAGAAAGTGGGAGGAAAACGGTGATAAGAATCACCAATACAACAACAACAGCAATTACAACAATAATCGCAACAATTATCCCAACAATCGCAACATCAATCGCAACTACAACAAACGGCCCAACAACAACAACAACAACAACAACAACAGCAACTACAACAATCATCCCAATAACAATAATAACCGCAACAACAACAACAATCAGAAGCAACTATGCCAAAGGTGTGAAAAGAATCACTCGGGGTTCTGCACCAAATTTTGCAACAAGTGTAAAAGAAATGGTCATAGCGCGGCGAAGTGTGAGGTCTACGGACCAGGGGTTAATAGAACGAAAGGAACAAATGGTGTCGGAACGAGTAATGGCGGAGCAAGTAGTGTCGGAGCAAGTTATGCCAATGTAGTTTGTTATAAATGTGGAAAACCAGGCCACATTATTAGAAATTGCCCGAACCAGGAGACCACGAATGGACAAGGCCGTGGAAGAGTTTTCAATATTAATGCGGTAGAGGCACAGGAAGACCCGGAGCTTGTTACGGGTACGTTTCTTATTGACAATAAATCTGCTTACGTTTTATTTGATTCGGGTGCGGATAGAAGCTATATGAGTAGAGATTTTTGTGCTAAATTAAGTTGTCCATTGACGCCTTTGGATAGTAAATTTTTACTCGAATTAGCAAATGGTAAATTAATTTCAGCAGATAATATATGTCGAAATCGAGAAATTAAACTGGTTAGCGAAACATTTAAGATTGATTTGATACCAGTAGAGTTAGGGAGTTTTGATGTGATAATCGGTATGGACTGGTTGAAAGAAGTGAAAGCGGAGATCGTTTGTTACAAAAATGCAATTCGCATTATACGAGAAAAAGGAAAACCCTTAATGGTGTACGGAGAAAAGGGCAACACGAAGCTACATCTTATTAGTAATTTGAAGGCACAAAAACTAATAAGAAAAGGTTGCTATGCTGTTCTAGCACACGTCGAGAAAGTACAAACTGAAGAAAAGAGCATCAATGATGTTCCCATTGCAAAAGAATTTCCCGATGTATTTCCGAAAGAATTACCGGGATTACCCCCACATCGATCCGTTGAATTTCAAATAGATCTTGTACCAGGAGCTGCACCAATAGCTCGTGCTCCTTACAGACTCGCACCCAGCGAGATGAAAGAACTGCAAAGCCAATTACAAGAACTT
Organism: Rutidosis leptorrhynchoides; assembly: GCF_046630445.1. Taxonomy (NCBI): domain Eukaryota; kingdom Viridiplantae; phylum Streptophyta; class Magnoliopsida; order Asterales; family Asteraceae; genus Rutidosis; species Rutidosis leptorrhynchoides. Next base: position 107,262,204 of record NC_092343.1, read on the forward strand.
TTAGAGCGTGGTTTCATTCGACCAAGCACATCACCGTGGGGAGCTCCTGTTTTGTTTGTCAAGAAGAAAGATGGTACATTCAGGTTGTGTATCGACTACCGAGAGTTGAACAAACTTACCATCAAGAACCGCTACCCACTACCGAGAATCGACGACTTATTTGATCAACTACAAGGCTCGTCTGTTTATTCAAAGATTGACTTACGTTCCGGGTATCATCAAATGCGGGTGAAAGAAGATGATATTCCAAAGACTGCTTTCAGAACACGTTACGGTCATTACGAGTTTATGGTCATGCCGTTTGGTTTAACTAATGCACCAGCTGTGTTCATGGACCTTATGAACCGAGTGTGTGGACCATACCTTGACAAGTTTGTCATTGTTTTCATTGATGACATACTTATTTACTCAAAGAATGACCAAGAACACGGTGAACATTTGAGAAAGGTGTTAGAAGTATTGAGGAAGGAAGAATTGTACCCTAAGTTTTCAAAGTGTGCATTTTGGTTGGAAGAAGTTCAATTCCTCGGTCACATAGTGAACAAAGAAGGTATTAAGGTGGATCCGGCAAAGATAGAAACTGTTGAAAAGTGGGAAACCCCGAAAACTCCGAAACACATACGCCAGTTTTTAGGACTAGCTGGTTACTACAGAAGGTTCATCCAAGACTTTTCCAGAATAGCAAAACCCTTGACTGCATTAATGCATAAAGGGAAGAAATTTGAATGGAATGATGAACAAGAGAAAGCGTTTCAGTTATTGAAGAAAAAGCTAACTACGGCACCTATATTGTCATTGCCTGAAGGGAATGATGATTTTGTGATTTATTGTGACGCATCAAAGCAAGGTCTCGGTTGTGTATTAATGCAACGAACGAAGGTGATTGCTTATGCGTCTAGACAATTGAAGATTCACGAACAAAATTATACGACGCATGATTTGGAATTAGGCGCGGTTGTTTTTGCATTAAAGACTTGGAGGCACTACTTATATGGGGTCAAAAGTATTATATATACCGACCACAAAAGTCTTCAACACATATTTAATCAGAAACAACTGAATATGAGGCAGCGTAGGTGGATTGAATTATTGAATGATTACGATTTTGAGATTCGTTACCACCCGGGGAAGGCAAATGTGGTAGCCGATGCCTTGAGCAGGAAGGATAGAGAACCCATTCGAGTAAAATCTATGAATATAATGATTCATAATAACATTACTACTCAAATAAAGGAGGCGCAACAAGGAGTTTTAAAAGAGGGAAATTTAAAGGATGAAATACCCAAAGGATCGGAGAAGCATCTTAATATTCGGGAAGACGGAACCCGGTATAGGGCTGAAAGGATTTGGGTACCAAAATTTGGAGATATGAGAGAAATGGTACTTAGAGAAGCTCATAAAACCAGATACTCAATACATCCTGGAACGGGGAAGATGTACAAGGATCTCAAGAAACATTTTTGGTGGCCGGGTATGAAAGCCGATGTTGCTAAATACGTAGGAGAATGTTTGACGTGTTCTAAGGTCAAAGCTGAGCATCAGAAACCATCAGGTCTACTTCAACAACCCGAAATCCCAGAATGGAAATGGGAAAACATTACCATGGATTTCATCATTAAATTGCCAAGGACTGCAAGTGGTTTTGATACTATTTGGGTAATAGTTGATCGTCTCACCAAATCAGCACACTTCCTACCAATAAGAGAAGATGACAAGATGGAGAAGTTAGCATGACTGTATTTGAAGGAAGTCGTCTCCAGACATGGAATACCAATCTCTATTATCTCTGATAGGGATGGCAGATTTATTTCAAGATTCTGGCAGACATTACAGCAAGCATTAGGAACTCGTCTAGACATGAGTACTGCCTATCATCCACAAACTGATGGGCAGAGCGAAAGGACGATACAAACGCTTGAAGACATGCTACGAGCATGTGTTATTGATTTCGGAAACAGTTGGGATCGACATCTACCGTTAGCAGAATTTTCCTACAACAACAGCTACCATTCAAGCATTGAGATGGCGCCGTTTGAAGCACTTTATGGTAGAAAGTGCAGGTCTCCGATTTGTTGGAGTGAGGTGGGGGATAGACAGATTACGGGTCCGGAGATTATACAAGAAACTACCGAGAAGATCATCCAAATTCAACAACGGTTGAAAACCGCCCAAAGTCGACAAAAGAGCTACGCTGACATTAAAAGAAAAGATATAGAATTTGAAATTGGAGAGATGGTCATGCTTAAAGTTTCACCTTGGAAAGGCGTTGTTCGATTTGGTAAACGAGGGAAATTAAATCCAAGGTATATTGGACCATTCAAGATTATTGATCGTGTCGGACCAGTAGCTTACCGACTTGAGTTACCTCAACAACTCGCGGCTGTACATAACACTTTCCACGTCTCGAATTTGAAGAAATGTTTTGCTAAAGAAGATCTCACTATTCCATTAGATGAAATCCAAATCAACGAAAAACTCCAATTCATCGAAGAACCCGTCGAAATAATGGATCGTGAGGTTAAAAGACTTAAGCAAAACAAGATACCAATTGTTAAGGTTCGATGGAATGCTCGTAGAGGACCCGAGTTCACCTGGGAGCGTGAAGATCAGATGAAGAAGAAATACCCGCATCTATTTCCAGAAGATTCGTCAACACCTTCAACAGCTTAAAATTTCGGGACGAAATTTATTTAACGGGTAGGTACTGTAGTGACCCGAACTTTTCCATGTTTATATATATTAATTGAGATTGATGTTTACATGATTAAATGTTTCCAACATATTAAGCAATCAAACTTGTTAAGACTTGATTAATTGAAATAGGTTTCATATAGACAATTGACCACCCAAGTTGACCGGTGATTCACGAACGTTAAAACTTGTAAAAAAACTATATGATGACATATATATGGTTATATATATAGTTAACATGATATTATGATAAGTAAACATATCATTAATTATATTAACAATGAACTACATATGTAAAAACAAGACTACTAACTTAATGATTTTGAAACGAGACATATATGTAACGTTTACCGTTGTAACGACATTTAATGTATATATATCATATTAAGAGATATTCGTACATCATAATATCATGATAATATAATAATTTAAAATCTCTTTTAATATTATAAACATTGGGTTAACAACATTTAACAAGATCGTTAACCTAAAGGTTTCAAAACAACACTTACATGTAACGACTAACGATGACTTAACGACTCAGTTAAAATGTATATACATGTAGTGTTTTAATATGTATTTATACACTTTTGAAAGACTTCAATACACTTATAAAAATACTTCTACTTAACAAAAATGCTTACAATTACATTCTCGTTCAGTTTCATCAACAATTCTACTCGTATGCACCCGTATTCGTACTCGTACAATACACAGCTTTTAGATGTATGTACTATTGGTATATACACTCCAATGATCAGCTCTTAGCAGCCCATGTGAGTCACCTAACACATGTGGGAACCATCATTTGGCAACTAGCATGAAATATCTCATAAGATTACAAAAATATGAGTAATCATTCATGACTTATTTACATGAAAACAAAATTACATATCCTTTATATCTAATCCATACACCAACGACCAAAAACACCTACAAACACTTTCATTCTTCAATTTTCTTCATCTAATTGAACTCTCTCAAGTTCTATCTTCAAGTTCTAAGTGTTCTTCATAAATTCCAAAAGTTCTAGTTTCATAAAATCAAGAATACTTTCAAGTTTGCTAGCTCACTTCCAATCTTGTAAGGTGATCATCCAACCTCAAGAAATCTTTGTTTATTACAGTAGGTTATCATTCTAATACAAGGTAATAATCATATTCAAACTTTGGTTCAATTTCTATAACTATAACAATCTTATTTCAAGTGATGATCTTACTTGAACTTGTTTTCGTGTCATGATTTTGCTTCAAGAACTTTGAGCCATCCAAGGATCCATTGAAGCTAGATCCATTTTTCTCTTTTCCAGTAGGTTCATCCAAGGAACTTAAGGTAGTAATGATGTTCATAACATCATTCGATTCATACATATAAAGCTATCTTATTCGAAGGTTTAAACTTGTAATCACTAGAACATAGTTTAGTTAATTCTAAACTTGTTCGCAAACAAAAGTTAATCCTTCTAACTTGACTTTTAAAATCAACTAAACACATGTTCTATATCTATATGGTATGCTAACTTAATGATTTAAAACCTGGAAACACGAAAAACACCGTAAAACCGGATTTACGCCGTCGTAGTAACACCGCGGGCTGTTTTGGGTTAGTTAATTAAAAACTATGATAAACTTTGATTTAAAAGTTGTTATTCTGAGAAAATGATTTTTATTATGAACATGAAACTATATCCAAAAATTATGGTTAAACTCAAAGTGGAAGTATGTTTTCTAAAATGGTCATCTAGACGTCGTTCTTTCGACTGAAATGACTACCTTTACAAAAACGACTTGTAAAATATTTTTTCCGACTAGAAACCTATACTTTTTTTGTTTAGATTCATAAAATAGAGTTCAATATGAAACCATAGCAATTTGATTCACTCAAAACGGATTTAAAATGAAGAAGTTATGGGTAAAACAAGATTGGATAATTTTTCTCATTTTAGCTACGTGAAAATTGGTAACAAATCTATTCCAACCATAACTTAATCAACTTGTATTATATATTATGTAATCTTGAGATACCATAGGCACGTATACAATGTTTCGACCTATCATGTCGACACATCTATATATATTTCGGAACAACCATAGACACTCTATATGTGAATGTTGGAGTTAGCTATACAGGGTTGAGGTTGATTCCAAAATATATATAGTTTGAGTTGTGATCAATACTGAGATACGTATACACTGGGTCGTGGATTGATTCAAGATAATATTTATCGATTTATTTCTGTACATCTAACTGTGGACAACTAGTTGTAGGTTACTAACGAGGACAGCTGACTTAATAAACTTAAAACATCAAAATATATTAAAAGTGTTGTAAATATATTTTGAACATACTTTGATATATATGTATATATTGTTATAGGTTCGTGAATCAACCAGTGGCCAAGTCTTACTTCCTGACGAAGTAAAAATCTGTGAAAGTGAGTTATAGTCCCACTTTTAAAATCTAATATTTTTGGGATGAGAATACATGCAGGTTTTATAAATGATTTACAAAATAGACACAAGTACGTGAAACTACATTCTATGGTTGAATTATCAAAATCGAAGATGCCCCTTTTTATTAAGTCTGGTAATCTAAGAATTAGGGAACAGACACCCTAATTGACGCGAATCCTAAAGATAGATCTATTGGGCCTAACAAACCCCATCCAAAGTACCGGATGCTTTAGTACTTCAAAATTTATATCATATCCGAAGGGTGTCCCGGAATGATGGGGATATTCTTATATATGCATCTTGTTATTGTCGGTTACCAGGTGTTCACCATATGAATGATTTTTATCTCTATGTATGGGATGTGTATTGAAATATGAAATCTTGTGGTCTATTATTACGATTTGATATATATAGGTTAAACCTATAACTCACCAACATTTTTGTTGACGTTTTAAGCATGTTTATTCTCAGGTGATTATTAAGAGCTTCCGCTGTCGCATACTTAAATAAGGACAAGAGTTAGAGTCCATGCTTGTATGATATTGTGTAAAAACTGCATTCAAGAAACTTATTTTGTTGTAACATATTTGTATTGTAAACCATTATGTAATGGTCATTATTTGATAATCTACGTAAAGCTTTTTAAACCTTTATTGATGAAATAAAGGTTATGGTTTGTTTAAAAATGAATGCAATCTTTGAAAAACGTCTCATATAGAGGTCAAAACCTCGCAACGAAATCAATTAATATGGAACGTTTTTAATCAATAAGAACGGGACATTTCAATTCTTCGGTAAATGAGGAAATTAGGATCTCTTTAATTAAATGCGATGATTTTCCACGATTGCTCTACCAAGTAATTTCATTATAAATTTACCTCTTCCATTTTATTATTCTCATCATTCCTATATTTTCTTCCCAAATCCATACATCTAAAAATTGTAACAATGCTTAATCCAGTTTTGATCCTTGTTCAGTCTGACTATCGTATCTGTCTTTATTCTTTTCCAACTCCCACCGGAGGATTTTATTTACTTCTACTATTACCTTGGGGTTATAGTATTTCTAATTCTCCCGTGTCTTTATCTTGCTATACGTATTGATATACACGGTTTGTAATTTCTGTGTTTGTGATCGGCTTTATTTTTCTTGTTATGTTTCGGAGCTCCATGCTCTTGTTTTTCTCTTCCCGACTTCAAGTGAAGCGAATAATGGTCCAGAATTCATAGATATAGCGTTTCGAATGATTATAATATACTATGCAGAAAGGAAAGGTAATAGCACGATTTGATTTGTAGAATTACCAGAATTCCTGAGAATGGAACTATTAAGAATACATTTTCTTGTAATGTTCAGAGGTTAAATAGAATGAAAGAGTCGCGTAACATGGTTCCTGATGAGGGTATGGTATACTGTGAACCATCATCACGTTCCATTAGAAATTCTGCATGACTTACTGTAATATAATCACGTTGGCCAAGTGTCAGTATATTATACTAAATCATGCATCAGTTCCCAATATTACTTCAATAACATTCATATTTTAAGCTCGAAAGTTTACAGAATATAGAAACTAACAGTTTCTATATGCTGTAACACTGATAGCACGAAGAGATTAATGATTTCAGATAAGAATAGTTATAAAAATATCTTCAGAAATATGGAGGATATTTATAATGAAAGAAACGATGATATCTTGGAATTTCTAATATGGAAGAATGGTGAAGAAAATTTGTCCGTAAGAGTTTGGAGTCAGAAGCAAGGTATTCGCTAAAGATTTCATCAGAAATAGAATCATCAGGATTCTTAATGTACAAGTTTAGTCCTTGTGATTTGTTCAGAGACTCCTTCGTAGTTTGCTCAATCAGTTTTTCAGTTTCAAACTTTTTCTGAGCTTTGCCAACATACAATTCTTCATCATCAACTTTTGGCTGTTGAGGTCATTTACATTTTTTGTTGCTTCATTCAACTTTTCAAAATTCAGAGTATTAATTCGCAGACTGGGTGCTTTTCAGTATTTCAGAATGGAAGATCATAGTTCTAAGAGATAAATGTTATATGGATACATATAACTGTTTATGTGGAAACGTTGCGAGACTCACCATACAGATTTGTTGATTTTCGGTAATTGGTATGGCAATTCTTGTTACAAGATGCGGATGAGTACATGATGAGACTTCAATAGATAAATATAGTGATTTGTCAGAGAAATTTAAACCAAGGAGCGACGAGGTTGCTGGTATATCTGCTGGTAATATGGTGGAATATAAAAGGTTCCCCTGTAACAATAAAAAAGCATACATGTAAATCAAGGTGATAATAATGTTGTTTCGAACGAAAAGTCGAAGTTGACTTGCCGGAGCTGTGACAAAATTTGCTACTTTGAAAGGAATTACCAAGTTATTTTGGGTAATAATTACACTAAAGGAATTAGCACAGATACGTGTTAAACGTTTACTCAGTTTCCGAGAATTTTTCAGATGCACAACCATATTCATCAATCTTTTCTTCCATTTATGAAGTGCGGTTGGTTCATCCTGTCGATTGAGGTGTTTTCAAGAATCATGAAAGGTTTGAACGCGGATTGTAATCGTCAAGATACAAATGAGGTTTAAGATGAAATCAAGTGGCAAACTTGAAGAATTGTTTAGTTTCATATGTTATAATTAATATTTTAATTCATTTTAATTGTCCAATGTCGATCCTCAGTTGATAGTCCACAGTTAGCAATTCAATAATTCATATATAGTTTAATATATAATATTCGAATTAAATAATACGTATCGTGACCCGTGTACACGTCTCAGACTCGATCACAACTCAAAGTATATATATTATTGTAGAATCAACCTCAACCCTGTATAGAGAACTCGATCATTACTGCATATAGAGTGTCTATGGTGATTCCAAATAATATATATAGATGCGTCTATATGATATGTCAAAACCTTGTATACGTGTCCCGATATTTAAAGTGTGTAAAATAAATAACAGAAAATAAATGACGATAAATAAAGTGCGTAAAGTAATTAACAGAAATTAAATGACGATAAATAAAATTGCGATAATTAAGTTGCGATAAACAAACTGCGATAAATTAAATGTATTCAGTTAGCTAGGAACAGTTAGCTGGAACAGTTAGCGTGGATTCTTAACAAAATTTTTCGTAGTTAATTTGTATGTTTCTATCAAATTTTTATTTCGTCAAATGTTTTCTTCATTATGCCACTTGTTGGATTCTGATAAAATCCAAATATGAAATTGAATGAAAATGATTATTCTGCGGTGAACGGATACGTATATCGGTGGTTGTAAGTAGGATAGTAAATGACTGTTGAATCAGCTTCGTCGAATGTACAGTGTAACTTATTAAAGTGAAATCTAAATATTCCTCGGGTATTACCTACCCGTTAAAATATTTTCACTATTAACAGTTTGTACGAAATAATTTTTAATTACAATCTTTATAAAAATATATTTGTATATATATTTTCTTCAGATGCAATCATGGATTTAATGAGTTAATATGATATTAAACTCATTTGATTTACGTTAGAACAATAATATATAATCTCTAAAACATTAGAGATTACATATTCACCATGTTGAATGAAGATAATTGATGCAGAACGTCATGTAGAACGATGATTATGCTCGGGGTACCGATTATGATGTTGAGGCATGTGTTGTTGTGGTTTGTGTTGTTGTTGGTGGTACAGTTGATGCTGTTGATGTTGTTGAAGCTGGTACATTTTGCACCATATTTTCCAAGGCTACAACTCGGGCGCGAAACTCATTGACTTTATTACTCCGGGATGATTGTCGGTATGAACGAGCGAATGAATAAGGTTTTGAATCTGACTTGTGATATAGTCGTGGTGAGATACTCTGGAAATGAGAGAGAAAATGGTGTTACGGACAGGTTCGCCGGTAAGTGCTTCAGGTTCTTCACCAAGAGTGCAGGTTGGTGAGTTGAAAGGATCGCCTTCTTCTCGTATCCATTGATTTAGTCAACTACGAAACCATCAGATGAATTGGGGATGGCTGATTGGTTGATTCATTCCGGTGACACTACTTTCAGAGCTCGAGTGAAACTCTATGTCGGAATAGCTGTCGGAATAACTATCGAAAAGTTATCGGAATCAAAGGGACTCGAACTGGTTGAGGGACTCATCTCGTACGATCAGATGAAGGATTTTTGATAAGGAATAGAATAGGACGTAGATTAGTACCATGCAATACATAATTTACATATGCATATATAATACTAAAATCTCATAAGTTACGGAGGAATTTACGAGAGCTGTCAGGCAAAGGTAACAATAACAGATACGCTAAGATATGAATTTATCTATACACTGTCTATGCAATAGAGGTAGTAAGATGTGTCTAGACTTAAGGATGATAAGCAAATAATTTTCGACACTAAATGATAAGCAAAACTTTTGACATGCAGACACGGTCGAAGTCCAGACTTACTAATGCATCCTAACGACTATCAGTTAGACACATTAATGCGAGACCTGGTTCGCTAAGACCACCGCTTTGATACCAACTGTAGAGACCCGTCCTAATCTATAAGAACGAATACAATAACATTTGGTTACATCGCGAGGTAATTGACCTCTATATGATACATTTTACAAACATTGCAATCGTTTTTAAAAGACAAACTTTCATTACATCGAATGTTGACGGCATGCATACCATTTCATAATATATACAACTATAATTGACTTAGTAATAATCTTGATGAACTCAACGACTCGAATGCAACATCTTTCGAAATATGTCATGAATGACTCCAAGTAATATCTCTAAAATGAGCAAATGCACAGCGAAAGATTTCTTTCATACCTGAGAATAAACATGCTTTAAAGTGTCAACCAAAAGGTTGGTGAGTTAATTAGTTTAATATAAATAATCATTTCTATTTTAATAGACCACAAGATTTTCATTTTCATTTCTCATAAATATACGTCCCATGCATATAGACAAAAAATAATCATTCATATGGTGAACACCTGGTAATCGACATTAACAAGATGCATATAAGAATATCCCCTATCATTCCGGGAAATCCTTCGGACATGATAAAAATGAGTTCGAAGTACTAAAGCATCCGGTACTTTGGATGGGGTTCGTTAGGCCCAATAGATCTATCTTTAGGATTCGCGTCAATTAGGCGTGCACTAATTCTCAAAATTAGTGATGTTCCCTAATTCTTAAGCTACCAAGCTAAAAGGGGCATATTCGGCTTCGATCATTCAACCATATAATGTAGTTTCGATTACTTGTGTCTATTTCATAAAACATTTATAAAAACAGCGCATGTATTCTCAGTCCCAAAAATGTATATTGCAAAAGCATTTAAAAAGGGAGTAATGAAACTCACATATTGTATTTTGTAGTAAAAATACATATTACGACATTGAACAATTGTAGGGTTGGCCTCGGATTCACGAACCTATATCATTTGTATATTTATTAATACACATAATCGTAATCGAACAATATATATTTATTATTAGTTATATTATTTTTATATTAATAACCTATATGTTTTCATATATTCATTTTATATATTTAAAATAAATAAAAATATAAGTTTTGTTATGTTATGTGTATCAAATATATTTTTTATATATATTTATATTACAATAATACTAAAATAATATTAGTAAAGATAAAAAATAATAATAATGATAATAGAGTAAAAATGATACTTTTAGTATTAATGATAAAAATAGTAACTTTAGTAAAATGATACTTTTAATAAAAATGTTAATTTTAATAATAAAGAATACTAATAATAATAACTATAAAAATAATGATTTTACTAATAATAATAATGATACTTTTAGTAACACTAGAAATTTTATAAAAGGATAAGTTTAATAATAATGATACTACTAATAATTTTACTAATATCAATAATCCTAATCATAATACTAATAACACTTATTCTAATATTAATAATAATAATAATAATAATAATAATAATAATAATAATAATAATAATAATAATAATAATAATAATAATAATAATAGTAGTAGTAGTAGTAGTAGTAATAATAATAATAATAATAATAATAATAATAATAATCATCATACAAATAACAATATTAATAATATTAATACATAATACATAATAATAATAATAAGATAACAAAATTACTACCTCACATAAAATAGGCTTCAAAAAGAATAGAATGACATTGCCCAAACTCGAACCCTCGACCTCCCGCTTAACCTCTAATTCAACAACCACCCTTTCATCCACTGAACCGTGATCAACATTCTTGTATTAACTAGCGTTTTTAAATATATAACTTCTATGAACTGTTAATTCGGCCCAAATGAAAACACGGACCAACTAATTAATCTAAAGTCCCAACATGGCAGCCCAGTTAGCAGACCATCCCAGAAATAAATAAAAAAAATTTGTATTCGCCTGGAATCGAACTGCAGACCTCTCGGTCACACACAGAGGCTCCCAACCATCCCTCCACTTCTGTATTTCTGAATATGTAGTATCCGCATATAAATATAACCCGTATTGTTTTTTTTTTGTTCCCATCTACAGAATTTCGATTGGCCAAAAGGAGATCCACTTGCCATAACTAATCCACATGATCATTATTAACTTTGTTATCGGTCCAATAACCAAAAAGCAATACATAACCCATGACTATACTTAAGATTCGTAATAGAAATAATACAACAACAAATTTGGACGTCATTCTCCACTAGTTAGCTTTAGTGATATTTAAATCCCCCTTGTCCCCTATTCGGTATTCTTTAAATCATTTCTCTCCTTTCAATAACTCATCTCCATTATTATTTATTTCAAGTCTGCTCAAACGAAAAGAAGTTAAATATATATACACAGCAGCGTTATTTTTATGAGTTCAGTGGATGTGATGATTAAAACAGAAAACGAGAATTGAAGTGGGTTTCGAGTGGATGAACATAAAAAGAAAAATGAAGTGTAGCAGTTGCTGCAGAATAGCACGCAGGTGTTTGATGATGGTGGTTTGAACGTGGTGATTGTTTTAATCCTTGAACGTAAACAGAATCAGAAAGTCGACGGTTGATGTTTGTTGTAGTGGTTATTTGAGTTATGGTTAAGGATTGTGTATATGAAGTTCATGGTAATGTTGTTGGGTTGATGGTGTCGAGTTGGTTAAATGGGTGGTTATGGAAGCTGGCGGTTGTGGTGATCATGAATGATGTCTTGAGGTGGTGTAGGGTGGCTACAAAATTAGTAGTATCATGTTACAGCAAATTTAGAAATTAAAATGATGATGATGATGAAGTGGAAGTATATAATGATTCTTTAAGATTGGAAAAAAAACAAAAGGGGTGATTGTTTGTGTTAAGTGTTATGTATATGCATATATGTAATATGTATATATATAAACATATTACATCGATAAATTATTAGTCAATCATACACCAATAAGAAACAGTGATCTTTAATTAATCATTCACGGGTAAAGTAATTATCACTATGCCAACAGTGAGAGTTGGCAAGTAGATGGGTCATGAAGAAGAAGCTAAAATAGGTGATTGAAGGTTGTGTGGTTTTCAATGTAGTGAATGCATATGTATATATCAAATATATAGATAAGTAAAGATAGACAAGGATAGATACATATAGATAATAGAAATGTTAGATATTGAATTGAAATTGTAACATGTGGAAGTAAAAAGAGAATCGAATTTTTATAGTTGTTCATCTTTACAAATAATACTATATCCTATATTATATAATAATAAATAATATAATATTAATAATAATTGAGAAAATGTTTTTAGTGAAAAAGTGACAGCCAATTGTGTATAAGTTTGGATTGTTGTGGCTGAGTGGGTTCACGGATAGGCAGAGTGCTAACACAAAATTTTAGGATACATATTTTGTATTGTGTTGTGCTATGAAAAGAAGAAGAAAAAGGAAGCAAAAGAAAAATATAAAAAATGGTGGTAAAAGATGATTACCAAATTCCTTATGTATGTCCATAAATATATAAATATATAAAGATAGTAATAGTGTTGAAATTGTTAGCAGTCTCCATCTTGATTTTCACTTGTCAACATAAATCACGGATAAAGTTAGGGGGACATGAATGAACTAACTGAAAGGGATTCCTAACAGATTATATACACGTATTTATTTATTTTTATATATTTTATTTATTATTCGTAATTACTAAATATAATAGTATTGTTAATATTAATAATAATAATTATCATAATAATAATTATTACTATCGTTATAATAATAATTATTAATACTAATTATTAACAATAGTGTTAATAATGATATTATTAATAATAATAATGTTAATATAACAATTTAATATTAATACGTAATTATTTAAATAAAATGAAGTATTAACAATTTATATATATATACACACATATCAAATTACAATTAATTGTTCGTGAATCGTCAAGAACAGTCGAAGGTCAATTGAATATATAAATTAGTTCAAACTTTTTGAGACTCAATCTTACAGGCTTTGCTTATCGTTTTGAAATCATATAAAGATTGAGTTTAAAATTTGGTCGGAAATTTCCGGGTCGTCACAGTACCTTCCCGTTAAAGAAATTTCGTCCCGAAATTTGAGTGAGATCGTCATGGCTAACAATAAAAATATTTTCATGACGAATATGAATTGATAAATAGAGTTTTATCATTATTGATTAATATAGATAAAACGATTTGATCATGTGAAGTGTACGAGTGAAGCTATCACAAAATAGTGAAATGAGGAAAGTCAAGTTTATCTTAACTTTCGACGTAGTTCCGTTTGAATTCCGGAATTCCGGGGATTTAAAGAAAATCTTCGAAATCTAAATAAGATATGATTCTTCGGTAAATGAGGAAATTAGGATCTCTTTAATTAAATGCGATGATTTGCCTCGATTGCTCTACAAAGTAATTTCATTATAAATTTACCTCTTCCGTTTTATTATTCTCATCATTCTTATACATTCTTCCCAAATCCATACATCTAAAAATTGTAACAATGGTTAATCCAGTTTTGATCCTTGTTCTTATTCTGACTATCGTATCTGTCTTTATTCTTTTCCAACTCCCACCAGAGGATTTTATTCAATTCTACTATTACCTTGGGGTTATATTATTTCTAATTCTCCCGTGTCTTTATCTTGCTATATGTACTGATATACACGGTTTGTAATTTCTGTGTTTGTGATCGGCTTTATATTTCTTGTTTTGTTTCGGAGCTCCATGCTCTTGTTTTCCTCTTCCTGATTTCAAGTGAAGCGAATAATGGTCCAGAATTCATAGATATAGCATTTCGAATGATTATAATATACTATGCAGAAAGGAAAGGTAATAGCACGATTTGATTTGTCGAATTACCAGAATTCCTGAGAATGGAACTATCAAGAATACATTTTCTTGTAATGTTCAGAGGTTAAATAGAATGAAAGAGTCGCGTAACATGGTTCCTGATGAGGGTATGGTATACTGTGAACCATCATCACGTTCCATTAGAAATTCAGCATGACTTACTGTAATATAATCACGTTGGCCAAGTGTCATTATATTATACTAACTCATGCATCAGTTCCCAATATTACTTCAATAACATTCATATTTTAAGCTCGAAAGTTTACAGAATATAGAAACTAACAGTTTCGATATGCTGTAACACTGATAGCACGAAGAGATTAATGATTTCAGATAAGAATAGTTATAAAAATATCTTCAGAAATATGGAGGATATTTATAATGAAAGATACGATGATATCTTGGAATTTCTAATATCGAAGAATGGTGAAGAAAATTTGTCCGCAAGAGTTTGGAGTCAGAAGCAAGGTATTCGCTAAAGATTTCATCAGAAATAGAATCATCAGGATTCTTAATGTACAAGTTTAGTCCTTGTGATTTGTTCAGAGACTCCTTCGTAGTTTGCTCAATCAGTTTTTTAGTTTCAAACTTTTTCTGAGCTTTGCCAACATACAATTCTTCATCATCAACTTTTGGCTGTTGAGGTCGTTTACAGTTTTTGTTGCTTCATTCAACTTTTCAAAATTCAGAGTATTAATTCGCAGACTGGGTGCTTTTCAGTATTTCAGAATGGAAGATCATAGTTCTAAGAGATAAATGTTATATGGATACATATAACTGTTGATGTGGAAACGTTGCGAGACTCACCATACAGATTTGTTGATTCCCGGTAATTGGTATGGCAATTCTTGTTACAAGATGCGGATGAGTACATGATGAGACTTCAATAGATAAATATAGTGATTTGTCGGAGAGATTTAAACCAAGGAGCGACGAGGTTGCTGGTATATCTGCTGGTAATATGGTGGAATATAAAAGGTTCCCCTGAACATTAAAAAAGCATACATGTAAATCAAGGTGATAATAATGTTTTTTCGAACGAAAAGTCGAAGTTGACTTGCCGGAGCTGTGACAAAATTTGCTACTTTGAAAGGAATTACCAAGTTATTTTGGGTAATAATTACACTAAAGGAATTAGCACAGATACGTGTTAAACGTTTACTCAGTTTCCGAGAATTTTTCAGATGCACAACTTTATTCATCAATCTTTTCTTCCATATATGAAGTGCGGTTGGTTCATCCTGTCGATTGAGGTGTTTTCAAGAATCATGAAAGGTTTGAACGCGGATTGTAATCGTCAAGATACAAATGAGGTTTAAGATGAAATCAAGTGGCAAACTTGAAGAATTGTTTAGTTTCATATGTTATAATCAATATTTTAATTCATTTTAATTGTCCAATGTCGGTCCTCAGTTGATAGTCTACAGTTAGCAATTCAATAATTCATATACAGTTTAATATATAATATTCGAATTAAATAATACTTATCGGGACCCGTGTACACGTCTCAGACTCGATCACAACTCAAAGTATATATATTATTGTAGAATCAACCTCAACCCTGTATAGAGAACTCGATCATTACTGCATATAGAGTGTCTATGGTGATTCCAAATAATATATATAGATGCGTCGATATGATATGTCAAAACCTTGTATACGTGTCCCAATATTTAAAGTGCGTAAAATAAATAACAAAAAATAAATGACGATAAATAAAGTGCGTAAAGTAAATAACAGAAATTAAATGACGATAAATAAAATTGCGATAAGCAAACTGCGATAAATAAAATGTATTCAGTTAGCTAGGAACAGTTAGCTGGAACAGTTAGCGTGGATTCTTAACAAAATTTTTCGTAGTTAATTTGTATGTTTCTATCAAATTTTTATTTCGTCAAATGTTTTCTTCATTATGCCACTTGTTGGATTCTGATAGGTCAAAATCCAAATATGAAATTGAATGAAAATGGTTATTCTACGGTGAACGGATACGTATATTGGTTGTTGTAAGTAGGATAGTAAATGACTGTTGAATCAGCTTCGTCGAATGTATAGTGTAACTTATTAAAGTGAAATCTAAATATTCCTCGGGTATTACCTACCTGTTAAAATATTTTCACTATTAACAGTTTGTACGAAATAATTTTTAATTACAATCTTTATGAAAATATATTTGTATATATATTTTCTTCAGATGCAATCATGGATTTAATGAGTTAATATGATATTAAACTCATTTGATTTATGTTAGAACAAGAATATATAATCTCTAAAACATTAGAGATTACATATTCGCCATGTTGAACGAAGATAATTGATACAGAACGTCATGTAGAACGATGATTATGCTCGGGGTACCGATTGTGATGTTGAGGCGTGTGTTGTTGTGGTTTGTGTTGTTGTTGGTGGTACAGTTGATGCCGTTGATGTTGTTGAAGCTGGTACATTTTGCACCATATTTTCCAAGGCTACAACTCGGGAGCGAAACTCATTGACTTTATTACTCCAGGATGATTGTCGGTATGAATGAGCGAATGAATAAGGTTTTGAATCTGACTTGTGATATAGTCGTGACGAGATACTCTGGAAATGAGAGAGAAAATGGTGTTACGAACAGGTTCGCCGGTAAGTGCTTCAGGTTCTTCACCAAGAGTGCAGGTTGGTGAGTGGAAAGGATCACCTTCTTCTCGTATCCATTGATTTAGTCGACTACGAAACCATCAGATGAATTGGGGATGGCTGATTGGTTGATTCATTCCGGTGACACTACTTTCGGAGCTCGAGTGAAACACTATGTCAGAATAGCTGTCGGAATAACTATCGGAATAGTTATCAGAATCTAAGGGACTCGAACTGGTTGAGGGACTCATCTCGTACGATCAGATGAAGGATTTTCGATAAGGAATAGAATAGGATGTAGATTAGTACCATGCAATACATAATTTACATATGCATATATAATACTAAAATCCCATAAGTTACGAAGGAATTTACGAAAGCTGTCAGGAAAAGGTAACAATAACAGATACGCTAAGATATGAATTTATCTATACACTGTCTATGCAATATAGGCAGTAAGACGTGTCTAGACTTAAGTATGATAAGAAAATAATTTTCGACACTAAATGATAAGCAAAACTTTTGACATGCAGACACGGTCGAAGTCCAGACTTACTAATGCATCCTAACGACTATCAGTTAGACACACTAATGCGAGACCTGGTTCACTAAGACCACCGCTCTGATACCAACTATAGAGAACCGTCCTAATCCATAAGAACGAATACAATAACATTTGGTTACATCGCGAGGTACTTGACCTCTATATGATACATTTTACAAACATTGCATTCGTTTTTAAAAGACAAACTTTCATTACATCGAATGTTGACGGCATGCATACCATTTCATAATATATCCAACTATAATTGACTTAATAATAATCTTGATGAACTCAACGACTCGAATACAACATCTTTCGAAATATGTCATGAATGACTCCAAGTAATATCTCTAAAATGAGCAAATGCACAGCGAAACATTTCTTTCATACCTGAGAATAAACATGCTTTAAAGTGTCAACCAAAAGGTTGGTGAGTTCATTAGTTTAATATAAATAATCATTTCCATTTTAATAGACCACAAGATTTTCATTTTCATTTCTCATAAATATACGTCCCATGCATTGAGACAAAAAATAATTATTCATATGGTGAACACCTGGTAACCGACATTAACAAGATGCATATAAGAATATCCCCTATCATTCCGGGAAATCCTTCGGACATGATAAAAACGAATTCGAAGCACTAAAGCATCCGGTACTTTGGATGGGGTTCGTTAGGCCCAATAGATCTATCTTTAGGATTCGCGTCAATTAGGCGTGCACTAATTCTCAAAATCAGTGATTTTCCCTAATTCTTAGGCTACCAAGCTAAAAGGGGCATATTCGGCTTCGATCATTCAACCATATAATGTAGTTTCGATTACTTGTGTCTATTTCGTAAAACATTTATAAAAACAGTGCATGTATTCTCAGTCCCAAAAAAGTATATTGCAAAAGCATTTAAAAAGGGAGTAATGAAACTCACATATTGTATTTTGTAGTAAAAATACATATTACGACATTGAACAATTGTAGGGTTGGCCTCGGACTCACATATACATATATATATATATATATATATATATATATATATATATATATATATATATATATATATATATATATATATATATATATATATATTAATTTATTAGTTATATCATTTTTATATTAATAACCTATATGTTTTCATATATTTATTTTATATATTTAAAATAAATAAAAATATAAGTTTTGTTATGTTATGTGTATCAAATATATTTTTTTTATATATTTATATTACAATAATACTAAAATAATATTAGTAATGATAAAAAATAATAATAATGATAATAGAGTTAAAAACGATACTTTTAGTATTAATGATAAAAATTGTAACTTTAGTAAAATGATACTTTTAATAAAAATCTTAATTTTAATAATAAAGAATACTAATAATAATAACTATAAAAATAATGATTTTACTAATAATAATAATGATACTTTTAGTAACACTAGAAATTTTATAAAAGGATAAGTTTAATAATAATGATACTACTAATAATTTTACTAATATTAATAATCCTAATCATAATACTAATAACACTTATTCTAATATTAATAATAATAATAATAATAACAATAATAATAATAATAATAATAATAATAATAATAATAATAATAATAATAATAATAATAATAATAATAATAATAATAATAATAATAATAATATAATAATAATAATAATAGTAATAATAATAATAATAATAATAATAATAATAATAATAATAATAATAATAATAATAATAATAATAATAATAATAATAATAATAATAATAATCATACAAACAATAATATTAATAATATTAATACATAATACATAATAATAATAATAATAAGATAACAAAATTACTACCTCACATAAAATAGGCTTCAAAAAGAATAGAATGACATTGCCCAAACTCGAACCCTCGACCTCCCGCTTAACCTCTTATTCAACAACCACCCTTTCATCCACTGAACCGTGATCAACATTCTTGTATTAACTAGCGTTTTTAAATATATAACTTCTATGAACTGTTAATTCAGCCCAACTGAAAACACGGCCCAACTAATTAATCTAAAGTCCCAACATGGCAGCCCAGTTAGCAGCCCATCCCAGAAATAAATAAAAAAATTTTGTATTCGCCTGGAATCGAACTGCAGACCTCTCGGTCACACACACAGGCTCCCAACCATCCCTCCACTTCTGTCTTTCTGAATATGTAGTATCCGCATATAAATATAACCCGTATTGTTTTTTTGTTCCCATCTACAGAATTTTGATTGGCCAAAAGGAGATCCACTTGCCATAACCAATCCACATGATCATTATCAACTTTGTTATCGGTCCAATAACCAAAAAGCAATACATGACCCATGACTATACTTAAGATTCGTAACAGAAATAATACAACAACAAATTTGGACGTCATTCTCCACTAGTTAGCTTTAGTGATATTTAAATCCCCCTTGTCCCCTATTCGGTATTCTTTAAATCATTCCTCTCCTTTCAAAAACTCATCTCCATTATTATTTATTTCAAGTCTGCTCAAACAAAAAGAAGTTAAATATATATACACAGCAGCGGTATTTTTATGAGTTCAGTGGATGTGATGATTAAAACAGAAAATGAGAGTTGAAGTAGGTTTCGAGTGGATGAACATAAAAAGAAAAACAAAGTGTAGCAGTTGCTGCAGAATAGCACGCAGGTGTTTGATGATGGTGGTTTGAACGTGGTGATTATTTTAATCCTTGAACGTAAACAGAATCAGAAAGTCGACGGTTGATGTTTGTTGTAGTGGTTATTTGAGTTATGGTTAAGGATTGTGTATATGAAGTTTATGGTAATGTTGTTGGTTTGATGGTGTCGAGTTGGTTAAATGGGTGGTTATGGAAACCGGCGGTTGTGGTGATCATGAATGATGTCTTGAGGTGGTGTAGGGTGGCTACAAAATTAGTAGTATCATGTTACAGCAAATTTAGAAATTAAAATGATGATGATGATGAAGTGGAAGAATATAATGATTCTTTAAGATTGGAAAAAAAACAAAAGGGGTGATTGTTTGTGTTAAGTGTTATGTATATGCATATATGTAATATGTATATATATAAGCATATTACATCGATAAATTATTAGTCAATCATACACCAATCAGAAATAGTGATCTTTATTTAATCATTCAAGGGTAAAGTAATTATCACTATGCCGACAGTGAGAGTTGGCAGGTAGATGGGTCATGAAGAAGAAGCTAAAATAGGTGATTGAAGGTTGTGTGGTTTTCAATGTAGTGAATGTATATGTATATATCAAATATATAGATAAGTAAAGATAGACAAGGATAAATACATATAGATAATAGAAATGTTAGATATTGAATTGAAATTGTAACATGTGGAAGTAAAAAGAGAATCGAATTTTTATAGTTGTTCTTCCTTACAAATAATACTATATCCTATATTATATAATAATAAATAATATAATATTAATAATAATTGAGAAAATGTTTTTAGTGAAAAAGTGACAGCCAATTGTGTATAAGTTTGGATTGTTGTGGCTGAGTGGGTTCACGGATAGGCAGATTGCTAACACAAAATTTTAGGATACATATTTTGTATTGTGTTGTGCTATGAAAAGAAGAAAAAGGAAGCAAAAGAAAAATATAAAAAATGGTGGTAAAAGATGATTACCAAATTCCTTATGTACGTCCATAAATATATAAATATATAAAGATAGTAATAGTGTTGAAATTGTTAGCAGTCTCCATCTTGATTTTCACTTGTCAACATAAATCACGGATAAAGTTAGGGGGACATGAATGAACAAACTGAAAGGGATTCCTAACAGATTATATACACGTATTTATTTATTTTTATATATTATATTTATTATTCGTAATTACTAAATATAATAGTATTGTTAATAATAATAATAATAATTATCATAATAATAATTATTACTAACGTTATAATAATAATTATTAATACTAATTATTAATAATAGTGTTAATAATGATATTATTAATAATATTAATGTTAATATAACAATTTAATATTAATACGTAATTATTTACATAAAATGAAGTATTAACAATTTATATATATATACACACATATCAAATTATGATTAATTGTTCGTGAATCGTCGAGAACAGTCGAATGTCAATTGAATATATAAATTACTTCAAACTTTTTGAGACTCAATCTTACATGCTTTGATTATCGTTTTGAAATCATATAAAGATTGAGTTTAAAATTTGGTCGAAAATTTCTGGGTCGTCACAGATGGTACTCTTCACACATTTGGCATGGCCGTTTCTGCTTCTTATTGTTATAGGGATTGTTGTTGTTGTTGTTGTTGTTGTTGTTGTTGTTGTTGTTGTTGTTGTTGCGGTTGTTATTATTGTTGGGACGATTGTTATAGTTGTTGTTGTTCGGATGGTTGTTGTTGCATTTGTTTTTGCGAAAAATGGTGCGATTATAGTTGTGATTGTTGTGTTGGTTATTGAAGCGATAGTTACTGTTGTTGGGTTGGTGACTCTTGTCACTGTTTTCTTCCCACTTTCTCTTGACTTGTTTCATTTTGTCCTCCTCGACCGCCTGATCTTTAATCCTTCCCTCGATCTGGTTTATAAGTTTGTGAGCCATTCGGCTTGCCTTTTACATTGTAGTGGGCGCGCTCGCACTCACATCCTCCTGAATCCTCTCTGGTAGCCCCTTTACAAACGCATTGATCTACTCTTCTTCATCTTCAAACACTCTTGGACACAATAAACACAACTCGGTGAATCGTCGTTCGTATGTGGTGATATCGAATCCCCGCGTTCGTAATTCTCTAAGCTCTGTCTTGAGCTTATTGACTTCGTTTCTAGGACGGTACTGCTCATTCATCAAATGTTTGAATGCTGACTACGGTAGTGCGTAAGCAGCATCTTGTTCCACTTGTTCGAGATAGGTGTTCCACCAGGTTAACGCAGTACCTGTGAAGGTATGCGTGGTGTACTTTACCTTGTCTTCTTCAGCACATTTTCTTATAGCAAACACAGATTCGACCTTCTTGGTCCATCATTTCAGTCCGACTGGTCCTTCAGTCCCGTCGAATTCCAGAGGCTTACAGGCAGTGAAAGCCTTGTAGGAGCATCCTACACGGTTTCCTGTGGAGTTAACTCCACTGCTAGACCCTGAGTTATTGTTGTTATTTTGCATTGCAGCCGGTACTGCGGCTATGTTTGCAGCAAGGAATGCACGGAAATCTTCTTCTCTCATATTCAAGTTCTGTCGAGAAGTCGGTGCCATTTCCTTCAAAAATAGCCAAAAGAGTTAAGTTAATCATATAAAATATTAGGAGTAGTCAATAGTATTTTGTAGCATAATTTGAACTTATTTATAAAAGCCTTTTCTTCATATTAGCATTTTATAATTTTTAGTTCGGGTAGTACCTACCCGTTAAAGTTCATACTTAATAGCTAGCGCAAAAATTAACTACTACTATCGAAATAATATTCTATCATGAAAAACTTAATTCATTAACATTTCACGCTTAAACTTTCGATACAATAGCATACAATAATACAATACCGTTAATTTACATACAGCATGAAATATAGCACATAATAACTTTGATACAAAGCAGCTGTGAAGACAATTTTAGTGAAGCTCAAATTGTTCATTGAAGGCAATGAAGACACGTAATTCATAAGACCAGAAACATGTCATGCATTCGGGTTTTACTAATACTATTTCCCATCCTTGATCAAGTAGGAAATAACCATTATGGCCGTTGGCAAGGCAGCACGTTGTAACGTCGTCAAAAGGACGGGGGTTACAAAATATCCAACAGCCCCGTAACAAGTTAAAAACCTTATTTCTCACCCCAACTACTGAATCTGTCACCTGTGGGAATGTTTTATTAAGAAGTTGCAGTACGATGTTCTTTTTCTCAATTTGGTGAGAAGCGAACATCACTAACCCGTAAACATAACATGCTTCTTTAAGTTGCATGTTTGAAGCTCTTTCTAAAGAACGAAGTCCTATGTTGGGATATGTGGAGTCAAAATAGGCTCTCAACCCGTAGTGGAAAATTGCATTAGGGTTTCCCGCACACAATGCCTTAAAGAAAACATGTCGTAACTTAAGGTCTCCCCAGTGTGATATACACCATCTATCGAAGGAAAGCCTTTTATAAATCAAGGCATGCCTAGAACGTCTGTCATATTTCCTACAAACTAATCTCGCCGTAAACAATTGAGCCGATGAATTCTGACCAACTCTAGACAAGATTTCATCAATCATATCCCCTGGTAGGTCTTCTAAAATATTCGGTCGTCTATCCTTAACATCCATTTTGTATTTTTATACTGTAAAAGAGATGAAAAATTGGATCTTGTAAAGGATGATAGAATACAAACATTACAAGCCATTTTTACATACAGTATAAAAGTACAAGCACACTAAAGTACATATATTACACAGCATGATTACAATTCTTTATTCCGACTCACTTGTTTCCTCCTCCTCGGACTTGATTCGTTTTGCTAATTTCATAGGGATACATGGTGCTCCTCTAATACAAGCCGTCGTTTTCACAAATGGTTTAGAAAAACCCGGTGGCTTAGATGTTCCCGGGTTATAGTTAAAGTTTAAGAAATACGGGTGTTTACGATATATCCCATCGGGATATTTCATGTTAACATAAAGTTCATCGGTTTTGGACACGGTTTTTTCTATTTTGATAGCTTTTCCCTTATTATTTTCTTTTGCCTTATTAAATTGAGCCGAGGTAATTTCTATAACATCATCAGAATCCTCGTCGGGATCCGATTCATCAGAATATTGGTAATTTTCCCAATATTTTGCTTCCTAGGCAGAAACACCATTGACCATTTTTAATTTTGGTCCATTGGTTGAGGATTTTATTTTATTTATCTGTTTTTCTGTGGTTCCTAATATTTCCTCCTTTGGAACCTCTTCTTCCAGTTCCTCTTCTTCCGGTTCCTCTTCTTCCGGTTCTTCTTCTTCTTCTTCCGGAATTTGTGAATCTTCCCAAAATACGTTCGACTCTTCATTATTATTGGGTGAGTCAATGGAATTTGTACTAGAGGTAGACATCTATCACACAATAGTAAGCACATTAAGAGATTAATATATCACATAATATTTACATGTAAAAATATATAGTTTCCAACAAACGTGTTAAGCAATCGTTTTTAAAGAAAAAAGATGGTCGAAGTCCAGACTCACTAATACATCCTAACAAACTCGATAAGACACACTAATGCAAATTTCTGGTTCTCTAAGACCAACGCTCGGATACCAACTGAAATGTCCCATTCATATCGATTATAAACGTTTCATATTAATTAGTTTCGTCGCGAAGTTTTGACCTCTATATGAGACGTTTTTCAAAGACTGCATTCGATTTTTAAAACAAACCATAACCTTTACTTTATCGATAAAGGTTTAAAAGACATAGCGTAGATTACCAAATAATGGTAATCTAAAGTACAACGTTTACATACGACCATTACATAATGGGTTACGATAATATATTACAACAATTTATTTTCCGAATGCAGTTTTTCTTTAAACATTATCATACAAGCATGCTGACTCCAAATCTTGTCCTTAATTTAGCATGCAACAGCGAGAGCTCTTAATAATCACCTGAGAATAAACATGCTTAAAACGTCAACAAAAAAATGTTGGTGATTTATAGGTTTAACCTATATGTATATCAATTTGTAATAATAGACCACAGGATTTCACTTTTCATAAACATCCATCTCATATCAGGCATTTCGCAAACTGCATAGAGATAAAAATCATTCATATGGTGAACACATGGTAACCGACCTTAACAAGATGCATATAGAATATCTCCATCATTCCGGGACTCCCTTCGAACATGATAAATTCGAAGTACTAAAGCATCCGGTACTTTGGATGGGGCTTGTTGGGCCCAATAGATCTATCTTTAGGATTTACGTCAATTAGGGTGTCTGTTCCCTAATTCTTAGATTACCAGACTAAAAAGGGGCATATTCGGTTTAATAATTCAACCATAGAATGTAGTTTCGCGTACTTGTGTCTATTTTGTAAAACATTTATAAAACTGCATGTATTCTCATCCCAAAAATATTAGATTTTAAAAGTGGGACTATAACTCACTTTCACAGATTATCAATTCGTCGAGAATTAGACTTGGCCACGGGTCGATTCACGAACCTATAACAAATATATACATACATATCAAAGTATGATCGAAATATATTCACAACATATTTTATTACGTTTTAACAATTTAAATTTGTTAAGTTAACAGTCCAACGTTAGTAGTCCACAATTAGTTGTCCACAATTAGTAGTACAGAAATAAATCAATATATATTATCTCGAATCAATCCACGACCCAGTGTATACAAGTCTCAGACTCGATCACAACTCAAAATATATATATTATTTTAGAATCAACCTCAACCCTGTATAGCTAACTTGAGCATTACCGCATATAGAGTGTCTATGGTTGTTCCAAATAATATATATAGATGACGTCGATATGATATGTTAAAACATTGTATACGTGTCTATGGTCTATCAATATTACATAATATATGTTAGAATACATGTATAATACAATATAAGTTAGTTAAGTCATGGTTAGTATAGATTTGTTATAAAATTTTCGTAGCTAAACTAGTAAATCTAACCAATTTTGTTTTACCCATAATTTCTTCGTTATAAATCCGTTTTGAGTGAATCAAGTTGCTATGGTTTCATAATGAACTTAAATTTATGAAACTAAATAGAAAAAGTATAAGTTTATAATCGGAAATATAGGTTACAAGTCATTTTTGAAAGAGGTAGTTATTTCCGTCGAAAGAACGACATCTTGATGACCATTTTGAAAAACATACTTCCACTTTGAGTTTAACCATGATTTTGGATATAGTATCATGTTCATATGAAATATAATTTTTCCAAAAAACAGACTTCAAATTCAAAGATTAAGATAGTTTTTATTTTTCTAACCCAAAACAGCCCCCGATTTTACTACAACGGCGAATGTCCGGTTTTACGGTGTTCTTCGTGTTTTCAGGTTGTAAATCATTAAGTTAACATATCATATAGATATAAATCATGTGTTTAGTTGATTTTAAAAGTTAAGTTAGAAGGATTAACTTTGTTTGCGAACAACTTTAGATTTAACTAAACTATGTTCTAGTGATTACAAGTTTAAATCTTCGAATAAGATAGTTATATATATATGAATCGAATGATGTTATGAACATCATTACTATCTAAAATGTAGTAGGTAAACATACTGAAAATGACAAGAAATGATCTAGAGCTTCAAAGGATCTTGGATGGCTTAAAAGTTCTTGAAGTAGAATCATGATACAAAAACAAGTTCAAGTAAGATTTCTGCTTGAATTAAGATAGTAATAGTTATATAAATCGAATCAAAGTTTGAATATGAATATTACCTTGAATTAGAAAGATAACCTACTGTAAATAACAAAGGTTTCTTGATCTTAGATGATAACTTGGAATGGATTTGAAAGCTTGGAAGTAAACTAGTTAACTTGAAAGTGTTATTGAAGTGTTCTTGAGTAGTTGTTTTGTAAGTTGATTTATGTATGGATTTAGGAGCTAGATTGATGTATATTTTGATGAATATGATTAAGAACACTTAGAACAATATGAGAGAATAATAGAGAGATTAAATGGATGAAAGAAAGTTGCAAAATGAGAGTGTGTGTGGAGTGTACCAAAAACGTAAATGAGCATGTCCATATATGCAAGTTGTAATTTGATTTTTAGTGTAATAATTCATGCTAGTTGCCAAATGAAGGTTCCACATGTTTGTTGACTAAATGAGGGCTGCTAAGAGAAGATTTTTATTGGTATAGATCAATAGTAAATACGTCTAAAAGCTGCGTACAATACAAGTACATCTACTGTACGTATACGAGTAGAATTGTTGATGAAAATGAATGAGAATGCAATTATAAGCATTTTTGTTAAGTAGAAGTACTTTGATATGTGTCATGAAGTCTATCAAAAGTGTACTAATACATCTTAAGACACTATATGTATATGCATTTTAACTGAGTCGTTAAGTCATCGTTAGTCGTTACATGTACATGTTGTTTCGGAACCTTTAAGTGAATGATTTCGTTAAATGTAATTAATCCCATTGTTATTAAATCTAATGAGATTTTAAATTGTTACATTATCATGATAACATGATGTACTAATGTATCTTAATATGATATATAAATATTAAGACGTTATTACAACGATAATCGTTACGTAAAGATATCGTTTTGAATTTCTTAAGTTAGTAGTCTTGTTTTATGTATAAGGTTCATTGTTAATATACAAAGTAAGATACTTAATTATCATTTCATCATTTTAAACATATATATATGTTCATATATATAATATCATGTCATATACATATTATAACGTTCGTGAATCATCAGACAAACTGGGTGGTCAAACGTTATCACTAAATCCGTTTCAGTTAATCAAGTCTTAACAAGTTTGATTGCTTAACATTTTGGAAACATTTATTCATGTAAATATTAATCTCATATAATATATAATCATGGAAAAGTTGGGGTCACTATAGGGTTTGAGTTAGTGTTGGGTTATAAACCCCATTTCTTATGAAATTGAGGGTTTTGTGGTATGTCGTGTGTAAGTAAACCCGATTATTGTGGGTTTAGAGTTAAATGATGAATTTGGAAATATTTATCATGGTTTGGGTGTTAATCACTAGGTTATAAGTGTATTGGTGATTTTGATGCTCATAAGAACATGTTTGTTGGTCAAAATCGGTGTTGAACTTGATTTGGTATCAAACTAGGATTTGAGGCTTATGTTGGTGAAACAAGTACTTAATGTTGGGAAGTTATCCCACATCGGTCATGGCATAAACAAATGTATGCATATAATACTAAGGGGAAGTCCCTATATCACCAATTGGTTATAGAAAAAGGATGGACTCTTGGACTTATATGTTGTACATGTTGTTGGTTATACGATTTATCAATTCTATCACTTAAGTACTTGGTTTATGTTGTAAATTATTGGTTTAAGGAATAATCACTAGCCATTAGTGATTTTTGGGTTGAATTTGATGTAAGTCAAAGTAGGTCAAGTGTGATATGGGTCGATATTGCACGTGTTGTAGTTTTGGTGTAAATGACATTTTGAAATGATCACTACCTAAGTAGTAATCTAGTGTCGGGACCTAGGTTGGTCAATTAGGTGTCAAGTATAATTTGGGTTAAATTGTACTTTGTAGAGTGGGTATGAATTACCATCTGAAGTGGTAATTGGATTGTGTCCAATAGGTGTTAAATGGGCGGGTTTTGGCGAGCAAGGTGTGATCCCTCGGCTGAGGGATGATTGTGTCGGATTCTCTTTGAGAGAGTGTATACTTATGTAATTATTGTGCCCATGTGTGATATAGGTAACTACTTGCTCGGATTTGTGGATGGAGATCATATTACATTAATTGTGTGGGAATTCCAAGGTGAGTGGAATAATTATATGTGTATGAATATAGTGTATTTACTTGTGTGGCATGTGATGTGGGTTTAAAATTCGGGGGTTGATACCATATCATCATGTGTGTGTGGGCAAAAAGTGTCGGTTTAGTTGCAGTGTAAGACACCACATTTTACGTGACGGGTGGGTTAGTCACAGTGTAAGACACCACTTCAGGGTTAATGACGCGTGGGTTTATGTGACACCGCTAAATTTTTTTTTAAACATGGTGGAAGCATTATATTAAATCAACACGATATGATGGATATCTAACATTAATACTATTCAAACCGATATCACGTGTCATTATAACAAAATACATATTTAACCAGAAAAGACTTAATTACATTATGTTTACTAAAGAACACAGTTTAACAAGGTAAGACCACATCAGAGTTAAATCCTGTCAAACATATCATTACCATGTCCGTATGCTCCCCAAAAAGCAATATCTACAAAGGCTAACAACCTGCAGGGAGGAGATAGAGGGGAATTGACACGAAGCTAAGTGAGTACAACTAACTACAGGTAATAGCATACAGAACTGTCATACTAATCATGTCACATAAACTAACACATAAACATCACCCAATAGTGCAGTCGATAGAGACTCCAGAGGTTCGACCAAACCATTAACCACCAGGTGATCAGGCTGGGGTTTACTGGAAGTTCCTCCTACATACCGTGATGCATAAATAATCCACACATGATGAATGCGTCATTCAAATATATACCACACAGATGCAAATAGGCTACCACATGAAAAACCTAACCTGTAGGTT
Source organism: Rutidosis leptorrhynchoides (assembly GCF_046630445.1). Lineage (NCBI taxonomy): Eukaryota > Viridiplantae > Streptophyta > Magnoliopsida > Asterales > Asteraceae > Rutidosis > Rutidosis leptorrhynchoides. The sequence continues at coordinate 107,292,195 of NC_092343.1, forward strand.
GATCTCTTCTATCAAATTAGGCTACCACGGGATAGGGACGCACTGGGCTCCATCAATAAACAACAACTTGCACAGAATCATCTCAGTAATAACTAACAGTAGTAGCATGTTAATTCTAACAAACATGGCAATAATAGAATAACAAACTACTCTATACTATTAATCTCCAGTTAGTCCCACTCACTGATTACCAGCAAACGCGAAGGTGTTCAGCTATCTAATCACTGAACCTTCTCTTTCTCCTTTTCTCCTGAGAAAGACTGATAGGTCAGATCATAGTGAGATTAGAAGATGTGATGAGTTAGAGTGAGTCTCGTTAAGTGAAGAACAAATTCGGTATTAGAGAGAATCGGTAAAATTACATTCCACAGTTTCTTAAACTCGGTTACAATGCAATGGCTATCTAATTAGGACTACTTAGGTTCCTTATATAGCCCTCTTCTAAGGAACCTTCATTTAGGCATGTTTCACATTAACACTATACATACTTCGGGGTCCTAACAATCTCCCCCTTAGTGTTAAATGTGAAAATTACAATGTAATCCTATCAGAATTATCTAAAGGAACTTTGTTCCTCTAAAGTGAACTTTGGATTTGAATCCTCTGAGATTCTCATATCTTCTTATGTTCACTCTTGTTTTGAGATGACTTTTCAATCTTGTGAGAATGTATTTGACAATCTCATTATCTTCTGATGAATAGCATTTGTTGATAAGTCTCCATTTTAAGTATTTGAAAGCATACATCAACGTTCTGTCCGAGTATCTTCTGAAATCTGAAACTCTAATGAAGACCTTTGTGTAATGAGAATTGATAAATACAAACCCGTACGGACAGTCACTTACTTCAAGTAAGGACATATATCTTAGCTCTTCAATCACTTGATTTGGCGGTTTGATTTCGAGCTTTTTGTGTCCAGATTCTCACCCCATCTGAAAGTCATGAACAAACATCCATCTCATTGAGTCAATAATAAATCTGTAGATCGCCTTCATCACAGTATCATGATAAATTGTCGTAGATTCATTCAGGTCTATCAAGTAATTATAAATGAAAATAATGTCATCCATCTTTAATCTGTCAAAATCTGCCTCTGAGAACTGATAGTCCTCATCATCCATTCTTGTCACATAAAAAAGTGGCATCTTCACTCCATCCTTATTAATCATCAAGATTTTGTTTATGCTTTTGATTTCTGAATTCCGTTGTTCTTGAAGTTTCTCTTCATTCTTCAATTTGAATTTGTTGCGAACACTCAGATAAGCTTTGAGGTATTCTGGTTTCTTATGATATTTCCATGTACCAAGAACACTCATTGAGACAGCAAGAACGAGATCAGAATCATCATAAATCTTATAAGCTTGTTGTTCAATGAATGGTGAATGAAGAATCAGCTTCTCCTCATCCTTATCAAGTTGATAATTAGCATCACGTTCAAGGACAATCTATACAGTTTGAAATGAAACATTAAGATCAGGAGGAGTCGTAGTATCCTTTTCACCATTTGAGAAAATCTCCTTCTCAAAATGTATCCCAAATTCATCGATTGGAGATGTCATATTGACGAATTGATGTTCATTAAACTCATTAGCAACACTAGACCCCCCTCAAAATATTTTCAATGTTATCAAAGTTTCGATTGTCCTCTGGAGCTGACTTATCCTCTATTTGTGCAATCATATCCATTACCATCAAAGTCCCTGAGTCACCCTCTCTCTAAACTACTAATTCATCTAGAAAACTTTCACATTGAATCTCTTCAATTTCATCACTTTCAGAATCAGATATTTCAACTACATCATGATCCCAATGTTGACTAGACAAACCAGCTTCATACGTTGATCATTGAAAACCACTGGACCAATAACCATGTCTATTCTCCCCCTCATGAAGATTATCAGGATCGAAATCATCATGTTCAGGCATATGAATTGGTCCAGGTGACTTACATGGAGATAGAGGATATACTACTCTTGCTTGTTCAAGGTAAATTATCATAGTATCGCGAACTTCATCAAGATCAGTCCGTTTAGCAAATTCAACAAGATATAGCTCCTCCACCTCATTGTCAGAGAGATATTTGAATCCATATCTGTTTGAAATCCGAGAAGCTGACCCAGTTGGTGAAACAACGGTGTAACCATGAACATCATCAGTGTCAACAGCAACTATTGAAGGTGATGTTGGTAAAAGTGTTTGAGTTGCCGTGAGGGCAGGTAAGGATAAGCGTGCAGTATTATTCTTATATGTAGGGCTGTACATACTACTAGTCAGATTCATGATATCCCCTTCTGATGGAGGTTGGGCAACAACTGGAGTTATCGCCGGCAAAGACTCTTTCGAATCACCCGCCTCCTTGACTTTAGTCTCATGGGACTCTGACAGAGTAGCAGAACAACCCGTCAGTTTAGCTCTCGCAGAGATATTCCTATCTCTGACTCCTAAAGTCATTAATGTACCATGAGGTGGCACATCTCTTTCAGTTAAAGACTCATCCAACAGACCCTGTGTAACATCCCGTTTTTCCCGTACGTATTGAAAGGTACATACTTAATCATCTGTACGTTTATAACTCGTTAGCTTACGTGTAAATGTATGAATATATGTATAGATACATATAAATGTATACTTGATAATGTGTGCATATGCAAGTCTATATGTGGGTTTTGTTAGCGTTAAGTCCTGTGAGACTATTGTTGAAGGCTAGGTGAAAATTGGAGGCGGGTTTGGAATGTACATGTTAAATTAAGTCAAAACTTGTTTAAGATGGTCGAACTATTCAGATGCAGCCTTAGGCCGCGCCCTGATAAATGGGTCCGCGCCGCGGCATTACAACAAACCAGGATCAGAAAGTGAGTTAAGGAGGGTTGATTTTCCCGTTGTATGTCGCGCCGCGACGAATTGAGCCGCGCTGCGGCAGTCCTGCTGGACAGAATCCGGACTTAGCTCTTTTTAAGGGATTTTAAGGGACAAAATGGTAAATTGACATGTAGGTCTGATGGGAGCATTAAATCTCCACCACTTATCCATTTCATTTAATTTCTTTTCTCTTTTCTTTCCAATTTCTCTCCCAAAACTTAAAACCCAAATGAATTAAAGGTGAGATTTGAGAGTGAAGGATTGAGGGTTGATCTTTGGAGCAAGAATTAAAGTTGTTCCTCTTGTCTCTAGCTACCCGTTGATAGTCTCGGTAAGTTCTAACTCTAAGTTTTGAGTTTTAATTGGTTAATGGCTAGGGTTTTGGTTACTAGAGACTTGTATGACCCATTTGGGGTTAAAATGGGTGAACTTGGGTTATGTGGGTGAAAGGAAATCTTAAATAGCTATAACATAGGGTTTGGCCTTATGATTTAAGATTTGTAAGTATTAATGGTGTTGTTAAGCTTTAAAACACTTGTTTAATGTTAAGACATCACTCGGGAGTGAAGTATCGATGTGTTAAGATGCCACTCCGAGAGATGTAACGAGTGAAGTGTCGATGTGCTAAGAAACCACTCGGGGTGAAGTGTCGAAGTGTTAAGGCACCACCCGGGGTGAAGTATCGACGTGTTAAGATGCCACCCGTGGGGTTAGTGTACGAAGTGTTAAGTGCACTAATGGTTGTTATGAACTCCGACGGTCTTTAAACACCGTTCCCTCGTTCGTTTGGTTAATCATAGTTGTGTGTGTGTGTATTGTAGCATATTATATTGTTTAAACTATATGCTATTGTTATTCTAGCTCGTATGGTGGAAGGTTTAGTGTTATACTTGTGACGGTATGATTACTTATAATGCTAGCATGTATGCGGTAAATGCGTAAGTGATTGCAAGTATGTAGGTTATATATGTAAACGTATATTGTTGCACTCACTAAGCATTAGCTTACCCCTCTCGTTGTTTATCTTTTTAGATGCAGGTGTGGACAAGGGCAAGGGGGTTGTTTGGCACTAGGTGTCACTTGACGATGTTATGTTGGAGCTTTTGGAAGTTGGCCTAGCGTTTTGGGTAGTTTAGTCCCAAACCATGCTAGATGTGTTGTTTGGTTTAAAACTATCATTTTTGTATTGGTCAAACTTGTATCACATTCGTTAATGGCCTTTGTGCCTTTTGTAAACACTAAACTTGTTGTATGTTTTAACGAAACGTGTGGAATGGTTTACATATTTAATTGGCGCGTAAATGTGTATTATTTAAAAAAAAAATTTATCGTATGGAATACGGGTTGGGTTGTTTCACCCTGAGATTCATAATTCGGAAGAGAAGTGGTTGGAACCAATGGATCAATTTCTTGAACCAAAGGAACAGTCTGCTGGAAGTCTGATAAATATCCTGAAAGATTGTCATGTTGATTCGTTTCCATGGGACGGGATAGATCTCCCTCATCAAGATAAGCCAGACCTCCAGGCCCTGTTGTACATTGAGGCAATACGACATCACGAGGATGAAGTATATCAAGAAGATTTCCAGCTGATACGCAGGAAGCCTTTTCAAGATTTTTTGGCTCCCCTTCGGCCTTTCTGGACTTCAATGATTGAGTTTCCTCAATCGATTGAACCAATGCAGACTTTACTGCAGAGGAAGACTTTACTTCCTTTGATGCCGAAGCATCTTGCTGGGTAGGATTTATCGTTAAGTCCTGATTAGATTGGATTGGCTGATTGGTATTTTTACCATCCATGCTTTCAGCTCTCTTGCCTACCGAAACTTGTGCTTCATTTAGTGTAGGGCTTATTGTTATTATTGGATGTGATACAGAGATGGGTGAAGGCGACCTAATAGGTTCTAGGTCTTGGTCCGCATCACCAATGGTTGGAGTAACTGTTAGGCGTACGATAGGAGTCGTAGTCCTAGATCTAGTTACGCGTTGAGTTGGCAGAGTCTGAATCATCTCATCTGGGATATAATGTGTCCTCTTCTTCAGTAATTCAGGAGATGATTCAGTTGCTGATGAATCGGTGTCACTGCTACCCTCAGGTGTTGTGAAAAGGGTTGGTTTAATTCTAGGTGAACTAGGTTCACTGATCCTCACGGGTTGAGCTTGTTGAGCTACCCTAGGGTGTTTAAGGTTTATCCTGAGTGGAGGATTAGCTAGCCCGGGTGGTTGTACTATAGGTTCCTCTACGACCTCTGAGGCTGGAACCACGGCTGGTTCAATTTGTACTTGTTGTACCGGGTTCGGAAGAGGTATACCTACCGCCTCAAAATAAGAACGCATTCTAGTGTCTTGGGGTTCAGCTAGCCTCACTAGCCAATTCGGGATTGGCCCAGTGAATCTATTGTCTGAGATCATCGGGGTATTCATCTTTACCTCCCCAAATCTAACCATTTGTAATCCATGTGTACCTGGAACAAAAATATTTGCATCTCTGCAAGCTTTTATAGCATCATGAATAAAAATACTGAAAAACCTTTCACAAGGAATGTAAGAACTCCTTGTTTTATCCACTTGAGCTTGAACCAGATCCCACAAGAGTTCTGCATAATCTGGGTTTTCCACTCGTGTGAATGAGTAGAAAAGCTTAAGCATTGGCACTGTCAAGCTATCTGATCCACTCCTTGTCATCAGCAAACATCTATTGATGATCGAGAATATCACATACCACTGGGAGTGCATGTACTTCTTTTTCAACTTAGCCGGTGGAACATTATTAGTTCCACTATAATCAAGCTGAAATACTGAGCTCATAATCTACTGAGTAGATGGAAAAGCAGGAGCATTCTGTACAAGGGGAAGCTGAAAGATCCTCCTGAAATCAGCTTTTGTAATTCTCCTCAATCTTTGTACGCCTCTCAGCACGAATTCAAATCTAACAGGATCTCCCTGTGGATTAGCAGCTGTAGTTTGTGTAGTCTCAACAAACTTGATAGATCTGTACAGAAGTTCTAAGTCTGTAACTGGCACACTAACAGTTGAGCTTAGTGCAGGCCATAAAGTATGCCTCTCTAGAATTGCAATCCAGTAGTTACATGGAATGTTGGTTTCAGAATTGATAAAGTGATTGTTCGCCATTTAGCCCTATAAATAAGAAATAGAAGACCACAAGATTTTATCATAAAGCACATATCTATATTCTTATATCCTTTGAAATCCTTTGTATTTTTCAGATTTTAAGATTTTTATGGATTTTCTAATTTATAAAAACCTTTTATTCCAATTATGTACAAACATTTGACTAACATGATATTAAAATGAGGTTTAACACATTACAAAATCATCATGCATAATCAAATATGTAACATAGAGAATCAGAACAACACTTAGTTAATTTTCAAAACATGTCAAGCAGATTCGGTATTCATGAAATACTTCAGATTCGGTAACCAAAATTGCTTGTTCATTCATTTTAATGATCTAGAATAAGCATGCAAGTTTTTCCAATTCAAAAAACTATTTCAAAGTACCAAACACCAGACTCGGTATCAAGCCAAGAACAGATTCGGTAACTTCAAAATTCACAGATAATCACTTAAACATGCATATTCGGTCTCATAACATTCAAACTCATAACCAGAATCAATTAACAACTCAAATTAATTAGAAAAGCATGTTAGTTGTTTGAACAGACTCGGTACTGTAGCACGAACACATTCGGTATATACAGAATCCATCAAACCATCAATTAATCATGCAATCAGGCTCAGTCAATTGATAGATCAATCAATTTAACATAGGTTAGACAAGATTTCATGTCAATCAACCAAACTAATTGAGTTTAATCAAGGATTTAACTTTTCAGACTCAGATTCGGTATAATCAACATCATTTGAAAATTAAGTGTCAAAATCTTGTTGTGTTTGATCTTTTCTGGTTTATAATCATTCATTTATCTTATATCTACAACATGTGTATCTTAAACTTGATTATAACAAAGAAATACCGAAGATTTGAAGAAAGAGAAGGACGGACTCAGTAGATTAAGCAGATTCGGTAAGGTTTAATCAGACTCGGTAAGCAATTAACACAATGTGAGAGAAATTTTGACTTTGACCCTCCTATTTATAGATACCGAAGATATGTAAAACATTTGGGCCTTACCGAATGGACCTATTTTACCGAATGGACCTATTTTACCGAATGCAGTCCATTTTCAAAATTTAAACAATTTGACTTCAAATTTTGACAAACCTTTATCAAAAATTTTACAAGTTTATCATAATTTCAATGAAAAACATTTCTGAGACATTCTTGAAAGTTTTGAACTTACCGAATCTGCACTGTTGGTTGTCAGATTCGGTATAGTGCTAAAAATAGCATTTATTCAGTAAAATTCAATTCTTTTTGGATTTTATATTTTTCAATTTTTAAGAATTTTCTAAATTCAAGATTTGTACTTAGAAAATTTTTAAATATGTACGAAGTACAAATCTTCAATGATATCAATTTTAAAACGGGTTGCATACTGAGATGTATACAAGCCAAAGTGAATATTTTCAATTTAAAATATGAGATTTATGAATTCACTTTTTGAAAATCAATTTTTTTTTTAATTTTCTTCCTTTCTCCTCCTCAAAATGTGATATACAATGAAGTTAATCACCATTTTGATATTCCCATGAAAATTGCAATAACTCTCCCTTGAAATATGATATCAATCAGTTACCTCCCCCTTTCATAACTATTGAAAAATAAACTCAGGAAGTTATTAGAAACTTAAAGTCTCCCCCTTGAAAGATAATATCCAAAGCATATGGTATCAGTTGCTCCCCCTAGAAAAGTATAACTCCCCCTAAACACAAGATCCCAAGTGTAAGTCCCAATAGAGCTAAGGAATGTTAAGCACTATACTCTACCATGCCAATTTCCTTTATTAAGAACTTTAGCCTAAGTTCATCTAAGGGTTTAGTGAACATGTCAGCTAATTGCACTTTGGTAGGCACAAAGTATACTCTACATCTCTTTTTTCAACATGGTCCTTAATGAAATGATAACAAATATCTATGTGTTTAGTCTTAGAATGCTGGACCGGGTTGCTAGTAATGGCGATAGCACTTTGTGAATCACAGTATATCGAGGTCTTAGTGATCTTAAAGCCATAATCTAGGAGTTGAGTTTGCATCCACAAAACTTGTGAACAACAATGAGCTGCAGCAATATACTTAGACTCAGTAGTTGATAAAGAAACACAATTTGTTTCTTAGATGACCAACCAACTAACCTATTCCCCAACATCTGAATTGATCCAGATGTACTTTTTCTATCAACATGGCAACCGCCATGATCCGCATCAGTATAAGCAGTGAGATTGAAATCAGATCCATGTGGATACCAGATTCCAAGATCAGGAGTTCCTTTTAGGTACTGGAAAATCCTAACCACCGCTTTGGAGTGGGATTTCTTAGGGTTTGACTGAAAGCGGGCACAGATAGTTACAGCAAGTGTAATATCTGGTCTATTTGCATTCAAATACATTAAAGAGCCAACCATGCTTCGATAAAGCGTAATGTCAAAGGGTTCTTCATTAGCATCAGCATCTAGTAATGTCCTCATTGGGGTTGTCATTGGTTTTAAAACAGTCATTTTAAAACATTTTAGCATATCATTGATATACTTTGTTTTACTGATAAAAATCCCGTTTGATAATTGTTTTACTTGTAACCCCAAGAAGAAATTGAGCTGGTCAAGCATGCTCATTTAGAATTTGTTGGCCATAATGTCACCAAATTCTTTGCATAGGGCCGGGGACGTGGAACCAAAAATAATATCATCAACGTAAATTTGAACCAAGAGAATGTGACCGTGGTTTTTACGGATGAAGAGTGTTGTATCAATCGTTCCACGAAAGAAGCCATTATCTAGCAAGTACTTTGTCAAGGTCTCGTACCATGCACGTGGTGCTTGCTTCAAACCATACAAAGCTTTCTCCAAGTAGTATATGTGGTTTGGATGAATGGGATCGACAAAGCCTTCTGGTTGATCAACATACACTTCCTCTTGAAGATGACCATTCAGAAAAGCAGTTTTGACATCCATTTGAAACACCGTGAACTTCATATGAGAAGCAAATGCAAGGAATAGACGAATAGCCTTAATCCTAGTAACCGGAGCAAACGTTTTGTCATAATTAATACCCTCTTGTTGTCGATATCCCTTGGCCACAAGACGTGCTTTATTTCTAACCACAATTCCATCAGAATCCTTCTTGTTCTTGAAAATCCACTTAACCCCTATTGGTCATTGACCTGCTGGTCTTGGAACTAATCGCCATACTTTCAAACGTTCAAATTGATTGATCTCTTCTTGCATTGCTACCACCCAGTTCGGATCTAGTAAAGCTTGAGCAACCGTTGTTGGTTCAATCTTACTAAGAAAGGCAGTGTATAAACACATATTTCAAGTAGACCTTCGAGTTGAAACTAGAGTAGATGCATCACCAAAGATAAGATCAATTGGATGACTTTAGTCTATCGGTTGTTATGTGGAAGAGGTTGTACATCAGTGGTATCCATTAAAACATCAAACGTTGTTGACGTCGAGACATGATCCTCTTGTGTTGATGTGACATTGTCTAATAGATTCATTTGAGTATCTAGAGAAACAAATGGAATTGTATCCATGGATGTATCTTGAATTGGTTCAAGATGATCATCAGGAGGTGGGAGAGAGGATGAAGAAGCAACAGGTGAATCAGTTGGTGTTGTATCTTTATCATAGAGACTTGGTTATGTCTCCACAGTAGTTGACTGTGATGGTGTAATCGGTACGGCTTGAACATCTGAATTCCATTGAGGAGCATAAAGACTATCAAATAAGATATCTAGTTCCTCTGTTGTAATCGTCGGAACACCTTTCTTCAAGAAAATTGAATTTTGCACGGAAGAAGTAGTAGCCAGGTTAGGATCAGGTTTTGAACTGAGTTCTTCAAAAGCCATCCCCGATAACTCATCGAACTTGACATTGATGCTTTTCTTGATCGTCTTTGTCCTTTTGTGATAGACACGATAAGCAACTTTGTTCGAAGAATAACCGAGAAATATGGCTTGATCACCATGAGGATCAAACTTTCCGAGGCTATCAAAATCGTTAAGCACATAGCATATACAACCAAAGACACGGAAATATTTGACATTCGGGCGTCTACCATATAGTAACTCATAAGGAGTTTTTTCAAAATGTTTATTAATGATATAGCTATTTTGGGTATAACATACAGTTGAAATGGCCTCCCCCCACATTTTTGGAGGTAGATTGTAGTAGGAAAGCATTGTTCGAGCTACCTCGCACAACGTACGATTACGTCTTCGACTACTCCATTCTGTTGGGGGGTTCTTGCAGCAGAGAACTGATGTTCAATGCCTTCGTCTTTCAAATAATTATCAAACAAGTCATTCTTAAATTCCGTCCCATTATCAGTTCGGATGCTCGTAACATGTTTGTTAAAAGAGTGTTGAGTCTTTTTGATGAACTCAATGATAATGGTGGGTGGTTTCAGATTTAGTCCTCAATAGAAAAACCCATGTAAAATGTGTATAGTCATCTACAATGACAAACACATGTTTCCGGCCACCGAGGCTAGAAACTCTCATGGGTCCACATAAGTCCATGTGCAATAATTGCAAAGACGATGAAGTACTAGGGTGTTGCTTAATCGGATGATTAGTCCATTTCAGCTTACCCATCGCACATGATGGACACACATGATGCTTATCATATTGAAAGCTGGGAATACCATCAACTAAGTCTTTAGAGACTAGTCAATTAATACCCTTGTAATTCAAGTGTGACATCCGGTGATGCCATAACCACAAATTTTCTTTTGTAGAACAGGTAGCCACACACATGTTTCCATGTGATGGTGCATCATTGAGGTCAATAGTATATAGTGAACCACAACGTTTACCAACAAGGAGATCATTTCCATCGGTGGATTGCACCGAGCATTGATGACGTTCAAATAGAATTTTGAGATCTACGTCACAAAATTGGCTTACACTAAACAAACTGCACTCCAAACCCTCAACATAGGAGACCTGTTTGATCGTTACGCCATTTTTTTACATAATCTCCATAACCCGTTATCGCTGCAATCTTGTCATTTCCAAAAGTAACCGTTCCTAGGAATTTGTTAACAAAATTGACAAGCAAGGATTTATCGCCCGTCATGTGTCGAGAATAACCGAAGTTGATGTACCACACACAGACGTCGAAACCCTATCAAAGTTAATTTTCCTAGAGTTTAGGTACCCAAAGTTTCTTGAGTCCTCTACGGTTAGTACCAACAAAAAACTTTGGATCACAGATTAATGTATCACGTAAAGCAGCATGCAATTTAGACATTAAATCATGATCTAAAGCCACATTACATGAAGCATCACAAGCGATATCAAGTTTTACATCATCACCAGAAGTCTTTACACACAATTTATTCCAAGTAGATGTTTTGTTCACACAAGAGAATTGAAAAACATGCGATGACTTCCTAGGTCGACTAGCAGATTTCTTGGTTTGATTTGCTACTTTCTTAGTCGTGGACTTAGGAACCCATACAGACTTGTAATTCAAGTTAGTATTATAACCTGTGACACGAAAAACGCCTTTTTAGTGAGACGTCCAAACTTTTTAGTTGACATTCGAGTATTTTGATTTTACAAAATTTCCATTTTTATTATACGTTCCTTTGCATCATACTCACTCAAATCAGGTTTTGGACTCGTGTTTTGTATTGAAGACTTCTTTGATTTTGTTAAAAGACTTTCCTTTATATGTTTTGTCATTAACATCAGAGGAAGTTTTTCACTTGAACAAGAACCATCTGGATGATGTACCTTCTTCACAATGAATTGTGGTGAAGGTGTAACCTTTGAAACTCTTTTCTCAAATTGAGAACGTAAAGGATTTTTAAGAATACTAATGGGTTTTGAAGCTTTAGAAATATTTGATTGTGATTTACCCTTAACCTTCTTATCCATCCTGCCAGCACACTCAGACACAGTATTCATACACTTAGTAAGCATTTGTGATGTGTGTGCTTGCATAACAATCTGTTGTGTTGTTGCCTATTTTAGTTGAACAATCTTTCGATTCAAGCTTTAAATCTCAAGACATAAATCATCAGCAGACACTAAAACTTCACCTTCCTTAAATTCATAAGTGCATTCTTTCTTAGGAAGTTTAGGCAATTGTTCACACAATTCAAGCATTTGTTTCAAGTGTTTACATCTAAGTTGCAATTCTATGTTCTCTTTTTCAAGTATGTCAACTAGATGAAACAGATCTAATTCTTCAGGCTTTTCCTCTTTAGGTTCTACCTTAGGTTTAACTTTTGGTTCTACCTTAATATCAGAATCCGTTTGACCTAGTGATATTGACTCAAACAAGACAGTAAGTTCATGTGCTAGGTCTTCACAAATAAAATCATCAGAAATAGAACATGCAGGTAAAGTTGGTAGCATTGGTTTTACATCAAAAGTTGGTTCATTAAACACCTCATCTATGGTAATAATGCTAGAACTATGTTTGTTAAACACTTCATTCTCAAGCATTAAGATGTATTTCTCTAGCATGAGTGTACGAATATAAACCAATCTACGTTTATGCACATAGTTTGTATGTTGCATATTCCTTTCAGATTCAACAAGTTCCTTCAAGAAATCAGGATTTGATTTACCCATTTTAGCATTAACTTTCTCATACATTAAGCTAATTTGATGGTATTTTCTAGATTTGCGATTAACAATAATATCATCAAAATCAGCATCAGATGCATGCACAAAATGAGATGGTAACCCAGCTTGGAAATAATCAGAATAATATAATCCTGGAATATTTTTAGAAGCATCGTCTAAGATCTTAGGATCTTCATAACCCAACCCCCACTTATCACCATGAATCATTTTTCGTCTATTCATGAAAATTGTTTGTTTTAAAAGTTCCATATCAATGATAGCTTTAGATTGCTCTGTTCGATAGAGTTTTTCCTCATATCGAGCAAGTTGAGCTTTTATTCGAAGAGACTCTTTTGATAATGAATAAATTTCAGTGTTCTTCTCAATTATGGTGTCTTTCAATTGAATAATTTTCTTGTTTAGCTTTGAAAGTGTGGGTTCATGTTGGCTTTTTAAATCGGAAAGGTCCTTCTTTAAGAATTGAACTTTTTCTGCAAGACGTTCTGATTTTAGACGATAATCAGTTCGTTCAAATTTATTCGGATGAATTGATTTTTTAAGTTCTTCCAACTTAGTTTTCGTAGAGCTGAGTTGAACTTTCAATCTATTCATCTCCGATTGTGATTTAGATGATGAAGGTTTGGTCTTATTAAGTTTAATTTTATCTTTTAAAACCTTGTTTTCGAATTTTAAACCTTTGACTTCTTTTGACATTGAAACCAAATTCTTCATCAAGTCATTTTGCTTTTTGACAAAATTAGGTGAGATTTCAGTTGATTGTACCTCATCATCTTCATATGCTGAGTCAGAATTCTCCATTGCTTCCTTTGCTTTGATGAGCTTAGTCACCTTGCAGACATTTGCATATTCTACCTCTGAATCTTAATCGTCAGTCCAGGTAAACCAAGTATCATCAACCGGTTTCAGCCCTCCTCCAGTTTCCACAATCTTTGCCATCAACATTTTCTTCTTGTAGTAAGCTGCGTCTTTTTTCTTAGGCATCTTGCACTTACAAGAGTAATGACCAGCTTTGCCACAATTGAAACAGATTGAGTCATCCTTCTTGGAATCATCAGCATGTTTATGTTTTGATTGATCAGGTTTCTTGTAATAGGAGGAAGAAGATGAGTTCTTGCGTTGATTGCTTGATTTTCCTTTGAATTTGTGTTTGTTCAAGGCTTTGGTGAACATGGCTACCAGCTTGACTAATTCAAGGTGAGAATCATCAACATCAGAAAGATTCAACTCTTCAGAATCAGTTGATTCTTCAACAAGCACTTTCTTGGATAAGCTTTTGGAAGTAGTATACGATTTGCTCTTCTTTTTGGCAATGAGGGCAAGTGGATCACCTGGAGAAAACTCTTTCCATTCCTCTTGAAGTTTGGACACTGCCAGTTGATGATGCATAAGAACTCCAACAAGCTCATGAATAGTCATCTTGTCAATCTCTTTGGTAGATCGAATAATGGTTCCATAAGAAAGTCAATCAACATTGAGCTTTTTGAGGAACTTCATGTTGATTTCAGCGTTTACTTTTGTAATCTTGCACCTTTTCACCTCATTGAGAACACCATTGAAATGACCGTAGGTTTCCTTGAGTTGTTCTTCTGGTTCCTGCTTGAAATCTTCATAAGATCCCAGAGCCTTATTCAATTTAGTAACATCGGACATGTCATAGCCTCCTTATTGTCATTTGATCTCATCCCATATGTCTTTTGATGTGGTGCTGCTATCAACATTTTCAAACAACTCATATGGAATGGCTTGCATAACAATGTTCTTAGCTTCTATGTCACCTTGTGCTCTCTCACGTTTGTCTCCAGAAAATTCATAGACTGGAATTGGCATAGCGGTATCCGGATGATACTCTAAAATTGGACCATCTCTCAGAGAAGCCCGTATGTATTTTGCTTTTTCACCTTGTAGTCTATGTACTGAGTGATACGGTGGAGCCACTGAGTGTATTTGCCATCAAACGACACTGGAGGTCGGGAATCTGATCCAATGATCATTGTATCTTGGGTAGACATCTTAAAATTGAGGTAGATTCGGTAAAGATTCGGTATTACATAAATCTAAGATGAAGGTTTACAAAAATCTAACAAAAATGTCAGATTCGGTATTTGGTTCAGTACTGTAGCAGACTCGGTAAATGGTTCGGTACTGTAGCAGATTCAGTAAATATTCGATAAAACAGATTCTGTACCAGAAACTGATTAGTAACACAAGTATCACACCCAGATTCAGTATAGATTCGGTAACCACGAGACTTGAAGCCTTAGAACACTTAAAACCAAAGAATTAAGTGATACCGAGACTCTGGTTCGATATATGACTCGGTAGTCAAATTCTGTAAAACTTTGAACTCAAACACAATCCAATTCTTTTGAATTAGATTTGGTAATCTTGCTGCACAAGAAAACAAGTTAGTAACACACATAATATCAATGATACCGAATGTCAACTGTAGCAGTTGACAAACCGAGTCTAAGAATAGAACTTAGAAATTCAATCGAATCCTTTCTCAAACCACACCAATTAGCTGCATATGATCAAACCGAATGTGACAGAATCACTAACACACCACAATCTGCAACACTTAATATGAATTATCAACTTTGAAGCAGACTTGGTATGGCAGTTACGATACCGAGTGTTGATCGAATCTTCAAAACTTGAAGAATTGATGAAATTGAACCGTTAAAAATGTGATTAAAAACCCCCACGAACACAACTGAATCCAAAAACCTTAACTAAAATACAGAATCAAGCTGGAGTTGATCAATACCGAGAATCTTAGCCACGAACTCTAAAAATCAACTTGATTCTCCATAATTGTTGTTAAAAAGCTGTAATGATGATCGAAACTCTTTCTAATCAATCTAATAAACCTTCACTGTACTTATCCCATGAATCTGAACGTCAAATTATTAAATTCGAATATACCAAATGTGATTCAATCTAACCGAGAGTGTACAGATTCTGTAATCTTCAATCTCTGAATCGATATTGTGATGTAGAATCACTTCCTGTAAGCTCTGATACTAAATGATAATTCAGATCATAGTAAGATTAGAACATGTGATGAGTTAGAGTGAGACTCGGTAAGTGAAGAACAGATTCGGTATTATAGAGAATCGGTAAAATTACATTCCACAGCTTCTTAAACTCAGTTACAATGCAATGGCTATCTAATTAGGACTACTTAGGTTCCTTATATAGCCCTCTTCTAAGGAACCTTCATTTAGGCATGTTTTACATTAACACTATACATACATCGGGGTCCTAACAAAGGCATATAGACAAGTCAGTTATAATATCATAAGCATTAGTAAACAAACGGGCAGCATAACAGCTAGAAAATCAACACTTAGTAATATATTTCACTGCCAAAGACACTCGGTCGACTGTCAGAGATAGTCGGCCGGCTGTCTACACTCACTCGGCCGAGTGTCTAGTCACTCGATCGATGGTCTCTCACAGACAAACTCGGCCGTGGGTCTTACTCACTCGGTCGATGGTCGAGTCGGTCGGTCAAGTGTCAGGAGACACTCGGCCGACTGTCTTTTTCTGCAGGTGCTGAAGAACAAAGCTACGAGTTTCACCCAAAATCAACCAATTCTTGCTCTAGAGCTCGATTACGACCTCAAAACTGATCAAATCAAAGACAATAAACATGTAGAAACATAAACCCACAAGATTTTGACTCAAACAACATCAAATCTAACCATTTTGACCCAAATTACACACTTTGTAACATAAAAACCCAATTTTCTCCAAGACTAGAGCATGAAATGCTATGATTCTTACCTTGATAGAATCAGTAAATCACAAAGAACAAGATAGTGTAAAAGATTTGAGCTCAAGAACAAGGATTTAAGATTAGGGTTTGATGTAGGTGAGAGTGAAGATACGGTTGTGTGTGTGTGTGAATAATATGGAAGGATGGAGAAGAAAGGAATAAAACACAGCACTAGTCACTTAAGTGACGTTAATTCCTACACTGTGCAACACACGAGTATTTATCGATTATCTAATATCTTTCGTACGTCATTTGGTGACCCAAACGAAGTCCAAATTAAATAAACAAGCATGTTCTATGACCCTTGTCACAAACTTGTCCTAACCACATCATTACATAATAATAAATATTAAATAAAATAAAGCATAAAATAATGCAACACAAACTTAAGGGAAAACTAGTAATCTTACAGCTAGGTCCAATTGAGGATGTTACAAATATACCCCCTTAAGAAGATTCCGTCCTCGGAATCTGGACAAGGTCGAACAAATAGGGATAGAGCGCCCTCATTAACTCTTCGGTTTCCCACGTCATGTTGGCACCTAAACTGTGCCGCCACTCCACTAATACAATTGAGATCTGCTTGTTTCTTAACTTCGTGACTTTCTTGTCTACTATTCTAATCGGCTCTTCGACTAATTTCTTGCTCAAATCCACTTTCAAGTCATTCAATGGAAGAATTAAACTTTCATCATCTACTTTACACTTTCTCAAATAACACATATTGAACTTATTGTGAATTCCTACTAACTCTGAAGGAAGATCTAAAATAACGGTTTGATCATTTAAAATCTCTATGATCGGAAATGGTCCAATAAACCTCGGCGCTAGTTTACCACGTTTACCAAATCTGATCACTCCCTTCTATGGTGAAACTTTCAAATACACTCGATCACTTACATTAAATGTCACTGGTCATCTACGCGGATCAGCATACATCTTTTATCGGTCTCTAGCTACTTTTAATTTCTCACGTGCAATTTCAACCTTTTCTGCGGTTATCTAAACAATTTTGGGACTTGCGAATTATTTCTCACCTGCTTCTAGCCAACATGTAGGAGTTCTGCACTTAAGACCATACAATATTTCCTACGGCGACATTCCTATACTCGAATGATACGGATTGTTATAAGCAAACTCTATCAATGGAAGATGCGAATCCCAAGAACCACCATATTCTAAAACACACGCTTTCAATATATCTTCTAGTTTCTGAATAATTCGTTCACTCTGACCGTCTGTTTGTGGATGATAAGTTGTACTTAGATTCACACGTGTACCCAAATTCTGTTGTAAACTGTTCCAAAAGTTCGATACAAATCTAGTATCCCTGTCGGAAACTATTGATAATGGTACACCATGTCAACTAACGATCTCTTTCAAGTACAATTCTACCAAATCACTCAACGAAGCGGTTTCACGAGTAGCTAAGAAGTGAGCACTTTTTGTTAAATGATCCACTATCACCCAGATCATGTCGTGTCCTTTCTGGGTTCGGGGTAACTTGGTTACAAAATCCATCATTATATGTTCCCATTTCCATTGAGGAATTTCTAACTATCGTAGAGACCCATACGTCTTCTGATGTTTTGCTTTAACTTGCGCACAAATATGACATTTCTCAACGCAACTTAAAACATCTGTCTTCATTGTCGGCCACCAATATAATGTTTTCAAATCTCTATACATCTTTGTACTACCTGGATGTACTGTCAGTCTAGATTTATGCGCTTCTGTAAGGATTGAATCCCTCAAATCTCCAAGCAAAGGCACCCAAATTCGGTCTTTATAGGTCTTTATTCCTCTAGAATAATTGCAAAGGTCAAATTTTCTTTTGGTCACGTGCTCAGACTTTAGGTTTTCATCATTCAATGCTGCTAACTGAAAGGTTTTCAATCGATCGATCAAGTCTGAAACTATCTCAATTCACATAAATCTGACATTTTCGACTGTTTTCTTGCGACTCAAAGCATCTGCGACCACATTTGCCTTTCCTGTATGGTATTTAATCTTACAATCATAATATTTAATCTGTTCCTGCCATCGTCATTGACGCATAATTAATTCTTTCTGTGAAAAGATATACTGAAGACTCTTATGATCTATAAAGATTTCACAATGCGTATCATACAGATAGTGTCTCCAAAGCTTCAAGGCAAACACAACGGTAGCTAACTCTAAATCATGAGTAGGGTAGTTTCGTTCATGATCTTTCAACTATCGTAAAGCATACACTATAACTTTATTTCTCTGCATCAAAACACAACCCAGACCAGCGCATGACGCATCACAATAGACCATAAAATCATCTGATCCCTCTGGTAACGCTAAAATCGGCATTTGACATAACAATTGTTTAAGAGTCTAAAAAGCCTTTTCTTGTTCATCAGTCCATCGAAAGGCTACATCTTTTCTGGTTAACTTATTCAGTGGACCTGCTATTTTAGAAAAATATTTGATAAACCGGCAGTAATAACCTGCTAAAGCCAGAAAACTTTTGAATTCTGTCGGCATTTTCGGCGATTTCCAAATCATTACAGCCTCTATCTTAGACTGATCTACTTAAACACCATGTTCACAAATTACATGGCCCAGAAACTGCACCTCCCGCAACCAGAATTCTCACTTGGAGAACTTAGCATACAATTGTTCCTATTTCATCAGTTCTAATAATAATCTCAAATGTGTAGCATGAACTTCCTCTGTTTTCGAATATATGAAAATATCATCTATGAAGAAAATCATAAACTTGTCGAGATATTGGCGACACACCCTATTCATTAGATCCATAAACACTGCTGGCGCGTTTGTTAACCCGGATGGCATAACTAGATATTCATAATGACCATATCTTGTTCTAAACGCTGTTTTTGGTATATCGGTCTCGGCAACACGTACCTAATGATACCCTGAACGTAGATCATTCTTTGAAAAATAGGAAGCACCCTGTAACTGATCGAATAAATCATCGCAATAACGAATACTTATTCTTCATTGTTCTCTTGTTTAAATCGTGGTAATATATACACATCCGAAGCGACCCATCTTTCTTTTTCACAAACAAAACAGGAGCACCCCACGATGAAGAATTTGGTCGAATAAACCCCTTATTTAAAAATTTTGAATCTGAGACATCATTTCTGAGCTAATCTGTAAAGAGCTTTTGCAACTGGCGTAGCGCCTGGAACTAAATCAATTTTATACTCTACTTCGCGTACTAGAGGTAACCCTGGTAAATCATCTGGAAACACTTCAGGAAATTCTGACACAACTGGAATGTCGGTCACCTGCTTCTTTTCTTTCTTAACATCAATTACATATGCTAAAAATGAATCACACCCTTTCGACATCACTTTCTGAGCTTTCATTAGGGAAACCATAGGAAAGTTAAATCCACCGCGCTCCCCCTAGCTATTACTCGGGACCCATCGGCTAAACGAAAAGAAATCATCTTCTTATGGCATTTAATATTAGCCCTATTAGAACTTAACCAATTCATGCCTATGACTACATCAAAGCTAGGTATAGGCATCAACAAACAGGTTAAAGGGAAAGGAGGGCTATCAATTTCGATGGTAACTTCAGGCACAGATGATGTGCATGGAACCGTTTTACTATCAGCTACTTCTATTCCTAAAGGCGCATCTAACATCCTAATAGGCAACTTCAACTTATCACAAAAGCCTAAGGACATAAAAGATCAATTCGCTCCTGAATCAAATAACACACGAGCTAGCAAGGAATTAACCAAGAACATACCGGTAATGACATCATCAGTAGCGATTGTAGCATCTACCATCATCTGAAATGCCCTTGCCTCTGCTGTTGGAGGGTTCTTTCTATTCTGCCCGGCAGTAGAAGCAGAAGATCCCCCAGAAGATACTGAGCTCGCCCTTGACCCTGCCTCAGAACTGGCTCTTGACGCAGATGGACAATTTGCTGATCTATGCCCTTCCTGATGAAAACTCCAACAAATATTAGATTTAAAAGAACAAGCTGTTGCTTCATGACCTAACACTCCACATTTCAGACATCTTCTAGTCATTGGAGAACTTGGGCCGACATGGGTTGACTTACAAACATTACACCAACCAGACTGACTAGAACCCGATCCACTCATACCCGACTTACTTATTTGTTTAAATCCACCTGACTTTTTACCACAAAAACCTGATTGCTTACTTGACTGTTGAGCAGAATGACCACCTGTTTGACCCTCCGATTTTCCCCCAAATGATTCACCTTTCGAACTTTCTCTTTTCGCTGCCATTACATCACCTTCAGTAACCTTGGCCATCTCATGAGCCTGCGCCAAGGTTGTTGTAAATCTCGCCACTGTTCTATATTTCGGCTTAATCACCCGCATAAAATGTTGAATCTTATCCTTCTCAGTCGGTACCCATTGTTGAACAAACCTGTAACAACCCAACCCGTTATCCAACCAATACACGCTTACTTTTTTTTTTTAAATCAAGTTTACAGGCAAATGGAGCGCCGCTCCATATAGGGGCGCGCCGCTCCGATCCCTGCTGTCCCATATGTCGTTTTCCCGCAAAAAGATCTCCCGCTTCCGGATACTTTTAGACGAAACGGTTTTCACAACATTTAATAATAGTTAAAACTAACACGTTTCAATAATAAAATGAGTTATACGACACCGGGCCCACATATGCCCAAATTACCCTTTAAGTACAAAATACAAGTTCGACCCCATGATTTTAATACAATATAAAGACTGAGCATGGTGATTGGGGATACACTACCCAATCCTAATCGATCCAAAAGCACATCCTCTAAAGCAAACTACGCATGTCCACTAGTCTCCACGCTTACCCGATCCATCGTCTCCATGCAATCTATAAAAAAGTAAACAACGAGAGGGTAACCTAACGCTTAGTGATTGAGAATATACTACATACATATATATACATAAAATGGACACGCCATGCAATAATAATCAAATAGCACATACCGGAGCATCCAAGCCTAAAGGCAAGCTAATCTAAGCATACCGTACGACCGCTATAAAACAAGCTAAAATATCAACAACGTAAGTTCACCTACGACGATATGAACAACGCCATCAAGCTACACCCGGAGGGTTAGCTACATCACAACAATACGACAAACATCGATGTTCACAACATCCACTAGTATTCAAGATCTCAAGGCTAGCCGAACGAATGGTACATCGAACTTAATTCCCATCCGTCCTAATAAATGCGGCATCGTCACATCGAACTTAAACCGACATATGAGATATCGTCAACATCGAACTTAAACCCTCATCGAATGAATTAATGTGGTATCATCAACATCGAACTTAAACCCACATATGAGGTATCGTCAACATCGAACTTAAACCCTCATCGAATGTCACTACAATAGTGGTATGGCTTCGTCAACATCGAACTTTAAATCCATACATGAGGTATCGTCAACATTGAACTTTAACCCTCATCTAAACAATCAAACAATTTACTCTAGGATATGGTATCGTCAACATCGAACTTTAACCCATACCCCACAAATAAATAAATCATATACATACATATATAATTATTCCACTCACAAGCCCATGTGATAACGTACACACGAAGTGTGCATCTCGCCAAAGGTGGTCAACCAAAACGCACAACCGTGCCAATTGAACATGTACACAAGTCCATCAAATCCACCTATATGTGAAGTGAGCTCTATAGCCGAGGATCACTTCACCTGACCCGCACCAATCCTACACATACATATGCACATAGGATATTAACACTCACCTTGTCGCCTTGATGAATGCCACTGAATAATCCGCAACTCGCCGATGGAATGTACCTATTCCATTTATCACAATACATCAACGCAATTAGGGTGGATTTACAAATCAACCCAAATTGACAACTAGTGCAATTTCGACCCAAATGCACTTCCAAGCACAAACCGCGCCCAAACTAACCAATAATCACTAACACAAGTGAAAATGGTCCTAATACACCGATTGAACACGAACACAAGTGTTAAACACGTGTCTCACCCATTTTGACACCAAAACCCTAATTTTGACCCATTTACACAACTTTACTCTTGCAATCATCCAATCGCTATAGCTTATCAACTTCCACCTAGTCACTCATGTACCTAAGGGTTTCTCTCCGGTACCCTAAGTACAATGTAACCGTAACACAATCGGAGTCGAATACTACGCTAGTAGGCATGAAAGAGGCACCTAACGTCGCGTCATGTAGACCCATTTACCAACATACATCGAGACCAAACACTCGATCTCAAGGGTTTCATCCACCTGACAAACCTCATGGTTCATCGACTTTAACACAAGAGCGAACACGCTCTAACATCCGAACACCAAAGCCCACACACATGGCTTGGTAGAAACATTTCCCAAATACTAAGGAATGCTTGGTTGCACCAAGTCTTACGCCCTTCGCCCGTCAATCAGAACGTCACCATAGGGTACTTCCATTAGGAACGTCACCCATAACAATAACATGCACTACCAATGCATTTAACAAAGCCAAACTCAAACGGCACATAATAAATAATCAAAGGACGTATTTATCAAAACAAAACACACCTTAACGTCTCCTTACCGCACCCGTCCCCGCTAACTCGGGACACTCCTACTTACGATGTCCTTCTTCTTGGCAATTGAAGCACACCGTGCCATCACCCTTTGGCACCGAACATTCCCAAGACTTGTGACCCCTCACGCTACAATTGTAACACCTAGATGCACTAGAATCAGATATACTCGTCCGTGCACCACCTATGCTCACATTTGCACCCTTACTTGGAGCACCATGCGAAACAACCCTTCTCTTATTTGAAGGTTCACCAATCTTTGATCGCGAATACGATTCGAAACCCCTAGCCACCGCGAATAACTCCACAAACGACTTCGCGTAACCCCGGCTAATTTTATTCTTCAAGTCATCATTCAAAGTCCGATAGAAATCTTCCATCAACAAACGATCATTCCCCATATACTCCAGGCAAAAACGAGCCTTCGCCATAAAGGTCGTCTTGAGAGTATTCAAATCCATAGAACCCTGTTGCAAATTTCGAAACTCATTACGCAATTTCGAAAAATTGACTGAAGTTCGGAATTCCTCGAAGAATTCCTTCTTAAACTCGTCCCACGATAACGCCATAAACGGTTCACCACCGACAAGATCAATCTTACCATCCAACCAATCCTTCGTTCTACCCCGCAACAAGCTAGTAGCGAGTCTTGTCCTCTTCTTGGGAGGGCAATCAATAGTACGAAAACACCCTTCGACATCCGAGATCTAAGTTGTGCTTACCAAAGGATCCGGTTTCCCGTCATACATCGGGGGTTTAGACCTCATGAAGCTCTTAAGACAACGCTCCATTTCCCCACTACTTTGAAGTTCAGAATACTTCCTATCCATTTCTTCTCGAAACGCACTCATTTGCTCCACAACGGCTGCCGCAACTCTAGCGTTAAAATCAACGTCATTCGTCTTGATCTCGTTTCGCATCGTCATTTTAAAGAATGCAAAACGATTAGTCCACGAACGTATAAATCCACATGCACAACACCGCCCCATCTACTAAACACTCGTCGTACATCACTTGTTAGACACGATTTGCACCCGTAATAAGGTTTTCAAGTCCTTATTACGCACACACACCGTATTAACTTGTTTGTACAACGACCGCCTCGCTCGATGATATAAACCAATACAATAAAAATTTTGTGCGATATAACATACGCAAGAATTATATCACAACACAAGCCAAAAATCCAAGTTAGTCCACCTACACGCTATGGCACTAACCAAGTTCCCATTCCGACCCGTACACCTACAAGTCCCGCAACAAATAAGCACACACACAAAAGTCTAAGTCTAGGCACCTATCTCAAGTCACCTAAATCCCTTAGACCATGCTCTGATACCACTTGTAACAACCCAACCCGTTATCCAACCAATACACGCTTACTTTTTTTATATTTAAAAATTAAGTTTACAGGCAAATGGAGCGCCGCTCCATATAGGGGGGCGCCGCTCCGATCCCTGCTGTCCCACATGTCATTTTCCCGCAAAAAAATCTCCCGCTTCCTGACACTTTTAGACGAAACGGTTTTCACAACATTTAATAATAGTTAAAACTAACACGTTTCAATAACAAAATGAGTTATATGACACCGGGCCCACATATGCCCAAATTACCCTTTAAGTAAAAAATACAAGTTCGACCCCATGATTTTAATACAATATAAAGACCGAGCATGGTGATTGGGGATACACTACCCAATCCTAATCGATCCAAAAGCACATCCTCTAAATCAAACTACGCAAGTCCACTAGTCCCCACGCTTACCCAATCCATCGTCTCCATGCAATCTATAAAAATGTAAACAACGAGAGGGTAAGCTAAAGCTTAGTGAGTGAGAATATACTACATACATATATATACATAAAATGGACACGCCACGCAATAATAATCAAATAGCACATACCGGAGCATCCAAGCCTAAAGGCAAGCTAATCTAAGCATACCGTACGACCGCTATACAACAAGCTAAAATATCAACAACGTAAGTTCACCTACGATGATATGAACAACGCCATCAAGCTACACTCGGAGGGTTAGCTACATTACAACAATACGACAAACATCGATGTTCACAACATCCACTAGTATTCAAGATCTCAAGGCTAGCCCAACGAATGGTATCGTCAACATCGAACTTAATTCCCGTCCGTCCTAATAATTGTGGTATCGTCCACATCGAACTTAAACCCACATATGAGGTATCGTCAACATTGAACTTAAACCCTCATCGAATGAATTAATGTGGTAACGTTAACATCGAACTTAAACCCACATATGAGGTATCGTCAACATCGAGCTTAAACCCTCATCGAATGTCACTACAATAGTGGTATGGCTTCGTCAACATCGAACTTTAAATCCATACATGAGGTATCGTCAACATCGAACTTTAACCCTCATCTAAACAATCAAACAATTTATTCTAGGATATGGTATCGTCAACATCGAACTTTAACCCATACCCCATAAATAAATAAATCATATACATACATATATAATTATTCCACTCATAAGCCCATGTGATAACGTACACACGAAGTGTGAACCTCGCCAAAGGTGGTCAACCAAAATGCACAACCGTGCCAATTGAACATGTACACAAGTCCATCAAATCCACCTATATGTGAAGTGAGCTCTATAGCCGAGGATCACTTCACCCGACCCGCACCCATCCTACACATACATATGCACATAGGATATTAACACTCACCTTGTCGCCTTGATGAATGCCACTGAATAATCCACAACTCGCCGATGGAATGTACCTATTCCATTTATCACAATACATCAACACAATTAGGGTGGATTTACAAATCAACCCAAATTGACAACTAGTGCAATTTCGACCCAAATGCACTTCCAAGCACAAACCGCGCCCAAACTAACCGATAATCACTAACATAAGTGAAAATGGTCCTAATACACCGATTGAACACGAACACAAGTGTTAAACACGTGTCTCACCCATTTTGACACCAAAACCCTAATATTGACCCATTTCAAAATTAGTCAACCAAACACACCCAAAAGCGTTCCAACACTTCCATAATCACTAAACCTAGTGACTAAACTCAAGATCAAAGCCTAATCAAGGCCAAATCGTCAACCAACCCAAAACCCGCCAAGTGACACGAATAACTAGTCACCATAAACCCATTTCATCGTCTAAGAGGGTTTCGCAACAAATCAAACTCAAACCCTAACTTGAATATCAAATCTAACAAATGAAATTCGGAGTTTGAACTTACCAATACTACCACAACGTAGCTAGAAGCGAGATAAACAACTTTAAAACCCGAGCTTCGGTGAGAACCGGGCTTCTTCTTCCTAGATCGGAGCTTTCTCACACTAAAATCACCCTCTCTCACTAGAATATGTTGGGAGTATTTTGTGTGGGTGAGAATGAGCTCCAATTGAGTTCTAGATCAGTTTTGATGATCCCAAACCGACCCCAAATGAAAAGACCAAAGTACCCCTCATTTAAACCCTTTAAAAATGCTGAAAAACGCATCAGATGCAATCAGAGCATCGCTCCAAAGGGTGGAGCGCCGCTCAACCCTACAGGTACTGGTAACCGAGAAATAACAGTTTTTAGTAACTTGTTTTGGCCATAACTTTTTGACCGTAGCTCCATTTTCGATGAATCAAATATCGTTGGAAACGTAATAAGATATTCTTTCCAATGGTAAGGCTTTGAAACATCAACTCACACATTATTTGGAGTTGAAATGATATGTACACACCTTGTAACTTCAGACAACGTCCAATTTTCTTCGCCGTTCAAGCAAGCAATGCGTACATGCTTCGTATACTACATACACGCATCGTACACCATAAATACATTATGTACAATAAATATTTTGGTCTTACAAAACCTCAGCTTAGATGTAAAATCTCTGAAAACCACATCAATCATCATACTTTCCATCATCTTCATATTTAGACACTGTGTTTTCAATCTTTCTCTCAAACTCAGAACAATATTGTGCACGAACTTTAGCAGAAAATTGTTCCCAAGTGATTTGACTGATCTGTTCTCTGGGAAAATATGCTATAATAGAATCCCACCATTCCATTGCGTCACCTTTAAGAAGTCTACTAGCAAACAACACCGTGGATTCAGGTTCACAAAAACATGCTTCTAATGCCCGCTCCACTTATCTTAACCAATTATGTGTCATTGTAGGGTTTGTATGACCGCTGTACTCTGGAGGTTTGCAGTCTAGGAACTGTTTATATGTACACTTCTTTCTTGTCTCAGGGACTTGATAGGTAGTTTGAGGAAACTGTGACTGAGAACTGCCTCCAGCTTGTGTATAGAAGTTCGGAGGAAAAGTTGTGTTCAATGTGGTGGTATTAGGGTTCCATTGTGCCCGTTCTTGTTCCAGTTCTTTAATTTTTTATTTAGCCCCTAATAAATGACTTTGGAGATTTATAACTTCTTGTGAGATTTCCTCTTCTGAAGACACATGCCCATCTTCGTCACGGGCTCGGAAAGTTCCAGTTCCAGGGACAGTAGGGCTAGTAGCGTTAGCTTCATTATCTACCATTTATGCACTACCACAACACTCACACCAAAGCTTAGTATAAACTATGTTAGTACTAACAACTAACCCATCTCCTGTCCTAACACTCACTTAACCCGACCCCAGCATGTTATGTTTGACATGACTCTACTAAGTTTGGGAACATAGCATTTACATCACAATGTGCATGCTGCCAAACTATGCTCTGATACTAACTTGTAACACCGCTAAAAAAAAAAATTTAACATGGCGGAAGCATTATATTAAATCAACACGATATGATGGATATCTAACATTAATACTGTTCAAACCGATGTCACGTGTCATTATAACAAAATACATATTTAACCGGAAAAGACGTAATTACATTATGTTTACAAAAGAACACAGTTTAACAAGGTAAGACCACATCAGAGTTAAATCCTATCAAACATAACATCACTATGCCCGTTTGCTCCCCAAAAAGCGATATCTACAAAGGCTAACAACCTCCAGGGAGGAGATAGAGGGGAATTAGTACGAAACTAAGTGAGTACAACTAACTACAGGTAATAGCATACAAAACTGTCATACTAATCATGTCGCATAGTCTAACACATAAACATCACCCAATAGTGCAGTCGATAGAGACTCCAGCGGTTCGGCCAAACCATTAACCACCAGTTGATCGGGCTGGGGTTTACCAGAAGTTCCTCCTACATACTGTGCTGCATAAATCATCCACACGTGATTAACACATCATTCAAACATATACCACATGGATGCAAATATGCTACCACATGAGGAACCCAACCCGCAGATTGATCTCTCCTATCAAATTAGGCTACCACAGGATAGGGATGCACTGGGCTCCATCAACAAATAACAACTTGCACAGAATCATCTCAGTAATAACTAACAGTAGTAGCATGTTAATTCTAACAAACATGGCAATCATAAAATAACAAGCTACTCTATACTGTTAATCTCCAGTTAGTCCCACTCATCGATTACCAGCAAATGAGAAGGTGTTCAGCTATCTAATCACTAAACCTCCTCTTTATCCTTTTCTCCTAAGAAAGACATATACACAAGTCTGTTATAATATCATAAGCATCAGTAAATAAACGGGCAGCATAACGGCTAGAGAATCAACGCTTAGTAAAATATTTCACTGCCAAAGATACTCGGCCGACTGTCTACACTCACTCGGCTGAGTGTCTAGTCACTTGGTCGATGGTCTCTGACAGACACACTCGACTGTGGGTCTTACACACTCGGTCGATGGTTGAGTTGGTCGGTCGAGTGTCATGAGACACTCGGTTGACTATCTTTATCTGCAGGTGCTGAAGAACAAAGCTACGGGTTTCACCTAAAATCAACCAATTCTTGCTCTAGAGCTCGATTACGACCTCAAAACTGATCAAATCAAAGACACTAAACATGTAGAAACATAAACCCACAAGATTTTGACTCAAACAACATAAAATCTAACCATGTTGATCCAAATTACACACTTTGTAAAACCTAACATAAAACCCCAATTTTCTCAAAGATTAGAGCATGAAATGCTATCCTTGATAGAATCAGTAATCACAAAGAACAAGATAGTGTAAAGGATTTGAGCTCAAGAACAAGGATTTAAGATTAGGATTTGATGTAGGTGAGAGTGAAGATACGGTTGTGTGCGTGTGAATAATTTGGAAGGATGGGGAAGAAAGGAATAAAACACAGCACTAGTCACTTAAGTGAGGTTAATTCCTACACTGTGCAACACACGGGTACTTATCAGTTATCTGATATCTTTCGTACGTCATTTGGTGACCCAAACAAAGTCCAAATTAAATAAACAAACCTGTCTGTGACCCTTGTCACAAACTGGTCCTAACCACATCATTACATAATAATAAATATTAAATAAAATAAAGCATAAAATAACGCAACACAAACTTAAGGGCAAACTAGTAATCTTATAGCTAGGCCCAGTTGAGGATGTTATAGTTTAGTCGCAGTGTAAGACACCACATCTGTCGTAATGGGTATGTTTAGTCGCAATGTAAGACACCACCCAGGGGTTAGTGATACAAAGTATATGTACACTAATGGATGTTGTGAACATCGATGGTCATTCGCGAGTACCATTCCCTTATGCTATTAGTTAACCATGGTTGTGTGATTTTTGTATTAACATATTATATTGTGATGAATATATGCTTTTGGTAATGCTAGCTTGTTGTGTATCGTGATTATTTAGCTTTATACATTGTGATTGCATGCTAATTAGATTGCTAACTTGTATGTGGTATTTGTGTAAGTGTTTACCAGTTAGGTAAATTATATATGTATATGTATAATTATTGCATTCACTAAGCATAAGCTTACCCCTCATTGTTTTTACCTTTTTATAAGTACCGAATGTTAGGGAGAAGACTTCTAGTTGCTAGACAAGTTGCTTTTGGGTTGCTTGAGATTATGACGGGGTAGCTTTTGGATTTCAAACGTGGATTGGGGACTTGGTAAATCGCCAGAATTATGCTCTCGGTATCGGGTTGGGTTATCGAGTCTTAACCCGGATTTTTGTGTAAATGGCTCTTAATTACCCACTTGTTGTGTAACGGGTCGAAGTGAACATTTTGGACTTGGTCATATGTTAATCATGTGTTTTATTATATATTGGGCACATTAAAACTAGTGTTAAACGGATCGTGCATTTTGATGTATTTAACTCTATATATATATATATATATATATATATATATATATATATATATATATATATATATATATATATATATATATATATATTACCGTTTTTGGATAAACAAATTTGGGTCATTAAAAGTTGGTATCAGAGTATGGCATAAGGGATCTTGGTGACTTTGAGATATGTGCCTAGACTTAGACAGAATTGTGGACATATTGTGTGCGGGACTTGTAGGAATACTGGTCGAACCTGGAGACGTTAGTGCCTTAGCGTGTAGGTGAACAAACTAGGACTTGTGTTTGTCCAAAGTGTGACTAAGTGGGTTCTTATTTCGTATGTAAATTGGTGTCTTAGATAGCTAGTGCCTAATGTAAGTAGGAGGACTTGGGCGTTGTTTTGCTGCTAGTCGCCTAGGGAGTAGGTTGACTTTTTGTTGCATTGTACGTATATGTATATGTTATTAAACTATATATAGTGTACGGTGTCTGAGTGATGAGTTTGGTGGTGGGACTTGGGTACATGGGAGTTTTGGGTAGTGTAGTATAATGAAGGACTTCGATTGTTTGAAGGTACTAGTGGTATTGTGTTTTGTATTGTGTGAATCTTGCGTTAGTCCGGGTAAAGTACTTTGCGCGACCATGTGAAAATGGTAAGGTACCCAATTATAATATTGACTGATCACCATTATTACAAACGTATATCTTGACACCAAGCATGACATGACAAGTACCGAACAGAGGAAATGTGGCATGGTTGGGGTAGATTCGGGACAAATTAAGAATCATGTATTGGTTCCTAGGATATATTGGTCTCGGGTGATGTGCTTGTGTCACATCGGGTTCATTGTGAGTCGGGAAGTGTTACAGTAAATTTGGTTATCTGAGGTGAGTGGGCGAACTCACGAGTTTGGTGCGTGCTTAGTCACCTAAGTAGTGGGTGCACTATTGAGATTGTCATTGGTTGTAGTTACCCATCGTAACTAGGATGACCGATTAATGTATGTGTGTGTGTGCGACGAGGACTTAAATTCTGTAATGGGATGCGACAAGTCTAATGATTGTAGTATTGGGTTACACTCGGTAGAGGATGTGGTTGGAGAATCGTGTAAGGATTCCAGTTGTGAGTCCCCTTGGAATTGGCGAATCAAGGGCCTTCGGATCGTTAAACTCATGGGAGTGAAACCTGTATGACGATGATTGTGTTAGTTTGTTAGAGTGTTGGGACTCATAGGGTAACATTCCTAACGGAATTTCTCGTGTATTAATGGTTGCGTCGGTTTGCGGAAGGGTGTAAGACTCGGTGTTCCCGAGCATCTCCCTGGTGTTTGATGAAAGGTTTCGTTAGGCTATATCGTTTGGCCTTGTAAAAATTTTGAGTTGCGTGTGATCGCTAGGAACTTTTGTTAAGACAATAAACCGTAAGGTTTGTCGGGTAGGTATGACTTCAGGTCATTATTGTGGAGAGATGGGTGACATCAGGAGTATGGAACCCAAAGATCGAGTTTATAAATCTTGGTAGATTGTGGTGGGAGTGTGCATGACACTGTGTCAGGTATTATACCTGCTAGTGTAATGTTTAACTCCAGTAGCGATGTGATCACTTGTGCTTAGGGTGCTCGTGAGATACCCTTCGAAGCAATGGATATTACAATAGTTATCAACGAGTGATAGTAATTCGACGGTTGTGGAAGTCGAAGTTTAAGAGCATTGCGGTAAATACTTCTTATGAAGTGAAGGATGATGAAAGAACTTTCATTATCCTTGTTACGCGCAATCCGGAGTTGTGATGAATATCGCATGTTTGATGAGCTTATAGGGTGGGAGAATCTTGTTTCTCTTAAGTGATTGACGAATAAAGATGATCGGTGAGTTGGTGATGGACTAAATGTTTGGTTAGGCCGAAGGTTATGAAGTGTTGATATTGCGGTTGACGTAATTATTGTGTCGCATTGGTGACACTTCTCCATGAGAGTGAGCAATTGTTGATAAAGGTTCGTTGAGTAGAAGGTTGGGTGATCTTGACTGAGAAGCACGACGAATTAAGCGAAGTGGCATATGCCTAGGCTTGGAGGCGTATGTAGGACTGTGGTGTAGTTCGCTTTACAAACGATGAAGATCTGTTAATTGTGATTTGTGGTATGAAGGTGCAATTTCATCGTGTGTACGACATCTCAAGTGATTGTGTATGTCAGCTCTGAGATCCTGAAGTGAACTCGCGGTAATTTGGTGTATATGAGCAACGATGAGAATGGTCATGTGTTTCGTGGAATGACAATTCCGCGGGATGTTATCATCTTGGCGGCGAGAATGTGGAACTGAATCCTAAATGGGGGAGTTTTTACTGCCGCTCGAGGAAGCTTCGATGGAGTGTGTCTAGAGAAGTGTCGGAGTGTACCGTGATAGGCCTCAATAGGGATTTTGAGTTCCGAACGAGGAAGAGCGACGGGTTGTTGATTTTGACTCGAGATCGTGCGTTACGATTGTGAGTTATGATTTTTGATTGTTATGTGTAGATTTTATGATGATGGGATCAAATGAAGTGTAAGTCTTCTTAAGTAAGGTGGTCGTGTAGTACCAAATTGTGGTATGAGACCATATGTGAAACGTAAGATCCCAGAGTGAGAGAATGAATTAATCGTTGCGGGTGCTCTCTTAATGTAAATATGGGTTGATGTGAAACTCTGATAGTACTATTGAGTGGGTACGAGTTCAATATTGGGGTGGATACTTTATTTTCCCTATCAGGAAACGTGATCATGGAAATCATCAGTGGATTGTTCCACTTTATGGACGATTGTGAGGAAGGGCGTGCTGGTTCTGATTGTCTCAAATAGAGACACGCGGATGTTGTTTGTTTGCGAGGGTGTGTTCCCTAGTGATGCGACCCGTTGGTTGCATTAAAATGTCGAGGCCATCCTTAAAGGACGGTCTATGTAAGAGGATTCACCCGGTGTTGGTGGATATTTTGTGGGTCGTATAGCGAATTGCGAATTTGTTGTGATGATAATTCACTGTTGACAGGATTCTAGTATACGAAAAGTTTCCATGCTAGTACTAGGAAGTTGTCTTGTGTGGTTGTGTTGTAGGGTTTAGAAGAGAAACCCTATGTCAAGTGCTGATGTATTGTCTAACACGTGGCGTACTGTTGTTGTCCTGAATTAATTCAGAGACTGATGGTCGTGTGAGGATCGATTGATGGGAAAGTTTTTGTTCCTATTGTGATGATTTGGTGATACCGAAATTTCTTCGTTGAAGGAATAACCCGGTTGTTGTGATAGGGAAGTTGGTTCTTGAGTTAGAGAACATTCTTGATTGATCGGTGTTTATATGGATTATTGCCATAAGTGGAATTTCATTACAATAATAGCCTTGTGCTAAGTGTTGGAGAGCCATTGTAAGAAGTGCTCATCGGAGGAGTGTGTCGACTGCCCTGTTGGCATCGACTTATTAAATTAAGAATTATCGATTTTATGGGGTGGAAAACAAATGCTTGCGCATAAGCGGATGTGCGACCGGTTGAGTGGTGCGTTTATGAATCGATGAAGTATGAAGTTTTAAAGCGGCATGAATCCTTCTCGATTTGGATTAATGCAAGACTTGGTTCACGGCGTAGTGGACCTAGTAGATCGCATTTGGTGATATAGTTATGGACGTAGCTTATTGCTGGCTGTAGCACGATGTGAACTTGTAGGGATACATGGTGTTTTTCGTATTTCCTAATTGGGTGTTTTGGGCGTTGAGTGTAATAGATATCGCTTGTTGCCGTGATGCACTCTAGTGATTATTAGCGTGTGGTGAGATCTTCGGATTAACGGAAGATGTTATGGACATCGGGCTTGATTGGTTGTCAAAGGGTCGTAGAGCGTGGGTCAAGTTTGTAAAATGAAAAGGATCACGGGGACGTGATCCAGTGCAAGTGGGGGAGAGTTGTAAGACACTGATTTTCTAACAGGTTAGAGTGGCATTCCAGGTACAAGGAACCGCATTCCTAGAGCTAGAACGGTGTTTCAGTTTAGAGAACGACGTCGTGTAACAAGGGAAATTGCAAAACCGTAACGCAATGAGTCTAGAGGCCATTTGGGGAACGGTGTCCTTATTTATGGAACGACGTTCCATTTGTTCACAGGAACGACGTTCCTAAAGCTGAAGAACGGCGTTCCTGGTGCCTGACGGGTTTTGTTTTGTTATTTTTGTAAAATCAATGAGGTCAATTGGGTCTTTTCACATGGGGTCAGATTTATACCCCTAAACCATATATCATCTTCATTTATCACCAACCAAAAGCTTCTTAGAGAGAGAAAGGGATTTTCTAGTGAGAGGAAGCTCCAATGATGATAAAGATGGTGATTCTTGCCCAAATTAGAGTGAATTTTGGTTCTTCTTGATGTTTCCAGCTACTAGCGCGGTTTTGGAGTTGAGTTAATTCTTAGATCCAATTTTATTTACTTTGATTTTGATTTTATGTTAGGGTTTGAGTTAGTATTGGGTTATAAACCCCATATCTTATGAAATTGAGGGTTTTGTGGTATGTATTGTGTAATAAATCCGATTATTGTGAGTTTAGGTTTAAATGACGAATTTGGAAGTATTTGTCATGGTTTAGGTGTTAATCACTAGGTTACAAGTGTATTGGTGATTTTGATCTTCATAAGAACATGTTTGTTAGTCAAAATGGGTGTTGAACTTGATTTGGTGTCAAACTAGGATTTGAGGCTTGTGTTGGTTAGGGGTGTGCATGGTATGGGAAGAACCGAAGACCGTACCGGACCGAACCAATTTCGAACCGAACCGATCTTTTTCGGTCCGGTCCTTCGTCCATAATTTTACGGATTTTCTGTCTTCGATCCGGACCGAACTAGACTAAAACCGAAAAAAACACTAAAAGTACCCGAACCGTACATGTGATGGCCCCGTCAATACACTTAACGGCTCCGTTACTTGGTCCCACATTTTGATCGAACTTTAATGAATTTAATAAAAAACATTGCATTCTTTTATTCAAAAAGTTTCCCAAAAAGGAAATTTACCAAAATATGTAGTTTAAACAAACCCAACATATTAAATAACCAAAATTGACATAAAACATTGTCAACCAAACACCCACAAGTTTAAATATCCAAAAAGAGAATGCAATTTTAATGTTTCATAAATTGTTTAACAAAATCTGCCCATATGCATGCAGACACTTCTAACACAGCGAAAGCACCAAACAACTCAAGTACCTGTGAAACATGCGAGTAAACTGTCAACAAAAATGTTGAGTGAATTATAGGTTTAAATAAACGAATAAACTTTAGACCACAAGATTTAAAATGTTAGAAAACATAAAACATTATTCCATTATCAATGAGCTACCTGGTAACCACTTAATCATTTAATTACCCTTGCCAAACACAATATATATATATATATATATATATATATATATATATATATATATATATATATATATATATATATATATATATATATATATATATATATATATATATATATACACCGAACAAGTGTATCTTCAAATAAATACGAAGTACTAACGCATTCTGATTATAAATTGCTAGCACGACTAGCTCAAAATAGGGCTGTCAAGCCCGATAGATCTATCCATAGGATTCGCGTTCACCAGTAGAAACCATTGATTACAGTTATCAGACTAGGGAATATTTTTGTTCAACTCATAATGAATAATTTAAATTTAATTGCCACTTGTGTCTAAACGTAAAACAAAATGCATGTAATCACATCCCAAAAATATACTTTAAAAATTATGAAAAACGGGACTATAACTCACCTTAAAGAAAATGACGTAACCACACAAAAGCGAACAACAAATGAAGAAAAGTGATCAAGAATGACCACAACGCCGACCTATAAATAAAGCAGGTCGATATAAATAACTAACTTATGTCAAGTCTTAGTATAATAGCTAGTACTTGTTGCAAGTAGACATAGAACAACACACAACATGCTTCGGTTTGATCAGAACAGCGTAAGGACACGTACGTTCTATTTTTAGCAGGTTTCCATTTTTGGAAAGTTTCTATTTTACAAAAGTTTCTATTTTTGGAAAGTTTCTATTTTTGGAAAGTTTCCATATTTAGAAAGTTGCTATTTTTGAAAAGTTTATAAGTTAGGAAAGTTTCCTTAATTAGAAAGTCAACAAAAGTCAACCGAAAGTCAACTCAAAAGTCAACATTGGTCAAACATAGTCAACATTAAATTTTAAAGTATAAGTTATATTAATAATATAAGTTATAATGTTATTTAAAGTCATATATGTATAATTATGTCATATCATAAGTTTAATTAATTTAAAATGAATTATTAAAGTTAACATAAGTTTAAATGATATAATTAATATAACATAAGTATTTAATTAATTAATTAATTAAATATTAATCATAATATAAGTATTATTAATTAATAATAAATTTTAATCATATCATAAGTATTATTAATTAATAATGAGTTATTAATCATATCATAAGTTTTAATTAAAATTATTAAATCATAAGTATTTAATAATTAAATTATAATTAAATAATAATTAAGTATTATAATACTTAAAAAATTAATTAATCTTTATTATAAGTCTTATTATAATAATCTCATAACATAAGTTTAATACTTATCATAAGTATTTTTCATTAATAATAAAAGTATTATTAATCATAAGTTTAATTAAATGTTTATTTAATCAAAATGTAATTAATAAATGATATAATAAATATGTATATCATAAGTATTAAATTAAAATAATTACTTTTTACATCATAAGTAATTTATTAATAATGATAATCATTATTTATATCATAAGTATTATTTTATAACCATAAGTTTTAATTAGAAGTCCATTGGGTCATAACTTGAGCCCCGGGTGTCAGTTTTCGAAGAGTCTTATATATATCATCGCCTAACCAAACCACCTAACACATTAGTACACTCAAGAACACCCCAATAACATCCACCAAGTCATGACCAACAGCCCTGATTCAACTTGGAGCTTTAATCCGTTCAAAAACATGTTTTAGTCATAACGGGTGATCCGTGGCTCGGATTTCGATGACCCGAACATGAATGTTCATCCAATCATCACCTCTAACACACTAGTATACCTTAGAGACTCCAAAAATGGTCACAAAGTCGGATCAAACCTGAAACAATTCGTTTTTATATTTTGATTTCAATAAAACACCATTTTAATCATATCTAGAGCTCCGGGAATCGAAATAACATGAATCCGGAGTCTAAAATTAATGTCTCGATGTGATGAACACATATAAACACTTTAATTTAACATTTACATTATTTAATTTTACAAAAATGGTCGAATAAGCTGCTGTCCCAATTCAATCAAACTGAAATCATGCTATAACAAGTGTTTCTATGCATACAATCAACAATACAACAACATACAATCATCATACTATCATAATAACATATAAAAACAGAAAAATTAAAGAAAAATCAAAAAGTTAGGGTTAGGGTTTATACCCTAATCAAGAATTGAATGATATGAGCGTGTAGAGATCGAAGAGATGAACGCGATGATGATTAAAGCTTCTTGATCCAAGTAATATTTTGATTGATAATGATGATGATGATGTTGGGTGTGGTATTCGGTGGCCAAAGGAATAAAAAAGAAAGGGGAGAAAACTTGAGAGAAAATAGAAAGGTAGGTTAGTAGTGAAATGAAAATGAAAAGTGAGAAAATGGGAAAAAATAAAGGGCAAGGCCACCCCCTCTAAGGGGTTCGGCCGAAATTATCATGGGGGTGGGCGCCACTTATCCCAATTTTGTAATTTGATAAAATCCTTGTGGCCCGAATGCTCGAACGAAACCCGAAACTCGAAAATGCTATTACGCGATTAAATAATCGGAGAGATAACAAATACGCGACGAAAAATATATATAAACACTATATATAATCATATGACATTAAAATATCATATTAAAAATAATTTAGATTTAAAAATCCCAAAAGTTTGACCGTTGGCTTGAAAACCGAAAAGATTCGTCGGATAGAAATCCACGACACGTAGAAACGTATGATTTAAAATATGAATACAAATATTCATAAAACACATAATAATTAATATATTATTACTAATATAATAATATAGGTCATAGAAATTACGTGGCACGAATAAAAATTAACGATCGTTAAATAATAAACGGTAAAAGATAACGAAAAAAGTAGGGTCGTGACAGTACCGTACCGAACTGAACCGATAATATTTGGTCCGGTCCTCGGTCCATGTTTTTGCTTCAAATTGAGATTCGGGACGGAACCGAACCGAACAAGTTTGGTCCGGAACCGTACCATGCACACCTCTAGTGTTGGTGAAACAAGTACT
This sequence comes from Rutidosis leptorrhynchoides, assembly GCF_046630445.1. Taxonomy (NCBI): domain Eukaryota; kingdom Viridiplantae; phylum Streptophyta; class Magnoliopsida; order Asterales; family Asteraceae; genus Rutidosis; species Rutidosis leptorrhynchoides. Next base: position 107,330,737 of record NC_092343.1, read on the forward strand.
TAAGTACTTGGTTTATGTTGTTAATTGGTGGTTTAAGGTATAATCACTAGCCATTAGTGAATTTGGGTTGAATTTGACGTAAGTCAAAGTAGGTTAAGTGTGATATGGGTTAATATTGCACGCATTGTAGTTTTGGTGTAAATGACATTTTGAAATGATCACTACCTAAGTAGTAATCTAGTGTCGGGACCTAGGTTGGTCAATTTGGTGTCAAGTATAATTTGGATTAAATTGTACTTTGTAGAGTGGGTTTGAATTACCACCCGAAGTGGTAATTGGATTGTACTTATTAGGTGTAAAATGGGCGAGTTATGGCAAGCAAGGTGTGATCCCTCGGCTAAGGGATGATTGTGTTAGATTCTCTTTTAGAGAATGTATATTTATGTGAATATTTTGCCTATGTGTGATATTGGTAACTACCTGCTCGGATTTGTGGACGGAGATTATATTACATGACTTGTGCGGGCATTACAAGGTGAGTGGAATAATTATACGTGTATGTATATAGTGTATTTACTTGTGTGGCATGTGATGTTAGTTTAAAGTTTGGGCGTCGATACCATATCATCATGTGTGCATGGGCGTGAAGTGTTATAACGACCCGTCCTAATCCATCTAGACGAATATATTACATTTGGTTACATCGTGAGGTACTTGACCTCTATTTGATACATTTTACAAACATTGCATTCGTTTTTAAAAAAGACAAACTTTCATTACATCGAAAGTTGACGGCATGCATACCATTTCCTAATTTATCCAACTATAATTGACTTAATAATAATCTTGATGAATTCAAAGACTCGAATGCAACGTCTTTTGAAATATGTCATGAATGATTCCAAGTAATATCTCTAAAATGAGCAAATGCACAGCGGAAGATTTCTTTCATACCTGAGAATAAACATGCTTTCAAGTGTCAACCAAAAGGTTGGTGAGTTCATAAGTTTATCATAAACAATAAAATTCATCATTTTGATAGACCACAAGATTTAAATACAGTACACCTATCTAGTGTACGAAACCATTTTTCATAATACTTAGCAGAGTAGGTTCGTATCCTTTTCTCCCCCGTAGGTTACCTCGCGATTTTTAAATAATCGTACACATATCTAGTGCACAAAACTAATACACATAACCTGTGTATAAAAATCATTCTCTCGATACATAACATTCATTTTGATTTCATTGCTCAACATCGTAACCGACCTTAACATATAATGCGCATCAATAATATCCCAAAAACAAAACATCTCGTCTGTATAATATATAAACTTCGAAGTACTAAATACCACGCCCACTAGCTCTTTCGTATAGTGAACATTCTGGGTGGAGGTGTTAAACCTGGTAGCTACCTTTAGGAATCGCGTGAATTAGGGCCATACCCGATTCTAATTCTTAGGTTACCAAGCAATAATAATCAGGGGAAATATTCACATCAATTGGTGGCAATTATCATGTCCATATAATTCAATAATAATCCACAGAACTTCTGTCTGTATAATAATTCATTCGAGGAATGTTTTGCTTGTGTCTATCTTGTCAAACATTTATAAAAGCATTTAATGTATTTGCAGTTTAAAATATATTTCAAAAGCATTTAATAAAGCAGTTATAAAAACAGCGCATGTATTCTCAGTCCCAAAAATGTAAAGAGTAAAAGGGAATCAATGAATTTACAATACGATATTTTCTAGTAAAAATATGCATACGACTGTACTGAACAATGCAAGGTTGGCCTCAGATTCACGAACCTATATCATTTGTATATATATTAACACACATAATTGTAATCGAACAAATGTACATATTATTATTCGTGATGTAATTTATATATATAATAAATTAATAAATTTCATTATCTATATATATATATATATATATATATATATATATATATATATATATATATATATATATATATATATATATATATATATATATATATATATGTTTTCATTTTATATAAAAATATTAACATAGTTAAGTTATGTATATTAAATATTAATGATACTTTGTGATATTGATAATAGTAATGATAATACTAACTTTAATAAACTGACAGATTTAAATAATGATAACAATAATAATAATACTGATAATAATAACTATGTATATAACAATTTTACTATTTATGATGTTAATGATAATAAGTTTAATAATAATGATACTAACTATCATATTAATAATAATAATGATAGTATTAATACTAATACCTATGTTAATAATAATAATAATACATACTAATCATAATATTTATAATAATAATAAATTGTATTGTTTTCATAATAATAACAATAATAATAATAATCATGTTTCTAATAATGATAATAACCATAATAATAATACTTAAGGCTAATACTTACCTGATAATAATATTATTAATAACAATATTAAAAGTAATTATAATTACTATAATCATAATAATAATGATAAATAATAATAATAATTATTATAATACTAATAATAATTTTAATAAAAATTTTGTCATAGAAAACTACCTTCCAAAGCTTTATAAAAAAAAAGTGCCCAGAACCGGGCTCTAACCCACGACCTCCCGCTTATATGTAAACGCCCAAGACCACTCCTCCATACTCGTTTTTCTGATTAAATACTCAGTCTAATTATAATTAACTTTCATTTATGTTCTTCCCTTTTTCTTCTTATTCTTACAAACATTCAATTCGACCTGAGGTTAAAACATTTGTTACATAAAGATATAGGATTGGTTTTGGGTCTTATAAAATAAATGGAAGCAGTTTATTTTGGTTGATTAATTGGAACAAATAAAAAAAAAAGAAACTGTGCAGTTCGTATGAACACAATATAACTCAAAATTGATTTTCGAATTGAAGACGGTTTTAGACAAAGATTATTACATGAAAAAGGTTCTAAATAGTTCGTGTAATCTTTATGAATCATCAATTTATTGTAAAAACATCAAAACGAATTCCAATTTCCTCAAGAACATCTCAGTTGACTTTTGTAATTAAATCTTCGACTCAAAAATTCTAAGCCGTTAATGGAAATTGAAAGTTGTAATTTTCCAGATAGTTTATATAAATGATTTCTAGTAACACTGCATTTATACATTTTAAAATTTCATTCGAATTCAAGTTATTGCAACTTACAGTCAAGAACACTATGAAGTCTAAATCAAATTTCACATTTTAGATTGTTTTAGGTTAAAATTATAACCTGAATTATGTTTTGGATCCTTACTAAAAACTTTAGGAAGCATTATTTAACCTGAAACATCAAAACCATTTTGAATTTCTTGATGAACAATTCTGTTGACTTTTTAACATTTATCTTTGACTCCAAAATTCGTATTCAATATGAAAATTTGACAAATGAAACTTTCCAAATTATTTAAACGAAGTATTTATAACAATACTGCATTAATACATTTTGAAATTCGTTAATAATTTGGACTGTTTGAAAAATCAAAGCAAGAACAGAGTATTACCTGTATTGTTCTAATTTTCTGATTTAATTCGATCAGTTAGGAGTTGTTAATGATCTCTGTGATTTATAAATGATAATGTGAGGTGGTATGGTATGGTATCAATTACAACTGGAGTCGATCGTTTTATAGCCCAATGAAGTTGACAGGGTTATTAATTAGTGATTAAAAATAAGAATAAAATAAAAAGTAGATAATGACTTCAAACTGATTTTGGATGTTATTGAATCCTGTTTGTACAAGTTTTGTGAAAAAAATAGTAGGATAGCAACATGAAACAGATTCGTACGTCCTTAATTTGTTTTGTAGTTTATAAAATATATTCTAATAATTATTAAATGTATTATTAATATTATTACTTATTTTAATAATAATAATAAATTATAATGATATAAATAATGATAAAAATGATAATAACCTTATTATTTATATTAATAACCATAAAATGTATTATTTTCTAATAAATTTTAACATTAACACTAATAGTTATTTTAATAATATTTATAATTATATTAGATAATAATAATGATACTAATAATAAAAATGGTAATGATCATATTATTCATAATACTAATAATATTACTAATTATAACAACATTAATATTATTAATGATAATAATAATAATAATAATAATAATAATAATAATAATATGACAATTTATATACATCAAACTTCATATTATATCATAGTGTTATTAATACAGATATTTATTTTAATAATAATGAAAGTAATAATTTTACTATATCAACTATATTTTGTTTTGTTTTAATATATATATATATATATATATATATATATATATATATATACACTATTACTTAGGTAATATTTAATAATCGTATATAATAAATTTTATTGAATATTTATTATTTATACATTATATATATATATATATATATATATATATATATATATTATATATATATATATATATATATATATATATATATATATATATATATATATATATATATATATATATATATATATAATACAATATAGAAATCATATATTTTTTATATATAACTTCATTTTAAATTACGCTTAGCTATTTTGTATCTTACTTTACATATTTAATTCTATTGTTTAAATTATATTTTATAATTTCAAATTATTAAATATACTTACATTTATATATGTATATATATATATATATATATATATATACATATTTATTTATAAACAGTTGTTCGTGAATCGTCGAGAGCAGTCGAAGGTCAATTGAATATATGAAACAGTTCAAACTTTTTGAGACTCAACCTAACAGATTTTGCTTATCGTGTCGAAATCCTATTAAGATTAGGTTTAAATTTGGTCGAAAATTTCCGGGTTGTCACAGTACCTACCCGTTAAAGAAATCTCATCCCCGAAATTTGATCGAGGTCGTCATGGCTAACAATAAGTATGTTTTCATGACGAATATGTGATGACCCAGAAATTTCCGACTAAATTTAAACTTAATATTTACATAATTCGACACGATAAGCCATGTTTGTAATGTTGAGGTCTAAAATTTTTGAACTGTGCTCATGTATTCGATTACCCTTCGACCATTCCCGACGATTCACGAACAACTTGTAAATAAATATGTATATATTTATATATATATAAATATATTGTAAAATAAAATAATAATAATTACTATCTATATAAATGAGTTATATAAATTCTAGAATTATTAAAAATGTATTTATGAGCTAAGTGTTAAATTTGAACACTTTTCATATTTTACCTAGAATTGAGCACGGACAATGATGTAATTTTATTTGGTAGTTAATAATCAAATTTTATACCATAACGACTAAAATAAAGATAATTAATGTAAAAATTTGAGACTTTTCAGAAAACTTTAATGTATAAACTGTTTAGCAAAGAAGCACGAAATCCAGTCCGTCAAATAAATCTTAAAAAAAATTGTCGGCAGCTTTGGATACCAATTCTCTCCATGTATGTGTGGTAATTATATTTATGTACTATAAAATATGGATCAGGAGTATTATATATATAGATATTTGGATAGTTGGTGATGGACAACTAACCCCACTCACATATCACTCGATTCATGCTCCATACTCAACACTAAACACATTATTTTCACTACTATTCTTTGTATACTAGAACACATACACACATGTTTCTTTTTCCCTTCTTGCATCCAATCTCTGTTGCTATTTGATCGAAGATGTTCATTGATCACACATGACCAAAACGAGCTATCGTCGATCAACCAACACGTGTATTGCATCTGGGGCTACTCGTTTCAAACCTTGACACACCACACGCCACAGCTGCACCTACTGTTTCGGTTTCCTAGTTCGAACCACCATCTACCCGACATCATGGCAATACCATCTTCCACCACTTGCTTGCTACTATTCGATGAAGAGCATCACCTTAAAACAACTATCACCAAACTCATTTTATTTGTTGTTCTAATCTTTTCTGCTCTTCTTGTTCAACACTCATCAAAGGCCATCACCATAATCCACCATCGACACCCCAACCATCGGTTACCCTCAATCTCTTGAAACCCACGATTAAAACACCATTATTGATACGTTTTCCTTGTTATATTTAAACCGAAACCAATCACTACACTAGCCTAAACCGCCAACCACAATCATCTTGTGCTACTATTTGTTACTATTCGATGAGGCACCCAAACAATCACCACTTGAAAAATCACCACCCTACTCAATCATCACCACTCACGGCCACCCCATGACCACCCTTGTAACACCATGAAGCCACAAACACCCGACACCACCGTGAACACCACCTCAACCACCCTCATCATCGACCACATACACTGCTACAATTAATATGTATGTATTTTTCTGTTCCGTTAAAAAATGCATAAACAACCCCACGTAGGCTGCTTCGATTATTTTGATAGAAGAAGAAAAGGACATGTTAGATGTTTGTATATGTTGTTTTTCAATTCTTAAGAAACTTCAATTAGTGGCCGACATTTAGGAGGTAGTGACACATATATGTATTTTTATATATATACTGATGAGGTCAATTCGATATATATATATATATATATATATATATATATATATATATATATATATATATATATATATATATATATATATATATATATATATATATATATATATATATATATATATATATATATATATATATATATATATATATATATATATATATATATATATTAATTCCTCTTCCTATACCGATCCTAGCTTGGGCCGTTTGATTCATTTTTTTTATTTTATTTATTTGGGCCGTAAAAGATCTATTGGGCCATGAGTTCATGTGTCTGTTGGGCCGTGACTTCATGTGACTAATGATCTAAGAAGTTGGCGTTGATAATAATGAATTCATGATGATGCCGAAATGTTGATGAAGATGATGGATCACGAAAACGTTGACGAGGATGAGTAAGCGATGTTGATGTTAATGAAGAAGAGGTAGAGTCAGAAAATGGGTTAAAAGAATTAGTTTGGTTACAAAAACAGAAAATATCAGACAGAAGGATGGTTGAGGTGTTTATGTTTAAACGAGAGGTCATGGGTTCAATCCCTGACTGTGGCATTTTTTTTAGAAAAAGAAGAAAATTGAAACAAATAGAAAATAAGAATAAATAGATTTAAGATGTGATTATATTCAGAAAAGTAAGTGACAGTGTAATGGTTGAGGAAGTTTGGTTTAAGCGAGAGTTCTCGGGTTCGAGACCTGTCTAAGACATTTTTTTTTTTGGAAAAAGCTTAAAGGTAGTTTATTTATTATTATTATTATTATTATTATTATTATTATTATTATTATTATTATTATTATTATTATTATTATTATTATTATTATTATTATTATTATTAATATTATTATTATCAGTATCACTAATAGTATCATTATTTTTAAATTTATCATTTTTATCAAAAATAATATTATTAATGAAATTAACATTTTATTAAAAAAATTAATATTTTTATTAAAATTATAATAATTATTATTATTAATAGAATTATCATAATTTTTATCATAATTAATATTATTTTTTTATCAATATTATTATTAGTATTATTAATATATTAAATAAAGATTTTCTGTATAAAAAGGTATTTATGACATAAGACATAACTATGATAATATCAATATTACATATTAAATAATAATTTAATGAGTAATTAGTATATTAAAATTTAATGTTATAAGTATTACTTATATAAAATATATAGATTAAATATAAATTTATCTATATAACATATAATATAACAAGTTATAATATATATAAACTTATTCGATTACTATTATGTCTTAATAGATATACAATTGATATAGGTTCGTGAATTTCGAGGTCAACCCTATAATTGTTCAATGTCGTCATATGTATTTTTACTACAAAATACATTAGGTGAGTTTCATTTGATCCCTTTTTAATTGCTTTTGCAATATATATTTTTGGGCTGAGAATACATGCGCTGCTTTTATGTTTGACGAAATAGACACAAGTACTTAAAATATATTCTACGTTGAGTTGTACCACCTTGCATATCTTCCCTAATAGCTTGGTAACTAATATTTACATGTTGGAAGAACATGTAAGCGCGAATCTTATTGATAGATCTATAAGGTTTGATCACCCCAACCGGGCTAGCTGCTCTAGTATCGTAAACGGTTGCATAGTACTTCATTTTTACTACACTTGGTACAGTGTAGGGAGATTTCATAATAAAGGGAATATGCCACATTAATTCTTAAGTATGGTTACCAAAGTGCTCAACAACTTATAGAATACTTTTATACACTTGCGAGTGTACATATATTTATAAACAGAAATCTTGTGGTCTATTAATATGTTGAAATGATTGTTATGATAAACCTATGAACTCACCAACCTTTTGGTTGACACTTTAAAGCATGTTTATTCTCAGGTATGAAAGAAATCTTCCGCTGTGCATTTGCTCATATTATATGGAATCGTTCATGGCATATAGAGGTCAGAACCTCGCAATGGGACCAACTGTTAAAGATATCGTCCAGATGGATTAGGCCGGGTCATGACAGGTGGTATCAGAGCGGTGGTCTTAGTGAACCAGGTCTTGCATTAGTGTGTCTAACTGATAGTTGTTAAGATGCATTAGTGAGTATGGACTTCGACCGTGTCTGCATGTCAAAAGTTTTGCTTATCATTTCATGTCGAAAATTACCTGCTTATCATCCTTAGAGAATTACCTGCTTATCATTCTTAGTCTAGACACATTTTACTGCATTGACTGCATAAAAATATATATAGACAAAATTCATATCTTAGCGTATCTGATAATTCATATCTTAGCGTATCTGTTACTGTAAACTTTTCCTGACATATTCCGTAAACTCCTCCGTAATCTACGAAATCTTTTGCACTATATATATAGATATTCTATGTAATTAGAATACCATTCGATAGCCGGAAAATCATTACATATCGAAAAATCCTTTATTCAATCGTACGAAATGGAACTCATCACTAGTTCAATTTCTTCGGAACCCGACAGCTATTCCGACATGGATGTTCACCTAAGCTCCGAAAGCAGCGTCACTAGAATGAATCAACCAATCAGCCATCCCCAATTCATTTGATAGGTTCGTAGTCGACTTAATCAATGGATACACGAAGAAGGTGATCCCTTCCACCAACCAAATCCACCTCTTGGCGATTAACCTGAAGAACATACCGGTAAACCAGTCCGAAACACCATATTCACCCTCATTTCTAGGATATCTCGCAATTATTATATGATATCCCAAATTCTAAACCTTATTTATCCGCTCGTTCCGACCGACAATCATCCCGGAATAATAGAAGAAGTCAACGAACTTCGCGCTCGAGTAATCAATTTGGAAAACATGGTGCAAAACGTACCAGCTTCAACAACATCCCCGACACCAACAGTACCATCAGCACCATAACCAGTACCACCAACAACTCAAGTATCAACAACCCACGTCTCAACATCTCTTTCTTTACCACGAGTATAATCATAGTTCTACGTATCGTTCTACATCAATTACCTTCGTTCTTCATGGCGATTATGTAATCTCTAATGTTTTAGAGATTATGTATTCTAGTTCTAACGGTAAATCAAATGAGATTAATATTATATTAACTCATTAAATCCATGATTACATCTGATGAAAATATATATGTAAGTATATATTCATAAAGATTGTAATTAAAAATTCTTTCGTACAAACTGTTAATGGAGAAAATATTTTAACGGGTAGGTAATACCCGAGGAATATTAGATTTCACATTAATAAGTTACACTGTACATTCTTCGAATCTAATTCAACAGTCATTTACTATCCTATTTACAACCACTGATATACATATCCGTTCACCGCAGAATAACCATTTTCATTCAATTTCATATTTGGATTTTGATCTATCAGAATCCAACAAGTGGCATAATGAAGAAAATATTGGACAAAATAAAATTTGTTAGAAACAAACAATTTAACTATGAGAAGAATTTTGTTAAGAATCCACGCTAACTGTTCCTAGCTAACTGGTTACATTTTATTTACCGCAATTTAATTATCGCAATTTTATTTATCGTCATTTAATTTCTGTTATTTATTTTACGTACTTTAAATACTGGGACACGTATACAAAGTTTTGACATATCATATCGATGCATGTATATACATTATTTGGAATAACCATAGACACTCTATATGGTGTAATGTTCGAGTTCACTATACAGGGTTGAGGTTGATTCTACAATAATATATATACCTTGAGTTGTGATCGAGTCGGAGACATGTACACGAATTCTGTAATTGTATATATGTATAATAATATTCTTGGTACATCCTAATACAATAAGTATACAATACGTTTTGATAAATCATAAGACAATACGTACACAATACGTCTTAGTTAATTCTAAGACAATACGTATACAATACGTCTCTGGGTTGATGCAAAGACAATACGTATACAATACGTCGTGGGATAATTCTAAGATTATATATATATATATAAATCGATTATTGGACTATCAACATTGGACAATTAAAAATGAATTAAAATATCAATTATAACATATGAAACTAAACAATTCTTCAAGTTTGCCACTTGATTTCATCTTAAATCTCAATTGTATCTTAACGATCACAATCTGCATTCAAACCTTTCATGATTCTTGAAAACACCTCGATTGAGAGAATAAACCAACCGCATTTCATCTACGGAAGGAAAGATTTATGCATATAGTTATGCACCTGAAAAAAAACTCTCGGAAATCGAGTAAACGTTTAACACGTAGCTGTGCTAATTCCTTTAGTGTTATTATTACCCAAAATAACTTTGCAGTTCTTCTTCAAAATAGCCAATTTTGTCACAGCTCCAGTAAGACAATTTCGACTTTTCGTTCGAAATAACCTTATTATAACTTTGACATATATGCGTGCTCTTTTATTGTTACCTGAGCACCTTTTATATTCCACCATATTACCATCAGCGTTTAATCATCTAAAAACACAATTCTCCTGAAACCACCTCGAATTGATAACCAATGATTCAGATATCGTTGCATTAAATGTAGAGGGAACAGCAAAATTGTAGATGACCTAAATGGCCAGGAGTTTAATTGTGACGACCCGGGAATTTTTGACCAAATTTAAACTTAATCTTTATTTGATTCCGACACGATATGCAAAGTCTGTTAAGTTAAATCTCAAATTTCTGAACTATTTCCATGAATGCATTTGACTTTGACCACTCTCGACGATTCACGAACAATTGTTGTAAATAAATATTTGTATTATCAATAATATAAATTCTAATGTGGGATATAAAGATATATAAATAAAATCTAATATGCATAAGTTGTTATATTACTATTATTGATATTATTATTATCATTAATAATATTAATATTATCATAACCAATAGGATTGTTATTATAGTATTTTTTTTTTTATGATTACAAAATTTGATTCATTATTATTATTAGAAACTAATACATTTCATTAGTATTAACATTAATAATACTATTATTATCTTTACTATTAATATTATTATTAATAATAATATATCTATTATTGTTATTATTACTTTGATATTATTAATATAATAAATGATAATATTATTTCTATTATTATTATTAGTAATTTTATTATTAGTAACAAAAAAATTAACATTTGTTTATCATTACCATACTTACATTCTGATATTGAATATAATAACCCATTAGGAATCACAAGTAGATTTAAGTGTTCCCTTAACTGCTCCATATCACGATCTCACAATCTTTTTTTTTGTTCTTTTTCTTATTTTCCTTCTCCCACTCAATTCTGTCAATCACCCTTCACAATCTAAATAATTGATCAATTTTTATTAATAACCTAACCTAAACGTTTATCCATCATCATTATTAAATACCAACTATAAACCCTTTTAACTCCTATCTGATTTAAATTTGACAGAATTAGTAAAAAAAGAAAAAGAAAGAGCTCGTAGCTCTGTTACAAACCGATTATACCAAAATCTCGAATTCAAATGAATTGGCAAAAAGTAAAAATGCAGTTTTGTTAGAAATTTAATACTCAATCTTTCTGCAAAAATTGAAGTCCCAATTCTTTTTATTGAATGTTAATTTTGAGGTCAAACTTTATCTTTTAAAAGTCAAATATTTTGTTCTTCCCCAAATTCGAATTCGTTTTTAAGATTTAAGTTAAATTGATGACTGAAAAAGTTTATAGGAAGTATTTAGAACATGTTTCATGTTATAAGTACGACCTATAAGTGAATGAAAATCAAAAATCAATATTTTGTTCTTCATTTTTCTTCGACGAGTAGCAGTAAGCTTTTCTGTTTATTTTTATTTTTTTTCTTCCATTTTCTATTAATACAAACATGAATATTGATTGTTTATAATTACTTTGAAGTATCAAAATCATGGTTGTGATGATTGGCGATGTTTTGGTCGATTATATTTTTTTTATAAAGAAGATGTAGAAGGTAATAGAGGTATTAGTTAAATAAATATGGGATGAGGATTAATCAGTAAAGTTTAAATGGAGTAGTTGGTTAGGATGCTGCCAGTGTAACTGGGTGATCGTGAGTTCGAGCCTGACTTGGGCCATTTTTTTTAAGAAAGTTCTCTAAGGTAGTTTTTATTAGCATTATTAGCATTATTATTGTTATTTTCTTTATTATTATTATTATTATTATTATTATTATTATTATTATTATTATTATTATTATTATTATTATTATTATTATTATTAATACTATTATAATCATTATGATTATCATTAATTAGTATTATTATTATTATGTTGAATATTATTATCAACAAAATGATTATTAAAATACTTTATGATATTATCATTAGAATTACAAGTATTATCATTTAAAAATTTATTAGTATTATCATTTCTAATATTATTGATATTATTAGCATTATTATTATTGTGTTATTATTGTTAGTCTTATTATTATGAATTTAAGGTTATTAAACATGTTAATATCACAATAATATAATAAAAGATGTTATATTAAAAATTAAGGAAATTGGTTATAATTATATGAAAACATGTAAAAATTATAATTGTGATTACAAATTAATGTTAAAAAGAAACTATCGTCATTAGTTATAAATTAAACACGAAAGTTATGATTATAACTATGATTATACAGGTTTTAAAAATATCGATAAGATAATAAATATAGAAATTTTCCTTATAAATATTATTATGGAAATGATTAGAATTTTAATTAAGCGTATGTTTTAATTGAATTATTAAAAGTCTTATAATTACTGTTATCATAATTATCTTTATAAAACTTAGTAGTACTGTTATTATTAATATCATAATTTTCTTTAACATTATTATTATCACTTTTATCATTATATAGTATCAATATTATTACTAACACTAGTATTAATATAATTATTAATTTCATAAATAAATGATCTTCAAATTAAAAAAAAATAATATATTTAATATACATAACTTAATTATATTAACATTACTATATATATATAAGATAAAGATATAAAGATAAGTAATGAAACATATAAATTATTAAAAATAACAATTATATCACTAATAATAATATATAAATTTGTTTGATTACAAATATACGTTTTAATATATATACAAATGGTATAGGTTCGTGAATCCGAGGCCAACCCTGCATTGTTCAATATTGTTATATGTATTTTTACTACAAAATACAGTATGGTGAGTTTCATTACTCCCTTTTTATATATTTTTGGGCTGAGAATACATGCGATGTTTTATAAATGTTTTACGAAATAGGCACAAGTACTAAAACTAATTCTATGTGGGTTTAAACTAGAAATATACCCTTAGCTTGGTAACATTAAACTACTTGTCTATGTACGGTAGGCGCGAATCCTAAAGATAGATCTATTGGGCCTGACAAACCCCATCGTGACTATGGGATGCTTTAGTACTTCGAGGTTATTTTAAACACACCTGATCTGGTGTACTTCAGAGGGTAAAAAATGAACATTAAGGATTGTTACCGGGTGCCTACAACTTATAGAATACTTTTATACACTTGCGAGTGTACATATATTCATAAACGGAAATCTTGTGGTCTATTAATATATTGAAACGATTGTTATGATAAACCTATGAACTCACCCACCTTTTGGTTGACACTTTTAAGGATGTTTATTCTCAGATATGAAAGAAACCTTCCGCTGTGCATTTGCTCATTTTAAGGACAATACTTGGAGTCGATCATTTCTCTGGGATCAAAGGTTGATGACTTCGTCCGGATGGATTAGTACGGGTCTTCACAGTTGGTATCAGAGCGGTGATATTAGTGAACCAGGTCTTGCATTAGTGTGTCTAACCGATAGTTATTTAGATGCATTAGTGGGTCTGAACTTCGATCGTGTCTGCATGTCAAAAGTTTTGCTTATCATTTAGTGTCAAAAATTAATTGCTTATCATCCTTAAAGTCTAGACACATCTTACTGCCTCTATTACCTAGATAGTGTATAGACAGAACTCATATCTTAGCATATCTGCTAATTCATATCTTAGTGTATCTGTTACTATTATCTTTGCCTGACAGCTTCCGTAGATTCCTCCGTAACTTATGGGATTTTAGTATTATATATGCATATGTAAATTATGTATTGCAGGGTACTAATCTACACCCTATAATCTATTTCTTATCGAAAATCCTTCATCTGATCGTACGAGATGAATCCCTCAACCAGTTCAAATTCCTCGAATTTCGACAGCTATTCCGATATGGAGTTTCGCCTAAGCTCCGAAAGCAGTGTCACCAGAATGAATCAATCAAGCAGCCGTCCCCAATTCATCTGATGGGTTCGTAGTCGACTTAATCAATGGAGACGCGAAGGAGGCGATCTTTTCCACCAACCAAATTGCCTCTTGGCGAAGAACCTGAAGCACTTATCGGCGAATCTATCCGAAACACCATTTTCAGCCTCAGTTCCAGAGTAGTTTGACACGATTACATTCTATCCACAATTCTTAACCTTATTCATCCGTTCGTTCGGACCGATAATCATCCCGGAATAATAGAAGGAGCCAATGAACTTCGCGCTCGAGTAATCAATTGGGAGAATATGATGCAAAATTTACCAGCTTCAACAATATCACCGGCACCAACAGTACCATCAGTAACAGCACCAGTACCATCAACAATCCATGCCTCAATATCTCATTCTGTACGTCGAGCATAATCTTCGTTTTACACCTTGTTCTACATCGATTAATTTTCGTTCTATCAAACGTTCTATATCATTTATCTTCACGGAACATGGCGATTATGTAATCACTAATGTTTCAGAGATTATATATTCTTGTTCTAACGGTAAATCAAATGAGATTAATATCACATTAGCTCATTAAATCCATGATTATATCTGAAGAAAATATATATGTATATATATTTTCATAAAGATTGTAATTAAAAATTCTTTTGTACAAACTGTTAATGATGAAAATATTTTAACGGGTAGGTAATACCAGAATATTTAGATTTCACAATAATAAGTTACATTATACATTCTTCGAATCTAATTCAACAATCATATACTATCTTATTTACAACCACCGATATACGTATCCGTACACCACAGAATAATCATTTTCATTCAATTTCATATTTAAATTTTGACCTATCAGAATCCAACAAGTGGCATAATGAAGAAAACACTGGACAAAATAAAACTTGTTAGAAACAAACAAATTAACTATGAGAAAAATGTTGTTAAGAATCCACGCTAACTGTTCCTAGCTAACTGTTCCTAGCTAACTGATTACATTTTATTTATCGCAATTTACATTCTCGCAATTTTACTTATCGTCATTTAATTTTTGTTATTTATTTTTACGCACTTTAAATATCGGGACACGTATACAAGGTTTTGACATATCATATCAACGCATCTATATATGTTATTTGGAATAACCATAGACACTCTATATGCAGTAATGCGGGAGTTAGCTATACAGGGTTGAGGTTGATTCTACAATAATATATATAGTTTGAGTTGTGATCGAGTCTGAGACGTATACGGGTCACGAAACGTATTAATTAATTCGAATATTATATATTAAACTATATATGAATTATTGGACTGTAACTGTGGACTATCGACTGTGGACTAATAATATTGGACAATTAAAATGAATTAAAATATTGATTATAACATATGAAATTAAACATTTCTTCAAGTTTGCCACTTGATTTCATTTTAAACTTCATTTGCATCTTGGTGATTTCAATCTGCGTTCAAACCTTTCATGATTCTTGAAAACACCTCAAACGAGAGGATAAACCAATCACACCTCATCCACGAAAGGAAAGAATGATGCCTATAGTTATGCATCTGAAAAACTCTCGGAAACTGAGTAAACGTTTAACAAGTAGCTGTGCTAATTCCTTTAGTGTTATTATTACCCAAAATAACTTTGCGATCCCTTTTCAAAGTAGTCAATTTTATCACAGCTCCAACAAATCAACTTCGACTTTTCAGTCAGACTAGCCTTACTATAACCTTGATATATATGCGTGCTCTTTTATTATTATCGGGAAACCTTTTATATTCCACCATATTACCAGCAGATATACCATCAACCTCGTCGCTCTTCAGTTTAAATCTCTCCGATAAATCACTATATTTATCTATTGAAGTCTCATCATCTACTCATCTGCATCTGATAAAAGAATTGTCGTACCAAATACCGAGAATCAGCAATCAGTATTTTGAAATCTCGCAGCATGTCTACATCAACAGTTATATGTAAACATATAAGATTTATCTCTTAGAATTATGATCTTCCATTCTGAAATTCTGAAAAGCACCCAGTCTACAAATCAATACTCTGAATGTTGAAAAAGCTAAATGAAGCAGCAGAAACTTTAAACAACCGTAAATGACCTTAACCATCAGAAGTTTGATGATAAAGAATGGAGTGTTAGGAACGCTCGATAGAAAATCTAGTATCGAAAAGTGGATTATGCGAAACTATGAAAGAAGCCGTGGACAAATCACAAAGAATAAGTTTGAATTCAAAGAATCTAAATGATTCAATGTCTGCTGAAGTCTTTAGCGAACATCTTGCTCCTTACTCTAAACTCTTTCGGACAGATTTTCTTCACCATCCTTCGAAATTAGAAATTCCAAGATATCATCATATCTTTTATTATAAATATCCTCCATATTTCTGAAGATATTTTCATAACTATTCTTATCTGAAATCATTAATCTCTTCATGATACCAGTGTTACATCATATGGAAACTGTTAGTTTCTACATTCTATAAACTTTCGAGCTTAAAATATGAATGTTATTGAAGTAATGTTGGGAACTGATGCATGAGTTAGTATAATATAATGACACTTGATCAACGTGATTATATTACAGTAAGTCATGCTGAGTTTCTAAATGGGACATGATGATTCACAGATTATAACGTCATCATGTGCCATGTTACACAACTCTTACATTTTATCTGATATAAAAACATATCAAGAACATATTTTCTTGATAGTTCTATCTTTCTCGGATATTCTGGTAATTTGACGAACCAAGATCGTGCTATTACCATTTCTTTCTTAGAATATTAACTATGTTCATTTCGAAGTTCATATCTATGAATTCTGGACTGTTGCTCGCTTTACTAGAGGTCGAGAGGATAATAAAAAGGCAAAGAGATCCAAAATATAAGAGAAAATATAAAGCCTAATGACAACACCGAAATTACAAACTGTGGATATCAGTACGTATAACAATATAAAGACACGGGAGGATTATAAATACAATAATCCCTAGAACATAATAGAAATAAACAGATTCTTCAGGTAGGAGTTGGAAAAGAAGAACGATCATGGCGATAGTTAGAATAAGAACAAGGATCATAACAGGGTTAAGCATTTTCATAAATCTTTTGAATTTGGGAATTGAGTATAGAAGTGGTGAAAACTAATGGAACGAAAATGGTAAATTTATAAAGGAAATATCGGACAAAGCAATCGAGGCAGGTGGTCGCATTTAATTAAAGAGATCCTAATTTCCTTACTCGCCGAAGAATCAGATCTTATAGATTTCCAAGATTTTCTCTTAAATCCCTTGAACTCCGGAAATCAATCCTACCTACGTCAAGAGATATGACGAATCTACATTTACTCATTTCACTCTTTTATGATAGCTTCATTCGTACTCCTCGATAATCGAATTGTTTTATCCATATTGCTCAATGATGATAAACCTCTATTTATCAACTCATATTCGTCATGAAAACATTTTTATAGTTATTTATGACGACCTCACTCAAATTTCTGGACGAAATTTCTTTAACGGGTAGGTACTGTGACGACCCGGGAATTTTCGACCAAATTTAAACTTAATCTTTATTTGATTCCGACACGATATGCAAAGTCTGTTAAGTTAAATCTCAAATTTCTGAACTATTTCCATGAATGCATTTGACTTTGACCACTCCTGACGATTCACGAACAATTGTTGTAAATAAATATTTGTATTATCAATAATATAAATTCTAATGTTGGATATAAAGATATATAAATAAAATCTAATATGCATAAGTTGTTATATTACAATTATTGATATTATTATTATCATTAATAATATTAATATTATCATAACCAATAGGATTGTTATTATAGTATTTTTTTTATGATTACAAAATTTGATTCATTATTATTATTAGAAACTAATACATTTCATTAGTATTTCATTAATAATACTATTATTATCTTTACTATTAATATTATTATTAATAATAATATATCTATTATTGTTATTATTACTTTGATATTATTAATATAATAAATGATAATATTATTTCTATTATTATTGTTAGTAATTTTATTATTAGTAACAAAAAAATTAACATTTGTTTATCATTACCATACTTACATTATGATATTGAATATAATAACCCATTAAGAATCACAAGTAGATTTAAGTGTTCCCTTAACTGCTCCATATCAAGATCTCACAATCTTTTATTTGTTCTTTTTCTTATTTTCCTTCTCCCACTCAATTCTGTCAATCATCCTTCACAATCTAAATAATTGATCAATTTTTATTAATAATCTAACCTAAACGTTTATCCATCACCATTATTAAATACCAACTATAAACCCTTTTAACTCCTATCTGATTTAAATTTGACAGAATTAGTAAAAAAAAAAAAAAGAGCTCGTAGCTCTGTTACAAACCGATTATACCAAAATCTCGAATTCAAATGAATTGGCAAAAAGTAAAAATGCCGTTTTCTTAGAAATTTAATACTCAATCTTTCTGCAAAAATTGAAGTCCCAATTCTTTTTATTGAATGTTAATTTTGAGGTCAAACTTTATCTTTTAAAAGTCAAATATTTTTTTCTTCCCCAAATTCGAATTCGTTTTTAAGATTTAAGTTAAATTGATGACTGAAAATGTTTATAGGAAGCATTTAGAACATGTTTCATGTTGTAAGTACGACCTATAAGTGTATGAAAATCAAAAATCAATATTTTGTTCTTCATTTTTCTTCGACGAGTAGCAGTAAGCTTTTCTGTTTATTTTTATTTTTTTTCTTCCATTTTCTATTAATACAAACATGAATATTGATTGTTTATAATTACTTTGAAGTATCAAAATCATGGTTGTGATGATTGGCGATGTTTTGGTCGATTATATTTTTTTTATAAAGAAGATGTAGAAGGTAATAGAGGTATTAGTTAAATAAATATGGGAGGAGGATTAATCAGTAAAGTTTAAATGGAGCAGTTGGTTAGGATGCTGCCAGTGTAACTGGGTGATCGTGAGTTCGAGCGTGACTTGGGCCATTTTTTTTAAGAGAGTTCTCTAAGGTAGTTTTTATTAGCATTATTATTATTATTATTGTTATTTTCTTTATTATTATTATTATTATTATTATTATTATTATTATTATTATTATTATTATTATTATTATTATTATTATTATTATTATTATTATTATTATTAATACTATTATAATCATTATGATTATCATTAATTAGTATTATTATTATTATTATGTTGAATATTATTATCAACAAAACGATTATTAAAATACTTTATGATATTATCATTAGAATTACTAGTATTATCATTTAAAAATTTATTAGTATTATCATTTCTAATATTATTGATATTATTAGCATTATTATTAATGCGTTATTATTATTAGTCTTATTATTATGAATTTAAGGTTATTAAACATGTTAATATCACAATAATATAATAAAAGATGTTATATTAAAAATTAAGGAAATTGGTTATAATTATATGAAAACATGTAAAAATTATAATTATGATTACAAATTAATGTTAAAAAGAAACTATCGTCATTAGTTATAAATTAAACACGAAAGTTATGATTATAACTATGATTATACAGGTTTTAAAAATATCGATAAGATAATAAATATAGAAATTTTGGATATAAATATTATTATGGAAATGATTAGAATTTTAATTAAGCGTATGTTTTAATTGAATTATTAAAAGTCTTATAATTACTGTTATCATAATTATCTTTATAAAACTTAGTAGTACTGTTATTATTAATATCATAATTTTCTTTAACGTTATTATTATTATTATCACTTTTATCATTATATAGTATCAATATTATTACTAACAATAGTATTAATATAATTATTAATTTCATAAATAAATGATCTTCAAATTAAAAAAAAATAATATATTTAATATACATAACTTAATTATATTAACATTACTATATATATATATAAGATAAAGATATAAAGATAAGTAATGAAACATATAAATTATTAAAAATAACAATTATATCACTAATAATAATATATAAATTTGTTCGATTACAAATATACGTTTTAATATATATACAAATGGTATAGGTTCGTGAATCCGAGGCCAACCCTGCATTGTTCAATATTGTTATATGTATTTTTACTACAAAATACAGTATGGTGAGTTTCATTACTCCCTTTTTATATATTTTTGGGCTGAGAATACATGCGCTGGTTTATAAATGTTTTACGAAATAGGCACAAGTACTAAAACTAATTCTATGTGGGTTTAAACCAGAAATATACCCTTAGCTTGGTAACATTAAACTACTTGTCTATGTACGGTAGGCGCGAATCCTAAAGATAGATCTATTGGGCCTGACAAACCCCATCGTTACTATGGGATGCTTTAGTACTTCGAGGTTATTTTAAACACACCTGATCTGGTGTACTTCAGAGGGTAAAACATGAACGTTAAGGCTTGTTACCGGGTGCCTACAACTTATAGAATACTTTTATACAATTGCGAGTGTACATATATTCATAAACGGAAATCTTGTGGTCTATTAATATATTGAAACGATTGTTATGATAAACCTATGAACTCACCAACCTTTTGGTTGACACTTTTAAGCATGTTTATTCTCATATATGAAAGAAACCTTCCGCTGTGCATTTGCTCATTTTAAGGACAATACTTGGAGTTGATCATTGCTTTGGGATCAAAGGTTGATGATTTCGTCCGGATGGATTAGGACGGGTCTTCACATTAATGGTAAAGAATGGACTGTTGGGAACGCTCGATAGAAAATTTGATACTGAAAAATGGATTGAGAAAACCCTGAAAGAGACCAAGGACAAATACAAGGACCAAACCCTATATTCAAAGAATCCAGGTAATTCTGGATCCGCCAAAATCTTTAGAGAATATCCTGTTCCGAAGTCATGTTAAAATCTTGCGAAAAATTTTGCTTTATCAACCTTCGAACTTAGAAATTCCAAAATATCATCATAAATATCTTCGATATTTCTGAGGATATTTTCATAAATATTCTTGTCCGAAAGTATCTACCTCTTCATGTTTTCTGTATCCCATTATATTGGAAAATTCTGTAAAATCTAAGTATAAACTATGAATGAATTGTAGAGAAGTGTTGGGAATTGAAGAATGAGTTAGTATAATATAATGGCGCTTGGCTAACGTGATTATATTACAGTAAGTCATGCTGAGTTTCTATTGGAACATGATGATTCACAGATCATAACGTCATCATATGCCATGTTACATAACTCTTTCATTCTACTTAACTTCTAAACATATCAAGAAAATGTATTCTTGATAGTTCTATCTTCTGTAATTTTGATAAATTTGAAAATAAAATCGTGCTATCACGTTCCACCCTGCTTAGAACATCATAATCATTCAAAACTCTATATCTACGAATTCTGGACCATTATTCGCTTGACTTAAAGTCGGGAAGAGAAAATAAGAGCATGGAGCTCCGAAAAATAAAGGAAAATATAAAGCCGATCACAAACACAGGAATTATAAATCGTGTATATCAATGTTTATCGCAACATAAAGACACGGGAGAATTAAAAACATTATAAACCCAAGGGCGAAGTAGAAGAAAACAGGTTCCTCCGGTGCTAATTGGAAAAGGAGAATGATTGTTGCGATAGTGAGGATAAGAACTGGAATCAGAACTGGATTAAGCATTTTCACAATCTTTTGAATTTAAGAATTGAGTATAGAAGTGGTGAAAACTAATGGAACGGGAAAGGTAAATTTATACTGGAAATATCAGACGTAGTAATCGGGACAGATCATCGCATTTAATTAAAGAGATCTTAATTTCCTTATTCGCCAAAGAATCAAATCTTTTAGATTTCGAAGTTTTCTTTAAATCCCTTGAATTCTGGAATTCAAACGTGACTACGTCAAAAGATGTGACGAATCTATACCTACTCAATTCACTCTTTTTGTGATAACTTCACTCGTACTCTGCAAGTAGTCGAATTATCTTATTCATATTACTCAATAGTAATAAATCTCTATTTATCAGTTCATACTCGTCAGAAAAACATTCTTATTGTTAACCATGATGATCTCACTCAAATTTTGGGACGAAATTTCTTTAACAGGTAGGTACTGTGACGACCCGAAAATTTCTGACTAAATTTAAACTTAATCTTTACATAATTTGACATGATAAGCCATGTTTGTAATGTTGAAGTCTAAAAATTTTGAACTGTGCTCATGTATTCAATTACCCTTCGACCATTCCCGACGATTCACGAACAACTTGTAAATAAATATGTATATATTTATATATATATATATATATATATATATATATATATATATATATATATATATATATATATATATATATACAATAATTTGAAATATAAATTGAAATATTATCTGATGTAATTGTTAGAATTAATATTGTAAAATAAAATAATAATAATTACTATCTATATAAATGAGTTATATAAATTCAAGAATTATTAAAAATGTATTTATGAGCTAAGTGTTAAATTTGAACACTTTTCATATTTTACCTGGAATCGAGCACGGACAATGATGTAATTTTATTTGGTAGTTAATAATCAAATTTTATACCATAACGACTAAAATAAATAAAAATAATTAATGTAAAAATTTGAGACTTTTCAGAAAACTTTTATGTATAAACTGTTTAGCAAAGAAGCACGAAATCCAGTCCGTCAAATAAATCTTAAAAAAAAATTTGTCGGCAGCTTTGGATACCAATTCTCTTCATGCATGTGTGGTAATTATATTTATGTACTATAAAATATGGATCAGGAGTATTATATATATAGATATTTAGATAGTTGGTGATGGACAACTAACCCCACTCACATATCACTCGATTCATGCTCCATACTCAACACTAAACACATTATTTTCACTACTATTCTTTGCATACTAGAACACATACACACATGTTTCTTTTTCCCTTCTTGCTTCCAATATCTATTGCTATTTGATCGAATACGTTCATTGATCGCACATGAACAAAACGAGCTATCATCGATCAATCAACACGTGTATTGCATCTGGGGTTACTCATTTCAAACCGTGACACACCACACGCCACAGCTGATGTGCGAAATGTGGTATATGAATTATTGTATGGAAAATACCGGTTTTAAAGATTACACACACTAACGGGCAGTGTACCCGATCGTGTAGTAGTATAGATAATGGTAAAATCCGTGTATCGTTCCAAGGACAGTTATATGTGCAAGTTAAGATTGCATAAACTAAATTGAGTTTTAACTAGATAAAATGAAATCAAACAAATACAAGATATTGGGTTGCCGTTTAACGATGGATAAATCAATAAAGGAATAAGTTTAAAGGACAATATTTTTGGTATTTTAGATTTATAAAAATGAAAAGATAGTTTTTATATCAAATTAAACAAATATGCTCGTCTAGACTTTTTAACCTCGAATGTTGATTGTTGTTTTAGGATTAAGACTGGATTGATTCACTACGTACGAGAACTAATTAATTGGTTTACCAAGAGTAGTCTTGTGCAAACACTCAAACGGGATTACACGACGCAAGTGATGTTCTTGTCATCTAAGACCTCCTATTTGTAATCAATTAATTCAACTAGCCTAAAGACTTGAATGATGATCATGCCAATGATGTGTTGATCTTGATCCACTCCTATGTTAACTAATGGTTTAGCTTAGTTCATTCCCTTGGTCCGGTTAAATGCCCAATTTATCCAACCCAAGTAATCAATTTAATGTAGCAATAGGATCCTTATAAATGTCACTAGATAAGGCAAATTACTAATACCTATTAGTTATATGGAATTAAGTAATGAAAATATGTATAACAGATTCTAGGGAATTGATCATTCTCCTAGACAACTGCACATATCAATTAAGCTATCCGAAAGTATCTACAAGAGTCGTTCTTACATTCCTATAGAGATTAACCGTTTGAACGCAACTTACCCCTTTTGGTCAAAGACGGGCAAACACTTGTCACTAGGTGTAAACCTATATACTAAATCAACAAGATGATGTTTCTTAGTTGAATAAGTATAATAACTAATTGAATCGAAAAGATTAAACTTAACAAGAATGGTTCTTTTATTCAAACATCAAACTATCATTCATAAGAACAATCAATCATCAAAAGTAAACAATCAACATCTCGGTTATTTATCTAGACAAGCATAAAAAGAACTAGCTAACAATCAAAATTAAAGACAATAACAAACTGGGATCAAAGATAGAATTCATTGAACTAACAAGAATCGACCTCTTGAAGCAATCTTGGATGATGATCCTGCTGATTCTTGATTCCGGATTGAAATGATGGATTAGGTGATCCTGGATTACTCCAAGGATCACCTTGAATCGTAACCTCTGCCTCTAAAAATGACTGTGTAGTGATGTCTCAAGAATGAAGCTGGAAAGGGGTTTAAAAAGGTTGAACAGTAGCTGGAAAGTAGGGTGCGCCGAGCGCACAAAAGCACGTGCGTGGCGCGCACTGTTCACCTACCACAATTCCACTTTACAGCTTGAGATGCACGTTCAGATCTGCTTTACACGTCAGAGTGCGCAGAGAAACTGCGCTGAGTGCACTCCTTGGCGCACTCTACTATTCATACTTTTTGACTTGTTTTCGATCCCAGAATTCTCGGATCAAAATTTGGACGAGTGAGCTGAGCGCACACCCGTGGCGCACTCCTTGGCGCACTCTACTATTCATCGACTTTTTAACTTGTTTTTGATCTCTGAGTAGTATCATCCAAAATCTTCCATATTTCTTCAATTACACAATGATTCTAACTATTTTACAATAAAATTGAATACAAACAAAAATACTATGTTTACACACAAAATAAACAACGATAGAACTTGATATTGCGACTAAAGATATGTCTAATTTGAGCAATATCAAATCCAACACACTTAACTCTTACTTGTCCTCAAGGAAGTCTTGTTTCAAAAATACTAATACAAAGCACAAAATAGAATACACACAAATTTATTGGAGAACACAATAATAGGAATCATACTCACACGATATAATACACAAGTTTACACTAGTCACACGAAGTACACGAAACACACACGTTCTTTTAGAACACCAAACTCACGCTATATGAAACACATAATACACAAATGGAATACTCACACGTTGAGGTACACACACAATTTATGAATCACACGTACACATTTGGATTTTTGGGAGAAACGAACTTTGGTGAAAGTTCTTAAAAATTTGGATCCTTAGGGAAAAGTGGATCTTGAAAAAACGTTTTAAGTTTTTTTTTTAAATGTCAATGCTAGTTTTAAACTAGACACGTTTTTCGGTTTTAACCTCAAATTCCGGTTGAGGGTAACTGAATATCGAAGTCTCAGTCGGCGATTAGCAAGCTATCCACCCCCATGATTGTAGTATCATGGAACTCTTAACCGGGCTCCCCCTGACGTGATATTAATATCAGTCTTTCATGAGAATTTGTACATTTTACTTCAACGGTTAAAACTGCGAAGACTAAGCTATCGCGTGGGACAGATCCTGCTCCAGCTTATTCACCGTAATCGGTCTTACACTGGATAGCGACTTGGATTTACCCTACCAAGTTTATTTTCGAGTTTGAAAGTTCAAGACTTTCCCTTCCCACTTTACCTTTATATCGTGAAATGATATTGGTATGAAATGATATAGTTTAGGAAGTTTGCTATATCAAGTAAGGTAACATTAGGAAGACTTTACTTCCTTCAAGGATGGACTAGATACATCCTTTAGGTTTAGTGACATTATTCTTTTTCCTTTCAAGCCAAAAGTATTTTAAACATTTTTCTTAGCAAAATTTGGTGATAGCAATTCGAAAAGATTAGTAAAATCCCCCACACTTGGCTTTTTCGTTAAGACTTTTATTTCAAAAAAATTTTAAAATTTCCCATTAAATTACGAAAATGAGCCAAGTTGAATACTGTTTGAATACCCACGAGAATTTATACCATCCCCCATACTTAAGATTAAGTAATGCCCTCATTACTTAAAATCAGTAAAATTTAAATTTGAGAGGACAATATTGAGAAAAAGGAGTTCGAAAAACCTAGGTTCAAAAACCGGAGATCGTGGAATATAGGTGAGCGATGGTGCATCCTTCATTCCTTGATCTTCATCACACAAATTCTAATTTGATAGGTACCTTACTGAATTTTAATGCTAGTGTCACTAAAACCTTTGAAAAACATCGTGCACTTTTATTAACGCGTCATGCACTTGACTGGACCCCAGAATTTAATGCCTAGTGGGATTAAAATCTTCCACACTTTATCGGACGAGACGTGAAGTCGGTGGAAAAAGTTCCACGAATCAGAATAGTGAGCCAATCATTTACACTTCGTGTGGTGTATATTATATGTGATAAATCCTTTTTTAGTTTCCCGAAAAAGGATGACCTAACCGGAGGGTTAACATACGAATCCTCTCCAAGTGCGGATTTCAGTAAAACTTTTATTCTTATTGGTGGATCTTGGTCAAATAGGTCTTTAAAGACTGTCTTCCCCAAATTGACATCCTCTGAAATAAGCGTGGACCTGCTGTGAATCTCAACTATTGAGCGGGGCTCAATTTACAGCTTTAATTCCTTTAATTCTTCAGTTGTAGGTTCATAACCATTAGCCATGAGAACGAGTAGCAAACCGTCTTCCTCCTTTACCACAATGTCATCTTTATAAGTAGAAGAGTAAGAATGTAACTCGGGGAAATCTTGCAAAAGCTCAAAAAGTGGATCTAAACGAGTACATTTTTCAACAACCAGTTCGTCTTGCAAAATAAGTTGTGAAGTTATAAGTTGTGGAGCTAGACTGGACTCTGTCACATTTGAATATTCCGGAAACAGAATCAATGGTGAATAATGATCGGTAGAGAGTTGCATAGTGGGTAGGGGACTCGAATGTTTTACTTCGGGATTCATGCAACATTGCCAGGACCCATAAAAACACGAGCAGAAACCTTCAACTATCATCCTCTCTTTCATAGACATGTTTTTAGTGTTAACCACAACTTCATCTTCTTCTTTCTCTTGTTACACCTCATTGGTAACACTAGGAGATAAATATAATTCGATTAGTTTCCTTCATTCTACTCTCATTCTCTCACCCATTGTCATATTCTTGTGGTCAACCATTTCCCTGCAACTGAAAAAAACTAGAAAAGAGTAAAAGCACCGACACTAAACAGTGATAAAAAATAATAAAAACTCTACAAAAAAAAAAATGATAAAATCTAAAAAATAATAATCACAACTTAGTTAACAATTCTTATCTTGACACAACTATCCCCGGCAGCGGCGCCAAAAACTTGATGTGCGAAACGTGGTATATGAATTGTTGTATGGAAAATACCGGTTTTAAAGATTACACACACTAACGGGCAGTGTACCCGATCGTGTAGTAGTATAGATAATGGTAAAATCCGTGTATCGTTTCAAGGACAGTTATATGTGCAAGTTAAGATTGCATAAACTAAATTGAGTTTTAACTAGATAAAATGAAATCAAACAAATACAAGATATTGGGTTTCCGTTTAACGATGGAAAAATCAATAAAGGAATAAGTTTAAAGGGCAATATTTTTGGTATTTTAGATTTATAAAAATGAAAAGATAGTTTTTATATCAAATTAAACAAATATGTTCGTCTAGACTTTTTAACCTCGAATGTTGATTGTTGTTTTAGGATTAAGACTGGATTGATTCACTACGTACGAGAACTAATTAATTGGTTTACCAAGAGGAGTCTTGTGCAAACACTCAAACGAGATTACACAACGCAAGTGATGGTCTTGTCATCTAAGACCTCCTATTTGTAATCAATTAATTCAACTAGCCTAAAGACTTGAATGATGATCATGCCAATGATGTGTTGATCATGATCCACTCCTATGTCAACTAATGGTTTAGCTTAGTTCATTCCCTTGGTCCGGTTAAATGCCCAATTTACCCAACCCAAGTAATCAATTTAATGTAGCAATAGGATCCTTATAAATGTCACTAGATAAGGCAAATTACTAACACCTATTAGTTATATGGAATTAAGTAATGAAAATATGTATAACAGATTCTAGGGAATTGATCGTTCTCCTAGACAACTACACATATCAATTAAGCTATCCGAAAGTATCTACAAGAGTCGTTCTTACATTCCTATAGAGATTAACCATTTGAACGCAACTTACCCCTTTTGGTCAAAGACGGGCAAACACTTGTCACTAGGTATAAACCGATATACTAAATCAACAAGATGATGTTTCTTAGTTGAATAAATATAATAACTAATTGAATCAAAAAGATTAAACTTAACAAGAATGGTTCTTTTATTCAAACATCAAACTATCATTCATAAGAACAATCAATCAACAAAAGTAAACAATCAACATCTCGGTTATTTATCTAGACAAGCATAAAAAGAACTAGCTAACAATCATAATTAAAGACAATAACAAACTGGAAATAAAGATAGAATTCATTGAACTAACAAGAATCGACCTCTTGTAGCAATCTTGGATGATGATCCTGCTGATTCTTGATTCCGGATTGAAATGATGGATTAGGTGATCCTGGATTACTCCAAGGATCACCTTGAATCGTAACCTCTGCCTCTGAAAATGACTGTGTAGTGGTGTCTCAAGAATGAAGCTGGAAAGGGGTTTAAAAAGGTTGAACAGTAGCTGGAAAGTAGGGTGCGCCGAGCGCACAAAAGCACGTACGTTGCGCGCACCGTTCACCTACCACAATTCCACTTTACAGCTCGAGTTGCACATTCAGATCTGCTTTACATGTCAGAGTCCGCGGAGAAAGTGCGCTGAGCGCACTCCTTGGCGCACTCTACTTTTCATGCTTTTTGACTTGTTTTCGATCCCAGAATTCTCTGATCAAAATTTGGACGAGTGAGCTGAGCTCACACCCGTGGCGCACTCCTTGGCGCACTCTACTATTCATCGACTTTTTGACTTGTTTTCAATCTCTGAGTAGTATCATCCAAAATCTTCCATATTTCTTCAATTGCACAATGTAACTAACTATTTTACAATAAAATGGAATCCAAACAAAAATACTATGTTTACACACGAAATAAATAACGATAGAACTTGATATTGCGACTAAAGATATGTCTAATTTGAGCAATATCAACAGCTGCACCTACTGTTTTGGTTTCCTAGTTCGAACCACCATCTACTTGACATCATGGCAACACCATCTTCCACCACTTGCTTGCTACTATTCGATGAATACCATCACCTTAAAACAACTATCACCGAACTCGTTTTATTTGTTGTTCTAATCTTTTCTGCTCTTCTTATTCAACACTCATCAAAGGCCATCACCATAATCCACCATCGACACCTCAACCGTCGGTTACCCTCACTCTCATGAAACCCATGATTAAAACACCATTGTTGATACGTTTTCCTTGTTATATTTAAACCGATACCAATCCCCACACTAGCCTAAACCGCCAACCACAATCATCTTGTGCTACTATTTGTTACTATTCGATGAGGCAAGCAAACAATCACCACTTGAAAAATCACCACCCTACTCAATCATCACCACTCACAGCCACACCCATGACCACCCTTGTAACACCATGAAGCCACAAACACCCGACACCACCGTGAACACCACCTCAAACACCCTCATCATCGACCACATACACTGCTACAATTAATATGTATGTATTTTTCTGTTCCGTTTAAAAATGCATAAACAACCCCACGTAGGCTGCTTCGATTATTTTGATAGAAGAAGAAAAGGACATGTTGGATGTTTGTATATGTTGTTTTTCAATTCTTGAGAAACTTCAATTAGTGGCCGACATTTAGGAGTAAAAGGAGGTAGTGACACATATATGTATTTTTATATATATACTGATGAGGTCAATTCGATATATATATATATTTTTTTAATTCCTCTTCCTATACCGATCCTAGCTTGGGCCGTTTGATTCATTTTTTTATTTTATTTGTTCAGGCCGTAAAAGATCTATTGGGCCATGAGTTCATGTGTCTGTTGGGCCGTGACTTCATGTGACTAATGATCTAAGAAGTTGGCGTTGATAATAATGAATTCATGATGATGCCGAAATGTTGATGAAGATGATGGATCACGAAAATGTTGACGAGGATGAGTAAGCGATGTTGATGTTAATGAAGAAGAGGTAGAGTCAGAAAATGGGTTAAAAGAATTAGTTTGGTTACAAAAACATAAAAGATCAGACAGAAGGATGGTTGAGGTGTTTATGTTTAAACGATAGGTCATGGGTTCAATCCCTGACTGTGGCATTTTTTTTAGAAAAAGAGGAAAATTGAAACAAACAGAAAATAAGAATAAATAGATTTAAGATGTGATTATATTCAGAAAAGTAAGTGACAGCATAATGGTTGAGGGAGTTTGGTTTAAGCGAGAGTTCTCGGGTTCGACACCTGTCTAAGACATTTTTTTTGGAAAAAGCTTAAAGGTAGTTTATTTATTTATTTATTATTATTATTATTATTATTATTATTATTATTATTATTATTATTATTAGTATTATTATTATTATTATTATTATTATTATTATTATTATTATTATTATTATTATTATTATTATTATTATTATTATTATTATTATCATTATTATTATTATTATTATTATTATTATTATTATTATTATTATCAGTATCACTAATAGTATCATTATTTTTAAATTTACCATTTTTATCAAAAATAATATTATTAATGAAATTAACATTTTATTAAAAAAATTAATATTTTTATTAAAATTATCATTATTATTATTATTAATAGAATTATCATGATTTTTATCATAATTAATATTATTTTTTTATCAATATTATTATTAGAATTATTAATATATCAAATAAAGATTTTCTATATAAAAAGGTATTTATGACATAAGACATAACTATGATAATATCAATATTACATATTAAATAATAATTTAATGAGTAATTAGTATATTAAAATTTAATGTTATAAGTATTACTTATATAAAATATATATATTAAATATAAATTTATCTATATAACATATAATATAACAAGTTATAATATATATAAACTTATTCGATTACTATTATGTCTTAATAGATATACAATTGATATAGGTTCGTGAATTCCGAGGTCAACCCTATAATTGTTCAATGTCGTCATATGTATTTTTACTACAAAATACATTAGGTGAGTTTCATTTGATCCCTTTTTAATTGCTTTTGCAATATATATTTTTAGGCTGAGAATACATTCGCTGCTTTTATGTTTGACGAAATAGACACAAGTATTTAAAATATATTCTACGTTGAGTTGTACCACCTTGCATATCTTCCCTAATAGCTTGGTAACTAATATTTACATGTTGGAAGAACATGTAAGCGCGAATCCTTGTAAGACCCTAATCAGTTTGTACAGCAGTGTAAATATGTTACATAGAGTGTGGGTGATGTTGTGCAGTTAAACAGAAGTCACTGAGTGAGCTGAGCCTAGTGCGCGTCGCGCACACTAAAGGCAGCGCGCCGCGCACCCTTACTGTAGCCGGGTTCCAGCTTTTTAAATCAGATATTTTGATGGGCATTTTGGTAAATTCACTTATGGACGGGTTAAAGACAGATAGGTCAGTTTATGGAGCACCATTACTCCATTATCAACAACCTTATCACTTTAACTTTAATTCTAGAGAGAGATTGTGATTTTTGAGAGAGAAAGCTTAAATCCAAGTGGAAGGAGCTTGTTTTGGGTTAAAGTTCAAGCATTAAAGTCATTCATCTTATCTCTAGCTTCGTTGTGGTAGTTGTGGTATGTTCTAATTTTATTTTCCTTACTTTGATTTAGTGTAAGGGTTAGGGTTTGAGTAAATGATGAACACAAAACCCATTATTGGTGATTTTGGGTGTTCTTGGGTAAAATTGAGTCTTGAATACAAATTGGTGACTAGACTAGGGTTTCAAAGTATTAAATGATGTTTATGAACCTTAATTGGTGAGTTAATTGCTAACACACCTAGTTATTTAGTAAATGGGTGTTGGTTAGTTAGTGGATGACCCGAAATGGGTGTGTTATCTTAAAATGGTTATTTGGGTAATAAATTGACCTAGTTTGGAAAGATGGGTATGAATTACCCTAATTATGTATTAGTTGGTGTTGTTGGACCTTAATCACTAGCTTTTAAGTGATTAGTGGTGGTCTTGACTTTAATTGGGCGGTTTTGGTATAAATGGGCGATTTAATACATTAAGTCATTAAATGCTCATGTGTAAGTGTTAGTATTGAGTCCACTTAGCTTGTGTGTTGATCAAGTACTTATTATATTAGGTACTTTGCTTTGAAGCTTGTGGAGGTTGAAATCGTCATCTAATTGTTAAGGTGAGTGGAATAATTATATGCGTATGTATATAATGTATCTATTTGTTGTAGCGTGAAAGGTGTAGTGTCGAGGTGTTAAGACACCACGTTTCACGTGAAGGGTGTAGCATCGAGGTGTTAAGATGCCACTCGGGTGTAGCATCGAGGTGTTAAGATGCCACCTAGGAGTGTAGTGTCGAGGTGTTAAGACACCACTCCGTAAAATAATGAGTGTTGCATCGAGGTGTTAAGATGCCACTCGGGGTGATGTGCCGAGGTGTTAAGGTGCCACCCTAGGGGTTAGTGGTGCGAGGTGTAGCGACCCCGACAAATCGTCAAGTGACGGCGTCGGCTACGTGGGTCCCATTACCTGATTATAAGTCTTTTAGATAACTTTTGACCAAAATATGTCGCCTTCATTTCAAAATAAAGATTGTTTCAAAGTTTACAAGAATTGTTCAACCAATAGTTAAGTTACAACGTTATAATACGAATGAAATCTAGGCGACACGGTTTAAAGTAAAGTCAAAAGACGCTCCATGAAATGCACGTATACTCGACATCCAATGCAAGTATCAAATAATGAGCGGAAGCATGTATCACATATCGTGCAAGACCTGAGAAAAACATAGAAATCTGTCAACGAAAACGTTAGTGAAATCATAGGTTTAAGTAAGTTTGTGAGTAAGAGTAAAGTAAGTCGAACCACAAGGTTTGCAAAGTTGAAATAATAGTAATACATTCTAAAAGTTAATATTCACGAGCACCCAATTATCAAAGCTTAACATTCCATCCATTGTATACCCCATCCATAGTGCTAGAACAAACACTGATTCTCGAAAATATATTTCATCCGTAGACGGTAGCGAACCGTCAAAGATGAGGGTTGTCAACCCATATGGCCATATAACATAAGTTCTCGCTTACACCCGTCAAGTGTAACTAATGATAATCGAATTGAGGATTTTTGTTCTAAACTCGTATGTAGAATGTTTGTTTTCCCGTTCTTGTGTTCACTTAGTTCAAAAGAATCGTTTATGTTTTCTCATCCCAAATATAAGTTCAAAAAGAGTAAAAGTGGCACTATGATCTCACCTTGAGTGCGAGAGTTATAAAAGTACTTCAACAAGTAAACGCGTGCAAAGACAAGGCTAGTCTTGACCTAAACATATAGGTTATATCAATAACGGTAAACACAAACGGTCAAAGATGTTCAATTAGTCCTATGGCTCGTTACAACTCGATTATATTAACATGTGAATCAACTAGTCAAGTTTCATGCAAGATACAAGTAAATAATCATGTTAGAAAGGTTGCATAAGTATTTGGTAAAGTTTGACAAAAAGTCAAACTTGGTCGGGTCAAAGTCAACGGAAAAGTCAACGGGGTCGGGTTGGGTATCCGACAATTTTTCTAAGTTATATAATCATATATGAGCATGTTAGCCAAGTTTCATGTTAATCGGAGGTCCGTAGCATAGTAAACATTTTACGTCAAAAGATCAAAGCAAACAGCTCATTTTAGTGTATCAGGACGGTGTCCCAAAAATCAGGACGGTGTCCTGATATGAAGAGTGGGACGGCGTCCCAAATATCAAGACGGCGTCCCAATATGAAGAGTGGGACGGCGTCCCAAATATCAGGACGGCGTCCCAATTGCCTTCCAGGCCCTGTTTGCTGAATTTCTCAAGTGCACGACCCAAACTTCAAACAATCACAATTTATGATCCGCAAACAATTAGAACATGTATTTTATATCATCGGAAAGCTATTTCGACAAGGAATACAACTAACCACATATCATAAATCAAAATCATCATTTAAGATAACAAAAACCTCGTCGAAAGTTCGTTAAACGTTCCAAATCAAGGTTTCAAGTTCATCAATTGCAATTTAAGTTTCGGGAATCCAATTTATACATATGATATGCCGTTTTGAAGGTAATGAAACATGTAATACAACTAAATACTTACTAACAACATTTCATGGCATTCAAATCATCAAAAGTTCATTTAAAGTCTATCAAACTCTAACGAAAATTCACAAAAATCAATAGTCATGAGTTTGATGTTTCCTTAATCAACCTATACATCAAAACGAAGCTAAAGATACTAGTAACACTTTTAAAACATGCACTTTAACAATCTAACAACATTTGATCATCCAAAATCAAGG
Source organism: Rutidosis leptorrhynchoides (assembly GCF_046630445.1). Lineage (NCBI taxonomy): Eukaryota > Viridiplantae > Streptophyta > Magnoliopsida > Asterales > Asteraceae > Rutidosis > Rutidosis leptorrhynchoides. Next base: position 107,366,085 of record NC_092343.1, read on the forward strand.
ATTTAGCAATAAATTTTCATATTGAACTAGTTACACCAAAAACAACGAATCGGGCATACAAATTACATACACGACATCACAATGAGCCATAGACACTAATTAACAACTTTATAAGTCAAGAACACGAATTTAAAGAAATCTAGTGTTTTAGAAATGTTACCCAAAATCGAAGTAGTTAGCATCAAATCGAAGAGGATGATGAGAGGATCAAGAATATGTAGTTTGTTTTGATGTTTACTTCCTTGGTGAGATTTGGATGATGATTTTATGTTTGAGAAATGAGAGAGTTTGAAAGTATCAAAAATGGAAAAAGGGAGGATGAATGAAAGGGATGAAGGAGGTTGACTCTTTGACCTAGTCAAAAGTTTGATACTTTGGCAAGTTTGGTCCCTCAACTTTGAATCGGGTGCGGAAAATAACCGAACGAATTATTTTAAGTTACACGGGAGTACGGGAGATATTAAAATCCGATAACGAAAATATTTAAAATGTTACATAACAAAGGATACGCAAATAGATACGAAGGGTATTATTTAAAAAGAAAAAGACGGGCGTTAAAATAATTTAACGGAAAAATGCGGGATGTTACATTATCCACACCTCAAAAGAAATTTCGTCCCGAAATTTAGTTGAAAGTAGTAGTCGATATCTCCTACTCGAGACTTTACGTTGTCAATGCTATGAATAAGTGAAAGTACGTCCTTGAGTGTTCTCATGAATTTGGATAGTCAGGGTTTTACGTTGTATTAAGGTTTGGTTTTACGATCCCCAGTTTCAACTGGTTTTCCCCTATGAAGAGAAGTTTGTCATCAATAGTTGATGTATCTAGCAGGATTGCACGTTCCTGTTCCGCAGGACACGTTTCTAAGTTTGTTACACGAAAAGTAGGGTAAACGGAAACTTAATTGCATCGGAAGTTCTAAACGGTAGGAAGCGGTTCCAATACGCCCCAAGGTTTCAAAAGGTTCAATATTGCAGATATAGCCTTTCTCGATTTCCTAAAATGGATTTCACCTTTCCAAGGTGCGGTTTCTCAATATTACGCGATTACACACTGGGATTTGTGAGGTTTTCATCTAAGTTTGGTATAACTCTTCTGGCGACCATGGGTTGTCTCTAGCCCTCCTCGGACTTGAACGATCTCAATTGTTGTTTCTTGATGGAGTTCAGATTCGGCGATTTGCTTGCCGCATGCTTTGGTTAAATGAACAGGGGTATGACATTAGCGGTCATATAGGGTTTCGGAAGTGCTGCGTTAATATACGAGTGATAGCTGTCGTCGTAAAAGGAACTACTAAAGGTGACAATACCAGTCTGTAACATGTCTTTCCAAGATTGAATCGTACGTTTTCTCGGTTCGTCGGTTATGGGAGATACGCGGTACGTATGTCCAAGTGGGTTTCCAAGGTTTCTTGCAAAACTAGAAGCGATACGAGTATTTTGATCCGAGGTAATTGGCAATGGTACACTGTGTTAGAATAGGATCTCTTAAGATATATTTGAACAAGTCAGTTAGGGTTCGAAAAAAAAATGTTCGTTAGGACTATTCACCCTCGTGGCGAATACTAAGGTAATATGAGGAATTTCTCTATCCATGGAGAAATGTTACAAGGAGTTCCCTTAAACGGAAGTGCGAGCGATAAAGATAGGAGTGAAACGAGGACTTAGAATAGGATGAGCTTACATCTCGAGGTTGCCATAACGTGCCTCTAGTTGTCAAAAAAAAAAAAAAATGAAGTCTGAAAGAGAAACGAGATAGTACACGTAATTGTATAGTTCGGGGTTGAATAATGGTTGGACGATTATCAGCAACGCAAGGGCGTTAAGTCAAAGAAGAGTGAAGTATCGTTGGATTGTGTGTTATCTTAAATTCCAGTAATATCAGACGGTAACGGTGAAATAACATAGGTATGTAGTGTGGTACGTGATGACGAGAAAGTTGATCGGATCCACAATTTAGTATTCGAATTCTTCGCGCAAAATAACGAATTTTAGTTACGTTGATTTTGAGTCGAGAGAGTATGCCTTTCGGCGTTCAAGTAGAAATATTTCCATGTTTGAGTTCCATCTAGTTCTATACGAATTTAGCTAGGAAGGTTGGTGTGAAGAATCACGTTCAAGGCTCAGACATGAAGAGGTTTAAAGTTGTGTAATACGAGAAAAGTCAGAAATGAATCTTCGGTAACAACCGGTGAGATCTAAGATTTTTACGAATACAAGTCTGAGTTGGGAGAGTTTCCTGATTACATGTGGCTTGATTTCGAGATTGATTGTAACGACCTGACCATAAACATCATGGTCTAGAAAATTGGACTTCGTTCAACAGAAATTCTCACTCAGAGACTTTGGTATAGAGTTGCTCTTTTCTCAAAAGTTCGAGCGGGAGATGGTGATGTTGTTCGTTTTCCTTCTTTACTTGGATAGGTCAAGATATCATCTATAAATACGATAACGAATTAGTCTATATGAATTTGCATACGCGGTTCGAGAGGTTTGTGGATACGGGCGTGCCTTGGATAAATCGAATGGTACCAAGAGAGATTTACAACTAACGTTGTGAGTTCGGAAGATGGCTTAGGAGACATCGTCTCCCTTAACCCCCAATTGGTGATAACCGGAACGGAGGTCGATTTGGAATACACACGAGTTTCACGCAAATAATCATGAGGTCATGGGTAAGAGGGAGAGGGTATCGGTTTCCAACCGAAAATTATTTAGTTCACAAAAATCCATACATAATTGTAGGAAAGAAAGAAAAAAAAAATTTCTCCTTAACGAATAGGTTTTGAGCTCCTTAGTTCTATAGGTGTCAAGTCATAATTCTTAACGTATATCCTCTGATAAAATTTATAGGCACACAATATATTCCGTTGGTCACTTAAATTGCCTAAGTAGTGTCTAGGGAAAAAGTGGAGTGCAAAGAGCACGAGTCAAAGACTTGGTTATAAAACGTCTAGCGGTAATGGAATCGAATAAGTATGAAGTATACGGTTTGTTGTGAAGAAACGTACCCGTTACTAGTCCATCGTCGTTCCGGGCATCCTAGGTGTCGATGTTGAAGGTTCAACGGCGTGCGTTGGGGTTGATTTTCTTATTTGGGCACACATTCCTAAAATGACCCAGTTGGCCACATTCGAAGCAAGCACCCGTTCTGTGTGCGTTGGGCATCTTTCGAGCGACGGGTCCTTGGCGCCGGTGGCGAAACCTGCCACATCCTTCAAAGTGATGCTTGTGGCATTCGTTACAAAAAGGTAGTTTTCCGGCATAGCCTTTCTTGTAGTTGGAGGTAAAAGGCTTCTTGGCGGGGTTGTTGTTATTGTTGTGGTTGCTTGATTGAGAGGCTTCCCATGTTCTTTTGTTGTTACTCGGGTGGTTCTCGACCATTGGTGCCGGTGCTTCCATTTTATTCACCGTTTCTAAGGCTTGGCGGGCCATTGTTAAAGCCTCTTGTAGGTTAGTGGGTTGAGATGTCATTACCTTGTGTTGAATGCTCTTAGGGAGGCCATCCATGTAAAGTTCGACTCTTAGGGATTCGGGAGTCATGAGATTTGGACACATCGAGACTAGTTCGGTAAATCGTTGATTATACGCTTCGAGGTCATTTCCGACCGTTTTTAAATTCCTTAGACCCTGTTCGAGCCTTCAAGTCTCGTCGCGCGGGAAGTATTCGGTGATCATTCTTTCTCTTAATTCGGTCCAAGAGAGTGTGTGGGCTTCATCGCTTCCCACTAATTGTACATACTTGTTCCACCATGAGAGAGCAATACCGGTGAAAGTGAGGGTGGAAAACTTGACCTTATCTTGGTCTCGACAACCGCTTGTGTTAAAAACGGTCTCCATTTGTTCAAACCATTGGGTGAGAGTAACCGGTCCCCCGGTTCCATCGAAAGTGGGAGGATTGTACTTCATGAAGTTCTTGTAGGAGCAACCTTCGATTGAATTACCGGCTCCATGATTGTTGTTGTTAGAAAAGTGATCGGCCACGGCCGTACCCACGGCGGTGGTTATCATTCGTTGAAGAGCTTGTTCTAGAGTTTCGAGAGGAGTATTGTGTTGACCTTGGTGAGCCATTGTTCCTTCATGAGACAAGAATATCGTTGGTTAGTATTTTCAACAATACTAACCGTGGCATGGAATAAGGATAGAGAGAAAATTTTCCTTGACTCGCCTTAAATTCTCTATGTCATAATGTCGGAACGTCCATGTGAATCACCGTAATATAATCCCGGAAATTATATTACCCTGATTCTCATGTGCATTTAACATTACTTCATAAAGTCAAGGTGGCGCATCAACAAAATTTATCAACGTAAGATCAAGATCGAATACGAGTTAGATATGATAGAAGAGTTCGAGTATAAATGCACAATTAGTCAAATAATTCCTACTTCAGTCTATATGCCGGTTGTAGTCTAGATTCACCTACGTACCCTATGACTCGGGGTGGACACAAATGAACTCTAAATTCCTACAACCAAGGCTCTGATACCACTTGTAGCGACCCCGACAAATCGTCAAGTGACGGCGTCGGCTACGTGGGTCCCATTACCTGATTATAAGTCTTTTAGATAACTTTTGACCAAAATATGTCGCCTTCATTTCAAAATAAAGATTGTTTCAAAGTTTACAAGAATTGTTCAACCAATAGTTAAGTTACAACGTTATAATACGAATGAAATCTAGGCGACACGGTTTAAAGTAAAGTCAAAAGACGCTCCATGAAATGCACGTATACTCGACATCCAATGCAAGTATCAAATAATGAGCGGAAGTATGTATCACATATCGTGCAAGACCTGAGAAAAACATAGAAATCTGTCAACGAAAACGTTGGTGAAATCATAGGTTTAAGTAAGTTTGTGAGTAAGAGTAAAGTAAGTTGAACCACAAGGTTTGCAAAGTTGAAATAATAGTAATACATTCTAAAAGTTAATATTCACGAGCACCCAATTATCAAAGCTTAACATTCCATCCATTGTATACCCCATCCATAGTGCTAGAACAAACACTGATTCTCGAAAATATATTTCATCCGTAGACGGTAGCGAACCGTCAAAGATGAGGGTTGTCAACCCATATGGCCATATAACATAAGTTCTCGCTTACACCCATCAAGTGTAACTAATGATAATCGAATTGAGGATTTTTGTTCTAAACTTGTATGTAGAATGTTTGTTTTCCCGTTCTTGTGTTCACTTAGTTCAAAAGAATCGTTTATCTTTTCTCATCCCAAATATAAGTTCAAAAAGAGTAAAAGTGGGACTATGATCTCACCTTGAGTGCGAGAGTTATAAAAGTACTTCAACAAGTAAACGCGTGAAAAGACAAGGCTAGTCTTGACCTAAACATATAGGTTATATCAATAACGGTAAACACAAACGGTCAAAGATGTTCAATTAGTCCTATGGCTCGTTACGACTCGATTATATTAACATGTGAATCAACTAGTCAAGTTTCATGCAAGATACAAGTAAATAATCATGTTAGAAAGGTTGCATAAGTATTTGGTTAAGTTTGACAAAAAGTCAAACTTGGTCGGGTCAAAGTCAACGGAAAAGTCAACGGGGTCGGGTTGGGTATCCGACAATTTTTCTAAGTTATATAATCATATATGAGCATGTTAGCCAAGTTTCATGTTAATCGGAGGTCCGTAGCATAGTAAACATTTTACGTCAAAAGATCAAAGCAAACAGCCCATTTTAGTGTATCAGGACGGTGTCCCAAAAATCAGGACGGTGTCCTGATATGAAGAGTGGGACGGCGTCCCAAATATCAAGACGGCGTCCCAATATGAAGAGTGGGACGGCGTCCCAAATATCAGGACGGCGTCCCAATTGCCTTCCAGGCCCTGTTTGCTGAATTTCTCAAGTGCAAGACCCAAACTTCAAACAATCACAATTTATGATCCGCAAACAATTAGAACATGTATTTTATATCATCGGAAAGCTATTTCGACAAGGAATACAACTAACCACATATCATAAATCAAAATCATCATTTAAGACAACAAAAACCTCGTCGAAAGTTCGTTAAACGTTCCAAATCAAGGTTTCAAGTTCATCAATTGCAATTTAAGTTTCGGGAATCCAATTTATACATATGATATGCCGTTTTGAAGGTAATGAAACATGTAATACAACTAAATACTTACTAACAACATTTCATGGCATTCAAATCATCAAAAGTTCATTTAAAGTCTATCAAACTCTAACGAAAATTCACAAAAATCAATAGTCATGAGTTTGATGTTTCCTTAATCAACCTATACATCAAAACGAAGCTAAAGATACTAGTAACACTTTTAAAACATGCACTATAACAATCTAACAACATTTGATCATCCAAAATCAAGGATTTAGCAATAAATTTTCATATTGAACTAGTTACACCAAAAACAACGAATCGGGCATACAAATTACATACACGACATCACAATGAGCCATAGACACTAATTAACAACTTTATAAGTCAAGAACACGAATTTAAAGAAATTTAGTGTTTTAGAAATGTTACCCAAAATCGAAGTAGTTAGCATCAAATCGAAGAGGATGATGAGAGGATCAAGAATATGTAGTTTGTTTTGATGTTTACTTCCTTGGTGAGATTTGGATGATGATTTTATGTTTGAGAAATGAGAGAGTTTGAAAGTATCAAAAATGGAAAAAGGGAGGATGAATGAAAGGGATGAAGGAGGGTGACTCTTTGACCTAGTCAAAAGTTTGATACTTTGGCAAGTTTGGTCCCTCAACTTTGAATCGGGTGCGGAAAATAACCGAACGAATTATTTTAAGTTACACGTGAGTACGGGAGATATTAAAATCCGATAACGAAAATATTTAAAATGTTACATAACAAAGGATACGAATTTAGATACGAAGGGTATTATTTAAAAAGAAAAAGACGGGCGTTAAAATAATTTAACGGAAAAATGCGGGATGTTACACGAGGTGTTAAGTGCCCTAATGGATGTTAAGAACACCGATGGCATTTTTGCGAGCGCCGTTCCCTTGTACTATTGGTCGACCATGGTTACTTGTGTTGTAAGCATATTATATCATTTCGAGTTATATTATTATGCGATTGTTGCTAGCTTGTGGTATTGGAGATTATAGCTTGTTAATGTGACGACAAGCTAATTGTGTTGCTAGCATGTTTGCGGTTTGTGTAAGGATATGCAAGTAGGTATAATTATATATGTATTCGTATAATTATTGCATTCACTAAGCTTTGTTTACCCTCTCGTTGTTTACCATTTTATAGGTTCGGTTTTGGACAAGGGTAAGGGCATCGTATTGGACTAGAGATCCCGCTTGATGCTAGGGGACGCTTTTGGCTTTAGTAGCTCTTGGAGTTTGACCGGTAGTTGGGTAGTTTAATCCCAAACGCCATGCTCATTGTGTAGTTTGGAACTTAAACTTTTGGTGGTCGAAACTCTAAACTTGTATTAAACTTGTATTTTGGGTCGTGTAGGCCCCGCTTGTAAAACATCATTTTTATGTTTGATTCGTGTTAGTTTTACATATATAAGTTTGTTGTGAAAAGCGTTCGGTCTAAAAATGTCGGGAAGTGGTCCATCTTTTTGTGTGTTAAAAATAGTTCGGACAGAAGCTGGAGTGCTCTGTGCGCGCCGCGCACTACAGGGGATGCGCGTCGCGCACTCCCCTGTCCAGCAGCTTTTAAAAAATTTTTTTTGGGGCTGTTTATGGTCGGTTATCGGGTTGGGTTGTTACAAGTGGTATCAGAGCATGGTCTAAGGGATTTAGGCGACTTGAGATAGGTGCCTAGACTTAGACTTTAATGTGTATGCGCTTTTTGCGGGACTTGTAGGAGACGGGTCGGACCGGGGATTTGGTTAGTGCTTAGGTCTATGTGAACTAACCTTGCACTAATCGTTTTGTGTTGTTTTAGCAATCATCAAGCGAGATAGACGTTGTACTAGTAAGTTAATGCGACGTGCTCGCGTAACAATGATTAGCTACCATTGTTACGGGTTCAAGACGTGTCAAACAAGCAATGTACGATGAGTATCAACCAAGATGGGGCGGTGTGGTATATGTATGTCGTTCCTTTTCGTTTCGTTGTTTAATCTATATGCATTCTTTAGAATGAAGACGGAAGATGGAACCGGAACGGACGCGCCTATTCATGAGGGGAAGGATGAGTTAACATTAAGGATTGAGGCGGAGTTCGAACGCTATATCTTGATTTTTGCCAACAAGGTTAAGCAAGTTCTCCAAGAGTCGTTCGAGGGAATAGTGACCGAGATGGTTCGAGACCGAGTGCCTAAGGTCGTGAAGGAAGAGTTAGAAAAGAGGTTTCCTAAACCTCAAGGTGACGGTGACGAAGGAGCAACTATGGGGATTGAATCTCATGCTTCAAAATTTGTTGATCACTCTTTGGGTAAGAGAAAGTTAGAATCAAGAGGTGCTCCTAGTAAAAGGGCGAGAAGTACGCCCGGAGTTGTTGAAAAAGTGAAGAAGAGGAGTAAGACAGGTTATGGGCCTACGTGCTTTCGGTGTGGAGGACGAGGTCATTTTGCACGGGATTGTACGAGTGTACCTTTAAGCACGATCAAGTGCTTTATTTGCCAAAAGAAGGGACACCGTAAGTCGGAGTGTTCCGAATCGTTTGTAGATAGGGTTAGGAGGTTAGAGCGTGACTATCTGATGATCAGTGGAGCGCAAGGGTCCAACGATGATGTTTCAGGTATTTTCGTCTTTGGTACAAATATGCCTTATTATTGTTTATTTGTGCCGATGGATTCGTGTATGTATTAGGGACTTAAACTTTGCTTCGAGATCTATTTTAGACTCAAGTAAACTCGGTGAAGATTCGGTTTGTTGATGGTTTTGATGATAGTGCACCAGGGTAGCGCCTGAGTCGTTGACTCGTGGAAACGCGCCCTGGGGACGAATGCATAGTGGTAATAGGTAGTATTGATGCGGGTGACATTCCTAATGGAAACACCCTATGATGACATTTGTATTGACGGACGAGGGCGTAAGACTTGGTGCAACCAAGCATTTCTTAGTGATAGGGTAAATGAATCCACTAAGCCATGAGAACGAACTTTGGGGTTAGGTTGTGAGCGCGTGTTCGCGTTTGTAGTGAAGTGGGTGAAACCCTTGAGAGCATGTGTGTATCGTTGACCGGATGCTTTCATAGTGGTAACGGGTAGAAAGGATTTGATAGTTGGAAAAGTCTACCTTGCAGGTAGCGGTAATTTCGTTCTAGAAGGATACGTGTTATGTGGACATTGTGTCATCACTTTAGTGGCGCAATCGGGTGACGGTAGACGCTAGTATTTATTATTATCGAATTGAGCTCTCTAGAATTCAGGAAGAGGGACCGACGCCAAGTATGGTCGTGTACGACGGTAAATGGCGAAATCGTTTGACTTTGTAATCTTGACGATTTGATTTAGGAACGAGGTTCTACGTTGGGAAGTTGGTAGTGTTACATCAAAGAAATTGTGTCAACTTTATTAGGATTTATATTCCTACCGAGGAAGCGTAATGGGATTTGAGAAAGGGTACGATGCCTCATTGTCGTATACTTTGGGTAGTAGTTACAAAATAGCCATTTTGTGTACTACGAGGAAATTAGAGATATGTGTTTATTTGGGGTCATCTCTCTGTTGACCGCGTTTGACTTGTGATAGGTAATGAGGGATATCCGGAAGGATTAACTCTTCGTTACCACCCTTGGTTGTGATGGATGGCAAGTGGCTCTCGGGAAGAACCGTTACTTGTATATTTACGATTTTAATTGCCCGTAGGAATTGTGCACATAGCCGTTTTGTGCACATGGTTGTGAGTAATAGTCGGTTTTACTCACACATTGGTATTAATAGTGCGGTAGCCGTGTTTCACACACATATTTTTGGTAGTGTTGCAATAGCCGTTTTTGCGCACTACGGATATATCACGATAGCCGTTTTTGTACACCTTGAGTTTTGTATTGAATAACCTTCTTATTGTTAGTATTGAAAACTACTGGTTGTATACGCCGGTGGTTCGGTCATGAGGACCATGTTGTGTGACTAGTGATACAATAGCCGTGTTCTGATCAAATACTTGTGGTAGATGCGTATTAGCCGTGTATGCGTACTAAGAGGGGTGTTAGGTGGAAGGTGTTATCCGTAAGGATTCATTTTTACTTGGCCTTCATCTTTTGGGTTGTTGACATTAGGTTGAGACTTGGTGGTTTTTAGCATTGTACTTGGTAAGGGTACGCTAGGGGATTGATATCTTGGCACGAGATCGGTTAAGTTCTTCCCGATATAAGGGATTGAGCAAACTTTGTACTCGGACTTGTGGACTTTAGTAAATTGCGGGTGACAATTTGGTTATTAATGTTGACTCTTAGAGAATGATTGCCTAGAGAAGTTGGAAGAATATGTGACGACTTCGCGTATTCTAAGTGATCATTATAGACTTCGGATGTTGTGTGTATTTCACGTTTCGGAATGCGTGCAAGTGTGCATTTAGTTATTGGAATAATCTTCGAATTAATGATTAATTGACGATTCGATTTCAATGGTGGTTTTGTGATTGTGTGGCGAGTGTTGTACGCTCTTGACGGCCACTCTTTTCTTTTATGATTTTGGGGGTGTACGCGGTGTGCCGTTCTAGAGGCATTTCCGTTAATCGCATTCGTGTGCGAGTAGAGTCTTGGTGGTTAACTATCCTTATATATGTAGGTAACCGGGTTAATGGTTAGGACCAAGTTGGAAAGGTGTAAGCCTTGGTGTTCCAAGCGCCTCCTTAGTGTTGAGATGGAATATAAGTAGACTAGCTATGCGGCCTAGGTGGATAGTGACTAGCAGGTGCCACTAGGAAGTCATGAGTGTCAAACCGTAAGGTTCGTTAGATTTGTGTGACCGCGTGTAGTTAGGTGACGTGTGACATCAGGAGTAGACCCCGTAAGGGTCGAGTCTGGGAGACTCGGTGTTAGTAATCGGAGTTGGATAACACAACGTCAGGTGCCTCCTTATACCTACTAGTGTAACTTTTGACCCCGATGATGTGATTGCTTTGATTTTGGGTACCGGTGAGAAACTCGAATTTACAACGGTGGTATAGTGTGATGTTTAGCGTGCGTTGACACTCAAATGATTTGAAAGACCGAGGTTCGAATATTTTATACCGAGTCCTTGGAAGGATTATTTAGTATGACCAACGCCGGAGAATGCGGAAAAGTTCCTATCTAGTAGACATGATGAGCGAACGGGTGTCGCTCATTTAGGAAAGGAAAGCTTCGATGGTCTTCAAAAAAGCCCCAAGTTGGACTTTGGAGTTAATTGCGAAGGTAGTTAGCGACGTGAGACGGTATGGCGAAGTTCCCGATAGAGGGATACGAGAGATTTTCGAAAAGTGTCGGGATGATTCCCGAATATTCCACGATTTATAGGCGTGACGACAATGATTGTCGGTGGATTGTACTACTTTTAGGATGATTGTGGAGTGTAGGGTACGAGTTTGGATACTCGGCGTAAGAGCAAACTGTTGTAGTTATTGGGTCTCGTGGGTTGGTTACCCGATATCGTGAAATGATAGAGTGCTATGGCTTTTGGAAAGATATATTATGATGTTTTCGCGGTTTATTTCCGAGTGAGTGGTGAGAATTTTGATCGAATGGAAGTGTGAAGTACGGTTGTTGTATTATGATGCGTTAGTGTACGAAGTGAGAACCCGAATGAGTGATTGCTACAAGTGTAATTCCGCGTTGGAGACGGAAATGTTCAAGATAGAGTGCTTAACTTCAAGTATTTGGTGCGGATCACGAGGACGTGATCCAATCTAAGTGGGGGAGAGTTGTAAGACCCTAATCAGTTTGTACAGCAGTGTAAATATGTTACATAGAGTGTGGGTGATGTTGTGCAGTTAAACAGAAGTCACTGAGTGAGCTGAGCCTAGTGCTCGCCGCGCACACTAAAGGGAGCGCGCCACGCACCCTTACTGTAGCCGGGTTCCAGCTTTTTTAAATCAGATATTTTGATGGGCATTTTGGTAAATTCACTTATGGACGGGTTAAAGACAGATAGGTCAGTTTGTGGAGCACCATTACTCCATTATCAACAACCTTATCACTTTAACTTTAATTCTAGAGAGAGATTGTGATTTTTGAGAGAGAAAGCTTAAATCCAAGAGGAAGGAGCTTGTTTTGGGTTAAAGTTCAAGCATTAAAGTCGTTCATCTTATCTCTAGCTTCGTTGTGGTAGTTGTGGTATGTTCTAATTTTATTTTCCTTACTTTGATTTAGTGTAAGGGTTATGGTTTGAGTAAATGATGAACACAAAACCCATTATTGGTGATTTTGGGTGTTCTTGGGTAAAATTGAGTCTTGAATACAAATTGGTGACTAGTCTAGGGTTTCAAAGTATTAAATGATGTTTATTAACCCTAATTGGTGAGTTAATTGCTAACACACCTAGTTATTTAGTAAATGGGTGTTGGTTAGTTAGTGGATGACCCGAAATGGGTGTGTTGTCTTAAAATGGTTATTTGGGTAATAAATTGACCTAGTTTGGAAAGATAGGTATGAATTACCCTAATTATGTATTAGTTGGTGTTGTTGGACCTTAATCACTAGCTTTTAAGTGATTAGTGGTGGTCTTGACTTTAATTGGGCGGTTTTGGTATAAATGGGCGATTTAATACATTAAGTCATTAAATGCTCATGTGTAAGTGTTAGTATTAAGTCCACTTAGCTTGTGTGTTGATCAAGTACTTATTATATTAGGTACTTTGCTTTGAAGCTTGTGGAGGTTGAAATCGTCATCTAATTGTTAAGGTGAGTGGAATAATTATATGCGTATGTATATAATGTATCTATTTGTTGTAGCGTGAAAGGTGTAGTGTCGAGGTGTTAAGACACCACGTTTCACGTGAAGGGTGTAGCATCGAGGTGTTAAGATGCCACTCGGGTGTAGCATCGAGGTGTTAAGATGCCACCTTGGAGTGTAGTGTCGAGGTGTTAAGACACCACTCCGTAAAATAATGAGTGTTGCATCGAGGTGTTAAGATGCCACTCGGGGTGATGTGCCGAGGTGTTAAGGTTCCACCCTAAGGGTTAGTGGTGCGAGGTGTTAAGTGCCCTAATGGATGTTATGAACACCGATGGCGTTTTCGCGAGGGCCGTTCCCTTGTACTATTGGTCGACCATGGTTACTTGTGTTGTAAGCATATTATATCATTTCGAGTTATATTATTATGCGGTTGTTGCTAGCTTGTGGTATTGGAGATTATAGCTTGTTAATGTGACGAGAAGCTAATTGTGTTGCTAGCATGTTTGCGGTTTGTGTAAGTGTATGCAAGTAGGTATAATTATATATGTATTCGTATAATTATTGCATTCACTAAGCTTTGCTTACCCTCTCGTTGTTTACCATTTTATAGGTTCGGTTTTGGACAAGGGTAAGGGCATCGTATTGGACTAGAGATCCCGCTTGATGCTAGGGGACGCTTTTGGCTTTAGTAGCTCTTGGAGTTTGACTGGTAGTTGGGTAGTTTAATCCCAAACGCCATGCTCATTGTGTAGTTTGGAACTTAAACTTTTGGTGGTCGAAACTCTAAACTTGTATTAAACTTGTATTTTGGGTCGTGTGGGCCCCGCTTGTAAAACATCATTTTTATGTTTGATTCGTGTTAGTTTTACATATATAAGTTTGTTGTGAAAAGCGTTCGGTCTAAAAATGTCGGGAAGTGGTCCATCTTTTTGTGTGTTAAAAACAGTTCGGACAGAAGCTGGAGCTTTTAAAAAAAAATTTTGGGGCTGTTTATGGTCGGTTATCGGGTTGGGTTGTTACAATCCTATTGATAGATCTATCAGGTTTGACCACCCCAACCGGGCTAGTCGCTCTAGTATCGTAAACGGTTGCATTGTACTTCGTTTTTACTATACTTGGTACAGTGTAGGGAGATTTCATAATAAAGGGAATATGCCACATTAATTGTTAAGTATGGTTACCGAAGCGCTCAACAACTTATAGAATACTTTTATACACTTGCGAGTGTACATATATTTATAAACGAAAATCTTGTGGTCTATTAATATGTTGAAATGATTGTTATGATAAACCTATGAACTCACCAACCTTTTGGTTGACACTTTAAAGCATGTTTATTCTCAGGTATGAAAGAAATCTTCCGCTGTGCATTTGCTCATATTGTATGAAATCGTTCATGGCATATAGAGGTCAGAACCTCGCAATGGGACCAAATGTTGAAGACTTCGTCCAGATGGATTAGGACGGGTCATGACAGAATATGAGTTGATAAATAAAGTTTTATCATCATTGAGTAATATAGATAAAACTATTTGATTTTGTGAAGAGTATGAGTGAAGCTATCACAAAAGAGTGAAATGAGTAAATGTAGGTTCGTCTTAACCGGTGACGTAGTCACAGTTGATTTCCAGAATTTAAGGAATTTAGGGGAAATCTTCGTAATAAGATTTGTTTCTTCGGTAATTAAGGAAATTAGAATCTTCTTTGGTTAAATGCGATGATCTATTTCAATTGCTCTATCGGATATTTTACTATAAATGCACTCCCTTCATTTCCTTTATATTTTGGAGTTCCATACTTTTGTTTTATCTTCCCGACTTTAAGTCAAGCGAATAATGGTCCAGAATTCGTAGGTATGATGTTTTAAATGAACATGATTAGTGTTCTAAGAGAGAAATTGTAATAGCACGATCTTGATTGGTTGAGTTACCAGAATTCAAGAGAAAAGATAGAACTATCAAGAAATTATGTTCTTGATATGTTTATATATTAGATAGAGTGTAAGAGTCGTGTAACATGGCACATGATGACGTTATGATCTGTGAATCATCACGTTCCATTAGAAACTCAGCATGACTTACTGTAATATAATCACGTTGATCAAGTGTCATTATATTATACTAACTCATGCATCCGTTTCCAACACTTTTTCAAAAACATTCATAAGTTAAACTTGAATTTCTCAGAAATTTGGAAACTAAAACAGTTTCTTTTATGATGTAATACAGATAGTGCGGAGAGGTAATTAATATCGGATCAGAATAGTTATGAAGATTTCTCCAGAAATATTGAGGATATTCATAATGAAAGATACGATAATATCTTAGAAATTTAGAATCATAGTGTGATGAAGAAATTCATTCACAATGATTTAGAGCAATTAAGGAGTAAGGTATTCGCTAAAGATTTCATCAGAAATAGAATCATCAGGATTCTTTAATTACAGAGTTTGGTCCTTGTAATTTGTCCACAGCCTCCTTCATGATTTGCTCAATCCATTTTCCAGTTCCACATTTCTGAGCTTTGCCAACATACAATTCGTTATCATCAAACTTTCGACTGTTAAGGTTGTTTACCGTTTTTGCTGCTTCATCAGCACTTTCCAAAATTCGGAGAACTAATTCGTAAACTGGGTGCTATTCAGACTTTCAGAATAGAAGATCATAATTCTAAGAGATAAATTTTATATGTATACATATAATTATTGATGTAGAAATGTTACGAGATTCAAAATACTGATTGCTAATTCCGGGTAATTGGTATGGTCATTCTCGTTATAAGGTGTGGATGAGTATATGATAAGGTTTCAATGAATATAATGATTCTTCGGAAAGTCAAGGATTAATGAAGTTGTGGGTAAGTTTTCTGCTAATGTGGCGAGATATAAAAGGTTCCCCGGTAACGATGATGAAAGGCAAACTTATATATCAAGGTTATAATAAAGTTAATCCGGATGAAAGTCGAAATTGCTTTGCTGGAGCTGTGACAAATTTGGCTAATTTGGAGAGGAATTTTAAAGTTATGTTCGGTAATAACAACGCCAATGGATCATAGGTTCGTGTTAAACTTCTACTTAGGTTCTGAGAGTTTTCCAGGTGCATAACTAGGTGCATAAATCTTTTCTCCCGTAGATAAAGTGCGGTTGGTTCATTCTCTCGATTGAGGTGTTTTCAAGACTCATGAAAAGTTTGAATGCAGATTGTAATCATCAAGATACAAACGAGGTTTAAGATGAGATCAAGTGGCAAACTTGAAGAAATGTTTAGTTTCATATGTTATAATCAATATTTTAATTCATTTTAATTGTCCAATGTTAGTAGTCTACAGTTAGTAGTCCACAGTTAGTAATTCAATAATTCATATATAGTTTAATATATAATATTCGAATTAATTAATACGTATCGTGACCCATTGTATACATGTCTCAGACTCGATCACAACTCAAAGTATATATGTTATTTTAGAATCAACCTTAACCCTGTATAGCTAACTCGATCATTACCGCATATAGAGTGTCTATAGTTATTCCAAATAATATATATAGATGCGTCGATATGATATGTCAAAACATTGTATACGTGTCCCGATATTTAAAATGCGTAAATAACAGTATTTAAATGACAATAAATAAAGCGCGTAAAATAAATAACAGAAATTAAATGACGACAAAGAAAATTGCGAGATTTAAAATTACGATAAATAAATTGTGATAATTAAATGTAATAAGGAAGTAACAGTTAGCTAGGAACAGTTAGCTAGGATTTTGTTAGCGTGGATTCTTAACAGAATTTCTCATAGTTAATTTATTTGTTTCTAACAAATTTTATTTTATCCAATGTTTTCTTCATTATGCCACTTGTTGGATTCTGGTAAGTCAAAATCTAAATATGAAATTGAATGAAAATGGTTATTCTGCGGTGAACGGATTCGTATATCTGTGGATGTAAGTAAGATAGTAATTGATTGTTAAATCAGATTCAAAGAATGTACAGTGTAACTTATTAATGTGAAATCTAAATATTCCTCGGGTATTACCTACCCGTTAAAATATTTTCACCATTAACAGTTTGTACGAAAGAATTTTTAATTACAATCTTTATGAAAATATACTTACATATATATTTTTTTCAGATGTAATCATGGATTTAATGAGTCAATTATGATATTAATCTCATTTGATTTACCTTTAGAACTAGAATACATAATCTCTAAAACATTAGAGATTATATAATCGTCATGTAGAACGAAGATAAATGATATAGAACGTCATGTAGAACGATGATTATTCTCGAGGTACAGAATGAAATGTTGAGGCATGTGATGTTGAAACTTAGGTTGTTGGTGGTACTTGTGCTAATGTTGGCGGTACTGTTGGTGCTGGTGATGTTGTTGAAGCTGGTAAGTTTTGCACCATATTATCCAAATTGATTACTCGAGCGCGAAGCTCGTTGACTTCTTTTATTACTCCGGGATGATTGTCGGTCGGTACGAGCGGATGAATAAGGTTTAGAATTGTGGATAGAATTTAACCGTGTTGAGCTACTCTAGAAATGAGACTAAAAATGGTGTTTCGGATAGGTTCGTCTGTAAGTGCTTCAGGTTCTTCACCAAGAGGTGAATTCGGTTGGTGGAAAGGATTACCTTCTACTCGTCTCCATTGATTAAGTCGACTATGAACATATCCCCAGTTCTTCCAGAATTGGAGATGACTAATTGGTTGATCCATTCCGGTTACACTGCTTTCGGAGTTCGGGTGGAAATCTATATCGGAATAACTGTCGGAATCCGAGGAATTTGAACTAGTGACAAGTTCCATTTCGTACAATTGAGTAAAGGGTTTTTCGGTATGAAATGATTTTCGGATATCGGATGGTATTCTAATTACATAGAATATCTATATACATAGAACATAAGATTTTGTAGACTACGGAGGAATTTACGGAATATGTCAGGCAAGTCTACAGTAACAGATACGCTAAGATGTGAATTTTTGTCTATACAATATTCATGCAATCAATGCAGTAAGATATGTCTAGACTAAGAATAGTAAGCAGGTACTTTCCTAAGGAGGATAAGCAGATGATTTTCGACTAGAAATGATAAGCAAAACTTTTGACATGCAGACACGGTCGAAGTCCAGACCCACTAATGCATCTAAATAACTATCAGTTAGACACACTAATGCAAGACCTGGTTCGCTAAGACCACCGCTCTGATACCACTTATTGAAATGCCCCGTCCTAATCCATCTGGATGAATACATTACATTTGGTTACATCGCGAGGTACTTGACCTCTATATGATACATTTTACAAACATTGCATTCGTTTTTAAAAAAAAGACAAACTTTCATTACATCGAAAGTTGACGGCATGCATACCATTTCATAATATATCCAACTATAATTGGCCTAGTAATAATCTTGATGAACTCGACGACTCGAATGCAACGTCCTTTGAAATATGTCATGAATGATTCCAAGTAATATCTCTAAAATGAGCAAATGCACAGCGGAAGATTTCTTTCATACCTGAGAATAAACATGCTTTAAAGTGTCAACCAAAAGGTTGGTGAGTTCATTAGTTTATCATAAACGATCATTTTCATCATTTTAATAGACCACAAGATTTCCATTTCTCATAAATATACGTCCCATGCATAGAGACAAAAATCATTCATATGGTGAACACCTGGTAACCGACCTTAACAAGATACATATAGAATATCCCCATCATTCCGGGACTCCCTTCGGACATGATAAATTCAAAGTATTAAAGCATCTGGTACTTTAGATGGGGCTTGTTGGGCCCAATAGATCTATCTTTAGGATTCGTGTCAATTAATGTGTCTGTTCCCTAATTCTTAGATTACCATACTAAAAAGGGGCATATTCGGTTTAATAATCCAGCCATAGAATGTAGTTTTCGATTACTTGTGTCTATTTCGTAAAACATTTATAAAAGCAGCGCATGTATTCTAAGTCCCTAAAATATATATTGCAAAAGCATTTAAAAAGGGAGTAAATGAAACTCACTGATAATGCTAAAAACGAACATATATTTCAAAGCATTATCCCTCAAGAAAGACAAGCTTTTAGTAGCAATTGTTCTATTTACAAGTAATATTCGTTTAAATAATAAAAGGTGAAGACAAAAGACAGATTCGACGAATTGAAGACGCAAACGACCAAAAAGCTCAAAAGTACATAGTACAATCAAAGTGGTTCAAATTATTGATGAGAAACGTCTCCAAATTACAAGAGTACAAGACGCAAAACGCAAAGTACAAGATATTAAATTGTACGCAAGGACGTTCGAAAATCCGGAACCGGTATCAAAGTCGACTCTCAACGCTCGACGCAACGGACTAAAAATTACAAGTCAACTATGCACATAAATATAATATAATATTTAAATAATTCTTAAAATTATTTCTATATTATATATTATATTTAAAAACCGTCGGCAGAAGAAAAAAGCTCATGTGAGCTGGAAAAGCAGGCCATGCGATCGCATGGCCTGGCAGTTATAAAGCCATGCGATCGCATGGTGAATAGTACCAGGCCACATTCCTATAAAAGCATGCTCTGGTCGACTGATATATCCATCCTATCTCTCTATCTATAAACGTATATATATATATATATATATATATATATATATATATATATATATATATATATATATATATATATATATATATATATATATATATATATATATATATATTTAATTTTAATTTTAATTTCTAATAATAAGGGTATGTTAGCGAATGTTGTAAGGGTATAAGTCGAAATTTTGTCCGTGTAATGCTACGCTATTTTTAATCACTGTAAGTTATGGTTAATGTTATTTTTAATTTAATGTCTCGTAGTTACGTTATTATTATGCTTATTTAATGCCGAAGTAATCATGATGTTAGGCTAGATACTAAAATTGGGTAATTGGGCTTTGGACCATAATTGGGGTTTGGACAAAAGAACGACACTTGTGGAAATTAGACTATGGGCTATTAATGGGTTTTATATTAACTAAACGACACCTCGTTAATTTAATATATAGACTTATAATTTGACGTATTTATATATAACCACATACGCTTGACTGGGTACGGTGGGCGGGATATCTATAAATACCAATAATTATTCATTTTACCGGACACGGGATTGGATTAATAGTTAATAGACTTGTTGAAACAGGGGTGGATTACATTCAAGGGTAATTGGTGTAATTGTTAACAAAGTAGTAAAACCTTGGTTTACACGCAGTCGATAACCTGGTGTATTCATTAAACAAAATATTAAGACCTTGTTACAATTCGAATCCCCAATTAGTTGGAATATTTGACTTCGGGAATAAGAATAATTTGACGAAGACTTTCGCACTTTATGATTTTAACTGATGGACTATTATGGACAAATCCGTATGGACATATCGAATAATCCAGGACAAAGGACAATTAACCCATGGGAATAAACTAAAAATCAACACGTCAAACATCATGATTATGGAAGTTTAAATATGCATAATTTTTTTATTTCATATTTAATTACACTTTTAATTATCGCACTTTTATTTATTGTCATTTTATTTAATTTCATTTTTAATTATTGTACTCTTTAACTATCGCAATTTTATTTTATCGCACTGTTATTTATCGCAATTTCATTATCGTTATTTACTTTACGTTTTAAATTAAGTCTTTTATATAATTAATATTTTACATTAGGTTTTAACTGCGACTAAAGTTTTAAAATCGACAATCCGGTCATTAAACGGTAAAAACTCCCTTTTTATAATAATAATATTACTTATATATTTTTGTATTTTTATATTTATAAGTTAAAAATATAGCGTTAAGCTTCTTTAAAAGTCTTCATGTGGAACGAACCGGACTTACTAAAAACTACACTACTGTACGATTAGGTACACTGCCTATAAGTGTTGTAGCAGGGTTTAGGTATATCCATTCTATAAATAAATAAATATCTTGTGTAAAATTGTATCGTATTTAATAGTATTTCGTTGTAAAAATAATACTATTTTATATACCCCTCGCATAACATCAAGTATTTTTGGCGCCGCTGCTGGGGACACTAAAACGCCGGAAGCGAAACGCTATATATAAAAAAAAAGATTTTTATTTTTCTTATAAAAATATACGTTTTTAAAAAATAATAATATATACAAAAATATAAAAAAAAATACAATATATATATATATATATATATATATATATATATATATATATATATATATATATATATTTTTAAGAATTTGTTACATATATATATATAAAATTATAAAGTTTCTTTATTTTTATTTTAGTTTTTAAAATACAAGTTTTTATTTATTTATATATTTATTAATATAAAACAAAAAACTGAAAAAAATAAAATAAAATTACTCGGCCCGTACTGTAGCAGCCCATATACTGGCCCGAAACCCTAGCCCATGCGATCGCATGAGCCCGAAGGTAAATATTCATGCGATCGCATGAGGGTACCTGACACGCCAGAGTTGACTAGTTCAGCAATTATTACGTAACTATTATTATTATAATTAAAACCCTAATTAGGGTTATATTTAATATTAATTTAGTTTAGTTTTTAGTATTTAATTTATATATTTAGTTTATTTAGTTTTAATAAATTATAACATTAATAGTTTTATAAAATAAATAATATAAAAATAATATTTTTATAAAATTGTACTTTTTGTATTTTTCGCTCGTATTTAATTTTTGTATTTTTCGCTCGTATTTAATTTTAAGTTATAGTTTTTGCCGTAGTTATTTTTATTTTTAGATTTTTAGGCTTTGCCGTAAAATCCCTTAAGTGCTTTTTCTTTAGACTAAGATTTAGGTGCTTTAGAATTTTGCGACGCCGTTTTATATATTTTAGTACCTTTTTAAGTTATTGCCATTTGGGATATATTTTTTCTTTTAAGCTTTAATATTTTTAGACGCAACTTTTAATTCTTAGTTTTTAGTTCCTTTTTAAGTTTCAACGCGCTACGTTCTTTTTATTATTTTTTGAAGCCTTTTATTTTTTGACGTTTTTCGACGCGCTCTTTTTCTTTCTTATTTTTCGCCACTCTAGTTTTTAAGACTTAGATTTTTTCTATTTCTTCTCTAAAATTTCTTTAAATTTCGACAAAAAATTATTTTAAGCGGTTAAATTGATAGACATCCAAATTTTCTGCTTCGTAGTAATAGTTGGATTTGTTAGTGGCTGAGTTGTGAGCTTCCGATTTAAAGGGTTCTGGCTCCCTGCTGCATCTATTGGATATTCGAGACGTGGGCAAAATCAGAAAAGTCTATTAATTTGATAACTTATATAATTTTTCTTATTTTTATAACTAATAGGATATTCAGTGAATGCACCGAGCAAAACGTTCACCACCTTTTGTACGTTCACCACCTCTAACTCGATCAAGACATCTAGCAAATATTGTCGCCGTTGATTTTTCTTTAGAATCGTCATCCAGTCGACCAAGTACTCCAATTCAAATTTCCGATAATCCATTTTTTGAACACAACCTCACAATTGAGAATCCGGAAGATATTCAGGGACAATTCAGAGATCCTGAACCATTAATTTTTCCTCCGAAACCACCAATCATTCAAACAGAGATTGTCGAGGAACAACCCATTAAATCAGATTCCTATAGTGATTCAGATTCAATAAATTCAATTATGGAGAATCTGGAACCTCTAAGTATGGAAGACCGAATGAGAGCTAATCGCACTGACCAAGGTCACGCAATTACTCAACCTGACATTAATGCGCCAGATTATGAAATCAAAGGACAAATCCTACACATGGTAACAAATCAATGCCAATTTAGTGGTGCACCGAAGGAAGATCCAAATGAACATCTTCGTACATTTAATAGGATCTGCACTCTATTTAAAATCCGAGAAGTAGAGGATGAACAGATATATCTCATGTTATTTCCCTGGACTTTAAAGGGAGAAGCCAAAGATTGGTTAGAATCGTTACCTGAAAGGGCGATTGATACATGGGACGTTTTAGTTAAAAAATTTCTTAAACAATTCGTTCCGGCATCTAAAGCCGTGAGACTTCAAGGAGAAATTGTTACGTTCACACAAAAACCAAATGAAACTTTATATGAAGCGTGGACAAGATTTGGAAAGTTATTAAGAGGATGTCCGCAACATGGTTTAGACACCTGTCAAATAGTACAAATATTCTACCAAGGATGCGACATCACTACAAGAAAAGACATAGATATAGCAGCTGGTGGTTCTATTATGAAGAAAACCGCAACTGACGCTTACAAAATTATTGATAACACTGCTTCCCACTCACATGAGTGGCACCAAGAAAAAGATATCGTTAGATCATCTAAAGCAGCAAGAGTCGATTCTAGCCATGACTTAGATTCCATTTCCGTAAAGATAGATGCTGTCGAGAGACGAATAGAAAAGATGACTAAGGATATTCACTCAATAAGAATTAGTTGTGAGCAGTGTGGAGGACCATATTTAACAAAAGATTGTCTCAGTATTGAACTAACAATGGAACAAAGAGAGAATGTTTCATACATAAACCAAAGGCCTGGAAATAATTATCAGAATAATTATCAACCGCCAAGACCCATCTACAATCAAAACCAGAATTATAACCGAAATGTTCCATACAACAATCAAGAAGGTCCTAGTAATCAAAAAGTATCCAACAATACTTACAATCAGCAAAGACCTATTTTTCCAATTAAAACACAACAAACCGATGATAAAAAGCCAAATTTAGAAGATATGATGTCAAAGCTAGTTGAATCTCAAACGCAATTTTTCACATCTCAGAAACAAACGAATGAACAAAATGCTCAAGCATTTAGAAATCAACAAGCTTCTATTCAAAATCTGGAACAAGAAGTGAGCAACCTAGCAAGGTTGATAGGTGAAAGAAAACCGGGAAGTCTACCTAGTGATACAAATGCTAACCCCCGGAATGAAACAGATAAAGCCATTACCACAAGAAGTGGTATTACACTTAAACCACCTGAAATACCTGTAATTTCTAATGAAGCTATTCCTACTCCACAAGAACCACAATTTGAACAAGATAAGGAAAAAGAACCGGTAGTTGAAAAGGTTAATGAAGATAACACAGTTAAGGCTAAACCTTATGTTAAACCATACCAACCACCACTTCCTTACCCTAGTAAAATGAGAAAAGAGAGACTTGAAGCCGAGCAATCCAAATTCTTGGATATGTTTAAACAAATAAATGTAAATCTTCCTTTCATTGATGTGATTTCAGGAATGCCTAGATATGCTAAATTCTTGAAAGATCTAATCACGAATAGAAAGAAAATGGAAGAACTCTCGGCTGTTACTATGAATGCTAATTGTTCTGCAGTGCTGTTGAATAAGATACCAGAAAAATTATCAGATCCAGGAAGTTTCACAATTCCATGTTTTCTGAGTAGTCTTAGTTCAATAGAATCATTGGCAGACTTAGGTGCTAGTATAAATCTAATGCCGTATTCACTATACGCTAAACTAGACCTTGGAGAATTAAAACCAACACGAATAAGCATACAACTAGCCGATCGATCAGTGAAATATCCTAGAGGGATAATGGAGAACATGCTAGTTAAAGTTGGTACTTTAGTATTTCCAGTAGATTTTGTTATTTTGGACATGGAAGAAGATTCTCGAGTACCTCTCATATTAGGAAGACCATTCTTAAACACGGATAAAGCAATAATAGACGTGTTTGGTAAGAAACTGACCCTAAGTATAGAGGACGAAAGTGTTACCTTTTCAGTTGATCGAGTAATGCAACAACCGCAATCTGCAGATGATACATGTTATTATATTCAAACTATAGATTCACATGCAGAATTGTTAGAAGAATTTCCAGAATTACAAGGAACAGGAGAATGTTCTTTAGGAGAAGGAACTGAACCAATTGATGAAACTGAAATGTTAACTACACTTATGGCTAATGGATATGAACCAAAAACAGAAGAAATTCAAATGCTAAAAGAAGAAGACAGGTATCGATATAAATCATCGATAGAAGAACCGCCGACATTAGAGTTAAAGCCACTTCCAAACCATTTGGAATATGCTTATTTACATGGTGAATCTGAATTACCTATAATAATATCGTCTTCTCTTACTGAAAATGAAAAATCTCAACTCATTTCTGTGCTAAAAGCTCATAAACCAGCCATTGCATGGAAAATTCATGATATTAAAGGAATAAGTCCTTCGTATTGCACACATAAAATCCTTATGGAAGAAGGTCATAAAACGTATTACAATGCCAAAGAAGACTAAATCCTAATATGCAAGATGTTGTTAAGAAAGAAATTATTAAACTGCTAGATGCAGGTTTAATTTATCCAATCTCTGATAGTCCATGGGTAAGCCCAGTTCAATGCGTACCTAAGAAGGGTGGCATGACTGTCATCACAAATGAAAAAAATGAGCTTATTCCTACTAGGACTGTAACAGGATGGCGTGTTTGTATTGACTATTGAAAATTAAATGACGCCACCAGAAAAGATCACTTTCCCTTACCTTTTATTGATCAAATGTTGGAAAGATTAGCCGGAAATAGTTACTATTGTTTTCTTGATGGTTTCTCCGGATACTTTCAAATTCCAATAGCACCCGAGGACCAAGAGAAAACTACATTCACGTGCCCTTATGGTACTTTTGCTTACAAACGCATGCCATTTGGACTCTGCAACGCCCCTGCAACCTTTCAAAGGTGCATGATGGCGATTTTTCACGACATGATAGAAGAATGCATCGAAGTTTTCATGGATGACTTTTCTGTCTTCGGTGATACATTTAAATCATGTCTAGTTAATCTTGAACGAATGCTTATTAGATGCGAACAGTCAAATCTAGTACTTAATTGGGAGAAATGCCATTTCATGGTTAAAGAAGGCATGGTTATTGGTCATAAAATTTCAAAGGAAGGAATTGAAGTGGATAGAGCTAAAGTAGATGTAATTGCTAAATTTTCACATCCCACCAATGTTAGAGGAGTTAGGAGTTTTCTAGGGCATGCCGGTTTTTACCGACGTTTCATAAAAGATTTTTCTAAAATATCCACTCCTATGAATAAACTCCTAGAAAAGGATGCTCCATTTATCTTTTCAGATGAATGCATCAAATCTTTTAATATTCTTAAAGAAAAACTCACTAATGCACCGATCATGATAACTCCAAATTGAAATCTACCGTTTGAACTTATGTGCGATGCAAGTGATTTTGCAATGGGAGCCGTTTTAGGACAAAGGATTGAAAAACGATTTCAACCTATTTATTATGCTAGTAAGACGTTACAAGGAGCACAAACGAATTATACAACTACTGAAAAATAACTCCTTGCTATTGTCTTTGCTTTTGACAAATTTCGTTCATATCTTGTTCTAGTTAAAACGGTGGTCTATACCGACCATTCTGCTCTTAGATACCTATTTTCAAAAAAAGATGCCAAACCAAGATTAATCCATTGGATCTTACTCTTACAAGAGTTCGATATTGAAATCCGAGACAAAAAGGGAGCAGAAAATCTCGCCGCTGATCATTTTTCTCGTCTTGAAAATCCTGAATTAGAAGTTCTAAATGAATCGGCCATACAAGACAACTTTCCTGATGAATATCTATTGAAGATCGATTATAATGAAATTCCATGGTTTGCAGACTATGCAAACTACTTAGTATGTGGATTCCTTGAAAAAGGATTATCGTACCAAAAATGAAAGAAATTCTTCAGTGATATAAAACACTATTTCTGGGAAGATCCACATTCATTTAAAAGTTGTCCCGATGGAATAATACGCCGATGTGTATTCGGAAATGAAGCTAGTCAAATCTTAAACCATTGTCACACAGGACCAACAGGAGGGCATTATGGGCCTCAACTAACAGCAAGAAAAGTTTATGATGCTGGATTCTATTGGCCTACAATTTTCAAAGACGCACACCTTCTTTGCAAATCCTGTGATGCTTGTCAAAGGGCCGGAAAAATAAGTCAACGTGATGAAATGCCACAAAATGTCATTCAAGTGTGTGAAGTATTTGACATTTGGGGTATTGACTTTATGGGTCCATTTCCAAAATCTCATAATAATCTTTACATTCTCGTTGCTATTGATTATGTATCTAAATGGGCGAAAGCACAAGCTCTCCCAACTAACGATGCACGAGTTGTAGTCAACTTTTTAAAACGTCTTTTTGCAAGGTTCGGAACACCGAAACCTTTAATAAGTGATCGGGGTACTCATTTTTGTAATAATCAACTTGAGAAAGTTCTCAAAAGATATGGAGTAACTCATAAAATCTCCACCGCATATCATCCACAAACAAGTGGACAAGTTGAAAATACCAACCGAGCATTAAAACGTATTCTAGAAAAAACCGTAGGATCAAATCCGAAGGAATGGTCCATGAAATTGGAGGATGCACTCTGGGCTTTTAGAACAACCTACAAAACTCCAATTGGAACCACACCTTTTAAACTCTTTTACGGAAAAGCATGTCATCTTCCAGTAGAAATTGAACACAAAGCATTTTGGGCTTTGAAGACATGTAATCTTGATTTACATGAAGCTGGACGTCTACAGTTAAGTCAATTAAACGAATTAGAAGAATTGAGACATGAAGCATACGAAAATTCATTAATCTATAAAGAAAGAACGAAGAAATGGCATGATAAAAGAATCAGAAGTTCAAAAGAATTTAAAGAAGGAGACAGAGTTCTTCTTTTCAATTCACGATTCAAGCTATTTCCTGGAAAATTGAAATCAAGATGGTCTGGACCATTTATAGTCAAAAGATTTTTTCCGTACGGAACAGTAGAATTAATAAATTCAAATGGGATTGAATTTAAATTAATGTTCACATAGTTAAACATTACATACATGGTCCGATGAAATTTGACAACGAAGTTAATCACAATTTCAACACCACATCTAACTAAGTGTGGGGAGGTTCGAATCTTTTTAGGGTAATATGTATTTCTGTTAGAATTAGATATTCTATTTTCGTGTAGTTCTCTAGAATGGAATCCGAATGGTCTTTCCCTAGCAGACCCTAAAGAACTAGTCTTCTCCCCCCATTCTGAATTTTTATTTTTTTAGGTTTTACGAGATGAAGACTTCCTGTGAATTAAACCATGGTCTAATGCTACACGCTTTGATCACTAAACGTAATAATGACACCCTTCCAAGTGAATTGGTATCATTAATCAGAGGTAAATTGGACGAAGTAAGAAAAGAATCCAGGAACGAAAATAATAAGTTACATTTTGGTAAAGGAAAATCAAAATCCGCAGCGAAAAGAAGAGCACGACACCTTGAAAGATGTCACAAATGTGGAAAATGGTCACACGAAGGAAAATGCTCGACGAATCAGACATATTCCAATACGGAATTCGTTACTTTATACAGAGATGGACCGTTCATATGTTTCGAAGAAAAAACGTTGAATGCTCGAGGTTACGCCTATGTAGCCATGGAAAACCAATTAGTCTGACTATCTTATGAGTAGGCTAAAGCAGGTCACTAAGAATTCTATTTCACAGGTAAGTATGTACAGTTTTTATTTTTATTTTATTGCTTTTAACCTTTTAATATTAAACGCTAAATTGTTCGCTATAAAGTATTAAATTGATACTCAATAAAATTAGGTTTTGTGACCGAAATTATTGATATCATACAAAAATTTATTACATCACTGCGAAATTTACCGTTTATTCTTAAGGTATAAATATCTTTAATCAATCAACCCAAAATATTTCAAAAATTCGTCAGGAGTAAAACTAGGTAAAATAGCCGAAATTAATTTATCGAAAAAAGGGGCGTATATTTTTGATAATATTTGATTGATTAAAGTGGGATAAAAGACCAAAAAGATTTTTAATTTTATTTTTACTTTGTTTTTAAAATTAATATATAAATATTAAATTAATATTATAAACTTTTTAAAATCAATATATTTAAATTTGTAAATATTTGAAAAATTAATATTTTTTTATATAAGTTTGTATGTATAAAAACAAAAATATAATATAAATTTGGTATGAATTTTTAATATTACTAATATGAATTTTTAATTTTATGCATTTTAAATTTAAGTTTGGTGTGAATTTAAAAACAAAAATTTACTCTATTTCGTTAAGTTAAAAATATGATTTTTAAAATTCGTCGTGAGTTGAAGACTAGGTCGTTGAACCGAAATTGCTCTACCCAAGGGAGGGACGAGAACTTTTATTATCATTATTTTTAATCTTATTGAATTAAAGTATGCCAAAAACATTTAAAAAACCCAAAAACCTTTGCTTTTAAAACTGCGCTTAAAATTGACAAATTTTAAAATTTTGTCGAGGGACGGACTAGGATAACGATCCGAAACGCCCTCATCCTAAAAAAAACAAAATTTTAATTTTTAATTAATTTTATGTTTTATTAAGTATAAGGTTTTTATAAAAAAAAAAAAAAAAAAAAAAACAAAAGTTACTGAACCCGTACGACGACATGAACTGGAACCCCTATCCAGATTGATATAGTTCCTGTTGGTGATTTCTATAATTTTTATCTTTTTATTATTTTTATTTGTTTATGTTTAAACATATGATATTGTGATACATTAATGTAATGTTTAATATTTTTATTATTTTGTACTAATATTTCATATTTGATTTGAAAGTGGGATTTTAAGTCCCATTTCAAATTAACATGCATGTTTATATTAGTATTGTATGTATGTATATTATCAATTATACACAACAGGGTAAAACAGCGCATTTTCAAAGACTGGCATTAAGTTTAGCAAAAGCTAGTACTTTTGACGACAAAACTAAAAACAAATGTGATGTAACAACAAGATGGAATGAACAAATGATGTGCACCATTTATCATTCAACAAACAAAGGCCAATATGTTTGGAAACTTTGGTAAAATTTAATCGTTTTTCTATGCTAATCACCCTCAATAATTTAAATTGTTACTGATTTCTTGCAAATGAGGGCATTGCAAGATCTTAAGTGTGGGAAGGGGTTAAATTCTTTCGTATTTTTAAAATTTTTGACTTATACACTTGGTTACCATTAAAATGCTAGTAACACAGTAGTTGTATTAGAATCTAGTGCTCTCTGATAATAAAGAACAACCCTAGTCTTATATACTGACTACCCAATTCTAGTAAAATTTTTCAAAATTTTTAATTAAATGAACATAAAATCATGTTTATACATATTTATGAACGATAAAACTAGGTGTTAATGCCGAAATAATTGTTACCTCGGAGAGAACATAAATGGAGAAACAACCCAAAATGTTAGAATTCATTTAAAATGGAATAAAGGAGAATAAAAAGGCAAAGAAATAAAATAAAAAGCTAAGTGTGGGAAGAATTTACCAAGTTCTTCAAAACATATATCACATATTTGTACAAGATTATTGCAGGTACTTTTGCTTTAGATGATTTTAATCAGTTTTACCTAATTTACTGTAATATATTTGAAAGAATAGATGGATCTACACGATGAATCAATTCCATCATTAAAAGGAAGTAAAGTCTTTCGAAAAAGAAACGCGCTTCTTGATTTAGGTCATGAAGTTGTCGTCCAGAGCAGCTGTAGGTTGACGAAAAATCTAGAAAAGTCATCACGAAAATCAGCAGGAAATCCACGGACCTCAGCATCAAACAGGGTTACCAAGTGGTCAGACTTATCCTAACCATGAGAGGATCTGTCTCATACAATGGGGAGGACGCCGTGCAAATTAGCTGGATAAGACTAATGAACCAGACCCCCAGAAAAGGATAATCTCCTTAAAAGATCAAAAATCAGCTTTTAAGCCTGATATTACTCAATCCTAGAGATTGACCTTAAAGATTGAGAATTACAAACTCATGGAATTCGATGATATCTAAACTCGAGCTTGAACTAGAAAATATTTTGATCAAAATTACAAACCGATTTGTTTTCTGAAAAACCCATTTTTAATGCGTTCATTACCATTGAACGTAAAATCCTAGGAATTCACCTGGAATTCATTAGGTCACCTGAACCAAATCGGGTGTCAACCGTAAGAACGGTGGTTGCATAACATGGTCAAAGACAGGACCTTGTGCCAGACCGAAAAAAACTATAGGTTGAGCTTTACTATTGCTCCTACAAAGGATAGTAATTGCATCCGACACGTTATAAACCATAATTAAAAGCATGTCAGGGGACAATGCCTTAACAGTTGCTTGTTCAACGCTTTCCTTTACAACCGGACGGTAGTTTACCGAAAGGTAATATACGGAGCAAGTATACTGGACGTGTTGCTTTCCCAATACAAGGTTAGCAAGTGGGTGACACAAAACCGCAAGTTTTGAGCTAAAATTTTCAAATCCGAAACCCACCAAACCCACAAAAATATTTTGCAAACACCGGTGAAGGGTTATTCCGAAAAACTTATCTAGGGTAAAAGCTAGATCGTATTTTCAAAAGATCAAATGTTTTTATAAAGATCCAATTTCCTTAAGGATCTAAATTTTTATAGTCATGTGGGACTGTAAACCACATCGTTATTACCATTGTTTATACCGCCGTATAGAAATCACTGATGTACAAAGTGTGAAGAATAAAGAAGTGATTCTAGTATTTTTATTTCAAGACTATATTGCTTGAGGACAAGCAACGCTCAAGTGTGGGAATATTTGATAATGCTAAAAACGAACATATATTTCATAGAATTATCCCTCAAGAAAGACAAGCTTTTAGTTTCAATTGTTCTATTTACAAGTAATATTCGTTTAAATAATAAAAGGTGAAGACAAAAGACAGATTCGACGAATTGAAGATGCAAACGACCAAAAAGCTCAAAAGTACAAAGTACAATCAAAGTGGTTCAAATTATTGATGAGAAACGTCTCCAAATTACAAGAGTACAAGACGCAAAACGTAAAGTACAAGATATTAAATTGTACGCAAGGACGTTCAAAAATCCGGAACCGGGACCAAAGTTAACTCTCAACGCTCGGCGCAACGGACTAAAAATTACAAGTCAACTATGCACATAAATATAATATAATATTTAAATAATTCTTAAAATTATTTATATATTATATATTATATTTAAAAATCGTCGGCAGAAGAAACAAGCTCATGTGAGCTGGAAAAGCAGGCCATGTGATCGCATGGCCTGGCAGTTATAAAGCCATGCGATCGCATGGTGAATAATACCAGGCCACATTCCTATAAAAGCATGCTCTGGTCGACTGATATATCCATCCTATCTCTCTATCTATATACGTGTATATATATATATATATATATATATATATATATATATATATATATATATATATATATATATTAATTTTAATTTTAATTTTAATTTTAATTTCTAATAGTAAGGGAATGTTAGCGAATGTTGTAAGGGTATAAGTCGAAATTATGTCCGTGTAACGCTACGCTATTTTTAATCACTGTAAGTTATGGTTAATGTTATTTTTAATTTAATATCTCGTAGCTAAGTTATTATTATACTTATTTAATGCCGAAGTAATCATGATGTTAGGCTAAATACTAAAATTGGGTAATTGGGCTTTGGACCATAATTAGGGTGTGGACAAAAGAACGACACTTGTGGAAATTAGACTATGGGCTATTAATGGGTTTTATATTAACTAAACGACACCTCGTTAATTTAATATATAGACTTGTAATTTGACGTATTTATATATAACCACATACGCTTGACTGGGTACGGTGGGAGGGATATCTATAAATACCAATAATTATTCATTTTACCAGACACGGGATTGGATTAATAGTTAATAGACTTGTTGAAACAGGGGTGGATTACATTCAAGGGTAATTGGTGTAATTGTTAACAAAGTAGTAAAACCTTGGTTTACACGCAGTCGATAACCTGGTGTATTCATTAAACAAAGTATTAAGACCTTGTTACAATTCGAATCCCCAATTAGTTGGAATATTTGACTTCGGGAATAAGAATAATTTGACGAAGACTTTCGCACTTTATGATTATGACTGATAGACTATTATGGACAAATCCGTATAGACATATCGAATAATCCAGGACAAAGGACAATTAACCCATGGGAATAAACTAAAAATCAACACGTCAAACATCATGATTATGGAAGTTTAAATAAGCATAATTCTTTTATTTCATATTTAATTGCACATTTAATTATCGCACTTTTATTTATTGTCATTTTATTTAATTGCATTTTTAATTATTGTACTCTTTAATTATCGCAATTTTATTTTATCGCACTGTTATTTATCGCAATTTCATTATCATTATTTACTTTACGTTTTAAATTAAGTCTTTTATATAATTAATATTTTACATTAGGTTTTAACTGCGACTAAAGTTTTAAAATCGAAAATCCGGTCATTAAACGGTAAAAACCCCCTTTTTATAATAATAATATTACTTATATATTTTTGTATTTTTACATTTATAAGTTAAAAATATAGCGTTAAGCTTGTTTAAAAGTCTCCCTATGGAACGAACCAGACTTACTAAAAACTACACTACTGTACGATTAGGTACACTGCCTATAAGTGTTGTAGCAAGGTTTAGGTATATCCATTCTATAAATAAGTAAATATCTTGTGTAAAATTGTATCGTATTTAATAGTATTTCGTTGTAAAAATAATACTATTTCCTAGTGCACCTCGCACACATCACTCACCTAATGTATTTTGTAGTAAAAATACATATGACGACATTGAACAAGTATAAGGTTGGCCTTGAATTCACGAACCTATATAATTTATATATATATCAACACACATAATTGTAATCGAACAAATTTATATATAGTTATACATAACTTATTAGTTATATCTTATTTATATTAATAATATATTTAGGTTTCATATATTCATTTTATATATGTAAAAAAAATACTTTGTTATGTTGTATGTGTTAAATATATTTATGTATATATATTTTGTTTGTTTATCAAAACAGTAGTTCTAATTATACTAAGTTAATATTAGTAAAGGTAAAAATAATGATAATAACCTTAATAATATACCTATGATAATAATACTAATATTTATGTAAGTACTAATAAATCGTATCATTTTTATAATAATATTACCATTGTTAATCATACTCATAATATTTATAATAATACTAAAATCGTGCGATTAATAATATTAATATTACTTATAATAATACAATTGATAATATTAATAATATTATTACTGAATAATAATACTAGTGATAATGATAATAATAGTAGTCATAATTGTAACTTTTACTTGTATTACTAATAATAAATGATAGCTTTTATTAGTAATGATGATAATAACAATAATAACTAATATTAACAATAATGATAATACTTATAATAATAATAATGTTAATACTAATAATTTCTAAATAATACTGCTAATAACAATAATAATAACAATAATACTTGTATTAATAACAATAATTAATAATACATAACAATAAAAATAGCAATAACAATAATAATAATAATAATAATAATAATAATAATAATAATAATAATAATAATAATAATAATAATAATAATAATAATAATAATAATAATAATAATAATAATAATAATGATTACTACCTTAAAAGCTCCAAAAAAATATCAAACCTCCCAAGCCGGGACTCGAACCCGCGACCTCCCTTAAACCCGCTAACACCTTGAACCATGGGGCTATGGACCGTTTTCTATTTTATAAACACATTTTAATTACTATAACCCGTAATTCAACTGCTGCCCTTTTCATCTTCTTCAACCCATCCAAATTTGACCAGAAACCATATTAATCATACTCGTGAATTGATTGTTAGATTTAGGTGCTTCTAATAGAAACATATACGTACAAGTTGTGTTTGTTTTGGATTAACAGAAAAAAATCAAAACAGCAATAGAAACACCTTCACAAAGAACATCTCAAACTCAATCATCAATTTCGAAATCTAGACAGTTTTGGATCTCATCTTCTTCATGAAATAGGTTTTAAATTCATCCTAGAAACTTTCTAAGTTATCAATTGAACTTGAAACGTCCAATTAATTACGAATTTCTTCAAGAACACAGCGTTTTGACTTTTTAAACCAAAGTTTGACTCGAAAATTAACACTTGTTAGGAAGAGTTGGGACTTCAACTTTTGCAGATAGTTGAAGTATAATAATCTTAACAAAGCTGCATTACCGGATTTTTAAGTTTAATACAAAAACGAGTTTTGAAAAATTTGAACCAAGAACATGGTCGTTTGGTTTAGTCTTCTGTTCCTGTTTTAAAAGTTAACTCACTTTGGACAGATGAACGTGATAATTGATATTGAGGAAGTGTAATTGTTTGAATGTGTCCAAACCTGAGTAATTCATTTATTTATCGAATTAATTGGTCGACAGAATAACAATCATCAGGTACACACAAAAATATAAAAATAAAAATAAAAAGCTGCCAAGAGTTGTTAGCAGAATCATTTGAGATTGTTTTCTAGCACGACAAGAGTACCAATTACGCATAGAATAAGAAGAAGAAAAATTAAAGCGATGGTGATAGTTAACAGAATACATATATGGCTGTAATTAGGTAAGTATATACTGTTTATATATAGATATATATATCTGTGTATGTCTTTAAATATATACATACTGTATTTTGTACATATATCTGATTATAATAAATATATACACGAATTATTAATAATATTAATACTATTAATAAGTAAATAAATAATATTAATATTAATAAAATTTATAATAATAACTCATAATTAATAATTACATAATTTAATAATAATACTAATTATAATATTAATAATGATTTTATTAATATAATTTAACAATTAAATAATACTGTTAATGATATTACTAATTATTAATGATAATGTTCATAGTAATATTAATAATGACATTGATAATGTTATTAGTAAATACTAATACAAATATTACAATAAAAGATTACTACTACTAATAATAATATTGTCTAAATATAAGACTGATATTAATCGTAATACTAACATCATAACTTTACTACTAGTTGAAATGATAATAATAAAAGTGTATCAAATTTCGGTATTATAATTTTAATAATATTACTAATACTAATATTAATTCTCATAATAATATAGTATCTATAGTTAAACTTGTAATTACATTTAATATTACAATTTATAAATTTTGTAATATCTAATACTTATATCATCTATTATATGAATACATCTATTTAACATTTATATGTTTTATATATGTTTCAACATAATACTTATTAATAGAAATCATTTATATATTTTTATCCTATGTAGATTCATAATAATATTATATATATTTTTTTATATATTCACTTCTAATAATAACTTTATTCCTCTGTTTATTATTTTACATTTTTAAATTTCAAATTGATTAAAGTGTATTTTTATTATTTCAAAACATTATATATACACTTATATTTATACATATATAACTTACATATTTATTTACACACAACTGTTCATGAATCGTCAAAAATCGGTTAAAGGTTAAATGAGTCCATGACATAGTTCAAAGTTTTTAAGATTCAGTTTAACAGACTTTGCTTATCGTGTCGAGATCATATAAAGATTTAA
Source organism: Rutidosis leptorrhynchoides (assembly GCF_046630445.1). Lineage (NCBI taxonomy): Eukaryota > Viridiplantae > Streptophyta > Magnoliopsida > Asterales > Asteraceae > Rutidosis > Rutidosis leptorrhynchoides. Next base: position 107,402,488 of record NC_092343.1, read on the forward strand.
GTTTAAATTTGATCGGAAATTTCCAGGTCATCACAGTACCTACCCGTTAAAGAAATTCCGTCCCGAAATTTGAGTGGGGTCGTCATAGCTAACAATAAGAATGTTTTCCTGACGAATATGAGCTGATAAATAGAGTTTTATTATTGTGGAGTAATATAGATAAGATAATTCAATTACTCGAAGAGTATGAATGAAGCTATCACTAAATAGTGAAATGAGAAAGACATGTTTCATCATAACTTTTAACTAGTTATGGTTGAATTTAGAAAATAAGGTTCGTCTTAACTTTTGTTGTAGTTTTGGTTGAATTCCGGAATCCAAGGGATTTAAAGAAAATTTTCGAAATCTAAAATATTTGATTCTTCGGCGAATAAGGAAATTAAGATCTCTATAATTAAATACGGTGATCTGCCTCGATTACTCTGTCTGATATTTCCATTATAAATTAAACTCTTCCGTTCCATTATTCTCACCATTCCTATACTTTCTTTCTTAGTTCATACATCCAAAAGATGGTGAAAATGCTTAATCCCGTTCTAATGCTTGATATTTTCCTAATTATCATTTCTGTCATCCTTCTTTTTAATCTTCCACCAGAAAATCCGTTTACTTCTACTATTACCTTGGGGTGATACTATCGTGTCTTTATATTGCTATTCGTATTAATATCCACGGTTTGTAATCTTCGTGTTGTTATTGAGCTTTATATTTTCTCTTATATTTTGGAGCTCTTTTGCCTTTTTATTCTCTTCTCTACCTCTAGTAAAGCGAGTAATGGTCCAGAATTCGTAAGTATGGAGTTTCGAATGAACTTAATGTTCTAAACGAGAAAGAACGTAATAGCACGATTGATTTGTCAAATTACCAGAATCACTGAGAATAGAACTATCAAGAATATATTTTCTTGATATGTTCAGAAGTTAATCAGAATGAAAGAGTTATGTAACATGAAACATGATGACGTTATAATCTGTGAATCATCATGTTCCATTTAGAAACTCAGCATGACTTATTGTAATATAATCACGTTGATCAAGTGTCATTATATTATACTAACTCATGCATCAGTTACAAACATTACTTCAATAACATTCATATTTTTAAGCTCAAAAGTTTACAGAATATAGAAACTAACAGTTTCTATATGATGAAACACTGATAGCACGAAGAGATTAATGATTTTAGATAAGAATAGTTATGAAAATATCTTCAAAAATATGGAGGATATTTATAATGAAAGATACGATGATAACTTGGAATTTCTAATATCGAAGGATGGTGAAGAAAATTTTTGTCCGTAAGAGTTTGGAGTAAAAAGCAAGGTATTCCCTAAAGATTTCATCAGAAACAGAATCATCAGGATTCTTAATGTACAAGTTTAGTCCTTATGATTTGTTCAGAGACCCCTTCGTAGTTCGCTCAATCAGTTTTTCAGTTTCAAACTTTTTCCGAGCTTTGCCAACATACAATTCTTTATCATCAACTTTTGGATTTTTAGGTCGTTTACAGTTTTTGTTGCTTCATTCAACTTTTCAAAATTCAGAGTATTAATTCGCAGACTGGGTGCTTTTCAGAATTTCAGAATGGAAGATCATAGTTCTAAGAGATAAATGTTATATGGATACATATAACTGTTGATGTGGAAATGTTGCGAGACTCACAATACAGATTTACTGATTCTCGGTAATTGGTATGGCATTTCTCGTTACAAGATGCGGATGAGTTTCATGATAAGGCTTCAATAGATAAATATAGTGATTTGTTGGAGAGATTGAACCTAAGAGCAACGAGATTGCTGGTACGTCTGTTGGTAATATGGTGGAATATAAAAGTTTCCCCGGCAACGAAGGTGAAAAGACAACGTATATATCAAGGTTATAATAAGATTGTTTCGAACGAAAAGTTGAAGTTGACTTGTTGGAGCTGTGACAAAATTGGCTAATTTGAAAAAGGATCGTAAAGTTATTTTCGGTAATAACAATGCCAAAAGAGCTAGCACAGATACTTGTTAAACGTTTACTCAGGTTCCGTGTGTTTTCAAATGCATAACTATACACATCAATCTCTTCTTATGTAGATGAAGTGCGGTTGGTTCATCCTCTCGGTTGAGGTGTTTTCGAGAATTATAAAATGTTTGAATGCAGATTGGAATTGTCAAGATACAAATGAGGTTTAAGATGAAATCAAGTGGCAAACTTGAAGAATTATTTAGTTCCAAATGTTATAATCAATATTTTAATTCATTTTAATTGTCCAATGTTATTAGTCCACAGTCGATAGTCCACAGTTAACAGTCCAATAATTCATATATAATTTAATATATAATATTCGAATTAATTAATACGTATCGTGACCCGTGTTCATGTCTCAGACTCGATCACAACTCAAAGTATATATATTATTGTATAATCAACCTCAACCCTGTATAGCTAACTCGATCATTACTGCATATAGAGTGTCTATGGTTATTCCAAATAATATATATAGATGCGCTGATATGATATGTCAAAACCTTGTATACGTGTCCCGATATTTAAAGTGTGTAAAATAAATAACAAAAATTAAATGACGATAAATAAAATTGCGAGAATTAAAATTGCGATAAATAAAATGCGATAAATAAATTGCGATAAATAAATTGCGATAAATAAAAGGTAATACGGAATTAACAGTTAGCTAGGATTTTGTTAGCGTGGATTCTTAACAAAATTTCTCATAGTTAATTGTTTGTTTCTAACAAATTTTATTTTGTCAATTGTTTTCTTCATTATGCCACTTGTTGGATTCTAATAAGTCAAAATCCAAATATGAAATTGAATGAAAATGGTTATTCTGTTGTGAACGGATACGTATATATGTGGATGTAAGTAGGATAGTAATTGACCGTTGAATCAGATTCGAAGAATGTACAGTGTAACTTATTAATGTGAAATCTAAATATTCCTCGGGTATTACCTGCCCGTTAAAATATTTTCACCATTAACAATTTGTACGAAAGAATTTTTAATTTACAATCTTTATGAAATTATATAAACATATATATTTTCTTAGATGTAATCATAGATTTAATGAGTTAATATGATATTAAACCCATTTGATTTACCGTTAGAATAAGAATATATAATCTATAAAACATTAGAGATTACATAATCGCCATGAAGAATGAAGATAATTGATGTAGAACGATACTTAGAACGATGATTATACTCGAGGTACAGACTGAGATGTTGAGGCATGGATTGTTAATGGTACGGGTGCTGTTACTGATGGTACTGTTAGTGCCGGTGATGTTACCGAAGCTGGTATGTTTTGCACCATATTTTCCAAGGCTACAACTCGGGCGCGAAGCTCGTTGCTTTATTACTCCGAGATGATTGTCGGTAGGAACGAGCGAATGAATAAGGTTTAGAATCTGACTTGTGATATAGTCGTGGTGAGATACTCTGTAAATGAAAGTGAAGATGGTGTTTCGAACTGGTTCGCCGGTAAGTGCTTCAGGTTCTTCGCCAGGAGGTGAATTCGATTGGTGGAAGGGATCGCCTTCTTTGCGCCTCCATTGATTAAGTCGACTACGAACTCATCAGATGAATTGGGGATGGATGATTGGTTGATTCATTCTGATGACGCTGCTTTTGGAGCTTAGGTGAACATCTATGTCGAAATAGCTGTTGGAATCCGAAGAACTTGAACTAGTGGCGAGTTCCATTTCGTACGATTGAGTAAAGGGTTTTTCGGTATGGAATGATTTTCGGCTATCGGATGGTATTCTAATTACATAGAATACTTATATATAGCATAAAGATTTCACAAATTACGGAGAAAATTTCGAAAGCTGTCAGGCAAAGGTAACAGTAACAAATACGCTATGATACGATTTTTATCTATACACTATCTATGCAATAGAGGCAGTAAGATGTGTCTAGACTAAGAATGATAAGCAAGTGATTCCCTAAGAATGATAAGTAGATAATTTTTGACACGAAATGATAAGCAAAACTTTTGACATGCACACACGGTCGAAGTCCAGACTCACTAATGCATCTAAACAACTATTAGTTAGACACACTAATGCAAGACTTGGTTCGCTAAGACCACCGCTCTGATACCAACTGAAATACAGTTGGGGACAACCACCGTCCTACCCAGTGCATTAACTATCCGGCGACCACTGAGTGTACCTCAGATACTGATTTTAGGACCTGCCTCTCGGCTACTGCCAACCCTCGTAAGGGATCGCAAGGAGTAAGAGCCAATGCTTCGCCACAGGTCACACTGTGAGAACCTCCTTTACAACTAACCCACTACACATGGATGCGGTTATACCAGCTCTGATACCAGCTGAAATGCCCCGTCCTAATCCATCTGGACGAATACATTACATTTGGTTACATCGCGAGGTACTTGACCTCTATATGATACATTTTACAAACATTGAATTCGTTTTTAAAAAAATACAAACTTTCATTACTTCAAAATTTGACGGCATGCATACCATTTCATAATATATCCAACTATAATTGACCAAGTAATAATATTGATGAACTCGACGACTCGTGAAACGACCCGTCCTTATCCTCCTGGACGAAGTCATCAACATTTGGTCCCATTGCGATGATCAACTCCAAGTAATGTCCTTAAAATGAGCTAATGCACAGCGGAAGACTTAATTCGTACCTGAGAATAAACATGCTTAAAAGTGTCAACCAAAAAGGTTGGTGAGTTCATAGGTTTATCATAATAATCATTTCAATATATTAATAGACCACAAGATTTTTGTTATCATAAACATAATACACTCGCAAGTGTATGTAAAGCATTCTAAGTGGTTGAGCACTTGGTAACCATACTTAACATTTAATCAACGTCGCATATTCCCTTTATTATGAAATCTCACTACACCGTACCAAATGTAGTCACCAAAACGAAGTACTGTGCAACCGTTGAATACTGGTCGTCCAGTCCGGTTGGGGTTGTCAGGCCCGATAGATCAATCAACAGGATTCGCGTTTACAATACCCACGTAAATAGTAGTTACCAACCTACAGGGAAATATGCCAGTAGTACAACTCAACGTAGAATATATTTTTAAGTACTTGTGTCTATTTCGTAAACATTTATAAAAGCAACGCATTTATTCTCAGCCCAAAAATATATTTTGCAAAAGCAATTAAAAAGGGAGCAAATGAAACTCACCATAATGTATTTTGTAGTAAAAATACATATGACTATATTGAACAAGTGTAGGGTTGGCCTCGAATTCACGAACCTATATCATATATATATATATATATATATATATATATATATATATATATATTAACACACATAATTGTAATTGAACAAATTTATATATTATTTGTTATTTTAGTAAATTACATGTTTTATTTATAACTTAATTAACTATTTTTATTCCATATACTTTAGATACATAGTATTTATTATAAAAATATTAATATAGTTATGTTATATGTATTTAATTATATTTTTATATAACAAATATTTATTTGGTAAGTTAATATTAATAATAATAAATAAAAGGTGTATTTGATTAATAATAATAATAATACTAATAATCATAATAATAATTATAGTGATAGTACTGTTAATAATAAAATGATGATCTTAATAAAAAAATAATACTTTTAATAATAGTAGTAGTTTTTAATAAAATGATAATGAAAATAATTAGTTTTGATAATAATACTTAATACTTAATAATAATAATAATAATAATAATAATAATAATAATAATAATAATAATAATAATAATAATAATAATAATAATAATAATAATAATAATAATAAAGTTAATAATAAAGATAATAATAATAAAAATAATAATAATAATTAATGATAATAATAATAAAATGATGAGGCTACCTTAATAAAAATCGACCTAAAAAGAATAGAGTCCGTCCAGGGACTCGAACCCCTAACATCTCGTTAACCATCCCAACACCCAAACCAGTCCCTCTGCTTTGCTTATCTGATTATTACCACAACCGATTTATATTTAAATTGTATTATTTCAGTGTCATGTTTCTCCTTCATTGATTTACACAGGCCAACGACTAGCCCATCAGGGTCTCGGCCCAACTGAATATTTGGCCCAACAGACATTACCTCAAGCCCAACCACAAATAAATTGGTCCATCATCAGTTTCTTTTAAAAAAAAGTATTGTGGTGTCCTGGGTTCGAACCTAGGACCTCACGTTCACTCATCAAACATCCAACCAACTGAGCCGATTCATTTATCTGTTTTATCACCCATTTGAATTTCTTTTAACTCATATCTGTTTTTCTCTCTTATCCTTCTATAAGTTAATCGATCATCGATCACCATCAACATTCTTTTACGTCTATACTTATATCGTTATCATTATTGTTACTCGCTGCAACAACCTCACTCATCATCACTATGTATGTATCATTATAATTATAAAAGAAGAATAACAAAACGTCACTTTAGGTGACCCATCTTGGTAGGCCATGAAACCCACTTTGTTCCACTTGCTATTTGAAAAAAAACGCCATATTTTAAATACTATGACCAAGTTGACAAAAACTATAGACTGTACCCTTTTCCATCCTTTTCATTCCGTTAAATAGCTCAACAGGGAAAGAAAGAAAAAAAAATATAGCGAGTGAGTGGAGATGGTTAGAGTCACGAAAAGAAGTAGCACAGCAGCAGTAAAATAGTAACGGTTTCTTTGATAGTAAGAACAGGTTTAACGGTGGTTTATGTGGTGTTTTATTTGATCGTGAAGAAGGATTCTGGCTGCACCAAAATAATCGGACATGTACAGAAATTTGTGGGTTTGTGTGGTTGTCAAAAATAGTGAAGCAAAAATAGAGTGGTAGTACAACAGCGTAAACTGCGATTTAATAGTGATGGAAAGTGATGAAGTGGTAGGAGTGATGGTAGCTGACGATTTCCTAATCAAGATTGAAGAGAGATAGATGAGAGAGAGATGACGAGATTGTTGTTTGTTATGTTGAACAGAAACCAGAAAGCAGCTGTAGCAGCGGTCGTGTATGGTGGTATTGATGGTTGTTCATGGCAACAGATGAACAGGAGGTTGTAGCAGCTGTGGTTGTCATAGGAAAAGAAAGGTTTCTATTAACTAGGATGTTCCATGGTGATGCTCGAATACCTTAACAGCGAGAAAGGAAAAGAAAACATAAATGTTTTATGGTGTTGGTGATTCAAGGTTGAATAATAAAGTGATGATGGTGTGAGTGGATGAAAGGTTAGGATGATGAAGATGGTCATAGGGTGAATCAAGATGGTGGTTTTGAACCGAGACATTATAATAGGTAAACGATGGTGGTGGTTAGAGTGAAAATGTTGGTGGGTTATAAACCGGAGAAGAAGGTGGCGGGTTTAGGTGATTCTTGGTGATTGGGTTGTTCATGGTGACCGGAAATGGTGGCGAGTTATGGTTGTAGTGGTGGTGATGGAATCATGGTGGTTGTAATGGCTGCCGAGTCCAAAAGGAAAGGAGAAGGAAGTTTGTGTTGGTGTGCAAGTAACAAAAGGTGATAAGAATGGTGATGAGTTTTCTCCTCTTGTAAATATGATAGTGTATATATATTAGATACGATAGTGGCCAGGTGGAAGCAATAACAAAAACAGTATAAACTCAAATCCCAACATGATGCATAATCAAGTCACGGATATATTTACTATTTATCAATTAAACATAATTTAAAATAGTAACCAGTAGAAGATAATAATAATATAATAATAATTATAAATCATATGATTTACGATATGCAACAGTTCATTTCATCAGCCCTTCTACCTAGAGTTTTGGTTTCAGATATTACATTGTGGTCGTTAAGGTATAAAATTTGATCATAACTTATTAAACAACATTAACTCACTGCTCACTCCCGATCCTGAGTAAAATATAAAAAGTGTTGAAATTTATTAATTAACTTCAAAATATATTTTTAATTCACATAATCACTTATTATATTTCAAATTTATATATGCACCTATTTACAATTAGTTGTTCGTGAATCGTCGGGAACAGTCGAAGGTCAATTGAATATATAAACATAGTTTCAAAAATTTCGAGACTCAACATTTCAGATTTTGCCTATCGTAGCGAAATCATATGAAGATTAAATTTAAATTTGGTCGAAAATTTCCGGGTCGTTACAGTACCCCCCCCCCGTTAAAGAAATTTCGTCCCCGAAATTTGAGTGAGGTCGTCATGGCTAACAATAAAAATGTTTTTTTTCACGACGAATATGAATAGTGTTTTATCATTTTCAATTAAGATGGATAAAACGATTCGATCATGTGAAGCGTACGAGTGAAGCTGTCACAAAAGAGTGAAATGAAGTGATTAGAGGTTCGTCTTAACTTCTGACATAGTCAAGGTTGATTTTCAGAATTCAAGGAATTTAAAGAAATTTTCTAATCAGAAAGAAGATGAAATAGCACGATTTATTAGTAAACTGTTGGAATTACGGAATAACAGAAATATCAAGGAATATTTCCGTGATATACATAGAGCTTAAGTAGAATGAAAGAGTCATGTAACATGACACATGATGTGGATAAGGTCTGTGAATCATCATTACCTTACATTAGAAATTTAGCATGACTTACTGTAATATAACCAGGTTGGCCCGGCGTCATTATATTATACTAACTCATGCTTCAATTCTCTACACTTCTCCAACAACATTCATAATTTTAACTCAAATTTTATAGAAGAATAGAAACTAAAACAGTTTCTTTTAGGATGTAACACAAATAGCACGAAGAGGTATATTATTTCGGACGAGAATATTTATGAAAATATCTTCAGAAGTATTGAAGATATTTATGATGATATTTTGGAATTTCTAAGTTCAAAAGTTGATAAGGAAAAATTTTCCGCAAGATCTTAACGTAGGTACGGAGCAAGATATTCTCTAAAGATTTCATTGGATCCAGATTTATCTGGGTTCTTGGAATATAGGGTTTGGTCCTTGTATTTGTCCTTGGTCTCCTTCATGGTTTGCTCAATCCGTTTTTCAGTACCAAATTTTCTATCGAGCATTCCTAACACTTCCTTCTTTATCATCAACTTTTGGCTTTTAAGACCATCTACAACATGCTGCTTCATCAGCATTTTCAAAGTTAACAGATATGGGTCATCGGTTATCAAACCGAGGTGTTTGCAGGAGAATTGTGTTTTTAGATGATTAAACGCTGATGGTAATATGGTGGTATATGAAAGGTTCTCTGGTAACAATAAATGAGCACGCATATATATATCAATGTTATAATAAGGCAAACCCGAATGAAAGTTGAAGTTGACTTGCTAGAGCTGTGACAAATTTGGCTACTTTAAAAAAGGATTGCAATGTTATCTTCGGTGATAACAATGCCAACGGAGCTAGCACAGATACGTGTTAAACGTTTAATCAGGTTCCGAGAGTTTTTCAGGTGCATAACTATATGCATAAATCTTTTCTTCCGTAGATGAAGTGCGGTTGGTTCAACCTCCCAATCGAGGTGTTTTCAAAAATCATGAAAGATTTGAACGCGGATTGTAATTGTTGAGGTACAAATGAGGTTTAAGATGAAATCAAGTGGCAAACTTAAAGAATTGTTTAGTTTTATATGTTATAATCAATATTTTAATTCATTTTAATTTTCCAAAGTTAGCAGTCCAATAGTCCAATTGTCCAATAGTCCAATATATTCATATATATATTTTTAATTCATTTTAATTTTCCAAAGTTAGCAGTCCAATAGTCCAATTGTCCAATAGTCCAATATATTCATATATAATTTAATATATAATATTCGAATTAATTAATACGTATCGTGACCCGTGTACCGATCTCAGTATTGATCACAACTCAAACCATATATATATTTTGGAATCAACCTCAACCCTGTATAGCCAACTCCAACATTCACATATAGAGTGTCTATGGTTGTTCCGAAATATATATATAGATGGGTCGATATGATATGTCGAAACCTTGTATACGTGTCCCGTTATTTAAAATGCGTAAAATAAATACAGAAATTAAATGACGATAAATAAAATTGCGAGAATGTAAATTGCGATAAATAAATTACGATAAATAAAATGTAATCAGTTAGCTAGGAACAGTTAGCTGGAACAGTTAGCGTGGATTCTTAACAAAATTTCAATTAGTTAATTCGTTTGTTTCTAACAAATTTTATTTTGTCCAATGTTTTCTTCATTATGCCACTTGTTAGATTTTGATAAGTCAAAATTCAAATATGAAATTGAATGAAAAGGGTTATTATGCGGTGAACGGATACGTATATCGGTGGATGTAAGTAGGATAGTAAATGACTGTTGAATCGGATTTGATGAATGTACAGTGTAACTTATTAATGTGAAACCCAAATATTTCTCGGGTATTACCTACCCGTTAACATATTTTCATCATTAATAGTTTGTACGAAAGAATTTTTAATTACAATCTTTATGAAAACATATATACGTATATATTTTCTTCAGCTGTAATCATGGATTTAATGAGTTAATATGACTTTAATCTCATTTGATTTATCGATAATACTAGATTACATAATCTCTAAAACTTTAGAAATTACATAATCGCCATGTAGAACGAAGATAAAGTAGATAGAACGATACGTAGAACGATGATTAAGCTCGAGGTATAGAAGGAGATGTTGAGGCATGTGATGTTGAAACTTGGGTTGTTGGTGGTACTGGTGTCGATGTTGGTGGTACTATTGGTGCCGGTGATGTTGATGGAGCTGTTAAGTTTTGCACCATATTCTCCAAAGCCACTACTCGAGCGCGAAGCTCGTTGACTTCTTCTATTATTCCGGGATGATTGTCGGTCGAAACAAGCGGATGAATAAGGTTTAGAATTTTAGATAGAAGATAATCGTGACGAGTTACCCTGGAGATGAGGCTAAAAATGGTGTTTCGGATAGGTTCACTGGTAAGTGCTTCAGGTTCTTCGCCGAGAGGAAAATTTAGTTGATGGAAAGGATCGCCTTCTTCTCGTCTCCATTGATTTAGTCGACTACGAACTCATCAGATGAATTGAGGATGGATGACTGGGTGATTCATTCTGGTGACGCTGCTTTCGGGGCTTAGGTGAAACTCCATGTCGGAATCTGAGGGACTTGAACTAGTGGTGAGTTCCATTGCGTACGATTGAATAAAGGATTTTTCGATATGAAATTATTTTCGGATATTGGATGGTATTCTAATTACATAGAATACCTATATTTAGTATAGAAGATCCCGTAGATTACGGAGGAAATTAAGGAAACGTGTCAGATAAAGTCTACAGTGACAGATACACTAAGATATGAATTTATCTATACACTATCTATCAAATAAGTGCAGGAAGTCATATCTAGACTTAGGAATAATAAGCAGGTAATTTTCCACTAGGAATGATAAACGATACTTATAATATGCAGCTAAGGTCGAAGTCCAGACTCGCTAATGCATCGTAACAACTATCAGTTAGACACACTAATGCAAGACCTGGTTCGCTAGGACCAACGCTCTGATACCACATGAAACGACCCGTCCTTATCCTCCTGGACGAAGTCATCAACATTTGGTCCCATTACGATGATCAACTCCAAGTAATGTCCTTAAAATGAGCTAATGCACAGAGGAAGACTTAATTCGTACCTGAGAATAAACATGCTTAAAAGTGTCAACCAAAAAGGTTGGTGAGTTCATAGGTTTATCATAATAATCATTTTAATATATTAATAGACCACAAGATTTTTGTTATCATAAACATAATACACTCGCAAGTGTATGTAAAGCATTCTAAGTGGTTGAGCACTTGGTAACCATACTTAACATTTAATCAACGTCGCATATTCCCTTTATTATGAAATCTCACTACACCGTACCAAATGTAGTCACCAAAACGAAGTACTGTGCAACCGTTGAATACTGGTCGTCCAGTCCGGTTGGGGTTGTCAGGCCCGATAGATCTATCAACAGGATTCGCGTTTACAATACCCACGTAAATAGTAGTTACCAAGCTACAGGGAAATATGCCAGTGGTACAACTCAACGTAGAATATATTTTTAAGTACTTGTGTCTATTTCGTAAACATTTATAAAAGCAGCGCATGTATTCTCAGCCCAAAAATATATTTTGCAAAAGCAATTAAAAAGGGAGCATATAAAACTCACCATAATATATTTTGTAGTAAAAATACATATGACTATATTGAACAAGTGTAGGGTTGGCCTCGGATTCACGAACCTATATCATTTATATATATATATATATATATATATATATATATATATATATATATATATATATATATATATATATATATATATATATATATATATATATATATATATATATTAACACACATAATTGTAATCGAACAAATTTATATATTATTTTTTATTTTAGTAAATTATATGTTTTATTTATAACTTAATTAACTATTTTTATTCCATATACTTTAGATACATAGTATTTATTATAAAAATATTAATATAGTTATGTTATATGTATTTAATTATATTTTTATATAACAAATATTTATTTGGTAAGTTAATATTTATAATAATAAATAAAAGGTGTATTTGATTAATAATAATAATACTAATAATCATAATAATAATTATAGTAATAGTACTGTTAATAATAAAATGATGATCTTAATAAAAAAAATAATACTTTTAATAATAGTAGTAGTTTTTAATAAAATGATAATGAAAATAATTAGTTTTGATAATAATACTTAATAATTAATAATAATAATAATAATAATAATAATAATAATAATAATAATAATAATAATAATAATAATAATAATAATAATAATAATAATAAATTTAATAATAAAGATAATAATAATAAAAATAATAATAATAATTAATGATAATAATAATAAAATGATGAGGCTACCTTAATAAAAATCGGCCTAAAAAGAATAGAGTCCGTCCAGGGACTCGAACCCCCAACATCTCGTTAACCATCCCAACTCCCAAACCAGTCCCTCTGCTTTGCTTATCTGATTATTACCACAACCGATTTATATTTAAATTGTATTATTTCAGTGTCATGTTTCTCCTTCATTGATTTACACAGGCCAACGACTAGCCCATCAGGGTCTCGGCCCAACTGAATATTTGGCCCAACAGACATTACCTCAAGCCCAACCACAAATAAATTGGTCCATCATCAGTTTCTTTTAAAAAAAAGTATTGTGGTGTCCTGGGTTCGAACCTAGGACCTCACGTTCACTCATCAAACATCCAACCAACTGAGCCGATTCATTTATCTGTTTTATCACCCATTTGAATTTCTTTTAACTCATATCTGTTTTTCTCTCTTATCCTTCTATAAGTTAATCGATCATCGATCACCATCAACATTCTTTTACATCTATACTTATATCGTTATCATTATTGTTACTCGCTGCAACAACCTCACTCATCATCACTATGTATGTATCATTATAATTATAAAAGAAGAACAACAAAACGCCACTTTAGGTGACCCATCTTGGTAGGCCATGAAACCCACTTTGTTCCACTTGCTATTTGAAAAAAAAATGCCATATTTTAAATACTATGACCAAGTTGACAAAAACTTTAGACTGTACCCTTTTCCATCCTTTTCATTCCGTTAAATAGCTCAACAGGGAAAGAAAGAAAAAAAATATAGCGAGTGAGTGGAGATGGTTAGAGTCACGAAAAGAAGTAGCACAGCAGCAGTAAAACAGTAACGGTTTCGTTGATAGTAAGAACAGGTTTAACGGTGGTTTATGTGGTGTTTTATTTGATCGTGAAGAAGGATTCCGGCTGCACCAAAATAATCGGACATGTACAGAAATTTGTGGGTTTGTGTGGTTGTCGAAAATAGTGAAGCAAAAATAGAGTGGCAGTACAACAGCGTAAACTGCGATTTAATAGTGATGGAAAGTGATGAAGTGGTAGGAGTGATGGTAGCCGATGATTTCCTAATCAACATTGAAGAGAGATAGATGAGAGAGAGATGATGAGATTGTTGTGGGTTATGTTGAACAGAAACCAGAAAGCAGCTGTAGCAGCGGTCGTGTATTGTGGTATTGTTGGTTATTCATGGCAACATATGAACAGGAGGTTGTAGCAGCTGTGGTTCTCATAGGAAAAGAAAGGTTTTTGTTAACTAGGGTGTTCCATTTTGATGCTCGAATACCTTAACAGCGAGAAAGGAAAAGAAAACATAAATGTTTTATGGTGTTGGTGATTCAAGGTTGAATAATAAAGTGATGATGGTGTGAGTGGATGAAAGGTTAGGATGATGAAGGTGGTCGTAGGGTGAATCAAGATGGTGGTTTTGAACCGAGACATTATAATAGGTAAACGATGTTGGTGGTTAGAGTGAAGATGTTGGTGGGTTATAAACCGGAGAAGAAGGTGGCGGGTTTAGGTGATTCTTGGTGATTGGGTTGTTCATGGTGACCGGAAATGGTGGCGAGTTATGGTTGTAGTGGTGGTGATGGAATCATGGTGGTTGTAATGGCTGCCGAGTCCAAAAGGAAAGGAGAAGGAAGTTTGTGTTGGTGTGCAAGTAACAAAAGGTGATAAGAATGGTGATGAGTTTTCTCTTCTTGTAAATATGATAGTGTATATATATTAGATACGATAGTGGCCAGGTGGAAGCAATAACAAAAACAGTATAAACTCAAATCCCAACATGATGCATAATCAAGTCACGGATATATTTACTAGTTATCAATCAAACATAATTTAAAATAGTAACCGGTAGAAGATAATAATAATATAATAATAATTATAAATCATATGATTTACGATATGCAACGGTTCATTTCATCAACCCTTCTACCTAGAGTTTTGGTTTCAGATATTACATTGTGGTCGTTAAGGTATAAAATTTGATCATAACTTATTAAACAACATTAACTCACTGCTCACTCCCGATCCTGAGTAAAATATAAAAAGTGTTGAAATTTATTAATTAACTTCAAAATATATTTTTAATTCACATAATCACTTATTATATTTCAAATTTATATATGCACCAATTTACAATTAGTTGTTCGTGAATCGTCGGGAACAGTCGAAGGTCAATTGAATATATAAACATAGTTTCAAAAATTTCGAGACTCAACATTTCAGATTTTGCCTATCATAGCGAAATCATATGAAGATTAAATTTAAATTTGGTCGGAAATTTTCGGGTCGTTACAACTCGAATGCAACGTCCTTTGAAATATGTCATGAATGACTCCAAGTAATATCTCTAAAATGAACAAATCTACAGCGGAAGATTTCTTTCATACCTGAGAATAAACATGCTTTAAAGTGTCAACCAAAAGGTTGGTGAGTTCATTAGTTTATCATAAACAATCATTCTCATCATCTTAATAGACCACAAGATTTCCATTTCTCATAAATATATGTCTCATGCATAGAGACAAAAATCATTCATATGGTGAATACCTGGTAACCGACCTTAACAAGATGCATATAGAATATCCCCATCATTCCGGGACTCCCTTCGAACATGATAAATTCGAAGTACTAAAGCATCCGGTACTTTGGATGGGGCTTGTTGGGCCCAATAGATCTATCTTTAGGATTCGCGTCAATTAGGGTGTCTGTTCCCTAATTCTTAGATTACCAGACTAAAAAGGGGCATATTCGGTTTAATAATCCAGCCATAGAATGTAGTTTTCGATTACTTGTGTCTATTTCGTAAAACATTTTTAAAAGCAGCGCATGTATTCTCAGTCCCAAAAATATATATTGCAAAAGCATTTAAAAGGGGAGCAAATGAAACTCACCTAATGTATTTTGTAGTAAAAATACATATGACGACATTGAACAAGTATAAGGTTGGCCTCAAATTCACGAACCTATATCATTTGTATATATATCAACACACATAATTGTAATCGAACAAATTTATATATAGTTATACATAACTTATTAGTTATATCCTATTTATATTAATAATATATTTAGGTTTCATATATTCGTTTTATATATGTAAAAAAAATACTTTGTTATGTTGTATGTGTTAAATATATTTATGTATATATATTTCGTTTGTTTATCAAAACAGTAGTTCTAATTATACTAAGTTAATATTAGTAAAGGTAAAAATAATGATAATAACCTTAATAATATACTTATGATAATAATACTAATATTTATGTAAGTACTAATAAATCGTATCATTTTTATAATAATATTACCAATGTTAATCATACTCATAATATTTATAATAATACTAAAATCGTACGATTAATAATATTAATATTACTTATAATAATACAATTGATAATATTAATAATATTATTACTTAATAATAATTCTAGTGATAATGATAATAATAGTAGTCATAATTGTAACTTTTAATTGTATTAGTAATAATAAATGATAGCTTTTATTAGTAATGATGATAATAATAATAACTAATATTAACAATAATATTAACAATAATGATAATACTTATAGTAATAATAATGTTAATACTAATAATTTCTAAATAATACTGCTAATAACAATAATAATAACAATAATACTTGTATTAATAACAATAATTAATAATACATAACAATAACAATAACAATAACAATAACAATAAAAATAACAATAACAATAACAATAACAATAACAATAACAATAATAATTATAATAATTATAATAATAATAATAATAATAATAATAATAATAATAATAATAATAATAATAATAATAATAATAATAATAATAATAATAATAATAATGATGATGATGATGATGATGATGATGATGATGATGATGATGATGATGATGATGATGATTACTACCTTAAAAGCTCCAAAAAAAATATCAAACCGCCCAAGCCGAGACTCGAACCCGCACCTCCCGCTAACACCTTGAACCATGGGGCTGTGGACCGTTTTCGGTTTTATAAACACATTTTAATTACTATAACCCGTAATTCAACTGTTGCCCTTTTCATCTTCTTCAACCCATCCAAATTCGACCCGAAACCATATTATTCATACTCGTGAATTGATTGTTAGATTTAGGTGCTTCTAATAGAAACATATACGACCAAGTTGTGTTTGTTTTGGATTAAAAGAAAAAAAAATCATAACAGCAATAGAAACACCTTCACGAAGAACACCTCAAACTCAATCATCAATTTTGAAATCTAGACAGTTTTGGATCTCATCTTCTTCATGAAATAGGTTTTAAATTCATCCTAGAAACTTTCTAAGTTATCAATTGAACTTGAAACGTCCAATTGATTACGAATTTCTTCAAGAACACTACGTTTTGACTTTTTAAACCAAAGTTTGACTCAAAAATTAACACTTGTTAGGAAGAATTGGGACTTCAACTTTTGCAGATAGTTGAAGTATAATAATCTTAACAAAGTTGCATTACCAGATTTTGAAGTTTAATAAAAAACGAGTTTTGAAAAATTTGAACCAAGAACAGGGTCGTTTAGTTTAGTCTTCTGTTATTGTTTTAAAAGTTAACTCGATTTGGACAGATGAATGTGATAATTGATATTGAGGAAGTGTAATTGTTTGAATGTGTCCAAACCTGAGTAATTCGTTTATTTATCGAATAAATTGGTCGACAGAATAACATTCATCAGGTACACAAGAAAATATAAAAAAAAATAAAAAGCTGCCAAGAGTTGTTAGCAGAATCGCTTGAGATTGTTTTCTAGCACGACAAGAGTACCAATTACGCACAGAATAAGAAGAAAAAAAATTAAAGCGATGGTGATAGTTAACAGAATACATATACGGCTGTAATTAGGTAAGTATATACTGTTTATATATAGATATATATCTGTGTATGTCTTTAAATATATACATACTGTATTTTGTACATATATCTGATTATAATAAATATATACACGAATTATTAATAATATTAATACTATTAATAAGTAAATAAATAATATTAATATTAATAAAATTTATAATAATAACTCATAATTAATAATTACATAATTTAATAATAATACTAATGATAATATTAATAATGATTTTATTAATATAATTTAACAATTAAATAATACTGCTAATGATATTACTAATTATTAATGATAATGTTCATAGTAATATTAATAATGACATTGATAATGTTATTAGTAAATACTAATACAAATATTACAATAAAAGATTACTACTACTAATAATAATATTGTCTAAATATAAGACTGATATTAATCGTAATACTAACATCATAACTTTACTACTAGTTGAAATGATAATAATAAAAGTGTATCAAATTTCGGTATTATAATTTTAATAATATTACTAATACTAATATTAATTCTAATAATAATATAGTATCTATAGTTAAACTTGTAATTACATTTAATATTACAATTTATAAATTTTGTAATATCTAATACTTATATCATCTATTATATGAATACATCTATTTAACATTTATATGTTTTATATATGTTTCAACATAATACTTATTAATAGAAATCATTTATATATTTTTATCCTATGTAGATTCATAATAATATTATATATATATTTTTATATATTCACTTCTAATAATAACTTTATTCCTCTGTTTATTATTTTACATTTTTAAATTTCAAATTGATTAAAGTGTATTTTTATTGTTTCAAAACATTATATATACACTTATATTTATACATATATAATTTACATATTTATTTACACATAACTGTTCGTGAATCGTCGAAAATCGGTCAAAGGTTAAATGAGTCCATGACACAGTTCAAAGTTTTTAAGATTCAGTTTAACAGACTTTTCTTATCGTGTCGAGATCATATAAAGATTTAAGTTTAAATTTGATCGGAAATTTCCGGGTCATCACACCTATAACGACCCGTCCTAATCCATATGGACGAATTCATTACATTTGGTTACATCGCGAGGTTCTTGACCTCTATATGATACATTTTACAAACATTGCATTCGTTTTTAAAAAGACAAACTTTCTTTACATCGAAAGTTGATGGCATGCATACCATTTCCTAATATATCCAACTATAATTGACTTAATAATAATCTTGATAAACTCAACGACTCGAATGCAACGTCTTTTGAAATATGTCATGAATGATTCCAAGTATTATCTCTAAATGAGCAAATGCACAGCGGAAGATTTCTTTCATACCTGAGAATAAACATGCTTTCAAGTGTCAACCAAAAGGTTGGTGAGTTCATAAGTTTATCATAAACAATAAAATTCATCATTTTGATAGACCACAAGATTTAAATACAGTACACCTATATCGTGTATGAAACCATTTTTCATAATGCATAGCAGAGTATGTTCGTATCCTTTTCTCCCCCGTAAGTTGCCTCGTGATTTTTAAATAATCGTGCACATATCTTGTGCACAAAACTAATACACATAACCTGTGTATAAAAATCATTCTCTCGATACATAACATTCATTTCGATTTATTTGCTCAACATGGTAACCGACCTTAACATATAATGTGCATCAATAATATCCCCAAAACAGAACATCTCGTCTGTATAATATATAAACTTCGAAGTACTAAACACCACGCCCACTAGCTCTTCCGTCTAATGAACATTCTGGGTGGGAGTGTTAAACCCTGTAGCTACCTTTAGGATTCACGTGAATTAGGGCCATACCCGATTTTAATTCTTAGGTTACCAAGCAATAATAATCAGGGAAAAATATTCACATCAATTGGTGGCAATTATCATGTCCACATAATTCAATAATAATCCACAGAACTTCTGTCTGTATAATAATTCATTCGAGGAATGTTTTGCTTGTGTCTATCTCGTCAAACATTTATAAAAGCATTTCATGTTTTCGCTGTTCAAAATATATTTCAAAAGCATTTAATAAAGCAGTTATAAAAACAGCGCATGTATTCTCAGTCTCAAAAATGTAATGAATAAAAGGGAATCAAATGAACTCACAATACGATATTTTGTAGTAAAAATATCCATACGACTGAACTGAACAATTCAAGGTTGGCCTCGGATTCACGAACCTATATCATTTGTATATATATTAACACACATAATTGTAATCGAACAAATGTACATATTATTATTCGTGATGTAATTTATATATATATAATAAATTAATAAATTTCATTATATATATATATATATATATATATATATATATATATATATATATATATATATATATATATATATATATATGTTTTCATTTTATATAAAAATATTAACATAGTTAAGTTATGTATATTAAATATTAATGATACTTTATGATATTGATAATAGTAATGATAATACTAACTTTAATAAAGTGACAGATTTAAATAATGATACTTTTAATAATGATAATAATAATAATAATAATAATACTGATAATAATAACTATGTATATAACAATTTTACTATTTATGATGTTAATGATAATAAGTTTAATAATAATGATACTAACTATCATATTAATAATAATAATGATAGTATTAATACTAATACCTATGTTAATAATAATAATACTAATAATTATAAAATGATACTAATCATAATATTTATAATAATAATAAATTTTATTGTTTTCATAATAATAACAATAATAATAATAATCAAGTTTATAATAATGATAATAACCATAATAATAATACTTAAGGCTAATACTTACCTGATAATAATATTAGTAATAACAATATTAAAAGTAATTATAATTACTATAATCATAATAATAATGATATATAATAATAATAATAATTATAATACTAATAATAATACTAATAAAAATTTTGGCATAGAAAACTACCTTCCAAAGCTTTATAAAAAAAAAGTGCCCCGAACTGGGCTCGAACCCACGACCTCCCGCTTATATGTAAACACCCAAGACCACTCCTCCATACTCGTTTTTTTGATTAAATACTCAGTCTAATTATAATTAAATTTCATTTCTGTTCTTCCCTTTTTCTTCTTATTCTTACCAACATTCTATTCGACCTGAGGTTAAAACGTTTGTTACATTAAGATATAGGATTGGTTTTGGGTCTTATAAAATAAATGGAAACGGTTTATTTTGGTTGATTAATTGGAACAAAAAAAAAAGAAACTGTGCAGTTCGTATGAACACAATATAACTCAAAATCGATTTTCGAATTGAAGACGGTTTTAGACAAAGATTATTACATGAAAAAGGTTCTAAATAGTTTGTGTAATCTTTATGAATCATCAATTTATTCTAAAAACATCAAAATGAATTCCAATTTCCTCAAGAACATCTCAGTTGACTTTTGTAATTAAATTTTTGACTCAAAAATTCGAAGCCGTTAATGGAAATTGGAAGTTGTAATTTTCCAGATAGTTTATATAAATGATTTCTAGTAACACTGCATTTATAAATTTTAAAATTTCATTCGAATTCAAGTTATTGCAACTTACAGTCAAGAACACTATGAAGTCTAAATCAAATTTCACATTTTAGATTGTTTTAGGTTAAAATTATAACTTGAATTATGTTTTGGATCCTTACTAAAAACTTTAGGAAGAATTAATTTAACCTGAAACATCAAAACCGTTTCGAATTTCTTGATGAACAATTCTGTTGACTTTTTAACATTTATCTTTGACTCCAAAATTCGTATTCAATATGAAAATTTGACAAATGAAACTTTCCAGATTATTTAAACGAAGTATTTATAACAATACTAAAGTAATACATTTTGAAATTCATTAATAATTCAGACTGTTTGAAAAATCAAAGCAAGAACACAGTATTACCTGTATTGTTCCAATTTTCTGATTTAATTCGATCAGTTAGGAGTTGTTAATGATGTCTTTAATTTATAAATGATAATGTGAAGTGGTATGGTATCAATTACAACTGGAGTTGATCGTTTTATAGCCCAATGAAGTTGACAGGGTTATTAATCCGTGATTAAAAATAAAAAGAAAAAATAAAAAGTAGATAATGACTTCAAACTGATTTTGGATGTTATTGAATCCTGTTTGTACGAGTTTTGTGAAAAAAAATAGTAGGATAGCAACATGAAACAGGTTCGTACGTCCTTGATTTGTTTTGTAGTTTATAAAATATATTCTAATAATTATTAAATGTATTATTAATATTATTACTTATTTTAATAATAATAATAATAAATTATAATGATACTAATAATGATAAAAATGATAATAATCTTATTATTTATATTAATAACCATAAAATGTATTATTTTCTAATAAATTTTAACATTAACACTAATAGTTATTTTAATAATATTTAGAATTATATTAGATAATAATAATGATACTGATAATAAAAATGGTAATGATCATATTATTCATAATACTAATAATATTACTAATTATAACAACATTAATATTATTAATGATAATAATAATATTAATAATAATAATAATAATAATAATAATAATATTAATAATAATAATAATAATAATAATAATAATAATAATAATAATAATAATAATAATAATAATAATAATAATAATAATAATAATAATAATAATAATAATAATAATAATATGACAATTTATATACATCAAACTTCATATTATATCATAGTGTTATTAATACAGATATTTATTTTAATAATGATGAAAGTAATAATTTTACTATATCAACTATATTTTGGTTTGTTTTAATATATATATATATATATATATATATATATATATACTATTACTTAGGTAATATTTAATAATCATATATAATAACTTTTATTGAATATTTATTATTTATACATTATATATATATATATATATATATATATATATAATACAATATAGAAATCATATATTTTTTATATATAACTTCATTTTAAATTACGCTTAGCTATTTTGTATCTTACTTTACATATTTAATTCCATTGTTTAAATTATATTTTATAATTTCAAATTATTAAATATACTTACATTTATATATGTATATATATATATATACATATTTATTTACAAACAGTTGTTCGTGAATCGTCGAGAGCAGTCGAAGGTCAATTGAATATATGAAACAGTTCAAAATTTTTGAGACTCAACCTAACAGACTTTGCTTATCGTGTCGAAATCCTATTAAGATTTGGTTTAAATTTGTTCGGAAATTTCTGGGTCGTCACAAGTGTAGGTTTAGTCGTAGTGTAAGACACCACATTTTACGTTACGGGTGGGTTAGTCGCAGTGTAAGACACCACTTCGGGGTTAATGACGTGTGGGTTTAGTCACAGTGTAAGACACCACATCTGTCGTGATGGGTGGGTTTAGTCGTAGTGTAAGACACCACCCAGGGAGTTAGTGATACAAAGTGTATGTACACTAATGGATGTTGTGAACACCGATGGTCATTTGCGAGTACCATTCCCTTGTGCTATTGGTTAACTATGATTGTGTGATTTTTGTATTAACATATTATATTGTGATGAATATATGCTTTTGGCGATGCTAGCTAGTTGTGTATTGTGATTATTTAGCTTTATACATTGTGATTGTATGCTAATTAGATTGCTAACTCGTATGCGGTATTTGTGTAAGTGTTTACAAGTAAGTCAATTATATATGTATATGTATAATTATTGCATTCACTAAGCGTAAACTTACCCCTCGTTGTTTTTACCTTTTTATAAGTACCGATTGTTAGGGAGAAAGACTTCTAGTTGCTAGACTAGTTGCTTTTGGGTTGCTTGAGATTATGATTGGGTAGATTTTGGATTTCGGACGTGGATTGGGGACTTGGTAAATCCCCGGGATTATGCTCTTGGTATCGGGTTGGGTTATTGAGTCTTAACCCGGATTGTTGTGTAAATGGGTCTTAATTACTCACTTGTTGTGTAACGGGTCGAAAGGTGTCGAAGTGAACGTTTTGGACTTGGTCATATGTTAAACCTGTGTTTTATTGTATATTGGGCACGTTAAAACTAGTTTTAAACGGATCGTGCATTTTGTTGTATTTAACTCTGTATATATATATATATATATATATATATATATATATATATATATATATATATATATATATATATATATATATATATATATATATATATATATATATATATATATATATATATATATATAAATGTTATCTTTTTCAGATAAATGAATTTGGGTCGTTACAAGGCTGGTCAGTGATAGGAGCAAGTTGAAGTTGAGTTTGATTTGGTAATGGTGGGTGTTTAATAGAGGTGGGAGTGGTGGATGATATTGTTGGTAAGGTTGGTGAAGTAGGTAATGTCAAAGGGATTGGGAGTGTGGTGGATGTCGAAGGAGTCAACGGATCTTCAATTTCAAAAGGATTAAGGGTGATGGTTGGTTGAATCATTGATAGGTCATGAAGCTTAGAATAGTATGTTTGTCTTGTTTCAATGAAATATCATTTTCACAAAATCAAACATGACAAGATATGTAAATTTTGAAACTTACATATTCATAGCACTTATAAGCAGATGCGACAACGAGTATCTAAGAGACATACATGGGGTAGAGCGAGTTTGCAATTTAGATGTTGTGTATGGTCAAAACCAAGGAAAGCATAGACAACCAAACACTTTTAGGCGATTAAAGGATGGGCAACGGCGGAATAGTTTTTTGAGGGGTGTTTTGTTTTCAAGTGTAGGTGCAAGAAGTCGATTGATTAGGTAGGATGCATTAGTTACAGCGTATGAGCATAAGGATAGGGGTAAACCGACAAGTTGTAATAATGAACGAGTTGTGGTGACAAGTGTTCGACGTTGCCTTTCATCAAAGTTGTTATGCTCGGGTGTGTGGGGTAGTGTTGTGTAGTAAGAAATTCCACGGGAGTTAAGAAATGAGGCAAGGCTAATGTACTCACCACCGTTATCCGAGTAAAGGGTTGTGATGGGTTATTGACATTGTTTCACAACCAAGCATTTGAATTGTGGAAAAATGATTTTTATATCTGATTTTTCTTTAAGGTGTATAACCATGTATACTTTTAAAATTGATGAATAAAGGTCGCATAATATCTGGATGGGTCAAGTGAAGGGTCTGTTGGACCCCGACATCCAAAAATATAAGTTGAAGTGGTCTTGTGCTAACAATTGAAGACTTGCCAAATGGTAGTTTTTGTCTCTTATTACATTGACATGGAATACAACTTGAACTAACAGTATATAAAGAACATGATGCTATATTAGCATTTTTTTATAACACAAGATAAAATATGAGAAGAAGGGTTACCCAATCTATTATGCCACGTGTTATTCAATGTCACCGAATTGGCTTGAGGAGGATTCAATCGTGGGAGATAGTAGATATCGTTATGGCTTGATCCCCGAAGTAGAGGTGCCCCGTGCTCAGATCCTTCATGAGAAAATAAAATGGAAAGTATTACAAGGATACACTAATAGTACAACAAAATTTTGCAACAGAAATAAGATTTTTATGGTTAGTATGTACACATAGTATATTATTAATAAATGAACGAGAATTGGTATTGAGAGTGGTTTTGCCAAGATGTGAAATTGTTAAACCTGAACCTTTACCGAGTATTATCTCCTCAGGTAATCCATAGTCTGAGAAAGAGTAGAGATTATTTGTGTCAGAAATAACATGGTGAGAAGCTCCCGTGTCTAGGATCCTTGATGAGTTTGGAGACTGATGAGCAGTAGTGAAATTCTCCAACGGATTGATATCATGTTCTTTGAGAAACCGGCCCAAGATTCAACATTCTTTAACTCATTCCTTTTACAAATATATAGCAATAGGCATCACTATTATATGCACTAATTGGTCGAGATTTTGGAGAAGAATTAGGATACCTTTCATTTGATTGTGTTCTTGTAACCCTGTTGGATGTTTGAGATTGTTAACCTACACCAGGGGTTGTGATTTTCTGTTCATAGGTGGTTAAGCTCCACATTGAGTGTAGTTTGTGGCTGGTATGGTAGGGGTGACAAGCTTGGTAATTTGTTTTTGCTTTATCTCGTAATCAATTAAATTGTCATGGAGTTCGTCAAAAGAGATAGGCGTGTCTCGTGCACGCACAGCAGCACAGATTTCCTTGAAATCAAGACCTGATCGGTAAAGGATGTGGAGAATTAGGTCATCTTCATTGATTGGATTATCGAAAAGAACAAGATCATCTACAATTAATTGCATTTCTTACAGACTTGTCATCATAGGAGTTCTCCATGAGGCGTTGCTTGAGTGAAATGACTCGGGTATGAGATTTATTTGCGTATAGGACATTTAGGAGATCCGCGTCTATTTTGATGTCGAAACAGATGAGATATGGGTTTGATTATTGGGAGAACAGCTGCCTAGGATGGCGTTTAGAATAATTTGATTCTGTCGAGACCATCTTGTGTATTCTGGATTTGGTTTCCCGTTTAACACCTTTGGAGGTGATTTAATCGAGCCATCGACATACCCTATAATATTGTTGCCAATTAGGGTTGAGAACAATTTCTTGTGTCATACAGCAAAGTTCGGATTAGTTAACTTGGTAATGTTGATGCATAATCCCGAGTTCTATATTGTAATATGTTCTATTTGTATTAACGTTTACATTTCAGTCGTGTATGAACATTATCATTGATATTTGTGTTTGATATTGGTTATGCGATGATGTGAAATGGTTTAGAGCTGACTGGTTGGCAGCTGAGACCATCGACCGGTGGTAGGGACCATCGGTCGAGGGACAAACACCATCGGTCGAAGGTCAGTGACCACCGGCCGATGGACACTGTAAGTATATATAATTAGGGAAGTCGGGTTTCATTCTTAGGTTACAAACCCTACACCCTCTAGCCGACATTTATTATTCCTACAGTTGTCCTAGACCAAACCCCAACCGAATATACGTTCCTAGGCGTCGGTAACATCAACTCTTGTTGGTTTAATCGATCCCGAAGTGTCATAGTATTGGTTCACCCTAAAGATTAGTGTTTTCCGCCTCTAATCTTGTTAGTACGATTAATCTAAGATCCAATTACATCTACAAAGTGGTATCAAAGCCAGGTTGCTAATTCAATCGTTTTAAATCGTTCAAAGTGTTTTTGGTGTTTAGTGTTTTTGGTCAAAACGAGTTTGCTTCAAAAGTTGCAATTTTTATGTGTTTGTTTAGTGTTTTTGTGTTTAATTTAGTGTCTGGGTTTTTTGTCTAAGTTTCCATCGGTTTAGTTTGTGTTTTGGACGTCAAAATTGAAGTTTAAGTGAAAACCCTAGTATTTCCTGGCCAGATTTCGTAAGAACTGCCCTCGACCGATTGTCTCTGACCATCGACCAATCATCTCGACCATCGACCGTTAGTCAACCTTGTTACGACCGATCATCTCACACAGAACCGGAGGAAAGTTTGTCATACCTTAGAGCAGTTTGTCTATACCTACGGCCGTTCGTCTTAAGACCATCGACCGTTCGTCAGCTACCATCGACAGATTGTACCTTCCATCGATCGAAGGACTCATAACTGAAATACTGTTTGATCTTAACCTACAATCGACCGTAAGACTTAGTCCATCGGCTGACTGTCACTGACCATCGACCGATAGTCATTGTCCATCGACAGACAGTCTTTTAATACAGAATCAGTTATATCACACATAATTAATTAAAATGTCGGATACTAATGAACAATTGGCTAATGAATACAGTGCTTTAGTAATTTCACCTGGACTTCATAAATTAATTATTTCCGAGAATGAGACTGGAACTTCCAATAAGGTTCCCAAGCTTGATAATCTAAAGGACTTTTTGGACTGGAAGGCACGGTTTGTGATATATTTGAATGGTATCGACTCTAGACTATGGGAGTTTATTGAGACTGAATATTCCTGACCAAATGGAGCAGATGGTGAACCAAAGGAAACCTCACAGTTTAATCCAGCTGAGCGTGAACAGTATAACTTGGAGTGTAAGTGGTACGCTCAACTTACTCAGGAACTGTCCAAGGAAATCTCTTCCCAGTTCAAAAACAGGAATAAGACTTCGTAAACCCTTTGGCTCGCTCTTCAATCAGCCACAGAGGGTACAGCCACTTAACGTGCCACTTAGGGTAAGGTTCTAAAAGATGAATGGAGAGTGTTTGCTGCTCTTCCTTCCGAGACTCTTGGACAAACCTTGGAGAGATATCGTCTACTGGCTGCTAAAATAACAGATTATGGAATAGATATATCTGATGATAAAGCAGTCAGAGTTTTGAAAGATGGTCTTCCTGAGAAATGAGACAATGAAATTGACAAGATTCAGAACAGGTACATTGCATCAGGTCGTACGTTAACCTTGACGGCCTTTTACATCCAAGCTGATTGTGACACCGCTAAAATTTTTTTTTTTAAACGTACGTGGCGGAAGCATTATATTATTTAAATAAGATATCCACATTTGTACAAATCGATGTCACATGTCATTACAACAAATTCCATACGTAACTGGAAAAGACGTAAATACATTAAGTTTTCAAAAGAACATAGTTCAAACTATAAAAGACCACATCAGAGTTAACCCTGTCAAACATAACATCACCATGCCTGTCTTCTCCCAAAAAGCACTATCTACAAAAGCTGTCAACCTGCAGGGAGGAGATGGAGTGGAATTAGCACGAAGCTAAGTGAGTACGACTAACTACATACCATAGCATACATAAGTGTTATACTAATCATGTCACAATAGTCTAACACACAAACATCACCCAAGTGCCGTCTACAGAGACTCTGGCGGCTCGGCCAAACCATTAACCACGCGACGGATGCGTCATTCACATATATATACACCACGACTGTCTAGGCTACCACAGAGGAACCCAACCCGCAGGTTGATCTCTCCTACCGAGGCTACCACACAATAGGGACGCACTGGGCTCCAGCAGACAAGCATCAACTAACATGCAGTCATCACAACACTAACTAACCACAACAATAAGTATATCTAACAAGCATGGCAATCATAATATAACATGCTTCTATATAATATATTCTCCAGTTAGTCCCACTCACCAAATACCAGCAAACGAGAAGGTGTTCAGCTATCTAATCACTGAACCTTCTCTTTCTCCTTTTCTCCTGAGAAATACATATACACGAGTTAGTTTATGTCCATAAACACCAAATAACACAATACAGAAAATTTTGTCAGAAAACTGTCCGCTAAAAGTTTTCTGCTTAACATTTATGCACTTTCAAAATTTACATCCTAAACACCAAAATACAAACGGGCAGCATAACAGCTAAAAATCAACACTTAGGTAAAATATTTTGCCCTGGACACTCAGTCGGTCGACTAACTCTTAGAGTCAGTCGACGGCCGAAGGTAAATCTCAGTCGGTCGGTTCACTCAACAGTCGGTCGGTTGTCTTCGTCAATCAGTCAGTTCAACCCTCAGTCGGTCGACTGTCGACCGACAGTCGGTCGACTTTCGACCGACAGTCTGCCGAGTGTGTTCATCTTCATCAGAAACTGAACAAAGGCTACAGACTTCACGATGAAATCCTCAAATCTCGATCTAGAGCTCGTTTTAAACACTAAAATCGACCACAACTTGTTCACTACTTGTTATAGACTCAAAACCCACAACAATTTGACCATAACAACACTTAAATCATTTGTTTTGACACAAATTCAAGCTTTTTACAAAACTAACACAAAACCTTAAATTTCTCAAAGATTAGAGCATGGAAGCTTGTGATTCTTACCTTAAAAGAATCAGTGAATCACAAGGAACACAAAGATATGAACAATTTGAGCTCTAGGTAAAGATTAAGGATTAGGGTTTGATTGTAGGTGAGGAAGATGAAGAACGGGTGTGTTTTGGGAAGGATCTGGAAAATGCAAGAGAGAGACTGCCTAAGTCATCTAAAGTGGGTTTAATTCCCACACTGTGTGACACACGGGTATTTATCAGTTATCTGATATCTTTCGTACGTCAGTTGGCAATCCAAACGGAGTCCAAATTAAATAAACAAACCTGTTCTGTGACCCTTGTCACAAACTGGTCCTAACCACATCATTAAATAATACAACAACAACAACAACAATACCCAATCTCATATGAATGGGGTATGGGGGAGGTGGGATGTAGACAATCCTTCCTCTATCCTAGAATAAAGAGAAATCATTTCTCCACCCCGAGTTAAACACTCACAAGAGCGGAGAAAGTCCTCCCTCTCTCTATTCGACGGGTAAAGAGATTGCTTTCGAGGGGACCTCCGGCCATAAAAAAATGAGAAAAAAACCTAAAAAATAAATTAAAAAAAAACATGAAATAAATAGATAAATATATAAAAAATAGTAATATTAAATAAGAAAATAAAAAATAAAATAAAATAAAATAAACAGAGACGCCATGAAAATGGTAGAATCAAATTTTCATGGGTTTTACATCGTGCCTGGAGTTCAATTTAGGCTCTAAGCGGTAGCCAAATCGCCAATCAATCGACGCTTACTAAGCTTCGCTTAATAGAACCGTGTATGAGAGGAAAAAAAAACTAATAGTAAGAGTATATATATATATATATATATATATATATATATATATATATATATATATATATATATATATATATATATATATATATATATATATATATATATATATAAGGGAAAAAGAAGACGTACCTTAGACAGTAGGGCGAAGCTCCGGACAAAACGCGAGATGCTACAACTAAAAAACAAAAAACATATATGACCGCAAACAAGCAACCCTAAACAGAATAAGACATACAAACCTAGAAACACAGACCAGCAAACATACATACATACATACATACATACATACACACATACATACATACATACATACATACAAACATACATACATACATGCATACATACATACATACAAGCATACATACAAACATACAAGAAAACGTACGTAACCAAACAAAAAACATGAAAACCTGAAACGTACCCACGAGCATACATACAACCATATAATAATAGACCCACAAACGCATACAAACATACATACAGAAACCAACGTAACAAGCCCGCATATACAAAAAAAAAAAGAAAAAAAAACTAAATATAAATAAATGAGAGTACCTAATACAGCTGTGGCGGGCTCAAGACAAATAGAGAAATGCCACACTAAAAGAAAAAAAGAAAAAAGGAAAGGAAAAAAATAAAGAAAAAGAAAAGAGAAAAAAAGAAACAAAAATGACCACATACCAACAACCCCAGAAACACACCTAACCAAACATAACTACAAAACATAAACCTACATACATACATCCATACATCCACACATGCATTCATACATACATACATAAAACCGTAACTAAAAAAAAAATACAAACATGAAACATACATGCGTACATAAATACATACACACATATACGCATACATTCATACTCACTAACATACCTACAACCCTAAACATACAAAATATAGGAACAGATATAAGCATACTTACAAAGGCATACATACTTCCATACAAAACATACATACAAACAGTCAAAAACATACACCAAGCAAACATAAAAGCACGGAAAAACAACCATAAACATATATACCCAAAACATCCCAACCTAATCATGCAAGCATCCAGACCCGCAACCCTAAACATGCAAGCATCTTTACCTGAAACCTTAAACATGTGAACATACATACATAAACCTCCATACATAAGCAAACATTTCAGCACACACAAACATACCCAAACCAAGACGGGGTCCTGGTTAAATGCAAAGCGCGAGAATATACAATACAAGAAAATACATACGTACACAACATTCATACGAACATCACTATAAAAGAAGACACATACACACATTCACCCATGCCCACAAAACCACAAGCACCCCTACCCGCATAGATCCTACTCGTCTATTTTAATTCTAGCCCTCCACGCATTCCTATCAGAAGTCATGTCCTCGGTCAGTAAAAGCTCATTCAAGTCGAGCTTTATCCTATCCTCCCACCTACGTGTGGGTCTACCCCTTCTCCTTACACCGTCAACTGTAAGTGCCTCGACTCTCCTAACAGGAGCAGTAAGGGGTCGCCTCCTCACATGCCCAAACCATCAAAGTCGTTCTTCTCTTAGCTTGTCGACGATGCTTCTAACTTTCAGGTTCTCCCTAAAAACACTATTTGGAATCATATCCAACATCGTCTTACCGCATGTCCACCTAAGCATCCTCATCTCTGCCACCTCCATCCTTCTCTCTTGCGCCTTCGTCATTGGCCAACACTCTGATCCGTATAGCATGGCAGGTCTAATTGCTACCTTGAAGAATTTCCCTTTCAGCTTTAGGGGGATCTTCCTGTCGCATAAGACTCCGGTCGCCGCTCTCCACTTCACCCACCCTACTTTAATACGGTGAGACACGTCTTCATCTATCCTCCCCGATTTGTGGAGCATCGAGCCTAGGTACCTAAAAGAGGTTTTTAGATGCAAGACCTGTTCTCCAATGCAGATGTTCACTCCATCATCTTGTTCATCATTGTTTCTATCGAAATCACATCTAAGATATTCCGTCTTTTATCTACTAATTTGTAGACCATTAACTTCTAAGGCCATCCTCCATTGCTCTAGTCTTCTATTAAGTTCCTCCTTAGATTCAGAAACAAGCACAATATCATCTGCAAAAATTAAGCACCAAGGGATACTCTCTTGTATCCCTCGAGAAAGCTCATCAAGAATCAAAGTGAAAAGAAAAGGGCTAAGGGCCGAACCCTGATGCAGGCCAACTTCTATTGGGAAAAATTCGGTATTTCCCACCGGCGTTCGGACGCAAGACTTCGCCCCTTCGTACATATCCTTAATAGCACTAATATATCTACTCAGAATACTTCTATCTTTAAGGGTCTTCCAAATCAAATTTCGTAGGACGCAATTGTAGGCCTTTTCCAGGTCTATGAAAACCATCTTACGGTTCTTTTTCTTTTCTCTATACTTTTCCATAAGGTTCCTAATAATATGGATATCCTCTATCGAAGAGCGCCCTGGCATGAAACCAAATTGATTTTCTGTAACGTTGGTCAAGCGTCTAAGTCTAGTCTCGATCACTCTCTCCTAGAGTTTCATAGTATGACTAAGTAATTTTATACCTCTATAGTTACCGCAAGTTTGAGCATCCCCTTTGTTCTTATAGATGGGAATAATCTCGCTCACTCTCCATTCCATAGGCATTTTAGAGCTTCGATACGTCTTGTTGAAGAGGAAAGTCAACCACCTAACACCATCATCGCTGAGGCACCGCCACGCCTCAACGGGGATTTGGTCTGGTCCCGCGGCTTTATTTCTCTCCATCTTTCTTAGTGCCGATCTTACTTCCTCTTGGTTGATCATCCCACAATCTAAGTTGTTCCGAGATTGTTCTATATCAGAAGCTTGCTGATCTTCATGACATTCGGGTCTTCCTCCAGTGAAAAGGGATGAGAAATACCCTTCCCATCTTTTTCGAATTTCATCTTCCTTAACTAGGGTTTGACCAGCTTCATTTTTCATAAACTTGATGTTATCTAGGTCCCTGCGCCTTCGCTCCCTAGCTTTGGCTATCCTGTAGATATCATTTGCTCATTCTTTAGAGTCTAATTTCCTATATAAATCTTCATATGCCTTTTCTTTTGCACGGGCTACAGCCTTCTTAGCTTCTCTTTTGGCTTCTTTATATCTCTCTTAAACCCTAGTTCTACCTGCCGTAGTCCCCTCCCGACAAGTGATGAGATCCCTAAACCTTAGTTGCTTAAGCGCGACTTTGCTTTGAACCTCGTCACTAAGCCACCATGATTCTCTATCCGACCTATGTCCTCTCGATGTTCCTACTGCCACACCTAAGGCTTCCTTGGCTGCCTCTCTAATGGTGGATGCTAGAAAAGTCCACATCTGATCCGCCTAATCTTGAGATACCATTTCCACTTCTGCCTCAAGTCTTTCAACAACCAAAGTTTTAAAGGTCTCTGCCTTCTCTCCGTTCAACTTCTTCCATAGGATTTTAGGTTGGACGGGCCTTACGCTCTTGGTGACCCGTCTCTGGAGAACCAAATCCATGACCAACAATCTGTGCTGGGAGGACCACGTCAAGTCTGTCAGGGCCTTACAGTCCCCACATGTCCTAAGATCCCCTTTGCGAAGCAACAAATAGTCAATCTGGGTACTATTACCTCCGCTATGAAAAGTTTCTAGCTGAGCATTCGTTTTCTTGAAGAACGAATTCGCAACAACCAAATCGTGAGCCACATCAAAATCAAGAATAGAGAGCCCTTCCTCATTTCTTACACCGTACCCAAAGCCCCCATGGGCACCCGGGTAACCCTCGACATTCGTTCCTATATAACCATTTAGATCCCCCCCAATAAGTAATCGATGGTCCGAAGGGCACATCCTCACAACCTCGTCTAACGATTCCCATAAGTGTCTCTTTTCAGCTGCCCTAAGGCCCGCATGCGGCGCGTAAGCACTAATGATCGTGTAGGTCACCTCCTGGATAACTAACCTAACTGACATAATCCTATCGCACCATCTACTCACATCCACGAAATCATTAAATAATAATAAATATTAAATAGAAATAAAAGCATATAATAACGCAATACAAACTTAAGGGCAAAAATAGTAATCTTACAACTAGGCCCGATTGAGGATGTTACACTGATGGAGAAGGATATTCAGGTTGAAGCAAAAAGGAAGAGACTTGGTACAGTAGCTGGTTCATCCATTATTGGGTCATCTTCAGGAGGTCATGCTTCTCTGCAAATGGCTTTCATCTCAACCAAGGCGGCACAGACCTCGGCACCATAGTCAGAGTCTGGGTATTTCAATGCTAAGTCTCAAGCACAGAACTCGACTGCTAAACTGATTGAGTCATGCACTATTCAATAGACTCAGTCACCAGTGATAAAGACAGAAAATATCAAGAAGAGGCCTCTAGAGTTGATTCAGGAAGATATGGCTTTAGCAGCGATCATGGTTAAATCTTACAATGACATGATCAGTGGGCAGATAATTAATGGTCATCTGGAGAATGAAAACTATGATCGGATTGATGAAGATGAAATTGAGAGAATGGACATCTTGTATGCTATGGGCAGTGTTGTGAGATGTGCTAGAAAGTATTTGAAGAGGACAGGTCAGAGTACATTGAGTTTGAACCGCAATACGAAGTTTGATTTTGATATGTCCAAAGTAAGATGTCATAATTGTGATGAGCTTGGTCATTTCAAGAGAACATGTACACGACCTCTAAAGCCTGGTTTTCACAATTCGTTTCATACTTCTACAATTGAGGTGACTCCTGGACATACTGGTCCAACAGTAAACAAGGAAGTAACTTCCAGTGGTCAATCTAAAGCTTTGACTACTACCTATGCTGATGAAGTGTGTGACTAGTCGATCTCTGTTGATGCTGAGAAAGCTAATGTGGTGTTCGTGGGTAAGAGTGAACCTAAGATAGAAGAAGAGAGGGTTATCAGAAGAAATGCTGGTTGTATAGGTAAAGATGATCCTGCTTGCACATGCTATGTATGTAAATGTGACGGTAGTATGAAAAGGGTAGAAGCGGTAATGAAGATGTGTCTTAGGAAGAGAATCAGTGATAAGTTGTATGATAAGTTCTGCAAAGCTAAGGACTTGTCTGATCTTGAATTCACTACCGATTCCTCCGATGATGATGAATCCTCAGGAATACATATATATATATATATATATATATATATATATATATATATATATATATATATATATATATATATATATATATATATATATAGTTGTAATACGGATACCTGGTTTATAAAAGAGCTTGCACACTTGATCAAGGGTGATGTTGAAGGTACTGATGAGAAGATAGTCACGGTGAAGAGATCGGATAGTCCTGCTAAAGTTGAGGGAAAAGGAGGTTATGATGCTGATTATTCGGACAGTACAAGTTCAGAGTCAGAGTCAGAATTAGATGCAGATTCGCAGGTCAGTAGAAATAATTATCTGTTCATGGCTAACACGTCCAGCAATGATAAGGTATGTAATGATTCAGCTTCCTTTTATTCCAAATGCGTTGACCTTGAACAGGTTAATAGCTAGACTTGAATGTGTAGTTTCTAAGCTTAATGAGATACTCGCTACTTGTGAAACTGGTCCGAAACTTAGACTTGAACTTCAAAATTTGAGTCTAGAAAATCAGACACATAGGAAGAACTATGATGATGATCTTTACTACCTTAATAAGCAGAAAGAGTATGTTGATGTTATTAAGTCCTTAGAGAATCAGGTAGGTCATTTAAAATCAACTATTGTAGATGATGAGAAAGTGATTCACCTGTATTTGAGCCAGATAGAAGCACTTAAGGTAGAAAAAGATTCATACAAGTTAAAGTATGAATCAGAAAAGGCTAGGATTGATAATTGGCAGAGAATGTCATACGTGACACAAACCTTGAAATATCCTAAAACCAAGGGATAGGTTATAATCAGGTTGCACCACCGCTTATGGATGAGTATGTCAATAAGCCTGTTGAGAAGAGTAAGGATCAGGTTGTAGAACCGAAGTATGGTAAGTCTGAGAAAAGTCCTGTTAAGAGTAAATGTGAGGATGGTGAGAGCAAGAAACCCTTAGATGTTGTTTATGAAACGGAGTCTGACACTGATATCGACACTAAAAAAGACGGGAAACCTTTTGTACTTGTGACTAAGCCCATAACTATTTTAAAGAATCCAAAGAATGAGGCAAATAGGAGTGAGAGTCAGAAGACTCAGAAAAAGAGTGTTAAAAAACTAAAACAAATTAGGAAGAAAAACACTCAGCTCACTCTTGTTAAGTTTGTTAAGGATAGTAGTACTTTGAATTCTCAGGTTGTTGATCCTAAAGCTGAACATCCACCAAAAGGTGAGAGTTCCAATTCTGGAAGCATGACAAAATATGTTTCGCCTAATCGTCGACAAGCTATTAAACAACAAGTCTCGTCACCCCCTCTAACTAGGCAACAGACTACACCACCGAGGAGACAGTTTTCCCTACTAGGCGTCAATTGTTTAATGCAAATAATTTTAAAAATGTTAACTGTTTCAATTGTGGGATGTTAGGACACATGGTTGTGAATTGTAAACCTATTAGACAGACACCACATAGGAGAATTAATCTTAGTCCTAATCCTAAACGTGTTTTCAACAGAAGATCATCTTCACCCGTGTTCAATTCTATTTCTGTTCTATCAAAGGGAACTGAAGTTTTTCAAACAAATGATTATTACCGTAAACCATTATCAAAAAATGCTGTTTGGAAATGTAAAAGTGTAGTTCAAGGTGTCCAAAATTCTGAAGGTCCTTCCGGATCTAAGGGACAATAGGTGGAATTTCCAGTGGTTGGCGTTGATGGGAAACCCACTGCCATTAGGGCATTAGTAGCCCTTTCTAACTAATCTCCTTATGTTAATGTGCAGGTCGCCTACAATCCTCACTGCAATACATGGATTGTTGATAGTGGGGCATCCAGGTACATGACAGGGAACTTGTCCTTACTTTCTAATGTGAAAACAGTGGATGGAGGACCAGTTTCTTTAGCAGGTAGTGAAGGAGGTTTTATTACTGAACAAGGAGTGATTGCTAACGAGAACATAAGCTTTGATAAAGTCAATTTTGTGGAGCAAATGTCGAACAATTTGCTTTCAGTTTCACAGGTTGCTGACAAAAAGTATACGGTTACTTTTGATGATAAATTGTGTTACATTTTGAGGAAGGAGTTTATAATTCCGGAAGACGTGATTTTGATGACCGCGCCTAGGTGTAAGGATCTCTATATTCTTGACATGCGAAAGGTTCATGTTAAAGCAGCTATAGGCCATCAGGCTTTTGTTTCCAAAGCTACTAAACATGAGTCTATTATTTAGCACAAGCGTATGGGTCATCTGAGTCTAAGGAAGATGAATAATCTAGTTCACAATAGACTAGTTGATGGTGTTAATCTTAAGAGTTTTCATATTTCTAAAGGGTGTCTTCCGTGTAAGAAAGGGAAACAGACAAAGAAGTCTCATGCTACCAAGAAGCATCATTCTGTTAATGTTCCTTTGGAGTTGTTGCATATGGATCTCTTTGGTCCAGTTAATTGCAAGACTATCACTGGAGAGTTATATTTCTTGGTAGTTACGGATGAGTATTCACGTTTCTCTTGGGTTATGATGCTGAAGAATAAATCAGATACTTTCGAGCACATTAAAGTTTTGATTCTGAAGCTTGAAAGTTTGTATAAGTTGAAGGTTAGAAAGATTCATACCGACAATGGTACGGAGTTCAAGAATAATAAGATGCTGCTGTTTTGTAATGAAAATGGGATATAACAACAGTTCAGTCCTGCTTATACGCCACAATCAAATGGCGTAGCTGAATGGAAGAATATGACGTTAATTGAGACCACAAGAACTATGCTAGCAGATTCGTGTTTACCCATTATTTTCTGGGGTGAAGCGGTGAGCACTGCGTGCTATGTGATGAATAGAGTTCTAGTGATGAAAAGACATGGTAAAACGTGTTATGAACTGTTACATAAGAGAAAACCTAACATTAAACATCTTGAACCCTTTGGTGCTCCTTGTATTATTCTGGTACGAGACACAGGAGGAAAATCAATTCAAAGGTTGTCTCTGGTATCTTCTTGGGTTATGGGAATCCAAATAAGTGAGTGTACAATACTGAATCTAAGTGTGTTGAAGAACGTTTCGAGGTTGATATTCAGCGTAATGCTCCAGCTCGTGTTAGTAAAGGATTCGCATGGCAATTTGAATATGATAAACTTTTTGATTCTTTTAACTTTCCACTGGATGCTACAGACGATGAGGTACTTACTCAGATGTTGTATGATGCTCAGAATTCTACAGAGGATGTCATCTCAATTCTTAGCCAGACTCACGTCCAGACTCAATGTCCTCATCAGAGTCCGATTCAGAGTCCGCGGCAAAGTACCCAGAGTGACCATTCTAATGATGATCCTAATGTGGAAATAGTGTATGAGACAGATGAAGACAGTGATTTAGAAGAAGATGAGGGTGTTAATTGGACACGGTTGATAGAAGAGCATTTGAATCCTCTTTACAATCAACCTCCAACTGTAACAGGGACTGAACAGCCAACGGAGGCAGGAGGAGTACGTAGGTCAAATCGTGTTATCATGCCTCCAAATCGTTTAGATGATTATTACATTGATACAAGGGGCATTCCTCATATTGTCATTCCTCATGTCAAGACTAATGAAGCATCTATATCTGAAGTTCCTACTACATCTGATGTTCCTGTGGTGAGTAAAAGTCAATCGGCAGCAGAATATGTTGAATCATAGAGTGCAAATGTGGTAACAGCTTTCTATTCCTCGTTGAACAAGACAGGGAGAGTATTTGTTGTCACACCCCCAAATAGGGCCTGGGGTATTTGTGACTAATTATATCAAATCACAGTTGTAAAAACGAGAACGACTCTATATGAGACGTTTTATTGAGTTTTGCAGAGGAAGATAAATAGATTACATTGTATTTAGAGCATTAAATGTTTTTAAATGAATTGGTAAGTAATGCATGAAGACTCCAAGCATGGCAAGAAATCGTCATCAAAGCAGCAGATATACAGCGGAAGCAATATTTAAGTACCTGAGAATAAACATGCTTAAAAAGTCAACACGAGGTTGAGTGAGTTCATAGGTTTGTTACAAATAATGATTTCAGTAATAGATCACAAGATTTAATAAAAGATGATATATCATGTATATCAAAAATATGCCATGAGCGTATAATATCAAAACTAAACGATTTTACCCCGTAACAACACATATTGAATTGTCGAGATTATTATTATACCACCAATTGACCTGAGGTCAATAGTGTGGGACGTTACTCCCAATAGCGCTATTTATAATAATTCAATTTGCCTCTTAATTATCTAGCAATTAATGATATTACAAGGCAGGGTTTTGCATGTTTCAAATGAACACAATAAAAGTACTCATGTTGGTCGCATAATAGTTTGTACTTGTGTCTATCAGTTATAAAAATAGTGCATGTATTCTCAGCCCAAAAATATAGATAAAAACGGAGCTATGAAAACTCACGATACGATTCGATAGTTTGTAGTAAATATGCGTATGATGGCACTGAACAAGTGCAGAGTTGTCCTCGGATTCACGAACCTATATCAAGTATACATATTAACACATATACTCGTAATCGAATAAGTTTATATATTATATCTTAAATTATATATCTTATATATTTAATTTGTGTGTACAAAATGATTAATATTTATATGGTTATGTTAATATATATATATATATATATATATATATATATATATATATATATATATATATATAACCATATAAATATATATATGGTTATGTTAATATATATATATATATATATATATATATATATATATATATATATACACACACACACATATATATTGGATTAGTATTATATTAAAATATCTAACTTGTTATATTTGAATATTTATATAAAAATTGTTAATGTGATTATTACATGCTTTTATGTAATATTACTTATGAATATATACATAATATTTATTCGGTAAAATGCTATTAATAATAGTAGCTAAAAGTTGTATTTGATTATAATGATAATATTAATAATAACAACACTGATATAATAGTCATAATAGAAATAATAATAATAATGATACTAGTAGTAAAAATAATAATAATAATAATAATAATAATATAGTTTTAATGATAGCAAAGATGATAATTTTTGTAAAAATGATAATAATGATAATACTTTTTAATAATAATAATAGTAATAATCATACTAATAATAATAGTGATAATATTAATAATAGTATTTATGATAATAATAATAATAATAATAATCTTAATATTTAGGAAATGATACTAATACTAATATTTATGAAAATAATAATAAGTTGTTTTGTTTTCATAATAATAACAATAATAATAATTCTAATCATAATAATACATATATTAGTATTAATAATAATAATAATAATAGTAATAAAAATAATCATAATTGTAACTATAATCATAATAATAATAATGATTGATAATTAATACTTATAGTAGTAATAATAATAATTTTAATACTAGAAATAATAACAATAACAATAATAATAAATTTTTGATAAAGAAAACTACCTTTAGAAAGTTTATCAAAAAGAAATGTCCAAGACGGGGCTCAAACCCGAGACCTCTCGCTAACCCGACAAACACCCAAACCATCCTTCTGTCCTAGTTTTTCTGATTATAATTACAACTTAATTATATTAAACCCGCCTTTTCTGTTTCTTCTTCTTCTTCATGTGTAAATCGACAGAGACAAAATCATTCATAACATAAAGAAATTGAAATGGGTTTTAGGATTTAACAGGAACGATTAAATGGTGTGATTGAGACATAATAGAAAACAACAAAAAAATAAAAAAAATGAACAACAGCCTGATGCTGCTGTCGCATGATTAAATAAAAAAAATTTGATTTTTGAATTCCAGGTGTTTTTAGCTTATGATTATAACATGAATTATTTCGTAAATCATTCACTGAATCTTCCTAACTCATTAATTGGTCCAGAAACAGCAACACAGGCTCGAATTTTATGAAGAACACGATGGTTGGCTTTTTAGTTTTTAAACTTTGACTTCCAAATTCGAGATCAATCGATAAAATTAAGGATTGAAAACTTGCAGATACTTTGAACAAGGGTTCCTAACATATCTGCATTAATGGATTTTGAAAAATGATTCGGATTCGAGGTTTTGAAAAATGAAACAATAGCAGCGGTAGCGACGTGTTCTAAAAAAATGGATGTAATCGTTTGATAATGACGATGGATAGTTAAATGATTTATTCACTACACTGAGTAATTCGATAACTTTATAAGAATTGGAAATCGATAAGACAAATCTATAACCAGTAGAACAAATAAACAATAAAAAAAATCAAATGGTAATAAAAAAATTAAAGCTGGATCACTATGAAAATAAAAAAAATTAAAGCTAGATCACATTTTTAATAAAAAAAATAAAGACATTTATTATTAATACCTAATTTAGGTATATGTATATTCTTTTAATTTATTTAATATTACTAATTAATAATTATATTAATAATAATAATAATGTTAATAATAATAATAATAATTAATGTTATTAATGATAAATAATAAAAATAATAATACTTTTGATAATAATAA
Source organism: Rutidosis leptorrhynchoides (assembly GCF_046630445.1). NCBI lineage: Eukaryota > Viridiplantae > Streptophyta > Magnoliopsida > Asterales > Asteraceae > Rutidosis > Rutidosis leptorrhynchoides. The sequence goes on from NC_092343.1 coordinate 107,444,543, forward strand.
TTGAATTAATAATAATAATAATAATAATAATAATAATAATAATAATAATAATAATAATAATAATAATAATAATAATAATAATAATAATAATAATAATCCTAATAATAATAATTATGTTAATAATGATAAAATAAAATAATAATAATAATGTTATTGGTGATAGTAATGAGAGATTGTATTAATAATATTGATAATATTAATAATAATAATTAATACAAATGTTAATAATAATATTAGTAATAATAATAATAATACTATTAATAATATTAGTAATGATAATACTTAAACGATAATACTAATAATAATGTTAACGATATATATTATGTTAATGATATTACTAACCATCATAATAGATGATAAATAATAATAATAATAATTTTGATAATAATAATAATATTTTTAATCATAATGACAATAATGATAATGATAATTGTAAATGAAAATAATTAATTATAATTTTGTTAAATATTATATTAATAATAATAATAATAATAATATTAATATAATAAATTAATACTGATGCATTATTATTTACAAATAATTGTTCGTAAATCGTCGGAATTGGTCGAAAGGTAATTGAATTCATGAAAACAGTTTAAAAATTTGATACGCAGGATAACAGACTATTCTTAATGTGTCAAATTCATATAAAGATTAGGTTTAATTTTAGTCGGAAATTTCCGGGTTGTTATAGTACCTACCCGTTAAAAGAAATTTCGTCCCGAAATTTGATTGTTGTCATCAATCGGCGTTGTTTGTAAACAGGTGAGGATATTTTCATTTTATTTAGTCTTCACGTTCCCTGGTATGCTCGGGGCCTTACATGAATTCCAACGAATAGAATATTGTTTTGTTTCTAGCGTTTAAATCTTACGATCCATAAATTCTACGAAGTGCATTTTATTATTAATGCGGAGGTTATCTAAAGGATTAACAAGAGTGTCATTGATTAGGTTTTCTCAGAAAGAACTAATGATGTTTTACAAGTCATTTCAGTAAATTGGATATATGAAATGCGTTATGAATAATATTGAGCTCATTTAAACCTTGAGTGTTTATGACGCAATATTAGAGCAGACAAAACAGAGAGGAGTTCGTGAAAATTACGGTCATGAAATTTGATAGAGATCGTCATTGTTGACAAGAAGAATATTTAATGATGAATATGAGTTGAAAAATAGAGTTTTATCACCTTTGAATAGTATGGATAAAACAATTCGATTATAGGAAGAGTATAAACGAAGCTATCGTAAAAGATTGAAATGAGGAAATTAAATGCTCGTCTTAACTTTTGATATGGTTAAAGTTGATTTCCGGAATTCAAGGAATAAAAGAAATCTTCGTAATCTTTATAAGATTCGATTCTCTGGTATAAGGAATTTAGGATTTTCTTTAATTAAATGCGGTGAATTGCCTCGATTGCTGTGTCTGAAATTTCGCTATAAATTAGCTTCTTCCATTTCATTATCTTCACCACTTCTATACTTTCTTCCTCAATTCATACTTCCAAAAGATTTGTTAATATGCTCAATCCCGTTCTTATTCTTGACCTTATATTGGTTATCGCCACAATCATCCTTCTTTTACAACTCCCACCAGAGGAGTCTGTTTACTTCTACTATGCTCTAGGGATTATAGTATTTATTATTCTTCCGTGTCTTTATATTGCTATACGCATTGATATACACGGTTTGTAATTTATGTGTTGTTGTCGGGCTTTATATTTTCCCTTATATGTCGGAGCTTCATGCTTTTGTAAAGAAAGTAATGGTCCAGAATTCGTAGGTATGAAGTTTCAAATGAACCTAATGTTCAAAGTAGAAAGGAACATAATGTCATGATTTGATTTGTTAAATTACCAAAATTACTGAGGATAGAACTATCAAGAATACATGTTCTTGATATGTTCAGAGGTTAAGTAGAATGTAAGAGTCGTGTAACATGGAAAATGATGACTATAAAGTCTATGAATCATCATCTTCCATTAGAAATTTAGCATGACTTACTGTAATATAATCACGTTGGCCTGACGTCATTATATTATACTAACTTATGCTTCAATTCCCAACACTACTTCAAATCATTCAAAATTTAAACTTGTATGTTACATAATATAGAAACTAAAACAATTTCCTTTATGATGTAATAAAGATATCGCAAAGAGATAACTAACTGCGAACAGGAATCGTTATGAAGATATCTTCAGAAATATAGAGGATATTTATAACGAAAGATACGATGATATCTTAGAATTTCTAAGATCAAATGATAATGAGAAAAATTCTTCTGTAAGGATTTAAGATAAGTAAGGAGCAGGGTAAATGCTAATGATTTCAGCAGATACTGAATCATCTAGATTCTTTGAATACAGGTTTAGTCTTTGTGATTTATCCACAGCTTCCTTTATGTTTTGCTCAATCTGTTTTTCAATACCAGATTTTCTTTGGAGCTTTTCCAACGCACCATTCTTTGCTATCAAGCTTCTGGTCATTAAGACCATCTACAGCTTTTGCTGCTTCATCAGCATTATTTGGGTTAACGAATCTGAATCGTTGGTTATATTCTAAGGTGTTTTCAAGGATTTTGAATTTGATCGTTAAACGCAGGATGTAACCTGTCAACAGATCTAACGGTTGACGAAGAAATGTTGTAAATTTCAAAAGTAATGAATGATAATTTCAGTGGTTTGATGTGATAATTCATCACAGAATACGAATGAATATAATTCATGAGAATCAGAATTGAAGAATATACAATGTAACATATTAATGTGAGATATAAATATTTCTCGGGTATTACCTGCCCGTTATAATATTTTCACAATTAACAGTTTGTACAAAAGATTTTTAATTACAGTCTTTAATCATGGATTTAATGAGTTAATATAATATTAAACTCATTTGATTTACGGTTGAAACGAGAATACATAATCTTCAAAACTTTAGATATTACATAATCGTCGCGGAATATTTTGAAGTTATGAATCAATACTTCATCATTCATTGTTATTGATATACCTCGGTGAATGATGTTGATGCTCGTGGAACCCTTGTGAACTTCACAAAGCACGAATAATGTTCTTCTAAAAAGTTTTGAGTACATCAAAATTGGAAGTATATAATCAATCATGTATTTGAATAATACACTTGGTTTATTATGAAATGAAGTTTATTGTGTTGAAGCACTGATTAATGATTGTTAAGTTATTAACGAAGGATGTACATCGTAGCATATTAGTGATATGAATTAACCGAGTAGTATTTACTAGTTAAGATTCACACGTAATAGCTTAGTACGAAAAGATTTATTATCGTTCCAATTCATATATATATATATATATATATATATATATATATATATATATATATATATATATATATATATATATATATATATATATATATTCTTCAGGAAGAATGAGTCAATACATCTTAATTCATTATTACTAATATTCCTTGATATCTAGGGGCGTATGATGTTGATGTTTGAGGTACTAAGTGGGATGCGAATGTTGTTGTTGGTGAAGCTGGTGCCGTTGGTGGTGATGCTGATGCTGGTGATGTTGTCTGTGCTGGTTATGCTGCTGGTGCTACTGATGGTTGTAGATTTCGCACCATATTTTCCAGAGCCACTATTCGAGCGCGAAGCTCGTTGACTTCTTCTATTATACCGGAATGATTGGCGATTAGAACAAGGGGGTGAATATGATCTAGGATCTTCGATATTATATAATCGTGACGGGATACCCTGGAAAGAAGAGAGAAAATGGTGTTTCAAACTGGTTCGCCGGTAAGCGCTTCAGGTTCTTCACCAAGAGGTGAATTCGGTTGGTGCAAGGGATCACCTTCTTCTTGTCTCCATTGATTAAGTCGACTACGAACCCATCCCCAATTCATCCAAAATAGATGATGGCTGATTGGTTCATTTGTTCCGTTACGCTGCCATTGGAGCTCGAGGAGTTCGAGAAATCCATATTATGTGTTTGGAATAGGGTTTGATATGAAATGGGTGTTGGATATTGAATGATATATTCGTTTCCTTGAATACGTATATATAGCAAAAAGATTTCCGTAATTTATGGAGGAAATTTAGGAAAAGTGTTAGACAAAGTCTATTGGGATAGATATGATAAGATATGATTTGTCTATACTCCATTTATGGAATAATTGCAGTATGACGTGTTGAGATTTAAAAATGATAAGTATGTAATCAGATAATCTTTCGATTAAAGACTTTCAATTCGTAATGGCCTATTCAGGTCAAGGGGCTTGAGCTATAGGATCCTTTAAATCGGTAATCCATACCCTTCCATTCTAGAGTTTCGTAGACGCCACTCGTCAAGAAAATTTAATGATCAAAAATAACAAGAAAGCAAAGATTTTGAAAGTAATGAATATGAATAGTATAGATTTCAAAAATCATGGATAACATTTCATGTAATACATATGTAATACACAAAATCATGATAGATGACAAAAGAATGTCGAGAATTTCATAAATCATAGTGTCGCACTTAAATATAGTGGCGGAATTTGATAGTACTTAGGAGAGTGAGCAGAATTCTTAGGTTGGCTTGGCATTCTAAGGAAGATTAAAGAATTTAATAAGTAAAGTTTCTAAGGTATAGTGTAGCATTTAACAATTAAAGGCAACAATTAAAGGCATTATAGTCAAGAAAAGTTGTAGTCCTACATTACTAAGGTACCTAATTGTATAAGGTACACATAAAATGCAATCCTGGTTCTCTACAACAAACTGCTCTGATACCAATCTGTCACACCCCCAAATAGGGCCTGGGGTATTTGTGACTAATTATATCAAATCACAGTTGTACAAACGAGAACGACTCTATATGAGACGTTTTATTGAGTTTTACAGTGGAAGATAAATAGATTACATTGTATTTAGAGCATTAAATGTTTTTAAATGAATTAGTAAGTAATGCATGAAGACTCCAAGCATGGCAAGAAATCATCATCAAAGCAGCAGATATACAGCGGAAGCAATATTTAAGTACCTGAGTATAAACATGCTTAAAAAGTCAACACGAGGTTGAGTGAGTTCATAGGTTTGTTACAAATAATGATTTCAGTAATAGATCACAAGATTTAATAAAAGACAATATATCATGTATATCAAAAGTATGCCATGAGCGTATAATATCAAAACTAAATGATTTTACCCCATAACAATACATATGTAATTGTCGAGATCATTATTATACCACCAATTGACTTGAGGTTAATAGTGCGGGACGTTACTCCCAATAGCGCTATTTATAATAATTCCGTTTGCCTCTTCATTATCTAGCAATTAATGATATTACAAAGCAGGGTTTTGCATGTTTCAAATGAACACAATAAAAGTACTCATGTTGGTCGCATAATATTTTGTACTTGTGTCTAGCAGTTATAAAAATAGTGCATGTATTCTCAGCCTAAAAATATAGATAAAAAGGGAGCTATGAAAACTCACGATACGATACGATAGTTTGTAGTAAATATACGTATGATGGCACTGAACAAGTGCAGAGTTGTCCTCGGATTCACGAACCTATATCAAGTATACATATTAACACATATACTCGTAATCGAATAAGTTTATATATTATATCTTAAATTATATATCTTATATATTTAATTTGTGTATACAAAATGATTACTATTTATATGGTTATGTTAATATATATATATATATATATATATATATATATATATATATATATATATATATATATATATATATATATATATATATATATATATATATATATATATATACATATATATTTGATTAGTATTATATTAAAATATCTAACTTGTTATATTTGAATATTTATATAAAAATTGTTAGTGTGATTATTACATACTTTTATTTAATATTACTTATGAATATATACATAATATTTATTTGGTAAAATTCTATTAATAATAGTAGCTAAAAGTTGTATTTGATTATAATGATAATATTAATAATAACAACACTGATATAATAGTCATAATAGAAATAATAATAATAATGATACTAGTAGTAGTAATAATAATAATAATAATAATAATAATAATAATAATAATAATAATAATACTAATAATAATAATAATAATAATAATAATAATAATAATAATAATAATAATAATAATAATAATATAGTTTTAATGATAGCAAATATGATAATTATTGTAAAAATGATAATAATGATAATACTTTTTAATAATAATAATAATAGTAATAATCATAATAATAATAATAATAGTGATAATATTAATAATAGTATTTATGATAATAATAATAATAATAATCTTAATATTTAGGAAACGATACTAATACTAATATTTATGAAAATAATAATAAGTTGTTTTGTTTTCATAATAATAACAATAATAATAATTCTAATCATAATAATACATATATTAGTATTAATAATAATAAAAGTAATAATAATAATCATAATTGTAACTATAATCATAATAATAATAATGATTGATAATTAATACTTATAGTAGTAATAATAATAATTTTAATACTAGAAATAATAACAATAATAATAATAATAATAAATTTTTGATAAAGAAAACTACCTTTAGAAAGTTTATCAAAAAGAAAAGCCCAAGACGGGGCTCGAACCCGAGACCTCTCACTAACCCGACAAACACCCAAACCATCCTTCTATCCTCATTTTTCTGATTATAATTACAACTTAATTATATTAAACTCGCCTTTTCTGTTTCTTCTTCTTCTTCATGTGTAAATCGACAGAGACAAAATCATTCGTAACATCAAGAAATTGAAATGGGTTTTAGGATTTAACAGGAATGATTAAATGGTGTGATTGAGACTTAACAGAAAACAACAACAACAAAAAAAATGAAGAAAAACATGATGTTACTGTCGCACGATTAAATAAAAGAAATTTTGATTTTTGAATTCCAGGTGTTTTTAGCTTATGATTATAACATGAATTATGTCGTAAATCATTCACTGAATCTTAGTAACTCGTTAATTGGTCCATAAACAACAACACAGACTCGAATTTTAAGAAGAACACGATGGTTGACTTTTTAGTTTTTAAACTTTGACTTCCAAATTCGAGATCAACCGATAAAATTAAGGATTGAAAACTTGCAGATAGTTTGAACAAGGGATTCCTAACATATCTGCATTAATGGATTTTGAAAAATGATTCGGATTCGAGGTTTTGAAAAATGGAACAATATCAGAGGTAGCGACATGTTCTAAACAAATGGCTATAATCGTTTGATAATGATGATGGATAGTTAAATGATTTATTCACTACACTGAGTAATTCGATAACTTTATAAGAATTGGAAATCGATAAGACAAATCTATAACCAGTAGAACAAATAAATAATAAAAAAAAATAATCAAATGGTAATAAAAAAAATTAAAGCTGGATCACTATGAAAAAAAAAATTAAAGGTAGATCACATTTTTAATAAAAAAAAATAAAGGCAGTTATTATTAATACCTAATTTAGGTATATGTCTATTCTTTTAATTTATTAATATTACTAATTAATAATTATATTAATAATAATAATATTAATAATAATAATAATAATTAATATTATTAATGATAAATAATAAAACTAATAATACTTTTGATAATAATAATTGAATTAATAATAATAATAATAACAATAATAATAATAATAATAATAATAATAATAATAATAATAATAATAATAATAATAATAATAATAATAATAATTATCCTAATAATAATAATTATGTTAATAATGATAAAATAAAATGATAGTAATAATATTATTAGTGATAGTAATAAAAGATTGTATTAATAATATTGATAATATTAATAATAATAATTAATACAAATGTTAATAATAATATTAATAACAATAATAATAATACTATTAATAATATTAGTAATGATAATACTTAAACGATAATACTAATAATAATGTTAACGATATATATTATGTTAATGATATTACTAACCATCATAATAGATGATAAATAATAATAATAATAATAATAATAATAATAATAATAATAATAATAATAATAATAATAATAATAATAATAATAATAATAATAATAATAATAATAATAATAATAATTTTGATAATAATAATATTAATAATAATATTTTTAATCATAATGACAATAATGATAATGATAATTGTAAATGATAATAATTAATTATAATTTTGTTAAATATTATATTAATAATAATAATAATAATATAATAAATTAATACTGATGCATTATTATTTACAAATAATTGTGCGTGAATCGTCGGAATTGGTCGAAAGGTAATTGAATTCATGAAAACAGTTTAAAAATTTGATACACAGGATAACAGGCTATGCTTAATGTGTCGAATTCATATAAAGAATAGGTTTAATTTTAGTAAGAAATTTTCGGGTTGTTATATTTGTGCATGCTCATTCATGTTATGTGTGTCAAATTAAATCGAAAGATGCCTTTGAAGCAATGAAATATGATGAGTGGGTTAGCGCTATGCAGGAAGAGCTGTTATAGTTTAAACATTTGATGGTTTGGAGACTAGTCAATCCACCACATGGTTGTGAACCTTATGGTCTTCGATGGGTGTTGAAGAATAAGAAAGATGAACAGGGTATCGTTATCAGAAACAAAGCTAGGTTGGTGGTAAAGGAATATCAACAAATCCCTGAGATTGACTATGATGAGGTCTTTGCTCCGGTTGCTAGACTGGAAGCAATTAGAATTTTCTTGGCTTTTGCGTCCTTCATGGGATTTAAAGTTTATCAGATGGATGTTAAAAGCGCATTTTTGTATGGAGAGATTAACGAGAAGGTCTATGTTGAACAACCACATCATTTTGAAGATCTGCATTTTCCAAAAAAGGTTTATCGACTTAAAAAGGCACTTTATGGTCTTCACCTAGCTCCTAGAGCGTGGTATGCCACATTGTCCAATTATATGCTTGAAAACGGTTTTAGGAGAGGTGTCATTGATCAGACACTTTTCATCAAGAAAAAGGGACAACATCTTATGTTGGTGCATGTTTATGTTGATGATATCATCTTCAGGTCAACGGATCAGGGAATGGTTGATGAGTTTGAGAAGGTCATGCAGCAGAAGTTCAAAATGAGTTCCATGGGAACTATAAAGTTTTTCTTAGGTTTGCAGGTAGCTCAGATGGATAAAGGCATCTTCTTGCATCAGACCAAGTATGTTGTTGATATTCTGAATAGATTTCAAGTGGAAGCAGAAAGACCAGCTAAGACTCCATTGTCAGTGAATCATGGGATCTCACCTGATTGTGAGGGTGCTAAAGTGGATCCTACATTATACAGAGCGATCATAGGTTCTCTAATGTATCTGACAGCTTCTCGACCAGATATTATGTTTGCAGTTTGCTTGTGTGCCTGTTATCAAGCGAATCCTAATGTTCATCATATGTTTATGGTTAAGAAGATTTTGAGGTATTTGAAAGATACACCGAGTTTAGGGTTATGGTATCCTTGTGAGGATGGTTTTGATCTCACAGCTTATAGTGATTCTGACTATGGCGGTTGCAAGAAAGATTTCAAGTCGACATCAAGAGGTTGTAAGTTCCTTGGTAGCAAGCTAGTTACTTGGCAGTGTAAGAAGCTGACAATAGTGTCACAGTCCACTTGTGAAGCAGAATATATTGCCACGGCCAGCTGTACATCACAGGTCATCTAGATTCAACAGCAACTACGTGACTACGGTTTGCACATTTCTAACACTCCTGTTTATGTTGATAATACTGCTGCTATAACTGTCACTAAAAATCCCGTAAATCACTCTAAAACGAAATATATAGGGATTAAATACCATTTCATTAGAGAATGCTATGAGAAAAAGTTAATAGATGTAGTGCAGATAGACACTACAACCCAACGGGATAATCTTTTCACTAAAGCTTTTGATAAATCACGTTTTGAGTTCTTTTTAAAAGAAATAGGTATTAAATTATTGACTGATGTGGTTCCTGAAACTGAGGTTCCTAACACAAAGGAACCTGACAAGGAGACTGAGTTGTGAATGCCTTTAAAACTGCATGTATCTTATGTATATCTTTGCATAGTAGTTTATAGGTCATTTGCATGTTTAATTCTCGTTTGCATGATAGATTATTCTTTTCTGATAGTGTTGCATACTAGTTTATGGTTTTAGTTTGTTTTTTATGTTTTTGTAGAGATAAAATCGAAAAGCCATAAAAATTATAAAACTAGAAACTCAAATAAAAAGTTGAAAAATAGAACATCAATAAAATTTGGAAAATCATGAAAATGAGTTGCTTATTCTATCTGTGAGGAAGTGATTGCAATTCTGCACTGACATGTAAACAGAATGATTGAAATTGTATTGGTAGACTTTATTGACCTAATTCTAGATAGAGATGATCATAATAACAACGCGTAAATATCATGATGAGGAAATCATGGAAAGGTTTACAGCGGTTGAGGGTAGTCACCTACTTATTACTGAATATGTATTGAGAAATGATTGTTCAGAAACTCAACAGATGGTTGAGGTCTCCCCTACTACGATTTATACTCGATAGCAAAGGATAAATTTGTGAATCCCCAAGGTGAGCATACTTTGTCTAGGATGCATACTTATTTCTATTTACCTTTATTGCTTGGACCGAAAGTCAACAACATACATGTCGGGTATCCAAAGGGAGGTATTCTCTCTAGATGGGTTGAGAAGTGCAATTTTGTATTACAGACATAGAATGATGTGTACGATGCAACATCATCGGGTTATAGACTTCAACATCACAAGATTGATTTTCCGTGCAGATACTACAAAAGTCAAAGACATTGGTGCATCATCATAAATAATTGTGTTTATTTTATTTTATTTGTGTAATCGAGCATGGAGAGAAGAGCAACATCAGAAAATCCAAAAAAAAAAAAATTGTGTTTCCTTATTCAAGTTGTAATTAAATTGATGCACCACATTATTGCAAGAGAATCATGGATCAAGAATTGAACTAATATTGAAGGATTCATACGCTATTTCCATCTGAGACAACAGATATTTCCATCCAAGAGCTGTTTGGAAGATTTAGTTATCTACATCTGAGGGGGAGAAATTTATCAGATCATCGGATATTGAGCAACTTAAATCATTCAGTGGTATGGGATTGTATCTTATTGGCCTGGATAGTGGGGAATATCGTCTGGAGGATACCTTAGCGTTCCATCACTCAAATATATGTCACTACCATTCATCCAACATCATACATCATACGATTTCCGTCCAAGTATGGGGTTTATAGCGACCGGTATGCGGCTTTTCAAAGTATGCAATAAATTTGAGATAAACAATGTTATCTGAAATGAAAAGTGAAAGTTTAAGGTAGAAGCTCATGGCTGACAGGGTTGCTAGAAACATCGTGAGATGGTTCTGTTCAATCGAATCGAAAGTACATTGATGTGATGAGAGGACAGCGTCAATATATTTGTGCTCAATTGTTCTACCTGAAACATCGTGTGATCTTAAATGAGGACTGACTTCGTGATCAAAATCTAACATTGAAAAATGTTGAAGTAATTAACTTAACGTGATCATCAAAGTCTAGGGTGAAAGTTGATAAATGTTTATTGATATATTTAAAAGTTATTCTTATATGCTTCATAAAACATGTAATAACATGTCAACATAGTTCAGTTCTGATCCCCGAAATCAAAAGATTAGATCAATTTGGTATGTCAACTCATAAAAATATGTGTTATGTTCTTCTTAGTGTTGTTATTGATAAACAGTATCATTTATTTTTATGATAATAACATCCGATTCCTGATTATGCAATTGATTGATGAAATTGATATTAAAAGCTGAATGATTGCAGACATGTGATGTTAAAGATTTGCTGAATATGTCTGTTATAATATTATTGATCATGACACACTGGATCTTGTATAGTAGTTTGCTTTATAGCTTTGCATGTGCATATATATATATATATATATATATATATATATATATATATATATATATATATATATATATATATATATATATATATATATATATATATATATCTGAAAAATCCAAAAAAATATTTGCGTTATTTGTTAGTTGCATGTGCATTTATGTTTTAATTATTAGGCCTGGCAACTCAGTTCTCTGAAAGGTTCACTGTGTAAGGAATCCTGTGTTTTTCTTTAAACCTGAAAATAAGTTTGTTTGAAGCTTAAAGGAACAAAGTGTGTTTAATTTTATACTGTAAAGATCACTCCCAGGGGGAGTGGATGTGAAAAAGAAGGTAAAAGTTGAAATTGAAATGCAGTAAGTTATAAAAATTTTCAAAATCAAGACCACCGGCCGACAGTCAAGGCCTTCGGCCGAAGGAAAAGCCGATCGACCGATTGTCTAGACCATCAGGCCGTAGGACTTGACCATTGACCGATGGTCACTGAAGGGGTATAAAAGGACCCAAAACACAACCGGGTCAGTCACTTGGTGTTTTTGAAGAAATTTTTCATCGATTTTTGATTGTTTAAGAAATGAGTTTTTGACCGATCGTTGTGTGCACTTTTTCTTCGTGATTCCAGCGCCACAATCCAGGTACTCTAATTCGATCTCAATTGTTAGTTTTCATAGATTTTAGGTTTGAAAAAGTTAAAACTTTTAAAGTCTAATTCGTTGATATTTTAGTCGTTTAGATTGAATTAATTGATATGTTAGTGTTAATCGGCATTGTCTGATGCTTATACGCGTGTTTCTTGATCAAAATATCATTGATTTGGTGAAAAAGCAAATTTTTGGGAAACAAATCTGATGAACTACCATCTGTAACGACCCGGAATTTTCCGATCGTTCTATACTTATGAGATTAATATTTACATAAATTAAACCTTACCAACATGATAAGCAATCCAAACTGTTGAGACTTATATTTTTGAAAAGAGTTTTACACAACGTTTGACCGTCCAATTTGACCGATGATATCACGAACTATATAACACACGATAATTATACAATTATGTATATGTACATATCTATACATATTTAACATGATTTAAGGATGGTTTAACATTTCATTGCGAACTAACAACAATGAGTTATAAGTATACTTTGAGACCACTAACTTAAGTTTTCAAAACGATAACTATATGTAACGTTCTTTGACATATATACTTACAATCTATAATGTGTTGTGATTTATGTCACCAATATGATTTAAGTGTGATGGGATTAATTTGTAACCAAAATAATCTTGATAAATATCGAACAAGTTTGGGGAAGTGTGGATTGCACACTTGTTTAAACTTATCTTGATTATGACGGGGGTTCGGGGGCAGCGCCCCCGATAAGCGGGGTCCAAGGGGTGCAACCCCTGGTGGGGTCCAAGGGCTAACATTGCTTTATTAAAAATGTCTTAAAATTTTATTTTTGGCCCGGTTGGACCCAAAATAAAAGCCCAATTTTGAGCTTCTTTTACCGTATCATACCCATCATCTATACGTATCTACTATTGGTAAATACACATCAAATCAATAATCATTATAAGAAAGTTTGATCAAGATTATTTTCTATCTTTTCCAGTAGCTTTATCCAAGTAACTTGAGGTAGTAACCTTATTCATAATCTTATTCGATTCATATTTATATAGCTATCTTATTTTGTGTTATAAAATTTTTAACAACAAGAACATAGTTTGAATGATTTCAAACCTGTTCGCAAACTAAATAGATCCTTCTAATTTGATTTTTAAAACACTTCAAAACCTGTAATATATCATATTATGACAAAATCAGATTAATCATATCTTGGCTAATTAACATAATATTTTATATATATTTACTTATGATTTGATTTTATATATTTCAGGACCACCCGTAAACAACACGAGAAGATTAATCATAAGACCTCATGATTGTACGCAACACGTCATCTGACAACACGGTACTTTATGTACGCAACACGTCATTTGACAACATGGTACCATGGGTCGAGATTAATTCTGATCAATACGAATACGATGGGGTCTTTATTTATTTTATTGAACAACTAATTGTGGACCATTAACAACAGACTGCTAACTACGGGCTAAGAAAATATTAAAAGTATTATAAGTATATATATATGTAACGATTACTTGAAAAGAAAATATGTTGATATATTATATATATGGTTAGGTTCGTGATATCTATCGGAGACCAAGTCGAGTTAAATACCTTCAAGGCAAAGGTGAGTATATAGTCCCACTTTTAAACTCTAAATATTTCGGGATGAGAATACATGCATTTTATGATTTACGTTATGGATACAAGTGATTAAAATTATATATTCTACGTTGAGTTGTACCACTAGCATATCTCCCTGTAACTTGGTAACTACTATTTACATGCGGTATTGTAAACGCGAATCCTGTTGATAGATCTATCGGGCCTGACAAACCCCAACCGGACTGGACGACCAGTATTCAATGGTTGCACAGTACTTCGTTTCGATGACTACACTTGGTATGGTGTAGTAAGATTTCACAATAAAGGGAATATGCGACGTTGATTAAATGTTAAGTATGGTTATCAAGTGCTCAACAACTTAGAATATTTTTATTAAAACGTTTATATATGAAATCTTGTGGTCTATATTTATAACGATGCCGGCATTAAACCTATATCTCACCAACTTTATGTTGACGTTTTAAGCATGTTTATTCTCAGGTGATAACTAAAAGCTTCCGCTGCAACATGTTGAATTTAAACAAGATCTTGAGTATGCATATTTGTGTCAAAAATAAAACTGCATATCGGAGGATTTGTAATGTAAAATATGTTGGAAGTCGTGTTGTTATTATCACATGTAAAGTTTGTAAGTCTAAGATTATCGCTAAACGATAATCATTATTATCTTGTTTAAACCTTGTATTTGTAATAAAAGTTATGGTTTGTATTGTAAAAACGAATGCAGTTTTTGAAAAACATCGCATATAGAGGTCAATACCTCGTGATGAAATCATATGTTATTGTATTCGTCCTTATAGTTAAGGTCGGGTTATGACACCATCGGTCGTAGGTCTCTGACCTTCGACCGATGGAGTCTTACATTCGGACGTAGGACTTCACCTTCGACCGTAGGTCCCAAAGAGAAACAGTTGGTGAAATTCTAGGAGTTTGTCTAGACAATCTGCCGTAGGTCTACACCATCGGACAGATGGTCTAGTCCATCGACCGATGGTCATTAGTTTGGACCGATGGTAAAGTGTTTATGTTTTAATAACATGATTTCTAGATGACTGATTGCTTATTTATGCCTATCTAATGTTAGTACTTGTAGTTTGTATAAGTATGTCAGGTAGTTCTTTTGTTGGATAATGGATGTTTGACATTGAGCGTAGGAGAATTCTTGCTAGGTATCGACGCATTCTAGTGGGAAAAAGGGTCATTGCGACTCAACAGACCTATGCTCCTTGGGAACAAATTGGGTGTCAAGCATTCTGATATTGCTAAAAACGAACATATATTTCATAGCATTATCCCTCAAGAAAGATAAGCTTTTAATTGCAATTTTTCTATTTACAAGTGATATTCGTTTAAATAATAAAAGGTGAAGACAACGGACAGATTCGACGAATTGAAGACGCAAACGACCAAAAAGCTCAAAAGTACAAAATACAATCAAAGAGGTTCCAATTATTGATAAGAAACGTCTCAGAATTACAAGTGTACAAGATTCAAAACGCAAAGTACAAGATATTAAATTGTACACAAGGACGTTCGAAAATCCGAAACCGGGACCATAGTCAACTCTCAACGCTCGACGCAACGGACTAAAAATTACAAGTTAACTATGTATATAAATATAATATAATATATAATTAATTATATAAATTACATATATATATATATATATATATATATATATATATATATATATTATATTTATATATTAAAACCGTCGGCAAAGAAGATCCAAAAAGGGATGAGCTGTAAAAGCAAACTCCGCGACTTGTGGAGTTTGAAGGGCAAAAATACCGCGACTCGCGGAGCCCCAAATTCTGAAAATGCCTATAAAAGCTCGCGCATTCTGAACGTTTTATATATCCTTTAATCTCTCTATCTAAACGTATATATATATATATATATATATATATATATATATATATATATATATATATATATATATATATATATATATATATATATATATATATATATATATATATATATTTATATTTATATTTTAATTTTAATTTTAATTTTAATTGTAATTTCTAATAATAAGGGTATGTTAGCGAATGTTGTAAGGGTGTAAGTCGAAATTCTGTCCGTGTAACGCTACGCTATTTTTAATCATTGTAAGTTATGTTCAACCTTTTTACATTAATGTCTCGTAGCTAAATTATTATTATGCTTATTTAAGACAAAGTAATCATGATGTTGAGCTAAAAATATTAAAATTGGGTAATTGGGCTTTGTACCATAATTGGGGTTTGGACAAAAGAACGACATTTGTGGAAATTAGACTATGGGCTATTAATGGGCTTTATATTTGTTTAACTAAATGATAGTTTATTAATTTTAATATAAAGATTTACAATTGGACGTCCCTATAAATAACCATATACACTCAATCGGACACGATGGGCGGGGTATTTATATGTACGAATAATCGTTCATTTAACCGGACACGGGAATGGATTAATAGTCACTAGAATTATTAAAACAGGGGTGAAATTATGTACAAGGACACTTGGCATAATTGATAACAAAGTATTAAAACCTTGGGTTACACACAGTTGATAACCTGGTGTAATTATTAAACAAAGTATTAAAATCTTGTTATAGTTTAAGTCCCCAATTAGTTGGAATATTTGACTTCGGGTATAAGGATAATTTGACGAGGATACTCGCACTTTATATTTATGACTGATGGACTGTTATGGACAAAAACCAGACGGACATATTAAATAATCCAGGGCAAAGGACAATTAACCCATGGGCATAAAACTAAAATCAACACGTCAAACATCATGATTACGAAAGTTTAAATAAGCATAATTCTTTTATTTCATATTTAATTTCCTTTATTTTATATTTAATTGCACTTCTAATTATCGCACTTTTATTTATTGTTATTTAATTGCACTTTTAATTATCGTACTTTTTAATTATCGCAATTTTATTTTATCGCACTTTTATTTATCGCAATTTCATTATCGTTATTTACTTTACGCTTTAAATTAAGTCTTGTATTTATTTTTAATATTTTACATTAGGTTTTAACTGCGACTAAAGTTTTAAAAATCGACAAACCGGTCATTAAACGGTAAAAACCCCCCTTTATAATAATAATATTACTTATTTATATATTTGTATTTTTATAAATTAAAACTAATATAGCGTTAAGCTTTGTTTAAAGATTTTCCCTGTGGAACGAACCGGACTTACTAAAAACTACACTACTGTACGATTAGGTACACTGCCTATAAGTGTTGTAGCAAGGTTTAAGTATATCTATTCTATAAATAAATAAATATCTTGTGTAAAATTGTATCGTATTTAATAGTTTTTCCTAGTAAAATATAAGCTATTTCATATACACCTCGCATAACATCAAGTATTTTTGGCGCTGCTGCCGGGGAACGCCGAAGCGAAACGCCACATAAAAAAAAGAGATTTTTATTAAGTTTTATTTAGTTTTTGTAAAAATACATTTTAAATAATAAAAAATTTAAAAATTTAAAAACTAAAAAAATATATATATATAAATCTGTTTTTAAGATTTTTATAAAATTATAAAGTATTTCTATTTTTATTTTAGTTTTTCAAATATAAGTTTTATTTAATTTATATAAATATTTTATATAAATATTAAAACAGAAAATTATATAAAATATAAATAAAAAAAATAATAATAATAAACTGAACCTATCGAAACTTGACCTGTCTCTTTTGAACTTGCAATCTCCGCGACTTGCGGGGGTATTGAACTGGGTTCACCGCGACTCGCGGAGCCGCCCAGACAGGTCACACAGAAGCCCTAATTCTGCATTAATTACGTGTAATTATTATTATTATTTAATTAAAAACCCTAATTAGGTTTTGTTAATTAATTAATTTAGTTTTGTTTTAATTATTTTATATATTTAGTTTAATTAGTTTAATTAAATTTTAAAATTAATAGTTTTATAAAATAAATAATATAAAAGTAATATTTTTATAAAAATTGTACTTTTTGCAACTTTTAATATATTTTTATATTTTGTACCTTTTTAATTGTTTTAGCGTAATATTTGTATTTTTATCGTTCGTAGCTAGTTTTAAGTTTTAGTATTTTGCCGTAGCTTATTTTTATTTCTAGATTTTTAGGCTTTGCCGTAAAATCCCTTAAGTGCTTTTTCTTTAGACTAAGATTTAGGTGCTTTAGAATTTTGCGACGCCGTTCTTCGCGCTACTTTCTTATTTTTATTTTTCGACGCCTTTTATTTTTCAACCCTTTTCTTTTTCGACCTTTTTCGACGCGCTCTTTTTCTTTCTTATTTCTCGCCATTCTAGTTTTTAGGACATAGATTTTTATTCTATTTCTTATCTAAATTTCTTTAAATTACGAAAATTTATTTTAAGTGGTTAAATTGATAGACATCAAAATTTTCTGGTACGTAGTAATAGTTAGATTTGTACGTGAACCGGGTTATTGGAGCCAAACAGTACTCAATTATATTGAGACCAAACGAATCATGCCCCTCTGCTGCATCTTTTGGCTATTCGAAACGTGGGCAAAATCAGAAAAGTCTATTAATTGGATAACTTATATAATTTTTCTTTCCTTTTAAAAACTAATAGGATATTCAGTGAATGCACCGAGCAAGACGTTCACCACCTTTTGTACGTTCACCACCTGTAACCAGATCAAGACATCTAGCAAATATTGTCGCCGTTGATTTTTCTTTAGAATCGTCATCCAGTCGACCAAGTACTCCAATTCAAATTTCCGATAATCCATTTTTTGAACCCGACCTCACAATTGAGAATCCGGAAAATATTCAGGGACGATTCATAGATCCTGAACCATTAATTTTTCCTCCGGAACCACTAATCATTCAAACAGAGATTGTTGAGGAACGAACCATTAAATCAGAATCCTC
The DNA here is from genome assembly GCF_046630445.1 of Rutidosis leptorrhynchoides. Taxonomy (NCBI): domain Eukaryota; kingdom Viridiplantae; phylum Streptophyta; class Magnoliopsida; order Asterales; family Asteraceae; genus Rutidosis; species Rutidosis leptorrhynchoides. The sequence goes on from NC_092343.1 coordinate 107,463,647, forward strand.
TAGTGATTCAGATTCAACAAATTCAATCATGGAGAATCTGGAACCTCTAAGTATGAAAGACCGAATACGAGCTAAACGCACTGGCCAAGGTCACGCAATTACTCATCCAGACATTAATGCGCCAGATTATGAAATCAAAGGACAAATTCTACATATGGTAACTAATCAATGCCAATTTAGTGGTGCGCCGAAGGAAGATCCAAATGAACATCTTCGTACCTTTAATAGGATCTGCACACTATTTAAAATCCGAGAAGTTGAGGATGAACAGATATATCTTATGTTATTTCCCTGGACTTTAAAGGGAGAAGCCAAAGATTGGTTGGAATCGTTACCTGAAGGGGCGATCGATACATGGGACGTTTTAGTTGAAAATTTTCTGAAACAATTCTTTCCGGCATCTAAAGCCGTAAGACTTCAAGGAGAAATTGTTACGTTCACACAGACACCGAATGAAACTCTATATGAGGCATGGACAAGATTTGGAAAGTTATTGAGAGGATGTCCGCAACATGGTTTAGACACCTGTCAAATAGTACAAATATTCTACCAAGGATGCGACATCACTACAAGAAAAGACATAGATATAGCAGCTGGTGGTTCCATTATGAAGAAAACAGAAACTGATGCTTATAAAATTATTGATAACACTGCTTCCCACTCACATGAGTGGCACCAAGAAAAAGATATCGTTAGATCATCTAAAGCAGCTAGAGCCGATTCTAGCCATGACTTAGATTCCATTTCTGCAAAGATAGATGCTGTCGAGAGATGAATGGAAAAGATGACTAAGGATATACACTCAATACGAATTAGTTGTGAGCAGTGTGGAGGACCACATTTGACAAAAGATTGTCTCAGTATTGAACTAAAAATGGAACAAAGAGAGAATATTTCATATCTAAACCAAAGGCCTGGAAATAATTATCAGAATAATTATCAACCGCCAAGACCAATTTACAATCAAAACCAGAATTATAATCGAAATGTTCCATACAACAACCAACAAGGTCCTAGCAATCAACAAGTATCCAACAATACTTACAATCAGCAAAGACCTAATTTTCAAAACAAACCACCACAACCCGATGATAAAAAGCCAAATTTAGAAGATATGATGACGAAGCTAGTTGAAACTCAAACACAGTTTTTCACATCTCAGAAACAAACCAATGAACAAAATGCTCAAGCATTTAGAAATCAACATGCTTCTATTCAAAATTTGGAATAAGAAGTAAGTAACCTAGCAAGGTTAATAGGTGAAAGAAAACCGGGAAGTTTACCTAGTGATACAAATGCTAACCCCCGAAATGAAACAGCTAAAGCTATTACCACAAGAAGTGGTATTACACTTAAACCACCTGAAATACCTGTAATTTCTGATGAAGCTATTCCTACTTCACAAGAACCACAACCTAAACAAGATAAGGAAAAAGAACCGGTAGTTGAAAAGGTTAATGAAGATAACACAGTTAAGGCTAAACCTTATGTTAAACCATACCAACCACCACTTCCTTACCCGAGTAAAATGAGAAAAGAGAAACTTGAAGCCGAGCAATCCAAATTCTTGGATATGTTTAAACAGATAAATGTAAATCTTCCTTTCATTGATGTAATTTCAGCAATGCCAAGATATGCTAAATTTCTAAAAGATCTAATCTCGAATAGAAAGAAAATGGAAGAACTCTCGGCTGTTACTATGAATGCTAATTGTTCTGCAGTGTTGTTGAATAAGATACCAGAAAAATTATCTGATCCAGGAAGTTTCACAATTCCATGTTTTCTGGGTAGTCTTAGTTCAATAGAAGCATTGGCAGATTTAGGTGCTAGTATAAATTTAATGCCGTATTCACTATACACTAAACTAGACCTTGGAGAATTGAAACCAACAAGAATAAGTATACAACTAGCCGATAGATCAATAAAATATCCTAGAGGGATAATGGAGAACATGCTAGTTAAAGTTGGTACTTTAGTATTTCCAGTAGATTTTGTTATTCTGGACATGGAAGAAGATTCTCGAGTTTCTCTCATATTAGGAAGACCATTCTTAAACACGGCTAAAGTAATAATAGACGTGTTTGGTAAGAAACTGACCCTAAGTATAGAGGACGAGAGTGTTACCTTTTCTGTTGATAGAGCCATGCAACAACCGCAATCTGCAGATGATACATGTTATTATATTCAAACTATAGATTCACATGCAGAATTGTTAGAAGAATTTCCAGAATTACAAGGAACAGGAGAATGTTATTTAGGAGAAGGAACTGAATCAATTGATGAAGCTGAAATGTTAGCCGCACTCATGACTAATGGATATGAACCAACAACAGAAGAAATTCAAATGCTAAAAGAAGAAGACAGATATCGATATAAATCATCGATAGAAGAACCACCGACATTAGAGTTAAAGCCACTTCCAAACCATTTGGAATACGCTTATTTACATGGTGAATCTGAATTACCTGTAATAATATCGTCTTTTCTTACTGAAAATGAAAAATCTCAACTCATTTCTGTATTAAAAGCTCATAAACCAGCCATTGCATGGAAGATTCATGATATTAAAGGAATAAGTCCTTCGTATTGCACACATAAAATCCTTATGGAAGAAGGTCATAAAACGTATGTGCAACGCCAACGAAGACTAAATCCTAATATGCAAGATGTTGTTAAAAAAGAAATTATTAAACTGCTTGATGCAGGTTTAATTTATCCAATCTCAGATAGTCCATGGGTAAGCCCAGTTCAATGCGTACCTAAGAAGGGTGGCATGACTGTCATCACAAATGAGAAAAATGAGCTTATTCCTACTAGGACTGTAACAGGATGGCGTGTATGTATTGATTATAGAAAATTAAATGACACCACCAGAAAAGATCACTTTCCCTTACCTTTTATTGATCAAATGTTGGAAAGATTAGCCGGAAACAGTTACTATTGTTTTCTAGATGGTTTTTCCGGATATTTTCAAATTCCAATAGCACCCGACGACCAAGAGAAAACCACATTCACGTGCTCTTATAGTACTTTTGCTTACAAACGCATGCCATTTGGACTTTGCAACGCCCCTGCAACCTTTCAAAGGTGCATGATGGCGATTTTTCATGACATGATAGAAGAATGCATGGAAGTTTTCATGGATGACTTTTCAGTCTTCGGTGATACATTTGAAACATGTTTAGTTAATCTGGAACAAATGCTTATTAGATGCGAACAATCAAATCTAGTACTTAATTGGGAGAAATGCCATTTCATGGTTAAAGAAGGCATCGTTCTTGGACATAAAATTTCAAAAGAAGGAATTGAAGTGGATAGAGCTAAAGTAGATGTAATTGTTAAACTTCCACATCCCACCAATGTTAGAGGAGTTAGGAGTTTTCTAGGGCATGCCGGTTTTTACCGACTTTTCATAAAAGATTTCTCTAAAATTGCCACTCCTATGAATAAACTCCTAGAAAAAGATGCTCCATTCATCTTTTCAGATGAATGTATCAAATCTTTTAATATTCTTAAAGAGAAACTCACTAATGCGCTGATCATGATAACTCCAAATTGGAATCTACCGTTTGAACTTATGTGCGATGCAAGTGATTTTGCAATGGGAGCCGTTTTAGGATAAAGGATTGAAAAACAATTTCAACCTATATATTATGCTAGTAAGATGTTACAAGGAGCACAAACAAATTACACAACTACTGAAAAAGAACTCCTTGCTATTGTCTTTGCTTTTGACAAATTTTGTTCATATCTCGTTCTAGCTAAAACGGTGGTCTATACCGACCATTCTGCTCTTAGATACCTATTTTCGAAACAAGATGCCAAACCAAGATTAATCCGTTGGATCTTACTCTTACAAGAATTCGATATTGAAATCCGAGATAAAAGAGGAGCAGAAAATCTCGCCGCTGATCATCTTTCTCGTCTTGAAAATCCTGATTTAGAAGTTCTAAATGAATCGGCCATACAAGACAACTTTTCTGATGAATATCTATTGAAGATAGATTATAATGATATACCATGGTTTGCAGGCTATGCAAACTACTTAGTATGTAGATTCCTTGAAAAAGGATTGTCGTACCAAAAATGAAAGAAATTCTTTAGTGATATAAAACACTATTTCTGGGAAGATCCACATTTGTTTAAAAGTTGTCCAGATGGAATAATACGCCGATGTGTATTCGGAGAGGAAGCCAATCAAATCTTAAACCATTGTCACACAGGACCAACAGGAGGGCATTATGGGCCTCAACTAACAGCAAGAAAAGTTTATGATGCTGGATTCTATTGTCCTACAATTTACAAAGACGCACACCTTCTTTGCAAATCCTGTTATGCATGTCAAAGGGCCGGAAAAATAAGTCAACGTGATGAAATGCCACAAAATGTCATTCAAGTATGTGAAGTATTTGTCATTTGGGGTATTGACTTTATGGGTCCATTTCTAAAATCTCATAATAATCTCAACATTCTCGTTGCCATTGATTATGTATCTAAATGGGCGGAAGCACAAGCTCTCCCAACTAACGATGCACGAGTTGTAGTCAACTTTTTAAAACGTCTTTTTGCAAGGTTTGGAACACCGAAAGCTTTAATAAGTGATCGGGGTACTCATTTCTGTAATAATCAACTTGAGAAAGTTCTCAAAAGATATGGAGTAACTCATAAAATCTCCAACGCATATCATCCACAAACAAGTGGACAAGTTGAAAATACCAACCGAGCTTTAAAACGTATTCTAGAGAAAACTGTAGGATCAAATCCGAAGGAATGGTCCATAAAATTGGAGGATGCACTCTGGGCTTTTAGAACAGCCTACAAAACTCCAATTGGAACCACACCTTTTAAACTCGTTTATTGAAAAGCATGTCATCTTCCAGTAGAAATTGAACACAAAGCATTTTGGGCTTTGAAGACATGTAATCTTGATTTACATGAAGCTGGACGTCTACAATTAAGTCAACTAAATGATTTAGAAGAATTAAGACAAGAAGCATACGAAAATTCATTAATCTATAAGGAAAGAACAAAGAAATGGCATGATAAAAGAATCAGAAGTTAAAAAGAATTTAAAGAAGGAGACGAAGTTCTTCTTTTCAATTCACGATTCAAGCTATTTCCTGGAAAATTGAAATCAAGATGGTCTGGACCATTCATAGTCAAAAGAGTTTTCCCATATGGAACAGTAGAATTAATAAATTCAAATGGGATTGAATTTAAGGTTAATAGTCACAGAGTTAAACACTACATAGATAGTCCGATGGAAGTTGACAACGAAGTTAATCACAATTTCAACACCACAGCTAACTAAGTGTGGGGAGAATCAAATCTTTAAAGGATAATATGTATTTCTGTTAGAGTTAGATTTTCTGTTTTCGTGTAGTTCTCGAAAATGGAACCCGAATGGTCTTTCCCTAGCAGACCCTAAAGAACTAGTCTTCTCCCCCCATTCTGAATTTTTTATTTTTTTAGGATTTACGAGATGAAGACTTCCTGTGAACTAAACCATGGTCTAATGCTACAAGCTTTTATCACTAAACGTAATAATGACACACTTTCAAGTGAAATAGTATCATTAATCAGAGAAAAATTGGACGGAGTAAGAAAAGAATCCAGATGCGAAGATAATAAGTTACAATTTGGTAAAGGAAAATCAAAATCCGCAGCGAAAAGTAGAGCACGGTACCTTGAAAGATGTCACAAATGCGGAAAATCGTCACACGAAGGTAAATGTTCAAATAATCAAACCTATTCAAACACCGAATTTGTTACTTTATGCAGAGATGGACCGTTCATATGTTTAGAAGAAAAAACATTAAATGCTCGAGGTTACGCCTATGTAGCCATGGAAAATCAATTAGTCCGACTATCTTATGAGTGGGCTAGAGCATATCACTAAGAAATCTATTTCACAGGTAAGTTTGTACAGTTTTTATTTTTATTTTTATTTTTAACCTTTTAATAATAAACGCTAATTTGTTCGCTATAAAGTATTAAATTAGTATTCGATGAAATTAGGTCTTACGACCGAAATTGTTGATATCATAAAAAAAAAATTTATTACATCACTGCGAAATTTAACGTTTATTCTTAAGGTATAAATATCTTTAATCAATCAACCCAAAATATTTCAAAAATTCGTCATGAGTTAAATTAGGTCATGGAACCGAAATTACTTTACCGAAAAGAGGGGCGCATATTTTTGATAATATTTGATTGATTAAAGTGGGATAAAAGCCAAAAAGATTTTTAATTTTATTTTTACCATATTTTTAAAATTAATATTAAATTAATATTGTGCAATTTTTAAAATTAATATATTTAAAATTGTAAATATTTGAAAAATTAATATTTTTAATATAAGTTTGTATGTATAAAAACAAAAATATAATTTAAGTTTGGTGTGAATTTTTAAAATATGAATTTTTAATTTTATGCATTTTAAATTTAAGTTTGGTGTGAATTTAAAAAACAAAAATTTACTTTATTTCGCTAAGTTAAAAATATGATTTTTAAAATTCGTCGTGAGTTGAAGACTAGGTCTTTGAACCGAAATTGCTTTACCCTAGGGAGAGACGAGAACTTTTATTATCATTATTTTTAATCTTATTAAATTAAAGTGCCAAAAACATTAAAAACCCATAAATCTTTGCTTTTAAAACCGCGCTTTAAATTGACAAATTTTAAAATTTTGTCGAGGGACGGACTAGGACATCATTCCGAAACGACCTCGCCCTAAATAACAAGGGAAACAAAATTTTAGAATTAATTAATTAATTGTTTTATAAGTTAAGGTTTTTATAAAAAAAATTAAATAAAAAATAACAAACACCGCGACTCGCGGAGTTTGCAAAATCTAGAAAAAAATAAAAACGGCCGAACAGATCAGTATCCACACAAACACCCCACAAAACTGCGAAAACAAACACGAAAAACACACACAAAATCGAATTTTTTCACCATTTTTCATCAAATCTTTCACAAAATCATATTGAGAAGGATGCTATCAAGGAATTACTCAAGGGAAACGGTAAATTTCTACACCAAAACACCCTTTAATCCGAAAATTTAGTGTTCTTGAACAAATTTATACCCAATTCGATTTTGATGCTTTTTAGTGTAATTATACTTAAATTGTTTATGTATTATGCTTGTATAACCTAGATTGATGCTATTTAACATGATTAGAAGCCTTAAACTTCAAATTTTGAGTAATCTAGGGTTTGTGTTCTTGAGCAATTTGGGGCTTTTTGATATAAACAGGTTATGGCCGATTTTTGTCATGAATTATTGATAAATTAAGTAGTGTAACATGTTTAGGTAGTTAAATGATCCAAACTTTGAACCTAAACATGATTTTTGAGAATTAAAGTGGACTTTTTCAAGTCTAAAATTCATGAACTTGATTTTTGAGAGATAATGCCATTTGAAACTTGTTTAATTGCTAATAATGATTATTTTGACATGTTATTTGAGTTGAATGCTTATGAACTTGGCGAACATTTTCGTATATGCTTATTTGAAAAAGTGTAGATTTGATAAAAATATGAAAATGGGCATAAGTTTGATATAAATTGAACATGTCATTATAATTTTTTTGATTGATGATTTTGCTGACACTAATGCATATTTTGATGCACAAAAATTGTGTTTGATGTGTTTTGCAGGCTGAAAGGGGTGAATCTTCATCCCAAGCTCGCATTGCTCCTCCTGAGAATGCGGAACAACAGGATGTTGATAACTATTACAAACAAGATATACCTCATCCAGTTATGACATTTTCATATATGCACGTGGAAGATTTGCACCCGAACTTGAGATTAGACAGACGTTGGATAGATTATCCAAAATACCAAAGGGGCTTGCACACTCTTCATTCTAAAGCTGTTTAAGTACCAAGGGTAATAGAATGGGAACCATTAGAGGTAGTGCAATTGGCCGAGCCAATTAGAGAATTACTTACACAGAGGTATGGTAATTCTACTTTTAACGATTGGGTACGATTATTCAACATGCGTAGACCTGTATATAAAGTATGGTGTGAAGAATTATTGTGTAGTATAGAAATAAATGATCGGGTAGCTAGTTTAACCGATCGAACTTTTATTAGATTTTTGTTAGGAGGTTCGATGCGCCACATGTCTCTACTAGACATGGCTCAGGCCTTACGTATATATACGCCTGAGGAGCTAGCATCTACCGATTGTCAAGGGTTGATATTAAATGGTAGGAAGATTGATGAAAATTTTGATACGCATGGTGTATGGAGTCAAATGACTAGCCATCACCGATTTAAAGGGGGAAATTACTCTTATCTTGATATTGATAGAGCTGAATTAAGAGTAATCCATAGGTTTCTAGCGAACTCGATTACAAAGCGAGGTAAAAATAAGGAAAAGGTAAATGAGCAAGATTTATTTTACCACATGTGTATTCGAGACCCACAAAGCGCTGTAAGTATACCTTATTGTGTGGGTTATTATTTATCGGCTATGGTTAGGGGGATGAGACCGCACAGTATAATAGGAGGTGGTATATTTATTACATTAATTGCTGAGTATCTCGATGTGGATATAAGTCGGGGGGATTATTAATCGAAGAACCAGAACCCCACGATACAATTGGTTTAAATGTATATCATGGTGCTAAGGTTTTGAAGAGATGAAATAACGCCGCAGTACAATATAATGGAAGACATCCACAGGTTGAAAGATATCAACAGCCAGGTAATGTGGGAGGGGGAAATGAAATGACAGAAATGCAAAGGTTTATAGCTTCACAAGAGTATGAAAATGCTAGACATCGAGCATTTGAAGATTGGCAAGTTCATCAAAACCACATCATAGCTCATTGCCAACATGTAGGTAGAAACTATATTCCTACTCCAAAGCCCATATTTCCTCCCTGGTCTATAGAAATCCAACCACCGTATCCTATTTATAACCCAGCTGAAGCATTTTATAACACATACAGTTATGCATGGAACCCCTACTGGTATCAGTATCAACCCTAGTTTATTTAGTTTTATTTATTTTATTTTTGTAATGTTACTACATTTAACACTTATGTTGATATTGTAATAGTTTTTATAATTTTCTAACTTTTATTATTAGATTTTAATAATTTTTGAATGTGGGGTAATATACCAAACTTCAAAAATATGTATATATGTTTGCAGTTTATCTTATGTACACAACAGGGTAAAACAACGCATTTTCAAAGACTGGCATTAAGTTCAGCAAAAGCAACTAATTTTGACGACAAGATGAAAAATAAATGTGATGTAACAACAAGACGGAATGAACAAATGATATGCACCATTTACCATTCAACACAAACAATAATATGTTTGGAAACTTTGGTAAAATTTAATCATTTTTCTACGCTAATCACCCTCAATAATTTAAATTGTTACTGATTTCTTGCAAATGAGGGTATTGCAAGATCTTAAGTGTGGAAAGGGGTTAAATTCTTTCGGATTTTTAAAATTTTTTATTTAAACACTTTGTTATCATTAGAAATACTAGTAAAGCAGTAGTTGTATTAGAATCTAGTGCTCTCTGATAATAAAGAACAACCCTAGTCTTATATACTGACTACCCAATTCTAGTAAAATTTTTCAAAATTTTCAATTAAATGAACTCAAAATCATGTTTATACATATTTATGAACGATAAAACTAGGTGTTAACACCGAAATTATTGTTACCTCAGAAAGGACATAAATTGATAAACAAACCAAAATGTTAGAATTCTTTTAAAATGGAATAGAGGACAATAAAAAGGAAAATAAAAGCCAAGTGTGGGAAAATTTACCAAGTTATTCAAAATATATATCACATATTTTTGTACAAATAATTGAAAATACTTTTGTTTTGGACGATAATTAACTGTTTTACCCAATGAAAGAAAAGAAGGGATGGATCTACACGATGAATCAATTCCATCATTAAAAGGAAGTAAAGTCTTCCGAAAAAGAAACGCGCTTCTTGATTTAGGTCAAGAAGTTGTCGTCCAGACCAGCTGTAGGTTGACGAAAAACCTAGAAAATTCATCACAAAAATCAGCAGGAAATCCACGGACTTCAGCATCAAACAGGGTTGACAAGTGGTCAGATTTATCCTAATCATGAGAAGGATTTATCTCGTAAAATGGGGAGGACGCCGTGCAAATTAGCTTGATAAGACTAATGAATCAGATCCCTAGAAAGGATAATCTCCTTAAAGATTAAAAATCAGCATTTAAGCCTGATATTACTCAATCCTAGAGATTGACCTTAAAGATTGAGAATTACAAACTCATGGAATTCAATGATATCTAAACTCGAGCTTGAACGAGAAAATATTTTGATCAAACTTACAAACCGATTTGTTTTCTGAAAACCCATTTTCAATGCGTTCATTACCATTGAACGTAAAATCCTAGGAATTCACCTGGAATTCATTAGGTCCCCTGAACCAAATCGGGTATCAACCGTAAAAACGGTGGTTGCATAGCATGGTTAAAGACAGGACCTTGTGCCAGACCGGAAAATTATAAGGGTGAGCTTTACTATTGCTCCTACCAAGGATAGTAATTGCGTCCGAAACGTTATAGACCATAATTAAAAGCATGTCAGGGGACATTGCCTTAACAGTTCTTGTTCATCGCTTTCCTTTACAACCGGACGGTAGTTTACCGAAAGGTAATATACGGAACAAGTAAACTGGATGTGTGCTTTCCGATACCGGGATAGTAGTGGATTACACGAGCCTAAAAGTTTTAGCCAAAATATTGATCCACAAATATATTTTGCAACACCGATGGTGGATCAAATCAGAAAACTTGTCTAGGGTAAAATCTAGCATGAATTTTCAAAAGATCAAATGTTTTCATAAAGATCCAATTTCCTAAAGGATCTAAATTTTTATAGTCATGTGAGACTGTAAACCACATCGTTACTACCATTGTTTATACCGCCGTAAAGAAATCACTGATGTACAAAGTGTGAAGAATAAAGAAGTGATTCAAGTATGTTTGTATTTCAAGACTATATTGATTGAGGACAAGCAATGCTCAAGTGTGGGAATATTTGATAATGCTAAAAACGAACATATATTTCATAGCATTATCCCTCAAGAAAGACAAGCTTTTAGTTGCAATTGTTCTATTTACAAGTGATATTCGTTTAAATAATAAAAGGTGAAGACAACGGACAGATTCGACGAATTGAAGACGCAAACGACCAAAAAGCTTAAAAGTACAAAATACAATCAAAGAGGTTCCAATTATTGATAAGAAACGTCTCAGAATTACAAGAGTACAAGATTCAAAACGCAAAGTACAAGATATTAAATTGTACGCAAGGACGTTCAAAAATTCAGAACCGGGACCAGAGTCAACTCTCAACGCTCGACGCAACGGACTAAAAATTACAAGTTAACTATGTATATAAATATAATATAATATATAATTAATTATATAAATTATATATATATTATATTTATATATTAAAACCGTCGGCAAAGAAGATCCAAAAAGGGATGAGCTGTAAAAGCAAACTCCGCGACTTTCGGAGTTTGAAGGGCAAAAATACCGCGTCTCGCGGAGCCCCAAATTCTGAAAATGCCTATAAAAGCTCGCGCATTCTGAACGTTTTATATATCCTTTAATCTCTCTATCTAAACGTATATATATATATATATATATATATATATATATATATATATATATATATATATATATATATATATATATATATATATATATATATATTTAATTTTAATTTTAATTTCTAATAATAAGGGTATGTTAGCGAATGTTGTAAGGGTGTAAGTCGAAATTATGTCCGTGTAACGCTACGCTATTTTTAATTATTGTAAGTTATGTTCAACATTTTACATTAATGTCTCGTAGCTAAATTATTATTATGCTTATTTAAGACGAAGTAATCATGATGTTGGGCTAAAAATATTAAAATTGGATAATTGGGCTTTGTACCATAATTGGGGTTTGGACAAAAGAACGACACTTGTGGAAATTAGACTATGGGCTATTAATGGGCTTTATATTTGTTTAACTAAATGATAGTTTGTTAATTTTAATATAAATATTTACAATTGGAACTCCCTATAAATAACCATATACACTCAATCGGACACGATGGGCGGGGTATTTATATGTACGAATAATCGTTCATTTAACCGGACACGGGAATGGATTAATAGTCACTAGAATTATTAAAACAGGGGTGAAATTATGTACAAGGACACTTGGTATAATTGATAACAAAGTATTAAAATCTTGGGTTACACGCAGTCGATAACCTGGTGTAATTATTAAACAAAGTATTAAAATCTTGTTACAGTTTAAGTCCCCAATTAGTTGGTATATTTGACTTCGGGTATAAGGATAATTTGACGAGGATACTCGCACTTTATATTTATGACTGATGGACTGTTATGGACAAAAACCAGACGGACATATTAAATAATGCAGGACAAAGGACAATTAACCCATGGGCATAAAACTAAAATCAACACGTCAAACATCATGATTACGGAAGTTTAAATAAGCATAATTCTTTTATTTCATATTTAATTTACTTTATTTTATATTTAATTGCACTTCTAATTATCGTACTTTTATTTATTGTTATTTAATTGCACTTTTAATTATCGTACTTTTTAATTATCGCAATTTTATTTTATCGCACTTTTATTTATCGCAATTTCATTATCGTTATTTACTTTACGCTTTAAATTAAGTCTTGTATTTATTTTTAATATTTTACATTAGGTTTTAACTGCGACTAAAGTTTTAAAAATCGACAGACCGGTCATTAAACGGTAAAAACCCCCCTTTATAATAATAATATTACTTATTTATATATTTGTATTTTTATAAATTAAAACTAATATAGCATTAAGCTTTGTTTAAAGATTTTCCCTGTGGAACGAACCGGACTTACTAAAAACTACACTACTGTACGATTAGGTACACTGCCTATAAGTATTGTAGCAAGGTTTAAGTATATCCATTCTATAAATAAATAAATATCTTGTGTAAAATTGTATCTTATTTAATAGTTTTTCCTAGTAAAATATAAGCTATTTCATATACACCTCGCATAACATCACATTCCTAGACATCGGGGATTACTTTTGTCCCAAATTGGTGAGTGAATTCTATGCCAATGTGGCCTTGGAAGACAGTAAGAGGAGGTTTGTTCACTCCAGCCTATTTGAGCAACAGTACAAATGGACCATGGAGGAATTTTCAAATTTGTTGAATGTTCCTCACACTGGTGTTAAGATACTGTATCCTAGCAAAGATCTAAGGAAGATTTCTAACAAGTTCAACCTATCTGATCTAATTGCAAAGATATGCAAGCCAGGGAGAGTAGCTAGTACTGGTAGGATTGAGGTTAGTGACGACGATGTGTTAAATCACTTGGAACTTCACCTAAGGATAATCAAGCGAAATGTCACTTTTAGGAGTTATGAAGACAATTTGTTGAGCGGTACTGAAGCCTTGTTACTGTATTGTTTACTTGAGGGAATTAAGGTTAACATGGGCCACTTTCTAATCAATGTGATGAAAGAATTTCTTGAGTTTGAAGAACCATTTCCTTATGCATCACTATTGCATAATATGTTTGAAAAACTCGGCGTGGTGCAATATGTCACCAGGCTAGTGCCAGAAGATCCCATTGTGGGATAAGTAATTATGTGTTTGTGGTTATGTAGTTTTTCCTGTTTAACTATACTTTCAGTTTGATATGTAATTTGATAATGCTAGCCTGTTAGCATTGATAAATTATTCTGAATCTGTAATAACTCTATTTAGGACATGTAATCGTATGATTGGGACAGTAATCTACTATGAATAACAATGTATTATATCTTGTGAAGATTACACTATGTTAACTGTTATGTCATGAATATGCATTATTGATTTGAATTGTGTTTGCAGTTATTTTCATAATGTCAGGTGTTCAAGTTGATCCAGAGATTGTTGCTCACGGATCCGATACTGAATCTTCGGGAGGTCCATTATCTGCTGATCTTCCAGGACTGAAGGCTAATAGTGGTTCCAATCTCACTGCGTATTTAAATGAGAAAGGCCCTAATGCTGGTAAATACAAGGGTGTGATCGAGTTTCTGAAATATTCCAGAGTTTATGCAGCCATCTCTTTATCGTGTACAGCATATTACTCACATCAGAGAGAGTTCTGGGAACATGCAAGGATTGAAAGCGAAAACGATAAGAAGGTGATTGTAAGCTCAGTCCTTGGGCAAGAGGTAAAAGTGTCTGAGGATACAATTCGGAACACGTTCTTGTTTGAAGATGAAGAAGACATGCCTAAGAAATTATCAAAGACCAAGATTACTGGGTGCATGCTGAGATGCAAATACGCTGGTGATATTTCGAGGGCTATAATCAAAAGAAGTGGATTCACTCCACCGTACATATACTTGTCTCTTGTTGTGCTACGGTGTTTAAGCCCGTTACAGGGTGGATTTGATGAGTTGAGTGAAGTTTATCAAGGGATGTTTGTTGCTTTGGTACTGAAGGCTAATTTTAACTTCTCTAGAGTCATCTTTGACTTGATGGTGGATAATGTGAACAGCAAGTTGTTTTTGATTTATCTGAGATTCTTGCAGATAATGATTAACCGTCAAACAATGGATCTACCGAGAGTGAAAAAGGATATTATCGAGCTGAAACATATTGTAACGACCCTGGATTTTCCAACGTTTATTTATTAATAATTGTTATTATTAATTCTTGTGAATTATTGAATGTATGTTATTACATTTACTCATTACCATGATTGATCATACATGACTTTTGAATGCCCGACACGTCTTTGTGACATACGTACACTACACGAATAATATTTTAAGATAGTATTTACATTCATGATTAAGTTTTATTAATCATTTTAATTAACTATGGTTACTAGTTAATTACTTGGGCTTTATTGGACTTACTTGTTAATTACTTGAACTTGGGCTTGAATTAGTGTTAATGGACTTAAAGAGCCCACCCTACTCACTTTAATGGACTTAATTAGCCCATCTTAATGTGTAAGTATCATTTAAGTTACAACTAGATGGATTAAATTCAAAGAGAGTCTGGTTACTTGTTCTTTCCATAAAAACCCCTCTTATAACCACCTTTAAGGACAATTACATGCAAGGACCCATTGAACTAATCCCTCCCCCTTTGTTCTTGAGCAGGCCGTCGGCCTAGGGATGGCATAAGGGGAGTTTTGTTTCAAATTTTTCATTATTTCTTACTTGCATTCTCTCATTTCAACAACACACTTTTACTTGCAACTTCATTTTCTCTCTTTTCTCTCTAGACTTTGTAAGTTACAAGCTTCATTTTCCTTCTCTTTTTCTCTCCAAAATCGTAGCATTATACATATACATAATCATCATTCACTTGTTTAAGACACTTGTTCTTTGTTATGATTTACTTACTTGATGTTGTTGTTACTTACTTACATGTTACAAGAATCAAACTCTTTAGTTTAATCCTTCATTTATCTTGTATTTACAAGAACACACTAGAACAAAACTCTCTAGTTTATGTTCTACATATTATATGTTTTAAAGAAAGTTCATGAGTTAAACCATACTTGTAATTCATGTTTGTAAACTTAAAGTTTACTTTCTAAAGATCAAGACTTAGGCTTGAATCTTTAAAAGTATGAAACACATGAACTTATTTCTTGTTTACTTAGTTTATTTTCTTATATTATGTACTTTAATTTCATGTTTGTTGGTTTAAATGGTCAAGTATTACAAGTTAGTCTTGATCTCATACTTTCTTGAACTAAAATTAACTTTAAAAGTTCAAGAACATGTAAGTAAGCTTTCTTTAATTATAACTTGGTACACTTATGTTAGATCTAGACTTTTGGGTCTAGGATCTTCAAGATCTAACTAAGAACTATGTTCTACAACTTAAGATCTTGGTTTTATAAGTTTATTTTCAAGTTGTAACTTAATATTAGTTTTAAAGTTCATGTATGTGTTAGATCTAAGACTTTGATGTAACTTTGGTTCATCAAACTTCATACAACCCTTAAGTGAGTTGTGCTACATGTCTTAGACCTACACTTGTGTCATAATAGTCAAAACTTGGTTAATATTACTTTTATAGTTCATGTATGTGTTAAATCTAAGACTTTGATGTAACTTTGGTTTATCAAAACACTTGCAACACCTAAATGAGTTGTGCTACATGTCTTGGACTTGCACAAGTGTTATGATGGTGAAACCTTGGTTAATATGATGCAAACACATCAACGAGTTATACACTTGAAGCTATATGCATCAAGGATGAGAACCGTGATAAGCATCAAACACCAAGAACCCACCAGACCTACTGTTTTACTGTTTCTGTGTCTGACCCATATTACCTGGGCTACTGTAAAGATGATTTTCAGATAGCTCTATTCAATTAGATAACTTTTCCTTTAGGACTCGTCTTAATCCGAGTTACGGTTTAGGATTTATGGCCCTCCGATCGTCACTATGTCTTTTAACGTTGTGCTGAAAAATTCTGACCTACTCGCACTTAGACCGTCGCCACGGTCAAACGAAGACGAGTTTGCTTCTGGAATTTTTACCACAATTAAAGGACTCATATACGGATCCATGGCCACTGGTCTCACCTTATTTCAGTAGGTATAGAGGCCTTGGTTACTGATCGAACTCAGCCTTTGTTTTAAACTCTTTTCATGAACGAAACTTACTTTACACCTTTTGTTTGATGATGAATGATGATGACCTTTAAGACCTTATTTACATAATTTTAAACCTATTCAGACGATTCACTGACTTAGTACTATTTGACCTAGGTTGAGGACTTTCCGGACCTACGTACTTGCTTATTTCCCGATTCGACTTTACCGCTACATTATCATTGTGAGTTATAGCATCCCTTTTTACTTTAACTATTTTGGGAACTGAGAATACATGTGCATTTTACGTTTTACATACTAGGCATGAGTACTTACACTTTATATATGTGTGGGTTATACAACGACATAAACATTCCCTTTAGCTCGGTAACGTTTAGTCATTGGTTTTTGAACCGGTGAACGCGAATCTTAGATATGGATCCATAGGGTTTGACATCCCCACTCGGGCTAGTCGCGCTAGTATTAAACGAGTGTTTAATACTTCGTAAACATACGCACTTGCCAAGTGTACTTTCAGGGGGTATAAACGTTAAGTTAGTTAACAAGTGCCCACGGTTAAACATATACTTTATCATACGGTTTTGAAACGCTCTTTGTAGCACTGAAATCTCGTGGCCTACCTTACATACTGTTATACTTAAACTATAGGTCACCAACCTTTGTGTTGACATTTTTAAGCATGTTTTTCTCAGCTGCTTAAGGTTGCTTCTGCTGTGTACTAGTCTTGCTGTAGATACCCGCGGCTCTAGAGTTATCACCGCATGAACTGTTTATCTTGCATTCAAACTTATTTACTTTTTGAACAATGATTTGTAACGACCTAAGGGTCACGCACTATTACTGATTGCTTCTATTAATTGAAGCATACTTTTGATGTAAAATATTTGGCATTAGTTATGACGTTACCTTTTATCATGAATGCAAACTTTTTTTGAAAACGCATATAGTGTTTGACCTTGTGATGATCCTGTTGTTAATGATTCGTACACGATGGTTTTGTACAGGGCATCACATTTGGTATCAGAGCATGGGTTGTAGGGAATTAGGTTGCATTAGTGAGTCTGGACCGACCCGAGTAGGATTCACTAATAGGACTAATCTACAACTTGCTAGTTTACTTGTTTCCGCTGAACTTACTGCATGCTGCTGCTTACTTTTACTACTATATGCCGTATGCTATTACATGATTTCACTACTGCATGCTAATGTCTGCTTTCGATTTCATGATACTTGTCGTTATTTCCATGCTATTTACCGTTATACATGATTTAGACTGTTGGCCTAATACGTGCTTGTTTTATGACTTACTGACATGGAAAATTTATTTTTCCTTGTTCAGATGTCGGATATTCCACCTGCTATCATTTTGGGCAGTTTAGACTCGTCAGCCACCACACCTATTGCTGCTGCCGACACATCAATCCCGTTACCTACGAGTGACCCCGGCGCTTCATCTTCCGGAGCTAGCAGCCATACACCGGCTCCAGTGGTTACTGTAGACGCAACCCAGGACCCTTCGGAGATTCCAGCTCCATCTGCCCCCGGACCCTCGGTGTCACTGCCCCGCTCCGGTGAGATTGTGATTCTCGCGGAATTCGGGGAGGGTCCATTCCGTAACCGGTATCTCCATTGGTGCCGACGCGCCGCTGATGGATGTCTCATTCCGATCGGACCCGCCTGTTACCGACAGATGATAGCCGCCCAAGGAGGGCCTCCCGTGCAGTCACCACCACATGATTCGGACGACCCATCATCCGATGACTCATCCACAGATGACTCGAGTGACGATGACTCCGACGAGGAGGACCCTGACGCACCTGTACAGCCACCCTCTACCCTGCCGAAGAAGCGGTATCGTTTCAACGGTACCATTATTCTGGGGATCAACGGAGGACGAGCATTCACTGACGCATTTGGTCGGCGTTGTAGGGTTACTGCCCGTAAACGGCTTGTGCCGCACCCTGCTGACCGACTCGTGCGTAAGGCACCCTGTTACGTATTGACTATTTCTGGAGCCGAACCGTCTACATCTGCACCATCGGCACCACCCGTACCACCTGCACCGCCTGCCCCACCATCTCCCACTGTCGAGGAATTGACAAGGGAGGTGGGGATCCTCCAAGCTCGAGTTACTGAGCTCGAGGACCAGATGTCCCATGTATTGGACATCCTACACCCACCATCACCGTAGGACTTTTGTATTTAGATTTCATTATGTAATCTAGTTGTAGTTTTATGTTTCACTTATGTATTGTACCAACTTATTCAGATGTATGCAACTTATTATTATTAATGAATGGAACTTTGTGTTATTTAATTCTTGCACGATTTTCTATTTACGTTACGATATGATGATTCTGTGGTATTTGTACCTAGATGCGTTATTTAATAAACATGTGATGTGTTGATTCCATGTTGGTTACCATATACTGTATTATTACTATTTGAATACTGGATTTTGACTTGAGTCAAAATTTTTGTTTAGAACACCATGGCCAACGGACGATCAACATCAACACCTACCACAGCCCAAATCGAGGAGATGATTGCTGAAAGGGTAGCCTCAGCCATTGCGGAAATGCAACCCCAAGCTCCACCGCCACCGCCACCGGTTATTCAACCCATTTGAAATGGGTGCACGTACAAAGAGTTTCAGAGCTGCAAACCTCACAACTTCAGTGGAACAGAGGGGCCGGTTGGTCTCACTAGATGGTTCGAGAAGTTAGAATCTGTGTTTCGAGTCAGTAACTGTTCAGAGGAGAATAAAACCAAGTTTGCTTCATGCACGCTGTCTGATGGCACACTAACGTGGTGGAACACGTTGGCTTAAGCAAAAGGTATCGATGAGGCATTTGATACTCCATGGGAGGAGTTCAAAGGGGGCCTGATTGAGGAATATTGCCCTAGGACCGAAATCCAGAGGATGGAAATGGAATTTATGCAGTTAAAGACCGTTGGGAACGACCTTTATAGCTACAACCGGAGATTTTTGGAACTAGCCCTGATGTGTCCTACCATGGTTACACCAGAGTTCAAACGAATGGAAAGGTACTTTTGGGGACTTCCTAAGAGCATTAAGGGAAATGTTACCTCGTCCAAACCACCCAATGTCCCGGAAGCGATGCACATGGTGCATACTTTAATGAATCAAATTATCATCGATGAACCGGAGAAGGCTAGATCTGAAGCGGGTAGTAGTGAGAAGCGAAAATGGGATAACAACAGCGGACCTATGAACAGAACCCGGCAAAACGACATGAGGGTTTCAGAGGAAACAACAATGGTGGAAACCCCAATCCGAACACCAACTCAAACTCAAACTACAAGGGAACCTTACCACAATGCAAGCGGTGCTACAAGCACCATACTGGGTATTGTAATGTTGTTTGCCAAAAGTGCCAACGGACTGGACATATCGGGAAGGACTGCAATGTCACCACTTTGAATGGGAAGCCGAATACCAATGGACCGAAAAAGTGCTACGAATGCGGACAGAAGGGCCATTTCCGAAATGCGTGCCCCAACAAAAGAAAAGACGGCGGACCACCCCGTGGCAGAGCTTTCAACGTTAATGCAAGGGACGCCAGAGAAAACCCCGACTTGGTGACATGTATATTCACTATCAATAATTTTTTAGCTTCTGTCCTATTTGATACTGGTGCCGATAGAAGTTATGTATGTAGACATTTTTGCGATAAGATTAATTGGTCATTAGTCCCGTTAAAAGAGAGTATGCTTGTCGAGGTCGCCAATGGAAAACTTGAGAAAGTTGACCATATTAGTCGAGGAGCTATTATCAACATAGCTGGTGCAGATTTCGAAATTGATTTGATACCCATCAAATTGGGAAGTTTTGACGTGATCGTCGGTATGGATTGGTTGAGCAAGATAAAGGCCGATATTATCTGTGGAGATAAAGCTCTTCGTGTACCCCACGGAGACGGTGAGCCACTGATCATTTACGGAGAGAGATGTACCTCGAAGCTGAACCTCATTAATTGTGTGAAAGTGCAAAAGATTATGAAGAATGGACGTCTTGCTGTCCTAGCGCATCCGAAAACGGTAGAAACTGAGGTGAAGAGCGTGAACGATGTTCGGATTGTGAACGAATTTTCCGATGTCTTCCCTAAAGAATTTCCTGGATTACCGCCGCCAAGAGTAGTAGAGTTTCAGATTGATTTAGTGCCAACAGCAGCACCTGTAGCTCGCGCACCTTATAGACTCGCACCTTCCGAGATGCAAGAATTACAAAGCCAACTACAAGAACTACTTGATCGAGGATTTATCCAACCAAGCTTCTCGCCTTGGGGCGCACCTGTTTTATTTGTGAAGAAGAAGGATGGATCCTTCCATATGTGTATCGACTACCGTGAATTCAACAAATTGACAATCAAGAATCGGTATCCTCTTCCCCGCATTGACGATCTTTTTGATCAACTACAAGGATTGAGTGTTTACTCTAAGATCGATTTGCGATCCGGTTATCACCAGTTGAGGGTGAAGGAAAGTGATGTGATGAAGACTGCATTCAGAACTCGTTATGGTCATTATGAGTTTCTCGTGATGCCATTCGGATTAACCAACACACCTGCCGTGTTCATGGACTTATGAATCGTGTCTGCAAGCCATACCTGGATAAGTTTGTTATCGTCTTCATAGATGATATCCTCATCTACTCTAAGTGCGAAGAAGTGCATGAGCAACACCTCCGACTAGTACTTGAACTCTTGAGACAAGAACAACTTTACGCCAAATTCTCCAAGTGTGAATTTTGGTTGAAAGAAGTCCAGTTTCTGGGTCATGTTATGAGCGACCAGGGTATCAAAGTTGATCCCGCCAAGATTGAAGCTATCAGCAAGTGGGAGACCCCCACTACTCCGACGCATATTCGCCAATTCCTAGGTCTCGCCGGTTATTACCGAAGGTTTATCGAAGGTTTCTCTCTGATTGCGCATCCTTTGACCGCACTGACTCACAAAGGCAAGAAGTTCATTTGAGAACCCGCACACGAATCAGCATTCCAAACTTTGAAGAAGAAGTTAACCACCGCACCTATCCTATCTCTTCCTGAAGGCAGTGACGATTTCGTCGTTTATTGCGATGCTTCGAAAAGTGGTTTTGGTTGTGTACTGATACAAAGATCAAAGGTTATTGCCTATGCCTCCCGTCAACTGAAGATTCACGAACAGAACTACACTACTCACGATCTCGAACTTGGAACCGTTGTCTTTGCGCTCAAATTGTGGAGACACTATTTGTATAGAACTAAGAGTACTATCTTCACCGATCACAAGAGTCTCCAGCACATCTTTGATCAGAAGAAATTAAATATGAGACAGCGTCGATGGATCGAGACGCTAAACGACTATGATTGTGAACTTCGCTATCATCCTGGCAAGGCCAATGTTGTAGCTGATGCCTTGAGCCCAAAGGAGGGGATGGCACCTCTTCGTGTTAGGGCTCTGAACATCACCATCCATTCGAACCTCAACAGCCAGATCAGAGTAGCCCAAGATGAGGCTCTCAAGGAGGAGAATATATTGTGACAACCCGGAAATTTCTAACCAAATTTAAACTTTATCTTTATATTATTCCGACACGATAAGCAAAGTTTGTTAAGTTAAATCTCAAGAATTTTAAATTGTGTTCATACATTCATTATAACCTCGACCAAATTCAGACGATTCACGAACCGTTATATATAAATAAATATGTATATATATGTATATATATATTATAACTTGAGAATATTAATAAAGTATTAAACGTATAATACTTTACATGAACGTATTTGTTTCAATATGTTTATCGATGGAATTAGAAGATAATATCAAATGATTGATTTATCAGATACATTATGATATGATTACGGGTCTATGTTGGATAAAGTGATAAAGTGATTTATAAGTAAGAACGTGAAGTGTAAATAACTTAGATGTTGGATATCGACAAGTTATGTAACTCGACATTTTTCATTAAGATGATTTCATACGTTTATTTAATCTTTGAACTTTATCCCATGCTTCACCAACAAACTGTAATTTAAAAACTTGAAACCTATTATGAATATATATGATTCTACTTTTCTAAAATATTTTATGATATAACGATTTCCATTATTTTAACCTTTAAACAAAATGATTCTTAAAAATATATTTGGTTTTGGAAAACAAAATTATTATATTTATTTGATTTAGTTTCAAACGTACAAAAACGTTTTCAGTTTAAAAAGAACTTTATTATTAAAACGTATATAACTTTTATAAATATCTAGAACCACTTTTGACAACTCATTACTTAACCAGTATGATAAAGATAACGATATTTATATTTTATTTTATTAAATATATATAACGATTTAAATTAATATTATATATATTTATACGCGTATTATACGTACATAGTTTTATACTTTTACTATACTTAAACTTTATCTTTACTTTATTTTTACTTTACTTTAACTTTAATAATTCACTTTAATAATTCATACTTTAATAATTCACTTTAATAATTCATACTTTAATAATTCACTTTAATAATTCATACTTTAATAATTCACTTTAATAATTCATACTTTAATAATTCACTTTAATAATTCATACTTTAATAATTCACTTTAATAATTTAAAAATCTATTATAAATAGAATTCAATAGGTTTCATTATTTCATAAGAAACTTGAAAATATTTTTCTCTAAACTCTCTCAATCGATTTACATATATATATTTACTCCGTATTATTTCAAGATATTATTAGTATACATAAAATATTACGTCAGAGTGCTGTCCGAGTGATTTTGAAATTGTTTTTCGAGTGGGATTGGATTAAGGAAATTATGGGTTATAGCTATGGAGGTGATTGGGTATGGTTCATGGGTATGCTCGTGAGGTCAATATAGTGTTTATCATCTCCGTTGAGTCTACGTACCTTTCCTGCAATATTGAATCTCAATATTGATACGTGAGTACTCATAATTTAACTTTTACATACTAATAGTGTATCCCTGACTAGTGCTCGAGTATATAGGATTATGCATGTTTGTACTTTTGATATTGCCTTTAGTTAGGTTATGTTGAATCCTGAATTAGTTATATATGCGACTGAGATAAGGTATAAGATATGCATGTCGTTGGAAAGCTAGCAAAAAATTAAGAACTTTTCATTTAGATATCGAATGATTTCGATGAACGGATTTGAAGTTATAGTCCATCGAATTTTTGTATTATTATTATTAAAAATGATTATTATTATCGTCGTTCTAGTTTTATCTTATTATTATTATTATTATCTTTATCAATAAAAGGATTTATCATTAAAAATTGTTATTTTTTTTTTATTATTACTATCGTTATTATCGTTAAAGTTATAATTAGTATTATTATTATTATCCAATTATTATTATTATTATTATTATTATTATTATTATTATTATTATTATTGGTATTATTATTATTATTATCATTATTAATATATATATATATATATATATATATATATATATATATATATATATATATATATATATATATATATATATATATATCATTATTTAAAAATAGTTATTGTTATTGTTATTATTATTATTACTAAATTATCATTAAGATAATTATTAGTATTATCGTTAATAATGTTATAGTAACTATCATTATTAATATTAGTGTAATTAAAATAAATATCTGTAACACCTAATTATTTTGATTACTATTATTATCATTATTACGAACACGATATAAAAGACGATTAAAAGCTATTAAACGAAACGATTAGGAAATAATGGGTAAGAGTATCATGATGAAATTAAAATATTATAAGATATTGATTTAGATAAAATTATCGTTCTTATTATTTTTATCATTACTATTATTATTAAAATTATCGCTAGTATTAAAACTATCATTTTAACAAAAATTATCATTTTAATAGAAATGTCATTGTTACTATAAAATATCATTAATATTATTATTATTTTAAATAGAATTATTATTTTAAAGATAATATTAAAAATCATCGTAAATATTAAAATTATCATAATTAGAATTATCGTTTTATCATAATGTCATCTTAGTAATTATAAATATTGATATTTTTATAATAATAATTGTTATTACAAAATAATACAACTTTACTTACTATCATTATAGATATTATTTTATCAAATAAATATTTGATACAAACATATTTTACTACGTGTAATAACTTACTTTAATAATACCTATCATATTATCTTTATAATAATAAATGAACCCTATAAATTTTATTACTTAATATATATAAAAGTATATTTTATTATATAAATATAATATAAAATTTTATTTATTAATAAATAAATTATATTATTTACTCTAATAAATCTTTTAAAAATATTTAAAAATATAAAACGACGATATTTAAACTATATATTAATCATGTATAGATTTTTGAAAATTATTTTGAGTCAAATTTACTTTTGTTGACTTTTGCATATTAGTCTCGAGCATTAGGATTGTGGTACACTATGACTTGACCTAATTTGTTAGACAAATATTGACCAACACATAAATATATATAATTAATTTAGGTTCGTGAATCCGAGGCCAACCTTGCACTTGTTCAATGACGTTATATGTATTTTTACTACGAAATACAGTATGGTGAGTTTCATTTGCTCCCTTTTTACTCATTACATTTTTGGGCTGAGAATACATGCAAATGCTTATTAACTGTTTTACAATATTTATATGCGTGAGTTTCATTTACCGTTTTACCCTTTATATTTTTGGGACTGAGAATACATGCGCTTTTATAAATGTTTGACGAAATAGACACAAGTAATTGAAAATACATTCTATGGTTGAATTATCGAAATCGAATATGCCCCTTTTTATTAAAGTCTGGTAATCTAAGAATTAGGGAACAGACACCCTAATTGACGCGAATCCTAAAGATAGATCTATTGGGCCTAACAAACCCCATCCAAAGTACCGGATGCTTTAGTACTTCGAAATTATATCATGTCCGAAGGAGGATCCCGGAATGATAGGGGATATTCTTATATGTATCTAGTTAATGTCGGTTACCAGGTGTTCACCATATGAATGATTATTTTTTTGTCTCTATGCATGGGACGTATATTTATGAGAACTGGAAATGAAATTCTTGTGGTCTATTAAAATGATGGAAATAAATGATTATGATAAACTAATGAACTCACCAACCTTTTGGTTGACACTTTAAAGCATGTTTATTCTCAGGTGTTAAAGAAATCTTCCGCTGTGCATTTGCTCATTTTAAAGATATTACTTGGAGTCTTTCATAGCATATTTCGAAGAACGTTGCATTCGAGTCATTGAGTTCATCAAAGATTATTATTAAATCAATTTATAGTTGAATAGTGGATATTATGAAATGGTATGCATGCCTGTCAATTTTTGATGTAAAGAAAGATTGTCTTTTAAAAACGAATGCAATGTTTGTAAAATGTATCATATAGAGGTCAAATACCTCGCAATGTAATCAACTATTGTGAATCGTTTATAATGTATATGAACGGGTCCTTTCAGTTGGTATCAGAGCGGTGGTCTTAGCGAACCAGGTCTGCATTAGTGTGTCTAACTGATAAGTCTTTAGGATGCATTAGTGAGTCTGGACTTCGACCGTGTCTGCATGTCAAAAGTTTTGCTTATCATTTCTAGTCAGAAATCATCTGCTTATCATCCACAGGAAATTACCTGCTTATCATTATTAGTCTAGACACATCTTGCTATATTAATTGCATGAGTAGTGTATAGACAAAATTCATATCTTAGCGTATCTGCTAAATCATATCTTATCGTATCTGTTACTTTAAACTTTGCCTGACATATCCCGCAAATTCCTCCGTAATCTATGAAATCTTTTGATCTCTATATATAGATATCCTATGTAAATAGAATACCACCCGATAGCCGAAAAATCATTTTATATCGAAAATCCTTTATCCAATCGTACGAACTGGAATTTGTCATCAGTACAAGTCACTCGGATTCCGAAATAGAATCTCACTCAAGCTCCGAAAGCAGTGTGACCGGAATGGATCAACCAATCAGTCATCACCTATTCTGGATGAATTGGGGATGAGTTCGTAGCCTCCTCAATCATTGGAAACAAGAAGAAGGCGATCCTTTCCATCCACCACATTGCCCTCTTGGCGAAGAACCTGAAGCACTTACCGGCGAACCTGTTCGAGACACCATTTTCTCTCTCATTTCCAGGGTATCTCGTCACGATTATATACTACATCAAATTCTATATTTTATTTATCCGCTCGTTCCGACCGACAATCATCCTGGAATAATAGAAGAAGTCAACGAAATTCGCGCTCGGGTAGTGGATTTGGAGAATATGGTGCAGAGATTACAAACACCAGCAGCAGCACCAGCAGCATAACCAGTACCACCATCATCAACACCAACAGTACCATTACCACCTCCAACCACAACTGCGTTGTAAACCTCAACTTCACAATCTATCCCACGAGCATCAACGTCATACGCACCATAGATACCAAGGAGTACCAACAACAATAACTGACGAAGTATTAATTCATAACTTCATTGGAGAAACATTCCGCGGCGATTATAAAATCTCTAAAGTCTTAGAGATTATCTAATCTAGCCCTAGCCATAAATCAGTTAAGCGAACCAAAATGATAGAAGGAAGAGTAGAAACCCTGACAAAAATGGTGTGTGATTAACAAGTTAAACTTGTTTTACCAACAGCATCAACAGTACCGTCAACGTCACCAGCATCGTCAGTACAGTCAATATCAGAATCAACAACACCTATAACATCACAAACTCCGTCAGTTCAAGAATCACTGTGGACATCATTACGAATCAATAACGTGTATATTGTATCAACAAGTTATGAAGAATTAACTCATTCCCTCTGAAGAAATTATATATATATTTTATATATATATATTTTGAAATAAAAAATAAATCTTTCCGTTCTAAGCTACTGTGTGTGAATCTTAACTACTCGGTTAATTCATATTACAAATATGCAATAATGTACGTCCCTCGCCCTCAACTTAACCATCGTTAACTACAATCTCTGTCTCAATTCAACAAGTTCCAATTCCTAATAAATCAAGTATATATTTGATTTTACACTTCATCATTGATGTAACCGAAACTTTTCAGATAACATCATTCGTACTTTGCGAAGTTCACAAGAATTTAACGAAAACCAACATCACATCTCAACAAATAACGAAGTATTGATTCATAATTTCAATATTATTGAAGAAATACTTATGTAACCTCTAAAGCCTTCAAGGAATTATTCAATTCTAGTTCCAACCGTAAATCGAATGAGTTTAATTTAGTATTAACTCATTAAAATCTATGTTACATCTGAGGAGAATATATACATATATATTTTCATAAAGACTGTAATAAAATTCTTATGTACAAAATATTAATTGTGAAAATTTTTTTAACGGGTAGGTAATACCCGAGAGATATATATAAATTCACAAATAATATGTTACATTCTTCAAATCAGATTAAGCAAATTATCAATTATACTTCCTACTTTCACAATAATATACATTCTTTCATAGAAATCAAAACAATCATACTCATTCAAACCCAATTACATATTCTGCTTTTAAAATCTCAGAATTCAATTCGAGATATAACCGGTACCATCACTTTTAGATTCCTACATCTTTCAAAGCTATACTTTGACTTCAAAAGTGTGTTAGAACATCAAATGTATACAAATGATTACAATCTGTGTTCAAACCCTTCGAAAATCTCTGAAGACACTTCAAATAATGAGCAATCGAGATGATGATCCAACCACATATTACCCACAGTTATGTACTTAAAAAGCTCTCGAAACCAAAGTCATAATTCAACACATATCTGTGTCAGATCTTTTGGCATTTATTAGCAAAAATAACCTTGCAATTCCTTTGCAAAGTAGCAAATTATATCACAGCTCCAGCAAGACAACTTCGATTTTTTCATTCGGAGTAGCCTTATCATAATTTTGATATATGTGATTACCCTTTTGTTACCGGAGAACCTTTCATATTCCACCACATTAGCAATAAACTTACCAACAACTTCACTGATCTTGGGCATTCCGAAGAATCTTTATATTTATCGAAACCTCATCATTTACTCATCTGCCTCTTGTAACGAGAATTGCCATACGAATCATTGGGAATTAGCAATCAGTATTTTGAAATCTCACAGCATGTTGACGCCAACAGTTATACATAACGTCTATTTCCAAGGCTTACATACTTCGAATGTGAAGTTTCTGAAAAACACTCTGAACCGCGAACTAGTTCTCGAAATGCTGATGAAGCAACAAAAACTGTAAACGACCTTAGCATTAAAAAGTTTGATGATAAAGATTAGTGTATTAACAAAGCTCAGAAATAGAGAAGTTTTGGAACTGGAAAACGGATTGAGCAAAGTATGAAGGAGGCTGTGGATAAATCACAAAGACTGAACCTGCCTTCAAAGAATCCAAATGATTCAGTGTCTGCTGAAGTCATTAACGAATACCTTGCTCCTGACACTAAACCCTTACAGACAATATTCTTCATCATCCTCTGATATTAGAAATTCTAAGATATCACCGTATCTTTCATTATAAATATCCTCCATATTTCTGAAGATATTTCCATAACTATTCTTATCTGGAATCATTTATCTCTTTGCGCTATCTGTATTACATCAAAAAGGAAACTGTTTAGTTCCTATACTCTGTAAACCTTTGAGTTTAAAATATGAATGTTTTTGAAGTAGTGTTGGAAACTGAAGCATGAGTTAGTATAATATAATGACACTTGATCAACGTGATTATATTACAGTAATTCATGCTGAGTTTCTAAATGGAACGTGATGATTCACAGATCATAACATCATCATGTGCCATGTTATACGACTCTTGTATTCTATTTAACCTCTAAAATATCAAGAAAATATTTCTTGATGATTAGACCTTTTTCAAGGTATTCTAGTAATTTGACAAGTCAAGATCGTGCTATCACAATTTTCTTCCTAGAACATTAACAATGTTCATTCCGAAATTTATATCTGTGAATTCTGGACCATTACAAGCGGTGCTTAATCGCAAGAAGAAGAAACAAAAGGACAAAACTCCGAAATAGAAATTGGGGTATAAATTGCAGCAAATAAAAGAGAGCATTAACTATGGATGACAATGATTATAGAAGATAGAAACAGAGACTTTGAAATATAAGGGAAGATATAAAGCCCAACGACAAACCAAAAATTATAAACCATATATATCGATGCATATAGCAATATAAAGACACGGGAGAACTAGAAACACTATAAACCCAAGAGTATAGTAGAAGTAAATAGATTCTTCCGGCGGTAGATGAAAAAGAAGAATGATCGATATGAAAGTTATAAGTATATCGAGAATCAGAACTGGATGGAGCATATTGATGCATACTTTAAAATATGAGTTGAGGGGAAAAGAATAGAAGGTGATGAAACATGACTAGGAACTTAGAAATCAACAGATTTAACTCACACAATGACGGAATAAGTGAATCAAACACTCTAGTAAATAGGTTAAGCTTTTTGGGATTAATTTAGTCATACCACAACTAAATCAAGTGTGATTAGATCAACACCTAGAGCTATTATTCACCACCTGGGTGATTTGGGTTGAGAGAGAATCGAAGGAGCTCAACAGATCTGAGTGTGTGTAACAAATGAGAGGCTTTACCTAAAATGAAGAACATAAGACTTTATATACCCCTACTGTTGACTCACCCGTACGATTCATCCATCACACATACGAGTTGGCTTCATCAGCCGTACGGGTGATCACTCACTCGTGTCTTCTCATTTAGGTTGTAATTGTGACTTAGCTCAGCATCAACCGTGCGTATGAGCCTGTCAGCCGTATGAGTGAGGTTTCACTCGGACGTCTGACTAAGTCTAACATAGTCAAACATCCAAATCTCGTTCCTGCAGTTGCTGTAACCACATACAAACACGGATAGGATAATAACGAACGATCATGGTGGCCTGTAAACTGTTGTACCTGCAATGGACGTGGGTAGATGTCTAGGGACTTGCATAAAATGCATCAACAGAAGGTGTGAGTTGTAAGAAAACGAAGGAGGTGAATTTATAAGAAAATCTCCGACAGAACAATTAAAATGGACGATCGCATTTAAAGCGGATCCTAATTCCTTTTGTTACCGGAGAATCAAATCTTATTACAAAGATTTTCTTCAAATTCCTTGAAATCTGGAAATCAATCACATCTACGTCAAATGATAAGATGAATCTACACTTACTCATTTCACTCTTCTATGTTAGCTTCATTTGTACTCTTCATATAAATGGATTGTTTATCCAAATTATTCGCTGATGATAAAACTCTAATTTTCAGCCTGTATGCATCATGAAAACATACTTATTATCATTCACGACCTTTCCACTCAAATTTCGGGACGAAATTTCTTTAACGGGTAGGTACTGTGACAACCCGGAAATTTCTAACCAAATTTAAACTTTATCTTTATATTATTCCGACACGATAAGCAAAGTTTGTTAAGTTAAATCTCAAGAATTTTAAATTGTGTTCATACATTCATTATAACCTCGACCAAATTCAGACGATTCACGAACCGTTATATATAAATAAATATGTATATATATGTATATATATATTATAACTTGAGAATATTAATAAAGTATTAAACGTATAATACTTTACATGAACGTATTTGTTTCAATATGTTTATCGATGGAATTAGAAGATAATATCAAATGATTGATTTATCAGATACATTATGATATGATTACGGGTCTATGTTATGAGGTCCACTGTGATTTAAGAAATCTATTCTTTTTGACAACATTCGGAAAATGATAAAGTGATTTATAAGTAAGAACGTGAAGTGTAAATAACTTAGATGTTGGATATCGACAAGTTATGTAACTCGACATTTTTCATTAAGATGATTTCATACGTTTATTTAATCTTTGAACTTTATCCGATGTTTCACCAACAAACTGTAATTTAAAAACTTGAAACCTATTATGAATATATATGATTCTACTTTTCTAAAATATTTTATGATATAACGATTTCCATTATTTTAACCTTTAAACAAAATGATTCTTAAAAATATATTTGGTTTTGGAAAACAAAATTATTATATTTATTTGATTTAGTTTCAAACGTACAAAAACGTTTTCAGTTTAAAAAGAACTTTATTATTAAAACGTATATAACTTTTATAAATATCTAGAACCACTTTTGACAACTCATTACTTAACCAGTATGATAAAGATAATGATATTTATATTTTATTTTATTAAATATATATAACGATTTAAATTAATATTATATATATTTATACGCGTATTATACGTACATAGTTTTATACTTTTACTATACTTAAACTTTATCTTTACTTTATTTTTACTTTACTTTAACTTTAATAATTCACTTTAATAATTCATACTTTAATAATTCACTTTAATAATTCATACTTTAATAATTCATACTTTAATAATTCACTTTAATAATTCATACTTTAATAATTCACTTTAATAATTCATACTTTAATAATTCACTTTAATAATTTAAAAATCTATTATAAATAGAATTCAATAGGTTTCATTATTTCATAAGAAACTTGAAAATATTTTTCTCTAAACTCTCTCAATCGATTTACATATATATATTTACTCCGTATTATTTCAAGATATTATTAGTATACATAAAATATTACGTCAGAGTGCTGTCCGAGTGATTTTGAAATTGTTTTTCGAGAGGGATTGGATTAAGGAAATTATGGGTTATAGCTATGGAGGTGATTGGGTATGGTTCATGGGTATGCTCGTGAGGTCAATATAGTGTTTATCATCTCCGTTGAGTCTACGTACCTTTCCTGCAATATTGAATCTCAATATTGATACGTGAGTACTCATAATTTAACTTTTACATACTAATAGTGTATCCCTGACTAGTGCTCGAGTATATAGGATTATGCATGTTTGTACTTTTGATATTGCCTTTAGTTAGGTTATGTTGAATCCTGAATTAGTTATATATGCGACTGAGATAAGGTATAAGATATGCATGTCGTTGGAAAGCTAGCGAAAAATTAAGAACTTTTCATTTAGATATCGAATGATTTCAATGAACGGATTTGAAGTTATAGTCCATCGAATTTTTGTATTATTATTAAAAATGATTATTATTATCGTCGTTATTATCGTCGTTCTAGTTTTATCTTATTATTATTATTATTATCTTTATCAATAAAAGGATTTATCATTAAAAATTGTTATTTTTTTTTTATTATTACTATCGTTATTATCGTTAAAGTTATAATTAGTATTATTATTATTATCCAATTATTATTATTATTATTATTATTATTATTATTATTATTATTATTATTATTATTATTATTATTATTATTATTATTGGTATTATTATTATTATTATCATTATTAATATATATATATATATATATATCATTATTTAAAAATAGTTATTGTTATTGTTATTATTATTATTACTAAATTATCATTAAGATAATTATTAGTATTATCGTTAATAATGTTATAGTAACTATCATTATTAATATTAGTGTAATTAAAATAAATATCTGTAACACCTAATTATTTTGATTACTATTATTATCATTATTACGAACACGATATAAAAGACGATTAAAAGCTATTAAACGAAACGATTAGGAAATAATGGGTAAGAGTATCATGATGAAATTAAAATATTATAAGATATTGATTTAGATAAAATTATCGTTCTTATTATTTTTATCATTACTATTATTATTAAAATTATCGCTAGTATTAAAACTATCATTTTAACAAAAATTATCATTTTAATAGAAATGTCATTGTTACTATAAAATATCATTAATATTATTATTATTTTAAATAGAATTATTATTTTAAAGATAATATTAAAAATCATCGTAAATATTAAAATTATCATAATTAGAATTATCGTTTTATCATAATGTCATCTTAGTAATTATAAATATTGATATTTTTATAATAATAATTATTATTACAAAATAATACAACTTTACTTACTATCATTATAGATATTATTTTATCAAATAAATATTTGATACAAACATATTTTACTACGTGTAATAACTTACTTTAATAATACCTATCATATTATCTTTATAATATTAAATGAACCCTATAAATTTTATTACTTAATATATATAAAAGTATATTTTATTATATAAATATAATATAAAATTTTATTTATTAATAAATAAATTATATTATTTACTCTAATAAATCTTTTAAAAATATTTAAAAATATAAAACGACGATATTTAAACTATATATTAATCATGTATAGATTTTTGAAAATTATTTTGAGTCAAATTTACTTTTGTTGACTTTTGCATATTAGTCTCGAGCATTAGGATTGTGGTACACTATGACTTGACCTAATTTGTTAGACAAATATTGACCAACACATAAATATATATAATTAATTTAGGTTCGTGAATCTGAGGCCAACCTTGCACTTGTTCAATGACGTTATATGTATTTTTACTACGAAATACAGTATGGTGAGTTTCATTTGCTCCCTTTTTACTCATTACATTTTTGGGCTGAGAATACATGCAAATGCTTATTAACTGTTTTACAATATTTATATGCGTGAGTTTCATTTACCTTTTTACCCTTTATATTTTTGGGACTGAGAATACATGCGCTTTTATAAATGTTTGACGAAATAGACACAAGTAATTGAAACTACATTCTATGGTTGAATTATCGAAATCGAATATGCCCCTTTTTATTAAAGTCTGGTAATCTAAGAATTAGGGAACAGACACCCTAATTGACGCGAATCCTAAAGATAGATCTATTGGGCCTAACAAACCCCATCCAAAGTACCGGATGCTTTAGTACTTCGAAATTATATCATGTCCGAAGGAGGATCCCGGAATGATAGGGGATATTCTTATATGTATCTAGTTAATGTCGGTTACCAGGTGTTCACCATATGAATGATTATTTTTTTGTCTCTATGCATGGGACGTATATTTATGAGAACTGGAAATGAAATTCTTGTGGTCTATTAAAATGATGGAAATAAATGATTATGATAAACTAATGAACTCACCAACCTTTTGGTTGACACTTTAAAGCATGTTTATTCTCAGGTGTTAAAGAAATCTTCCACTGTGCATTTGCTCATTTTAAAGATATTACTTGGAGTCTTTCATAGCATATTTCGAAGAACGTTGCATTCGAGTCATTGAGTTCATCAAAGATTATTATTAAATCAATTTATAGTTGAATAGTGGATATTATGAAATGGTATGCATGCCTGTCAATTTTTGATGTAAAGAAAGATTGTCTTTTAAAAACGAATGCAATGTTTGTAAAATGTATCATATAGAGGTCAAATATCTCGCAATGTAATCAACTATTGTGAATCGTTTATAATGTATATGAACGGGTCCTTTCATATATCTCACGAACATTTGAACATACTTGTCTCTCGATTCGAGGTTAGGGAGTTTGGACTCCGATGTTATGCCGGAAGAATTTGGGTACCTTATTATGGAGATCTACGGAACCTTATACTTGATGAAGCCCACAAGTCGAGTTATTCGATTCATCCCAGAGCGGGCAAAATGTACCACGATCTTAAGGAACAGTATTGGTGGCCGAATCTTAAGAAAGATGTTGCAACTTATGTTGGCAAGTGTTTGACTTGCTCGAAGGTTAAAGCCGAGCATCAAAGACCCTTTGGGTTACTTCAGCAACCGAAAATCCCAAAATGGAAGTGGGAAAGGATCATAATCGATTTCATCACCAAGCTACCAAAGACGGTGGGCGGATACGATACCATCTGGGTTATTGTTGACCGCCTTACTAAATCTGCACATTTCTTGGCTATGAAGGAAATGGATACGATGGAGAGACTTGCTCAATTATACATCAAAGAGGTTGTATCTCGTCATGGTGTACCTTTATAGATCATCTCAGATCGCGATCCCCGTTTTGCTTCTAGATTCTGGCCTTATTTACAAGAAGCCATGGGAACTCGTCTCGACATGAGTACTGCTTATCACCCACAGACCGATGGGCAAAGTGAACGAACTATTCAGACTTTGGAGGACATGTTGCGTGCATGTGTCATTCATTTCGGAAAGGCCTGGGAAAGGCATTTGCTGCTAGCCAAATTCTCGTACAACAACAGTTATCACTCGAGCATTAATGCCGCACCTTTTGAAGCGTTGTATGGCCGCAAGTGCCGATCTCCTATTTGTTGGGTCGAAGTAGGTGAAAAGCAAATCACCGAACCCGAGGTAGTCCATGAAACAACGGAGAAGATTGCTCAGATTCAAGCTAGACTTAAGACTGCTCGTGACCATCAAAAGAGTTATGCCGATCTTAAACGTAAAGACTTTGAATTCAACGTCAGTGACAGTGTAATGTTGAAGGTTGCACCTTGGAAAGATGTGATTCATTTTGGAAAACGTGGAAAGTTGAACCCATGATACATTGGTCCTTTTGAAATTTTGGAACGTGCTGGACCCGTTGCATACCTTTTAGATCTTCCAGCTCAATTGAGCTCAGTTCATCCTACCTTCCACGTGTCAAACTTGAAGAAGTGTCTTGCTGCACCTGAACTTATCATACCATTGGAAGAACTTACGATTGACGACAAACTCCACTTCGTGGAAGAGCCTGTTGAAATTATGGATCGTGAGATCAAAACTTTGAAACACAACAAGATTCCGATCGTCCGAGTGCGATGGAATGCCAAACGAGGACCTGAGTTTACTTGGGAGTGAGAGGATCAAATGATGCAGAAGTATCCTCACCTTTTCCCGACTCCTCCATCTACCTCAGCTTAAATTTCGAGACGAAATTTTCTTTAACAGGTGGGTAATGTAACGACCCTGGATTTTCCAACGTTTATTTATTAATAACTGTTATTATTAATACTTGTGAATTATTGAATGTATGTTATTACATTTACTCGTTACCATGATTGATCATACATGACTTTTGAATGCCCGACACGTCTTTGTGACATACGTACACTACACGAATAATATTTTAAGATATTATTTACATTCATGATTAAGTTTTATTAATCATTTTAATTAACTATGGTTACTAGTTAATTACTTGGGCTTTATTGGATTTACTTGTTAATTACTTGAACTTGGGCTTGAATTAGTGTTAATGGACTTAAAGAGCCCACCCTACTCACTTTAATGGACTTAATTAGCCCATATTAATGTGTAAGTATCATTTAAGTTACAACTAGATAGATTAAATTCAAAGAGAATCTAGTTACTTGTTCTTTCCATAAAAACCCCTCTTATAACCACCTTTAAGGACAATTACATGCAAGGACCCATTGAACTAATCCCTCCCCCTTTGTTCTTGAGCAGGCCGTCGGCCTAGGGATGGCATAAGGGGAGTTTTGTTTCAAATTTTTCATTATTTCTTACTTGCATTCTCTCATTTCAACAACACACTTTTACTTTCAACTTCATTTTCTCTCTTTTCTCTCTAGACTTTGTAAGTTACAAGCTTCATTTTCCTTCTCTTTTTCTCTCCAAAATCGTAGCATTATACATATACATAATCATCATTCACTTGTTTAAGACACTTGTTCTTTGTTATGATTTACTTACTTGATGTTGTTGTTACTTACTTACATGTTACAAGAATCAAACTCTTTAGTTTAATCCTTCATTTATCTTGTATTTACAAGAACACACTAGAACAAAACTCTCTAGTTTATGTTCTACATATTATATGTTTAAAAGAAAGTTCATGAGTTAAACCATACTTGTAATTCATGTTTGTAAACTTAAAGTTTACTTTCTAAAGATCAAGACTTAGGCTTGAATCTTTAAAAGTATGAAACACATGAACTTATTTCTTGTTTACTTAGTTTATTTTCTTATATTATGTACTTTAATTTCATGTTTGTTGGTTTAAATGGTCAAGTATTACAAGTTAGTCTTGATCTCATACTTTCTTGAACTAAAATTAACTTTAAAAGTTCAAGAACATGTAAGTAAGCTTTCTTTAATTATAACTTGGTACACTTATGTTAGATCTAGACTTTTGGGTCTAGGATCTTCAAGATCTAACTAAGAACTATGTTCTACAACTTAAGATCTTGGTTTTATAAGTTTATTTTCAAGTTGTAACTTAATATTAGTTTTAAAGTTCATGTATGTGTTAGATCTAAGACCTTGATGTAACTTTGGTTCATCAAACTTCATACAACCCTTAAGTGAGTTGTGCTACATGTCTTAGACCTACACTTGTGTCATAATAGTCAAAACTTGGTTAATATTACTTTTATAGTTCATGTATGTGTTAAATCTAAGACTTTGATGTAACTTTGGTTCATCAAAACACTTGCAACACTTAAATGAGTTGTGCTACATGTCTTGGACTTGCACAAGTGTTATGATGGTGAAACCTTGGTTAATATGATGCAAACACATCAACGAATTGTACACTTGAAGCTATATGCATCAAGGATGAGAACCGTGATAAGCATCAAACACCAAGAACCCACCAGACCTACTGTTT
Organism: Rutidosis leptorrhynchoides; assembly: GCF_046630445.1. Classification (NCBI taxonomy): domain Eukaryota; kingdom Viridiplantae; phylum Streptophyta; class Magnoliopsida; order Asterales; family Asteraceae; genus Rutidosis; species Rutidosis leptorrhynchoides. The sequence continues at coordinate 107,501,968 of NC_092343.1, forward strand.
TACTGTTTCTGTGTCTGACCCATATGACCTGGGCTACTGTAAAGATGATATTCAGATAGCTCTATTCAATTAGATAACTTTTCCTTTAGGACTTGTCTTAATCCGAGTTACGGTTTAGGATTTATGGCCCTCCGATCGTCACTATGTCTTTTAACGTTGTGCTGAAAATTCTGACCTACTCGCACTTAGACCGTCGCCACGGTCAAACGAAGACGAGTTTGCTTCTGGAATTTTTACCACAATTAAAGGACTCATATACGGAGCCATGGCCACTGGTCTCACCTTATTTCAGTAGGTATAGAGGCCTTGGTTACTGATCGAACTCAGCCTTTGTTTTAAACTCTTTTCCTGAACGAAACTTATTTTACACCTTTTGTTTGATGATGAATGATGATGACCTTTAAGACCTTATTTACATACTTTTAAACCTATTCAGACGATTTACTGACTTAGTACTATTTGACCTAGGTTGAGGACTTTCCGGACCTACGTACTTGCTTATTTCCCGATTCGACTTTACCGCTACTTTATCATTGTGAGTTATAGCATCCCTTTTTACTTTAACTATTTTGGGAACTGAGAATACATGCGCATTTTACGTTTTACATAATAGGCACGAGTACTTAAACTTTATATATGTGTGGGTTATACAACGGCATAAACATACCCTTTAGCTCGGTAACGTTTAGTCATTGGTTTTTGAACCGGTGAACGCGAATCTTAGATATGGATCCATAAGGTTTGACATCCCCACTCGGGCTAATCGTGCTAGCATTTAACGAGTGTTTAATACTTCGTAAACATAGGCACTTGCCAAGTGTACTTTCCGGGGGTATAAACGTTAAGTTAGTTACCAAGTGCCCGCGGTTAAACATATACTTTATCATACTGTTTTGAAACGCTCTTTGTAGCACTGAAATCTCGTGGCCTACCTTACATACTGTTATACTTAAACTATAGCTCACCAACCTTTGTGTTGACGTTTTTAAGCATGTTTTTCTCAGGTGCTTAAGGTTGCTTCCGCTGTGTACTAGTCTTGCTGTAGATACCCGCTGCTCTAGAGTTATCGCCGCATGAACTGTTTATCTTGCATTCAAACTTATTTACTTTTTGAACAATGATTTGTAACGACCTAAGGGTCACGCACTATTACTAATTTCTTCGGTTCATTGAAGCATACTTTTGATGTAAAACATTTGGCGTTAGTTATGACGTTACCTTTTATCATGAATGCAAACTTGTTTTGAAAACGCATATAGTGTTTGACCTTGTGATGATCCTGTTGTTGATGATTCGTACACGATGGTTTTTTACGGGGCATCACACATATGACGGATCTTACCTTCAATAGACTAAACCAGAATAAAAGTGCAAGTGACGGTAAGCTTGTATGTCATCTTGCGAGAGAAAACTATCAGTGTCCTCCAGGTAAAAAGTGGAGAAATGAGAACAGTGTGTCTGATAGAGAACCAGATTTTGAGGAGGTTAACAGTGATGAAGAAGTGGATCAACCGATAAATCCTCAAGTTGATGGTGGATCTGATACTGGTGGGTTAGTTGATGAAACATGAGATGTTCGTCTTGAAGCTGGTGATGATAATGCCTCTAGAAGTTCAAAGAGGAGAATGATTGAAGATGAGAGTTCTCAGGTATCAACAAAGTTAAACTGAAAAAGAGGTTCTGCCTGGTTTATAAGGATGCTGGTGGATCATCTGCTGGAACTCAACCAGTGACACCACCATCTCAAACTCAAGGACAAAAACCATCTCAACAACAACGTCAATCAACACAACAATCGCCACCTGTGATTCAACAAGTCTCTCAAAAGACTGTGTCTACTCCTACTCCTGAAGTTCCTCTACATACCGGAACTGAGGGAGGTACTGGGTCATCGGCTCTCCGCACGTTAAATGATTTATATGTGCAAGCTATGGCTGATAATTTGAGGATGAGAAAGGAGATGGATGAGAAGTATGAGAAGCTTCAAGAAGATAACCGGGTTAAATCTGAAGATGTTGATCGGTTGACCATGCAGGTTGATTTGCTACAGAAAAAGGTGAGTGATCAATCTTTGCTGTTGACAGATGCAAAGAGAGAAGCAGCTGAAGCCAAGGAGTTGGCTGCATCAGCTATTAAGAGACTGAATGCTTGGGATGAGAAGTTTGAACTTATAGAGATGACAGACGATGAAACTGATAACAGGGTGGTGGAGGCTCCTGGTTCTTTACATGCTACAACACTGTCAGTAATTCCTCTCAATATTGATTACAGTTTTAGTGAATTCTTTTCTAAATAGGATGAGCTCAAGCATTCTGTTATTTATGATGATCTAGAAGAGGGAGAAATCCCTCACAACCTCTCTAGAGAAGAGCTGGACGAACCGGTGCATCTAGAGCAAGAGGAAGCTAGAGTAGCTGACGCACAGTCCGACGATCCTACATCTGAGGATGAATCTTTTGGTCCAGAGATCCCTGAGGATTTTAGTGATAGAGATGTGGATAATTTAGTTGAGGATGTGACTAATGAAGATTTTCCTACATAGCAGAATGATAAAAATGAAGATCTTCCTGGATTTGATGAATTGTTTAAAACTAATGATGAGCTTTTAGATCGAAAGTGTAAAGAGAAAGAACGAACTGAGGTTTTGCCTGAAGGTTTCTTGCCAGTCAAATATAATAAGGAAAGAATTGAAAAGTTGGAGGTTGATTGGAGGGATATTTTAAGAATTAGGAAGTATTGTGAGAAACCAAAACTTGAGCCAAAGTATTTGATGATGATAAACTTGAGAAAGAATGCGAAGGGAAGGATTCTAGCCTGGGCATACATTGAAGAATTCAACATGTTTGCAGTGAAATGAGAATTTGAAGTTGATTACTTTAAGCATGGTCATGAATTCAAATCGTTACCGTATTTTGAGCTGATGCAAATTGCCAGGTTGAGAATGTTATATTGTGGTATGAATGATCTATCTTCACTGTTGGTAAAGAAGATTCAAATTGCGTTTAATTCGAAGAATTGGGAAGGTTTTCAACCACAGTTTCCTAGGATTAGCTACAGGGTTGATCAGAGAACCGGTGAATCTAAACGAATTGTCAAGTACAAGCGAGCAAAGACTATGAAGAAAGTACCTTTGAGGAAATTACCGCAGAACTGGAGTCAGAGATTCAGATGGTGGTTTTATGATGACCGTGCGGAGGAAGCTGTGATCGTGCTTGATAAAGTGAATGAGAATGATATAGATTGCATTCGTGTATTGGATCCAATTTGGCTGCGAAACTATACCGAGGCTGATATTTTTATTTTGTACTGCAATCGAATGCTTTATAGGCGAGAGAACAAGGTGCAGGCTGAACAGTATGTGAAGGTGGCCAAGCTGTGTTATCTGAACAACATGGTGCTTGATCCGTTCGAATGAATCTGCTGACGACTGAAGACTTTTGATGCATAATCCCGAGTTCTATATTGTAATATGTTCTATTTGTATTAACGTTTACATTTCAGTCATGTATGAACATTATCGTTGATATTTGTGTTTGATATTGGTTATGCGATGATGTGAAATGGTTTAGAGCTGATTGGTTGGCAGCTCAGACCATCGACCGATGGTAGGGACCATCGATCGATGGTAGGGACCATCGATCGAGGGACAAACACCATCGGCCGAAGGTCAGAGACCACCGGCCGATGGACACTGTAAGTATATATAAATAGGGAAGTCGGGTTTCATTCTTAGGTTACAAACCCTACAACCTCTAGCCGACATTTATTGTTCCTGCAGTTGTCCTAGACCAAATCCCAGCCGAATACACGTTCCTAGGCATCGGTAGCATCAACTCTTGTTGGTTTAATCGATCCCGAAGTGTCGTAGTATTCGTTCACCCTAAAGATTAGTGTTTTCCGCCTCTAATCTTGTTAGTACGATTAATCTAAGATCCAATTACGTCTACAGATAGGCAAATGTGTTGAAGTTTGAAGTTGAAAAATATCTGATGAAGATGAAGCCATGAAGAATCCATGATATACAGGTTGATAATGAACTTTTGTTGGCACTTCTAAGTCGTAGTAGCTCTTGATACCATATAATGAAAGGAATAATTGATTGTATTGAATTGATTGTTTACAGTACATGCACGATATATATATATATATATATATATATATATATATATATATATATATATATATATATATATATATATATATATATATATATATATATATATATATATAGTGGTAGGATCAAGAGGGAAGTAACCATTCGGGGGGAAGCAAAAACTTTTTTTTTTCGTTTTTTGAAAAAACTTTATTCACGAACATTATAGATAAGATGAAAATATGAACATTTAGTAGAGACACTTTGTGATAAATGTTTTTATTTTGGCGAAAAAACGCTCGAAGAAGTAATATATAACAATTATCGTGTTTTTCGAGCGTATTTTGAGGTTTTAGCTATTGGGGTTTAGCTATTAGGGTTTAGATATTAGGGTTTATAGGGTTTAGATATTAGGGTTTAGAAATTTAGGGTTTAGGGTTTAGATTTAGGGTTTAGATTTAGGATTTATATTGAGTTTTTAACACGAACGGTTTAGAGTTTAGGGTTTAGGGTTTAGGGTATGGTGTTTTGGGTTTATGAAATAAACCCAAAACACCAAACCCTAAACCCTAAACCCTAAACTCTAAATCGGGCTAAATTTTACTTCACAAAACATGAAAAAAAAACGTTCATATTCTTCACGAACTATATTATCTTGAATGTTATTTTTGTCGATCGTTTTCCCGCATAAATAATAACATTCATCACGAAGTGTCTCTTCTAAATGTTCATATTTTCGTGTGATCTTGATGCCGGGAAAAAAAATTTCAAAAAAAAAACGAAATTTTTTTTTTTTTGTGCTTCCCCCCGCTTCCCCTGATGGGTTACTTCCCCATTCCCCATTGATCATGCCCTTATATATATATATATATATATATATATATATATATATATATATATATATATATATATATATATATATATATATATATATATATATATATATATATATATATATATATATATATATATATATATATATATTACAATTTGTGTAAATAACTAACTAGTAAATGGATGTACATTTGAACTAGTCAATAGACAAGGAAAGGAGAAGAGTTAGTTGATGTGTTGACCTAATAATCTGATTTAGGTAGATATACTGATACATTTAATCTCCTCTTATATTAGTTATAAACAATTTTTATATAAAAACGGTAAAGAAACCGATTTTTAAAAGAAAACGGCTCTCTTTTGTTATGGAAAGGAACGTGTTTTAATAATAAAGAGGTTTCTATATCAAGATTATGAACCTCTTTTCATTAAAAAAGCATGTTTTTAAAAATAGGCAAAGGAATTGATTTTAAAACCGGTTCTCTACATAAAGAACCCCTATCAAATAAACAAGTTCTAAAACTGGTTTCAAAGACTAAAAAGAGAGGTTCCCTTGGGCATTTTTTATAGTAGTGACCACTCTAGAAAACCTTTTTCACTCGGCTCACTGTATGTTCGAAGTAAACTCGAGTCGGCTTAACTCCATAAGAAACTAATGAGGAAGTGAAACCTTCGACTAAACTAATTACCATTCGTGCACTTTGCTCAGTGGTATTCCTAATATTCGAGTTTCGGAGGTTGCGACACGTCAGGCGTACGAACCTAATGGGGGTTTTACCATTTGGCTACGTTACCTAATGGGTATGGGTCCCGTGGTTTCTCCCGGCACGTGTATGGGATATGATCGGTGTAACTTCACTTCCGATAGGCCCCGTCATTGACTCATAACCACTGTTAAAAGATATGTAAACAAAAACAACTGCAAATGAAATAACGTGAAATGTAACTACCACTACTCTCTAGCATAATAATATGGATCATGGGATGCATGCATGAATCATGAATGTGTGAATGTAACATGGGATAACCATATACCAATAGAACTTCAAACGTAGTGCTCGTTTTATTTGTTAAATAGCTACTAGACTGATCTGCATTCCTTGGGTCATTACGAACAGGGCTGAAACTTGTGGGATTCACTTGCAATAAAGCACTGACTTTTGCTGGTTATGGATGGGCCTGTTATTGACAGTAATAACCTGGCCCGTGCTGCTATTACTGTACAGCACCTTAGCATCGACAATATGGGCTGACTTTTGTATATATGAATTCAAGAAACGACAAATCGTGCGCGTTGCTGCGTGATATGATTTCGCTCAATAACAAAAAATAATTTCGGTCAATAACTTAAACATTATTTCATTAGTAAATATGACTTGCGAATTGATTTTGAAAATCATTTTTAACAATACATGCTTCATTAGTAGAGATGCTTTGGGAATTGATTTTGAAAATCGTTTTTAAAAATACTTGGTTCCGTTATTTATATTCCGTTATTTATATGTATTCGGTAGTTTATAAATAAATATACATATTAAAAGTTGCTATATTTATAAATGAATAATAAGAAATTTTTAAAATGATATATTTTAATTTAAAAAAGGTAAAAATAAATAAATAAGTGTGGACCACACGTGGAGCTGAGGCCGCAATCTTGAGTATTATGGCCGCCATCTTGAATTATAGAAAGGGTCTTCTGTATGAAAGTTGTTACGCATAGCCGACGGCATTGGCTTTTTGGCCGCTAGCCTGAGCTATTTCTGAGATTTTTTTCCTTAATGTTTAAACGCAGAAATGATCATTTCTTTAATTATAGCCGGCGGCTTGAGTTTCTTAGTCGCCGTCCTGAGTTGTTTATGGAATCTTCTCAATTAAAGTCAAATAATTTCCTTATTGAGCTTTGCACGGAAACTTTTCTTCAGTGTGACTTTATTTTGAATTCTTTTTTACTTCAGTGAGGTCGCCGGCCTAAGATACTTGTGCACCGGCTTGAGTAATTTCTCAGGTTTTCTTTGGCTTAGGCGTGTTTTCTCTATATATGTTAGTAGCATTTGCTAATTTTCCCCCAATAAACGAAGGAATAGGTCATATTTGAGGAATAGGTCATATTTGTGTGAAAGTGAGGAAGAAAAAGGGTATAAAAATAATACTCCCTTCGTCCCATAGTGATAGTCCAGCATTACATTTTTGGTTGTTCCAAATTAATAGTCCACTTTCATATATAGATAAGAATAATAAAGTAAGGTTCTATTATGTCCTTAATATATGTGGATATGATTCAAAGATAAAGAAAAAGTAATAGTAAAACTGAAAAGTAAATATAAAGTACAGTACTCTTATGACATTTCTTTAAACTATGTATTTTTTGTATGTGTATGGGACGGAGTGAATAATAAATAATAGTGCTACTAAGTAATTATATTATACGCTATCTATTAGTCAACTAGAATGATGCCTTCTTATTGGTTGAAAACACTATTAATGTTCCCTCTAAAATATAATATTAATTTTTTTTAAGTAAATTATATACTATCTATTTACCACCCTTTCCCCCCCCCCCCCCTATCACCACCCTTTTTCCATTCAAACGCGCGCGCGCGCGCGCACATACACACACACACATACATATATATATATATATATATATATATATATATATATATATATATATATATATATATACCAACCTATATGCTTTTTTTTATTGGTTGGTTACACTATTCATATTTTTAATTTTTGGTATTTTTTTTAAATCCTTTTTTTTTATAAAATGTATACATGTATATATATTATCTTACTTTTATTGACAAAGCTATTAGGGATCTTCTCATTATTTTTTATTATTATTATTAGAAAATTTCTAATGACAGCCATAAGGCTGTCTTTAAGCCATTCTGTCACACCCCCTAAATGGGACCTGGGATAACTTTGACTAACCAATATCATAACACAAGTGTATAAGCGAGAACGAATCTAAATGAGACGTTTTTATTAAAACCATAAGTAAAGTTGCAGTGGAAATAAATAGTCGTTACAAATAAAAATCAAAAATGTAAATTGTAATTGTCCAAATGCATAAATGTAAATGATAATGCGGACTCGAAGTAGCAGCATAGCACCAAGTAGCAAAGCTAGTCATCACAAAAGCACGGCTCTTGGCATTACCAGTGTTACCCTTGTTCTTCGGACACTGATTACGAAAATGCCCCACCTCACCACAACCATAGCAAGTAGGAGTGGTTGTGTTACCCTTAGTTGCAGGATTAGCGGGGGTTTGAAATGTAGACCTGCAATACTTTGCTATGTGACCCACCTTCTTTCACTTAGACTACTCAGCCAAGCATTTTCCAAAGTGGTGCTTATCACAACGAGCACGGAGAGTTTTTGTTCCAGCATAGCCACTTCTTGAACTACCAGCAACCTTCTTGTTTGAACCCTGATTTGAAACTTGAGCTGGCTCAAACTTTCTCTTACCCTCATTAGCCTTTACCTCGGCTTGTTTGTTGGCAGTAGTCCTTCCCTCTTTTCCATCATTAAATTCTTTGCCATTAAAATTTCCCCATCAATAGTTCTTTACCAACCGTAATCTCTTCGGGAAGACCCTCCAAATACCTCTCAATCTTCTTTTGCTCGGCAGGTATCATATCCGGGCATAAGGTAGTCAACTCTAGAAATCGATTGGTGTAACTTTCAATATCAGTGCCATTGACCTTTACTTCCCAAAATTCAACTTCCATCTTTTAGAGCTGGTTCCTTGTGTAGAACTTATCTGTCGTCATCCTTTTCATGACAGGCCATGGGATAGCATTGGCAGCATCAATTCCCACGATTTGGGCATAAGCATTCCACCAAGTCAAGGCAATACCAGCTAAAGTGTTGGTGGCATACTTGAGCCGGTCAGCATCTCCACAATTACTAATTCGGAAAATAGATTCGAGTTTCTCGAACCATCGGGTTAGTTCAACAGCTTCTTCATTCCCCTTAAAAGTTGGGGGCTTACAGTTCATGAACTCTTAATAGGTGCATGAGTGAGGAGGATTTTGATTTCCCTGATTGTTCTTTTGATTGGTGTTGTTGCCTTGGAGGCAGTGAGGAGTTGTTGAAACTGTGCAGCGGTTAGAGTAACATTTGGAATGTTGGTTGTAGCACCACGTGCCATTTTTCTTCAATACATAAATAAAGTATTAGTTGAAGAGTTTATGATGCTAATAAGTTATAAGTTTGCGATTAAGTGCACAAGTGAAACAACCCAAACCGTAATCAAAACGACAAATTTTTTTTTAAAAATTAATTGACCATTAGCGCCCAATTAAACGGTTACATATAACCCATTTAAACAATATCACAATTTTAATGTTTACAAACGGCACAAAGGCCCTTAACAAATGTAACACAAGTTCGACCCATTCAAAATGATAGTTTTAATCCAAACGACACTTGAGCATGGTTTGGGGCTAAACTACCTGTAACACTAGGTCGACTTCCAAAAGCTTCATCCAAAGCATCCCCTATCAAAGCAAAGCGGGAGGCCACTAATCCAACCGAATACCCTTGCCTTTATCCAAGCCGGAGCCTAAAAAGGTAAACAACGAGAGGGTAAGCAAAACGCTTAGTGAATGCAATAATTATACACATACATATATAATATACTTACTTGCAAACACTTACACACATACCGCATACATACTAGCAACACAATTAGCTTATCACCTCAATACAAAGCTATTAACCTCCAATGCCCCAAGCTAGCATAACAATGGCATATATATATATATATATATATATATATATATATATATATATATATATATATATATATATATATATATAACTCGAACAATATAACATGCTTGCGCTACAACACAATAACCTCGGTTAACCAGTCGTACAAGGGAATGGCGCTCGCGAAAGGCCATCGGTGTTCATAACATCCGTTAGTGTACTTAACACCTCGTATCACTAAACCCTCGGGTGGCATCTTAACACCTCGATGCTTCACCCTTTATCTTACGGAGTGGTGCCTTAATACCTCGGCACTTCACTCCTAGGTGGCATCTTAACACCTCGATGCTTCACCCCGAGTGGCGTCTTAACACCTCGACGCTTCACTCGTCACGTGAAATGTGGTGTCTTAACACTTCGACACTTCACATCCCACGCTACAACAAATAAATACATTATATACCTACGCATATAATTATTCCACTCACATTGTCACGCTGGTGGTGATTAAACACTTCCTTAAGCTTCAAAGCAAGTACCTAATACATTAAGTACACATTCAATACACAACCTAGTTGGACTAACAACCAACATTTAACACTTGGACATTTAATGACCCGATTGCATTAAATGATTCATTTATACCAACGTTGCCCATTTAAGGTCAAACCTCACCATAAATCATTAAAAGCTAGTAACTAAGGTCTACTAACACCTACTAACACACTTTATGGGTATTTCATACTCATCTTACCCAACTAGGTCAACCATTAACCATTTGACCCATTTTAACATTTAGTTTTACAAGTTTTGGTCAAACTTAACCCATTAACAATCTTTCATCATTTTACAAGTGTATTAGTGACTAACAACACAATTAACACTTGAAATTCTCAATATTCATGACCAAACCCTAGATTAACACCATTTGGGTTTCCTTGCATCAAATTAACCCAAGTTCACCCATTAAGTCCCCAAATGGGTCTTACAAGTCTCAATTGACCAAACCTTAGCCATAAATTAACTAAAACTCAAAACATGGAGTTAAGACTTACCAACACTATTGGGTTGTAGCTTCGAATCTCAAGTCTTTACCTTCGAATCTCACTTTAAATCCAAATGGGTTTTGTGTTTTGGAAGAGAAAATGGAAAGAAAAGAGAAAAGAAAATGAATTAAATGGGATAAGTGGCTGATATTTGAGCCACAAATCTGATCCACGCGCGAAAAGATAGAAATACCCTCAAACCACTCCTTTTTAAATCAGAAAAACGATTCAGCATCCCAGTTGGGTCGCGGCGCGACCCCTTTTATCGGGGCGCGGCAATTAACAAGAATTTCGAGCTGTTTAATCTGGGCCTGATTCTGATATGCGTTCATTGTCGCCGCGGAGGTCCCCGCCGCGGCGCGGCCCTACGTCCATTTTTGTCCAGCTTTTGGTTTACAACTCAAAAGTCATAACCCGGCTCGTACGCCCCATTTACGCTTTGCATATACACTTATACTACACCATAAAGTCTCATTCGACTTAATACTCTCCTAAACCATGCATCTACTTACACGTACTTACATTCTTCAAGTATATATATATATATATATATATATATATATATATATATATATATATATATATATATATATATATATATATATATATATATATATCGTATACATCAAAAGAACGTCCTCGCGATCCAAGCCGCATGACAAGCCGGAAGATACACCAATACAAACTCTTCGGGTTCCCATGTAAACTCGGAACCTTTACTACGACTCCATTGGACTTTAAAAGTTATCACCTATTTATTTCTCAACCTCTTCACCTTTTCATCGAGTATAGCAATCGACTTCTCAACATACTCTAACTTGTTGTTTAGTTCAATCTCGTCTAATGGCACCCATGAAGAATCATCCGCAAGACACTTACGGAGATGGGAAACATGAAATGTATTATGGATCCCCGCAAGATCTTCGGGTAACTCCACTCGATACGCAACTTCACCAACACGAGCTAAGATCTTAAAAAGACCAATAAACCGAGGAGCTAATTTTCCTCGTTTTTAAAACCGAATAACACCTTTCCATGGCGAGACTTTAAGCATCACCATGTCACCTTCTAGAAACTCAATCGGTCTCCTTCGTTTATCGGCATACGACTTTTGTCTATCTTGGGCCTTTTTCAAATGAGCCCGAATCATCTCAATTTTGCTATTCGTCTCTAAAACCAAATTGGTACTCCCGATTTCTCTTTGTCCCACTTCACCCCAACATATAGGAATTCGACACCGACGCCCATAAAGCATCTCATACGGTGGCATTCCAATACTAGCATGATAGCTATTGTTGTACGAGAATTCCACCAAAGGTAAGTGCTCATCCCAACTACCACCGAAATCGATAATACACGCTCGTAACATATCCTCCAATGTTTGATTCGTACGTTCGGTTTGATCGTCCGTTTGAGGATGGTACACCGTGCTCAATTTCAATTGTGTACCCATATCTTCATGAAACGTTTCCCAAAACCGAGATGTGAAACGAGTGTCTCGATATGAAATAATAGATATAGGGACCACATGCCGTGATATCACTTCCTTGATAAACAATTTAGACAAAGTCTCCGATGATATCGCTTCCCGAATATGAAGAAACAAAGCACTTTTCGTCAATCGGTCAACTATCACCCAAATCGAATTAAATTGGGTCCTCGCCGTCTTTGGTAACTTCGTGATGAAATCCATGGTAATGTGCTCCCATTTCCATTTCGGGATTTCTAACGGTTGCAACATACCATACGGCTTTTGGTGTTCGACTTTAACTTGCAAACACGTGACGCATTGTTCAACATACTTAACAACATCATGTTTCATGCCTGGCCACCAATACTCCTTCCTTAAATCAAGATACATTTTTGTCGCGCCCGGATGAATGGAATACTTTGACTTATGTGCTTCATCAAGTAGCACTCATCGATAATCACCCATTTTAGGCACCCACACTCGTCCTTGAAAGGATAACAAACCATGGGGGCCTAAGGTAATAGACTCAGTTTGCCCCACGAGTCATTCTTCATGCTTATTATTAACATAAGCTTCAATTTGAATCTCACCAAGCTTTACAAGGAAATCGTTCATAATAATCATGCGTAACGATCCGACTCATATTGTCGGATGTTGACTTTTTCGACTTAACGCATCCGCGACCACATTCGCCTTGCCCGGATGATATAAGATTTCACAATCATAGTCTTTTACCACATCCATCCATCTACGTTGACGATAATTTAAATCTCTTTGATCAAAAAGATGCTTCAAACTCTTATGATCCTAATAAATCGTACACTTAACACCATACAAGTAATGGCGCCAAATTTTCAACGCATGCACAACCGCCGCCAACTCAAGATCATGAGTCGAATATCTCGTTTCGTGTTCCTTTAATTGTCGAGAGGCGTAAGCGATGACTTTACCTCTTTACATTAGAACACATCCGATCCCATTTAAAGTAGCATCACAATATACCATCATGTCTTTTACACCTTCCGGCAACACTAACACCGGAGCTTGACACAACTTCTCTTTTAATAATTGGAAAGCAATCTCTTGCTCATTCTCCCAATTAAATCTAGCATTCTTTCTCGTCAATTTCGTCAATGGAGAAGCAATCTTAGAAAAGTCTTGGATAAACCGACGATAATAACTGGCCAATCCGAGAAAACTCCAGATTTCTGTAGGCGTAGTCGATTGTCCCCAACTCTTCACCGTCTCTATCTTCCCCGGATCTACTTGTATACCTTCTTTATTCACAATATGACCAAGGAATTGAAATTCCATTAGCCAAAATTCACATTTGGAGAGTTTAGCATACAACTTCTCCTTCCGCAACTTCTTCAACACACCGCGCAAATGGTGTTCATGTTCCTTCATACTCTTCGAATAGACAAGTAGGTCGTCAATGAACACAATTACCGACTTATCCAACATAGGTTGGCACACTAGGTTCATAAGATCCATGAATCCCGCCAGTGCATTCATAAGACCAAAAGGCATAACTACAAACTCAAAATGCCCGTAAGGTGTTCGGAAAGCCGTTTTCTCAATGTCTTCCTCACGGACCCGCATTTGGTGATAGCCGGACCGAAGGTCAATCTTAGAGAAATACGTTGCACCTTGGAGTTGGTCAAACAAATCGTCAATCCGAGGCAATGGAAAATGATTCTTGATCGTCACTTTGTTCAACTCCCGATAATTGATGCACATCTGCATACTACCATCCTTCTTCTTCACGAATAAAATCGGAGCGCCCCATGGCGAAGTACTCGGTCGAATAAAACTCTTCTCGAGCAACTCTTGGGTTTAATTTAACAATTCTTGCATTTCGGTCGGTGCTAAACGATAAGGAGTTTTAGCAATGGGAGTAGCACCCGGAACCAACTCAATGCGAAATTCAACTTGCCTTTCCGCCGGAACACCCGGTAATTCATTCGGAAAAACATCTTCGAATTCATTAACTACCGGAATTTCACGAATGGATGGTGGCTCTTCACGAGTATCAACTACATGAGCAAGAAAATCCATGTCACCACTAGTAAGAAAACGGCGTGCCCGAGCAATAGTGCATAGTGGCACAAGTCTTCTCCGTCTCTCGCCATTAATAATTAACTCTCCCCCACTTGGGGTCTTCACACGGATAGACTTTTCATGGCATGCAATATCGGCTCTATAACGATCGAGCCAATCCATACCAATGACAATATCAAATTCACCCAATGTCATCAGGATAAGATCAATTTTAAGAGTTTCGGAACCAAACACAATATCACAATCTTTACAAACATCAACCCCTAGCACCGTCTTACCATCCGTTATTTCGACTTCTACTGGATGACTTAGCTTAGCTAGTGGTTTATCTAACTTAGGAGAAAATCTTGGAGACACAAACGATAAATTAGCACCACTATCAAAAAGTATCCTTGCCGGATTAGAGTTAACCATAAAAGTACCTAAGATGACTTCGTTGGATTATTTGGCCTCATCATTGGTCATTAAGTAGTTGCGACCCCTAGCCATACCCGCCGCCTTCTGTAGCCGCTAAACGTTATCATTGCGCAAATCGGGACACTCCCACTTTCGATGCCCTTCTTTATTACAATTGAAACAAGTGGGCTTGTTTCCTGAAGATGGGTTCTGACAATCGCGTGCCATATGACCCGTTTTTCCACAATTGTAACACGTATAAGAAATACCCCCGGAAGTGCCCTTCTTCACGCTATTAACACTTTCGGAACCCTTCTTGTTCCTGTTCTTTTTTTTCGAAAAGTTAGAATGACTAGAACCTTCAAACTTTCTCTTGGAAAAAGAGAAATCACTTCTTTTTGGAACTTCCGGTTCGAAACCCCGAGCCAATTCAAATAATTCATCAAAAGACTTAGCCATTCCCCGACTAATCTTACCCTTCAACTCATCGTTCATGGTACGGTAGAAATCTTGCTTCAACTTGTGATCATCACCAATATACTCTGGACAAAAACGAGTCTTTGCCAAGAAAGTAGACTTGAGAGTAACCAAGTCCATTGAACCTTGTCGCAAATTGTGCAACTCGTCCTGGATTTTATCAAGGTCAGAAGGAGTTCGGTATTCTTTAAAAAATTCCTTTTTAAACTCTTCCCACGTCAAGCTCATGCATTGCTCTTCCCCATATAATTAGATTTTATCATCCCACCACATCTTCGCCTCTTCACGCAACATGCTAGAACCGTACCTCGCTTTCTTCTCGGGAGGACATTCCGCAGTACGGAAGGCCCCCTCTATGTCAGAGATCCAACATGTACTTTTCACCGGGTCCCTCACTCTATTAAACATAGGAGGATGGTCATCTTTAAATTTTTGTAATGGAAGTCCCGTCTTCCATGTCCACCATTACCCTCACCACCTTCATCACGGGGATAAATATTTCTAGCATCAAGTGCCTCTTTGATGGTGGCCTTCATTCTTTCATTAATTAAATCGGTTACTTGCCCATCGACCGAATCTTGGAAGACCATTCGGACGTCCTCAAGAAAGTCCTCTTTTTCTTTTTAAAGATGGCCTCAACTTTGGCCATGAATTCGAGGTCCTCGCTCGTACCTCCGTCATTGTTTTCGGGTCCGTTTCTCGTTTTCATACTATAAAACAGATGTAGGTTAATCGATGAAACAAAAGGATGATACACCACATTCATATACACATCACCACCCCATCTTGCTCAACAATCATCGTACATCGCTTGTTTGACACGATTTGAACCCGTAACAATGGTAGCTAATCATTGTTATGCGAGCACGTTGCATTAACTCACTAGTACAATGTCTATCTCGCTTGATGATTAAAAAACACAACACAAAACAATTAGCGCATAATTAGATCACCTAAACCTAGGCTCTAACCAATCCCGGTCCGACCCGTCTCCTACAAGTCCCGCATAAAGCGCATACACAATATAGTCTAAGTCTAGGCACCAACCTCAAGTCGCCTAAATCCCTTAGACCATGCTCTGATACCACTTGAAACAACCCAAACCATAATCAATACGACAATTTTTTTTTAGAATTAATTAACCATTAGCGCACAATTAAACGGTTACATATAACCCATTTAAACAATATCACAAGTTTAATGTTTACAAACGGCACAAAGGCCCTTAACAAATGTAACACAAGTTCGACCCATTCAAAATAATAGTTTTAATCCAAACGACACTTAAGCATGGTTTGGGGCTAAACTACCCGTAACACTAGGTCGACTTCCAAAAGCTTCATCCAAAGCACCCCTTATCAAAATAGAGTGGGAGGCCACTAATCCAACCGAATACCCTTACCTTTATCCAAGCAGGAGCCTAAAAAGGTAAACAATGAGAGGGTAAGCAAAATGCTTAGTGAATGCAATAGTTATACACATACGTATATAATATACCTACTTGCAAACACTTACACACATACCGCATACATACTAGCAACACAATTAGCTTATCACCTCAATACAAAGCTATTAACCTCCAATGCCCCAAGCTAGCATAACAATGGCATATATATATATAAATAAATATATATATATATATATATATATATATATATATATATATATATATATATATATATATATATATATATATATATATATATATATATATATATATATATATAACTCGAACAATATAACATGCTTGCGCTATAACACAATAACCTCGGTTAACCAATCGTACAAGGGAATGGCGCTCGCGAAAGGCCATCGGTGTTTATAACATCCGTTAGTGTACTTAACACCTCGTATCACTAAACCCTCGGGTGGCATCTTAACACCTCGATGCTTCACCCTTTATCTTACGGAGTGGTGCCTTAACACCTCGGTACTTCACTCCTAGGTGGCATCTTAACACCTCGATGCTTCACCCTGAGTGGCGTCTTAGCACCTCGACGCTTCACTCGTCACTTGAAATGTGGTGTCTTAACACTTCGACACTTCACATCCCACGCTACAACAAATAAATACATTATATACCTACGTATATAATTATTCCACTCACCTTGTCACGCCGGTGGTGATTAAACACTTCCTTAAGCTTCAAAGCAAGTACCTAATACATTAAGTACACATTCAATACACAACCTAGTTGGACTAACCACCAACATTTAACACTTGGACATTTAATGATCCGATTGCATTAAATGATTCATTTATACCAACATTGCCCATTTAAGGTCAAACCTCACCATAAATCATTAAAAGCTAGTGACTAAGGTTTACTAACACCAACTAACATACTTTATGGGTATTTCATACTCATCTTACCCAACTAGGTCAACCATTAACCATTTGACCCATTTTAACATTTAGTTTTACAAGTTTTGGTCAAACTTAACCCATCAACAATCTTTCATCATTTTACAAGTGTATTAGTGACTAACAACACAATTAACACTTGAAATTCCCAATATTCATGACCAAACCCTAGATTAACACCATTTGGGTTTCCTTGCATCAAATTAACCCAAGTTCACCCATTAAGTCCCCAAATGCGTCTTACAAGTCTCAATTAACCAAACCTTAGTCATAAATTAACTAAAACTCAAAACATGGAGTTAAGACTTACCAACACTATTGGGTCGTAGCTAAGAAGGAGGAGAACAAATTTACTTCTTGGTCCAAAGATCAAATCGCAAGTCTTTACCTTCGAATCTCACTTTAAATCCAAATGGGTTTTGTGTTTTGGAAGAGAAAATGGAAAGAAAAGAGAAAAGAAAATGAATTAAATAGGATAAGTGGCTGATATTTGAGCCACAAATCTGGTCCACACGCAAAAAGATGGAAATACCCTCGAACCATTCCTTTTTAAATCAGAAAAATGATTCAGCATCCCAGTAGGGTCGCGGCGCGACCCCTTTTGTCGCGGCGTGGCAATTAACAAGAATTTCGAGCTATTTAATCTGGGGCCTGATTCTGATACCGCGGCGTGGCCCCACGCCCATTTTTGTCCAGCTTTTGGTTTACAACTCAAAAGTCATAACCCGGCTAGTACGCCCCATTCACGCTTCGCATATACACTTATACTACACCATAAAGTCTCATTCGACTTAATACTCTCCTAAACCATGCATCTACTTACACGTGCTTGCATTCTTCAAGTATATATGCATATATATATATATATATATATATATATATATATATATATATATATATATATATATATATATATATATATATATATATATATATATATATATATATATATGTATATGTATATATATATATCGTATACATCAACTAAACTTTAAATCATTCAATCACAAATGCAAACGGGAAAATAAACGTTCTAATGATTAATTATGTACCTTAAGACACGTATGAAGAAAACGGGGTGTTACAACAAGATTCACACAACACATAGTAAGATAGATAACAAGATATAACTAAATACTTAAATTCATTAAAATTTCACGAAGATAACTAATATCTTTTATTACACGGGGAAAAATAAACTACTATAGGCAAAAGCTTTTACAATGAATGAAACAAAAATGCATATACTAAAAGGACAAGATCCTATTGTTGCTTTTCAATTAAGGGAGTCTATGACGTCTTTAAAATCCTTATTCTTCTTTTCTTGGAGTTCCTTAATATCTGCCATGATTTTTTGCAACTGGTCTTGACTCTCCTCAACTTTAGCCAATCGACCATTAACAGATATTTCCTCCTTTTCCCAAAGTAGACCTTGGATGTACTTCATAAACTTTTCAACCACTTTATTCTTCTCGCCTTGATCCTTAAGAATAACTGCTAAGGTATCAAACATACTCTTTTGATCTATATCCAACTTGTCTTGTCATTCTACTATCATAGCCAAGTTGGTTGGGATTGGCTTCTTAGAGTAGTTGGGGATATCAACGGTTGGTGTCTCAGGTTCTTTCCTCTTAGGTGAATGGGCTATGGCAACAGGAGGCTCAGACTCCTCTTCGGGTTCAGATTCTTCCTTGGGTTCTACCTCAAAAGGTTCTTATTATTCTTTAACAATCTCCTCCACCTCCCATTCCTAGTTATCACCTTCAGTATCACCCTCATAAGCATCATATTCAATAGGAGATTTAGCCTTGGGTGAGTGAGGTGGCGTAGCCAGAGTGTAAACTGGAGAAGCAGACGGTGTCGCGGGAGTGTAGACAGGTGATGCTGGTGGAGTAGCAGGAACATAAACTGGTGATGCAGGTGTAGTAGCAGGAGTGTAAGTTGGTGAGTTGACTGATCCTTCATAATTGGATCCTTCGGAGTTAGAGATGATGATCGAATTATGGCTAGACATCCTAAAAGAAAGAAAGAAAGATGATTAGAATGATTCTAAGGAAAACGTAAAAGCACGAAGTAAGATATAAAGGAAAAGAACTTAAAACTAAGGCAGGAAAGGTTATAGTCCTAAAGATCACTAAGGCACCCTAACTAGCACATAAGTCACACATAAAATGCAACCCTGGTTCTCTATAACAACCTGGCTCTGATACCAATCTGTCACACCCCCTAAATGGGACCGGGGGTAAGTGACTAACTAATACCATAACACAAGTGTATAAGCGAGAATGACTCTAAATGAGACGTTTTTTATTAAAACCATAAGTAAAGTTGCAGCGGAAATAAATAGTCGTTACAATTGAAAATCCAAAATGTAAAAAGTAATTGTTCAAATGCATAAATATAAATGATAATGTGGACTCCATAGCTGCATTCAAAAGCATCAAGTAGCAAAGCTAATCATCACATGAAACAAAATATACTTAAAAGTGTCAACCAAAAAGGTTGGTGAATTCATAGGTTTATGGTAACATCCAAAGTTTTTAGACCACAAGATTTAGTTATAAAGCTTTAATATAAACATATCAGTTCGAAAGTAGTGCTGAAGTGTATGATATCGAGACTAAACAATTTACCCCATAACACTTTATTCGTTCGTGTCGTTAAATCATTATTATGTATCCAATGACCAACGGTTGTAATGACCCGAAAATTTTTGACAAATTTTAAACCGAACTCTCGATACGATTTAATATTTTTGACATGATAAGCTAAGTCTGTAATGTTGAGTCTCAAAATTTTTGAACTATTTACATGGATTCATTTAACTATTGACTACTCCCGACGATTCACGAACAGTTATGTGTAATATATATATATATATATATATATATATATATATATATATATATATATATATCCTACTATAAATTTATAAAATACACTTTAACCAATTTGAATTAAAATGTAAAATGATAAACAGAATAATTAAGTTATTATTAAAAGGAATATAACCATCCCAAGGTAGCCTAAGTGGTTGAGGCCCTGAGATCCTTGCAAGAGGTCTCAGGTTCAATTCTTGGGGTGGCCAGGGAAGGGTTGGAACTAGAGTATGGGGTCGGATTACTCGCCCTTCCCGGGTAACCCGAACAGGGAAAACCTTACAACTTTTTTATTAAAAGGAATATATAAATATATATATAGGATAGTATTATATATATATATATATATATATATATATATATATATATATATATATATATATATATATATATATGATTTCTATTAATAATTATTATATTATAATATTTATAAATTAAATTACAAGTTTAACTATAGTTGTTATATTAATATTATTATTAATAATTAGTATTATAAAAATTATTAAAATCATTATATACATTTGATTTATTATATTATTATTATTACTAATATTGTTGTTATCATTACTAATAACATTATTATTATAATTAGTAATAAAATTATAATCTTAGATATTATTTCATTATTATTATTATTTCTATTATTATTATTATTATTAGTATTTTTACTAATTCTAATATTAAAAACTGCATTATTATTATTATGAATGTATTAACATTAAATTAAATATATAATAGCAAATATACATGATTGAATTCTATTATGTATCACGATCATGCTTAATTACTTAATTGATAACAAAATCTTTAATTTGTACAAGCAATATGTATATGTTTTATTCTTCTTCTGATTCAAATTGATTCCATATGTCCGACTCCAATTCACTACAAAACAACTACAGAAACAATTCTGTTAGACATCGTGATCAACTTTATTCATTTTGATATATTTTTTTGATTCCTTCTTCTGCTCGATTCTTCCTGTCGATTCCATATCACCACTACAGACAATCTTGTTACTGTATCCATCGTATACTTACACTCTATAATATTCCCTTACTGCAATTAGAATGAAGGAGAAGAAAAGAAATCAAACAAACGGATACAAAATTGTTAGCTGTCAATAACAGTTAAAGCGTACGAATCCGTTGCAACTCTCTATCTATTTCTGCTTTCTTATTTCCTTCTCCTGTTCAAGATTCTTCGTCGACTTTAATTAAACACTACAAAATAGACAGATACAAAATTTTGAGATATTAATATCAAATGTAGTACGAATCTGTTAGCCATCCCTATCTAATTTATTTTTTATTTAAATCTCATGTACCTATTGTCGGATCTTGTTACCAGTTGACCTCAATAAGTACTACACAATAAACTGATCGATTATAAGTATTAACATTCATTCAATTACTCTCACCACTTTCTTTCCTGTGTTATAATTCAAACAAACACCTGAACCTCATCTTGTTAATATATAAACATATACATATGCATACATATAAAAACACGAACCTTTCTCTTGTTTGTGTTCGAATACCATCATCCTTATCAAACCTCCAATGCCATAAACGACTGCTATATATATTTTTGTCCGACCCATACAACCCCAACACCACTTCAACCTTCGAAAACCACTTCTTGTTTTCTTTTCTTTGTTTCTTTTTCGTGTACTTATTCCCATGAACACTACAACTTACGAGTTGTCGTTACTCATTTCCTATTTATTCGAACGAGCCAGAAACCACCATGAATACCTTAACAATCACCATAACCCTCTCCATTTACCATCGTCCAATAAACTTTGAGCTGTACCTATGTAGTATTTATTTGGAAATCTCGTGATAATAAAGGAGTGCATAAATTGAACTATTAGTGCGTATCACTTTTTTTTCTTTTTGGTCGACAACTTCACCTCTCCCACTTGAATTGTTTTATATTTCCAGCGAATCTTTTCTAAACCACTTATGCAACTTGAAAATTAATATTACGTTTGTTATTGTCTCCAGCTCCTGTTCATTTTCATTTTTATTACAAACTGAAATTCTTTCAGTTTAATTATATAAATTGAACCCCACCTTCACTTATATTACGGATAATAAGCTTAGCAAATGGATGGGTTTGTTTTGTTTTCTTCTTAGTGGCCGACCATTTGAGAGTTGGTGCATGCGTTTTTTTTAATGCTTCTACCATTTTAAAACTCATGATCAAGATTGGACCCCAAAATAACGGTTCTTTATTATTTTTTAAATGTAATAATGATGATATCAATTATTGCTGCTGCCTTTGGTTCGTTGTACAGCACATAATTCTATTTCAAACCTCAATTATTAATATCACAAGGTGATAGTGACACGTTAAAATTTAACTACCGCATGAAATTGTTTAAATTCGGTCAAAGTATTTGGTGGAAACAGAATAGGCCACACAAAAACTTAGTGGGTTTATTATATTGTTTAATGGGCTATTAAATCAATTTCCTTATTGGACGGAGACTTTGATTTAGCTAGTGGGCCGAGGTTTAAATTGAATGATGGGCCGAAGTTTAAATTAAATGTTGGGCCGAATATATTTGTTGTTGGGCCGAGACTAAAATCCTGCTGGGCCGAAAGAAGTGAGGCCACACGAGTTATATGATTTCGAATGGGTTACAATTCAGAAATGAGATGGCAAAAGGATGGTTGGGCATATTGGGTATAACCGAGAGGTCGGGGGTTCGAGCCTAGGCAGGGGCGTTATTTTTTTTTTAAAGCCTATTCCTTGAGGTAGCTAACTTATAATAATTATTATTATCATTATTATTATTATTATTATTATTATTATTATTATTATTATTATTATTATTATTATTATTATTATTATTATTATTATTATTATTATTATTATGGTTAAGATATCATTTTCATTATTAATAACCTTATTAGTATTACTTTTAACATTATCATTATTATCTTTATTAAACCTTATTATTATTAATATGATTATGATGATTATAATCATTATTAAGTATATTTACTATTATTATTATAAAATAATACAAAATTTTATCATTAATATTATCTTATCAAATAACTATTAAGTTATATAAAACTATATTTAATACATATAACATGACTATATTAACATTTTTATAATAAATACTACTTATTTAAAATAAATATATTTAAATTATTAATTAATATAACTTAAGATTTATTTTTTTGATTACAAGCATATATGTTAATATACATATCACTGATATAGGTTCGTGAATCCGAGGCCAACCCTGCATTGTTCAGTTCCGTCGTATGCATATTTTTACTACAAAATATCGTATTGTGAGTTTCATTTGCTCCCTTTTTAAATGCTTTTGCAATATATATATTTTTAGGACTGAGAATACATGCGCTGCTTTTATAAATGTTTTACGAAATAGACACAAGTAATTGAAACTACATTCTATGGCTGAATTATCTTATTGAATATCACCCTTTTTGCTTGGTAACCTAAGAATTAGTGAACGCCACTAATTGACGCGAATCCTGAAGATAGATCTATGGGCCTAACGAACCCCATCCAGATTATGGATGCTTTAGTACTTCGATTTTTATATACAGATGAGTGTACCTGTATATTTGGGGATATTCTATATGCATTTGTTAATGTCGGTTACCAGGTGTTCACCATACGAATGAATTTTTATGCAGATGAGTGTTCCTGTATTATAATTTTTGCAGATGAGTGTTCCTGCAGTTAAATATAAAAATTAAATCTTGTGGTCTATTAAAATTATGAAAATGATTGATTACGATAAACTAATGAACTCACCAACCTTTTGATTGACACTTGAAAGCATGTTTATTCTCAGGTATTAAGGAAATCTTCCACTGTGCATTTGCTCATTTTAAGGATATTACTTGGAGTCATTCATGACATATTTCAAAAGATGTTGCATTCAAGTCATTGAGTTCAATAGAGATTATTAATAAACAAATGACAGATTAGGTCATTTATAAGTTGGATATTATGAAATGGTATGCATGTCTGTCAACTTTCGATGTAATGAAAGTTTGTCTTTAAAAACAAATGCAATGTTTGTAAAATGTATCATATAGAGGTCAAATACCTCGCAATGTAACCATATGTTATTGTATTCGTCCTTATGGATTAGGACGGGTCGCTTCAACGGTCACCTGGATGGAGACGTCGCTCTCAAGAGGCCTACTCACAATAATCAAGTTTGCGTTTATACGAAGCAATTAACAATATCATGGCAGGGATTTAGCATGAAATATAGCATGGCAGCACAGTTATAGTTTGAGTACTTGTGTCTAAAGCGTAAAACAGTTTAAAAGCAAGCATGTGCCTCACCCCAAAAGTTGTAAAACAATTATAAAATAGTAAAAAGTTGGACTATGAAGTTCACCTTAACAGCAAGTGAAGTTATTCCACGAAAGAAGAATGAACGGGAGTAAACGACCGGGATCTCAACCTAGAAATATAAGTTTGGTCATTAGTTTGGTCATTAGTTTGTTCAATTCGACAAGTAAGAGTTCATAAGTAAACTTATGAGTTGTTATGTTTTTAAACATGTTTGTGTGTCCACCATAATCATGTTTAGATGTTGTACAACCTTGCCCAAACGTCGGTGCTATCAAGTAAGTCAAGAGATGACCAGATGCGGGGGTCAAGAACTTTCGGCTAGACTTAGTCTACAACCTTTCATTTTGTAACATCCCGCCTTTTTCCGTTTACTTTTCCGTTTAACTATTTAAGTTCCGTTATATGTTTATAACACATCCCGTTAATATGCGTTGAATTATCTCGTTTAGGTAATTCCCGCACCCGGTTTAAAGTTGAGGGACCAAACTTGCCAAAGGTTGAAACATTTGACTAGGTCAAAGAATCAACCCCTTTTCATCCATTCATTTCACCTCCTCTTCCTCTTTTTACTACTTTCAAATCCTCTCAACATTCAAACACAAATTCATCATCTAAATCCGGAATAAGGAGCTAGCAACAAAACAAAATACATATTCGTGATCCTCTCTTCATCCTCTTCGATTTGATACCAACTTCATCACTTTTGGGTAACATTTCTAAAACACTAGATTTCTTTAAATTCGTGTTCTTGACTTAAAAGTATGTTAATTAGTGTCTATGGCTCATTGTGATGTCGTGTATGTAATTTGTATGCTCGATTTGTTGTTTTTGGTGTAACTAGTTCATTATGAAAATTGCTTGCTAAATCCTTGATTTTGGATGATCAAATGTCGTTAGATTGTTAGAGTGCATGTTTTAAAAGTGTTACTAGCATCATTAGCTTCATGTTGATGTATAGGTTGATTAAAGAAACTTCATTAACATGATTATTGTTTTTGTGATGCTTGACTAGGGTTTGATAAGCTTTATATGAACTTTGATGCACCAAATGCTATGAAATATTGTAGATAAGAGTTTGGTTGCAATGTGTGTTTGATTACCTTCGAAACCGCATATCATACATGTAAATTGGTTTCCCGAATCATGAAATGCGTTTTAGAACTTGAAACTTTGATTATGAATGTTTAATACGGTTTTTGGTTGTTGTAAGTGTTGAATTGCTTGATGAAATGTGTCTAGGTATTTTCCTCGTCAATTTACCTTCCCGATGATATATGATACATGTTCTAAGTGTTTCTGGGTCATAAATTAGGTTAGTTTGATATTTGGTTCGTGCACTTAGGAAATACAGCAAACAGGGCCTGGAAACCGATCAGGACGCCGTCCAGATACTGGGGACGCCGTCCCACCTTTTGAACCTGGACACCGTCTAGGATATCAGGACGCCGTCCCACCCTTCATTTTGGGACGCCGTCTAGCCATTTGGGACGCCGTCCCATTGTACTAAAACTGGCTGTTTGGGTTGTCATTTGACGAAAAATGTTTGGGATGTTCTAGACCTCCAATTCACTTGCAACTTGTTTTAACATGCTTATATATGAATAACTAGCATAGAAAATTTGTCCGAGACCCGACCCGAACATGTTGACTTTTCCGTTGACTTTGACCCGACCAAGTTTGACTTTTTGTCAAACTTAACCAAATACTTATGCAACCTTTCTAGTATGATTATTTACTTGTAACTTGCATGAAACTTGACTAGTTGATTCACATGTTAATATAATCGAGTCGTAACGAGCCATAGGACTAATTGAACATCTTTGACCCTTCGTGACTATCGTTATTGATACAACCTATTTGTTTAGGTCAAGACTAGCATTGTTCTTTGCACACGTTACTTGTCGAAGTACTTTTTGGTTCGTGCATACAAGGTGAGATCATAGTCCCACTTTTACTCTTTTTGAACTTACTTTTGGGATGAGAAAACATAAACGTTCTTTTAAACTACGTGAACACAAGTACAGGAAAAACAAACATTCTACATACGAGTTTGAACACAAATCCTCAATTCGATTATCATTAGTTACATCAGATGGTGTAAGCGAGAACTTATGTTATATGGCCATATGGTTTTGACAAACCCTCACTTCGGACGGTTCGCTACCGTCTACGGGTGAAATATATTTTCGGGAAACAGTGTATGTTCTAACACTATTATTACGGGGTTCAACGGACGGAATGTTAAGCTTTGATAATTGAGTGCTCGTGAATATTAACTTTTAGAATGTACTATGACTTTATCAATGTTGCAAATCTTGTGGTTCAACTTACTTTTACTCACTTACTTATTTAAACCTATGATTTCACCAACGTTTTCGTTGACAGATTCTCTATGTTTTTCTCAGGTCCTTGAACTTAGGTGATATATGCTTCCGCTCATACTTTTTGATACTTGCATTGGATGTCGAGTATACTTGCATACGTGGAGCGTCTTTTTGACTACTTTTAATCGTGTCGCACGTGTTTCATACAAACTTTAAACATTGTTATGTACTTGTTATGGAAACTACTTTTGTAAACTTTGAAACACCCTTATTTATGAAATGAATGCGACATACTTTTCGGTCAAACTTTGTTATAAAGACTTACGACCATGTAATGGGACCATACGTAGATGACGCCGTCATTTGACGATTTGTCGGGGTCGCTACAAGTGGTATCAGAGCTTTGGTTGTAGGGATTTAGAGTTCATTGGTGTCAACCCCGAGTCATAGGGTACATTGGTGAGTCTAGACTACAACCGGCATATAGACTTGAAGTAGGAATTACTTGACTACTTGTGCATTTATACTCGAAATCTTCTACTCATATCTACTCTTAAATCATCTTAATCTCACGTTGTCTAATTTGATTGACACGCCACCTTGACTATATGAAATGATGTCGAATGCACATATGAATCAGGGTAATATAATTTCCGGGATTATATTACGGTGACTCATATGAACATTCCGACATTATGACATAAAGAATTTAAGGCGGGTCAAGGATAATTTTCTCTCTATCTTTATTCCATATCACGGTTAGTATTATTTAGAATACTAACCAACGGTATTCTTTTGTTTTGAAGGAACAATGGCTCCTCGTCGTGTACGCCGCAATGAAACTCCCGAACAAGCTCTCGAACGGATGATAGCTACCACCGTAGATGCGGCCATGGCCGGTCACTCTTCCAACAACAATAACAACAACAACAACAACAATGGGGCCGGTAACTCAAACGAGGGATGCTCCTACAAAGCTTTCATGGGGTGCAAACCTCACACTTATGATGGAACCGGGGGACCGGTTGTGCTTACTCGTTGGTTTGAACAAACCGAGGCTGTCTTTAGCATAAGCGGTTGTCGGGATCAAGACAAGGTCAAATACTCCACCCACACTTTCTCCGGAATTGCTCTAACATGGTGGAACACCTATGTTCAATCGGTGGGTACCGATGAAGCTCATGCCCTCTCTTGGGCCGATCTAAGGGAAAAGATGATTGTTGAATATTTTCCGCGCGAAGAAACCCGAAAGCTTGAGGAAGAACTAAGAGCTTTGAAAGCGGTCGGAAACGATCTTAAAGCTTATAATCAACGCTTCGCCGAACTATCCTTGATGTGTCCTAATCTTGTTAACCCCGAATCTCAAAGGATTGAGCTCTACATGCTCGGTCTTCCAAAAAGCATCAAACAAGGGGTGATGTCATCCAAACCCACTACTCATCAAGCCGCTATGAACATGGCTCGCCAACTAATTGAAACGGTTGACGAAGTCGTAGTGCCGGCTCCTAAAGCCGAGGACAAGTCGGGTGGCAACAAAAGGAAATGGGAAGCCACTCCATCAACCAACTACAACAACACCTTCACCAAAAAAGCCTTTCAACAACGACGGCAAGAAGGGTTATGTCGGAAACTTACCTTTTTGCAACAAATGCCACAAGCATCATCACGGCGAATGTAACAAGCTAGTTTGTCACCGTTGCCAAGGTGTTGGTCATAGGGCCAACAATTGCACAAGCGCCGCCCCCGTTGCTCGAAAGGGGCCCAATCCTCCAAAAACAGTCACTTGTTACGAATGTGGCCAAACGGGCCATTATAAGAACGAATGCCCGAAAAAGAAAGCCAACCCCAACAACCGAGGCCGAGCCTTTAACATCAACACCGAGGAAGCCCGAGATGACAATGAACTAGTCACGGGTACGTTTCTTCTCAACAACTCTTATGTTACTTGCTTATTCGATTCGGGTGCCGATAAATGTTTTGTGTCTAAGACTTTGGCTCCTACCCTTTGCACTCCACCACACCCTTTAGATACTACTTATTCCATCGAAGTGGCCGACGGAAAACTCTTAATTGCCGACACATATTACCGGGGGTGTACTTTGAACATTTTGGGTAAGGAATTTGAAATTGACTTGATACCCATGGAATTAGGGAGTTTTGATGTAATAATCGGTATGAATTGGATGGTCAAAAATAAATCTCACATTCTTTGCGATCTTCACGCAATCCGAATTCCTATCGAGAATGGTGAACCATTGATTGTCTATGGCGACAAAAATTGCACCGGACTCAATCTCGTTTCGTGCCTTAAAGTTCGAAAGCTACTTCGCAAGGGTTGTTTCGCGATTCTTGCTCACGTTAAGAAAGTTGAGGCCGATGAAAAGCGCATCGAAGATGTGCCAATTGTTAGTGACTTTTCCGATGTATTTCCCGACGAATTACCGGGTCTTCCACCTCATCGACCGGTTGAATTTCAAATCGATCTTATTCCAGGAGCCGCACCCGTAGCGCGTGCACCATATAGACTCGCTCCATCCGAATTGCAAGAATTACAAAGTCAAATCCAAGAGTTACTTGACCGTGGTTTCATTCAACCTAGCCATTCACCATGGGGCGCTCCGATTTTATTCGTCAAGAAGAAAGACGGATCCCTACGAATGTGCATTGATTATCGTGAACTAAACAAATTGACGGTTAAGAACCGATATCCCCTTCCTCGCATCGATGATCTCTTTGATCAACTACAAGGTTCTCGTGTATATTCAAAAATCGATCTCCGTTCGGGTTATCATCAACTAAGGGTTAAGGGGGAAGATGTCTCCAAAACCGCTTTCCGGACTCGTTATGGTAGTTATGAATTCCTTGTCATGCCTTTCGGTCTCACTAACGCACCGGCGGTGTTCATGGATCTCATGAACCGCGTGTGCAAACCTTACCTCGACAAATTCGTTATCGTGTTCATTGACGATATTTTGGTCTATTCTAAAAGCGAAGAGGAACACAAAGAACATCTCCGACTCGTGCTCGAGCTCTTAAGAAAAGAGCAACTATATGCCAAGTTCTCCAAGTGTGAATTTTGGTTAAAGGAAGTTCAATTTCTTGGTCATGTTGTAAGTGATCAAGGCATCAAAGTCGATCCCGCAAAAATCGAAGCCATTAGTAAATGGGAGACTCCTACTACTCCTACTCAAATTCGTCAATTCTTGGGTCTCGCCTGATACTATTGTAAATTCATCAAGGATTTCTCCCTAATCGCTCGTCCTTTAACCGCGTTAACTCACAAGGAACGAAAATTCGTTTGGACATCCGAACAAGAAACCGCTTTCCAAATCTTGAAAACTAAACTAACCACCGCTCCTATCTTGTCACTTCCCGAAGGCAATGATGATTTTGTTGTATATTGTGATGCCTCGAAAAACGGTTATGGGTGTGTACTAATGCAACGAAAGAAAGTCATTGCTTATGCCTCTCGACAACTCAAGGTTCACGAACGAAACTACACGACACATGATCTTGAACTCGGTGCCGTCATCTTTGCACTTAAGTTATGGAGACATCATCTTCTTGGTACCAAGAGTACTATCTTTACCGATCACAAAAGTCTCCAACATATCTTCGATCAAAAGCAACTAAACATGAGACAACGAAGGTGGATTGAGACCTTGAACGATTATAATTGCGAGCTTCGTTACCACCCCGGGAAGGCAAATGTAGTGGCCGATGCCTTAAGTCGAAAGGAAAGAGCGGTGCCTCTTCGTGTCCGAGCTTTGAATATCACCATCCACTCCAACCTTAATAGCCAAATTCGGGTAGCCCAAGATGAAGCTCTTAAGGACAACAACATCGCACGCGAACTTTTAAACATTCTCGTCTCCCGATTCGAAGTTAGGGAGACCGGACTTCGATATTACGCCGGAAAAATTTGGGTGCCTAGATATGGCGATCTACGAAACCTCATCCTAGACGAAGCCCACAAATCGCGATACTCGATTCATCCCGGCGCCAATAAGATGTACCATGACCTTAAAGAACAATATTGGTGGCCGAACATCAAAAAGGAGGTTGCTAGATATGTCGCCAATTGTTTGACTTGCGCTAAAGTCAAAGCCGAACACCAAAGACCGTCCGGGTTACTTCAACAACCCGAGATCCCGCAATGGAAGTGGGAAAGGATCACGATGGATTTTATCACCAAACTACCGAAAACGTCGGGCGGTTATGATACAATTTGGGTCATTGTTGACCGTCTCACCAAATCCGCGCACTTTCTCGCCATGAAAGAAACCGACAAAATGGAGAAACTTGCACGACTTTACATTAAAGAGATTGTAGCCCGACACGGAGTACCGTTATCGATTATCTCCGACCGAGATGGTCGTTTCGTTTCTAGATTTTGGCGTACGTTACAAGAAGCGTTGGGAACGCGTTTGGACATGAGCACCGCATATCATCCCCAAACCGATGGACAAAGTGAACGTACAATACAAACCTTAGAGGATATGTTACGAGCCTGCGTTGTTGATTTTAGAAAAGCTTGGGACAATCACTTACCTCTCGCCGAATTCTCTTACAATAATAGTTATCACGCGAGTATTAAGGCCGCACCTTTTGAAGCGTTATATGGTCGAAAATGTCGCTCTCCTCTTTGTTGGGCCGAAGTGGGTGACGTGCAAATTTCCGGGCCCGAACTCATTCACGAAACAACCTAAAAGATTCTTCAAATCCGAGGTAGGCTTCGGACGGCCCGGAGTCGTCAAAAATGCTATACCGACAAAAGACGCAAGGACCTCGAATTTCAAGTCGGTGACCGCGTCATGTTAAAAGTCGCACCTTGGAAAGGTGTCATCCGTTTTGGGAAACGTGGGAAACTAAATCCGCGGTACGTTGGTCCTTTCGAAATCTTAGAGCGTATTGGAACCGTTGCTTATCGTTTAAACCTTCCGCCTCAACTAAGCTCCGTCCATCCTACTTTTCATGTATCTAACTTGAAGAAGTGTCTCTCCGAGCCCGATATCGTCGTCCCTCTCGAGAAACTTACTATTAATGACAAACTCCATTTTGTGGAGGAACCGGTTGAAATTGTGGACTACGTCGAGAAGGAATTAAAACAAAGCCGGATCCCGATTGTTAAGGTCCGATGGAACGCCAAAAGGGGACCCGAGTTTACTTGGGAAAGAGAAGATCAAATGCGAAAGAAACACCCTAATCTATTCTCGGTCCCGGAAACGTCAGATTCCGAGGAAGAAACAACGACTACTACGCCTACCTACATTTCGGGACGAAATTTCTTTTAAGGTGTAGGTAATGTAACATCCCGCCTTTTTCCGTTTAACTATTTAAGTTCCGTTATATGTTTATAACACATCCCGTTAATATGCGTTGAATTATCTCGTTTAGGTAATTCCCGCACCCGGTTTAAAGTTGAGGGACCAAACTTGCCAAAGGTTGAAACATTTGACTAGGCCAAAGAATCAACCCCTTTTCATCCATTCATTTCACCTCCTCTTCCTCTTTTTACTACTTTCAAATCCTCTCAACATTCAAACACAAATTCATCATCTAAATCCGGAATAAGGAGCTAGCAACAAAACAAAATACATATTCGTGATCCTCTCTTCATCCTCTTCGATTTGATACCAACTTCATCACTTTTGGGTAACATTTCTAAAACACTAGATTTCTTTAAATTCGTGTTCTTGACTTAAAAGTATGTTAATTAGTGTCTATGGCTCATTGTGATGTCGTGTATGTAATTTGTATGCTCGATTTGTTATTTTTGGTGTAACTAGTTCATTATGAAAATTGCTTGCTAAATCCTTGATTTTGGATGATCAAATGTCGTTAGATTGTTAGAGTGCATGTTTTAAAAGTGTTACTAGCATCATTAGCTTCATGTTGATGTATAGGTTGATTAAAGAAACTTCATTAACATGATTATTGTTTTTGTGATGCTTGACTAGGGTTTGATAAGCTTTATATGAACTTTGATGCACCAAATGCTATGAAATATTGTAGATAAGAGTTTGGTTGCAATGTGTGTTTGATTACCTTCGAAACCGCATATCATACATGTAAATTGGTTTCCCGAATCATGAAATGCGTTTTAGAACTTGAAACTTTGATTATGAATGTTTAATACGGTTTTTGGTTGTTGTAAGTGTTGAATTGCTTGATGAAATGTGTCTAGGTGTTTTCCTCATCAATTTACCTTCCCGATGATATATGATACATGTTCTAAGTGTTTCCGGGTCATAAATTAGGTTAGTTTGATATTTGGTTCGTGCACTTAGGAAATACAGCAAACAGGGCCTGGAAACCGATCAGGACGCCGTCCAGATACTGGGGACGCCGTCCCACCTTTTGAACCTGGACGCCGTCTAGGATATCAGGACGCCATCCCACCCTTCATTTTGGGACGCCGTCTAGCCATTTGGGACGCCGTCCCATTGTACTAAAACTGGCTGTTTGGGTTGTCATTTGACGAAAAATGTTTGGGATGTTCTAGACCTCCAATTCACTTGCAACTTGTTTTAACATGCTTATATATGAATAACTAGCATAGAAAATTTGTCCGAGACCCGACCCGAACATGTTGACTTTTCCGTTGACTTTGACCCGACCAAGTTTGACTTTTTGTCAAACTTAACCAAATACTTATGCAACCTTTCTAGCATGATTATTTACTTGTAACTTGCATGAAACTTGACTAGTTGATTCACATGTTAATATAATCGAGTCGTAACGAGCCATAGGACTAATTGAACATCTTTGACCCTTCGTGACTATCGTTATTGATACAACCTATTTGTTTAGGTCAAGACTAGCATTGTTCTTTGCACACGTTACTTGTCGAAGTACTTTTTGGTTCGTGCATACAAGGTGAGATCATAGTCCCACTTTTACTCTTTTTGAACTTACTTTTGGGATGAGAAAACATAAACGTTCTTTTAAACTACGTGAACACAAGTACAGGAAAAACAAACATTCTACATACGAGTTTGAACACAAATCCTCAATTCGATTATCATTAGTTACATCAGATGGTGTAAGCGAGAACTTATGTTATATGGCCATATGGGTTTGACAAACCCTCACTTCGGACGGTTCGCTACCGTCTACGGGTGAAATATATTTTTGGGAAACAGTGTATGTTCTAACACTATTATTACGGGGTTCAACGGACGGAATGTTAAGCTTTGATAATTGAGTGCTCGTGAATATTAACTTTTAGAATGTACTATGACTTTATCGATGTTGCAAATCTTGTGGTTCAACTTACTTTTACTCACTTACTTATTTAAACCTATGATTTCACCAACGTTTTCGTTGACAGATTCTCTATGTTTTTCTCAGGTCCTTGAACTTAGGTGATATATGCTTCCGCTCATACTTTTTGATACTTGCATTGGATGTCGAGTATACTTGCATACGTGGAGCGTCTTTTTGACTACTTTTAATCGTGTCGCACGTGTTTCATACAAACTTTAAACATTGTTATGTACTTGTTATGGAAACTACTTTTGTAAACTTTAAAACACCCTTATTTATGAAATGAATGCGACATACTTTTCGGTCAAACTTTGTTATAAAGACTTACGACCATGTAATGGGACCATACGTAGATGACGCCGTCATTTAACGATTTGTCGGGGTCGCTACACATTTAATCCAAAACCTTATTCCCATAAGCCTCTGAGACATCATCCACATTACCATAAGTAGCGGCGAAGTTTGTATAAGTTATACGTCTACCGTTATGATTATAGCTTTCACCAGTTGCGTGTGTATAGGAATACAACACTTAAATAGATTACTTATACAATAAGTACATATACTATATTATATAAGTTTTAATATAGTTATAATTAATAATGTATTTTTATTATTAATTTAATTAAAGTTATTAATACAATAAAGGTATTATTAGTTTAATTATATGTTTAATTACTATACTAAAGTTATTAATCATAATTATAGTTCAAGTATTATTAATAATTAATAATATACTTAGTATTTATTATATAATATATATTAAATATAATTATCATGTTCCTTCATTTATTTTTTGTAATTATCTTATTCTATTTTTTGATTTTATCCATAACGACTTTAAATCTAGATAAAATTTGAAATTATCTCTAAAATAATATAATTTATTTTTTATAGATCTAGTTATATATAATAATCATATAAAAATTTTAGATAAAATTTTATCCTTTTAATTTATTTAAATTTTGGATTTACCTTTATATACATTATAAATCGTATAATAAATTAAATAAATATAATAAATGTACCAAAAATTTATATAACTTTACAAATATGTTCTAGGAACATATTTAAGTATTTTTCATGCATTTTATTCTGTGAAAAATGTTTTTATTCCAATTTATTAATTTTATTTATGTAAAGCAGTTTTTGACACAATTAAATAGAGAATAAATATATATAATGACAAATAAATTATATTTCGATTCTAATATTTATTATATGTTAATTTTAATTTGTAAAAATTTTTTTTACTATTTTTACTGATTTATTACAATTTATTTTGATTTTTCTATACATATATACAAGCCGATATATAAATAAATAAATAATAATTAATCAAATAAATATATAAAAATTATGATGTTCTCAGATCTAAAACATTACTAATTTTCATCAGTTAAAATTTATAAAAAATAAGTTTTTACATATTTTTATGTATTTTCTTGTTTATCGTTACACAATAACAATAATAAATACTTAATAATTCGTATTTATTATTTATAAAAATTATTTTCAATTAGTATTATATAGTATAAAGGTTAGGAAACCTGTAAAAATATTTTTCTTAAATTTAATATAGTTTTTACATATTTAAACATGTTTTAACCGTATATGTATTTATAATTCAATTTTAATAACAAATAAATATTAAATTCGTTTTTATAAAATATAAATTATTTTCCAGATCTTAAACATGTATTTTTTGATCTTTATAACATATTACATGTATTTATTTTCATTGTATATAATTTATAAAATAAAAAAAAGGAATCGGCTAATATTAAAAATAATAAAAGCTGAATAAAAAAATAAAAAGAAAGAAAAGAAAAACTTACAAAAGTATTTTCTATAGGAGAGAATGAGAGAGTTTTCTTCAAATTTTTGGTACAAGTTTTTATGAAAAATAGTAAGGTATTTACAGGTGAAAAAGATTGGATTTATCGATTAAAAAAATAAAAATAATATAAATAAAGATGATAATGCCGAGTTTTTCAAAAAAAAAAAGAGTTGATAAGATTTTTGGTTTTATATTGTTTAAAAAGAAAATGTATCTAGTCCCTTTTTTATTTAAATTAATTTATTAAATTTAAAAGAATACTTATCCTATTAAATATATATTCGGCTAATTTTTTTAATATAAATATATTTATTTTTATTTATTTTCATTCTTATCTCTTTTAAGAAGTTTCTAGATTTTTTTCACATTTTAATTATTTTGTTTTTCTTTATTTTTTAATTACCAAAATTAAATAAATATATTTAACTATTTTTGGCATTTTACATTTATTATTAATAATTATAATTTTTAATTTAATTAAATTTATTACCTTATAGTTTTATTAGTTTTATAAATGTCACAACATATTTTTAATACATTATATTATTTATAAGGTTAATTTTACATTTACATTTCATATAAGTTTCTTATTATATAATTACTTAATATATAATAATATGAACTTTTAATTATATCGTATTAATTTTGTTTCAAATAACAACCCTAGACATTAATACACATAACCAAGCAGAAACCCTAGGGATAAAATAGTCAATTCAGAAGTGAAAAAAGTGAGGGTTGTTATACATTCAGGCATGCATCAAATAATTGTAAACTCAATATAACTACCCACTTCTTAAGGAAAACCACCTTCATGTACCACTTATTTATGCATATATTTATTTCTTAATGATAACCCTTAGGGTTGTCATTAGAAAAATTCTTATTATTATTATTGTTTATTTATTATTTTTTTTCTAATGCATGTTGAAATGTCCCGTTCATATTGATTATAAACGTTTCATATTAATTGATTTCGTTGAGAGGTTTTGACCTCTATATGAGACGTTTTTCAAAGACTGCATTCATTTTTAAAAAAATTTTATCGATAAAGGTTTAAAAACCATAACGTAGATTATCAAGTAATGATAATCTAAAAGATAACGTTTTACACACGAACATTATATATTGGTTTACAATAATATTATACATCGATTTAAATCTCCGAATGCAGTTTTTAAACAATATATTACAAGCATGCTGACTCCAATTCTTGTCCTTAAATTAGCATGCAACAGCGGAAGCTCTTAACAATCACCTGAGAATAAACATGCTTAAAACGTCAACAAAAATATTGGTGAGTTATAGGTTTAACCTATATGTTATCAATTCATAATAATAATAGACCACAAGATTTCATTTTTCATAAGTAACATGCAGGCATAAAGCTATCTGTATAAAAATCATTCATATGGTGAACACCTGGCAACTGACATTAACAAGATGCATATAGAATATCCCCATCATTCTGGGACACCCATCGGACATGATAAACTCGAAGTACTAAAGAATTCCAAATTCCAGAATGGGGGTTGTTAGTTCCCGTAGATCTACCTTTAGGATTCGCGTCAATTATGGGCCAGTTCCCTAATTCTTAGGCTACCAAGCTAAAAGGGGCATATTCGATTTCGATCATTCAACCATAAAATGTAGTTTCACGTACTTGTGTCTATTTTATAAAACATTTATAAAACTGCATGTATTCTCATCCCAAAAATATTAGATTTTAAAAGTGGGACTATAACTCACTTTCACATATTTTTCCTTCGTCGGGAAATAAGACTTGGTCACGGGTCGATTCACGAATCTATAACAAATATTTACATATATATCAAAGTATGATCGAAATATATTCACAACATTTTTTATTACGTTTTAATGATTTAAGTTTATTAAGTTAGCTGTCCAACGTTAGTAGCCTACAACTAGTTGTCCACAGTTAGCAGTACAGAAATAAATCAATATAAATTATCTTGGATCAATCCACGACCCAGTGTATACAAGCCTCAGGCTAGATCACAACTCAAAGTATATATATTTTTGAAATCAACCTCAACCCTGTATAGCGAACTCGAGCATTACAGCATATAGAGTGTCTATGGTTGTTCTAAATAATATATATAGATGGGTCGATATGATATGTCAAAACATTGTATACGTGTCTATGGTATCTCAAGATTACATAATATATGTTAGAATACATGTATAATACAATATAAGTTAGCTAGGATATGATTAGTATAGATTTGTTACAATTTTCACGTAGCTAAAACTAGTAAAAATATCCAATTTTGTTTTACCCATAACTTCTTCGTTTTAAATCCGTTTTGAGTGATTCAAATTGCTATGGTTTCATAATGAACTGAAATTTATGAAATTAAAAAGAAAAAGTATAAGTTTATAGTCAGAAATACAGATTACAAGTCACTCTTGAAAGAGGTAGTCATTTCCGTCGAAAGAACGACATCTTGATGACCATTTTGAAAAACATACTTCCACTTTGAGTTTAACCATAATTTTTGGATATAGTTTCATGTTGTAAGACCCAAATATTTATTATACATAATGTATTTATGGTGTACGATGCGTGTATGAAGTGTACGAAGCATGTACGTGTTGCTTGCTCGAACATCGATGTAAACTGGACGTTGTCTGAAGTGACAAAGTGTGTACGTATATTTTCAACTCCAAATAAAGTTTTTGTTGGTGTTTCAAAGCCTTACCATTGGAAAGAAAATCTTATTACGTTTCCAACGATATTTGATTCATCGAAAACGGAGCTACGGTCAAAAAGTTATGGCCAAAACAAGTTTCTGAAAACTGACCTGCAGGTTGGAGCAGCGCTCCACCATTTGGCGCAGCGCTCCGATTGCTCCTGATGCAATTTTCAGCCTTTTTAAAAGGTTTAAATGAGGGGTACTTTGGTCTTTTCATTTAGGGTCGGTTTAGGGTCATCAAGAATGATCTAGAACTCCATTGGAGCTCATTTCTCACCCACACAAACACTCTCATCCACATCTAGAGAGAGAGAGGAAGAGTTCTAGAGTGAGAGAGCTTGATTTGGAGAAGAAGGAGTTGAATTCTAGCCAAAGCTCGGGTTTTAAAGTTGTTCATCTCGCTCCTAGCTATGTTTTGGTAGTATTGGTAAGTTCTAACTCCGGATTTCATTTGTTAGATTTGATATTCAAGTTAGGGTTTGAGATTGTTAGTTGTAAAACCCATTTGGTTGATGAAGAGGGTTTATGGAAACTTGCTATTTTGATATTTGGCGAGTTTTGGGTTGGTTAATGATTTAACCATGTTTAAGACTTGTAAATGGTGTATAATCACTAGTGTTAGTGATTATTGGTGTTTTGGAAACCATTAGGGTTCTTATGGTTGACTAATTTTGACTAGAGTCAAAATTAGGATTTGTTGATGATTATGACTCTATTGCCGATTTAATAAGGTTTATAAACTTAAAATGGATTAAGTTGAAGCATAGAACCGAGTTAAATATGTTCTGGTGTCAAAACTTGCTAATGGCGTGATATTGACTTCTTATGGGTCAAATTAGGGTTTAAGTGTCATTTTGGGCAAGATAGGTGTTTAACACCTATGATTGGGTTTTATTGGCATATTAGGACCATTCTCACTGGTGTTAGTTGTGAGGACCTCGACCTTATCCTCCCGGACGAAGTCATCAACAGTTGGTCCCATTGCGATGATCGACTCCAAGTAATGTCCTTAACATGAGCAAATGCACAGCGGAAGACTTAATTTGTACCTGAGAATAACATGCTTTTAAAAGTCAACATAATGTTGGTGAGATATATAGGTTTGATGCTAGCAGCGTTATAACTATGGACCACAAGATTTCATATTTATAAACATAATACACTCGCAAGTGTATAAAAAGCATTCCAAGCAGTGGGCACCCGGTAACTAGCCTTAACAAGAGTGTGTACCCCTGAGTTATAATAATATGTGCACCGAATCAAGTGCGTTCCGTTAACCTCGAAGTACTAAACACCCGTTCTTCTAGTTTAGTAGTGACTAGAACAACATCTGGGTGGGGGTGTAAAACCCGATAGATCTATCTTTAGGATTCGCGCCTACCAGTTCATAAACCAATAGTTAAAGTTACCAAGCTAGGGGATTTTTGATTCAAACCCATGTAGAACGTAATTTTAGTCACTTGTGTCCATAACGTAAATCATTTATAAAAATAGCGCATGTATTCTCAGCCCAAAAATATTTAAAGTTTAAAAGGGAACTATATACTCACCATACTGTATTTTGTAGTAAAAATACATATAACATCATTGAACAAATATAGGGTTGGCCTCGGATTCACGAACCTATAATATTTGTATATATATTAACACATATATTTGTAACCGAACAAGTTGTATATATAAATTATAATATATTATTAAATTGTATCTTATGTATATGTAATGTTTCAAAATTAATTTTTTTATATTATTATGTGTTTTATATATCATTTATATTATCTTAAAATATTTTATATATTATATGTAAATTAGTTATTATTATAATTACTAATATTTCGTATAAAAATATAATATATAGTATACTTTTATATATATAATCTCTTTTGTTTGTAAAATTAACAATTATAATAAAGATAATAATACTAATAATGAATCATGATATTTTTTACTAATAATAATTTCTAAATAATAATATAGTTGTGAAAATAATTAGTTTGTATTAACAATATTAATAATGATAATAATAATAATAATAATAATAATGTTAATAATTAAATTATACCTTAGAAATAAAAAAAAAAGAGGTTAAATTGCCTGGAACGGGACTCGAACCCGTGACCTCTCGCCCACATCTAACACTCTTACCCACTGAGCTACTAGTTCATTACTGTTTTAAACCCGATAATCTACCTATTATTATGTATGAATCTGTGTATCTTCTTTCTTCATCAACTTAAACATAAACTTCATTACTTATCATCATCTTCAGTCTATGATTTTATGTATCATTATCAATGTTATTAGTTATGTAACATTCACTTCATAACCGCAACCATTAACACTTGTATATCACCCCTTCGTCATCATCTTCAATATCTAAATATATTTTTTTTCCTAAACATCATCGTTATTCTTTGAATCGAAACATCTATCATTTTAATTATCATTCTCTATCAACAATTAGCAACCCAATGTTTGTCGACCCCAAACCAATGTGGTAACAGCGACTGGCAAATCAGTGGTTTGAATGAGCAGTCCACCAATATTGATCCAGTTCATCTATGCTTCGGCCCAACAGGATATAGGGACATGGCCCAACATACAACTCTTGGCCCAATCTGATCTCGTAAATAAAACAATACGGTGGTTATTGATTTAATAGCTAAATCGATTAAAAAAAACGTCCAGCTCATTACTACTGTAAAGTTTTTGTTCTCCTACTCAAACCCCACTTAATCTTGTCACCTTACTAATTATGATTTAATAACACAAGTCTTCTTCAAC
This sequence comes from Rutidosis leptorrhynchoides, assembly GCF_046630445.1. Classification (NCBI taxonomy): domain Eukaryota; kingdom Viridiplantae; phylum Streptophyta; class Magnoliopsida; order Asterales; family Asteraceae; genus Rutidosis; species Rutidosis leptorrhynchoides. The sequence goes on from NC_092343.1 coordinate 107,543,607, forward strand.
TTTATCTTTTTCTTTTTTTTTTAAAACCCATGACTTTTAGCTGTAATTTACGAAAATAATATCATCAACAGAAAAGTGGATTCGTGTTTAAGACCTGACAGAAACAAAGTGATACCTCTGCTGTAGTAGTTTATTAGTGACGGTAAGGGGTGGTTTGATGGCTCGTTGATGATGGATTTTTGAGTGGGTTCAAGGTGGTGGTGAAAGGTAATTGCTCATAAGATGTTCGATGATATTTATCAAAGTGGTTGTGGGTTTGGGTTTGTTCGTAACAGAAAAAGAATCGGAGACAGCAGTAGTCGAACAAATTTGAGTTATCACCCTCTGAATAGCAATAGTGACAAAAAAAAAATATGGATTTAGTTTTGGTGGTTGCTTCGAACAGGTTAATAGTAGAAACGAGATAACGTATGGCTATAGTAGCTATTTGCAGGTTGCAGGTTACATCTGTGGGTGTTCGCGTGTGTGGGACAAAATCATAAGGCGAGGAAGAAACAGTTATATGGATAGTTTACATGGTAATGGGTTGGTGGTGACGGTTATGATAGTGATTTATAGTGATGGAAGATAGTTCTTGGTTCAAGAGTAGAAGAAGAAAGATGAATAAATAAGGAAAGTGGTGTTGGATGATGATAGATGAAGAAGGTTCACGATGGTGGTGGTCCGGTTTGGAAGTGAGTGTTCTTGTGGTGGTGACCTCCCATGGTGGTTCATGGTGGTGATGAATTCAAGGTGGCTCGACGGTGGCGGTTATCAATATAAGGAGAAGAATAAGAGAGGGTGGTGATGGTGTTCTTGGATATTATTAAGAGAGAGAGAAAGAGATGAAGTAAGGGTGAAATTGGTTGTTCGATTGAATTCAATTTATGGTATGCAGAATTCACAAGCAATACAGGGATCATAGAAAAAGTTAAAAGGAAAATTAATAGTATAATTATAAAAGTGAAATAGATATATAACCGAATTTGGGGTTTAATGAATTGTCCTATATCTCTGAAAGATTCGACTAGTTAACTTAATAGACAAAACCTAAACAGTGTAATGGTAATCATTAATCTATCTCGTAGTGTTATATTTATATAATTTATAATACTAATGATAATAATATAATTGTATAAGAATATATAATCTTTGATAATGATAATATTTATAAGAAATAAACTAAAAATAATACCAGTATTAATAATAATACGTGTACACATCTATTGTTCGTGAATCGTCGAAACTGGTCAGAGGGTCATTGAATATATGCACAGAGATTTCAAAGCTTTCAAGACTTAACATTAAGGTTTTTTTTTTTTTTTTTGCTTATCGTGTCGGAAACATATAGAGTTTAAGGTTTAAATTTGGTCGGAAATTTCCGGGTCGTTACAGTACCCACCCGTTAAAGAAATTTCGTCCCCGAAATTTGGTAGAGGTGGTCATAAATAACAATAGGAATGTTTTCATGACGAATATGAGGTGATAATGGAGTTTTTATCATTAGTGAGAGATATAGATAAAACGTTTCGATCATGTGAAGCGTACGAGTGATGTTTATCATAAAAGAGTGAAATGAGTAAGTATGGATTTGTTCTAACCGATGACGTGGTTATGATTGATTTCCGAGATTTAAGGAATTTAAAGAAAATCTTACGTAATAAGATTTGGTTTTTCGGCGATTTAGGAAATAGTATCTCCTTTGATTAAATGCGGCAAATCTGTTTTGATTTCTCTGTCGGTTATTTCTCTACAAAACTACCCCCTTCGTTTCCTTATTTCCATATCCGACATCTTCTACTCTTTCTCCTTAACTCACACTTTAAAATATGCTTCATTCAATTCTGATTCTTGATTTACTCCTAATTTTCACATCTGTCATTCTTCTCTTTTATCTTCCACCAGAGGATTTTATTTACTTCTACTATTATCTTGGGGTTATAGTGTTTTTAATCTTCCCGTGCCTTTTCGTGGCAATACGTATTGATATGCATGGTTTGTAGTTTCGGGTTTGTTATCGGTTTTATATCTTCCCTTATACTTCGATGTCCCTACGTCTGTCTTCCATAATCATTGTCATTCACAGCTAATACTTTCTCCTATTTGCTGTGATTTATACTCCAATTTCTATTTTGGATTTTTGTCCTTTCGTTTTCTTTTTCCCGTCCTCGAGCCAAGCGAGTAATGGTCTGGAATTCGTAAGTATAAAATTTGGAATGAACATAACTAATACTCTTAGAAAGAAATGGTAATGGCACGATTTTGATTGGTCAAATTACCAGAATATTTCGGAAAAATAGAACTATCAAGATGATATGTTCTTGATATGTTTGGAGATTGAATAGAGTGTAAGAGCCGTGTAACATGGCACATGATGATGGTACTGTGAATCATCACATTCCATTAGAAACTTAACATGACTTACTGTAATATAATGAAGTTGATCAAGTTTCATTATATTATACTAATTCATGCATCAATTCCCAACACTACTTCAGAACATTCCTATTTTAAACTCGAAGGTTTCAGAATTTAGAAACTAATGCAGTTTCTTTTATATTGTAACGCGGATGTTACGAAGTGATAAATGATTTCAGATGGGAATAATATCTCCAGAAATTTGATTAATACGCATAACGGAAGATATGAAATATCTTATAATCTCTAAGATAAAATATTTATGAAGAATATCATCCGAAAAGGTTTAGAATAAGGAGTAGGGTTCTTACTAACGACTTCAGCAGGCACTGAATTCTTTGAAGTCGAGTTTAGTTTTCATGATTTGTTCATGGTTTCCTTCATACTTTACTCAATCCGTTTTCCAATTTCAACCCTTCTCTTTTTCTGAGCTTTTTCAACATACTTTACTTCATCGTAAACTTTTGACTGTTAAGGTCGTTTACAGTTTTTGCTGCTTCATCAGCATTTCAAGAACTAATCCGTAGTTCAGTGTGTTTTTCAGAAACTTCACATTCGAAGTATGAAATTCTTAGGGATAGACGTTCTAGGTATAACTGGAGATGTTCTGCGAGATTTTCAAAATACTGATTGTTGATTCTGCCTAAGGGATGACGAGCTGCTAGTATGTATGCTGATGACGTTACGGAATATAAAAGGTTCTCCAGTAATGACGGCGAAAGTATAACGTATATATCAAGATTATAATAAGAGTAGTGTTACTGAGAAGTCGAAGTGGAGCTGTGACAAAATTAGCTTCTCGAAAAGGAATTGTAGGGTTGTTTTTGCTAATAAATGATAAGGAATTCGACGCGGATAGGTTTTAACTATAACTTTGGTTTCGAAAGTTTTTCAGGTGCATAACTGTATGCATACATCTTTCTTCCGTAGACGAGGTGCAGCGGTTTCAACTTCTCGATCAAGATGTTTTTATGAATCATGAAAAGATTTGAATGCGAATTGTAACCGTCAAGATACGAATGAGGTTTAAGATAAAATCAAGTGGCAAGCTTGAAGAATTGTTTAGTTTCATATGTTATAATCAACATTTTAATTCATTTTAATTGTCCAAAGTTAGCAGTTCAATAGTCTGATGGTCCAATAAATTCATATATAAATTAGATATATAATATTCGAATTAGTTAATACGTATCGTGACCCGTGTACATGTCTCAGACTCGATCACAACTCAAACTATATATATAGATGGGTCGATATGATATGTCAAAACATTGTATACGTGTCCCGATATTTAGAATGCGTAAATAACAGAATGACGATAAATAAAGTGCGTAAAATAAATAACAGAAATTAAATGACGATAAATAAAATTGCGAGAATGTAAATTGCGAGAATGTAAATTGCGAGAATGTAAATTGCGAGAATGTAAATTGCGATAAATTAAATGTTAATCAGTTAGCTGGGAGCAGTTAGCCGGAACAGTTAGCGTGTAATCCTAACCAAATTTCAATTAGTTAATTCGTCTGTTTCTAACACTTTTTATTTTGTCCAATGTTTTCTTCGTTATGCCACTTGTTGGATTCTGATAGATCAAAATCCAAATATGAAATTTGAATGAAAAATGGTTATTCTGTGGTGAACGGATACGTATATCGATAGTTGTAAGTAGGATAGTAAATGATCGTTGAATCAGATTCGAAGAATGTACAGTGTAACTTATTAATGTGAATTCTAAATATTCCTCGGGTACTACCCACCCGTTAAAATATTTTCATCATTAACAGTTTGTACGAAAGAATTTTTAATTACGATCTTTATGAAAATATACTTGCATATATATTTTCTTCAGATGAAATTATGGATTTAATGAGTCAATAAGATATTAAACTCATTTGATTTATCGTTAATACTGGATTACATGATCTCTAAAACATTAGAGATTTCATAATCACCATGTCGAACGGAGATAAATGAGATTGAACGATACATAAGGCGAAGATAATCGATATAGAACGATATGTAGAACAAAGATCATACTCGAAGTACAGAATGAGATATTGAGGCGTGTGATGTTGATATCCGAGGTGTAGATTGAAATGTTGAGGTTTACGACGCGGTTGTGGTTGAGGGTGATAAGGGTACAGTCGGCGTTGATGATGGTGATACGAATTATGCTGCGGGTGCTGCTGCTGGTGTTTGCAACCTTCGCACCATGTTCTCCAAAGCCGTCACACGAGCGCGAAGTTCGTTAACTTTTGCTAGTACATCGGGATGATTGGCGGTTGGAGCGAGCGAATGAAATATGGGATAGTATGTAATCGTGACGAGGTACTCGGAAAAGGGGAGAGAAAATGGTTTCTCGAACTGGTTCGCCGGTAAGCGCTTCAGGTTCGCCGCCAAAAGAGCAATTCGGTGGATGAAAAGGATCTTCGTCGTGAAATGATTTTCGAATATAGGATGATATTCTAACTTCATAGAATATCTATGTATATAATACTAAAGATTTTGTAGACTACGGAGGAATATACGGCATATGTCAGGCAAATCTACAGATGCGCTAAGATAGGAATTATCAGATACGCTAAGATATGAATTTTGTCTATGCACTATCGATGCAGTAAATGCAGTATGACGTGTCTAGACTTATGAATGATAAGCAGGCAATTCCCTAAGGATGATAAGCAGATGGTTTCCGACTAGATTGATAAGCAAAACTTTTTGACATGTAGGCACGGTCAAAGTCCAGACTCACTAATGTATCCTAACAACTACTAGCCAGACACACTAATGCAAGGCCTGGTTCGCTAAGACCACCGCTCTGATACCACCTGTGAGGACCTCGACCTTATCCTCCTGGACGAAGTCATCAACAGTTGGTCCCATTGCGATGATCGACTCCAAGTAATGTCCTTAACATGAGCAAATGCACAGCGGAAGACTTAATTTGTACCTGAGAATAACATGCTTTTAAAAGTCAACATAATGTTGGTGAGATATATAGGTTTGATGCTAGCAGCGTTATAACTATGGACCACAAGATTTCATATTTATAAACATAATACACTCGCAAGTGTATAAAAAGCATTCCAAGCAGTGGGCACCCGGTAACTAGCCTTAACAAGAGTGTGTACCCCTGAGTTATAATAATATGTGCACCGAATCAAGTGCGTTCCGTTAACCTCGAAGTACTAAACACCCGTTCTTCTAGTTTAGTAGTGACTAGAACAACATCTGGGTGGGGGTGTAAAACCCGATAGATCTATCTTTAGGATTCGCGCCTACCAGTTCATAAACCAATAGTTAAAGTTACCAAGCTAGGGGATTTTTGATTCAAACCCATGTAGAACGTAATTTTAGTCACTTGTGTCCATAACGTAAATCATTTATAAAAATAGCGCATGTATTCTCAGCCCAAAAATATTTAAAGTTTAAAAGGGAACTATATACTCACCATACTGTATTTTGTAGTAAAAATACATATAACATCATTGAACAAATGTAGGGTTGGCCTCGGATTCACGAACCTATAATATTTGTATATATATTAACACATATATTTGTAACCGAACAAGTTGTATATATAAATTATAATATATTATTAAATTGTATCTTATGTATATGTAATGTTTCAAAATTAATTTTTTTATATTATTATGTGTTTTATATATCATTTATATTATCTTAAAATATTTGATATATTATATGTAAATTAGTTATTATTATAATTACTAATATTTCGTATAAAAATATAATATATAGTATACTTTTATATATATAATCTCTTTTGTTTGTAAAATTAACAATTATAATAAAGATAATAATACTAATAATGAATCATGATATTTTTTACTAATAATAATTTCTAAATAATAATATAGTTGTGAAAATAATTAGTTTGTATTAACAATATTAATAATGATAATAATAATAATAATAATAATAATGTTAATAATTAAATTATACCTTAGAAATAAAAAAAAAAGAGGTTAAATTGCCTGGAACGGGACTCGAACCCGTGACCTCTCGCCCACATCTAACACTCTTACCCACTGAGCTACTAGTTCATTACTGTTTTAAACCCGATAATCTACCTATTATTATGTATGAATCTGTGTATCTTCTTTCTTCATCAACTTAAACATAAACTTCATTACTTATCATCATCTTCAGTCTATGATTTTATGTATCATTATCAATGTTATTAGTTATGTAACATTCACTTCATAACCGCAACCATTAACACTTGTATATCACCCCTTCGTCATCATCTTCAATATCTAAATATTTTTTTTTCCCTAAACATCATCGTTATTCTTTGAATCGAAACATCTATCATTTTAATTATCATTCTCTATCAACAATTAGCAACCCAATGTTTGTCGACCCCAAACCAATGTGGTAACAGCGACTGGCAAATCAGTGGTTTGAATGAGCAGTCCACCAACATTGATCCAGTTCATCTATGCTTCGGCCCAACAGGATATAGGGACATGGCCCAACATACAACTCTTGGCCCAATCTGATCTCGTAAATAAAACAATACGGTGGTTATTGATTTAATAGCTAAATCGATTAAAAAAAAACGTCCAGCTCATTACTACTGTAAAGTTTTTGTTCTCCTACTCAAACCCCACTTAATCTTGTCACCTTACTAATTATGATTTAATAACACAAGTCTTCTTCAACTTTATCTTTTTCTTTTTTTTTTAAAACCCATGACTTTTAGCTGTAATTTACGAAAATAATATCATCAACAGAAAAGTGGATTCGTGTTTAAGACCTGACAGAAACAAAGTGATACCTCTGCTGTAGTAGTTTATTAGTGACGGTAAGGGGTGGTTTGATGGCTCGTTGATGATGGATTTTTGAGTGGGTTCAAGGTGGTGGTGAAAGGTAATTGCTCATAAGATGTTCGATGATATTTATCAAAGTGGTTGTGGGTTTGGGTTTGTTCGTAACAGAAAAAGAATCGGAGACAGCAGTAGTCGAACAAATTTGAGTTATCACCCTCTGAATAGCAATAGTGACAAACAAAAAAAAAATATGGATTTAGTTTTGGTGGTTGCTTCGAACAGGTTAATAGTAGAAACGAGATAACGTATGGCTATAGTAGCTATTTGCAGGTTGCAGGTTACATCCGTGGGTGTTCGCGTGTATGGGACAAAATCATACGGCGAGGAAGAAACAGTTATATGGATAGTTTACATGGTAATGGGTTGGTGGTGACGGTTATGATAGTGATTTATAGTGATGGAAGATAGTTCTTGGTTCAAGAGTAGAAGAAGAAAGATGAATAAATAAGGAAAGTGGTGTTGGATGATGATAGATGAAGAAGGTTCACGATGGTGGTGGTCCGGTTTGGAAGTGAGTGTTCTTGTGGTGGTGACCTCCCATGGTGGTTCATGGTGGTGATGAATTCAAGGTGGCTCGACGGTGGCGGTTATCAATATAAGGAGAAGAATAAGAGAGGGTGGTGATGGTGTTCTTGGATATTATTAAGAGAGAGAGAAAGAGATGAAGTGAGGGTGAAATTGGTTGTTCGATTGAATTCAATTTATGGTATGCAGAATTCACAAGCAATACAGGGATCATAGAAAAAGTTAAAAGGAAAATTAATAGTATAATTATAAAAGTGAAATAGATATATAACCGAATTTGGGGTTTAATGAATTGTCCTATATCTCTGAAAGATTCGACTAGTTAACTTAATAGACAAAACCTAAACAGTGTAATGGTAATCATTAATCTATCTCGTAGTGTTATATTTATATAATTTATAATACTAATGATAATAATATAATTGTATAAGAATATATAATCTTTGATAATGATAATATTTATAAGAAATAAACTAAAAATAATACCAGTATTAATAATAATACGTGTACACATCTATTGTTCGTGAATCGTCGAAACTGGTCAGAGGGTCATTGAATATATGCACAGAGATTTCAAAGCTTTCAAGACTTAACATTAAGGTTTTTTTTTTTTTGCTTATCGTGTCGGAAACATATAGAGTTTAAGGTTTAAATTTGGTCGGAAATTTCCGGGTCGTTACATTAGTGATTATTGATTAGTTTGGGCGCGGTTTGTGCTTGAAAGTGCATTTGGGTCGAAATTGCACTAGTTGTCAATTTGGGTTGATTTGTATATCCACCCTAATTGTGTTACTTGTTATGTGATAAATGGATTAGGTACATTCCATCAGCGATTGCGGATTTCGGTAGCATTCTTCAAGACGACAAGGTGATTGTTAATATCCTATATGCATATGTATGTGTAGGATGGGTGCTGGTCGGGTGAAGGGGTTCTCGCTTATAGAGCTCGCTTCTCGTATAGGTGGAATTGTTGGACTTGTGTATAGGTCCAATTGGCATGGTTGTGCGTTTTGGTTGACCACTTTCGCGAGGTGCACACTTTTTGTGTACGTTATCACATGGGCGTGTGATGTGGACTTATATAACCCCAATGACGAAGGGTTAATATAGTGAGTGGAATAATTATATGCGTAGGTATATAATGTATTTATTTGTTGTAGTGTGAGATGTGAAGTGTCGATGTGCTAAGACACCACATTTCACGTGACGAGTGAAGTGTCGATGTGCTAAGACACCACTCAAAGTAACGTGACGAGTGAAGTGTCGATATGCTAAGACACCACTCAAAGTAATGTGACGGGTGAAGTGTCGATGTGTTAAGACGCCACCCGGGGTGAAGTGTCGATGTGTTAAGACACCAACCGGAGTGAAGTATCGATGTGCTAAGATGCCACTCCAAGAGAATAACGGGTGAAGTGCCGATGTGTTAAGGCGCCACTCGAGGTGAAGTATCGACGTGTTAAGATGCCACCTCAAGTAAAAATGAAGAGTGAAGTGTCAAAGTGTTAAGACACCACTCGGGGTGAAGTATCGAAGTGTTAAGATGCCACCCGTGGGGTTAGTGTATGAAGTGTTAAGTGCACTAATGGTTGTTATGAACATCGATTACTTGTTTCGCGAAGTCATTCCCTTGCGAAGATTTGGTTAACCATGGTTATTGTGTTGTAAGCGTATGCAAATTATGTTATTCGAGATATATATATATATATATATATATATATATATATATATATATATATATATATATATATATATATTGTATACATATAATGTTGTATTGTCGTGATGTTGCTAACCCTCCGGATGTAGCTTATTGGCATTGTTCACATCGTTGTTGGTGAACTTATATTTTGTTGATGTATCTTTAGCTCGTTGCTTAGTGATCTTACGGTATGCTTAAACTAGCTTTCCTTTATGCTTGGATGCTCCGGTATGCGGTATTTGGTTTTGTGTGGCGTGTCCATTTTATGCACATATATGTATGTAGTATATTCTGACTCACTAAGCGTTAGCTTACCCTCTCGTTGTTTACCTTTTTATAGATTTGCATGGATGCGGTGGCTCGGTTAAGCGTGGGACTAGTGGACTCGCGTAGTTGCTTTAGAAGGCTTGCTTTTGGATTGATTAGGATTAGGTAGCGTATACCCAATCGCCATGCTCGGCTTTATTTGGTGTTACAAATCATGTGATTGAAAACTTGTATTTTCGTATGAAAGTCGTAAAACGGCCGATGTGGGCCCGGCCTCGTAAAACTTATTTTATGAATGGAACGTGTTAGTTTTTCATATATGAATAGGTTGTGAAAAGCGTTTTGTCTAAATACGTCGGGAAGTGGTCAAACATTTTCGCATTTCATGACTTTTTGGACAGGCCAGTTTGGCGCGTCGCGCGGCCATATGGCGCGCCGCGCCATATGCTGTTCCAGCAAAAAAAAAATTATTTGATATTTCCGCGTGATCGTTTGTATTACGGGTTAGGTTGTTACAAGTGGTATCAGAGCATGGTCTAAGGGATTTAGGTGACTTGAGATAGGAGCCTAGACTTAGACTTCTGTATGTGCTTAAATTGTTGCGGGACTTGTAGGATTACGGGTCGGAATGGGTTATAGTTAGTGCCTTGTTTGTAAGTGGACTAACGTTTATATTAGTAATGCGGATATTATTAATATATTATTGTGTTGTGATAATAATTCTCGCGTGTGTTTTTATCGCGTAGAATTTTGTTTGTGTTTGCTTATATCATCGAGCGAGGCGGTCGTTGTACTAACAAGTGGATACGGCGTGTATGCGTAATAAGGACTTGCAAACCTTATTACCGGTGCAAATCATGTCTAACAAGTGATGTATGATGAGTGTTTAGCAATATGGGGCAGTGTTGTGCGTATGGTTTATACGTTCGTGATCTAATCATTTGCATTCCTTAGAATGAAAATGAAAGATGGATGCGGAACGAGTGAGCCTATTCACGAAGGGAAGGATGAGTTAACGTTAAAGATTTAGGCCATGTTTGAACAATATGTCTCGGTTTTCACCGGCAAAGTTAGGGAAGTAACCAAGGAGTTGGTCGAAGGACAAATGACGAAAATGGTCCGAGACTAAGTGACTAAAGTTGTAAAGGAAGAGTTTGAAAAGAGGTTTCCCAAACCTCGAGGTAGTGATGATGAAGATGTACTTGCAAGGTTAGGATTACATGGTGCTCATGGTAAGAGGGCACGAAGTACGCCTGAAGGCGTCGAGAATGTGAAGAGTAAGAAGGGTTACAAGCTCACGTGCTTTAAGTGTGGGGAACGGGGTCATTTGGCACAAGATTGTACGGTGGTACCTTTAGGCTCAATCAGGTGTTTCATTTGCCGGATGGAGGGACACCGGAAGTCAGAGTGTTCCGAATCGCATGACGATCGGGTTAGGAGGTTAGAGCGTGAATACATGATGGGAAGTGGAGCACGGAAGCCCAAGAGTTCTACATCAGGTACTTTTAGTACGAAATTACATGTTGTTCGTTTGTAATAACATGCGGTATGTGCGTAAGTCTTAGTTAAACTTTATTCTCCGTTGGAGATAATTCGTAGCAAGCGGGCGGTTTACGTTTATGGCTCCGATTTGCTCTCAACAGAGTGTATAAGTGGTGTGTTGTGTGATGTTATGCGAGGTGTATATAAAATAGTTTATATTTTACTAGGAAAAACTATTAAATACGATACAATTTTACACAAGATATTTATTTATTTATAGAATGGATATACTTAAACCTTGCTACAACACTTATAGGCAGTGTACCTAATCGTACAGTAGTTTAGTTTTTAGTAAGTCCGGTTCGTTCCACGGGGAAAACAAGTGAAGTTTAACGCACACAGAAATATAAAAATATAAAATATATATATATATATATATATATATATATATATATATATATATATATATATATATATATATATATATATATATATATATATATATATATATATATATATATATATATATATATATATATATATATATATATATAGTAGTAGTATTATAATTATATAAAGGGGGTTTTTAACCGTTTAATGACCGGTTTGTCGATTTTAACGAAAGCGAAAATATAAATAACGGAAATTAAAGTGCGTAAAATAAATTGCGATAAAGTAAATGACAGAAAATAAAATGACAGAAAATAAAATAACAGTAAATAAAGGTACGGTGAAAAATACAATAAAACAATTATGCTTATTTAAACTTCCGTAATCATGATGTTTGACTTTTAGATTTTAGTTTAGTTCAATGGGTTAATTGTCCTTTGTCCTGGTTTATTTGATACCCAAATGGTTTTTATCCATAATAGTTCATCGGTTATAATTATAAAATGCTCGACAAATTATCCTTATACCCGAAGTCAAATATTCCAATTAATTAGGAATCCGAACTGTAACAAGGTCTTAATACTTTGTTTGATAATTACACCAGGTTATCGACTGCGTGTAATCCAAGGTTTTAATTCTTTGTTAACAATTACCCCAAGTTCCTTTGAAAGTAATCCACCCCTATTTTATTGGTCCATGAATATTAATTTATCCAATTGATCACTTTGAATAATCAATTACCCAACCCAAATAATTAATTAAACGATTGTAAAGGATATCGAATAAACGTCACAAAATAGGACATCCATAACCATTTTATTAATTATTAGATCAATTAATTTGAAGATAGGTTCGACAGGCTCTCATTAGTTGTCATCCAATTTAGACAATACCCCCCATCTATTAATTAAACATAAAGCCCATTAAAAGCCCATAGTTCCATTTCCACAAGTGTCGGTCTTTTATTCAAACCCCAATTATGGTCCAAAGTCCAATAGTCCCATATTTAGTCCAACATCACGATTACTTCGGTATTAAATAAGCATAATAACGGCTTAGCTACTAGACATTAAATTAAAAAGGAAAGACATAACTTACAGTGGGTATTAATATCGTAGTATTACACGGGCAGAGTCTTGACTTAAAACCCGTAAATCATTTGTTACAATACTAAACTAAATCATAATTATTAAAATTATAATTAAAATTATAATTATTTATTTATGTTATATGTTTACAGAGAAGGAAAAGAAAAAGATGTGTTTGAGTTCGTGCATAAACTGCCTTTTTATAGGCATTTGGCCAGATTTTTACTGCCATGCGACTCGCATGGGTTTATGCCTATTTGCCATGCGACTCGCATGGCCACGCTGGACAGCTCACATATCTTTTGTCTTCTTGTTCGTCGACATATTTATTAAATATATATAAAATATAAATAATTTTAATAATTATTTATATATTATATTATATTTATGTGCATAGTAGACTAGATATTTTTGGTCCATTGCGTCGGGCGTTTCTTCTTGGCTCGGGTCCCGGTTCCGGATTTTCGGACGTCCTTTCGTACTATTTTATATCGTGTACTTTGCGTTCCGTAACTTGTACTCTTGTCATTTTTAGACGTTCTTCATCAATAATTTGAACCTTTTTATTTGTATCTTGTATATTTGAGCTTTTTGGACCTTTGTGTCTTTAATTCGTCGTTTTCGCCTTTTGTCTTCGCACTTATTTAATATAAACGAATATCACTTGAAAATGGAACAATTGCAACTAAAATCTTGTCTTTCTTGGGGGATAATGGTATGAAATATATGTTCCTTTTTAGCCTTATCAATATCCCCACACTTGAGCGTTGCTTGTCCTCAAGCAATACAGTCTTGAAATATAAACACACGAATTACTTCTTTATTCTTCACACTTTGTACATGAGTGATTATGATAGAGCGGTATAAACAATGATAGTAACGATATGGTTCAAAGGTGGGTGTGTCTTTTATAGTTGCCTCGGGTTTAGGTCAACGACACTGCAATCAAATAGCCGATTTACTTTCGGTTTCCAAAGCAAAGTGCACATTTGAAAGGCGGTTTACAGTCCCACATGACTATAAAATTTTAGATCCTTAAGGAAATTGGATCTTTATGAAAACATTTGATCTTTTGAAAATTCATGCTAGATTTTTCCCTAGACAAGTTTTCTGATTTGATCCATCATCGGTGTTGCAAAATATATTTGTGGATCAATATTTTGGCTAAAAAATTTTAGGTTCGTGTAATCCACTGCTATCCCGGTATCGAATAGCACACATCCAGTTTACTTTTTCCGTATATTACCTTTCGGTAAACTACCGTCCGGTTGTAAAGGAAAGCGATGAACAAGAAACTGTTAAGGCAATGTCTAATGACATGCAGATTTTCATGGTCTTTTTTAACGTGTCGGATGCTAGAACTATCCTTGGTAGGAGCAATAGTAAAGATCATCCTATGATTTTTTCGGTCTGGCACAAGGTCCTGTCTCCGACCATGCTATGCAACCACCGTTCTTACGGTTGACACCCGATTTGGTTCAGGTGACCTAATGAATTCTAGGTGAATTCCTAGGATTTTACGTTCAATGGTAATGAACGCATTGAAAATGGGTTTTCAGAAAACAAATCGTTTTGTAATTTGATCAAAATATTTTCTCGTTCAAGCTCGAGTTTAGATATCATCGAATTCCATGAGTTTGAATTCTCAATCTTTAAGGTCAATCTCAAGGATTGAGTAATATCAGGCTTAAAAGCTGATTTTTAATCTTTAAGGAGATTATCCTTTCTGGGGATCTGATTCATTAGTCTTATCATGCTAATTTGCACGGTGCCCCCCCATTGTACGAGATAAATCCTTCTCATGGTTAGGATAAATCTGACCACTTGGCGACCCTGTTTGATGCTGAGGTCCGTGGATTTCCTGCTGATTTTAGAGATGACTTTTCTAGATTTTTCGTCAACCTACAGCTGGTCTGGACGACAACTTCATGACCTAAATCAAGAAGCGCGTATCTTTTTCGGAAGACTTTACTTCCTTTTAATGATGGAATTGATTCATCGTCTAGATCCATCTTTTCTTTCAAGTATATTACAATAAACCGGGTAAAACTGTTAATTAAGTCCAAAACAAAAGCACCTGCAATAACTTTACAGAAACATGTGATAGATAGTTTTTAATTGAATAACTTGGTACATTCTCCCCACACTTAGTTTCTTTCTTTGCCTTTTTATTCTTCTTTTTTCCTTTTTAAATGAATTCAAGCGTTTTGGGTTGTTTCTCAATTTATGTCCTCGAGGTAACGATAATTTCGGTATTAACACCTAGTTTTCATCGTTCATAAATATGTATAAACATGATTTTGACTTCATTTAATTGAAAATTTTGAAAAATTTTACTAGAAGTGGGTAGTCAGTATATAAGACTAGGGCTGTTCCTTGTTATCAGAGAGCACTAGATTCTAATACAACTACTGCGTTACTAGTATTTTAGTTGAAAATTTTTTAAATTTTCATGAAATTTGGCAATTAAACTAAGTATAAACCCGAGAGAATTTATAACCCTTCCCCACACTTGAGATCATGCAATGCCCTCATTTGCATGAAATCAGACTATAATTATAAATTCATGAGGGTGATTAGTGTAGAAAAGTGATTAAAAATACCGAGTTTGTAATTACAAAGCTCGTCGAATGATTGATGGCGCCTCATCGTTCATTCCTCCATTTGTTATATAACATTTGTTATTTTGCGTCTTGTCGTCAAAATTGGTACCTTTTGCTGAACTTTAATGACAGTCTTTGAAAGTGCGTTGTTTTACCCTGTTGTGTTCATGATATAAACTACAAACATATATACATATTTTTGAAGTTGGGTATATTTCCCCACGTTCAAAAATTTATAAAATATAATATTTTTTTTTGGCATACTTTAGATCAATAAAATTAAAAATAATGATAACAAAATTTTTCGCCCCGCTCTCGGGTAAAGCAATTTCGGCTCTATGACCTAGTCTTCAACTCACGACGAATTTTAGAAATCAATTTTTTTTAACTTAATGAAATAAAGTAAATTTTGTTTTTAAAATCACACAAAACTTAAATTTAAAAAGCATATTAATTTTTATATAAAACCTACAAAATAAAAAAAAAAATTCAGAATGGAGGGAGGAAACTAGTTCTTTAGTGTCTGCTAGCGGAAAAGACCAATCGGATTCCATTCTCGGAACTACACGAGAACAGAACAACTAACTCTAGATAGCATTTTTTTTTAGAACACTTAAATCTCCCCACACTTAGGTAGCTGTGGTGTTGAAATTGTGATTAACTTCATCGTTAATTTCTTTTGGTCCATAATCAACTTGCGTATCTGTGAATTTTTCTTTAAGCCATTGGTCGGATTCCTGTGTAATATCCACAATTTCAACTAGCTTCGCCTTTTCTTTAGGCGACAAATTGGATACTAACCGGTTACATAACTTGAAGTTCCCCTTACTTCTAGCATCGCGAATCCGTTTAATAAGTTTCTTCATTGAACTATTAATAACGGGATCATTTAATTTCGTATCAACAACGGGGTTCTTTGTTATCAGGTCATCATTAGGTGTTACTTCATTTTCCCCACACTTAGGCGTTTCATTATTGCTAAGCACTACCGTTGGAGTTGGTAAAACCACATGGTTATTACCAATCGTTTTTATCGGTTCAACGGTTTTGGTTGGTGGAGATTTAGACTTTCGAATCATAAAGGTGATCGATTTGTCACCACTTTTAAGTGTCATTCTTCCATTTCCTACATCAAATAACGCCCCGGTGGATGCTAAGAATGGTCGACCTAAAATTAGAGGAATGTTTGGGTCCTCTTCTATGTCAATGACAATGAATTCGACTAGAAAGGTTAAATTGCCTACTTGAATGGGTAGGTTGTCAGCGATTCCAACTGGGTGCTTAATGGTTTGATCAAAGAGTCGAACACTCATATCTGTTGGAGTTAACTCACCTACACCTAATCTCTTATATAAGGAAAGAGGCATAACACTCACACTTGCACCTAAATCTGCTAGTGCATCATACATAACACAATCACTAAGTAGACAAGGAACAATAAATTCACCCGGATCACCTACCCTAGGTGGAGGTTTTGGTGGAAATGTATTCACCGGGTTTATTTCTACGGTTTTTGTTTCTTGTACTTTCTTCTTCTTTTTCTTCTTCTTCTTTCCAGGATTATCACAATCTTTATTTCCTATCACTTGCTCATACTCAACTCTTTTTCTTGGAAATGGGATGGGTGGTTTGTATGGTGACACCACTGGCTTTACATACTCGGGTGGTGGTGATGGTGTAACTTCTTCATTGTTATTCTCATCTAAAACCTCCCCATCTTCTGGAGCTGGTTTTTTAGAATTTGTTGATACCATGTTAACATTCTCATTCCTAAGATTTACTTCAGTATTACTCGGTAGCTTTCCTTGTTCCCTTTCACTTATTAATCTAACAACAGTACCTACTTGTTTTTCTAGATTCAAAATGGAAGCTTGTTGAGTTCTAAGTGACTGATCAACCCTCTCATTCGTTTGGGTTTGAGATGTAATAAATTGTGTTTGAGATTCCACTAGCTTTACCATCATTTCTTCTAGATTTGGCTTTTTCTCTTCGGTTTGTTGTGGTGGTTTATACAAGCTAGGTCTTTGTTGATTGAAAGTGTTGTTTTGAGTCGGTTGGTTATTTGGACCTTGTTGGTTGTACGAGTTATTGTCGGGTCCTTTTGGATTGTAAAGAATGTATTGATTTCGATTAAAGTTTGGCCTTGGCGGTTGATAATTATTCTGGTAATCATTTCCCGGCCTTTGGTTCATATAGGAAACATTCTCTCGTTGTTCCATCGTTGGTTCAATGTAACAATCTTTCAATAAGTGTGGTCTACCGCATTGCTCACAACTGATTCGTATTGCGTGAATATCTTTATTCATCTTTTCCATTCGTCTTTCGAAAGCATCTATTTTTGCGGAAACAGAATCAAAGTTATGGCTAGAATCGGCTCTAGCCGCTTTAGATGATCTAACGATATCTTTTTCTTGGTGCCACTCATGTGAGTGGGATGCTGTGTTATCAATGATTTTGTAAGCTTCGGTTGCGGTTTTCTTCATAATGGAACCACCAGCTGTTATATCGATGTCCTTTCGTGTAGCAACGTTGACACCTTGGTAGAATATTTGTACTATTTGATAAGTATCTAAACCGTGTTGAGGACATCCTCTCAACATCCTTCCGAATCTTGTCCACGCCACATATAATGTTTCATTTGGCTTTTGCGCGAACGTAACAATTTCTCCTTGAAGTCTCACGGCTTTGGATGCCGGAAAGAATTGTTTAAGAAATTTTTCAACTAAAACATCCCATGTGTCAATCGCCCCTTCAGGTAACGATTCCAACCAATCTTTGGCTTCTCCCTTTAAAGTCCAGGGAAACAACATGAGATATATCTGTTCATCCTCCACTTCTCGGATTTTGAATAGTGTACAAATTCTATTAAATGTACGAAGGTGTTCGTTTGGATCTTCCTTCGGCGTACCACTATATTGGCACTGGTTAGTTACCATGTGTAGGATTTGTCCTTTGATTTCATAATCTGGAGCATTAACTTCCGGTTTAATAATGGCGTGACCTTGGCCGGTGCGTTTAGCACTCATTCGATCTTCCATGCTTAGAGGTTCTAGATTTTCCATAATTGGAAGTGTTGTATCTGAATCACTAGAGGATTAATGGTTTGGGGTTCAGGAGGATTGATTAGTGGTTCAGGAATATCCTATAAGTTATAAAAAAAATAAGAAAAACTTATATAAGTTGTCCAATTAATAGACTTTTCTGATTTTGCCCACGTTTCGAATAGCCAAAAGATGCAGCAGGAAGCCAGGACCCTTTAAATCGGAAGCCCACAACTTGCCACTAACAAATCCAACTATTACTACGAACCAGAAAAATGTCAACGTCTATTAATTTAACCACTTAGATAATTTCTCTTTCCGTTTAAGAAATATTAGATACGAAGTAGATAAAATACTATGTCCTATAACTAGAATGACGAGAAATAAGGAAGAAATAGATTGCGCGTCGAAAAGTGTCGAAAAAATAAAAAAGTCGAAAAATAGGCGTCAAAAAATAAAAATAAGAAAGTAGCACGAAAAATGGCGTCGCAAAATTCTAAAGCACCTAAATCTTAGTCTAAGGAATAAGCACTTAAGGGATTTTACGGCAATCCTAAAAATTCTAGAAATAAAAATAAAATTACGGCAAAAAAAAACTAGACTTAAAACTAAGCACGAATGATAAAAATACAAAAATTACGCTTAAAATGACTAAAAGATACAAAATATAAAATAAATAAAAAGTAAAAAAAAAATTATTAGTTTTTATAAAAATATTATTTTTATATTTTATATAATAAAAGTATTAATTTAAAACTAATAATAAGTAAATATAACTAATTAAATTAAAAACTAAATATAATAATTAATAATAAACTAGGGTTTAGATTAATAATAATATATATATTCCGTAATTAATGCAAATTTAGGTCAATTATGTGGCCTGTCTGTGACACTCATGCGAGTCGCATGGGGTCAAGCGAAAAGGTCATGCGAGTCGCATGACCTGCTGGTTCAGTTCAGATGACAGGTCAAATTGACAGGTTCACGTAATAATTTAATTATTTATTTTTTTATTTTCTGTTTTCTATAAATAAGATATTTATAAATATATAATTTAAATAAAAACTTAATTTTAAAAAAAAAACTAAAATAAAATAAAAACACTTTATAATTTTATAAATAAAAGAAAAACTTAAAGATAGATTTTAAAATAAATTTTTTTTTTTTTTCGGTTTTTATAGTTTTTTAATTTTTATATTTTTTTAAAATTTAAACAAAAATATATATATTTATTATAAACTAATTAAGACTTAAATATTTTTTTTTTTTTTTTTTATATATTGACGTTTCGCTTCGGCGTTCCCCGGCAGCGGCGCCAAAAATACTTGATGTTATGCGAGGTGTATATAAAATAGTTTATATTTTACTAGAAAAAACTATTAAATACGATACAATTTTACACAAGATATTTATTTATTTATAGAATGGATATACTTAAACCTTGCTACAACACTTATAGGCAGTGTACCTAATCGTACAGTAGTATAGTTTTTAGTAAGTCCGGTTCGTTCCACGGGGAAAACAAGTGAAGTTTAACGCACACAGAAATATAAAAATATATATATATATATATATATATATATATATATATATATATATATATATATATATATATATATATATATATATATATATATATATATATATATATATATATAGTTGTAGTATTATAATTATATAAAGGGGGTTTTTAACCGTTTAATGACCGGTTTGTCGATTTTAACGAAAGCGAAAATATAAATAACGGAAATTAAAGTGCGTAAAATAAATTGCGATAAAGTAAATGACAGAAAATAAAATGACAGAAAATAAAATAACAGTAAATAAAGGTACGGTGAAAAATACAATAAAACAATTATGCTTATTTAAACTTCCGTAATCATGATGTTTGACTTTTAGATTTTAGTTTAGTTCAATGGGTTAATTGTCCTTTGTCCTGGTTTATTTGATACCCAAATGGTTTTTATCCATAATAGTTCATCGGTTATAATTATAAAATGCTCGACAAATTATCCTTATACCCGAAGTCAAATATTCCAATTAATTAGGAATCCGAACTGTAACAAGGTCTTAATACTTTGTTTGATAATTACACCAGGTTATCGACTGCGTGTAATCCAAGGTTTTAATTCTTTGTTAACAATTACCCCAAGTTCCTTTGAAAGTAATCCACCCCTATTTTATTGGTCCATGAATATTAATTTATCCAATTGATCACTTTGAATAATCAATTACCCAACCCAAATAATTAATTAAACGATTGTAAAGGATATCGAATAAACGTCACAAAATAGGACATCCATAACCATTTTATTAATTATTAGATCAATTAATTTGAAGATAGGTTCGACAGGCTCTCATTAGTTGTCATCCAATTTAGACAATACCCCCCATCTATTAATTAAACATAAAGCCCATTAAAAGCCCATAGTCCCATTTCCACAAGTGTCGGTCTTTTATTCAAACCCCAATTATGGTCCAAAGTCCAATAGTCCCATATTTAGTCCAACATCACGATTACTTCGGTATTAAATAAGCATAATAACGGCTTAGCTACTAGACATTAAATTAAAAAGGAAAGACATAACTTACAGTGGGTATTAATATCGTAGTATTACACGGGCAGAGTCTTGACTTAAAACCCGTAAATCATTTGTTACAATACTAAACTAAATCATAATTATTAAAATTATAATTAAAATTATAATTATTTATTTATGTTATATGTTTACAGAGAAGGAAAAGAAAAAGATGTGTTTGAGTTCGTGCATAAACTGCCTTTTTATAGGCATTTGGCCAGATTTTTACTGCCATGCGACTCGCATGGCCACGCTGGACAGCTCACATATCTTTTGTCTTCTTGTTCGTCGACATATTTATTAAATATATATAAAATATAAATAATTTTAATAATTATTTATATATTATATTATATTTATGTGCATAGTAGACTAGATATTTTTGGTCCATTGCGTCGGGCGTTTCTTCTTGGCTCGGGTCCCGGTTCCGGATTTTTGGACGTCCTTTCGTACTATTTTATATCGTGTACTTTGCGTTCCGCAACTTGTACTCTTGTCATTTTTAGACGTTCTTCATCAATAATTTGAACCTTTTTATTTGTATCTTGTATATTTGAGCTTTTTGGACCTTTGTGTCTTTAATTCGTCGTTTTCGCCTTTTGTCTTCGCACTTATTTAATATAAACGAATATCACTTGAAAATGGAACAATTGCAACTAAAATCTTGTCTTTCTTGGGGGATAATGGTATGAAATATATGTTCCTTTTTAGCCTTATCATTGTGCCTTGATCCTATGGTGCGAATCCTTGGGTGCTTAAGCATTTTGGTTGGTATTGGGTCGTTAAGCTCGGTTGAGTGAGACCCTAAAAGTCTCAATGGTGTTGTGCATGTTATTGATATGGGTGACATTCCTAATGGAAGTACCCTATGGTGACGTTTGATTGTCGGGCGAAGGGCGTAAGACTTGGTGCAACCAAGCATTCCTTAGTATTTGGGAAATGTTTCTACCAAGCCATGGGAATGGGTTTTGGTGTTCGGTTGTTAAGCGCGTGTTTGCTTTTGTGTTGAAGTTGATGAACCATGAGGTTCGACGGGTGGGATGAAACCCGAGAAATCGAGTGTTGATCTCGATGTATGTTGGTAAAGGAGTCTACGTGACGCGACATTAGGTGCCTCTGTTATACCTATTAGCGTGGTGTTCGACTCCGATTGTGTTGCGGTTACATTGTACCTAGGGTACCGAGGAGAAACCCTTAGGTACATGAGTGACTAGGTGGAATTTGACAAACTAAAGCAATTGGATGATTGCGGGGGTATGGTTTATGTAATTGTGTTACACTTTTCGTTCGAAGTGTTTAAGGATTGATTGAAATCCTTCGGGTGCTCAAGATTAGAGCAAGATATGGTGATGGGTCGTGTGAATCCAATTGTTGGTAAAGTCTACTTTTGGTAGCATTGTACGAGTTGTGTATATGGAACGTAATTCCAACTGGGGGAGTTATACTCCCGCACGAGGGGACATTAGGGTGAGAATTCGGATAATGCTTATGGTAGATCCGAAACTTGTGTTGGGACCTAGTTTTGGTCGATTTGTGGTAGAGTACAATTGTGGTTAAATTGTACTTATGATTTTGGATTTGGAAATTATCACCGAGGTGGTAATGTGGTAAATCTCGTTGAGAGATAATGGACGTGTTTGGCGAGCAAGGTGAAATCCCTCGGTTAAGGGATGTGTGTGTCGGATTCTCTTTTAGAGAATTTTTGTTTTGTGCCTATGTTCGATATAGGTGGTTCTTGCTCGATTGTGTGAATGGTTAGTGGTATCCGTTAGGATTCACTATGGCGTAGCAGAGCACGATGTTACGCTACTCGTTGTTCGAGGCCAAAAGGGCGTTGATTGGTGAAGCATGACCTTCGGGGTCCGCTGACTTCATCATGGTATTGTTGATTGGTGAAGCATGACCTTCGGGGTCTGCTGACTTCATCATGGGTGTAGTGTTATATCGGTGAAGCATGACCGTTGACGGGGTCTGCTGACTTCATCCGGTGTTGAGTGATCTATCGGTTGTTTTATACACCGATGGTGGGTTCGTAAGGACCGTGTGGTGTGATCTATCGGTTGTTTTATACACCGATGGTGGGATCTTGAGGACCATGTTGTGAGATTGGTGATTGTGATAGTCGTGTTTCGCTCACATGTTGTTACGGGTGTGATAATAGTCGATTTTGGACACCTTAGGATTAGCGTTGCCATAGTCGTTTTGAGCGCTTTTGGTTTTAGCCGTTGCTTATGATGTTAGGATAGTGGCGTATTGGTTGTATTGCGCACTACAAAGGATGTTTACTGGTAAGTGTAATCCGTAAGGATTCATGTGGTTCGATCTTCCACGTTCGGATTGTTGACTTTAGGTTGAGACTTGGTCACTTTTAGCGTGGTCCTTGGTAAAGGTACGCTAAGGAATTGATATCTCGGTTCGAGATTGGTCGAGTTTTTCCCGATGTGAGGGATTGAGCAAGGTTTTAGTGCTCGGTTGGTGGATTTGATAAATCGCGGGTGACGATTTAGTTGTTAAAGGTGATTCATTGGGAAGAATTGTCCAGGAAAGTTCGGATTGGGACTTATAATTGAGGACCGTTGAGTAGGTCCGGATTGGTTAAGTGGAGAAGATCACGAGGACGTGATCGAGTTTAAGTGGGGGAGAGTTGTAAGACCCAAATATTTATTGTACATAATGTATTTATGGTCTACGATGCGTGTATGAAGTGTACGAAGCACGTACGTGTTGCTTGCTCGAACATCGAAGGAAACTGGACGTTGTCTGAAGTGACAAAGTGTGTACGTATCTTTTAAACCCCAAATAAAGTTTGTGTTGGTGTTTCAAAACCTTACCATTGTAAAGAAAATCTTATTACGTTTCCAACGATATTTGATTCATCGAAAACGGAGCTACAGTCAAAAAGTTATGGCCAAAACAAGTTTCTGAAAACTGACCTGCAGGTTGGAGCGGCGCTCCACCATTTGGCGCGGCGCTCCGATTGCTGCTGATGCAATTTTCAGCCTTTTTAAAAGGTTTAAATGAGGGGTACTTTGGTCTTTTCATTTAGGGTCGGTTTAGGGTCATCAAGAATGATCTAGAACTCCATTGGAGCTCATTTCTCACCCACACAAACACTCTCATCCACATCTAGAGAGAGAGGAAGAGTTCTAGAGTGAGAGAGCTTGATTTGGAGAAGAAGGAGTCGAATTCTAGCCAAAGCTCGGGTTTTAAAGTTGTTCATCTCGCTCCTAGCTATGTTTTGGTAGTATTGGTAAGTTCTAACTCCGAATTTCATTTGTTAGATTTGATATTCAAGTTAGGGTTTGAGATTGTTAGTTGTAAAACCCATTTGGTTGATGAGGAGGGTTTATGAAAACTTGCTATTTTGATATTTGGTGGGTTTTGGGTTGGTTAATGATTTAACCATGTTTAAGACTTGTAAATGGTGTATAATCACTAGTGTTAGTGATTATTGGTGTTTTGGAAACCATTAGGGTTCTTATGGTTGACTAATTTTGACTAGAGTTAAAATTAGGGTTTGTTAATGATTATGACTCAATTGCCGATTTAATAAGGTTTATAAACTTAAAATGGATTAAGTTGAAGCATAGAACCGAGTTAAATATGTTCTGATGTCAAAACTTGCTAATGGCGTGATATTGACTTCTTATGGGTCAAATTAGGGTTTAAGTGTCATTTTGGGCAAGATAGGTGTTTAACACCTATGATTGGGTTTGATTTGCATATTAGGACCATTCTCACTGGTGTTAGTGATTATTAGTTAGTTTGGGCTCGGTTTGTGCTTGGAAGTGCATTTGGGTCGAAATTGCACTAGTTGTCAATTTGGGTTGATTTGTATATCCACCCTGATTGTGTTACTTGTTATGTGATAAATGGATTAGGTACATTCCATCGGCGATTGCGGATTTTGGTAGCATTCTTCAAGACGACAAGGTGAGTGTTAATATCCTATATGCATATGTATGTGTAGGATGGGTGTGACGACCCGGAAATTTCTGACTAAATTTAAACTTAATTCGTATTTGATTT
Organism: Rutidosis leptorrhynchoides; assembly: GCF_046630445.1. NCBI lineage: Eukaryota > Viridiplantae > Streptophyta > Magnoliopsida > Asterales > Asteraceae > Rutidosis > Rutidosis leptorrhynchoides. The sequence continues at coordinate 107,568,566 of NC_092343.1, forward strand.
CGACACGATGAGAAAAGTCGGTAATGTTGAGTAACAAAGTTGTAAACTATATTCATAATATTATTTGACCTTTGACCAATCCCGACGATTCACGAAAAATTGTGTGTAAATAAAAACTTAAATATATATATATATATATATATATATATATATATATATATATATATATATATATATATATATATATATATATATATATATATATATTAAATATAAATATAAGGGTATAAATAATAATTGATTTAATTTTATTTAATAATTTTAAAAGAGTTAATGACCAGTTTTACATAATAATATTTAATTTAAAATTATGGGATTTTTCTAAGAACTTTTATCCGTCATTGATTAACCACGAACCCCGATATAGTATCCGTAATTAAAACTGTAGGTAGAAGAAACAAATGTATGATGGCTAACTTGTAACGACCCGGAAATTTCCGACCAAATTTAAATTTAATCTTCATATGATTTCGCTACGATAGGCAAAATCTGAAATGTTGAGTCTCGAAATTTTTGAAACTATGTTTATATATTCAATTGACCTTCGACTGTTCCCGACGATTCACGAACAACTAATTGTAAATAGGTGCATATATAAATTTGAAATATAATAAGTGATTATGTGAATTAAAAATATATTTTGAAGTTAATTAATAAATTTCAACACTTTTTATATTTTACTCAGGATCGGGAGTGAGCAGTGAGTTAATGTTGTTTAATAAGTTATGATCAAATTTTATACCTTAACGACCACAATGTAATATCTAAAACCAAAACTCTAGGTAGAAGGGCTGATGAAATGAACTGTTGCATATCGTAAATCATATGATTTATAATTATTATTATATTATTATTATCTTCTACCGGTTACTATTTTAAATTATGTTTGATTGATAAATAGTAAATATATCCGTGACTTGATTATGCATCATGTTGGGATTTGAGTTTATACTGTTTTTGTTATTGCTTCCACCTGGCCACTATCGTATCTAATATATATACACTATCATATTTACAAGAGGAGAAAACTCATCGCCATTCTTATCACCTTTTGTTACTTGCACACCAACACAAACTTCCTTCTCCTTTCCTTTTGGACTCGGCAGCCATTACAACCACCATGATTCCATCACCACCACTACAACCATAACTCGCCACCATTTCCGGTCACCATGAACAACCCAATCACCAAGAATCACCTAAACCTGCCACCTTCTTCTCTAGTTTATAACCCACCAACATCTTCACTCTAACCACCACCATCGTTTACCTATTATAATGTCTCGGTTCAAAACCACCATCTTGATTCACCCTACGACCACCTTCATCATCCTAACCTTTCATCCACTCACACCATCATCACTTTATTATTCAACCTTGAATCACCAACACCATAAAACATTTATGTTTTCTTTTCCTTTCTCGCTGTTAAGGTATTCGAGCATCACCATGGAACACCCTAGTTAACAGAAACCTTTCTTTTCCTCTGACAACCACAGCTGCTACAACCTCCTGTTCATCTGTTGCCATGAACAACCATCAACACCACCATACACGACCGCTGCTACAGCTGCTTTCTGGTTTCTGTTCAACATAACCCACAACAATCTCATCATCTCTTTCTCATCTATCTCTCTTCAATGTTGATTAGGAAATCGTCGGCTACCATCACTCCTACCACTTCATCACTTTCCATTACTATTAAATCGCAGTTTACGCTGTTGTACTGCCACTCTATTTTTGCTTCACTATTTTCGACAACCACACAAACCCACAAATTTCTGTACATGTCCGATTATTTTGGTGCAGCCGGAATCCTTCTTCACGATCAAATAAAACACCACATAAACCACCGTTAAACCTGTTCTTACTATCAAAGAAACCGTTACTATTTTACTGCTGCTGTGCTACTTCTTTTCGTGACTCTAACCATCTCCACTCACTCGCTATATTTTTTTCTTTCTTTCCCTGTTGAGCTATTTAACGGAATGAAAAGGATGGAAAAGGGTACAGTCTAAAGTTTTTGTCAACTTGGTCATAGTATTTAAAATATGGCGTTTTTTTTTTTCAAATAGCAAGTGGAACAAAGTGGGTTTCATGGCCTACCAAGATGGGTCACCTAAAGTGACATTTTGTTATTCTTCTTTTATAATTATAATGATACATATATAGTGATGATGAGTGAGGTTGTTGCAGCGAGTAACAATAATGATAACGATATAAGTATAGACGTAAAAGAATGTTGATGGTGATCGATGATCGATTAACTTATAGAAGGATAAGAGAGAAAAACAGATATGAGTTAAAAGAAATTCAAATGGGTGATAAAACAGATAAATGAATCGGCTCAGTTGGTTGGATGTTTGATGAGTGAACGTGAGGTCCTAGGTTCGAACCCAGGACACCACAATATTTTTTTTAAAAGAAACTGATGATGGACCAATTTATTTGTGGTTGGGCTTGAGGTAATGTCTGTTGGGCCAAATATTCAGTTGGGCCGAGACCCTGATGGGCTAGTCGTTGGCATGTGTAAATCAATGAAGGAGAAACATGACACTGAAATAATACAATTTAAATATAAATCGGTTGTGGTAATAATTAGATAAGCAAAGCAGAGGGACTGGTTTGGGTGTTGGGATGGTTAACGAGATGTTGGGGGTTCGAGTCCCTGGACGGACTCTATTTTTTTATGCCGATTTTTATTAAGGTAGCCTCATCATTTTATTATTATTATCATTAATTATTATTATTATTTTTATTATTATTATCTTTATTATTAACTTTATTATTATTATTATTATTATTATTATTATTATTATTATTATTATTATTATTATTATTATTATTATTATTATTAAGTATTAAGTATTATTATCAAAACTAATTATTTTCATTATCATTTTCTTAAAAACTACTACTATTATTAAAAGTATTATTTTTTTTATTAAGATCATCATTTTATTATTAACAGCACTATTACTATAATTATTATTATGATTATTAGTATTATTATTATTAATCAAATACACCTTTTATTTATTATTATTAATATTAACTTACCAAATAAATATTTGTTATATAAAAATATAATTAAATACATATAACATAACTATATTAATATTTTTATAATAAATACTATGTATCTAAAGTATATGGAATAAAAATAGTTAATTAAGTTATAAATAAAACATATAATTTACTAAAATAACAAATAATATATAAACTTGTTCGATTACAATTATGTGTGTTAATATATATATATATATATATATATATATATATATATATATATATATATATATATATATATATATATATATATATATATATATATATATAAATGATATAGGTTCGTGAATCCGAAGCCAACCCTACACTTGTTCAATATAGTCATATGTATTTTTACTACAAAATACATTATGGTGAGTTTCATTTGCTCCCTTTTTAATTGCTTTTGCAAAATATATTTTTGGGCTGAGAATACATGCGCTGCTTTTATAAATGTTTACGAACTAGACACAAGTACTTAAAAATATATTCTACGTTGAGTTGTACCACTGGCATATTTCCCTGTAGCTTGGTAACTACTATTTACGTGGGTATTGTAAACGCGAATCCTGTTGATAGATCTATCGGGCCTGACAACCCCAACCGGACTGGACGACCAGTATTCAACGGTTGCACAGTACTTCATTTTGGTGACTACATTTGGTACGGTCTAGTGAGATTTCATAATAAAGGGAATATGCGACGTTGATTAAATGTTAAGTATGGTTACCAAGTGCTCAACCACTTAGAATGCTTTACATACACTTGCGAGTGTATTATGTTTATGATAACAAAAATCTTGTGGTCTATTAATATATTGAAATGATTATTATGATAAACCTATGAACTCACCAACCTTTTTGGTTGACACTTTTAAGCATGTTTATTCTCAGATACGAATTAAGTCTTCCGCTGTGCATTAGCTCATTTTAAGGACATTACTTGGAGTTGATCATCGCAATGGGACCAAATGTTGATGACTTCGTCCAGGAGGATAAGGACGGGTCGTTTCATGTGGTATTAGAGCGTTGGTCCTAGCGAACCAGTTCTTGCATTGGTGTGTCAAACTGATAGTTGTTAAGATGCATTAGCGAGTCTGGACTTCGACCTTAGCTGCATATTATAAGTATCGTTTATCATTCCTAGTGGAAAATTACCTGCTTATTATTCCTAAGTCTAGATATGACTTCCTGCACTTATTTGATAGATAGTGTATAGATAAATTCATATCTTAGTGTATCTGTCACTGTAGACTTTATCTGACACGTTTCCTTAATTTCCTCCGTAATCTACGGGATCTTCTATACTAAATATAGGTATTCTATGTAATTAGAATACCATCCAATATCCGAAAATCATTTCATATCGAAAAATCCTTTATTCAATCGTACGCAATGGAACTCACCACTAGTTCAAGTCCCTCGGGTTCCGACATGGAGTTTCACCTAAGCCCTGAAAGCAGCGTCACCAGAATGAATCACCCAGTTATCCATCCTCAATTCATCTGATGAGTTTGTAGTCAACTAAATCAATGGAGACGAGAAGAAGGCGATCCTTTCCATCAACTAAATTTTCCTCTCGGCAAAGAACCTGAAGCACTTACAGGTGAACCTATTCCAAACACCATTTTTAGCCTCATCTCCAGGGTAACTCGTCACGATTATCTTCTATCTAAAATTCTAAACCTTATTCATCCGCTCGTTTCGACCGACAATCATCCCAGAATAATAGAAGAAGTCGACGAGCTTCGCGCTCGAGTAGTGGCTTTGGAGAATATGGTGTAAAACTTAACAGCTCCATCAACATCACCGGCACCAATAGTACCACCAACATCGACACCAGTACCACCAACAACCCAAGTTTCAACATCACATGCCTCAACATCTCCTTCTGTACCTCGAGCTTAATCATCATTCTACGTATCGTTCTATCTACTTTATCTTCGTTCTACATGGCGATTATGTAATTTCTAAAGTTTTAGAGATTATGTAATCTAGTATTATCGATAAATCAAATGAGATTAAAGTCATATTAACTCATTAAATCCATGATTACATCTGAAGAAAATATATATGTATATATGTTTTCATAAAGATTGTAATTAAAAATTCTTTCGTACAAACTATTAATGATGAAAATATGTTAACGGGTAGGTAATACCCGAGAAATATTTGGGTTTCACATTAATAAGTTACACTATACATTCTTCAAATCCGATTCAACAGTCATTTACTATCCTACTTACATCCACCGATATACGTATCCGTTCACCGCATAATAACCCTTTTCATTCAATTTCATATTTGAATTTTGACTTATCAAAATCTAACAAGTGGCATAATGAAGAAAACATTGGACAAAATAAAATTTGTTAGAAATAAACGAATTAACTAATTGAAATTTTGTTAAGAATCCACGCTAACTGTTCCAGCTAACTGATTACATTTTATTTATCGTAATTTATTTATCGCAATTTACATTCTCGCAATTTTATTTATCGTCATTTAATTTCTGTATTTATTTTACGCATTTTAAATAACGGGACACGTATACAAAGTTTCGACATATCATATCGACCCATCTATATATATATTTCGGAACAACCATAGACACTCTATATGTGAATGTTGGAGCTGGCTATACAGGGTTGAGGTTGATTCCAAAATATATATATATGGTTTGAGTTATGATCAATACTGAGACCGGTACACGGGTCACGATACGTATTAATTAATTCGAATATTATATATTAAATTATATATGAATATATTGGACTATTGGACAATTGGACTATTGGACTGCTAACTTTGGAAAATTAAAATGAATTAAAATATTGATTATAACATATAAAACTAAACAATTCTTTAAGTTTGCCACTTGATTTCATCTTAAACCTCATTTGTACCTCGACAATTACAATCCGCGTTCAAATCTTTCATGATTTTTGAAAACACCTCGATCGGGAGGTTGAACCAACCGCACTTCATCTACAGAAGAAAAGATTTATGCATATAGTTATGCACCTGAAAAACTCTCGGAACCTGATTAAACGTTTAACACGTATCTGTGCTAGCTCCGTTGGCATTGTTATCACCGAAGATAACATTGCAATCCTTTTTTAAAGTAGCCAATTTTGTCACAGCTCCAGCAAGTCAACTTCAACTTTCATTCGGGTTTGCCTTATTATAACATTGATATATATATATATATATATATATATGCGTGCTCATTTATTGTTACCAGAGAACCTTTCATATACCACCATATTACCATCAGCGTTTAATCATCTAGAAACACAATTCTCCTGCAAACACCTCGGTTTGATAACCGATGACCCATATCCGTTAACTTTGAAAATGCTGACGAAGCAGCATGTTGTAGATGGTCTTAATAGCCAAAAGTTGATGATAAAGAAGGAAGTGTTAGGAACGCTCGATAGAAAATTTGGTACTACAAAACGGATTGAGCAAACCATGAAGGAGACCAAGGACAAATACAAGGACCAAACCCTATATTCCAAGAACCCAGATAAATCTGGATCCAATGAAATCTTTAGAGAATATCTTGCTCCGTACCTACGTTAAGATCTTGCGGAAAATTTTTCCTTATCAACTTTTGAACTTAGAAATTCCAAAATATCATCATAAATATCTTCAATACTTCTGAAGATATTTTCATAAATATTCTCGTCCGAAATAATATACCTCTTCGTGCTATTTGTGTTACATCCTAAAAGAAACTGTTTTAGTTTCTATTCTTCTATAAAATTTGAGTTTAAATTATGAATGTTGTTGGAGAAGTGTAGGGAATTGAAGCATGAGTTAGTATAATATAATGACGCCTGGCCAACGTAGTTATATTACAGTAAGTCATGCTAAATTTCTAATGTAACGTAATGATGATTCACAGACCTTATCCTCATCATGTGTCATGTTACACGACTCTTTCATTCTACTTAAGCTCTATGTATATCACGGAAATATTCCTTGATATTTCTGTTATTCCGTAATTCCAACAGTTTACTAATAAATCGTGCTATTTCATCTTCTTTCTGATTAGAAAATTTCTTTAAATTCCTTGAATTCTGAAAATCAACATTGACTATGTCAGAAGTTAAGACGAACCTCTAATCACTTCATTTCACTCTTTTGTGACAGCTTCACTCGTACGCTTCACATGATCGAATCGTTTTATCCATCTTAATCGAAAATGATAAAACACTATTCATATTCGTCGTGAAAAAAAAACATTTTTATTGTTAGCCATGACGACCTCACTCAAATTTTGGTGACGAAATTTCTTTAACGGGGGGGGGGGGGGGGGGGGGGGGGGGTACTATAACGACCCGGAAATTTCCGACCAAATTTAAATTTAATCTTCATATGATTTCGCTACGATAGGCAAAATCTGAAATTTTGAGTCTCGAAATTTTTAAAACTATGTTTATATATTCAATTGATCTTCGACTGTTCCCGATGATTCACGAACAACTAATTGTAAATAGGTGCATATATAAATTTGAAATATAATAAGTGATTATGTGAATTAAAAATATATTTTGAAGTTAATTAATAAATTTCAACACTTTTTTTATTTTACTCAGGATCGGGAGTGAGCAGTGAGTTAATGTTGTTTAATAAGTTATGATCAAATTTTATACCTTAACGACCACAATGTAATATCTGAAACCAAAACTCTAGGTAGAAGGGCTGATGAAATGAACTATTGCATATCGTAAATCATATGATTTATAATTATTATTATATTATTATTATCTTCTACCGGTTACTATTTTAAATTATGTTTGATTGATAAATAGTAAATATATCCGTGACTTGATTATGCATCATGTTGGGATTTGAGTTTATACTGTTTTTGTTATTGCTTCCACCTGGCCACTATCGTATCTAATATATATACACTATCATATTTACAAGAGGAGAAAACTCATCACCATTCTTATCACCTTTTGTTACTTGCACACCAACACAAACTTCCTTCTCCTTTCCTTTTGGACTCGGCAGCCATTACAACCACCATGATTCCATCACCACCACTACAACCATAACTCGCCACCATTTCCGGTCACCATGAACAACCCAATCACCAAGAATCACCTAAACCCGCCACCTTCTTCTCCGGTTTATAACCCACCAACATCTCCACTCTAACCACCACCATCGTTTACCTATTATAATGTACCGGTTCAAAACCACCATCTTGATTCACCCTATGACCACCTTCATCATCCTAACCTTTCATCCACTCACACTATCATCACTTTATTATTCAACCTTGAATCACCAACACCATAAAACATTTATGTTTTCTTTTCCTTTCTCGCTGTTAAGGTATTCGATCATCACCATGGAACACCCTAGTTAACAGAAACCTTTCTTTTCCTATGACAACCACAGCTGCTACAACCTCCTGTTCATCTGTTGCCATGAACAACCATCAATACCATCATACACGACCGCTGCTATAGCTGCTTTCTGGTTTCTGTTCAACATAACCCACAACAATCTCGTCATCTCTCTCTCATCAATCTCTCTTCAATGTTGATTAGGAAATCATCGGCTACCATCACTCCTACCACTTCATCACTTTCCATCACTATTAAATCGCAGTTTACGCTGTTGTACTGCCACTCTATTTTTGCTTCACTATTTTCGACAACCACACAAACCCACAAATTTCTGTACATGTTCGATTATTTTGGTGCAGCCGGAATCCTTCTTCACAATCAAATAAAACACCACATAAACCACCGTTAAACCCGTTCTTACTATCAAAGAAACCGTTACTGTTTTACTGCTGCTGTGCTACTTCTTTTCGTGACTCTAACCATCTCCACTCACTCGCTATATTTTTTTTCTTTCTTTCCCTGTTGAGCTATTTAACGGAATGAAAAGGATGGAAAAGGGTACAGTATAAAGTTTTTGTCAACTTGGTCATAGTATTTAAAATATGGCATTTTTTTTTTCAAATAGCAAGTGGAACAAAGTGGGTTTCATGGCCTACCAAGATGGGTCACCTAAAGTGACGTTTTGTTATTCTTCTTTTATAATTATAATGATACATACATAGTGATGATGAGTGAGGTTGTTGCAGCGAGTAACAATAATGATAACGATATAACTATAGACGTAAAAGAATGTTGATGGTGATCGATGATCGATTAACTTATAGAAGGATAAGAGAGAAAAACAGATATGAGTTAAAAGAAATTCAAATGGGTGATAAAACAGATAAATGAATCGGCTCAGTTGGTTGGATGTTTGATGAGTGAACGTGAGGTCCTAGGTTCGAACCCAGGACACCACAATACTTTTTTTAAAAGAAACTGATGATGGACCAATTTATTTGTGGTTGGGCTTGAGGTAATGTCTGTTGGGCCAAATATTCAGTTGGGCCGAGACCCTGATGGGCTAGTCGTTGGCCTGTGTAAATCAATGAAGGAGAAACATGACACTGAAATAATACAATTTAAATATAAATCGGTTGTGGTAATAATCAGATAAGCAAAGCAGAGGGACTGGTTTGGTTGTTGGGATGGTTAACGAGATGTTGGGGGTTCGAGTCCCTGGACGGACTCTATTCTTTTTAGGCCGATTTTTATTAAGGTAGCCTCATCATTTTATTATTATTATCATTAATTATTATTATTATTTTTATTATTATTATCTTTATTATTAACTTTATTATTATTATTATTATTATTATTATTATTATTATTATTATTATTATTATTAAGTATTAAGTATTATTATCAAAACTAATTATTTTCATTATCATTTTATTAAAAACTACTACTATTATTAAAAGTATTATTTTTTTTATTAAGATCATCATTTTATTATTAACAGTACTATTACTATAATTATTATTATGATTATTAGTATTATTATTATTAATCAAATACACCTTTTATTTATTATTATTAATATTAACTTACCAAATAAATATTTGTTATATAAAAATATAATTAAATACATATAACATAACTATATTAATATTTTTATAATAAATACTATGTATCTAAAGTATATGGAATAAAAATAGTTAATTAAGTTATAAATAAAACATATAATTTACTAAAATAACAAATAATATATAAATTTGTTCGATTACAATTATGTGTGTTAATATATATATATATATATATATATATATATATATATATATATATATATATATATATATATATATATATATATATATATATATATATATATATATATATATATATAAATGATATAGGTTCGTGAATCTGAGGCCAACCCTACACTTGTTCAATATAGTCATATGTATTTTTACTACAAAATACATTATGGTGAGTTTCATTTGCTCCCTTTTTAATTGCTTTTGCAAAATATATTTTTGGGCTGAGAATACATGCGCTGCTTTTATAAATGTTTATGAAATAGACACAAGTACTTAAAAATATATTCTACGTTTAGTTGTACCACTGGCATATTTCCCTGTAGCTTGGTAACTACTATTTACGTGGGTATTGTAAACGCGAATCCTGTTGATAGATCTATCGGGCCTGACAACCCCAACCGGACTAGACGACCAGTATTCAACGGTTGCACAGTACTTCGTTTTGGTGACTACATTTGGTACAGTGTAGTGAGATTTCATAATAAAGGGAATATACGACGTTGATTAAATGTTAAGTATGGTTACCAAGTGCTCAACCACTTAGAATGCTTTACATACACTTGTGAGTGTATTATGTTTATGATAACAAAAATCTTGTGGTCTATTAATATATTGAAATGATTATTATGATAAACCTATGAACTCACCAACCTTTTTGGTTGACACTTTTAAGCATGTTTATTCTCAGGTACGAATTAAGTCTTCCGCTGTGCATTAGCTCATTTTAAGGACATTACTTGGAGTTGATCATCGCAATGGGACCAAATGTTGATGACTTCGTCCAGGAGGATAAGGACGGGTCGTTTCAGTTACCAAGTGCTCAACCACTTAGAATGCTTTACATACACTTGCGAGTGTATTATGTTTATGATAACAAAAATCTTGTGGTCTATTAATATATTGAAATGATTATTATGATAAACCTATGAACTCACCAACCTTTTTGGTTGACACTTTTAAGCATGTTTATTCTCAGGTACGAATTAAGTCTTCCGCTGTGCATTAGCTCATTTTAAGGACATTACTTGGAGTTGATCATCGCAATGGGACCAAATGTTGATGACTTCGTCCAGGAGGATAAGGACGGGTTGTTTCATGTGGTATCAGAGCGTTGGTCCTAGCAAACCAGGTCTTGCATTAGTGTGTCTAACTGATAGTTGTTAAGATGCATTAGCGAGTCTGGACTTCGACCTTAGCTGCATATTATAAGTATCGTTTATCATTCCTAGTGGAAAATTACCTGCTTATTATTCCTAAGTCTAGATATGACTTCCTGCACTTATTTAATAGATAGTGTATAGATAAATTCATATCTTAGTGTATCTGTCACTGTAGACTTTATCTGACACGTTTCCTTAATTTCCTCCGTAATCTACGGGATCTTCTATACTAAATATAGGTATTCTATGTAATTAGAATACCATCCAATATCTGAAAATCATTTCATATCGAAAAATCCTTTATTCAATCGTACGCAATGGAACTCACCACTAGTTCAAGTCCCTCGGATTCCGACATGGAGTTTCACCTAAGCCCCGAAAGCAGCGTCACCAGAATGAATCACCCAGTCATCCATCCTCAATTCATCTGATGAGTTCGTAGTCGACTAAATCAATGGAGACGAGAAGAAGGCGATCCTTTCCATCAACTAAATTTTCCTCTCGGCGAAGAACCTGAAGCACTTACTGGTGAACCTATCCGAAACACCATTTTTAGCCTCATCTCCAGGGTAACTCGTCACGATTATCTTCTATCTAAAATTCTAAACCTTATTCATCCGCTCGTTTCGACCGACAATCATCCCGGAATAATAGAAGAAGTCAACGAGCTTCGCGCTCGAGTAGTGGCTTTGGAGAATATGGTGCAAAACTTAACAGCTCCATCAACATCACCGGCACCAATAGTACCACCAACATTGACACCAGTACCACCAACAACCCAAGTTTCAACATCACATGCCTCAACATCTCCTTCTGTACCTCGAGCTTAATCATCGTTCTACGTATCGTTCTATCTACTTTATCTTCATTCTACATGGCGATTATGTAATTTCTAAAGTTTTAGAGATTATGTAATCTAGTATTATCGATAAATCAAATGAGATTAAAGTCATATTAACTCATTAAATCCATGATTACATCTGAAGAAAATATATATGTATATATGTTTTCATAAAGATTGTAATTAAAAATTCTTTCGTACAAACTATTAATGATGAAAATATGTTAACGGGTAGGTAATACCCGAGAAATATTTGGGTTTTACATTAATAAGTTACACTGTACATTCTTCAAATCCGATTCAATAGTCATTTACTATCCTACTTACATCCACCGATATACGTATCCGTTCACCGCATAATAACCCTTTTCATTCAATTTCATATTTGAATTTTGACTTATCAAAATCTAACAAGTGGCATAATGAAGAAAACATTGGACAAAATAAAATTTGTTAGAAACAAACGAATTAACTAATTGAAATTTTGTTAAGAATCCACGCTAACTGTTCCAGCTAACTGTTCCTAGCTAACTGATTACATTTTATTTATCGTAATTTATTTATCGCAATTTACATTCTCGCAATTTTATTTATCGTCATTTAATTTCTGTATTTATTTTACGCATTTTAAATAACGGGACACGTATACAAGGTTTCGACATATCATATCGACCCATCTATATATATATTTCGGAACAACCATAGACACTCTATATGTGAATATGGGAGTTGGCTATACAGGGTTGAGGTTGATTCCAAAATATATATATGGTTTGAGTTGTGATCAATACTGAGACCGGTACACGGGTCACGATACGTATTAATTAATTCGAATATTATATATTAAATTATATATGAATATTTTGGACTATTGGACAATTGGACTATTGGACTGCTAACTTTGGAAAATTAAAATGAATTAAAATATTGATTATAACATATAAAACTAAACAATTCTTTAAGTTTGCCACTTAATTTCATCTTAAACCTCATTTGTACCTCGACAATTACAATCCGCGTTCAAATCTTTCATGATTTTTGAAAACACCTCGATCGGGAGGTTGAACCAACCGCACTTCATCTACGAAAGAAAAGATTTATGCATATAGTTATGCACCTGAAAAACTCTCGGAACCTGATTAAACGTTTAACACGTATCTGTGCTATCTCCGTTGGCATTGTTATCACCGAAGATAACATTGCAATCTTTTTTTAAAGTAGCCAATTTTGTCACAGCTCCAGCAAGTCAACTTCAACTTTCATTCGGGTTTGCCTTATTATAACATTGATATATATATGCGTGCTCATTTATTGTTACCAGAGAACCTTTCATATACCACCATATTACCATCAGCGTTTAATCATCTAAAAACACAATTCTCCTGCAAACACCTCGGTTTGATAACCGATGACCCATATCCGTTAACTTTGAAAATGCTGACGAAGCAGCATGTTGTAGATGGTCTTAATAGCCAAAAGTTGATGATAAAGAAGGAAGTGTTAGGAACGCTCGATAGAAAATTTGGTACTAACAAACGGATTGAGCAAACCATGAAGGAGACCAAGGACAAATACAAGGACCAAACCCTATATTCCAAGAACCCAGATAAATCTGGATCCAATGAAATCTTTAGAGAATATCTTGCTCCGTACCTACGTTAAGATCTTGCGGAAAATTTTTCCTTATCAACTTTTGAACTTAGAAATTCCAAAATATTATCATAAATATCTTCAATACTTCTGAAGATATTTTCATAAATATTCTCGTCCGAAATAATATACCTCTTCGTGCTATTTGTGTTACATCCTAAAAGAAACTGTTTAATTTCTATTCTTCTATAAAATTTGAGTTTAAATTATGAATGTTGTTGGAGAAGTGTAGGGAATTGAAGCATGAGTTAGTATAATATAATGACGCCGGGCCAACGTGGTTATATTACAGTAAGTCATGCTAAATTTCTAATGTAACGTAATGATGATTCACAGACCTTATCCTCATCATGTGTCATGTTACACGACTCTTTCATTCTACTTAAGCTCTATGTATATCACGGAAATATTCCTTGATATTTCTGTTATTCCGTAATTCCAACAGTTTACTAATAAATCGTGCTATTTCATCTTCTTTCTGATTAGAAAATTTCTTTAAATTCCTTGAATTCTGAAAATCAACCTTGACTATGTCGGAAGTTAAGACGAACCTGTAATCACTTCATTTCACTCTTTTGTGACAGCTTCACTCGTACGCTTCACATGATCGAATCGTTTTATTCATCTTAATCGAAAATGATAAAACACTATTCATATTCGTCGTGAAAAAAAAACATTTTTATTGTTAGCCATGACGACCTCACTCAAATTTCGGGGACGAAATTTCTTTAACGGGGGGGTACTGTAACGACCCCGAAATTTCCGACCAAATTTAAATTTAATCTTCATATGATTTCGCTACGATAGGCAAAATCTGAAATGTTGAGTCTCGAAATTTTTGAAACTATGTTTATATATTCAATTGACCTTCGACTGTTCCCGACGATTCACGAACAACTAATTGTAAATAGGTGCATATATAAATTTGAAATATAATAAGTGATTATGTGAATTAAAAATATATTTTGAAGTTAATTAATAAATTTCAACACTTTTAATATTTTACTCAGGATCGGGAGTGAGCAGTGCGTTAATGTTGTTTAATAAGTTATGATCAAATTTTATACCTTAACGACCACAATGTAATATCTGAAACCAAAACTCTAGGTAGAAGGGCTGATGAAATGAACTGTTGCATATCGTAAATCATATGATTTATAATTATTATTATATTATTATTATCTTCTACCGGTTACTATTTTAAATTATGTTTGATTGATAAATAGTAAATATATCCGTGACTTGATTATGCATCATGTTGGGATTTGAGTTTATACTGTTTTTGTTATTGCTTCCACCTGGCCACTATCGTATCTAATATATATACACTATCATATTTACAAGAGGAGAAAACTCATCACCATTCTTATCACCTTTTGTTACTTGCACACCAACACAAACTTCCTTCTCCTTTCCTTTTGGACTCGGCAGCCATTACAACCACCATGATTCCATCACCAACACTACAACCATAACTCGCCACCATTTCCGGTCACCATGAACAACCCAATCACCAAGAATCACCTAAACCCGCCACCTTCTTCTCCGGTTTATAACCCACCAACATCTTCACTCTAACCACCACCATCGTTTACCTATTATAATGTCTCGGTTCAAAACCACCATCTTGATTCACCCTACGACCACCTTCATCATCCTAACCTTTCATCCACTCACACCATCATCACTTTATTATTCAACCTTGAATCACCAACACCATAAAACATTTATGTTTTCTTTTCCTTTCTCGCTGTTAAGGTATTCGAGCATCACCATGGAACACCCTAGTTAACAGAAACCTTTCTTTTCCTATGACAACCACAGCTGCTACAACCTCCTGTTCATCTGTTGCCATGAACAACCATCAATACCACCATACACGACCGCTGCTACAGCTGCTTTCTGGTTTCTGTTCAACATAACCCACAACAATCTCGTCATCTCTTTCTCATCTATCTCTCTTCAATGTTGATTAGGAAATCGTCGGCTACCATCACTCCTACCACTTCATTACTTTCCATCACTATTAAATCGTAGTTTACGCTGTTGTACTGCCACTCTATTTTTGCTTCACTATTTTCGACAACCACACAAACCCACAAATTTCTGTACATGTCCAATTATTTTGGTGCAGCCGGAATCCTTCTTCACAATCAAATAAAACACCACATAAACCACCGTTAAACCTGTTCTTACTATCAAAGAAACCGTTACTGTTTTACTGCTGCTGTGCTACTTCTTTTCGTGACTCTAACCATCTCCACTCACTCGCTATATTTTTTTTTCTTTCTTTCCCTGTTGAGCTATTTAACGAAATGAAAAGGATGGAAAAGGGTACAGTCTAAAGTTTTTGTCAACTTGGTCATAGTATTTAAAATATGGCATTTTTTTTTCAAATAGCAAGTGGAACAAAGTGGGTTTCATGGCCTACCAAGATGGGTCACCTAAAGTGACGTTTTGTTATTCTTCTTTTATAATTATAATGATACATACATAGTGATGATGAGTGAGGTTGTTGCAGCGAGTAACAATAATGATAATGATATAAGTATAGACGTAAAAGAATGTTGATGGTGATCGATGATCGATTAACTTATAGAAGGATAAGAGAGAAAAACAGATATGAGTTAAAAGAAATTCAAATGGGTGATAAATAGATAAATGAATCGGCTTAGTTGGTTGGATGTTTGATGCGTGAACGTGAGGTCCTAGGTTCTAACCCAGGACACCACAATACTTTTTTTTAAAAGAAACTGATGATGGACCAATTTATTTGTGGTTGGGCTTGAGGTAATGTCTGTTGGGCCAAATATTCAGTTGGGCCGAGACCCTGATAGGCTAGTCGTTGGCCTGTGTAAATCAATGAAGGAGAAACATGACACTGAAATAATACAATTTAAATATAAATTGGTTGTGGTAATAATCAGATAAGCAAAGCAGAGGGACTGGTTTGGGTGTTGGGATGGTTAACGAGATGTTGGGGGTTCGAGTCCCTGGACGGACTCTATTCTTTTTAGGCCGATTTTTATTAAGGTAGCCTCATCATTTTATTATTATTATCATTAATTATTATTATTATTTTTATTATTATTATCTTTATTATTAACTTTATTATTATTATTATTATTATTATTATTATTATTATTATTATTATTATTATTATTATTATTATTATTATTATTATTATTATTATTATTATTAAGTATTAAGTATTATTATCAAAACTAATTATTTTCATTATCATTTTATTAAAAACTACTACTATTATTAAAAGTATTATTTTTTTTATTAAGATCATCATTTTATTATTAACAGTACCATTACTATAATTATTATTATGATTATTAGTATTATTATTATTAATCAAATACACCTTTTATTTATTATTATTAATATTAACTTACCAAATAAATATTTGTTATATAAAAATATAATTAAATACATATAACATAACTATATTAATATTTTTATAATAAATACTATGTATCTAAAGTATATGGAATAAAAATAGTTAATTAAGTTATAAATAAAACATATAATTTACTAAAATAACAAATAATATATAAATTTATTCGATTACAATTATGTGTGTTAATATATATATATATATATATATATATATATATATATATATATATATATATATATATATATATATATATATATATATATATATATATATATATATATATATATATATATATATATATATATATATATATATATATATATATATAAATGATATAGGTTCTTGAATCTGAGGCCAACCCTACACTTGTTCAATATAGTCATATGTATTTTTACTACAAAATACATTATGGTGAGTTTCATTTGCTCCCCTTTTAATTGCTTTTGCAAAATATATTTTTGGGCTGAGAATACATGCGCTGCTTTTATAAATGTTTACGAAATAGACACAAGTACTTAAAAATATATTCTACGTTGAGTTGTACCACTGGCATATTTCCCTGTAGCTTGGTAACTACTATTTACGTGGGTATTGTAAACGCGAATCCTGTTGATAGATCTATCGGGCCTGACAACCCCAACCAGACTGGACGACCAGTATTCAACGGTTGCACAGTACTTCGTTTTGGTGACTACATTTGGTACGGTGTAGTGAGATTTCATAATAAAGGGAATATGCGACATTGATTAAATGTTAAGTATGGTTACCAAGTGCTCAACCACTTAGAATGCTTTACATACACTTGCGAGTGTATTATGTTTATGATAACAAAAATCTTGTGGTCTATTAATATATTGAAATGATTATTATGATAAACCTATGAACTCACCAACCTTTTTGGTTGACACTTTTAAGCATGTTTATTCTCAGGTACGAATTAAGTCTTCCGCTGTGCATTAGCTCATTTTAAGGACATTACTTGGAGTTGATCATCGCAATGGGACCAAATGTTGATGACTTCGTCCAGGAGGATAAGGACGGGTCGTTTCATAACTAGGCAATACACACGTTTTAATTATAAAATCACATAATATTCTAGTGAATTTGATTAAAAAGAAACTGAACCCACATGAATCATTCCATTCTTCTGTTAATTAAACTTTGATTACTATTTGAAACTGTGCCATATTCTAACTTTGATAATTGGCTTTACTGTACTTGATTGTTTGATTGTTCACTTGAATAATCACTCACACATATACTCTTTCTTCTTGTTCTTCTTGCTACTTATCCGATCAACACCAAAGCTAAATCATAGTTGCTTTGTTTGCTACTGTCGAGAACTACCAGACCCAACATCTCTGTTATCACACTTTATCGAAAATTCAAAATTATAGGAAATTGATTCTGTGTGTTTACGATTCCACCAAACAAGCGGATATATACAATTTATAGTTACCACTATTTTAGATAACAAGCTAACTGAGATCCCTATTTAAAATACATAAAATATGGGATAAAATATACAAAGTCGAGAAATCTCCTAATGATAAATATGATAAACTTTACATATATCATGATATCAATTAGGGAGACAACAATTCACAAGATGTAGAATTAAAGTTAAAAACCCTGTGTCCATGAAAACAACTTGCTTGCTTTATGAAAAAGATATATTCTTATATCCGTGTATCAATCATCCAACATATTGTTATCTATCCACATCCTTACCTATCAACATCTCTATTTATCAATATCTCTAATACGTGTATATTATATACGTATGAAACACAGAAAGAAACTCAAACATCATCTCTTCCTTATACCACAATCGCCACCATTTCCTGAGGCCAAGAAACTACCACATTCTATTCATTTCCTCTTCTTTCTCCTACTGCAACTACAGCTGCTGTGTACTCGTTTTTGTCAACAAGAAAACCAATGTGTCACTCAAACAACCATCTATCTATTTCCATTTCACTTTCAACTGCAAGGTTTCTGTTTACTACGGTTGTTCCTGCTTATTTAATACGAACACCAATCACCAACCTATCAAGTCTTGCTGCTACTGCTGGCTGTTTGTGTTTTCTGTACAACCACCGTAGATCACCTAACCTGCAACCATCATCTTCATCATTTCTATATATATGTATATATATACACTGGTGAGTACAAAACAATCATCAACTTCAACTTGTAATACTGAAAGAACCTGATTTTCCATAAAAAGAATCACTTTTGTGTAGCAATCTACCACTAATATAAATAATAAAATCAAAAAGGGCAAACAAGTTAATTTTTTCTTAATAAAGCTTGAGATAACAGATGTTTAACAGTTTCATTAGTATCCATATTACAACCTTTAAGAGCTAAATAGATCTGAACATCTGTTACACCGTTTACAAATCTCATTTTCTTTCAATTATCATTATCAAGCGATCAAGAACATCATAAAATTTCTGCTATTGTTCAACCTAATAATTATACAGAAAATTATAAAAGGATTAATGAAATTAAGAGAATAATAATTGAATTGAATACTTACTTGAAGCAATTGATTAATCGAATTACATGACTGACCGATAGGGGAATGACGATTAATGAAGACAGATAAGATTGATGATGTATGTGAATGATGATAATGATGAAACGACGACCTACTAAACATTGGTGATTCTTGCTTGGTCGATGGATTGATGACTTGGTGAACCCTTGAATTCACTATTTTTCCTTCTCCTCCGTGTGCAATTTCGATTTGTTTTAGTCGACCCGTTTCCCTTTTAATTGGAATCGATGATGATTGAGAACCCATAACCTACTGCATATCGGTGATTGTTTGATCGGTTGATGAATCTAAGAACCCTAAAACCGTTATATGTGTCCTGCGTGTTTCCATTCCCAATCTGATTGAACTATCCAGCTCTCCATTTTAATTAGGTATATATATTAATTATATATAATATTATTAAGTATTACTATATTATTATTATTATTATTACTATTATTATTATTATTATTATTATTATTATTATTATTATTATTATTATTAATATTATTATTATAATTATTATTATTATTATTATTATTATTATTATTATTATTATTATTATTTATTAATGTTATTATTATTGTTACAATTATTGTTATTATTAGCATTATTGATGTTATTATTATTTATTAATATTATTATTAGTATTATGGTTATTATTATTATTATTATCAATATTTTTTTTATTATAAGTATTATTATTATATCATTATTATCATCATTATTAGTGAAATTATTATTATTATAACTATTATTTTTTTTCTTTCTATTATTAATATCAATAATATTATTATCATTATTATAATTATTAACGTTGTTATTGTTATGATTACCAACATAAAGAATAAAGATACAAATAATATCATGAAAATGATTAAATTACAATGAATTATTATTATTAACATTATTTTAGTATTATTATAATTTTAACAAACAAATAATATTTATATAAAAAATATATTTTTACATGTATCATAACTATATTAATATTACATATTGTTTTAAAATGAAATGTTATTATCATAAAATATTAATTAAATTACATACGATAGATAAACATATGTTAATATAATCGTGTATATAAATATTAATTAATTATCTAAAGTATATAAAATAGTTAAAACTAATTTATTTATTAATATCACATACAAATTATTAAGTATATTAATATATATATATATATATATATATATATATATATATATATATATATATATATATATATATATATATATATATACTTGCTTAATTGTTATTGTAAGTCTTAATATATACACAAATGATATAGGTTCGTGAATCCGAGGCCAACCATATACTTGTTCAATGTCGTCATATGTATTTTTACTATAAAATACAGTAAGGTGAGTTATAGTCCCACTTTTAAAATCTAATATTTTTAGGATGAGAATACATGCAGGTTTTATAAATGATTTACAAAATAGACACAAGTACATGAAACTACATTCTATGGTTGAATTATCAAAATCGAATATGCCCCTTTTTATTAAGTCTGGTAATCTAAGAATTAGGGAACAGACACCCTAATTGACGCGAATCCAAAAGATAGATCTATTGGGCCTAACAAACTCCATTCAAAGTACCAGATGCTTTAGTACTTCGAAATTTATATCATATCCGAAGGGTGTCCCGGAATGATGGGGATATTCTTATATATGCATCTTGTTAATGTCGGTTATCAGGTGTTCAATCCATATGAATGATATTTTTTGTCTCTATGCATGGGACGTATGTTTATGAGAATTGGAAATATGAAATCTTATGGTCTATTAAAATTATGAAATGATTCTTTATGATAAACTAATGAACTCACCAACCTTTTGGTTGACACTTTAAAGCATGTTTATTCTCAGGTATTAAAGAAATCTTCCGCTGTGCATTTGCTCATCTTAGAGATATTACTTGGAGTCATTTATGACATATTTCAAAAGACGTTGCATTCGAGTCATTGTGTTCATCAAGATTATTATTAAGTCCATTATAGTTAGATATATTATGAAATGCTATGCCTACCGTCAACTTTCGATGTAATGAAAGATTGTCTTTTCAAAAACGAATGCAATGTTTGTAAAAATGTATCATATAGAGGTCAAGTACCTCGAGATGTAATCAACTGTTGTGAATCATTTATAATCAATATAGATTTCATCCGGATGGATTAGGACGGGTCATCACAGTTGGTATCAGAGCAGTGGTCGTAGCGAACCAGGTCTGCATTAGTGTGTATAACTGATAAGTCGTTAGGATGCATTAGTGAGTCTGGACTTCGACCGTGTCTGCATGTCAAAAGTTTTACTTATCATTAGTGTCAAAAATTATTTGCTTATCATCCTTAAAGTCTAGACACGTCTTACTGCCTGTATTGCATAGATAGTGTATAGATAAATTCATATCATAGCGTATCTGTTATTGTTACCTTTGCCTGACAGATTCCGTAGATTCCTCCGTAACTTATGGGATTTTAGTATTATATATGCATATGTAAATTATGTATTGCAAGGTACTAATCTACATCCTATTCTATTCCTTATCGAAAATCCTTAATCTGATCGTATGAGATGAGTCCCTCAACCAGTTCGGGTCCCTTAGATTCCGATAACTATTCCGATAGTTATTCCGACAGCTATTCCGACATAGAGTTTCACTCGAGCTCCGAAAGCAGTGTTACCGGAATGAATCAACCAATCAGCCATCCCCAATTCATCTGATGGGTTCGTAGCCTACTAAATCATTGGAGACGAAAAGAAGGCGATCCTTTCCATCAACCAAATTCACGTTTTGACGAAGAACCTGAAGCATTCACCGGCGAACCAATCCGAAACACTATGTTCGCCCTCATTACCCGAATATATCGCCATGATTATATACTATCTCAAATTTAAAACCTTATTCATTCGATCGTTCATACGGACAATCATCCAGGAGTAATAAAGTCAATGAGTTTCGCGCCCGAGTTGTAGCCTTGGAAAATATGGTGCAAAATGTACCAGCTTCAACAACATCAACGGCATCAACTGT
Source organism: Rutidosis leptorrhynchoides (assembly GCF_046630445.1). Taxonomy (NCBI): domain Eukaryota; kingdom Viridiplantae; phylum Streptophyta; class Magnoliopsida; order Asterales; family Asteraceae; genus Rutidosis; species Rutidosis leptorrhynchoides. The sequence continues at coordinate 107,591,425 of NC_092343.1, forward strand.
ACCACCAGCAACAACACAAACCATAACAAGACACGCCTCAACATCACAATTGGTACCTCGAGCATACTCATCGTTATACATGACGTTCTACATCATTTATCTTCGTTCGACATGGCAATTATGTAATCTCTAATGTTTCAGAGATTATATATTCTTGTTCTAATGGTAAATCAAATGAGATTAATATCACATTAACTCATTAAACCCATGATTATATCTGAAGAAAATATATATGTATATATATTTTCATAAAGATTGTAATTAAAAATTCTTTCGTACAAATTGTTAATGGTGAAAATATTTTAACGGGTAGGTAATACCCAAGGAATATTTAGATTTCACATTAATAAGTTACATTGTACATTCTTCGAATCTGATTCAACGGTCATTTACTATCCTACTTACATCTACAGAGATACGTATCTGTTCACCGCAGAATAACCATTTTCATTCAATTTCATATTTGGATTTTGACTTATTAGAATCCAACAAGTGGCATAATGAAGAAAACATTGGATAAAAAATAAAAATTTGTTAGAAACAAACAAATTAACCATGAGATAATTTTGTTAAGAATCCACGCTAACAAAATCCTAGCTAACTGTTCCTAGCTAACTGATTACATTTTATTTATCGCAATTTAATTATCACAATTTTAATTATCGTCATTTAATTTCTGTTATTTACTGTACGCATTTTATTTATCGTCATTTAATTTCTGTATTTATTTTACGCACTTTAAATATCGGGACACGTATACAAGGTTTTGACATATCATATCGACGCATCTATATATATTATTTGGAATCACCATAGATACTCTATATGCAGTAATGATCGAGTTCTCTATACAGGGTTGAGGTTGATTCTCAAAAAATATATATACTTTCAGTTGTGATCGAGTCTGAGACGTATACGGGTCACGATATGTATTAATTAATTCGTATATAATATATTAAACTATATATAAATTATTGGACTGTTATTGTGGACTATAGACTGTGGACTAATAACATTGGACAATTAAAATGAATTAAAATATTGATTATAACATATGAAACTAAAAATTCTTCAAGTTTGCCACTTGATTTCATCTTAAACCTCATTTGTATTTTGACGATTACAATCTACGTTCAAACCTTTCATGATTCTCAAAAACACCTCAATCGAGAGGATAAACCTACCGTACATCATCTACGGGAAGGAAAGATTGATGCATATAGTTATGCACCTGAAAACTCTTAGAAACTGAGTAAACGTTTAACGCGCAACTGTGCTAATTCCTTTAACATTATTATTACCGAAAATAACTTTTCAAATCTCTTTTCAAATTGGTCAACTTTGTCACAGCTCCAGCAAGTCAACTTCGATTTTTCGTTCGAAACAACCTTAATATAACCTTGATATATATGCGTACTCTTTTATTGTTACCGGGAAATCCTTTTATACTCCATCATATTACCAGCAGATGTATCAGCAACCTCGTTGCTCCTTGGTTTAAATCTCTCCGACAAATCACTATATTTATCTATTGAAGTCTCATCATGTACTCATCCGCATCTTGTAATGAGAACTGACATACCAATTACCGGGAATCAGCAATCAGTACTTTAAAAACTCACAGCATATCCACATCAACAGTTATATGTATGACATTTATCTCTTAGAATTATGATCTCTCATTCTGAAATTCTGAAAAGCACTCGGTCACAAATTAATACTCTGAATGTTGAAAAAGCTGAATGAAGCAGCAGAAACCATAGACAACCGTAAACGACTTTAATCATCGGAAGTTTGATGATAAAGAATAATATGTTGGAAAAGCTCAGAAAAGTTGGAACTGGAAAACAGATTGACTAACCACGAAGGAGACCAAGGACAAATACAAGGACCATACCATATATTCAAAGAATTCAGGTAATTCTGGATCCGATGAAACCTTCAACGGATATCTTGCTCCGTACTCATGTTAAAATCTTGCGAAAAATCTTCCTCATCAACCATCGAACTTAGAAATTCCAAAATATCATCATAAATATCTTCGATATTTCTGAAGATATTTCCATAATTATTCTCGTTCGAAATTATTTATCTCTTCGTGCTATCTATATTACATCATAAAGGAAACTACATTAGTTTCTAAATTTTTTTAAAATTTGAGTTTGAATTATGAATGATTTTGTAGTAGTGTTGGAAATTGATGCATGAGTTAGTATAATATAATGACACTTGATCAACGTGATTATATTACAGTAAGTCATGCTGAGTTTCTAATGAAACGTAATGATGGTTCACAGTAGATTATACCATCATCATATGTCATGTTACATAACTCTTTCATTCTACATAACCTCCAAACATATCAAGAAGAATATATTCTTGATAATTCTATCGTCTGTATTTTTGATAAATTTGAAAAATCAAATCGTGCTATTACGTTCCTTCCTGCTTAGAACGTTATAATCATCCGAAACTCTATAGCTACGAATTCTGGACTATTATTCGCTTGACTTAAAGTCGGGAAAAGAAGAGAAGAGCATGGAACTCTGATATATAAGAGAAAATACAAAGCCCCAACAACAACACCGAAATTACAATCCGTGGATATCAGTGCGTATATCAATATAAAGATACGGGAGGATTATAAATACAATAACCAATAGAGCATAGTAGAAATAAACAGATTCTTCAGGTGGGACTTGGAAAAGAAGAATGATCATTGCGATAGTTAGAATAAGAACAAGGATCAGAACAGGGTTAAGCATTTTCGTAAAAAAAAATTGAATTTGGGAATTGAGTATAAAAGTGGTGAAAACTAATGGAACAAAAAGGGTAAATTTATAAAGGAAATATCAGACAGAATAATCGAGACAGATCACCGTATTTAATTAAAGGGATCTTAATTTCCTTACTCATCTAAGAATCAAATCTTTTAAGATTTTGAAGATTTTATTTAAATCCCTTGAATTCCGGAATTCAACCCTCTACGTCAAAAGTTAAGACGCACCTTATTTTCTAAATTCCACCGTGACTACGTCAAAAGTTATGGAAAAATCTCCATTTCTTCATCTCGATCTTTTGTGATGACTTCACTCATATGCTTCGATTAATCGAATCATTTTATCCATCTTACTCAATGATGATAAAACTCCATTTACCAACTCATATTCGTCATGAAAACATTTTTATTGTTAGCCATGACCACCTCACTTAAATTTCGGGACGAAATTTCTTTAACGGGTAGGTACTGTGACGACCCGGAAATTTCTGACTAAATTTAAACTTAATTCGTATTTGATTTCGACACGATGAGCAAAGTCGGTAATGTTGAGTAACAAAGTTGTAAACTATATTCATAATATCATTTGACCTTTGACCAATCCTGATGATTCACGAAAAATTGTGTTTAAATAAAAACTTATATATATATATATATATATATATATATATATATATATATATATATATATATATATATATATATATATATATATATAAGGGTATAAATAATAATTGATTTAATTTTATTTAATAATTTTAAAAGAGTTAATGACCAGTTTTACATAATAATATTTAATTTAAAATTATGGGATTTTTCTAAGAACTTTTATCCGCCATTGATTAACCACGAACCCCGATATAGTATCCGTAATTAAAACTGTAGGTAGAAGAAACAAATGTATGATGGCTAACTAGGCAATACACACGTTTTAATTATAAAATCACATAATATTCTAGTGAATTTGATTAAAAAGAAACTGAACCCACATGAATCATTCCATTCATCTGTTAATTAAACTTTGATTACTATTTGAAACTGTGCCATATTCTAACTTTGGTAATTGGCTTTACTGTACTTGATTGTTTGATTGGTCACTTGAATAATCACTCACACATATACTCTTTCTTCTTGTTCTTCTTGCTACTACTCCGATTAACACCAAAGCTAAATCATAGTTGCTTTGTTTGCTACTGTTGAGAACTACCAGACCCAACATCTCTGTTATCACACTTTATCGAAAATTTGAAATTATAGGAAATTGATTCTGTGTGTTTACGATTCCACCAAACAAACGGATATATACAATTTATAGTTACCACTATTTTAGATAACAAGCTAACTGAGATCCCTATTTAAAATACATAAAATATGGGATAAAATATACAAAGTCGAGAAATCTCCTAATGATAAATATGATAAACTTTACATATATCATGATATCAATTAGGGAGACAACAATTCACAAGATGTAGAATTAAAGTTAAAAACCCTGTGTCCATGAAAACAACTTGCTTGCTATATGAAAAAGATATATTCTTATATCCGTGTATCAATCATCCAACATATTGTTATCTATCCACATCCTTACCTATCAACATCTCTATTTATCAATATCTCTTATACGTGTATATTATATACGTATGAAACACAGAAAGAAACTCAAACATCATCTCTTCCTTATACCACAATCGCCACCATTTCCTGAGGCCAAGAAACTACCACCTTCTATTCATTTCCTCTTCTTTCTCCTACTGCAACTGCAGCTGCTGTGTACTCGTTTTTGTCAACAAGAAAACCAATGTGTCACTCAAACAACCATCTATCTATTTCCATTTCACTTTCAACTGCAAGGTTTCTGTTTACTACGGTTGTTCCTGCTTATTTCCTACGAAAACCAATCACCAACCTATCAAGTAACTTGCTGCTACTGCTGGCTGTTTGTGTTTTCTGTACAACCACCGTAGATCACCTAACCTGCAACCATCATCTTCATCATTTCTATATATATGTATATATATACACTGGTGAGTACAAAACAATCATCAACTTCAACTTGTAATACTGAAAGAACCTGATTTTCCATAAAAAGAATCACTTTTGTGTAGCAATCTACCACTAATATAAACAATAAAATCAAAAAGGGCAAACAAGTTAATTTATTCTTAATAAAGCTTGAGATAACAGATGTTTAACAGTTTCATTAGTATCCATATTACAACCTTTAAGAGCTAAATAGATCTGAACATCTGTTACACCGTTTACAAATCTCATTTTCTTTCAATTATCATTATCAAGCCATCAAGAACATCATAAAATTTCTGCTATTGTTCAACCTAATAATTATACAGAAAATTATAAAAGGATTAATGAAATTAAGAGAATAATAATTGAATTGAATACTTACTTGAAGAAATTGATTAATCGAATTACATGACTGACCGATAGGGGAATGACGATTAATGAAGACAGATAAGATTGATGATGTCTGTGAATGATGATAATGATGAAACGACGACCTACTAAACATTGGTGATTCTTGCTTGGTCGATGGATTGATGACTTGGTGAACCCTTGAATTCACTATTTTTCCTTCTCCTCCGTGTGCAATTTCGATTTGTTTTAGTCGACCCGTTTCCCTTTTAATTGGAATCGATGATGATTGAGAACCCATAACCTACTGCATATCGGTGATTGTTTGATCGGTTGATGAATCTAAGAACCCTAAAACCGTTATATGTGTCCTGCGTGTTTCCATTCCCAATCTGATTGAACTATCCAGCTCTCCATTTTAATTAGGTATATATATTAATTATATATAATCTTATTAAGTATTACTATATTATTATTATTATTATTATTATTATTATTATTATTATTATTATTATTATTATTATTATTTATTAATGTTATTATTATTGTTACAATTATTGTAATTATTAGCATTATTGATGTTATTATTATTTATTAATATTATTATTAGTATTATGGTTATTATTATTATTATTATCAATATTTTTTTTATTATAAGTATTATTATTATATCATTATTATTATCATTATTAGTGAAATTATTATTATTATAACTATTATTATTATTTTTTTTCTATTATTAATATCAATAATATTATTATCATTATTATAATTATTAACGTTATTATTATTATGATTACCAACATAAAGAATAAAGATACAAATAATATCATGAAAATGATTAAATTACAATGAATTATTATTATTAACATTATTTTAGTATTATTATAATTTTAACAAACAAATAATATTTATATAAAAAATATATTTTTACATGTATCATAACTATATTAATATTACATATTATTTTAAAATGAAATATTATTATCATAAAATATTAATTAAATTACATACGATAGATAAACATATGTTAATATAATCGTGTATATAAATATTAATTAATTATCTAAAGTATATAAAATAGTTAAAACTAATTTATTTATTAATATCACATACAAATTATTAAGTATATTAATATTAATATATATATATATCTATATATATATATATATATATATATATATATATATATATATATATATATATATATATATATATATATATATATATATACTTGCTTAATTGTTATTATAAGTCTTAATATATACACAAATGATATTGGTTCGTGAATCCGAGGCCAACCCTATACTTGTTCAATGTCATCATATGTATTTTTACTATAAAATACAGTAGGGTGAGTTATAGTCCCACTTTAAAAATCTAATATTTTTGGGATGAGAATACATGCATGTTTTATAAGTGATTTACAAAATAGACACAAGTACGTAAAACTACATTCAATGGTTGAATTATCAAAATCAAATATGCCCCTTTTTATTAAGTCTGGTAATCAAAGAATTAGGGAACAGACACCCTAATTGACGCGAATCCTAAAGATAGATCTATTGGGCCTAACAAACCCCATCCAAAGTACCGGATGCTTTAGTACTTCTAAATTTATATCATATCCGAAGGGTGTCCCGGAATGATGGGGATATTCTTATATATGCATCTTGTTAATGTCGGTTACCAGGTGTTCAATCCATATGAATGATATTTTTTATCTCTATGCATGGGACGTACGTTTATGAGAATTGGAAATATGAAATCTTGTGGTCTATTAAAATTATGAAATGATTCTTTATGATAAACTAATGAACTCACCAACCTTTTGGTTGACACTTTAAAGCATGTTTATTCTCAGGTATTAAAGAAATCTTCCGCTGTGCATTTGCTCATCTTAGAGATATTACTTGGAGTCATTTATGACTTATTTCAAAAGATGTTGCATTCGAGTCGTTGCGTTCATCAAGATTATTATTAAGTCCATTATAGTTAGATATATTATGAAATGGTATGCCTGCCGTCAACTTTCGATGTAATGAAAGATTGTCTTTTTAAAAACGAATGCAATGTTTGTAAAAATGTATCATATAGAGGTCAAGTACCTCGCGATGTAATCAACTATTGTGAATCGTTTATAATCAATATGGATTTTGTCAGATGGATTAGGACGGGTCATCACAATGGGTGCTGGTCGGGTGAAGGGGTTCTCGCTTATAGAGCTCGCTTCTCGTATAGGTGGAATTGTTGAACTTGTGTATAGGTCCAATTGGCACAGTTGTGCGTTTTGGTTGACCACTTTGGCGAGGTGCACACTTTTTGTGTACGTTATCACATGGGCGTGTGATGTGGACTTATATAACCCTAATGACGAAGGGTTAATATAGTGAGTGGAATAATTATATGCGTAGGTATATAATGTATTTATTTGTTGTAGCGTGAGATGTGAAGTGTCGATGTGCTAAGACACCACATTTCACGTGACGAGTGAAGTGTCGATGTGCTAAGACACCACTCAAAGTAACGTGACGAGTGAAGTGTCGATGTGCTAAGACACCACTCAAAGTAATGTGACGGGTGAAGTGTCGATGTGTTAAGACGCCACCCGGGGTGAAGTGTCGATGTGTTAAGACACCACCCGGAGTGAAGTATCGATGTGCTAAGATGCCACTCCAAGAGAATAACGGGTGAAGTGCCGATGTGTTAAGGCGCCACTCGAGGTGAAGTATCGACGTGTTAAGATGCCACCTCAAGTAAAATGAAGAGTGAAGTGTCAAAGTGTTTAGACACCACTCGGGGTGAAGTATCGAAGTGTTAAGATGCCACCCGTGGGGTTAGTGTACGAAGTGTTAAGTGCACTAATGGTTGTTATGAACATCGATGACTTGTTTCGCGAAGTCATTCCCTTGCGAAGATTTGGTTAACCATGGTTATTGTGTTGTAAGCGTAAGCAAATTATGTTATTCGATATATATATATATATATATATATATATATATATATATATATATATATATATATATATTGTATACATATAATGTTGTATTGTCGTGATGTAGCTAACCCTCCGGGTGTAGCTTATTGGCATTGTTCACATCGTTGTTGGTGAACTTATATTTTGTTGATGTATCTTTAGCTCGTTGCTTAGTGATCTTACGGTATGCTTAGACTAGCTTTCCTTTATGCTTGGATGCTCCGGTATACGGTATTTGGTTTTGTGTGGCGTGTCCATTTTATGCATATATATGTATGTAGTATATTCTCACTCACTAAGCGTTAGCTTACCCTCTCGTTGTTTACCTTTTTATAGATTTGCATGGATGCGGTGGCTCGGGTAAGCGAGGGACTAGTGGACTCGCGTAGTTGCTTTAGAAGGCTTGCTTTTGGATTGATTAGAATTGGGTAGCGTATCCCCAATCGCCATGCTCGGCTTTATTTGGTGTTACAAATCATGTGATTGAAAACTTGTATTTTCGTATGAAAGTCATAAAACGGCCTATGTGGGCCCGGCCTCGTAAAACTTATTTTATGAATGGAACGTATTAGTTTTTCATATATGAATAGGTTGTGAAAAGCGTTTTGTCTAAATACGTCGGGAAGTGGTCAAACATTTTCGCATTTCATGACTTTTTGGACAGGCCAGTTTGGCGCGCCGCGCGGCCATATGGCGCGCCGCGCCATATGCTGTTCCAGCAAAAAAAAAAATTATTTGATATTTCCGCGTGATCGTTTGTATTACGGGTTGGGTTGTTACACATGTTCATAAGAAAAATAATTTTCCCAGAAGAACAACTTTTAAATCAAAGTTTATCATAGTTTTTAATTATCTAACCCAAAACAGCCCGCGGTGTTACTACGACGGCGTATGTCCGGTTTTACGGTGTTTTTCGTGTTTCCAGGTTTTAAATCATTAAGTTAGCATATCATATAGATATATAACATGTGTTTAGTTGATTTTAAAAGTCAAGTTAGAAGGATTAACTTTGTTTGCGAACAAGTTTAGAATTAACTAAACTATGTTCTAGTGATTACATGTTCAAATCTTCGAATAAGATATATATATATATATATATATATATATATATATATATATATATATATATATATATATATATATATATATATATATATATATATATATATATATATATATATATATATAAATCGAATGATGTTATGAACATCATTACTACCTCAAGTAAAGTAGGTAAACCTACTGGAAATGATGAAAAAATAACTTGAGCTTCAAAGGATCTTTGATGGCTTGGAAGTTCTTGAAGTAGAATCATGACACGAAAAACAAGTTCAAGTAAGATTACTACTCGAATTAAGATAGTTATAGTTATAGAAATTGAATCAAAGCTTGAATATGAATATTACCTTGATTTAGAAAGATAACCTACTGTAAATAACAAAGGTTTCTTGAGGTTGGGTGATAACTTGAAATGGATTTGCAAGATTGAAAGTAAACTAGCAAACTTGAAAGAATTTTCGAAGCGTTCTTGAAGTGTTCTTCCTATGATGATTATAGCTTGATACTTGAAGTAATTTTTGATAAAGATGATGATTAGTTTACTGAAAAATTCGTTCTTGAGAGTGTGTGTGTGTGTTTAGAGAGAATTAGAAAGAGAAATGGAAGTGAAATGGAGTGGGTGGTGAGTGGGAATGGTGAGTGGGGTTAAAAGGAGTTCTTGTTTTTGTTTCCTTACTCATAAGTCATGCTAGTTGTCTAATGATGGTTTTCACATGTCTTGATGACTCACAAGGGTTGCTAAGGAGCTGATGATTGAATGTATATACCAATAGTATATACATATAGAAGCTGTGTATTGTACTAGTACGAATACAGTTGCATACGAGTAGAATTGTTGATGAAAATGAACGAGAATGTAATTGTAAGCATTTTTATAAGTAGAAGTACTTTGATATGTGTCTTGAAGTCTTTCAAAAGTGTATGAATACATCTTAAAATACTACATGTATATACATTTTAACTGAATCGTTAAGTCATCGTTAGTCGTTACATATAAGTGTTGTTTTGAAACCTTTAAGTTAACGATCTCATTTAATGTTGTTAACCCATTTTTTATTATATCTAATGAGATGTTAAATTATTACATTATCATGATATTATGATGTATGAATATATCTTAATGTGATATATAAACATTAAAATGTCATTACAACGATAATCGTTACATATATGTCTCGTTTCGAAATCCTTAAGTTAGTAGTCTTGTTTTTACATATGTAGTTCATTGTTAATACACTTAATGATATGTTTAATTATCATTTTACCATGTTAAACATAGTGTATCAATATCTTAATATGATTCATATGTATTTAGTAAAACGTTGTTATAACGATAATCGTTATATTTATCGTTTCGAGTTTCTTAACTCAGTAAACTCATTTTTATCTATATCACTCATTGTTAATATACTTAGTGAGATACTTACTTATCATAATCTCATGTTAGCCATATATATATATATATATATATATATATATATATATATATATATATATATATATATATATATATATATATATATATATATATATATATATATATATATATATATATATATATATATATATATATATATATATATATATATATATATATCATCATGTAGTTTTTATAAATTTTTAACGTTCGTGAATCGCCGGTCAATTTGGGTGGTCAATTGTCTATATGAAACTCATTTCAAATAATCAAGTCTTAACAAGTTTGATTGCTTAACATGTTGGAAACATTTAATCATGCAAATATAGTTTTCATTTAATATATAATCATGGAAAAGTTCGGGTCACTACACATGTGATGTTTATTATTAATTTTTAATAATTTAGTTTACTGTAATTATTATTAAATTTGATGATTTGATCCTTAGATCAATTCTGGACCAATGGATCAGTTCTGGACAAATTAATCCTTTATTTTTTTTATTAATGGGCTTCAAATGATAAAGATTAATTGGGCCGGCGTTTTCATTACTGAGAGGGAAGCATGCACCGGTGAATAACACACCATCACCATCGTGCAAAGACCAGGAAGTCATGAGTATCGGACATCAAAGCATGTCTGGCATGTCCTTTAACCCTACTTTCCTTCATCAAAGTATCTTCTTACCTTCTTCCCTTTTTTATTACCTAAATCATCTCTGTTTTTTCCAATAAAACAGATAGCGTGAAAGACTGTACGAAATCCTCATCTCTTTCATCGGTGGAAAGCCTTATATATGGGGGTTTATCAGCAGGTTATTTCGATTACGTTTCAAATCGAGTGAATATTGGGGGCAAAAAATAGGGTTTGTTACGATTGATATTTTCTTATTTATATTTTGGTTTCGAAAGTTTGTTTCATTAACTGTTTTTCTATCTCTTACTAAAATTATGGTTAATTTTTAAAAAAAATTCAATAAGGTTTTCTATGGTTGAAGTCTGGTATAAGTTATTGGACTCTGCGGTTTCAAACTTCATTTCAGCCACACGGGTTTACTTTTCATGTTTATGTTTTATTTGTATTTGATTATTGATTATAATATTTATTGATGTTAGAGTCTGATTATGAATGTTGCTTTCTAAAAAGCAACTAAATAATTGGAGATAATTAAAATATTTTAATATATATTAGTTGATTGTAATGTTTTTACACTTTTTAATTGTATTGCACCTGCATCTGATATTGTTGAACAAACATCCAATTACACTGGTATGGTTTCATTTGTAATAGTTAAGTTTTAGTTAGTAATAAATATTACGGAGTAGCAAATATACTTTTATTTTTGCTTTGTTATTTTCCAAATGTTTGTATAGAAGGTCTATTGACAAAGAATGTTACTGCTAATCACATGCTACAACGGCTAGATGCTGCTGGATTCGATAGCCGTTCTTCGTCTTTTGATAGGTTTGCAACCTTTCAAAAAATGGTTTGTGCAGTTTGGTATAACTCTTTTACATAATTTTTATTTCAGGGTTTTGGTTTTCTTTTTGTTTATATTGGTTTTGCAACTGTTGTTGATACTGTTGAACAAACATTGTATTGTAGTGGTATCTTTTACTTTAAAAAAAAAAAAAGGTAAACCGAACCTCTGGCGGTCCCACACCGACTGGTCCCACGGTCAACATGTGAGAGAAAAACCGTGTAACTCATGCTTAAAGGGACATGGTTCAGGGATTGAACACATGACCACCGCGGTATGCTGCATATCCCCCAACCACTAGGCTACCATGAATAGTAAGTTTCTTAATCGGTATTAGGCGTATTGTGAATTGTTATAGAAACTTTCCAGCGGTTGATTATCATGAAATCACAAAGTCTTAGAGATGTGCTATAACTCATTAACGTATGCTATAATCCTCATGATTGAGTTTTTTTATACACAGATGGACCTTCTCCACTGGACATATATCATGAAGACCACTACATTCAAGTTGCTCTTTATGACCTACTATATCAAAGCTGGTACTCCGTAAGTATTATTTTCTTTTAATAAAGATAGACGTCACAAAATGCAACAACACTCATCATTGTCATGATTATATCAATAATAGCATCAATGTCCAGGAAAATATATCTTAGTAGTAAGGTTGGTTAGATGAATGTGCAACAACTAGCAGATAAAAAGTTAAAACAAGCAACATGAAACACACCCATCTTAAATACATCTAAACCAGTCAAGACTAATGACCTTCAAATTATATTGCAGGTGACTTTTTTCTACATAAAGAAATCACTGACCCATTTGGACTCTTTTCTAAATTTATAGTAAATCATAAAAATCATGATTGTGATTCCGAGAAGTATGCCTTCTCGGGTGTTGGATTCTCCGATAACCATCTTGATGTCACCAAATCTGGTGATCAATTCGATAATACAATCGATGACAATTGCTCCGGCGATCCTGTGATCACCGAATCGTTAGTGTTCATTGAGGAAGAAACCGTTTCGTTTTCCTAGATTTCAAACATATGCCATGATGATGCTTTCTTGGGGGGTGCAGCAGACGAAGCAAACGTAAAGTCAAATTTTCAGTCAGCGCGTGACAATAATTGTTGTTCGTGTGTTGGAGGTATAGGGAACATGGGCTTTAGGGTTGGGCTCGAAAAAGATTATGTTGATGATATGAGTGAACCTCTTAATAAAAGTGGAACTTTTAGTGAGTGTGAAAATTTTATTCATGGGCCTGTTGTAGAAAATATGGATGGAGTATGAGTCTGTTAATTCGGGTGATTCAAATGGAACAGATGGGCCATCAAGGGATCTAGGCGTGAAAAAGGAGAAAGTGAATGTTTTTCAAGAGCTTACTATGAACGCTTCAAAGGTGGAAGTCGTTGAAGTCTAGATCCCTTAATTTTCATGCTGGCTTGCAGGGCGTACCCCTCTGTCCTGCTTTTACCGCGGTAGCTCGGTTTCGTATTAAAAGGAAAAAAGTTCCTCCTTTGATCAAAAGTCATTTTATTAAACATGTATGGGGTAGGAATAATATGAAGCGTAACCGACGTCGAGATAATATTCGGTGGCACGATAGATATTTTATCGAGAATGTGATGAGTGAGCCGTTCAAAAAAAAAAAAATGTGATGAATGATTCGGAAGAGGATTTTGGTTGTTGCTCGTGTTGCTCTTCTTGCGCGTCATCGAACTCGGAAACATAGTTTTTTAGTTGTCGTGTCGTGTCCTCGTGATTGTGTGTCTTCTTTAGTTTCGAGCCTTTGTGTGTGTGCGTCCTTTTTATGCGGTTTTGTGTTGATTCGTGTATCGTCTAGCTCCTTGCTAGTTTTTCTTCGTGTACTGCTTTATTCTTATTAATAAAATCTTCTTGCCTTTCAAAAAAAAAAAAAAAAAAAAAAGTTTTGTATCGTCATTTATTTTTGTACACATTAGTGTTCATGTGTGGGTTATTAGCCGAACTTGGATTCTAAATGACCAAGTTCAAATAATTCTCTATCGAATCAGGTACCGTATGAGTTCCATTACTATAATATCTTATTCTGTCTCATATATTGTTGTTACTTAAATCAGGTACTAGACATATGAATATGTGTTTGGTAGGCAAAAATCAATACGTATGTCCTTGATTTATTGTTGGATTTGTTGAATTTGTTTTCAGCTAAATTTTGTTCCTCGCCTCATATGCCATAACAGGTAAAAGCAATTTGTTGTATGTCAATAGTCTGGTGATTTTATTTTGTTTACTACTTTTTATTTTATCTGATCTAATCATATATCTCTTTGCACGTATTTTTGGAACTGGATCAATGGTAATTATCCGACCTAATCACCATATCCATCATCATTCTCCATGGTAATTTTTATTTTTTTCCTCATTAACAGCTTTCTTATTTAGTATTTCAACATCTTTCTAAAAATTTAGTGTCTAACTTGTGATTTTTAGACTTTACAAAGACACCTGATTCCAAACTGCTATATTACATCAATAGTCTTTACTTTTTTAGTGTAGGATGATTTGAAGGATTTATGCTCTATAGTATTCACTAAGTATATGGGTCACATTGAAATAAATTCTTACTTACTTGGTGTCTATTTGATAGATTTAATTCGAGTAATCTTAAGCCATGGACAGTGTTCAACATGATCTGCGTTGTTTATTTCGGTATGAAAGTCTTTTGATTCTGCAGGTTTTCCGTTAGTTTGTGTGGAAGTGTTAATGAATATGTTGAATGATTTATGTATGGATTTGGCTTTTTTGTATTATGATGATTAGGCATGTAATTATTAAACACTTTAGGATGTAACTTATGGTAACTTTGTAACCATTGAATAGTTTGGATGTAATTGAACTTTATGATACGATCATCGATGAATGATGGTAATTTTTGGACCGCACAATGTTTTTCCATGTAAAGTGAATGCATAATGAATACGCATTGAAACACTTGCAAACATTTCTTAGCCGCGAAGCGCGTGATCCATCGTCTTGTTTCCACCAAAGAGGAATCAATAATAATTTCATAGAAAGCCATAGCGGCTGCTTGAATAAACTTGGGCCCGATACTATCCTCCTCCCCTCACGGAATTGAAGTCACCGAACATAATATAATCACCATCATGCAAAGCCATAAATTAAGAATCGTAGACTAAATATTAATCTTGTCATTAAGAGCTTGAGGCGCTTACAAATTCACCATATACAGAAGCAGATTCTCACTTATCCACCTTCCTTTGACAATAATGAAAAAATCATCACACCAAATATGTTCTTGATACAGTTACATTGAGTTGCAGTAAATAAAGTGTTGATGGTGCTTGATATATGTTGGACTTGAGCTTGTTTGACTTGAGTTAACTTCAGTCTTCATCACATAGTTGATGGCATGAGCGGTCTGAATTTAGAATGATTTTTACAGTGTTAGAAATGTTTTTAATTAATTTATTTGAATGTTAATATAAAAATGAATAGTATTATTTGAATGTTTTGATGATAAAACTCGTATTATTTCATAAAACTATTGTCTAATAATCTAATACTTCATAGTGTAATATAAGAATTTTAATTAGTTGTTTCTTTCTGAATGTTTTGATAAGATACGTCACTAACTAAAGAGGTGGTATAATAAAATAATACTCCGTATTAAGTAACAGTTCACTTTGTTACAATACATATTATTGTGTAGTGTTTATCTGTCGATTACGGTGCATAGACAATAGAATCTATATAGTACAATGTAGATTAGAGAAGCCCTAATGAATACAAATGGGCTAGGCCCAATACGAGTGGCTGCAAGTGTGGTCTAACATCCCCCGCAGTTGGAGCGGGAGTTTTGCGGATGTTCAAACTGGACCGAAACTCATCAAACAGAGCGTATGACAGGCATTTGGTGAAGATGTCTGCAAACTGATATCTGGATGGTACGTGTAGAACCCGGACCTGTCCCTGGGCGACGAGGTCACAAACAAAATGTATGTCAATCTCAATGTGCTTGATCCGCTGGTGCTGAACTGGGTTGGTGGAGAGGTAGATCGAGCTGATGTTATCGCAGTAGACCAGAGTGGCAGAAGTCAGAGGACAATGAAACTCACGTAGAAGATTACGGATCCAGCAAGTCTATGCAACGACATTGCCAACCCACGGTACTCTGCTTCAGCACTGGAGCGAGAGGGTGTGAGTTGCCGCTTAGATGACCAAGAGAGGAGGTTGTTCTCGTGGAACACACAATAACCCGATGTAGAGCGCCTGGTGGTTGGGCAGCCAGCCCAATCAGCATCAGAATAGGCAATTAAAGTAGAGGGAGATGATGCATACAACTGTAATTCGAGATCGGTGGTACCCTAAATATAACGAATGATTCGTTTGAGGGCGTGCAAATGCTGTTCCCGAGGATCGTTCATGAAGAGACATATCTACTGAACGGCGTATGAGATGTCCGGGCGAGTGAAAGTCAAATACTATAGTGCACCTGCAAGGCTCCGATAGAGAGTCGGATCCTTTACAGGAGGTCCGTGACTAGTAAGCTTGGCACTCGGTTCGACCGGGGTCCTGCAAGGGTTGCAAGAGGGAATTTCGGCCCGCTCAATAATCTCAGTGGCATATTGTCTCTGAGAGAGAAACATACCAGTGGCGGTGCGAGTGGCGTGGATTCCAAAAAGGTAATTCAAAGGGCCCAAGTCAGTCATAGCAAATTCCTTAGGTAAGGAAGAAATAATCTGCTGAAGTAGCCCTGTAGAGGAGGCGGTCAACACAATGTCATCAACATAAAGTAGCAGGTAAGCAGTGTGAGTTCCCTGGTGATAGGTGAAAAGAGAAGTATCACATCGGCTTTGGTGAAAGCCAAGTTGCTGAGCATATCCGGCAAAACATGAAGATCAGATGAAGAAGAAATACCAGCACTTATTTCCAAATGATGCGTCAACACCTCCAACTGCTTAAAATTTCGGGACGAAATTTATTTAACAGGTAGGTACTGTAGTAACCCGATCTTTTCCATGATTATATATTATATGAGATTTATATTTACATGATTAAATGTTTCCAACATGTTAAGTAATCAAGCTTGTTAAGACTTGATTAATTGAAACGGATTTTGTGTTAATGTTTGACCACCTAGTTTGTCCGACGATTCACGAACGTTATAACTTGTATATGACATGATACTATATATATGAACATATAAATATGTTTAACATGATGAAATGATAATTAAGTATCTCATTATGTATATTAACATTGAACTTTATACATAAAACAAGACTACTAACTTAAGAAATTCAAAACGATATCTATACGTAACGATTATCGTTGTACTAACATCTTAATACTTATATATCATATTAAGACATATTAGTACATCATGTTATCATGATAATGTAACAATTTAACATCTCATTAAATATAATAACAATGGGATTAATTACATTTAACGAGATCGTTAACTTAAAGGTTCCGAAACAACACTTACATGTAATGATTAACGATGACTTAACGACTCAGTTAAAATGTATATACATGTAGTATATTACGATGTATCATTACACTTTTGAAAGACTTCATGACACATATCAAAGTACTTCTGCTTAACAAAAATGCTTACAATTGCATTCTCATTCATTTTCATCAACAATTCTACTCGTATGCACCCGTATTCGTACTTGTACAATACACAGCTCCTAGATGTATATACTATTGGTATATACACTTCAATGATCAGCTCTTAGCAGCCCTCATCTAGTCAACAAACAGGTGGAACCAGCATTTGGCAACTAGCATGAATGATTACACAAAATTACAAACTAATGTGACCTTATATGGCCATGCTAGTTCACGTTTTTCATCACCATCATTAACACTTTCATTTTTCAATTTTCATGCATCAAACTACTCTCTCTCAAGTTCTCTCATATTGTTCTAAGTGTTCTTCATCATCTTCATCAAAATCTACATCAATCTAGCTCATAAATCCAAACATAAAACAACTTACAAAACAACTACTCAAGAAAACTTCAAGAACACTTTCAAGTTTGCAAGTCTACTTCCAAGCTTTCAAATCCATTTCAAGTAATCATCTAAGATCAAGAAACTTTTGTTATTTACAGTAGATTATCTTTCTAATTCAAGGTAATATTCATATTCAAACTTTGATTCGATTTCTATAACTATAACTATCTTAATTCAAGTAGAAATCTTACTTGAACTTGTTTTTGTGTCATGATTCTACTTCAAGAACTTTCAAGCCATCTAAGATCCTTTGAAGTTCTAGATCATTTCTTGTCATTTCCAGTAGGTTTACCTACTAAATTTGAGGTAGTAATGATATTCATAACATCATTCTATTAATATATATATATATATATATATATATATATATATATATATATATATATATATATATATATATATATATATATATATATATATATATATATATATATATATATATATATATATATATATATATATATATTATTCGAAGATTTAAACTTGTAATCACTAGAACATAGTTTAGTTAATTCTAAACTTTTTCGAAAATAAATTTAATCCTTCTAACTTAACTTTTAAAATCAACTAAACACGTTCTATATCTATATGATATGCTAACTTAATGATTTACAACCTGGAAACGCGAAGAACACCGTAAAACCGGACATACGCCGTTGTAGTAAAACCGGGGGCTGTTTTGGGTTGTAAAAATAAAAACTATCTTAATCTTTGAATTTGAAGTTTGTGTTCTAGAAAAATGATATTTCATATGAACATGATACTATATCCAAAAATCATGGTTAAACTCAAAGTGGAAGTATGTTTTTCAAAATTGTCATCAAGATGTCGTTCTTTCGCCGAAAATGACTAGCTCTTTCAAAAAAGACTTGTAACCTGTATTTTCGACTATAAACTTAATACTTTTCTGTTTAGTTTCATAAATTTCAGTTCATTATGAAACCATAGCAACTTGATTCACTCAAAACGGATTTATAACGAAGAAATTATGGGTAAAACAAAATTGGTTAAAATTACTAGTTTTAGCTACGAAAATTTTATAACAAATCTATACTAACCATAACTTAACTAACTTATAATGTATTATACATGTATTCTAACATATATTATGTAATCTTGATAGACCATAGACACGTATACAATGTTTTGACATATCATATCGACGTCATCTATATATATTATTTGGAATAACCATAGACACTCTATATGCGGTAATGCTCGAGTTAGCTATACAGGTTTGAGGTTGATTTCGAAATAATATATATACCTTGAGTTATGATCGAGTCTAAGACTTGTATACACCGGGTCGTGGATTGATTCGAGATAATATATATTGATTTATTTCTATACTACTAACTGTGGACAACTAATTGTGGACTACTAAAGTTGGACTGTTAACTTAACAAATTTAAATCGTTAAAACGTAATTAAATATGTTGTGAATATGTTTCGATCATACTTTGATATGTATGTATATATTTGTTATAGGTTCGTGAATCGACCCGTGGCCAAGTGTTATTTCCGACGAAGTAAAAAATATGTGAAAGTGAGTTATAGTCCCACTTTTACTAGCTAATATTTTGGGATGAGAATACATGCAGTTTTATAAATGTTTTACAAAATAGACACAAGTACTTGAAACTACATTCTATGATGGATTACTAATACCGAATATCACCCTTATTAGCTTGGTAACCTAAGAATTTGGGAACTGGCCCCAAATTGACGCGAATCCTAAAGATAGATCTATGGGCACTAACGACCCCCATCTTGAGAGTTTGGATGCTTTAGTACTTTGATTTTTGTACAGATGTGTTAATCATGTACGTATACAGATGTGTTAATCCTGTATCTTTGGGGATATTCTATATGCATTATGTTAATGTCGGTTACCAGGTGTTCATCATATGAATGATTTTTATGGCTATTTATGAAGAATGAAATTTTGTGGTCTATTATTACAATTTACGATATAGGTTAAACCTATAACTCACCAACATTTTTGTTGACGTTTTAAGCATGTTTATTTTCAGGTGATTATTAAGAGCTTCCGCTGTTGCATGCTAATTAAAGACAAGAATTGGAGTCAGCATGCTTGTATGATAATGTTTAAAAACTACATTCGGAAAATAAATTGTTGTATAATATTGTTGTAAACTGTTATGTAATGGTCGTGTGTAAACGTTATATTGTAGATTATCATTACTTGATAATCTACATTATATTTTTAAACCTTTATCGATAAAATAAAGGTTATGACTTGTTTTTTTTTTAAATCGAATGCAGTCTTTGAAAAACGTCTCATATAGAGGTCAAAACCTCGCAACGAAACTAATTAGTATGAAACGTTTATAATCGATATGAACGGGACATTTCAGTTGGTATCCGAGCGTTGGTCTTAGAGAACCAAAAATTTACATTAGTCTGTCTAACCAAGTTTGTTAGGATGCATTAGTGAGTCTGGACTTCGACCGTGTTTAATTGAAAAACGATTGCTTAACACTTTTGTTGGAAACTATATATTTTTACATGTAAATATTATGTGATATATTAATCTCTTAACGTGCTTGCGATTGTGTGATAGATGTCTACCTCTAGTACAAATCTCATCGACTCATCCAATAATAATGAAGAGTCGAATGTATTTTTGGAAGATTCACAAATTCCGGAAGAAGAAGAAAAACCGGAAGAAGAGGAACCGGAAGAAGACGTTTCGGAGGAGGAAATATTAGGAACCACAGAAAAATAGATAAATAAAAGAAAATCCTCAACCAATGGACCAAAATTAAAAATGGTCAATGGTGTTTTCGCCGAGGAAGCAAAATATTGGGAAAATTACCAATTTTATGATGAATCGGATCCCGACGAGGATTCCGATGATGTTATAGAAATTACCCCAGCTCAATTTAATAAGGCAAAAGAAAATAATAAGGGAAAAGCTATCAAAATAGAAAAACTCGAGTCCAAAACCGATGAACTTTATGTTAACATGAAATATCCCGATGGGATATATCGTAAACACCCGTATTTCTTAAACTTTAACTATAACCCGGGAACATCTAAGCCACCAGGTTTTTCTAAACCATTTGTGAAAATGACGGATCATATTAGAGGAGCACCATGTATCCCTAGGAAATTTTCAAAACGAACCAAGTCCGAGGAGGAGGAAACAAGTGAGTCGGAATAAAGAATAGTAATCATGCTGTGTAATATATGTACTTTAGTGTGCTTGTACTTTTATGCTGTATGTAAAAATTGCTTGTAATGTTTGTATTCTATCATCCTTTACCAGATCTAATTTTTCATCTCTTTTACAGTATAAAAATACAAAATGGACGTTAAGGATAGACAACCGAATATTTTAGAAGACCTACCAAGGGATATGATTGATGAAATCTTGTCTAGAGTTGGTCAGGATTCCTCAGCTCAATTGTTTATGGAAAAATTAGTTTGTAAGTTGTTTGAAAGACGTTCTAGGCATGTCTTAGTTTATAGAAGGTTTTCCTTCGATAGGTGGTGTATATCGCATTGGGGAAACCTTAAGTTACGACATATTTTCTATAAGGCTATGTGTGCGGGAAACCCTAATGCAATTTTCCGCCACAGGTTGAGAGCCTATTTTGACTCCGAATATCCCAATATAGGATTTCATTCGTTAAAAAGGGCTTCAAACATGCAACTTAAGGAAGCATGTTACGTTTACGGGTTAGTGATGTTCGCCTCTCATCAAATTAAGAAAAAGAACATCGGTTTGCAACTTCTTAATGAAACATTCCCACAAGTGACAGATTCAGTAGTTGGGGTAAGAGATAAGGTTTTTAACTTGTTACAGTGCTGTTGGATATTACGTAACCCCCGTCCTTTTGACGACGTTACAATCTGCTGCCTTACCAACGGTCACAACGGTTATTCCCCACTTGATCAAGGATGGGAAATAGTACTAGTGAAACCCGAATGCATGACTTGTTTCTGGTCTTATGAATTACGTGTCTTTATTGCCTTCACTGAACAGTTTGAGTTTCACTAGAATTGTCCTAACAGCTGCCTGATATTATGGTCATCGTGTGCCTTATTTCATGTTGTATGTAAAATAACGGTATTGTATGATTGTATGATTTTGTATCGAAAGTTTAAGCGTGAAATGTTAATGAATTTAGTTTTTCATGATAGAATATTATTTCGATAGTAGTAGTTAATTTTTGCGCTAGCTATTAAGTATGAACTTTAACGGCTAGGTACTACCCGAACTAAAATTATAAAACGATAATATGAAGAAAAGGCTTTTATAAATAAGTTCATATTATGATACGAAATACTATTGACTACTCCTAATATTCTATATGATTAACTTAACTCTTTTGGCTATTTTTGAAGGAAATGGCACCGACTACTCGACAAAACTTGAATATGAACGAAGAAGATTTCCGTACATTCCTTGGTTCAAACATAGCCGCAGTACAGGATGCAATGCAAAACAACAACAATAACTCAGGGTCTAGCAGTGGAGTTAACTCCACAGAAAACCGTGTAGGATGCTCCTACAAGGCTTTCACTGCCTTTAAGCCTCTAGAATTCGACGGGACTGAAGGACCAGTCGAACTGAAACGTTGGACCGAGAAGGTCGAATCTGTGTTTGCTATTAGCAAATGTGCTAAAGAAGACAAGGTAAAGTACGCCACGCATACCTTCACAGGTACTGCGTTAACCTGGTGGAACACCTGTCTCGAACAGGTGGGACAAGATGCTGCTTACACACTACTGTGGTCAGCATTCAAACACTTGATGAATGAGCAGTACCGTCCCAGAAATGAAGTCAATAAACTCAAAACAAAGCTTAGAGAATTACGAGTGCAGGGATTCGATATCACCACATACGAACGACGATTCACCGAGTTGTGTTTATTGTGTCCAAGAGTGTCCGAAGGTGAAGAAGAGCAGATCGATGCATTTGTAAAGGGGTTACCAGAGAGAATTCAGGAGAATGTGAGTGCGAGCGCGCCCACTTCAATGCAAAAGGCAAGCCGAATGGCTCACAAACTTATAAACCAGATCAAGGGAAGGATTAAAGAGCAGGCGGCCGAGGAGGCCAAAATAAAACAAGTCAAGAGGAAGTGGGAAGAAAAAAGTGACAAGAGTCACCAACACAACAACAGTAACTATCGCTTCAACAATCAACACAACAATAACAACTACAATCGCACCATTTTTCGCCACAATAAATGCAATAACAACCACCCCAATAACAACAAAAACAACAACTACAACAACCGTCCTAACAACAATATCAACCGCAACAACAACCATCTCAACAACAACAACCACAATAACGACAACAAGAGGCATAAAACTCAGTGCCCAAGGTGTGAGACATATCATTCGGATAGGTTTTGTAAGGAATTATGCACCAAGTGCAACATAACGGGTCATAGTACAGTAAAGTGTGACGTCTATGGACCTATGGCCAATAGAATTAACAGAACAAAATGCTATTACTTGTTTTGGATGTGGAAAGCTCGGTCACTTCAAAAGTGATTGCCCGAACTAGGGGAATACTAATGGACAAGGCCGCGGAAGAGTTTTCAATATTAATGCGGCAGAAGCACAGGAAGACCCGGAGCTTGTTACGGGTACGTTTCTTATTGATGAAAAACCTGCTTATGTTTTATTTGATTCGGGTGCGGATAGAAGCTATATAAGTAGAGATTTTTGGCTAAATTAAATTGTCCATTAACGCCTTTGGATAATAAGTTTTTACTCGAATTAGCAAACGGTAAATTTATTACGACGGATAAAATATGTCAGAACCGAGAAATTAAATTAGTTGGCGAAACGTTTAAGATTAATTTAATACCAGTAGAGTTAGGGAGTTTCGATGTGATAATTGGCATAGATTGGTTGAAAAGGGAGAGAGCAGAGGTTGTATGTTAAAAAAACGCGATTCGTATTGTACGCGAAAAAGGAAAACCCTTAATGGTGTACAGAGAAAAGAGCAACGCGAAGTTAAATCTTATTAGTAGTTTGAAGGTGCTAAAACTAGTAAGAAAAGGTTGCTATGTCATTCTAGCATACATCGAGGAAGTCAAACCCGAAGAAAAGAACATCAGTGATGTTCCCGCCGCAAAAGAATTTCCCGATGTATTTCCGAAAGAATTACCGGGACTACCTCCACATCGATCCGTTGAATTTCAAATAGATCTTGTACCCGGAGCTGCACCGATAGCTCGTGCGCCATATAGACTCGCACCCATCGAAATGAAAGAATTACAAAGCCAATTACAAGAACTTTTGGAGCGTGGTTTTATTCGACCAAGCACATCACAGTGGGGAGCTCCTGTCTTGTTTGTCAAAAAGAATGATGGTACGTTCAGATTGTGTATCGACTACCGAGAGTTGAACAAACTTACCATCAAGAACCGTTATCCACTACCGAGAATCGACGATTTATTTGATCAACTGCAAGGTTCGTCGGTTTATTCGAAGATCGATTTACGTTCTGGGTATCATCAAATGCGGGTAAAAGAGGATGATATCCCAAAGGCTGCTTTTAGAATGCGTTATGGTCATTATGAGTTTATGGTCATGCTGTTTGGTTTAACTAACGCACCAGCCGTGTTCATGGACCTCATGAATTGAGTGTGTGGACCATATCTTGACAAGTTTGTCATCGTCTTCATCGATGACATACTTATTTACTCTAAAAATGATCAAGAGCACGAAGAACATTTGAGAAAAGTGCTAGAATTGTTAAGAAAATAAAAACTGTACGCCAAGTTTTCAAAGTGTGTATTTTGGTTGAAAGAAGTTAAATTCCTAGGTCACATAGTGAACAAAGAAGGTTTTCAGGTTGATCCGGCAAAGATTGAAACCGTTGAGAAATGAGAAACCCCGAAAACTCTGACGCAGATACGCCAATTTTTAGGATTGGCTGGTTACTACAGAAGATTCATCCAAAATTTTTCCAAAATAACAAAACCCTTGACTGCATTAACGCATAAAGGGAAGAAATTTAAATGGAAGGATGAGCAAGAGAAAGCGTTTCAATTGTTGAAGAAAAAGTTAACTACGGCACCTATATTGTCACTGCCTGAAGGGAGTGATGATTTTGTGATCTATTGTAACGCATTAAAGCAAGGTCTCGGTTGTGTATTAATGCAACGAAAGAAAGTAATTGCTTATGCGTCTAGACAATTGAAGATTCATGAGCAGAATTATACGACTCATGATTTGGAATTGGGCGCTGTTGTTTTTGCATTAAAAATATGGAGGCACTATCTATATGGGGTCAAATGTACCATATATACCGACCACAAAGTCTTCAACATATATTTGATCAAAAACAACTGAACATGAGGCAACGTAGGTGGATTGAGCTGTTAAATGATTACGATTTTGAGATTCGTTACCACCCGGGGAAGGCAAATGTGGTAGTCGACGCCTTAAGTAGAAAGGACAGAGAACCTATTCGAGTAAAAGCTATGAATATAATTATTCATACTAACCTTACTACTCGAATAAAAGAGGCGCAACAAAGAGTTTTGAAAGAAGGGAATTTGAAGAAGGAAATACCCAAAGGATCAGAGAAACATCTTAATATTCGAGAAGACGGAACCAGGTATAGGGCTGAAAGAATTTGGGTATCAAAGTTTGGAGATGTGAGAGAAATGGTACTTAGGGAAGCACATAAAACTAGATGTTCAATACATCCCGGAACGGGAAAAATGTACCAAGATCTCAAGAAACACTTTTGGTGGCCGGGTATGAAAGCCGATATCGCTACATATGTAGGAGAATATTTCACTTGTTCTAAAGTAAAAGCTGAACATCAGAAACCATCAGGTCTACTTCAACAACCAGAGATCCCAGAATGGAAATGAGAAAACATTACCATGGATTTCATTACAAAATTGCCAAAGACTGCAAGTGGTTATGATACTATTTGGGTAATAGTCGATCGTCTCACCAAATCAGCACACTTTCTACCAATGAGAGAAGATGATAAAATGGAGAAGTTGGCACGACTATACTTGAAAGAAGTCGTCTCCAAACATGGGATACCAGTCTCTATTATCTCTGATAGGAATGGCAGATTTGTTTCAAGGTTTTGGCAGACATTACAACAAGCATTGGGGACTCGATGGGCAGAGTGAAAGGACTATACAGACACTTGAAGACATGCTACGAGCATGTGTTATTGATTTTAGAAACAGTTGGGATCGACATCTACCGTTAGCAGAATTTTCCTATAACAACGGTTACCATTCGAGTATTGAGATGGCGCCGTTTGAAGCACTTTATGGTAGAAAGTGCAGGTCTCCGATTTTTTGAAGTGAAGTGGGAGATAGACAAATCACGGGTCTGGAGATAATCCAAGAAACTACCGAGAAAATCATTCAAATTCAACAACGATTAAAAACCGCCCAGAGTCGACAAAAGAGCTACGCAGACAGTAAAAGAAAAGATATAGAATTTGAAATTGGCGACATGGTCATGCTTAAAGTATCACCTTGGAAAGGCGTTGTTCATTTTGGAAAACGGGAAAAACTAAACCCGAGATACATTGGGCCATTCATGATTATTGATCGTGTTGGACCGGTAGCTTATCAACTTGAATTACCGCAACAATTAGCCGGAGTACATAATACCTTTCACATTTCGATTCTGAAGAAATGCTTAGCTAAAGAAGATCTCACAATTCCTTTAGACGAGATTAAGATCAACAAAAAACTACAATTCGTTGAAGAACCCGTCAAAATAATGGATCGAGAGGTTAAAGGACTTAAGCAAAATAAGATACCAATCGTTAAGGTTCGATGGAATACTCGTAGAGGAGCCGAGTTCACCTGGGAGTGTAAAGATCTGATGAAGAATAAATACCCGCACTTATTTCCAAATGATGCGTCAACACCTCCAACTTCTTAAAATTTCAGGACAAAATTTATTTAACGGGTAGGTACTGTAGTGACCCGAACTTTTCCATGATTATATATTATATGAGATTTATATTTACATGATTAAATGTTTCCAACATGTTAAGACATCAAACTTGTTAAGACTTGATTAATTGAAACGGATTTTGTGTTAATGTTTGACCACCCAGTTTGTCCGACGATTCACGAATGTTATAACTTGTATATGACATGATACTATATATATGAACATATAAATATCTTTAACATTATGAAATGATAATTAAGTATCTCATTATGTATATTAACAATGAACTTTATACATAAAACAAGACTACTAACTTAAGAAATTCAAAACGATATCTCTACGTAACGATTATCGTTGTACTAACATCTTAATACTTATATATCATATTAAGAAATATTAGTACATCATGTTATCATGATAATGTAACAATTTAACATCTCATTAAATATAATAACAATGGGATTAATTACATTTAACGAGATCGTTAACTTAAAGGTTCCGAAACAACACTTACATGAAACGATTAACGATGACTTAATGACTCAGTTAAAATGTATATACATGTTGTATATTAGGATGTATCATTACACTTTTGAAAGACTTCATGATACATATCAAATTACTTCTACTTAACAAAAATGCTTACAATTGCATTCTCATTCATTTTCATCAACAATTCTACTCGTATGCACCCCTATTCGTACTCGCACAATAAATAGCTCCTAGATGTATGTACTATTGGTATATACACTTCAATGATCAGCTCTTAACAGCCCTCATCTAGTCAACAAACATGTGGAACCACCATTTGGCAACTAGCATGAATGCTTACACAAAATTACAAACTAATGTGACCTTATATGGCCATTCTAGTTCACGTTTTCCATCACCATCATTAACACTTTCATTTTTCAATTTTCATGCATCAAACTACTCTCTCTCAAGTTCTCTCATATTGTTCTAAGTGTTCTTCATCATCTTCATCAAAATCTACATCTATCTAGCTCATAAATCCAAACATAAAACAACTTACAAAATAACTACTCAAGAACACTTCAAGAACACATTCAAGTTTGCAAGTCTACTTCCAAGCTTTCAAATCCATTCCAAGTAATCATTTAAGATCAAGAAACCTTTGTTATTTACAGTAGGTTATCTTTCTAATTCAAGGTAATATTCATATTCAAACTTTGATTCAATTTCTATAACTATAACTATCTTAATTCAAGTAGAAATCTTACTTGAACTTGTTTTTGTGTCATGATTCTACTTCAAGAACTTTCAAGCCATCCAAGATCCTTTGTAGCTCTAGATCATTTCTTGTCATTTCCAGTAGGTTTACCTACTAAATTTGAGGTAGTAATGATGTTCATAACATCATTCAAAGCATAAATATATAACTATCTTATTCGAAGATTTAAACTTGTAATCACTAGAACATAGTTTAGTTAATTCTAAACTTATTCGCAAACAAAGTTAATCCTACTAACTTAACTTTTAAAATCAACTAAACACATGTTCTATATCTATATGATATGCTAACTTAATAATTTACAACCTGAAAACACGAAGAACACCGTAAAACCGGACATACGCCGTTGTAGTCAAATCGGGGGCTGTTTTAGGTTGGAAAAATAAAAACTATCTTAATCTTTGAATTTGAAGTTTGTTTTCTGGAAAATTGATATTTCATATGAACATGATACTATATTCAAAAATCATGGTTAAACTCAAAGTGGAAGTATGTTTTTCAAAATTGTCATCAAGATGTCGTTCTTTCGATGGAAATGACTACCTCTTTCAAAAATGACTTGTAACCTGTATTTATGACAATAAACTTATACTTTTTCTATTTAGTTTCATAAATTTCAGTTCATTATGAAACCATAGCAATTTGATTCACTCAAAACGGATTTATAACGAAGAAATTATGAGTAAAACAAAATTGGTTAAAATTACTAGTTTTAGCTACGAAAATTTTATAACAAATCTATACTAACCATAACTTAACTAACTTATAATGTATTATACATGTATTTAAACATATATTATGTAATCTTTATAGACCATAGACACGTATACAATGTTTTGACATATCATATCGACGTCATCTATATATATTATTTGGAATAACCATAGACACTCTATATGCGGTAATTCTCGAGTTAGCTATACAGGGTTGAGGTTGATTCCAAAATAATATATATACCTTGAGTTGTGATCGAGTCTGAGACTATACATTGGGTCGTGAATTGATTCGAGATAATATATATTGATTTATTTCTGTACTACTAACTGTGGACAACTAATTGTGGACTACTAACGTTGGACTATTAACTTACCAAATTTAAATCTTTAAAACGTAATTAAATATGTTGTGAATATGTTTCGATCATACTTTGATATGTATGTATATATTTGTTATAGGTTCGTGAATCGACCCGTGGCCAAGTCTTATTTTCGACGAAGTAAAAATCTGTGAAAGTGAGTTATAGTCCCACTTTTACTAGCTAATATTTTGGGATGAGAATACATGCAGTTTTATAAATGTTTTACAAAATAGACACAAGTACTTGAAACTACATTCTATGATGGATTACGAATACCGAATATCACCCTTATTAGCTTGGTAACCTAAGAATTTGGGAACTGGCCCCATATTTACGCGAATCCTAAAGATAGATCTATGGGCACTAACGACCCCCATCCTGAGAGTTTGGATGCTTTAGTACTTCAATTTTTGTACTGATGTGTTAATCCTGTACGTATACAGATGTGTTAATCATGTATCTTTGGGGATATTCTATTTGCATTATGTTAATGTCGGTTACCAGGTGTTCATCATATGAATGATTTTTATGGCTATTTATGAAGAATGAAATCTTGTGGTCTATTATTACAATTTACGATATAGGTTAAACCTATAACTCACCAATATTTTTGTTGACGTTTTAAGCATGTTTATTCTCAAGTGATTATTAAGAGCTTCTGCTGTTGCATGCTAAGTAAAGACAAGAATTGGAGTCAGCATGCTTGTATGATAATGTTTAAAAACTGCATTCGGAAAATAAATTGTTGTATAATATTGTTGTAAACCGTTATGTAATGGTCGTGTGTAAACCTTATATTGTAGATTATCATTACTTGATAATCTACATTATGTTTTTAAACCTTTATCGATAAAATAAAGGTTATGGCTTGTTTTTTTTAAATCGAATGCAGTCTTTGAAAAACGTCTCACATAGAGGTCAAATCCTCGCAACGAAACCAATTAATATGAAACGTTTATAATCGATATGAACGGGACATTTCACAGCTGTTGAACTGGCCAGTGTCGAGAAATCGCCAAACTGAGGACAGTGCGAATCGATGATGGCTTAACAACCGGGTTGAAAGTCTCATCACAGTCGATGCCAACCTACTGGCTGCGACCGTTAGCAACGAATCGAGCCTTGTACCTGCTCAAATTACCATCTGCATTAAACTTGTGCTTAAAGCGACACATGGAGCGAACTATGTTCGTGTCCAATGGGCGAGGTACAAGGGTCCAAGTACTGTTGTTAACTAAAGCATTGTATTCATCAGTCATAGCTTGTTTCCAATTTGGGTCGGTCAGGGCGTCAGGGTAAGTGCGAGGAATGAGGAAATGGTGGTGGTGTGGAGATTAAGGCGTTGGATAGGTTTGGTGGTGCCGACGCGTGTACGAGTGATCATTAGATGAATGGAGTTAGTGGATGAAGTAGCCTCAGTAGGAGGAGGCTGTGTCTCCATGGTGGTAGCCTAGTGGGAGGAGGTTGTGTCTCCGTTGTGGTAGGTAGAATGACAGTAGCCTCATTAAGAGGAGGTTGTGGCTCCGAGTTGTGTGGAGTGGGTGATGTGTGTGCGGTTGCCTTTGTAGAAGGAGGCTGCGTCTCCGAAGTAGAAAAATGATATGAGCGAGAGAACAAGCTCGGTGGGGGATCAAGGAAGTCGTATGACGGAGGTTGAGTAGGAGTCATGGAGCCAAAAGCGAAAACGGTCTCATCGAAGGTAACGTGTTTAGAGAGGAAAATTTTGTTGGTTGTGAGGTCGAGGCAACGATAACCTCGATGATTAGAGGGGTAGCCAAGAAAGATACAAGGAGTGGATCAAGGAGCGAGTTTGTTGGTGGTAGGAAGATGGGGATAGCATAGGCATCCGAAGACGTGAAGGGTGGAGTAGTTGGATTTTTGTTTGTAGAGGCGGTAATATGGGATGTCGTGGTTGATGGCCGAAGAAGGGATTATATTAAGAAGGTGAGCTTCCATGTGGAGAGCTTCCACCTAATAAGTGGGCGGAAGATGAGCTTGGAAAAGAAGCGTGCGAATGAGATTATTGATGGTGCATAGCATGCGTTCTGACTTCCCATTTTGTTGTGAGGTATATGGGCAAGAGAATCGGAATTGGATTCCGCTGGTTTGGAACAGTTGATGAAAAGTGGTGTTATCGAATTCGCCACCGTTGTCACATTGAAAAGCTTTAATTTCTTGTTTGAATTGAGTGCGTATGAAAGCGCGAAAGTGTATAAATGTATTAATTGCATCTGATTTATTTCGTATGGAAAAACCCATACATAATGAGAATAATGATCAAGAAAAATAACGTAGTACTTTAAATTAATAAGACTAGAGATAGGAGAAGTCCACAAGTCGGAATGGATAATATCAAAAGGTGCAGTAACATTTGAACTAGAAACAGAAAAAGGAAGTCACACGTGTTTGCCAAGTTGACATGCATGACAAAATAAAGGTGACGACATTTTATTACAAGTAATATCTTTATTTGAAAATAGTCTTCGAAAGACATCATGTCCAGGGTGACCAAGATGCTGATGCCATGTAACCGGACTAGTGAGAAGAGCTTGTTGAGAAGTAGATGTAGTGATCGGGTAGAGGTCCCCGGTGCTGTGACATCGGAGAAGGAGACGACGCGTCAGGTGATCCTTCACAGAAAAACCAAAGGGGTCAAATTCAACAAACACAATATTATCACGGGTAAATTGGCGAACAGATATAAGATTTTTAACAATATTTGGGGTTACGAGAATGTTGTTTAGGTGTAGTGGTCGGTGAATATTAGGTAACAAGCTATTGCCAGAATTGATTACGGGAATGGTGTTCCTGTTACCAACGGCGACTGTTGAATATTTGCAATTAGTAAAAACAGTACTAAGATTATTAACACATGAGGTAAGATGAGAAGTCGCACCAGTGTCCATGTGCCACCCGGCAGCCCCGTAGTCCTGGAGAGTCATAGCACTGAAAGCATTGGGTAGAACTGTTTCTTGAGTTTGGGTCCTCGGGTCCACAGAAAAGACCCGTAGCTTTTGGGTTGTACCGCAACTGAATTACCGAAACTAGTGGGCTGCGGTGAATGTAAGTGGCTGCTAGAGTGACTATTGGGCTGTCCAACATAGTAAGCATGAGGCCCAATATTAAAACCTGTATTCTGAGCCCCGAAATTATTGGATGCAGTAAGAGTGTTTGGGCTAGCAAAACCTGGCGGGTTTGGGAGTATTTCGGCTTGGGCCTGAGGTCGGCTAGAAGAACCGGGACCATGCGGATTAAAACTGGGTTGCGAGTAGTGAAAAGAACCCGATTACCTTGCTGAGCTAGTTGTTGTTGTTGTTGAGTTACAATAATCTGGAGAAGTTGGGCCTGATTAAGGCTGGTGGCCCACTGATTATTCTGTGAAACTTAGCTGCTATTGGGCCGACGTTGCTGTTGATATTCGGCTGCAGAATTTGGCACTTGATGTAGGTAGCGGCAATTGGGTTCAAACCTACAATAGCCACGTAAAAAATTACGGAAAACAGGACGACTTGATTGGCTTTGCGATTGCGATTGAACAACGAGAGCAGATGGACTAGACGGATTCAGCAGGGGTTCGGTAGATGATCGGTACGTGCGGTTGAGGGTCATCTCCTCCATTAAAAGCATGGAGCGAGCCGTATCGAGATCGGGAAAAGGATGCCTATGGAGAATGATGTCATTTACTTGCTTGTATTTTTCATTAAGTCCATTTACAGTATACATTACTAAGTCATTGTCGCCAACCGTCGAGCCAAGAGTACGAAGATGAGTTGCAAGCCGGTCAATCTTGCGAAAATATTCTTCAACTGTTTGATTGCAAATGTCGAGGCCACGTAATTCGGTGTTTAATTCCATTGATTTGGAAAGTTTGTTATCTTTGAAAAAACTTTCTAGAAACACCCACGCATCATGGGATGTTGCAGGTTCGGCGTTAAGCAAGCATTAAAGAAGCGGTTCAGAAATTGTGTTATAGATCCATGTTGTTACCACCGCATCGGTTTTGAGTCAGTCAGCCGATGCACGTACTTCGGGTGTGGCCGCACCTTGTATAAACTTCAAGACATCAAACCCTGCACAGTGGGTTGTAAACATACGTTTCCAATGCGAGTAGTTAAGTTTCACGAGATCAAGTTTGACAGGGATGATGTGGTGAATGGATGTAACAGTGTAGATTTTGTCAAAATTGTTAATCATGGTGATAGAGGTTTTTTTTTGTGAGGGGAGTGATATGTAAACTGAGCAGTAGGTGTTTGGCAATAAGCAGGAGAAGAAAAGAGAAGCAAGAAGGGGAAGCAGTGTATGTGCAATAAGCAGGAAATAACGATTAGTTTTTTTTTTTTTTTTTTTTAGTTTACGATAGCAGTAGGAAGAGGGAAACGAATAGGGTGTAACCCTAGCCTGATACCATGTTACAATACATCTTATTTTGCAGTGTTTATCTGTCGATTACAGTGCTATATATATATATATATATATATATATATATATATATATATATATATATATATATATATATAGTACAATGTAGACTAGAGAAGCCCTAATGAATACAAATGGGCTAGGCCCAATATGAGCGGCTGCAAGTGTGATCTAACACATTTCACTCCTTAGCTAAAGAAAAGGTGACATGCAATTTATTATTCTAGTATGTGGTATAATTATTTAATTTAAAACCTTTTCAAGAAGTCAAGTTGATCACCTCCGATTGTGCTAAGTGAGATTCAAGTTAAAAGTTATTAATAGATCGCGAAGAGGTGCAAAGGAAGAAAGATCGAGTGGCATGAATGGTTACATAATCCGAAAGCTTTTTTGATGTAATATATTTTTTTGTGACTTTCGTGATGTAATCTTTTATAGCGTAGGATTCTAGCTCGGTATCGCTATGCTTTGTAGATATCGTGTGGACAATTTGTATGTGTTACACTCTCGAGATTCTAATAAATTCTGCTTTTCAAAAAAAAAATAATAATAAATAAATAAATAAATTATGAATGATACCATGCTTACTAAAATTTGAAGTATCATTCATACGCCAATAACGTAGAAGAAAACGAGGTTCGATTTGGATATTATTATATTTTTATCTTACCTAAAATTTGAAGTGTAATTTTAACACAAAGTAAAATAATCTATATTGTTGTAACCAACCTTTAATCATTATATAGAGACTATGCTTTTTCACCATATTGAGTTAAGATAATATTTTAATTAGCATAAATAATTTTCCTCCTCGAATTATTAAATATTAATAATTATCAATTTAATTTATTTACTCTCATGCAAGTATGTGGTTACTTTCATGTTAAGTGATTTATAATTTTGTTAGATGACTCTTCACACATTACCAACAAAAAGAGCTCAAAAAAATAAGCCCACAGCATTACAATAATAAATAGTTACTTGTAATTCTAAGAATCTATTAGAAATAAATTCATGAAATTAATTGGCGTTGATCGAATCGATCTTTATCTCAATTTTATGCTAAACTAGTAAACGATAAAAAAAAAGTAGAAAGTTTTCTATGTTCGGGCTACTCGAGAAGACGAGTAATCTGACAGCATACTGTGATGTATGCTGAAGCGACCCGTCCTAATTCATAAGGACGAATACAATAACATATGGTTACATTGCGAGGCATTTGACCTCTAAATGATACATTTTACAAACATTGCATTCGTTTTTAAAAGACAACTTTCATTTCATCAAAAGTTGACAGCATGCATACCATTTCATAATCTATCCAAACTATAATTGACTTAATAATAATCTTGTTGAACTCAACAACTCGAATGCAACGTCTTTGGAAATATGCCATGAATGACTCCCAGTAAGATCTCTAAAATGAGCAAATGCACAGCTGAAGATTTCTTTAATACCTGAGAATAAACATGCTTAAAAGTGTCAACCAAAAGGTTAGTGAGTTCATTAGTTTATCGTAACCAATCCTTTCCATAATTTTAATAGACCACAAGATTTCATTTTTCATAAATAACATTACACTCGCAAGTGTATAAAAATCATTCGTATGATGAACACCTGGTAACAGACATTAACATAATGCATGTAGAATATTCCCCGCATACTCGCAAGTATGCCATATACCGGCAATCGCAATCACTATTTAAATCGATGTACTAAAGCAGTTCAAATTCTCTGACTGGGGCTGGTCAGTGCCCGTAGATCTACCTTTAGGATTCGCGTCAATTAGGGGTCATTTCCCTAATTCTTAGGTTACCAAGTTAAAGGGGCAATATTCGGTATAGTAATCCAACCATAGAATGTAGTTTCAAGTACTTGTGTCTATTTCGTCAAACATTTATAAAAGCAGTGCATATATTCTCAGTCCAAAAATATATATTTCAAAAGAATTTAAAAAGGGAGCAAATGAAACTCACGATACGATATTTTGTAGTATGCATACGACGGAACTGAACAAGTGCAGGGTTGGCCTCGGATTCACGAACCTATATCAAGTATATATTTATATGTTAGTCAATATCTGTCTACCAATTTAGGTCAAGTCGTAGTGTATCACAATCCTAATGCTCGAGACCGATATGCAAAAGTCAACGAAAGTCAATTTGACACAAAATGACTTCCAAAATCTATGAATGTTTATTATATAACTTAAATATAGTCGTTTTATATAATTAAATGTATTTATCAGATTTTATTAAAGTAAATCATACAATTCTTTTATTAATAAATAAAATTTATATTAAAACTTAAATATGATAAAAATATACTTTTATATATCTTACGTAATAAAGTTTATAAAGTTCATTTAATATCATAAAAATATAGTGGTATGTATTATTATATTACGTGTGGTAAAAATATCTTTGTATCACATATTTATTTGATAAGATGATATTGATAATAATAATAAATAAAAGTTGTATTATTTTGTAATAATAATAATTATTATTATTCTACTAATAATAATAACAATATTTATATTTACTAATGATAATAATAATTTTGATAATAAATAATAATCTTTTGTAATACTAATGTCATAATAATAATAATATTACTAATAATGATTAAAAATAGTGAAAACGATATTTTTATCTAAATCATAATCTTAACAATATTTTAACTGAATCATGATACTTATACTTATTATTTCCTAATCGACATGTTTAATATCGTTTAGTCCTTTTTTATATCGCATTCATAATAATGATAATAATAGTAATCATAATAATCAGATAATACTACTATTAGTTTTAATGATAATGATACTAATAGTTATTATAATAATACTAATGATAATACTAATAACTATAATAATAATAATAATAATAATAATAATAATAATAATAATAATAATAATAATAATAATAATAATAATAATAATAATAATAATAATAATAATAATATTAATAATAATCATAATGATAATAATGATAAAAATGACAATTTTTAATGATAATACATATAACGATAATGATAATAATAATAATTATTATTATTATTAAATAATAATAACGATGATTATAACGACGATAGTAATAATAATAATCATTTTAATAATAATACTAAAATTCACTTGGCCATATCTTTTAATCCGTTCATCGAAACCATACGCTTTCTAAATGAAAAGTTATTAATTTTTCGCCAGCTTTCTGACGGCATGCATATCATATATCTTATCTAAGTAGCATATGTATTAAATTCATGATTCATCATAACTATCTAACGATGAAATTAAACATACATGCATGCATAATCATATATACTAGAGCACTAGTCAGGGATACACTATTAATTTATAAAAGATAAGATATGAATGCTCACGTATCAATATTGTGATTCAATATTGCAGGAAAAATACGTAGACGCAACGGAAATGATAAACACTAGATTGACCTCACGAGCAATACCCCCGAACAATACCCATAACCTCCATAGCTATAACCCATAATCTCCTTAGCTCTATCCCGCTCGAAAAACTCGTTTTGAATTAACTCGCTCATGACTCCGTCGTAGTATTTTATGTATAAATGATAATAATACTTAATACTACTAATATTAATAATAATAATAATAATAATAATAATATTAATAATATATATATTTATTTACTTGAGCGAAGTATGTGAAGAAAATGAATCAGAAATCGCAAATCGTTCAATTTATAGGAGATGTTCAGCCCACCTACCCCCTCATGCACTCGCATGAGTTTGTGAGAGGGATCTCATGCGAGTGCATGAGTCCTAATTACAGTCCATAATTGTCCAAAAGTCTTACCGACGTTTGTTTATATTATAATTTAATATATAATATATTTAATTTATATAATTAATTATATATTATAAAATATTTACGTGCATAGTTGACTTATAATTTTTGTTCTAATGACTTGTACGATGATGCTCGACTCATGTCCCGCTTCCTGTTTCTCGATCGCATTTTCGTATGCTTAGAAAACTGGTACTTTATATTTCGTGTAATGTACCTTTATACATAACAAGACTCAAATCAATGAAAAACTATCCCACTCAAAATGTAATTTATTCATTTGAGTGTTTTGGTCATTTGCTTCTTTAAATCAACTTCTCGTTATTTATATATATGATAATATTAATTTAAATCAAAACGTTTTGTATCTAGTTAATA
This sequence comes from Rutidosis leptorrhynchoides, assembly GCF_046630445.1. Lineage (NCBI taxonomy): Eukaryota > Viridiplantae > Streptophyta > Magnoliopsida > Asterales > Asteraceae > Rutidosis > Rutidosis leptorrhynchoides. The sequence goes on from NC_092343.1 coordinate 107,629,431, forward strand.
TTATATTTAATCACTTTGTTAACTATATATATATATATATATATATATATATATATATATATATATATATATATATATATTCATTTAAAAATATAAATTTGTACATATTATATATAATTAAAATATTTATTTAATAATATAATATTTAGTTTTTCAAAACTAATTATATTTCAACTTTCATTTATAATCATTTAAATAATAGAAAATATTATGTCGTACTACGTTTACGTTTTTGAAACAATATATATATATATATATATATATATATATATATATATATATATATATATATATATATATATATATATATATATATATATATATATATATATATATATATATATATATATATGTAATTTATAATATAAAGCTTTAATTAAATTCTTTTAATTCTATATAAATAATTTACCTTTATAAACAACAGGTTTAATAACTCAGTTCTTGAAATTGTTTCCATATGTTTGAAATCAAATCAAATAATATTATAAAGTTTAAAAATATATTTGAAATCGTTTAAATAATAGGAAGTAGTATTTTGTAACGTTTGCATTTTAAAGTTTAAAATTGATATAATTCCTTTATGCACAAATGTTTTATAAAAACATTTTGATAATCAAATTATATTCAAAATATACTAGTAGTAGTTGTTATATCATAACATATTTTTTAATAATAAAAGTCTATTATATTGAAAAACCATTTCTTTTCGGAAGGTAAAAATCATATATAAATCATAATAGGTTTCATGTTATTAACTTACAGGTTATTCGTGAATCGTAGGGTTAAGTCTAAAGGATAATCAAACGTATGCAATCATGCTAATGTAACATGTCAAATGGGTTTATCTAGTCGACGAACCTTATCCCAATTATTCATTCTATATGATCAATCATTATGAAAGCTAAATAATTAACTTATCAAAAGATACGAGGAAATTATTGTAAAGTATGTATTGGAGATCCAACAAGAATCTCCACTAACTTTTGTCTAGCTTTCGTTATTTGACACTTTGTTCCTACTTACATATCACTTTATCAATTATTTCGAATACCGTTAAAAGGGAAAGATTTCTTAAATCATAGTGGACCTTACTACAGAGACCTGTAATCATATCATAATGAATCTGATAATTCAATTTTTGATATTACCTTCTAATTCCATCGATAAACATATTGAAACAAATACGTTCATGTAAAGTATTATACATTTAATACTTTGTTAACATTTTTAATTTATAATATATACACATATATATATACATATATAATTATATCCATTTATATAATGGTTCGTGAATCGTCAGGCACAGTCAAAGGGTAATTGATTATGTGAATATAATTCCAAAACTTTTGTGACTCAATATTACAGACTTTGCTTATCGTGTCGGAAACATATAAAGATTAAGTTTAAATTTGGTCGGAAATTTTTGGGTTGTCACAGTACCTACCCGTTAAAGAAATTTCGTCCCGAAATTTGATTGGGATGGTCATGGCTGATAATAAGTATGATTTTATGACGCATACGAGCTGAAAATTCGAGTTTTTATCATTCGTGAGTAATATGGATAAAACAATTCATTTATGTGAAGAGTACGAGTGAAGTTATCACAAGAGAGTGAAAATGAGTAAATACAGGTTCGACTTAACCGGTGACGTAGTCACGATTGATTTCTGGAATTTAAGGAATTTAAAGATGATCTTTGAAATCTATAAAAGATTTGATTCCTCGGTGATTAAGGAAATTATGATTTTCTTTGATTAAATACGTAATCTACCTCGATTGTTATGTCTGTTATTTTGCTATAAATCAACCTCTTCCGTTCCATTATTTTTATCATTCCTACATCTTCTTTCTCATTTCATACTTTCAAAAGATTATGAAAATGCTTCATCCAGTTCTGATTCTTGATCTCATTCTGACCATCACCACAATCATCCTTCTATTCCAACTTCCACCGGAGGAATCTGTTTACTTTTACTTCGCTCTTGGGGTAGTGTTTTTCATAATCCTTCCTTGCATTTGTCTTTCCATAATTATTGACAAATACGGTTAATGATCTTTTCTGTTTGCTGCGATTTATACTCCCCTTTCTATTTCGGAGCTTCATGCTTTTTTTTTTGTTTTCTTTTCGCAAGTAATGGTCCGGAATTTGTAGTTATGAATTTCGGAATGAACATAGTTAATGTTCTAAGAAAGAAATTGTAATAGCACGATCTTGATTTGTCAAATTACCATAATATTCGGAAAAATAGAACTATCAAGAAGATATGTTCTTAATATGTTTGGAGACTAGGTAGAATGTAAGAGTCGTGTAACATGGCACATGATGACGTTATGATCTGTGAATCATCATGTTCCATTTAGAAACTCAGCATGACTTACTGTAATATAATCACGTTGATCAAGTGTCATTATAGTATACTAACTCATGCTTCAGTTCCCAACACTACTTCAAAACATTCATATTTTAAATTCAAATTTCTCAGAATTTAGAAACTAAAACAGTTTCCTTTATGATATAATAATGATAGAACGAAGAGATAAATAATCTCATATGAGAGTAGTTATGAATATGTCTTCAGAAATATCGAAGATATTTATAATGAAAGATTTGATAATATCTTAGAATATCTAAGATCAGAGGATGATGAAGAATATTTGTCCGTAAGGGTTTAGAATCAGGAGCAAGGCATTCGTTAATGACTTCAGCAGATACTGAATCATTTGGATTCTTTGAAGGCATGTTTTGTCTTTGTGATTTGTCCACAGCCTCCTTCATGGTTTGCTCAATCCGTTTTCCAGTTCCAATCCTTTTCTTTTTCTGATCTTTGCCAACACACTACTCTTTATCATCAAACTCTCGACTGTTAAGGTCGTTTACAGTTTTTGCTGCTTCATCAGCATTTTTTCTAAAATTCGGAGAACTAGTTCGCAGTTTAGGGTGTTTTTTTCAGAAACTTCACATTCGAAGTATGTAAGTCTAGGAGATAGACGTTATATGTATATATATAACTGTTGGCGTAGAATTGCTGCGAAATTCAAATTACTGATTGCTAATTCCCTGTAGTTGGTATGACAATTATTGTTACAAGATGTGGATGAGTACATGATAGAGTTTCAATGAGTATAATGATTTTTTGGAAGGCCAAAGATCAATGAAGTTGTTGGTAAGTTTACTGCTAATGTGGCGAGATATAAAAGGTTCCCCGGTAACAATGATGAATGGGTAATCGTTATAATAAGGCTTATTCGAATGAAAAATTGAAGTTGATTTATTGGAGCTGTGACAAAACTGTCTATTTTAAAAAGGGATTGAAAAGTTATTTTTTTTAATAAATGTCAAAGGATCTAACACAGATACGTGTTAAACTTCTACTTGGGTTCCGGGAGTTTTCCAGGTGCATGACTGTATGCATAAGTTCTTCTTTTCATAGATAACGTGTGGTTTGATCATCTTCTCGATTGTTCCTTAATTGAGGTGCTTTCAAGACTCATGAAGGGTTTAAACGCAGATTGTAATCGTCAATATACATATGATGTTCTAGAATTTTGAATGATACGAATATTTTTCTGGGTTTATGAATAGAAGTGATGTGCGATCACAGTTTTGAATTCAAAGTATGGCTTTGAAAAATGTAGGAATCTAAGAGTGATGATATCGGTTATATCTCGACTTGGATTCTGATATGTTAAAATCAGAATATGCAATTGGATTTGAATGAGTATGGTTGTTTTGATTTCTATGAAAGAATGTATATTGTTGTGAAAATAGTGAGTATATTTGATGATTGCTGAATCAGAATCGAAGAATGTAACATATTAATTGTGAATTTATATATCTCTCGGGTATTACCTACCCGTTAAAAGTTTCACAAATAATATTTTGTACAAGAGAATTTTTATTACAATCTTTATGAAAATATATGTATATTTTCTTCAGATGTAATATATTTTTAATGAGTTGATATTAGATTAAACTCATTTGATTCTCGGCTGGAACTAAAAATGAATAATTCTTAAAACATTAGAGATTACATAATCTCCGCAGAGTATTCCACTATTGTGATCAATACTTTATTATTTATTCTTATTGATATTCCTTGGTGACAGATGTTGATGCTCAAGGAATTCTTGCGAATTTCGTAAGGTACGAATAATATTGTTTAGAAAATTTCGAGCATATCGAAGATGATAGTGTAAAATCAAATATTCAATTGATTAATACACTTGGTTTATTATGAGATAGAATTCATTGAATTGAACAGAGATTGTAGTCAACGATTTGTAAGTCGTTAATGAGGGATGTACACCATTGCATATTAGTAATATGAACTAACCGAGTAGTATCTACCCTTTAAAATTCACACGTAATAGCTTAGTACGAAAAGATATTTTTGTAGTTTAAAATTCATATATATAATGAATTCTTCAGAGGAAATGAGTTAATACTTCATAACTCGTTGATACGATATACTCGTTGTTGATTTGTGATGATGTCGGTGGTTATGGAACTGGCGGAGCTTGTGATGTTATAGGTGATGCTGGTGTAGCTTGTGGTGTCACAAGTTTTGTTGGTGTTGGTGATACTGATGGTGATGCTGGTGGTACTCACGGTGATGCTTGTATAACAAGTCTAGCTTGTAAATCACACACCATTCTTGTCAGGGTTTCTTCTATCATTTCGGTTCACTCATCTGATTTACGGTTAGGTCTATAATAAGTAATCTCTAAAACTTTAGAGATTACATAATCGTCACAGAATACTTTATGAATCAATACTTCATCGGTTAATGTTGTTGGTATTCCTTGGTACCTACAGGGTGTATGACGTTGATGCTCGTGGGGTAGATTGTGACGTTGAGGCTTGCAATGCGGGTGTTGTTGGTGGTGGTAGTGGTACTGTTGGTGTTGATGATGGTGGTACTGATGATGCCGGTGATGCTGCTGGTACTTGTAATCTTTGTACCATATTCTCCAAAGCCACTACCCGAGCGCGAAGCTCGTTGACTTCTTCTATTAAACAGGGATGATTGTCGGTTCGGGCAAGCGGATGAATAAGATCTAGAATTTGAGATAGTATATAATCGTGATGAGATACTCTGGAAATGAGAGAGAAAATGGTGTTTCGAACAGGTTCGCCGGTAAGTGCTTCAGGTTCTTCGCCAAGAGGGAAATGTGGTGGATGGAAGGGATAGCCTTCTTCTTATCTCCAATGATTAAGTAGGTTTCGAACCTATCCCCACTTCATCCAGAATAGATGATGGCTAATTGGTTGATCCATTCCGGTCACACTGCTTTCGGAGCTCGAGTGAAACTCCATATCGAAATCCGAGGGAATTGAACTAGTAGCGAGTTCCATTTTGTACGATTGAATAAAGGATTTTTTGATATGAAATGATTTTCGGCTATCGGATGGTATTCTAATTACATAGAATATCTATATATATAGAACAAAAGATTTCGTAGATTACGGAGAAATTTACGAAATATGTCAGGCAAAGTTTACAGTAACAGATACACTAAGATATGAATTAGCAGATACGCTAAGATATGAGTTTTCTCTATACACTATTTATGCAATCAATGCAGTAAGATGTGTCTAGACTAAGAATGATAAGCATGTAATTTCCGACAAGAAATGATAAGCAAAACTTTTTGACATGCAGCTAAGGTTGAAGTCCAGACTCACTAATGCATCTTAATAACTATCCATTAGACACACTAATGCAAGACCTGGTTCGCTAAGACCAATGCTTTGATACCACATGAAGTGACTCGTCCTAATCCATAAGGACGAATACAATAACATATGGTTACATTGTGAGGCATTTGACCTCTAAATGATACATTTTACAAACATTGCATTCGCTTTTAAAAGACAACTTTCATTTCATCGAAAGTTGACAGCATGCATACCATTTCATAATCTATCCAAACTATAATTGACTTAATAATAATCTTGTTGAACTCAACGAATTGAATGCAACGTCTTTGGAAATATGCCATGAATGACTCCCAGTAAGATCTCTAAAATGAGCAAATGCACAGCGGAAGATTTCTTTAATACCTGAGAATAAACATGCTTAAAAGTGTCAACCAAAAGGTTGGTGAGTTCATTAGTTTATCGTAACCAATCATTTCCATAATTTTAATAGACCACAAGATTTCATTTTTCATAAATAACATTACACTCGCAAGTGTATAAAAATCATTCGTATGATGAAAACCTGGTAACCGACATTAACATAATGCATGTAGAATATTCCCCGCTTACTCGCAAGTATGCCATATACCGGCAATGGCAATCACCATTTAAATCGAAGTACTAAAGAAGTTCAAATTCTCTGACTGGGGATATTCAGTGCCCGTAGATCTACCTTTAGGATTCGCATCAATTTGGGGTCATTTCCCTAATTCTTAGGTTACCAAGTTAAAGGGGAAATATTCGGTATAGTAATCCGACCATAGAATGTAGTTTCAAGTACTTGTGTCTATTTTGTCAAACATTTATAAAAGCAGTGCATGTATTCTCAGCCCAAAAATATATATTTCAAAAGCATTTAAAAAGGGAGCAAATGAAACTCACGATACGATATTTTATAGTAAAAATATGCATACGATGGAACTGAACAAGTGCAGGGTTGGCCTCGGATTCACGAACCTATATCAAGTATATATTTATATGTTGGTCAATATCTGTCTACCAATTTAGGTCAAGTCGTAGTGTATCACAATCCTAATGCTCGAGACCGATATGCAAAAGTCAACAAAAGCAATTTGACACAAAATGACTTCCAAAATCTATACATGTTTATTATATAACTTAAATATAGTCATTTTATATAATTAAATGTATTTATCAGATTTTATTAAAGTAAATCATACAATTCTTTTATTAATAAATAAAATTTATATTAAAACTTATATATGATAAAAATATACTTTTATATATCTTACGTAATAAAGTTTATAAAGTTCATTTAATATCATAAAAATATAGTGGTATGTATTATTATATTACGTGTGGTAAAAATATCTTTGTATCACATATTTATTTGATAAGATGATATTGATAATAATAATAAATAAAAGTTGTATTATTTTGTAATAATAATAATAATTATTATTTTACTAATAATAATAACAATATTTATATTTACTAATGATAATAATAATTTTGATAATAAATAATAATCTTTTGTAATACTAATGTCATAATAATAATAATATTACTAATAATGATTAAAAATAGTGAAAACGATATTTTTATCTAAATCATAATCTTAACAATATTTTAACTGAATCATGATACTTATACTTATTATTTCCTAATCGACATGTTTAATATCGTTTAGTCCTTTTTTATATCGCATTCATAATAATAATAATGATAATAATAGTAATCATAATAATCAGATAATACTACTATTAGTTTTAATGATAATGATACTAATAGTTATTATAATAATACTAATGATAATACTAATAACTATAATAATAATAATAATAATAATAATAATAATAATAATAATAATAATAATAATAATAATAATAATAATCATAATAATCATAATCATAATGATAATAATGATAAAAATGACAATTTTTAATGATAATACTTATAACGATAATGATAATGATAATAATAATAATAATAATAATTATTAAATAATAATAATAACGACGATTATAACGACGATAGTAATAATAATAATCATTTTAATAATAATACTAAAATTTAATTGGCCATATCTTTTAATCCGTTCATCGAAACACGCTTTCTAAATGAAAAGTTATTAATTTTTCGCCAGCTTTCCAACGGCATGCATATCATATATCTTATCTCAGTAGCATATGTATTAAATTCATGATTCATCATAACTATCTAACGATGAAATTAAACATACAAGCATGCATAATCATATATACTCGAGCACTAGTCAGGGATACACTATTAATTTATAAAAGATAAGATATGAATGCTCACGTATCAATATTGTGATTCAATATTGTAGGAAAAGTACGTAGACGCAACAGAAATGATAAACACTAGATTGACCTCACGAGCAATACCCCCGAACAATACCCATAACCTCCATAGCTATAACCCATAATCTCCTTAGCTCTATCCCGCTCGAAAAACTCATTTTGAATTAACTCGCTCATGACTCCATCGTAGTATTTTATTTATAAATGATAATAATACTTAATACTACTAATATTAATAATAATAATAAGATTAATATTAATAATCTTAATATTAATAATAATAATAATATTAATAATATATATATTTATTTACTTGAGCGAAGTATGTGAAGAAAATGAATCATAAATCGTAAATCGTTCAATTTATAGGAGATGTTCAGCCCACCTACCCCCTCATGCACTCGCATGAGTTTGTGAGAGGGATCTCATGCGAGTGTATGAGTCCTAATTACAGCCCATAATTGTCCAAAAGTCTTACCGACGTTTGTTTATATCATTATTTAATATATAATATATTTAATTTATATAATTAATTATATATTATATAATATTTACGTGCATAGTTCACTTGTAATTTTTGTTCTAATGACATGTACGATGACGCTCGACTCATGTCCCGCTTCCGGTTTCTCGAACGCATTTTTGTACGCTTAGAAAACTGGTACTTTATATTTCGTGTAATGTACCTTTATACACAACAAGACTCAAATCAATGAAAAACTATCCCACTCAAAATGTAATTTATTCATTTGAGTGTTTTGGTCATTTGCTTCTTTAAATCAACTTCTCGTTATTTATATATATGATAATATTAATTTAATTCAAAACGTTTAACCTTGCTAGGTTGCTTACTTCTTGTTCAAGATTTTGAATAGAAGCTTGTTGATTTCTAAATGCTTGAGCATTTTGTTCATTGGTTTGTTTCTGAGATGTGAAAAACTGAGTTTGAGATTCAACTAGCTTTGACATCATATCTTCTAAATTTGGCTTTTTATCATCGGTTTGTGGTGGTTTATTTTGAAAATTAGGTCTTTGCTGGTTGTAAGTATTATTGGATACTTGTTGATTGCTAGGACATTGTTGGTTGTTGTATGGAACATTTCAGTTATAATTCTGATTTTGATTGTGGATTGGTCTTGGCGGTTGATAATTATTCTGATAATTATTTCCAGGCCTTTGGTTTATGTATGAAACATTCTCTCTTTGTTCCATTGTTAGTTCAACACTGAGACAATCTTTTGTCAAATGTGGTCCTCCACACTGCTCACAACTAATTCGTATTGAGTGTATATCCTTAGTCATCTTTTCCATTCGTCTCTCGACAACATCTATCTTTGCTGAAATGGAATCAAAGTCATGGCTAGAATCGGCTCTAGCTGCTTTAGATGATCTAATGATATCTTTTTCTTGGTGCCACTCATGTGAGTGGGAAGCAGTGTTATCAATAATTTTGTAAGCATCAGTTGCTGTTTTCTTCATAATGGAACCACCAACTGCTATATCGATGTCTTTTCTTGTAGTGATGTCGCATCCTTGGTAGAATATTTGTACTATTTGACAAGTGTTTAAACCATGTTGCGGACATCCTCTTAATAACTTTCCAAATCTGGTCCAAGCCTCATATAGAGTTTCATTTGGCTTTTGTGTGAACGTAACAATTTCTCCTTGAAGTCTCACGGCTTTAGATGCCGGAAAGAATTGTTTAAGAAAATTTTCAACTAAAACGTCCCATGTATCAATCGCCCCTTCAGGTAACGATTCTAACCAATCTTTGGCTTCTCCCTTTAAAGTCCAGGGAAATAACATGAGATATATCTGTTCATCCTCTACTTCTCGGATTTTAAATAGAGTGCAGATCCTATTAAATTTATGAAGATGTTTGTTTGGATCTTCCTTCGGTGCACCACTAAATTCGCATTGATTTGTTACCATGTGTAGGATTTGTCCTTTGATTTCATAATCTGGCGCATTAATGTCAGGTTGAGTAATTGCGTGACCTTGGCCAGTGCGTTTAGCTCTCATTCGGTCTTCCATACTTAGAGGTTTCAGATTCTCCATGATTGAATTTGTTGAATCTGAATCACTAAAGGATTCTGATTTAATGGTTGGTTCCTCAACAATTTCTGTTTGAATGATTGGTGGTTCCGGAGGAAAGATTAATGGTTCAGGATCTCTGAATTGTCCCTGAATATCCTCCGGATTCTCAATTGTGAGGTCGGGTTCAAAAAATGGATTATCAGAAATTTGAATTGGAGTACTTGGCCGACTGGATGACGATTCTAAAGAAAAATCAACGGCGACAATATTTGCTAGATGTCTTGATCTGGTTACAGGTGGTGAACGTACAAAAGGTGGTGAACGATTTGCTCGGTGCATTCACTGAATATCCTATTAGGTATAAAAGATAAAAATTATTTAAGTTATCAAATTAATAGACTTTTCTGCTTTTGCCCACGTTTCGAATAGCCAATAGATGCAGCAGGGAGCCAGAACCCTTTAAATTGGAAGCTCATAACTCAGCCTTTAACAAATCCAACTATTACTACGAAGCAGAAAATTTGGATGTCTATCAATTTAACCGCTTAAAATAATTTTTCGTTGAATTTTAAATAAATTTAGAGAAGAAATAGAAAATTATATGTCCTAAAAACTAGATCGGTGAGAAATAAGAAAGAAAAAGATCGCGTCGAAAAATGTCAAAAAATAAATGGTCGAAAAATAATAAAAAGAACGTAGCGCGTCGAAACTTAAAAAGGAACTAAAATTTATAAACACCGTCGCAAAATTATAGAGCACCTAAATCTTAGTCTAAAGAAGAAAAAAAAAACTTAAGGGATTTTACGGCAAAGCCTAAAAATCTAGAAATAAAAATAACTATGGCAAAAACTATGAATTAAAACTAAATACGAACGAAAAACACAAATATTACGCTAAAACGAATAAAAAGATACAAAATATAAAAATAAACTTAAAGTTGTAAAAAGTACAATTTTTATAAAAATATTATTTTTATATTATTTATTTTATAAAACTATTAATTTTAAAACTAATAAAACTAAATTAAAACTAAATAATACAAAATAATAAAATTAAAACTAAATAATATAATAATTATACCCTAATTAGGGTTTAATAATAATTATAATAATTATTACTCCGTAATTAATGTTGTACGAGAATCAATTAGGGCGTGTCAGAACCCCTCATGTGATCGCATGAAATTTTGCTTTCGGGCTCATGCGATCGCATGGGCTAGGTTTTCGGGCCAGGGGGTTGGGCTACTACAGTGTAGCCCGTAAACTTTTATATATATATATTTTTTCTTCTGTTTTTCTGTTTTAATAAATAATTATATAAATAAATAAATAAATACTTGTATTTTAAAAACTAAAATAAAAATAAAGAAACTTTATAATTATATATAAATATAACAAACTATTAAAAATATGTAAATATTTTGTTTTTCTTTTTATATTTTCGTATATTTAAAACGTATTTTTACAAAAGCGTATTTTTATAAAAGTAAACTAAAAATTAATAAAAATCTTTTTTTTTATATAGCGTTGCGCTTCTAGCGTTTAAGCAAGGATTTCCCCGGCAGCGGCGCCAAAAATACTTGATGTTATGCGAGGGGTATATGAAATAGTATTAATTTTTACAAGGAAATACTATTAAATACGATACAATTTTACACAAGTTATTTATTTATTTATAGAGTGGATATACCTAAACCTTGCTACAACACTTATAGGCAGTGTACCTAATCGTACAGTAGTGTAGTTTTTAGTAAGTCCGGTTCGTTCCACAGGGAGACTTAAACTAGTTCAACGCTATATTAGTTTTAACTTATAATTGCAAAAATACAAAAATATAAATATGTAATATTATTATTAAAAAAGGGAGGTTTTTACCGTTTAATGACCGATTTGTCGATTTTAAAACTTTAGTCGCAGTTAAAACCTAATGTAAAATATTAAAAATAAATATAACTTAATTTAAAGCGTAAAGTAAATAACGATAATGAAATTGCGATAAAAATGCGATAAATAAAAAGTACGACAATTAAAGAGTACGATAATTAAAAGTGAAATTAAATATAATGACAATAAATAAAAGTTCGATGATTAAAAGTGCAATTAAATATGAAATATATAAATTATGCTTATTTAAACTTTAGTAATCATGATGATGTTTGACGTGTTGATTTTAGTTTTATTACCATAGGTTAATTGTCCTTTGTCCTGGATTATTCGATATGTCCATACAGATTTGTCCATAATAGTCCATCAGTCATAATCATAAAGTGCGAAAATATTCGTCAAATTATTCTTATTCCCGAAGTCAAATATTTCAACTAATTGGGGATTCGAATTGTAACAAGGTCTTAATACTTTGTTTAATGAATACACCAGGTTATCGACTGCGTGTAGTCCAAGGTTTTACTACTTTGTTAACAATTACACCAATTACCCTTAAATGTAATCCACCCCTGTTTCAACAAGTCTATTAACTCTTAATCCAGTTCCGTATCCGGTAAAATGAACAATTATTGGTATTTATAGATATCCCGCCCACCGTACCCAGTCAAGCGTATGTGGTTATATATAAATACGTCAACATTCGCTAACATACCCTTATTATTAGAATTTAAAATTAAAATTAAAATTATAATATAAATATAAATATATATACGTTGATAGATGAAAGGAAAAAGATGTGTTAAAGTTTGAGAAAAACCGCGAAATTTATAGGCATGTGGCCACAAAAAGTGGCCCATGCGATCGCATGGAAAATGTACTTCCAGGCCATGAGATCGCATGGCCAGCTGGGAGAGCTCAAAAGTCTTTAAAAACGTGGGCTGCTCATTTATTTATTATATAATATAATATATATAATTAAATATAATTATATATATATTATATTATATTCTTGTACTCCGTTAACTTATAATTTTAGCTCCGTTGCGTCGCGCGTTGATAGTTGGTTCATGTCTCGGTTTCGGATTTTCGAACGTCCTTTCGTATAATTTAATATCTTGTACTTTTCTTTTTGTGTCTTGTACTCTTGTAATCTTTAGACGTTCCTCATCAATAATTTGAACCACTTTGATTGTACTTTGTACTTTTGAGCTTTTTGTTCGTTTGCGTCTTCAATTCGTCGAATTTGTCTTTTGTCTTCACCTTTTATTATTTAAACAAATATCACTTGTAAATAGAATAATTGCAACTAAAAGCTTGTCTTTCTTGAGGGATAATGCTATGAAATATATGTTCGTTTTTAGCATTATCAAATATTCTCATACTTGAGCGTTGCTTGTCCTCAAGCAATATAGTCTTGAAATAAAAATACTAGAATCACTTCTTTATTCTTCACACTTTGTACATCAGTGATTTTTATACGGCGGTATGAACAATGGTAGTAACGATGTAGTTACAGTTCCATATGACTATAAAAATTTAGATCCTTAAGGAAATTGGATCTTTATGAAAACATTTGATCTTTTGAAAATTAAATCTAGTTTTTACCCTAGATAAGTTTTCCAGAATAACCCTTCACCGGTGTTTGCAAAATGTTTTTGTGGGTTTGGTGGGTTTCATATTTGAAAATTTTAGCTCAAAACTTGCGGTTTTGTGTCACCCACTTGCTAACCTTGTATTGGGAAAGCAACACGTCCAGTATACTTGCCCCGTATATTACCTTTCGGTAAACTACCGTCCGGTCGTAAAGAAAAGCATTGAACAAGCAACTGTTAAGGCAATATCCCCTGACATGCTTTTAATTTTGGTCTATAACGTGTCGGATGCAATTATTATCCTTTGTAGGAGCAATAGTAAAGCTCACCCTATAATTTTTTGGTCTGGCACAAGGTCCTGTCTTTGACCATACTATGCAACCACCGTTCTTACGGTTGGCACCCGATTTGGTTCAGGTGACCTAATGAATTCCAGGTGAATTCCTAGGATTTTACGTTCAATGGTAATGAACGCATTAAAAATTGGGTTTTCAGAAACAAATCGGTTTGTAATTTTGATCAAAATATTTTCTCGTTCAAGCTCGAGTTTAGATATCATCGAATTCCATGAGTTTGTAATTCTCAATCTTTAAGGTCAATCTCTAGGATTGAGTAATATCAGTCTTAAAAGCTGATTTTTAATCTTTAAGGAGATTATCCTTTTTGGGGGTCTGATTCATTAGTCTTATCAAGCTAATTTGCACGGCGCCCTCCCCATTTTACGAGACAGATCCTCTCATGGTTAGGATAAGTCTGACCACTTGGCGACCCTGTTTGATGCTGAGGTCCGTGGATTTCCAGCTGATTTTCGAGAAAACTTTTCAAGGTTTTTCTTTAGGATGCACCTCTACATCTTTGGTTACTAATTTGAATTTATTACTTTGATATGCCGGGTAATCTCTCCAGCTTCTATCGAATCTCAGATTAGGATGCAATGTATGTTCAGGAATCGTTGGGTATTCTACTGGTGGATGTATCGGAAATACTATAAAGGCATCAACAAATTGTAGCGGATCATAATAAGGTACGTGTTGATCAGGCTGTTGTTGTGGTTCATGTTGTTGTTGTTGTTCAGGTTCATATTGCATTTCAGGTTCAGGTTCTGGAGTAGGTTGCCTGGATGATGAGGTTGCACCATCAGTATCTGTAAATCTCTGCAAAACACATTAAACACAAAATTTGTGCATCCAAATATGTATTAGTGTTAGCAAAATAACAAATTGAAACAATTATAATAACATGTTAAATCAAAATTAAACTTATACACATTTTCACAATTTTTACAATTCTGCACTTTTTCAAATAAGCATAAATGAAAATGTATACAAAGTTCATAAGCATTCAATTCAAATAACATGTTAAAACATCCATTACTAGCAATTAAATAAGTCTCAAATGGCAATTATATCAAATTAATCAAGTTCATGAATTTTGAACCTAAAAAGTCCACTTTAATTCTCAAAAATCATGTTTAGGATCAAAGTTTGGATCATTTAGCTACCTAAACATGTTACACTACTTAATTTAGCAATAATTCATGATAAAAATCGGCCATAACCTGTTTATATCAAAAAGCCCCAAATTGCTCAAGAACACAAACCCTAGATTCCTAAAATTTTTGGCTTCAAATCATGTTAAATAGCATCAATCTAGGTTATACATGCATAAAATACTAACAATTTAACACTAATTACACTAGAAAATAACAAAATTAAATTAGGTAAAATATTGGTAATTATCACAAAAAACTAGAAAATTTATGAGTTTAGGGGTGTAATTTTTACCTTTTTGTTGAAGAATCCGAACCTAGGCATGATTAGAGCAAGAAATTTGACGAATTACGGTGAAAATTTGGTGAGGATTTGAGAGAGTTTCGTGTGTGTGTTTGTGAGGAGACAGAAGAACTCGACTGCCTTTTGATCCTGTCCAGTTTTCCAGCTCCATGCGATCGCATGGATTGGAAGGTCAAATCCCATGCGATCGTATGGGGTTCGGGTACAGTACATTTTTGCTTTTTTTTTTTAATATAAAAACCTTATACTAATGAAACATATAATTAATTAAAAATTAAAATTTTGTTTCTTTTTAGGATAAGGGCGTTTCGGAACGATGTCCTAGTTCGTCCCTCGACAAAATTTTAAAATTTGTCATTTTTAAGCTCAGTTTTAAAAGGAAAGATTTTTGGGGTTTTTAAATGTTTTCGGCATACTTTAATTCAATAAGGCTAAAAATAATGATAATAAAAGTTCTCGTCCCTCCCTTGGGTAGAGCAATTTCGGTTCAACGACCTAGTCTTCAACTCACGACGAATTTCAAATATCAATTTTTAACTTAGTGAAATAAAATAAATTTTTGTTTTTAAATTCACACCAAACTTAAATTTAAAATGCATAAAATTAAAAATTCATATTAAAATTAAAAATTCACACCAAACTAATATTATATTTTTGTTTTTATACATACAAACTTATATTAAAAATATTAATTTTTCAAATATTTACAAACTTAAATATATATTGATTTAAAAAGTTTACAATAATAATTTAATATTTATATATTAATTTTAAAAACAAAGTAAAAATAAAATTAAAAATCTTTTTGGTCTTTTATCCCACTTTAATCAATCAAATATTATCAAAAATATACGCCCCTCTTTTCGGTAAAGTAATTTCGGCTATATTACCTAGTTTTACTCCTGACGAATTTCTGAAATATTTTGGGTTGATTGATTAAAGATATTTATACCTTAAGAATAAATGGTAAATTTCGCAGTGATGTAATAAATTTTTGTATGATATCAATAATTTCGATCGCAAAACCTAATTTTATTGAATACCAATTTAATACTTTATAGCGAATAATTTAGCATTTATTATCAAAAGGTTAAAAGCAATAAAATAAAAATAAAAACTGTACATACTTACCTGTGAGATAGAATTCTCAGTGACCTGCTTTAGCCCACTCATAAGATAGTCGGACTAATTGGTTTTCCATAGCTACATAGGCGTAACCTCGAGCATTCAACATTTTTTCTTCTAAACATATGAACGGTCCTTCTCTACATAAAGTAACGAACTCGGTATTTGAATATGTTTGATTATTTGAACATTTACCTTCGTGTGACCATTTTCCGCATTTGTGACATCTTTCAAGGTGTCATGCTCTTCTTTTCGCTGCGGATTTTGATTTTCCTTTACCAAACTGTAACTTATTATTTTTGTTCCTGGATTCTTTTCTTACTCCGTCCAATTTACCTCTGATTAATGATACCAATTCACTTGGAAGGGTGTCATTATTACGTTTAGTGATCAAAGCGTGTAACATTAGACCATGATTTAATTCACATGAAGTCTTCATCTCGTAAAACCTAAAAAAAATAAAAATTCAGAATGGGGGGAGAAGACTAGTTCTTTAGGGTCTGCTAGGGAAAGACCATTCGGATTCCAATCTCGAGATCTACACAAAAACAGAAAATCTAACTCTAACAGAAATACATATTACCCTAAAAAGATTCGAACCTCCCCACACTTAGTTGAAATTGTGATTAACGTTATTTTTAATTGGATCATCAACAACTTAAATATCTTTGACTTTTACTTCAATCCATTTGTTGATTTCCTCCGTAACTTTCACAAATTCAACTAACATCGCCTTTTCTTTTGGCGATAAATTGGATATTAATCGGTTACATAACTTAAAGTTTCCCTTAATCCTAGCATCGTGAATCCGTTTATAAAGTTTCTTCGTTGAACTGTTAGAAACGGGTTCATCTAATTTCTTATCATCAACGGGGTTCTTTGTGATCAGATCATCATTACGTGTTTCTTCATCTTCCCCACACTTATGCGTTTTTATTGGTTTAACAGTTTTGGTTGGTGGAGATCTAAACTTTCGATTCACAAAGGTGATCGATGTATCACCATCCCTAAGTGTCATTCTACCTCTCTTACATCAATGAATGCCTCGGTGGTTGCTAAAAATGGGCGACCCAAAATTAGAGGAATATCAAGGTTTTCCTCCATATTAATCACTATGAAGTTTGCAACAAATGTCAAATTTCCCACGTTAACAAGTAAATTATTTGTTATTCCAACCGGGTGTTTAATGGTTAGGTCAAATGATTGAACACCTATTTTGGTTGGTTTTAATTTACCCATACCTAATCTTTTGTATAAGGAAAGAGGCATAATATTTGCACTTGCTCCTAAATCTGCGAGTCCATTATATACAGCACCATCATTAAGCAAGCAAGAAATGATAAATTCACCCGGGTCTCCTGCTTTAGTAAGTCGAGTTGGTTTGTAAACCTTTTTCGGGTGTTCTTTTCTTGGTTCTTTCACTTCTATTTGAACTTCTTGTTCACATTTTTCTTTGTTTCTTGGAATGGGAGGTTTGTATAAGAATTCTTCTTCATCACTCCAATTTGAATCCTCCCTATTTTCCAATTTTGATTTTTCATATGTTGTTGATAACATATTTATGTTTTCATTTTGAAGGTTTTCTTGGGTGGTGAAATTATGATTGACTTCATTGTCAACTTCCATCGGACCATGTATGCAATGTTTAACTCTGTGACTATTAACTTTAAATTCAATCCCATTTGAATTTATTAACTCTATTGTTCCGTATGGGAAAACTCTTTTGACTATGAATGGTCCAGACCATCTTGATTTCAATTTTCCAGGAAATAGCTTAAATCGTGAATTGAAAAGAAGAACTCTTTCTCCTTCTTTAAATTCTTTTAAACTTCTGATTCTTTTATCATGCCATTTCTTCGTTCTTTCCTTATAGATTAAGGAATTTTCATATGCTTCATGTCTTAATTCTTCTAATTCGTTTAATTGACTTAACCGTAGACGTCCAGCTTCATGTAAATCAAGATTACATGTCTTCAAAGCCCAAAATGCTTTGTGTTCAATTTCTACTGGAAGATGACATGCTTTTCCGTAAACGAGTTTAAAAGGTGTGGTTCCAATTGGAGTTTTGTAGGCTGTTCTAAAAGCCCAGAGTGCATCCTCCAATTTCATGGACCATTCCTTTGGATTTGATCCTATGGTTTTCTCTAGAATACGTTTTAAAGCTCGGTTGGTATTTTCAACTTGTCCACTTGTCTGTGGATGATAAGCAGTGGAGATTTTATGAGTTACTCCATATCTTTTAAGAACTTTCTCAAGTTGATTATTACAGAAATGAGTACCCCGATCACTTATTAAAGCTTTCGGTGTTCCAAACCTAGCAAAAAGATGTTTTAAAAAGTTGACTACAACTCGTGCATCGTTAGTTGGGAGAGCTTGTGCTTTCGCCCATTTAGATACATAATCAATGGCAACGAGAATGTAGAGATTATTATGAGATTTTGGAAATGGACCCATAAAGTCAATACCCCAAATGTCAAATACTTCACATACTTGAATCACATTTTGTGGCATTTCATCACGTTGACTTATTTTTCCGGCCCTTTGACAAGCATCACAGGATTTGCAAAGAAGGTGTGCGTCTTTAAAAATTGTAGGCCAATAGAATCCAGCATCATAAACTTTTCTTGCTGTGAGTTGAGGCCCATAATGCCCTAATGTTGGTCCTGTGTGACAATGGTTTAAGATTTGACTAGCTTCATCCCCGAATACACATCGGCGTATTATTCCATTGGGACAACTTTTAAACAAATGTGGATCTTCTCAGAAATAGTGTTTTATATCACTAAAGAATTTCTTTCGTTTTTGGTATGATAATCCTTTTTCAAGGAATTCACATACTAAGTAGTTTGCATAGTCTGCAAACCATGGAATTTCATTATAATCTATCTTCAATAGATATTCATCAGGAAAGTTGTCTTGTATGGCCGATTCATTCAGAACTTCTAATTCGGGATTTTCAAGACGAGAAAGATGATCAGCGGCGAGATTTTCTGCTCCCTTTTTATCTCGAATTTCAATATCAAACTCTTGTAAGAGTAAGATCCAACGGAATAATCGTAGTTAGGCATCTTGTTTCAAAAATAGGTATCTAAGAGCAGAATGGTCGGTATAGACCACCGTTTTAGCTAGAACGAGATATGAACGAAATTTGTCAAAAGCAAAGACAATAGCAAGGAGTTCTTTTTTAGTAGTTGTGTAATTCGTTTGTGCTCCTTGTAACGTATTACTAGCGTAATAAATAGGTTGAAATCGTTTTTCAATCCTTTGTCCTAAAACGGCTCCTATTGCAAAATCACTCGCAACGCACATTAGTTCAAACGGTAGACTCCAATTTGGAGTTATCATGATCGGTGCATTAGTGAGTTTTTAAGAATATTAAAAGATTTGATACATTCATCTGAAAAGATGAATGGAGCATCCTTTTCTAGGAGTTTATTCATAGGAGTGGCAATTTTAGAAATAAATTTTATTAAACGTCGGTAAAAACCGGCATGCCCTAGAAAACTCCTAACTCCTCTAACATTGGTGAGATGTGGAAGTTTAACAATTACATCTACTTTAGCTCTATGCACTTCAATTCCTTCCTTTGAAATTTTATGTCCAAGAACGATGCCTTCTTTAACCATGAAATGGCATTTCTCCCAATTAAGTACTAGATTTGATTGTTCACATCTAATAAGCATTCGTTCAAGATTAACTAGACATGATTTAAAAGTATCACCGAAGACTGAAAAGTCATCCATGAAAACTTCCATGCATTCTTCTATCATGTCGTGAAAAATCGCCATCATGCACCTTTGAAAGGTTGCAGGGGCGTTGCAAAGTCCAAATGGCATGCGTTTGTAAGCAAAAGTACTATAAGGGCACGTGAATGTGGTTTTCTCTTGATCCTCGGGTGCTATTGGGATTTGAAAATATCCGGAAAAACCGTCAAGAAAACAATAGTAACTATTTCCGGCTAATCTTTCCAACATTTGATCAATGAAAGGTAAGGAAAAGTGATCTTTTCTGGTGGCGTCATTTAATTTTCTATAATCAATACAAACACGCCATCCTGTTACAGTCCTAGTAGGAATAAGCTCATTTTTCTCATTTGTGATGACAGTCATGCCACTCTTCTTAGGTACGCATTGAACTGGGCTTACCCATGGACTATCAGAGATTGGATAAATTAAACCTGCATCAAGCAGTTTAATAATTTATTTCTTAACAACATCTTGCATATTAGGATTTAGTCTTCGTTGGCGTTGCACATACGTTTTATGATCTTCTTCCATAAGGATTTTATGTGTGCAATACGAAGGACTTATTCCTTTAATATCATGAATTTTCCATGCAATAGCTGGTTTATGAGCTTTTAGCACAGAAATGAGTTTAGATTTTTCATTTTCAGTAAGAGAAGACGATATTATTACAGGTAATTCAGAATCACCATGTAAATAAGCATATTCCAAATGGTTTGGAAGTGGCTTTAACTCTAATATCGGTGGTTCTTCTATCGATGATTTATATCGATATCTGTCTTCCTATTTTAGCATTTGAATTTCTTATGTTGTTGGTTCATATCCATTAGCCATAAGTGTAGCTAACATTTCGGTTTCATCAATTGGTTCAGTTCCTTCTCCTAAAGAACATTCTCCTGTTCCTTGTAATTCTGGAAATTCTTCTAACAATTCTGCATGTGAATCTATAGTTTGAATATAATAACATGTATCATCTGCAGATTGCGGTTTTTGCATGGCTTTATCAACAAAAAAGGTAACACTCTCATCCTCTATACTTAGGGTCAGTTTCTTACCAAACACGTCTATTATTGCTTTAGCCGTGTTTAAGAATGGTCTTCCTAATATGAGAGGAACTCGAGAATCTTCTTCCATGTCCAGAATAACAAAATCTACTGGAAATACTAAAGTACCAACTTTAACTAGCATCTTCTCCATTACCCCTCTAGGATATTTTACTGATCGATCTGCTAGTTGTATACTTATTCGTGTTGGTTTCAATTCTCCAAGGTCTAGTTTAGCGTATAGTGAATACGGCATTAAATTTATACTAGCACCTAAGTCTGCCAATGCTTCTATTGAACTAAGACTTCCCAGAAAACATGGAATTGTGAAACTTCCTGGATCTGATAATTTTTCTGGTATCTTATTCAACAGTACTACAGAACAATTAGCATTCATAGTAACAGCCGAGAGTTCTTCCATTTTCTTTCTATTTGTGATTAGATCTTTCAAGAATTTGGCATATCTAGGCATTCCTGAAATCACATCAATGAAAGGAAGATTGATATTTATCTGTTTAAATATATTCAAGAATTTGGATTGCTCGGCTTCAAGTTTCTCATTTCTCATTTTACTCGGGTAAGGAAGTGGTGGTTGGTATGGTTTAACATAAGGTTTTGCCTTAACTGTGTTATCTTTATTAACCTTTTCAACTATCGGTTCTTTTTCCTTATCTTGTTCAGATTGTGGTTCTTGTGGAGTAGGAATAGCTTCATCAGAAATTACAGGTATTTCTAGTGGTTTAAGTGTAATACCACTTCTTGTGGTAATAGCTTTAGCAGTTTCATTCCGGGGATTAGCATTTGTATCACTAGGTAAACTTCCCGGTTTTCTTTTAACTATTAACCTTGCTAGGTTGCTCACTTCTTGTTCAAGATTTTGAATAGAAGCTTGTTGATTTCTAAATGCTTGAGCATTTTGTTCATTGGTTTGTTTCTGAGATGTGAAAAACTGAGTTTGAGATTCAACTAGCTTTGACATCATATCTTCTAAATTTGACTTTTTATCATCGGTTTGTGGTGGTTTATTTTGAAAATTAGGTCTTTGCTGGTTGTAAGTATTATTGGATACTTGTTGATTGCTAGGACCTTGTTGGTTGTTGTATAGAACATTTCAGTTATAATTCTGATTTTGATTGTAGATTGGTCTTGACGGTTGATAATTATTCTGATAATTATTTCCAGGCCTTTGGTTTATGTATGAAACATTCTCTCTTTGTTCCATTGTTAGTTCAATACTGAGACAATCATTTGTCAAATGTGGTCCTCCACACTGCTCACAACTAATTCGTATTGAGTGTATATCCTTAGTCATCTTTTCCATTCGTCTCTCGACAGCATCTATCTTTGCTGAAATGGAATCAAAGTCATGGCTAGAATCGGCTCTAGCTGCTTTAGATGATCTAATGATATCTTTTTCTTGGTGCCACTCATGTGAGTGGGAAGCAGTGTTATCAATAATTTTGTAAGCATTAGTTGCTGTTTTCTTCATAATGGAACCACCAGCTGCTATATCGATGTCTTTCCTTGTAGTGATGCCACATCCTTGGTAGAATATTTGTACTATTTGACAAGTGTCTAAACCATGTTGCAGACATCCTCTTAATAACTTTCCAAATCTGGTCCAAGCCTCATATAGAGTTTCATTTGACTTTTGTGTGAACGTAACAATTTCTCCTTGAAGTCTCACGGCTTTAGATGCCGGAAAGAATTGTTTAAGAAAGTTTTCAACTAAAACGTCCCATGTATCAATCGCCCCTTCAGGTAACGATTCTAACCAATCTTTGGCTTCTCCCTTTAAAGTCCAGGGAAATAACATGAGATATATCTGTTCATCCTCTAATTCTCGGATTTTAAATAGAGTGCAGATCCTATTAAATGTACGAAAATGTTCGTTTGGATCTTCCTTCGGTGCACCACATAATTGGCATTGATTTGTTACCATGTGTAGGATTTGTCCTTTGATTTCATATTCTGGCGCATTAATGTCAGGTTGAGTAATTGCGTGACTTTGGCCAGTGCGTTTAGCTCTCATTCGGTCTTCCATACTTAGAGGTTCCAGATTCTCCATTATTGAATTTGTTGAATCTGAATCACTAAAGGATTCTGATTTAATGGTTGGTTCCTCAACAATTTCTGTTTGAATGATTGGTGGTTCCGGAGGAAAGATTAATGGTTCAGGATCTCTGAATTGTCCCTGAATATCCTCCGGATTCTCAATTGTGAGGTCGGGTTCAAAAAATGGATTATCGGAAATTTGAATTGGAGTACTTGGTCGACTGGATGACGATTCTAAAGAAAAATCAACGGCGACAATATTTACTAGATGTCTTGATCTGGTTACAGGTGGTGAACGTACAAAAGGTGGTGAACGTTTTGCTTGGTGCATTCACTGAATATCCTATTAGTTATAAAAGATAAAAATAATTTAAGTTATCAAATTAATAGACTTTTCTGCTTTTGCTCACGTTTCGAATAGTCAATAGATGCAGCAGGGAGCCAGAACCCTTTAAATCGGAAGCTCACAACTCAACCACTAACAAATCCAACTATTACTACGAAGCAGAAAATTTGGATGTCTATCAATTTAACGATGTCTATCAATTTAACCGCTTAAAATAATTTTTCGTTGAATTTTAAAGAAATTTAGAGAAGAAATAGAAAATTCTATGTCCTAAAAACTAGATCGGTGAGAAATAAGAAAGAAAAAGATCGCGTCGAAAAACGTCAAAAAATAAATGGTCGAAAAATAATAAAAAGAATGTAGCGCGTCGAAACTTAAAAAGGAACTAAAATTTATAAACAGCGTCGCAAAATTCTAGAGCACCTAAATCTTAATCTAAAGAAGAAAAAAAAATTAAGGGATTTTACGGCAAAGCCTAAAAATCTAGAAATAAAAATAACTATGGCAAAAACTATGAATTAAAACTAAATACGAACGAAAAATACAAATATTATGCTAAAACGAATAAAAAGATACAAAATATAAAAATAAACTTAAAGTTGTAAAAAGTACAATTTTTATAAAAATATTATTTTTATATTATTTATTTTATAAAACTATTAATTTTAAAACTAATAAAACTAAATTAAAACTAAATAATACAAAATAATAAAATTAAAACTAAATAATATAATAATTATACCCTAATTAGGGTTTAATAATAATTATAATAATTATTACTCCGTAATTAATGTTGTACGAGAATCAATTAGGGCGTGTCAGAACCCCTCATGCGATCGCATGAAATTTTGCTTTCGGGCTCATGCGATCGCATGGGCTAGGTTTTCGGGCCAGGGGGTTGGGCTGCTACAGTGTAGCCCGTAAACTTTTATATATATATTTTTTTTCTTCTATTTTTTTGTTTTAATAAATAATTATATAAAAAAATAAAAACTTGTATTTTAAAAACTAAAATAAAAATAAAGAAACTTTATAATTTTATATATATATATAACAAACTATTAAAAATATATAAATATTTTGTTTTTCTTTTTATATTTTCGTATATTTAAAACGTATTTTACAAAAGCGTATTTTTATAAAAGTAAACTAAAAATTAATAAAAATCTTTTTTTTATATAGCGTTGCGCTTCCGGCGTTTAAGCAAGGATTTCCCCGGCAGCGGTGCCAAAAATACTTGATGTTATGCGAGGGGTATATGAAATAGTATTAATTTTTACAAGGAAATACTATTAAATACGATACAATTTTACACAAGTTATTTATTTATTTATAGAGTGGATATACCTAAACCTTGCTAGAACACTTATAGGCAGTGTACCTAATCGTACAGTAGTGTAGTTTTTAGTAAGTCCGGTTCGTTCCACAGGGAGACTTAAACTAGTTCAACGCTATATTAGTTTTAACTTATAATTGCAAAAATACAAAAATATAAATATGTAATATTATTATTAAAAAAGGGAGGTTTTTACCGTTTAATGACCGGTTTGTCGATTTTAAAACTTTAGTCGCAGTTAAAACCTAATGTAAAATATTAAAAATAAATATAACTTAATTTAAAGCGTAAAGTAAATAACGATAATGAAATTGCGATAAAAATGCGATAAATAAAAAGTACGACAATTAAAGAGTACGATAATTAAAAGTACAATTAAATATAATGACAATAAATAAAAGTTCGATGATTAAAAGTGCAATTAAATATGAAATATATAAATTATGCTTATTTAAACTTCCGTAATCATGATGTTTGATGTGTTGATTTTAGTTTTATTACCATGGGTTAATTGTCCTTTGTCCTGGATTATTCGATATGTCCATACGGATTTGTCCATAATAGTCCATCAGTCATAATCATAAAGTACGAAAGTCTTCGTCAAATTATTCTTATTCCCGAAGTCAAATATTCCAACTAATTGGGGATTCGAATTGTAACAAGGTCTTAATACTTTGTTTAATGAATACACCAGGTTATCGACTGCGTGTAGTCCAAGGTTTTACTACTTTGTTAACAATTACACCAATTACCCTTGAATGTAATCCACCCCTGTTTCAACAAGTCTATTAACTCTTAATCCAGTTCCGTATCCGGTAAAATGAACAATTATTGGTATTTATATATATCCCGCCCACCGTACCCAGTCAAGCGTATGTGGTTATATATAAATACGTCAAATTATAAGTCTATATATTAAATTAACGAGGTATCGTTTAGTTAATATAAAACCCATTAATAGCCCATAGTCTAATTTCCACAAGTGTCGTTCTTTTGTCCAAACCCCAATTATGGTCCAAAGCCCAATTACCCAATTTTAGTATTTAGCCCAACATCATGATTACTTCGGCATTAAATAAGCATAATAATAACTTAGCTACGAGACATTAATTTAAAAATAACATTAACCATAACTTACAGTGATTAAAAATAGTGTAGCGTTACACGGACAGAATTTCGACTTACACCCTTACAACATTCGGTAACATACCCTTATTATTAGAATTTAAAATTAAAATTAAAATTATAATATAAATATAAATATATATATGTTGATAGATGAAAGGAAAAAGATGTGTTAAAGTTCGAGCAAAACCGCGAAATTTATAGGCATGTGGCCACAAAAAGTGGCCCATGCGATCGCATGGAAAATGTACTTCCAGGCCATGCGATCGCATGGCCAGCTGGGAGAGCTCAAAAGTCTTTAAAAACGTGGGCTGCTTATTTATTTATTATATGATATAATATATATAATTAAATATAATTATATATATATATTATATTATATTCTTGTACTCCGTTAATTTGCAATTTTAGCTCCGTTGCGTCGCGCGTTGATAGTTGGTTCATGTCTCGGTTCCGGATTTTCGAACGTCCTTTCGTATAATTTAATATCTTGTACTTTTCTTTTTGTGACTTGTACTCTTGTAATCTTTAGACGTTCCTCATCAATAATTTGAACCACTTTGATTGTACTTTGTACTTTTGAGCTTTTTGATCGTTTGCGTCTTCAATTCGTCGAATTTGTCTTTTGTCTTAACCTTTTATTATTTAAACGAATATCACTTGTAAATAGAACAATTGCAACTAAAAGCTTGTCTTTCTTGAGGGATAATGATATGAAATATATGTTCGTTTTTAGCATTATCACATTCACCGACGACGTTAAGGTGAGTGGAGTAATTATGCATGTATGTATATAGTGTATTTATTTTTATGCTATGGTTTGAACCACGGAGCCGGTAGTACCATAGTATGTGTGAGTGTATTATGATGTGAACCACGGAGCCGGTAGCATCATGGTACGTGTGTTGTAGTGTGAACCACGGAGCCGGTAGCACTATAGCACGAGTCGTAAAATGTGAACCACGGAGCCGGGAGCACTATAAAATGAGATGTGAACCATGAAACCGGTAGCATCGAAGTGTGAACTACGGAGCCGGTAGCACTATAAAATTAGGTGTGAACCACGGAGCTGGTAGCACCAAAGTGTGAACCACGGAGCCGGTAGCACTATAAAAGAGTATGACTTAAATGCGTAGTGACGTGAACCACGGAGCCGGTAGCGTCATAGCATTGCGTATGGTGTGAACCACGGAGCCGGTAGCACCATGATGTGAAAATAGTTAACCATATAGTTGTTTATGTTTACGTTGACGTTGTAAAGTAGCATATTATATTGTCATGGAGTATATGATGTTGATTCATGCTAGTCGTGGTTATTGGGGGTGATTAGCTTATGCGTGGAGTTTGTATGCTAATTGTTAATACTAGCGAATATGCGGTGTGTGTGTGTGTAAGTGTATGCAAGTAGGTATATTATATATGTATATGTATAATTATTGCATTCACTAAGCTTTGCTTAACCTCTCGTTGTTTAACTTTTTATAGGCCCCGGCGTTGACAAGGGTAAGGGCATTCGATTGGATTAGAGATCCCGCTTATTGTTTAGGGGACGCTTTTGGGATGTGATAGCTTTTGGAGTTTGACCGAGACTTGGGTAGTTTAACCCCTAAACACCATGCTCATAGTGTCGTTTGGAAATTAAACTAATGTGGTCGAAACTCATGATTTGTACGAAACTCGTAAAATGGCTGATGTGGGCCCCATTTTGTAAAACTTGTTTCGATGTTGGAAATCTATTAGTTTTACTTAAATTGATATGTTGTAAAAAGGTTTTCGTTTAATAGTGCCGGGAAGCGGGATTTCCGCTCACGTTGGTGAGAACGGGGATCAGTCCCCGACAGCGAAATGGGACGCCGTCCAAAAAGGCTGGACGCCGTCCAGGCCTTCAGTACTGGACGCCGTCCAAGAACCTGGACGCCGTCCAGATGTACAGGTCCAGAAAATTTTTTTTTTATGGCGTATTTTTGGTATAACGAAGTCGGGTTGTGTTGTGTTAGCAATCATCAAGCGAGATAGACGTTGTACTAGCAAGTTAATGCGACGTGCTCGCGTAACAATGATTAGCTACCATTGTTACGGGTTCAAATTGTGTCAAACAAGCAATGTACGACGATTGTTGAGCGAGATGGGGTAGTGTGGTATATATATATATATATATATATATATATATATATATATATATATATATATATATATACACACACACACACACACATATGTGTTAAGTCCTTTCATTTCGTTGTTTAATCTTTTCCGTTTTATAGAATGAAGATGAGAAATGGACACGACACCAATGACGGAAGTACGAGTGAGGACGTTGAGTTCACGGCCAAAGTTGATGCCATCTTTAAACGTCAAAAGGCGGAGTTCCTCGAGGATGTTAAGAAAATGTTTCTAGATACGATTGATGAGCAACTAGTCAATGTAGCAAGTTAAGGCCGTTCTTCACGAAGATAATGTGGGAAGACGGGACTTTTTCTATAAGAATTTCAAGGATTCTCAACCTCCCACCTTTGAAGGTGAAAGAGATCCTCTTAAGAGTGCCTGATGGATCTCCGATATGGAAGGGGCTTTTCGTACTTGTGAATGTCCTCTCGATAAGAAGACAAGGTACGGGTGTAGTATGTTGAGGGGCGATGCTAAATTGTGGTGGGATGCGAAGATCCAACTTTATGGCGAAGAACAATGCATGGAATTCACTTGGGATGAATTCAAGAAGGAGTTTTTTGACGAATACCGAACTTCAACCGATCTTACTAGGCTTAAGGACGAGTTATGTTCCTTGAGGCAAGGGTCGATGGATTTGAACACTCTCAAATTCGTGTTTTTGTCCAAAACCCAATTTTGCCCGGAGTATGTCGGGAATGATAAAATATTGAAAGAAGATTTCTATCGGATCTTGAATGATAGTTATCAAAAGAAGATTAGTGTGAATGTGGTGAAAAGCTTCAATGAGTTGTTTAATATGGCCAAAGGTTTTGAGGCGCTAATGTTGAGAAATAGTGGTTTCACTTTCGGCAAAAGGAAGTTTGAAGCTACTAGTCAATCTAACAAAAAGAGTAAGGGTGCTAGTGAGAGTGTTGGTAGTGTGAAGAAGGGTGCGTCCGGGGGTTTTGGACCCAAATGTTATAATTGTGGACGACAAGAATACATGGCTCGTGATTGTACAAATGCATCATCAACACCAAAGCTCACTTGTTACAATTGTGGTAAAAAAGGGCACCGAAGGCCGGAATGCCCCGATTTGTAGGGTGAACATGTTAAGAAGTTAGAGAAGGCGGTGGGTACGGCTAGGGGTCGCAATTATTTGATGACCAATGAGGAAACCAAGCAATCTAACGAAGTTGTCTCAGGTACTTTCATAGTTAATTCTAATCCGGCAAGGATACTCTTTGATAGTGGTGCAAACTTGTAGTTTGTGTCATCGAAATTTGTGCCTAAACTTAATAAACCGTTAACTAAGTTAAGTCGTCCGATAGAAGTTGAAATAGCGGATGGCAAGACGGTGCTAGTGGTTGATGTGTGTAAAAATTGTAATGTTGTGTTTGGTGCTGAAAACTTTAAAATCGATCTCATCCCGATGACTTTGGGTGATTTTGATATCGTTGTTGGTATGGATTGGCTCGATCATAATAGAGCCGTTATTGCATGCCATGAAAAATTTATTCGTGTGAAGACCCCAAGTGGGGGAGAGTTAATTATTCATGGAGATAAGCGAAGAAGACTTGTGCCGATATGCACCTTTGCACGGGCACGTCGTTTCCTTGTTAGTGGTGGCATGGCTTTTCTTGCCCATGTTGTTGATACTCGTGATGAGCCACCACCCATTCGTGAAATTTCGGTGGTTAGTGAATTCGAAGACGTTTTTCCGGACGAGTTACCGGGTGTTCCGGCAGAAAGACAAGTTGAATTTCGCATTGAGTTGGTTCCGAGAGCTACTCCCATTGCTAAAACTCCTTATCGTTTAGTGCCAACGGAAATGCATGAGTTGTTAAATCAAACCCAAGAGTTTCGTGAGAAGGGTTTCATTCGACCGAGTGCTTCGCCATGGGGCGCTCCGGTTTTATTTGTGAAGAAGAAGGATGGTAGTATACGGATGTGCATCGATTATCGGGAGTTGAATAAAGTGACGATCAAGAATCGTTATCTATTGCCTCGGATTGACGATTTGTTTGACCAACTCCAAGGTGCAACGTATTTCTCTAAAATTGACCTACGGTCAGGCTATCACCAAATGCGGGTCCGTGAGGAAGATATTGAGAAAACGGATTTTCGAACTCATTATGGGCATTTTGAATTTGTAGTAATGCGTTTTGGTCTTACGAATGCACCGGGGGCATTCATGGATCTTATGAACCGAGTGTGCCAACCTATGTTGGACAAGTTGGTAATTGTGTTCATCGACGACATACTTGTCTATTTGAAGAGTATGAAGGAACATGAACATCATTTGCGGGGTGTGTTGAAGACGTTGCGGAAGGAGAGGTTGTATGCTAAATTCTCCAAATGTGAATTTTGGCTAAGGGAAGTTCAATTCCTTGGCCACATTGTGAACAAAGATGGTATTCAAGTAGATCCGGGGAAGATTGAGACGGTGAAGAGTTGGGGACGACCGACTACGCCTACGGAAATCCGAAGTTTTCTCGGATTGGCCAGTTATTATCGTCGGTTTATCCAAGACTTTTCTAAGATTTCTTCTCCATTGATGAAGTTAACAAGAAAGAACGCAAGATTTAATTGGGAGAACGAGAAAGAAATTGCTTTTCAATTATTAAAAGAGAAGTTATGTCAAGCTCTGGTGTTAGTGTTGCCGGAAGGGGTAGAAGACATGACGGTTTATTGTGATGCTTCATTAAATGGGCTCGGGTGTGTCCTAATGCAAAGGGGTAAAGTCATCGCTAATGTAACGACCCGCACTTTTTCGATCGTTCTATACTTATAAGATTAATATTTACATAAATTAAACCTTACCAACATGATAAGCAATCCAAATTGTCGAGACTTATGTTTTTCGAAAAGAGTTTTACACAACGTTTGACCGTCTAGTTTGACCGATGATATCACGAACTATACAATATATGATAATTATACGTTTGTGTATATATATGTATATATACATATTTAACATGACCTAAGAATATTTTAATATCTCATTTTGTATTAATAACAATAAGTTATAAGTATATTTTGAAACTACTAACTTAAGTTTTCAAAACGATAACCATACGTAACGTTATTTGACTTAAATACTTATGACCTATAATGTTTATACATATATCGTATAAGTAATGTATTTAATCACTTTTAAAGACTTAAATACATAAAACAATATAAGTATATTTACAAAAGATAGCTATATTTGAATCCTCGTTCCGTTTTCTCAAAGATTTCTATACGTATACCTAGGGTATATGTACCCGTATCATACGCAGCTTCTAGATGTATTTACTATTGGTATATACCAATAAAAATCTGCTCCTTAGCAGCCTTAAATTATTAAGAAACATGTGGAACCAACCATTTGTCAAGTAGCATGAATTATTTAGCAAGAAAACAAAGTTAGGTATCTTTTTTTTCCTTTATAACCTAAAAACGTTTTTATGCATGCACACCATTTCTTCACCCCATTTTCTCATACTTACACTTCCATTTCTCTCTCAAAATACTCTTAACTTCATACTTGATCATCTCCAAGCATTTTCCCCATCATTTAGCTTCAAAAACAACACTTAAACCTCATAAGAAAACCTTACAAAAACACTTCAAGAAATCCTTCCAAGAACACCAACTTACTTCCAATCTTTCATCCACTTCCATCACCCTTTTGGTTCTAGGTTCTTACTCCTCTTTTACAACAACCTTGTCTAAGGAACTTGAGGTAGAATCTATGTTCATAACCTTATTCGATTCATATATATATAGCTATCTTATTTTGTGGTATAAAATTTTAACAACAAGAACATAGTTTGAATGTTTTCAAACTTGTTTGCAAACTAAATAGATCCTTCTAACTTAACTTTTAAAATACTCCAAGACCTGTAATATAACTTAAATATATGCTAATTTAACAAGGTATAACTTGGTTTTTCAAAGATTATCTTAAAAACTGTTTTTACGACGTCGGAGTGCCACCGGGGGCTGTTTTGGGTTGGATAATTAAAAACCATCTTAAACTTTGAATTGAAGGTTTATTTTCTGGAAAAATGATTTTTACTATGAATATGATAACACATAAAAATTTCATGATTTAACTCAAAGTATAAGTATTTTTTAGAAAAATAATCATTTAAGGTTGTTTACATGATGGAAAATGATTAACTTCATAAGTTTCACTAAAGTTTGACCTATGCCGTGTGATTTTGAATACAAACTAAGGTATTTACAGTTCATAGTCTTAAATAGGGACTCGATCCAAGGAGATGACAAGTTGAATCAACGAAAACGGAGTTGTAACGAAGAAACTATGACCGAAACAAAATCGGATATCCAAGACTAGTTTAGCCACGAAAATAATTGGGAAAAATTAAATAAATCACATCTTTTTAAGTTAACATGATATTTTATATATATGTACTTATAATTCAATTTTATATGGTTCAGGATCACCCGTAAACAACACGAGAAGATTAATCATAAGATCCCATGATTGTACGCAACACGTCATTTGACAACACCGGTACTTTATGTACGCAACACGTCATTTGACAACACCGGTACCGTGGGTCAAGATTAATCTCGACCAATACATATACGATGGGGTTTTATTTATTTCGTTGGGGGTTTTATTTATTTCATTGCGGGTATATTAAACATCTACAAATGAACCATTAAAATTGAATTACTAACAACGAAATGCTAACTACGGACTAAGGAATTATTCAAAGTATTAAAAGTATAACAAGTATATATATGAGACGTTTGTTTAAAAAGAAAAGGTATTGATATATTATATATGGATAGGTTCGTGATATCAACCGGAAGACTAAGTCAAAAATATATATATCTTCAAGACGAACGTGAGTATATAGTCCCACTTTTAAACTCTAAATATTTCGGGATGAGAATACATGTATTTTATGTTTTACGTTATGGACACAAGTAACTGAAAAATATATTCTACGTTGAGTTGTACCACTAGCATACTTCCCTGTAGCTTGGTAACTAATATTTACAGCGGTATTGTAAACGCGAATCCTGTTGATAGATCTATCGGGCCTGACAACCCCAACCAGACTGGACGACCAGTATTCAACGGTTGCACAGTACTTCGTTTTGTGACTACACTTGGTACGGTGTAGTAAGATTTCATATTAAAGGGAATATGCGACGTGATTAAATGTTAAGTATGGTTACCAAGTGCTCAACCACTTAGAATATTTTTATTAAACTGTTTATATACGAAATCTTGTGGTCTATATATATATATATTGCTGCCGGCACTAAACCTATATCTCACCAACTTTATGTTGACCTTTTTAAAACATGTCTATTCTCAGGTGATTACTAAAGCTTCCGCTGCATAATGTTGAATTTGAGCAGGATCTTGCGTACGCATATTTGTGTCAAAAATAAAACTGCATACCCGAGGATCTGTGTTGTAAAATATGCTAGAAATCGTGTTGTTATCATTATATGTAAAGTTTGTAAGTCAAAGATTATCGCTAAACGATAATCATTTTTATGTTGTCCAAAGCTTGTGACAAAAATAAGAATCATGGTTTGTAATGTATAATATATGCAGTTTTTCTTTTAAAAATGTCGCATATAGAGGTCAATACCTCGCAATGAAATCATACGTTATTTAACACGTTCTTATGGTTAAGGACGGGTTATGACATGTGGTATCAGAGCGGTGGTCTTAGCGAACCAGGTTTGCATTAGTGTGTCTAACCGATAAGTCGTTAGGATACATTAGTAAGTCTGGACTTTGACCGGGTCTGATTTAAAAACCATTGCTTATCATTGTTGGTTAAAATTTATATGTAAATATTATGTAGTACTAATGGGTTAGTTGTTGTATGATAGATGTCGGGCTCAAAACTTGTTATCACATTCAGCGACTCCGAACCAGAATCTTCAGATGGTGTTCCAGTCATTAACCTATCCGATGACGAAAATGATATCTTTGGGGAAGACTCACAAATTCCGGATGAACCAACTATAGAGAACCCGGAAAGTGAACCCGAGGAGGAAAGTGAACCCGAGGAGGAAAGTGAACCCGAGGAGGAAAGTGAACCCGAGGAGGAAAGTGAACCCGAGGAAGAAATACAGGAAATTACAAAAGACGAGTTCGAACTAGGAAAGAAACGAAAGGTTAATGAATTAGAAAATTCAAATCCTGAGTTTAATAAGGATGATGTGGCACCAACTCCACTAGACACTACCACCCCTATTCCCGCTATTCCTATTCGTTCTATCCCGGCATCCAGTTCTTCAGTCCCACAGCCAAAATATAGGCAGACAGCCAGGATAAGCGTTAAGCGATTCTTTGAACCTAAACGTCCTAGAAAATAGACCAAACGATGCGCTGCCTTATTAAACCATGGGATCATATAATGTTTTGTATAATATTATTAGTGTGGTTTGCTTAATGTTCGATGTAAGATAAGCATATGTAAAATAGTGAAGTGTGAAATGCAATAATTTTCCATGGTTAAGTATTATTTAGATGGTAGTAATTGATTCTGTACTAAGCTATTAAGTATGGACATTAACGGGTAGGTACTACCCTAGATATAATTATAAAACGCTAATAAGAAGAAAAGGCTTTTATAATAATACCTGGTTCATATTATTAACAAGCTATAATGTACTATAAATACACACTACATCTATAATAATCCATGTGAATAATTATTTTCTTTCATTAGGAAATGGCGCGATTGAATCGAATGACGGAACAAGAAATCCAGGAACTCATCAATCAGCGAGTGAACGACAGAATGTTATGGGTCGGGGCTGCAAGAGGTGCTGCAGTTAACCCAAATCCTCGTGTGGGGTGCACTTACAAAACTTTTCAAGCTTGCAAGCCCTCATCATTCAGTGGAACAGAAGGACCAATCGGTTTAACCCGGTGGATAGAAAAGATGGAGACTGTGTTTAAAATCAGTGGTTGTGTTGAAAAGGACATGACCAAGTATGCATCGTGCACTTTACAAGATAGTGCACTCACGTGGTGGAAAAATTATGTGAAGGCTGTAGGAGGAGATATAGCTTATGATACTCCGTGGGAAGAATTCAAAACAATGTTAATCAACGAATATTGTCCAAGGAACGAGGTTAGGAAGTTGGAAGATGAGTTACGAAGTCTGAAGGTTATTGGTACTGAAATCACCAACTACAATCAGCGATTCATGGAATTAGTTTTGCTATGTCCTGAATTGGTTCCAACCGAAGAACGGAAGATTGAAATGTACAAAGATGGTTTGCCCAAAAAGGTCAAGGCAAATGTTACAGCATCGAAACCTAAGACAATTCATGAAGCTATAACCATGGCAAACGAGCTAATGGATCAGGTCATCATGGATAAGAAAGTATCCAATACTGATGTGAAGGTATCAGGTAACAAAAGAAAGTGGGATGGAAATTATGATCGAGGTAACCAACAACAATCTTTTAAGAAACAAGAAAACACGCAAGGTGCGGGTAGTGGTTTAAGCTTTGGTTATAAAGGACAAAATCCTTTATGCAACCGATGCCACAAACATCACTCTGGTTACTGTAATGTGGTATGCAACAAATGTAATCGAAAGGGTCATCTTGCTGAAGATTGTAGGGCTCTCGTTACAAATACAAATGGTACCAAGACTCTTGCCACCAA
The DNA here is from genome assembly GCF_046630445.1 of Rutidosis leptorrhynchoides. Lineage (NCBI taxonomy): Eukaryota > Viridiplantae > Streptophyta > Magnoliopsida > Asterales > Asteraceae > Rutidosis > Rutidosis leptorrhynchoides. The sequence goes on from NC_092343.1 coordinate 107,665,318, forward strand.
TGCAAATAGAACTGCTTTGGCTACCATTACTTGTTTTGGGTGTGGAAAACAAGTTCACTATAAGAGCCAGTGCCCGAATCCAGAGAAGAATATCGGACCTGCACGTGGGAGAGCATTTGTTATTAATGCTAGAGAGGCATGTGAAGACCTGGAGCTTGTTACGGGTACGTTTACCATTAATAACTTATCCGCATCTATTATATTTGATACTGGTGCTGATAGAAGTTACGTGTGTAGAGACTTTCACGCTAAATTGAATTGTTCATCATTACCTCTAGATGCTAAGTACATGATTGAGTTAGCTAATGGTAAACTAATTAAAGCCGATAAAATTTGTCGTGATTGTAAAATAAATTTAGCCGGAGAAACGTTTAAAATTGACTTGATACCCGTAGAACTAGGAAGTTTTGATGTAATAGTCGGCATGGACTGGATGTCCAAAGTAGGAGTTGAAGTTGTGTGTGCCAAGAAGGCAATTCGCATTCCTTGTAAGGATAAAATGCCGGTGATGATTTATGGAGAGAAGGGTAACTCAAAGCTAAAACTCATTAGCTGTTTGAAAGCCAAGAAGTGTTTAGAAAAGGGATGTTATGCTATTCTAGCACATGTTAATAAAGTTGAAAAGAAAGAAAAAGAGAAGTGCATCAACGATGTGCCTGTGGAAAGAGATTTTCCTGAAGTTTTTTCGGAAGAGTTGCCGGGATTACCTCCATTTAGATCTGTAGAATTTCAAATAGATTTAGTACCAGGAGCTGCACCAGTGGCTCGTGCTCCATATAGACTTGCACCGTCCGAATTAAAAGAACTTCAAAGTCAGTTAAAAGAATTACTAGACCGTGGATTCATACGACCAAGCACTTCACCGTGGGGAGCTCCAATTTTGTTTGTTAAGAAGAAAGATGGATCTTTTAGGATGTGTATAGATTATCGTGAATTAAATAAGTTAACTATCAAGAATCGGTATCCACTACCAAGAATTGATGACTTATTTGATCAATTACAAGGATCATGTGTTTATTCGAAAATCGACCTAAGATCGGGCTATCATCAACTACGTGTCAAAGAAGAGGACATTCCGAAAACTGCTTTTCGGACACGTTATGGTCATTACGAATTTTTGGTCATGCCGTTAGGATTGACGAATGCGCCAGCTGTATTCATGGACCTCATGAATCGAGTTTGTAGTCCATATTTAGATAAGTTTGTTATCGTTTTCATTGATGATATTCTTATTTATTCCAAGAGTGAGCAAGAGCATGAGCAGCATTTAAGGTTGATATTAGAGTTGTTAAGAAAAGAACAGCTATATGCTAAATTTTCTAAATGTGCTTTCTGGTTGAAAGAAGTGCAATTTCTTGGCCACGTTGTTAGTAGCAAAGGAATTCAGGTTGATCCAGCAAAAATTGAAGCCATTGAAAAATGGGAGACTCCTAAGACACCAATGCAGATACGCCAATTTTTGGGTTTAGCCGGTTATTATAGAAGGTTTATTCAAGATTTTTCCCGAATAGCTAAGCCGTTGACAGCGTTAACGCAAAAAGGGAAGAAATATGAATGGACTTCTGAGCAGGAGAGTGCATTTCAATTACTGAAAAAGAAGTTGACTACGGCGCCTATTTTATCGTTACCAGAAGGGAACGATGATTTTGAAATATATTGTGACGCTTCGCGACAAGGTTTTGGTTGCGTTCTTATGCAACGGAAGAAAGTTATTGCATACGCATCCCGACAATTAAAGATTCACGAGCGGAATTATACGACGCATGATCTAGAATTGGGAGCAGTCGTGTTTGCATTGAAGATGTGGAGACACTACTTGTATGGAGTTAAATGCACTGTTTTTACTGATCATAAAAGCCTTCAACATATTTTCGATCAAAAACAGCTGAACATGAGGCAACGTAGGTGGGTTGAGTTAATAAATGACTATGATTGTGAAATTCGTTATCATCCCGGGAAAGCGAACGTGGTGGCCGACGCTCTAAGCAGAAAGGAACGAGAACCAATTCGAGTACGAGCGATGAACATAAAAATTCGCATGAATCTCAACTCACAAATCAAAGAAGTTCAACGAGAAGCACTTACTAAAGAGAATATAGGAAATGAAATAACGAAGAAGTATGAGAAGCAACTCGTTATGCGGGAAGATGGAATTCGATATTTTGCAAATCGTATTTGGGTACCAAAGTTGGGTGGATTAAGGAAGTTAATATTGAATGAGGCACATAAGACAAGATACTCGATACATCCTGGAGTTGGAAAGATGTATCAAGATCTTAAGACACGTTATTGGTGGCCTAATTTAAAGACAGACGTAGCAACATATGTTGGGGAGTGTTTAACTTGTTCCAAGGTCAAAGCAGAACACCAGAAGCCGTCAGGGTTACTTCAACAACCAGAAATCCCAGAATGGAAATGGGATGGTATTACCATGGATTTCATCACGAAGTTACCAAAGACTGCCTGGGGTTACGACACCATTTGGGTGATTGTTGATCGTCTCACCAAGTCTGCACATTTCTTGCCTATAAAGGAAACGGATAGAATGGAGAAACTATTACGATTGTATATAAAGGAAGTTGTTTCAAGGCATGGAATACCTATTTCCATTATATCTGATCGTGATAGTAGATTTACCTCAAAGTTCTGGCAATCACTACAGGAGGCACTAGGAACTCGTCTGGATATGAGTACCGCATATCATCCGCAAACCGACGGGCAGAGTGAAAGAACAATTCAGACTCTTGAAGACATGCTCAGGGCATGTGTGATCGATTTTGGAAACGGATGGGATAAGTATTTACCGTTAGCAGAATTCTCGTATAATAATAGTTATCATGCGAGCATTAAAGCTGCACCATTCGAAGCATTGTATGGAAGGAAGTGTAGATCTCCTATCTGTTGGAATGAAGTAGGAGATCGACATTTAACTGGTCCCGAGATCATACACGAAACGACTGAGAAGATAGTACAAATCAAGGAGAGATTGAAAACAGCCCGTAGTCGCCAAAAGAGCTACGCCGATGTCCGAAGGAAACCATTAGAGTTTTAGATCGGTGACATGGTTATGCTAAAGGTGTCACCTTGGAAAGGTGTGATACGTTTTGGAAAAAGGGGTAAACTGAACCCAAGATATGTAGGCCCGTTCAAGATCATCGAACGCATTGGACCGGTAGCTTATCGACTCGAGTTACCGCAACAACTCGCCGGAGTACATAATACCTTTCACGTCTCGAACCTTAAGAAGTGTCTTGCAAAGGAAGACCTCACCATTCCTCTTGAAGAAATCCATGTCGACGAGAAACTACAATTCGTCGAAGAACCAATCGAAATCATGGACCGTGAAGTTAAACAGCTCAAGCAGAGCAACATACCGATCGTTAAGGTTCGTTGGAATGCTCGAAGAGCTCCCGAGTTTATGTGGGAACGGGAGGATCAGATGAAACAAAAGTATCCACACTTGTTTCTCGATGACGCAAAATAGGTACAATTTTAAAATTTCGGGACGAAATTTATTTAACGGGGAGGTAATGTAACGACCCGCACTTTTTCGATCGTTCTATACTTATAAGATTAATATTTACATAAATTAAACCTTACCAACATGATAAGCAATCCAAATTGTCGAGACTTATGTTTTTCGAAAAGAGTTTTACACAACGTTTGACCGTCTAGTTTGACCGATGATATCACGAACTATACAATATATGATAATTATACGTTTGTGTATATATATGTATATATACATATTTAACATGACCTAAGAATATTTTAATATCTCATTTTGTATTAATAACAATAAGTTATAAGTATATTTTGAAACTACTAACTTAAGTTTTCAAAACGATAACCATACGTAACGTTATTTGACTTAAATACTTATGACCTATAATGTTTATACATATATCGTATAAGTAATGTATTTAATCACTTTTAAAGACTTAAATACATAAAACAATATAAGTATATTTACAAAAGATAGCTATATTTGAATCCTCGTTCCGTTTTCTCAAAGATTTCTATACGTATACCTAGGGTATATGTACCCGTATCATACGCAGCTTCTAGATGTATTTACTATTGGTATATACCAATAAAAATCTGCTCCTTAGCAGCCTTAAATGATTAAGAAACATGTGGAACCAACCATTTGTCAAGTAGCATGAATTATTTAGCAAGAAAACAAAGTTAGGTATCTTTTTTTTCCTTTATAACCTAAAAACGTTTTTATGCATGCACACCATTTCTTCACCCCATTTTCTCATACTTACACTTCCATTTCTCTCTCAAAATACTCTTAACTTCATACTTGATCATCTCCAAGCATTTTCCCCATCATTTAGCTTCAAAAACAACACTTAAACCTCATAAGAAAACCTTACAAAAACACTTCAAGAAATCCTTCCAAGAACACCAACTTACTTCCAATCTTTCATCCACTTCCATCACCCTTTTGGTTCTAGGTTCTTACTCCTCTTTTACAACAACCTTGTCTAAGGAACTTGAGGTAGAATCTATGTTCATAACCTTATTTGATTCATATATATATAGCTATCTTATTTTGTGGTATAAAATTTTAACAACAAGAACATAGTTTGAATGTTTTCAAACTTGTTTGCAAACTAAATAGATCCTTCTAACTTAACTTTTAAAATACTCCAAGACCTGTAATATAACTTAAATATATGCTAATTTAACAAGGTATAACTTGGTTTTTCAAAGATTATCTTAAAAACTGTTTTTACGACGTCGGAGTGCCACCGGGGGCTGTTTTGGGTTGGATAATTAAAAACCATCTTAAACTTTGAATTGAAGGTTTATTTTCTGGAAAAATGATTTTTACTATGAATATGATAACACATAAAAATTTCATGATTTAACTCAAAGTATAAGTATTTTTTAGAAAAATAATCATTTAAGGTTGTTTACATGATGGAAAATGATTAACTTCATAAGTTTCACTAAAGTTTGACCTATGCCGTGTGATTTTGAATACAAACTAAGGTATTTACAGTTCATAGTCTTAAAGAGGGACTCGATCCAAGGAGATGACAAGTTGAATCAATGAAAATGGAGTTGTAACGAAGAAACTATGACCGAAACAAAATCGGATATCCAAGACTAGTTTAGCCACGAAAATAATTGGGAAAAATTAAATAAATCACATCTTTTTAAGTTAACATGATATTTTATATATATGTACTTATAATTCAATTTTATATGGTTCAGGATCACCCGTAAACAACACGAGAAGATTAATCATAAGATCCCATGATTGTACGCAACACGTCATTTGACAACACCGGTACTTTATGTACGCAACACTTCATTTGACAACACCGGTACCGTGGGTCAAGATTAATCTCGACCAATACATATACGATGGGGTTTTATTTATTTCGTTGGGGGTTTTATTTATTTCATTGCGGGTATATTAAACATCTACAAATGAACCATTAAAATTGAATTACTAACAACGAAATGCTAACTACGGACTAAGGAATTATTCAAAGTATTAAAAGTATAACAAGTATATATATGAGACGTTTGTTTAAAAAGAAAAGGTATTGATATATTATATATGGATAGGTTCGTGATATCAACCGGAAGACTAAGTCAAAAATATATATATCTTCAAGACGAACGTGAGTATATAGTCCCACTTTTAAACTCTAAATATTTCGGGATGAGAATACATGTATTTTATGTTTTACGTTATGGACACAAGTAACTGAAAAATATATTCTACGTTGAGTTGTACCACTAGCATACTTCCCTGTAGCTTGGTAACTAATATTTACAGCGGTATTGTAAACGCGAATCCTGTTGATAGATCTATCGGGCCTGACAACCCCAACCGGACTGGACGACCAGTATTCAACGGTTGCACAGTACTTCGTTTTGTGACTACACTTGGTACGGTGTAGTAAGATTTCATATTAAAGGGAATATGCGACGTGATTAAATGTTAAGTATGGTTACCAAGTGCTCAACCACTTAGAATATTTTTATTAAACTGTTTATATACGAAATCTTGTGGTCTATATATATATATATATTGCTGCCGGCACTAAACCTATATCTCACCAACTTTATGTTGACCTTTTTAAAACATGTCTATTCTCAGGTGATTACTAAAGCTTCCGCTGCATAATGTTGAATTTGAGCAGGATCTTGCGTACGCATATTTGTGTCAAAAATAAAACTGCATACCCGAGGATCTGTGTTGTAAAATATGCTAGAAATCGTGTTGTTATCATTATATGTAAAGTTTGTAAGTCAAAGATTATCGCTAAACGATAATCATTTTTATGTTGTCCAAAGCTTGTAACAAAAATAAGAATCATGGTTTGTAATGTATAATATATGCAGTTTTTCTTTTAAAAATGTCGCATATAGAGGTCAATACCTCGCAATGAAATCATACGTTATTTAACACGTTCTTATGGTTAAGGACGGGTTATGACAGCTAATGCCTCTCGACAATTAAAGGAACACAAAACGAGATATCTGACTCATGATCTTGAGTTGGCGGCGGTTGTGCATGCGTTGAAAATTTGGCGCCATTACTTGTATGGTGTCAAGTGTACGATTTATTCGGATCACAAGAGTTTGAAACATCTTTTTGATCAAAGAGATTTGAATTATCGTCAACGTAGATGGATGGATGTGGTAAAAGACTATGATTGTGAAATACTTTATCATCCGGGTAAAGCGAATGTGGTCGCGGATGCGTTAAGTCAATAGAGTCAACATCCGACGATACGAGTAGGATCGTTACGCATGATTATTACTAACAATTTTCTTGTAAAGCTTGGCGAGACTTAAATCGAAGCTTTTGTTAACAATAAGCACGAGGAACGAATCGTGGGGCAAACGGAGTTTATTACCTTAGGTCCGCATGGTTTGTTATCTTTTCAAAGAAGAGTGTGGGTGCCTAAAATTGGTGATCATCGACGAGTGTTACTTGATGAAGCACATAAGTCCAAGTATTCCATTCACCCGGGTGCGACGAAAATGTATCTTGATTTGAAGAAAGAGTATTGGTGGCCGAGCATGAAACGTGATGTTGTAAAGTATGTTGAACAATGTGTCACGTGCTTGCAAGTTAAAGCCAAACACCAAAAGCCGTATGGTAAGTTACAACCGTTAGAAATTCCAAAATGGAAATGGGAGCACATTACCATGGATTTCATCACAAAGTTACTAAAGACGGCGAGAACCCAATTTGATTCAATTTGGATGATAGTTGATCGATTGACGAAAAGTGCTTTGTTTCTTCCCATTCGAGAAGCGATATCAACGGAGACTTTGGCTAAATTGTTTAGCAAGGAGGTGATAGCGAGATACGGGGCACCTATATCTATTATTTCGGATCGAGATACTCGTTTCACATCTCGGTTTTGGGAAAAGTTTCATGAAGATATGGGCACACAATTGAAATTGAGCACGGCGTATCATCCTCAAACGGAAGGTTAAACCGAACGTACGAATCAAACTTTAGAGGATATGTTACGGGCGTGTATTATTGATTTCGGCGGTAGTTGGGATGAGCACTTACCTTTGATGGAATTCTCGTACAATAATAGTTATCATACTAGTATCGGGATGCCACCTTACGAGATGCTTTATGGGCGGAGGTGCCGAACTCCGATTTGTTGGGGTGAAATTGGTCAAAGAGAAATTGGGAGTACCGATTTGGTCTTAGAGACGAATAGCAAGATTGATATGATTCGGGCTCATTTAAAAAAGGCTCAAGATAGACAAAAGTCGTATGCCAACAAACGTAGGCGAATGATCGAATTCCAAGAAGGTGACATGGTGATGCTTAAGGTTTCGCCATGGAAAGGTATTATTCGATTTCGAAAACGGGGAAAATTAGCTCCTCGGTTTATTGGCCCATTTAAAGTTTTAGCTCGTGTTGGCGAAGTTGCATATCATTTGGAATTACCCGAAAAACTTGCGGGGATCCATAATACATTTCATGTTTTCCATCTCCGTAAGTGTCTTGCGGATGATTCTTCGTGGGTGTCATTAGACGAAATTGAGCTAAACAACAAGTTAGAGTATATTGAGGAGCCGGTTGCTATACTTGACGAAAAAGTGAAAAGATTGAGAAATAAAGAGGTGAGAACTTTTAAAGTTCAATGGCGTCGTATTATAGGTTTCGAGTTTACTTGGGAGCCCGAAGAGTTTGCTCTTGTGTATCTTCCTGCTTGTCATGCGGCTTGGATTGTGAGGTCGCAATCCGGTTCAAGTGGGGGAGAGTTGTAAGATCATGTTTTCCAGTTAGGTTGGATGCCGTCCAAAAGGGTGGGACGCCGTCCCAGTATGAAGGACGGGACGCCGTCCAGATGACCTGACGAGTCAGCTTTTATGTTTTTGATATTTAAAAGGGGTAACTTGGTAATTTCACATTGTGGATGACTTTAAGGCCCTAGATCAGTTTGTGGAGCCTCATTTACTCCATTTACAACCACCAAACCTCTTCCACTTAAATTCTAGAGAGAGATAGTGATTCAAGTGTAAGAAATCTCAAATCGAAGTGGAAGAAGCTTGTTTCGGGTTAGAGCTCGAGCATTAAAGTTGTTCATCTCCTCACTAGCTACATTTTGATTGTAGTGGTAAGTCTTAACCTTGATTTCCTTACTATTAATTGTTAAGGGTTAGGGTTTGGGTTAGTGATGTGTATAAAACCCATTTGTTAGTGATTTGGGGATTTTTGGGTGAGTTTGGGTCATGAAGACTCAAAGGATGACTAACCTAGGGTTTTGAAATTCTAAATGTGTTTATGAGTCTTAAATTGGCTAGTTAACTACTAGCACACCTAAATGTTATGTAAGTGGGTGTTATTTGGGTATGTGGTGACCCGAATGGGTGTGGAAACCTCGAATGGGTAAAACGGATCTTTGATTACCTAAGTTGTCTTGTTAGGGTGAAAATGCGATAACATTGTGATTATATGTGTATTAAGACCATAAATGGCTAGAGTTAGGGTTTTTGGCGAAGTTGACCCAATATTAGGGTTAAGTGTGCAAATGGGTCGGAATTACACCATGGGTCAAAATGACTCTAGGATGTTGAGTGAGTTGGTTGACCAACTTGATTGTGTGATTAATTAATTGTATACATAATGTAATAGGTGCGTTACATTGAAGGTTGCGAGCTTGGTTTAACATTCACCGACGGCGTTAAGGTGAGTGGAGTAATTATGCATGTATGTATATAGTTATTTATTTGTATGATATGGTATGAACCACGGAGCCGGTAGTACCATAGTATGTGTGAGTGTATTATGATGTGAACCACGGAGCCGGTAGCATCATGGTACATGTGTTGTAGTGTGAACCACGGAGCCGGTAGCACTATAGCACGAGTCGTAAAGTGTGAACCACGGAGCCGGTAGCACTATAAAATGAGATGTGAACCACGGAGCCGGTAGCATCGAAGTGTGAACCACGGAGCCGGTAGCACTATAAAATTAGGTGTGAACCACGGAGCCAGTAGCACTAAAGTGTGAACCACGGAGCCGGTAGCACTATAAAAGAGTATGACTCAAATGCGTAGTGACGTGAACCACGGAGCCGGTAGCGTTATAGCATTGCATATGGTGTGAAACACGGAGCCGGTAGCACCATGACGCGAAAACGGTTAACCATATAGTTGTTTATGTTTACGTTGACGTTGTAAAGTAGCATATTATATTGTCATGGAGTATATGATGTTGATTCATGCTAGTCGTGGTAATTGGGGGTGATTAGCTTATGCGTGGAGTTTGTATGCTAATTGTTAATACTAGCGAATATGCGGTGTGTGTGTAAGTGTATGCAAGTAGGTATATTATATATGTATATGTATAATTATTGCATTCACTAAGCTTTGCTTACCCTCTCGTTGTTTATCTTTTTATAGGCCCCGACTTTGACAAGGGTAAGGGCATTCGATTGGATTAGAGATCCCGCTTGTTGTTTAGGGGACGCTTTTGGGATGTGATAGCTTTTGGAGTTTGACCAGGACTTGGGTAGTTTAACCCCCAAACACCATGCTCATAGTGTCGTTTGGAAATTAAACTAACGTGGTCGAAACTCATGATTTGTACGAAACTCGTAAAATGGCCGATGTGGGCCCCGTTTTGTAAAACTTGTTTCGATGTTGGAAATCTATTAGTTTTACTTAAATTGATATGTTGTAAAAAGGTTTTCGTTTAATAGTGCCGGGAAGCGGGATTTCCGCTCACGTAAGTGAGAACGGGGATCAGTCCCCGACAGCGAAATGGGACGCTGTCCCAAAAGGCTGGACGCCGTCCAGGCCTTCAGTACTGGACGCCGTCCAAATGTACAGGTCCAGAAATTTTTTTTATGGCGTATTTTTGGTATAACGAAGTCGGGTTGTTACACAATTTTTATTTTTACCTTTTTTAGTAGAACGACTTTAACGACAATATCTTCTAAAAAATAATCACGAAAGTATCTCATGAGCCCATTGCTCGAAAATACTACTCGTAAGGCCACATGCAATCGTTCCATCCTTTCACTGAACTTCTCTCCTCCACATCAGCGCCACATCAGCACAAACCCTTTAACATTCCTTTCACATTCCTTTCACTAAATACTCACAATCATACACTCCATTTCCAACTTTAATCTATTTTAAATTATTACTTAAATATAATAAATAAATACAAATAACATTTTATTAAAAAATTAAAACATTATATTATTAAAAATTTAAAACATTACATAATTAAATAAATAAAAGACAATACATAATTAAAAAAAATACAATAAATAACACTAATTGTTTCGAACAATATAATCATCCGGGAGTATCCAAATGTGTTCGATCAAATTGTTGCAAAGGTTATGATGCGCTCTTCGATCTCGCATCTCTCGATCCACCAGATCTTGAAGCTCAACTCTTTCCTGCCAAGTACGTCGCGGCATGTTTTCTTGATGTCGGAGATAATCCTCTTCGAGGCCACATATGTTGCGCTCGTTGTCTTCGGTGATCATGTTGTGAAGTATAACACAAGTGTATATGATTCAACGTATTTTATTGATACTATAAGGTCTTGCTGGGTGTTTTAGTATTGCCCAACGACCTTGAAGAACACCGAAAGCTCGTTCCACGTCTTTTCTCGCGGCTTCTTGAAAACGTTTAAACTTTTTATTTTTTGGCTCAAGTGCACATTTAAACGACTTGACAAGTATTGCCCATTCTGGGTATATGCCATCTACCAAGTAATACCCTTTTGTAAATTCGTGCCCGTTGATAGTGTAACGGACCTCCGGAGCTCGACCATCCAATAAATCTTTGAACAAATCCGATTCATTAAGAACATTAATATCATTGTTCGAACCCGCTGGACCAAAGAAAGCGTGCTAAATCCACATATCTTAGGACGCAACCGCCTCGAGCATTATTGTTGGTCCTTCATGATCACCCCTGTGGTAATGCCCTTGCCACACAACTGGACAATTTTTCCAAGCCCAGTGCATGCAATCAAGACTACCTAACATCCCCGAAAAATCGTGCATCTCCAAATGTTTGGCATGCAATCGACGAACATCTTCTTCAGTTGGTTTCCTTAAATATTCTCGTGCAAACATATGAATAATACATTTACAATAATTGTTTAAACAGTCACGAAACGTAGATGCGCCCATGTGTAAATATTCATCGAATGCATCAGGCGCAGTGCCATACGCCGATTGACGTATCGTCGATGTACACTTTTGAAAAATATTGAAACCGAGTTGAACGGTTGCATCAAAACGTTGTTCAAAATATTTAAAATAATCGGGTTTCGGTTGAGATTCGTATGATAGAATAGCATGACCAATACGATTAAACAATGACTTACTCATTCGGTATCGATTTCGAAAATAATCAGCTGAAAATGTTGGATTATCCAAGAAATAGTCGTTGTACAAACGATTACCGGTATCAATCCGATCTCTTTGTAACTGACGTCTTCTAAAAATTGTACGAGAATTTCGAGCTTCATCTTCTTGGTCCATTGCATCAAGCAAATCGAGATAGTTAAGCACGTTGTAACCGTCTTTAATTAAATCTTCATCGTAATCGGACTCTGCGCTATCACTATCCGTCACGCTCACCTCGCTTTCACTCTAAGAATTTAATAAATCTTCAACTTCCATTTGAATTTTTTTTTTTTTTTTGTGTTTGTGAAATATGAATTGATAGTAGTGTTGGGTAAATAATGAAATGAGAGTGTATGTATATATAGAGAAAATGTAGTGTATTATTGGTTTAAAAAAAAATATACATATAGCTGTTGGAGGAGAAAAAGAAAAAAAAATTCACTGGGCCCCACAAATCGACCCGTTAGAATGGTGAGTGGTATGGCTGGCGGTGGTGGTTGCGGTTCGGTGGTGGTGGGGGTGAGCCAGGTGGCGGCGGGTGGCGGGTTCTTTCACTAACCATTACATGTGGCCTAACACCGTCGAAGACATTACCTGGGAGTGGAGATACATTTTTCATAATGTTGCGTAGTGAGACAATAACGGTGTCTACTTCTGATGCTACTATTTGAATTATATAATATCATATTTAGTTTAATATATTTAATATTTAATTTCGTTTAATAATAAAAATGTTCGAGAGATTAATTCTAAAAATATTTTATTTAAAAACGTCTGTTCTACAACTTAACTCAAATAGTTTCACATATCATGTACGGATAGGCTCAAATGAGACCTAAACTCATGACATTTCGTTTAAAAGCTCTTGTTATACACTTTCGACATTTAGACCAAAAGCCTATTGATTACTTCGTATGATTTTAATATGAGATTCAGTCGACGTTTGTAAAAAACAAAGTTTTCTTTATTATGTCGAATGGAATTATCCACATAACTTTGGTTCTATGAAAACCGGAGACCTAAACTCATGACAATGATTATTTTTCGTAATTACTTGTATCTAAAACATAATTACACTTTAATAAATAATAATATATAAAAATAATATTGTATCATATAATCAGGGACGAAAATATATAGGGGCGGACACCCGCCAGTGAATTTGTAATTTTTAGTGCAAATATTTTAGATTTTTCGATTTTTCTCATAGTAAATTTCTTTTGTCCAAAAGTTTTCACATTTTACTCCAAAAAACTCCATATTTTTCCCAAACACCTCCATATTTTGTCCAAAAACATCTTTATTTTGCACAAAAACATCCATATCTTGTCCAGAAAATTCTTTATTTTGCCCAGAAACCTCTATATTTTGCCTTCCGCTTGCATAAAACATATACTTTTTTTTAACGGCCAAAAAATAATTATATTAAAACGCTCCCTAGCAAGGCGCTAAGGGAGAAAAACGAACATACAAGATTACAAAGGCATAGAAAGCCATAAGTTCTAATTTGAAAATAAATGGCTTTTATGTTTAATCCAACGAAAAACAAGTAATCTAACTACATCAAATAAACTACTTCTAAACAAAAAGAATCATTAAATACGATGTCGTTTATAAATCTCCAAATTGACCAAATTGACCAAATTAACGTGCAAACAGAAGCAATAACTCAGTCCTTGCTTTTAGCCGATAATTGGACACCTTTGAGCCAAACAATGAATGAGTCCCAAGATGAAAAAGTAGGCATGGAACAATTCAACCAAACACGTATCTTGTGCTATAAATCAGAAGTAAATGAACAATCGAAGAAAACATGATCCTGAGTCTCGACCCCGTTATTACAAACCGGATAAACAATCGTAGACACATCAATGCCTCTAGCGGACAGATTCCACCTGACCGGAAGGGAGTTATAACGACCCTCATTTTTCCATTCTATATTTTTCCAATATTAAAAGCCCAAACAATATAATTAAAACTTAATGATTAAACTTTAATCAACAATTGTTAAGTGTTAAGAGTTAGAAAACATATTAATTAACTTTGTACAAAAATTGACAAGTTAATAAAAGATGAAAATAATAAACTTTTAGTCGACACTCACTGCTAATTAAAATTTATGCATTTATGTAATATTATAACTAATAACCTATAAGTAATAAATAAAAAGTGACATTTATATAAATAATAAAACAATTGGGAACTAAATATATACAAGTCATGAATTAGTAAAAAGAAAATAATACTTATCATGTAGTAAATGTAAAAATAATAATAATAATAATAATAGTAATAATAATGAGACTAAAAAAATCTTACATCCTTATGTTGACTAAAAATAAAGTGTAAACTAGTACATCCTTATGTTGACTAATTATAAACTAGTACCACCTATTGTTGACTAAAAATTATAAAATAAAATAAAATCATTAATTAGAACATCCTTATGTTGACTAACACTCTAATACTTGCACTATATAAACACCTAGTTTCTCATTCACAAATCACACCAAAATCCTCTCTCAAAAACAATCTCTCCCTCTCCCTCTCTTGTGGTATTCGGATCTTCAAGCTTGTTCTTCGTGTTCTTCAAGAATCTTCAAGGAGTTCTTCAAGAATTTCAAGGCTTTGATCTTCCATCTTCATCGTGTTCATCTTTTCTTTGTTAATTATCTTGAATCTTCAAAGGTATAACATAAACCCTAAACTATTTACATAAACTTTGATCTTTGATAATTCATATTCATATTATAAACTTGTTATTCATAAGTATATACATAAACACACCTAGATTTATATATACATATATACATGTAAAAAAAATATATATATATATATATATATACACATATATATACGAATTATATATACATATACATATTAAAACCTTAAACCCTAATTACACCTAAACTATAATTCTTAAACCCTAATTAATTAAACTCTAAACATTTATGAAACCCTAGGACATTAATTACTAAACCCTAGTTATTAATTACTACTTTAATTAACTAACCCTAATTAATGAAACCCTAATACTACTTATACTAGTACTTAACATGTATACACTATTACTATTACTAGCACCTATAACTTACTAATTATATTGTAGCACAAAAACATTTTGGGATATGTATTAGAGATGTATAGATCTTCGAACTTTCTTGACGAATGGTTTCTACGAGATTCTAGGCAGAGGGTTTGGATTTCCGATTTAAAGGGTCCTATGGCTCAAGCCCCTAGATCTAAATTAGCCATTCGAAGGGAAAGGGGTGATTGGAAGCTTATCTAATAAGGCAAGTATCCTAAAATGGAAACAATCATAAAAGTAGAAACTCTCTAGTCATAGAAACTTAGTAAAATAAGAAACTTTCTAAAAATAGAAACTTTATAAAAATAGTAACTTACTAGGAATAGAAACTTAGTAAAACAAACTATACTTAAACACATACTTAAACTTAAACATGGGCAAAACACTTAACTACTCTTAAATGTCAATAGGTTGACTTTCCTGCTCACTCGTTCAACTCTCTATTCTGAGGAATAACTCTCTCTCTACTTACTAAGGTGACTTTCATAGCCCCACTCTTATTGCTATAGCACTTTTTATACTTATTGGGGTGAGACACATGCTGCTTTTACTATTTACAATTTAGACACAAGTACCAACTAAAACTATGCTATACCCGGCTATGTCCGACTAAGTCCCTACAGTGATATTTTTAGGTGCTGCGGCATGCTTAGTTATTGGGGGTAGGCCTATCGGGAGTAACGTCCCCGATACATTTGACTCAGTCTTTGTATTACTTGATAATGAAATTTAAACCGACAAGGACAGACACAACTTGTCATGGGGCAAACTTGAACGTTTAGTCTAAATATCACGCACTGGCATAACTTTTGGATCTGCGAGATCTACTTTTTGATCCTGCGGGAGATCAACTTTACAACTAAATCTTGTGGTCTAAAAACAACGATAACTACTTTTGTTAAACCTATGAACTTCACTCAACCTTTTTGGTTGACACTTTAGCATGTTTTGTCTCAGGTGCTGTTTGATTCAAGCTTTCTTATCTACTACTTATGTGATGCTACTTGGATTTAGGATCAAGAGATATCGCATTTATTACTTCTGCATATGAACAATTACTTTATCGTTATTTCCATTATTGTAACGACATTTCATTTTCCGCTGTGTACTCAATAAAGTTAAATTTTCTCATTTAGTATTGTTCTCGTATTATAATATGTTGGTTTATTTGATATTAGTAACGTTTCTTCCAGACCCTATTGGGAGGACGTTACAGATTGGTATCAGAGCATAACCAGGCTGTTATAGAGAACCAGGATTGCATTTTTATGTGTGCCTTACTTGCTAGCTAGGGTGCCTTAGCAATCTAGGAAACTATAACCTTTCCTGCCTTACACTTAAAGCACTTAGGATTGCCTTATAATCTTAACAATCATGCTTTACCAAACTTGACTTAAAGATTCTAATCAAAGTCTCTTTCCTAATGTAGGACTACAACTTTTCTTGACCATAGTGCCTTTAATTGTTGCCTTTAACTGTTAAATGCTACACTATACTTTAGAAACTTTACTTATCTTAGAATGCTGAGCTAATCTAAGAACTCTGTTCACTTTCCTGAGTACTATCCAATTACACCACCGCATCTAAATGCGACACAATGATTTCAGAAATTCTTGACATTCATAAGTCATCTATCATGGTTATGTGTATTACATATGTATTACATGAAATATTATCCATGATTTTGAAACTCTTATAATTGTTACTACTCACACACAAACGTATATAACTCCCTGTTATATCACGTACCTATATGCCTTATGCCTTTATGCATCGGTTTGTGAATCGAAAAATGTCATTGGGTTATCACAGTATACGAATTGAAAGTCTTTAATCAAAAGATTATTAGATTACATACTTATCACTTTATGATCTCGACACGTCATACTGCCATTATTAAAGTATAGACACATCATATCTTATTATATCTTATCGTATCTATCCTAATAGATTTTGTCTAACACTTTTCCTAAATTCTCTCCGTAAATTACGGAAATCTTTTTACTATATACACGTATTCGAGGAGACGAATATATCATCCAGTATTCAACACTAATCTCATATCAAAAACCCTAATTCCAAACACATAATATGGATTCCTCGAACTCTTCGAGCTCCAATGGCAGCGTAACCGGAATGAACCAACCAATCAGCCATCATCTATTTTGGATGAATTGGGGATGGGTTCGTAGTAAACTTAATCAATGGAGACAAGAAGAAGGTGATCCCTTCCACCAACCGAATTCACCTCTTGGTGAAGAACCTGAAGCACTTACTGGCGAACCCGTTCGGAACACTATTTTCACCCTCATTTCCAGGATATCCAGTCACGAATATATAATATCTAAAATTTTAGATCTTATTCATCCACTTGTCCGAACCGCCAATCATCCCGGAATAATAGAAGAAGTCAACGAGCTTCGCGCTCGAGTAGTGGCTTTGGAGAATATGGTGCGAAACCTACGAACACCAGCAGCAGCACCAGCAGCATAACCAGTACCACCAGTACCATCGGCATCACCACCAACATCACCACCAACATCACCAGCTTCACCAACGACAACATCCGCATTCCACGCCTCAACATCACACTCAGTACCTCAAACATTAACATCATACGCCCCATAGATACCAAGGAATATTAGTAATAATGAGTTAAGATGTATTGACTCATTCTTCCTGAAGA
Source organism: Rutidosis leptorrhynchoides (assembly GCF_046630445.1). NCBI lineage: Eukaryota > Viridiplantae > Streptophyta > Magnoliopsida > Asterales > Asteraceae > Rutidosis > Rutidosis leptorrhynchoides. Next base: position 107,682,977 of record NC_092343.1, read on the forward strand.
ATTACATATGTATACTTTATATATATGGATTGGAACAATAATAAATCTTTTCGTACTAAGCTATTACGTGTGAATCTTAACTAGTATGTACTACATGGTTAATTCATATCACAATATGCTATGATGTACATCTTTTGTTAATAACTTAACAATCGTTAATCATTGCTTCAATACAATAAACTCCATTTCGTAATAAACCAAGTGTATTACTCAAATACATGATTGATTGTATACTTTAATTTTCGATGTACTCGAAACTTTCTAGAAAATATCATTAGTGCCTTATGAATTTCACAAGAATTCCAAGAGCACCAACATCATATACCGAAGTATATCAATAACAATGAACGATGAAGTATTAATTCATAACTTCATTAGCGAAATATTTCACGACAATTATGAAATCTCTAAGGTTTTGGAGATTATTTATTCTCGTTTCAACAACAAATCAAATGAGTTTAATATTATATTAGCTCATTAAAACCATGATTACATCTGAAGAATACATATATGAACGTATATCTTCTCTTTTGTACAAACTGTTAATTGTAAAAAAATATTTTAACGGGTAGGTAAAACCCGAGAGATATTCATATCTCATATAAATATGTTACATTGTACATTTTTCCATTCTGATTCAGCAGTTGTTAACTATACTACTTACATTCACATGATATATGTATATGTTCACCAAAGAAAAACCATTTTCATACAAATTCAGTTACATACTCTGATTTTGACATATCGGAACTTAAGTAAAGCTTTAGCAAGTGTTATCTTCCTAAAGATCACTACATTCATGAATTATATTCATTCGTATTCTATGATGAATTATCAAATCAAACCACCGAACATACCATTCCTTACTTTTGAAAATCACAACATTTCTTCGTCAACCGTTAGATCCATTGATGGATGCATCTTACGCTTAAACACTTCAAATTCAAAATTCTTGAAAACATCCTTTGAATCTTGACGATCGCAATCAGCGTTTAATCATCTAAAAATGAAATTTCTTGAAACCATTTCGGATTGATAACCGATGATTCAAATATGGCTGCATTAAATGTAGAGGAAACAGAAAAATTGTAGATGGTCTTAAGGGCCAACAGTTTGATAATAAAGAATGGTACGTTGGAAAAGCTCAAAAGAAAATTTGGAACTGAAAAACGGATTGAGCTAACCATGGAGGAGACCAATGACAAACACAAGGGCCAAACCCTATATTCAAAGAATCCAGGTAATTTTGGATCCGGTGAAATCTTTAGAGAATATCTTGCTCCGAAGTCATGTTAAAAGCTTGCGGAAAGTTTTTCTTCATCAACTTTCAAACTTAGAAATTCCAAAATATCATCATAAATATCCTCTATATTTCGAAAGATATCTTCATAACGATTCATGTCTGCAATTAAGTATCTCTTTGCGATATCTTTATAAAGGAAACTGTTTTAGTTTCTATATTCTGTAAAATTCGAGTTTAAATTATAAATGCTTTGAAGAAGTGTTGGGAATTGAAGCATGAGTTAGTATAATATAATGACGTCAGGCCAACGTGATTATATTACAGTAAGTCATGCTAAGTTTTTAATGGAAGATGATGATTCATAGATTTTATAATCATCATTTTCCATATTACACGACTCTTACATTCTATTTAACCTCTAAACATATCAAGAAAATATTTTTCTTGATGATTCGGTCTTTTCCGGATATTCTGGTAATATGACAAATCAAATCGTGCTATTACCTTTCCTTTCTACTTTATATATTATGATCATTCGAAACTTCATACCTATGAATTCTGGACCATTACTCGCTTGACTTGAAGTCGGGAAGAAGAAACAAAAGCATAAAGCTCCGACATATAAGGGAAAATATAAAGCCCAATAACGACTCCGAAATTACAAACCGTGTATATCAATGCGTATAGCAATATAAAGACACGGGATAATTAAAAACACTATAACCCCAAGAGCATAGTAGAAGTAAACAGATTCCTCTGGCGGTAAAAGAAAAAGAAGAATGACTGCATAGATGGTCAATATAATAACCAGGACCAGAACTGGATTAAGCATTTTCTTAATCTTTTGGAAGTTTGAATTGAGAAAGAAAGTATAGAAGTGGTGAAGATAATGAAACGAAAGAAGCTAATTTATAGCAAAATTCCAAACACATCAATCGAGGCAAATCACCGCATTTAATCAAACAAATCTCAAAATTTCGTAAATACTGGAGAATCAAATCTTATAGATTACGAAGATTTCCTTTAATTCCTTGAATTCCGAAAATCAATCGTGACTACGTCAAAAGTTAAGGCGAACATTTAATTTTCTCATTTCACTCTTTTATGATAGCTTCATTTATACTCTTCCTATAAACGAATCGTTTTATCCATATTATTCAATAGTGATAAAACTTTATTATTCAACTTATATTCATCATTAAAATATTCTTGTTGTAAACAATGAAGATCTCTATCAAATTTCATGACTGTGATTTTCACGAACTCCTCTTTGTTTGTCTGCCCTAATATTGTGGCATAAAATGCTCAAGGTTTTAAATGAGCTCAATACTATTCATAACACATTTCATGTATCCAATTTACTGAAATGACTTGTATAACATCATCATTTTGAATGATCTTCGCATTAATGATAAAATGCACTTCGTTGAATAACCTATAGAAATCATGGAAGGAGAGGTCAAACAAACGCGTAAAAGCAATATACCTATCGTTAAAGTCCGTTGGAATTCGCGTAGAGGCCCCGAATATACCTGGGAACGCAAAGACCATATGAAACGGAAATATCCCCATCTCTTCTCAACTGCTGATGCAAACGAGGAAACTACCTAAAAACTTCGGGACGAAGTTTTCAATAACGGGGAGGTACTATAACGACCCTCATTTTTCCATTCTATATTTTTCCAATATTAAAAGCCCAAACAATATAATTAAAACTTAATGATTAAACTTTAATCAACAATTGTTAAGTGTTAAGAGTTAGAAAACATATTAATTAACTTTGTACAAAAATTGACAAGTTAATAAAAGATGAAAATAATAAACTTTTAGTCGACACTCACTGCTAATTAAAATTTATGCATTTATGTAATATTATAACTAATAACCTATAAGTAATAAATAAAAAGTGACATTTATATAAATAATAAAACAATTGGGAACTAAATATATACAAGTCATGAATTAGTAAAAAGAAAATAATACTTATCATGTAGTAAATGTAAAAATAATAATAATAATAATAATAGTAATAATAATGAGACTAAAAAAATCTTACATCCTTATGTTGACTAAAAATAAAGTGTAAACTAGTACATCCTTATGTTGACTAATTATAAACTAGTACCACCTATTGTTGACTAAAAATTATAAAATAAAATAAAATCATTAATTAGAACATCCTTATGTTGACTAACACTCTAATACTTGCACTATATAAACACCTAGTTTCTCATTCACAAATCACACCAAAATCCTCTCTCAAAAACAATCTCTCCCTCTCCCTCTCTTGTGGTATTCGGATCTTCAAGCTTGTTCTTCGTGTTCTTCAAGAATCTTCAAGGAGTTCTTCAAGAATTTCAAGGCTTTGATCTTCCATCTTCATCGTGTTCATCTTTTCTTTGTTAATTATCTTGAATCTTCAAAGGTATAACATAAACCCTAAACTATTTACATAAACTTTGATCTTTGATAATTCATATTCATATTATAAACTTGTTATTCATAAGTATATACATAAACACACCTAGATTTATATATACATATATACATGTAAAAAAAATATTTATATATATATATATATACACATATATATACGAATTATATATACATATACATATTAAAACCTTAAACCCTAATTACACCTAAACTATAATTCTTAAACCCTAATTAATTAAACTCTAAACATTTATGAAACCCTAGGACATTAATTACTAAACCCTAGTTATTAATTACTACTTTAATTAACTAACCCTAATTAATGAAACCCTAATACTACTTATACTAGTACTTAACATGTATACACTATTACTATTACTAGCACCTATAACTTACTAATTATATTGTAGCACAAAAACATTTTGGGATATGTATTAGAGATGTATAGATCTTCGAACTTTCTTGACGAATGGTTTCTACGAGATTCTAGGCAGAGGGTTTGGATTTCCGATTTAAAGGGTCCTATGGCTCAAGCCCCTAGATCTAAATTAGCCATTCGAAGGGAAAGGGGTGATTGGAAGCTTATCTAATAAGGCAAGTATCCTAAAATGGAAACAATCATAAAAGTAGAAACTCTCTAGTCATAGAAACTTAGTAAAATAAGAAACTTTCTAAAAATAGAAACTTTATAAAAATAGTAACTTACTAGGAATAGAAACTTAGTAAAACAAACTATACTTAAACACATACTTAAACTTAAACATGGGCAAAACACTTAACTACTCTTAAATGTCAATAGGTTGACTTTCCTGCTCACTCGTTCAACTCTCTATTCTGAGGAATAACTCTCTCTCTACTTACTAAGGTGACTTTCATAGCCCCACTCTTATTGCTATAGCACTTTTTATACTTATTGGGGTGAGACACATGCTGCTTTTACTATTTACAATTTAGACACAAGTACCAACTAAAACTATGCTATACCCGGCTATGTCCGACTAAGTCCCTACAGTGATATTTTTAGGTGCTGCGGCATGCTTAGTTATTGGGGGTAGGCCTATCGGGAGTAACGTCCCCGATACATTTGACTCAGTCTTTGTATTACTTGATAATGAAATTTAAACCGACAAGGACAGACACAACTTGTCATGGGGCAAACTTGAACGTTTAGTCTAAATATCACGCACTGGCATAACTTTTGGATCTGCGAGATCTACTTTTTGATCCTGCGGGAGATCAACTTTACAACTAAATCTTGTGGTCTAAAAACAACGATAACTACTTTTGTTAAACCTATGAACTTCACTCAACCTTTTTGGTTGACACTTTAGCATGTTTTGTCTCAGGTGCTGTTTGATTCAAGCTTTCTTATCTACTACTTATGTGATGCTACTTGGATTTAGGATCAAGAGATATCGCATTTATTACTTCTGCATATGAACAATTACTTTATCGTTATTTCCATTATTGTAACGACATTTCATTTTCCGCTGTGTACTCAATAAAGTTAAATTTTCTCATTTAGTATTGTTCTCGTATTATAATATGTTGGTTTATTTGATATTAGTAACGTTTCTTCCAGACCCTATTGGGAGGACGTTACAGGAGTTCAACCGTAACCTCCATAAGAAAATATTAACTTTTCGGGGGATGAACTTGAACCACGGAGTAGATATCGTCGAACCTGGAAGTAAGACACTATCCAAATGGACTCTAGCTGCCTTAATCGAAAAGGAGCCATCCGACGTAATCGAACACATCCATGCATCCTCTCGATCCATAAGCGTAATATCTCCAATAAGATCCATGAGAGAGTTTAGGACTTGATTGTTACGAGACCCAAACTCCTCCCTAGACCAAACCCAATTCCAAGAACCATTTGTCAATTTATCAGCAATCGTATCATCTCGATTAACATCTAAATGAAAGATCAGATTAAACGAAGAAGACAAAGGAACGTTACCACGCCACGGGTCATGCCAAAATCTTATCTTTCAGCCATTACCTACTGACATCGTGAAAAGGTCAGCTGGAAGTAGTTCGTTCGCAACAGAAACAGTACAGACCTTCACAATCAACGTCCAAATACTCGAACAATTAGCTAACGTTTTCTCAAAAATATTCCCATGACTAGATTTAATGATAGAAACCCATTGATCATCCGGTTTTAACAAGTAACGTCATCGCCATTTGACAAGAAGCGCAATATTAAAAGCCTTTAAGCTACCCACATTCAAACCACCACGATCATAAGGGGCTAAAATTTTATCCCACTTAACCCATGGCATTTTTTTACTCGACTCATTACCGCCCCAAAAGAAACTCGCCCTTATTGACTCAATCATCTTTAGAACTTTTTCGGGGCATTTAAACATGGACATATAATAAATACCTAGACTTCCCATGACAGATTTAACCAAAGTTAATCTACCACCGGACGAAAGAAGACTAGCTTTCCATGTCGATAATTTCGTTCGAAGCTTTTCTACCAAAGGTTCCCAATTAGAAATCAATTTCATATTAGAGCCTATAGGGAAACCTAAGTATTTGGTAGGAAAAACTCCTGCACTCGCACCTGAAGATGAGGCAAAAGAAACTACCCTGAGTGGTCCACACCAATCCCAAATAACTGAGATTTCGTAACATTAATTTTCAGCCCCGAAACAAGATAAAAAATTTCAAGAATGGTCAAAATTTGATGCAATTCACGCCTATCCCATTCAGAAAAAATAATAACATCATCTGCGTATAAGAAATGAGAAAGATAAATTTTATTCATCCCAGCGTGAATATCGCGGATCTAATTCAGCTCCATAGCGCGATTCAATGTCAAATGTAGGCCTTCCATAACAATGATGAACAAAAAAAGGCTGAGTGGATCGGCCTGCATAAGGCCTCTTTTAATATCAAACTCACTGGTCGGGCTCCCGTTAACGAGAACAAAAGTTTTGGCTGACTTGAGGCAACCCATAATCCAATTACACCATTTCGAACCAAACCCCAAGGATCGTAACATAAATAACATATAATCCCAATTAACCGAGTCATATGCTTTCTTGAAATCTACTTTGAAAAGAAGCATCTTTTTACTCAATTTTTTCATCCACGTTATTATCTCACTTAACATCATGGGACCATCTAGAATTTGGCGGCCTGAAATGTAGTGACCCGAACATTTCCATGTTTATATATATTAATTGAGATTGATATTTACATGATTAAATGTTTCCAACATGTTAAGCAATCAAACTTGTTAAGACTTGATTAATTGAAATAGGTTTCATATAGACAATTGACCACCCAAGTTGACCGGTGATTCACGAACGTTAAAACTTGTAAAAAACTATATGATGACATATATATGGTTATATGTATAGTTAACATGATATTATGATAAGTAAACATATCATTAATTATATTAACAATGAACTACATATGTAAAAACAAGACTACTAACTTAATGATTTTGAAACGAGACATATATGTAACGTTTATCGTTGTAACGACATTTAATGTATATATATCATATTAAGAGATATTCGTACATCATAATATCATGATAATATAATAATTTAAAATCTCTTTTGATATTATAAACATTAGGTTAACAACATTTAACAAGATCGTTAACCTAAAGGTTTCAAAACAACACTTACATGTAACGACTAACGATGACTTAACGACTCAGTTAAAATGTATATACATGTAGTGTTTTAATATGTATTTATACACTTTTGAAAGACTTCAATACACTTATCAAAATACTTCTACTTAACAAAAATGCTTACAATTACATTCTCGTTCAGTTTCATCAACAATTCTACTCGTATGCACCCGTATTCGTACTCGTACAATACACAGCTTTTAGATGTATGTACTATTGGTATATACACTCCAATGATCAGCTCTTAGCAGCCCATGTGAGTCACCTAACACATGTGGGAACCATCATTTGGCAACTAGCATGAAATATCTCATAAGATTACAAAAATATGAGTAATCATTCATGACTTATTTACATGAAAACAAAATTACATATCCTTTATATCTAATCCATACACCAACGACCAAAAACACCTACAAACACTTTCATTCTTCAATTTTCTTCATCTAATTGAACTCTCTCAAGTTCTATCTTCAAGTTCTAAGTGTTCTTCATAAATTCCAAAAGTTCTAGTTTCATAAAATCATGAATACTTTCAAGTTTGCTAGCTCACTTCCAATCTTGTAAGGTGATCATCCAACCTCAAGAAATCTTTGTTTCTTATAGTAGGTTATCATTCTAATACAAGGTAATAATCATATTCAAACTTTGGTTCAATTTCTATAACTATAACAATCTTATTTCAAGTGATGATCTTACTTGAACTTGTTTTCGTGTCATGATTTTGCTTCAAGAACTTTGAGCCATCCAAGGATCCATTGAAGCTAGATCCATTTTTCTCTTTTCCAGTAGGTTCATCCAAGGAACTTAAGGTAGTAATGATGTTCATAACATCATTCGATTCATACATATAAAGCTATCTTATTCGAAGGTTTAAACTTGTAATCACTAGAACATAGTTTAGTTAATTCTAAACTTGTTCGCAAACAAAAGTTAATCCTTCTAACTTGACTTTTAAAATCAACTAAACACATGTTCTATATCTATATGATATGCTAACTTAATGATTTAAAACCTGGAAACACGAAAAACACCGTAAAACCGGATTTACGCCGTCGTAGTAACACCGCGGGCTGTTTTGGGTTAGTTAATTAAAAACTATGATAAACTTTGATTTAAAAGTTGTTATTCTGAGAAAATGATTTTTATTATGAACATGAAACTATATCCAAAAATTATGGTTAAACTCAAAGTGGAAGTATGTTTTCTAAAATGGTCATCTAGACGTCGTTCTTTCGACTGAAATGACTACCTTTACAAAAACGACTTGTAACTTATTTTTCCGACTAGAAACCTATACTTTTTTTGTTTAGATTCATAAAATAGAGTTCAATATGAAACCATAGCAATTTGATTCACTCAAAACGGATTTAAAATGAAGAAGTTATGGGTAAAACAAGATTGGATAATTTTTCTCATTTTAGCTACGTGAAAATTGGTAACAAATCTATTCCAACCATAACTTAATCAACTTGTATTATATATTATGTAATCTTGAGATACCATAGACACGTATACAATGTTTCGACCTATCATGTCGACACATCTATATATATTTCGGAACAACCATAGACACTCTATATGTGAATGTTGGAGTTAGCTATACAGGGTTGAGGTTGATTCCAAAATATATATAGTTTGAGTTGTGATCAATACTGAGATACGTATACACTGGGTCGTGGATTGATTCAAGATAATATTTATCGATTTATTTCTGTACATCTAACTGTGGACAACTAGTTGTAGGTTACTAACGAGGACAGCTGACTTAATAAACTTAAAACATCAAAATATATTAAAAGTGTTGTAAATATATTTTGAACATACTTTGATATATATGTATATATTGTTATAGGTTCGTGAATCAACCAGTGGCCAAGTCTTACTTCCCGACGAAGTAAAAATCTGTGAAAGTGAGTTATAGTCCCACTTTTAAAATCTAATATTTTTGGGATGAGAATACATGCAGGTTTTATAAATGATTTACAAAATAGACACAAGTACGTGAAACTACATTCTATGGTTGAATTATCGAAATCGAATATGCCCCTTTTTATTAAGTCTGGTAATCTAAGAATTAGGGAACAGACACCCTAATTGACGCGAATCCTAAAGATAGATCTATTGGGCCTAACAAACCCCATCCAAAGTACCGGATGCTTTAGTACTTCGAAATTTATATCATATCCGAAGGGTGTCCCGGAATGATGGGGATATTCTTATATATGCATCTTGTTATTGTCGGTTACCAGGTGTTCACCATATGAATGATTTTTATCTCTATGTATGGGATGTGTATTGAAATATGAAATCTTGTGGTCTATTGTTACGATTTGATATATATAGGTTAAACCTATAACTCACCAACATTTTTGTTGACGTTTTAAGCATGTTTATTCTCAGGTGATTATTAAGAGCTTCCGCTGTCGCATACTTAAATAAGGACAAGATTTGGAGTCCATGCTTGTATGATATTGTGTAAAAACTGCATTCAAGGAACTTATTTTGTTGTAACATATTTGTATTGTAAACCATTATGTAATGGTCGTGTGTAAACAGGATATTTTAGATTATCATTATTTGATAATCTACGTAAAGCTTTTTAAACCTTTATTGATGAAATAAAGGTTATGGTTTGTTTAAAAATGAATGCAGTCTTTGAAAAACGTCTCATATAGAGGTCAAAACCTCGCAACGAAATCAATTAATATGGAACGTTTTTAATCAATAAGAACGGGACATTTCAGTTGGTATCCGAGCGTTGGTCTTAGAGAACCAGAAAATTTGCATTAGTGTGTCTTATCGAGTTTGTTAGGATGCATTAGTGAGTCTGGACTTCGACCGTGTTTTCTTTAAAAATGATTGCTTAACATTTTTGTTGGAAACTATATATTTTTAACATATGAATATTATGTGATATATTAATCTCTTAACGTGTTTGATATTATGTGATAGATGTCTACCTCTAGAACAAGTCCCATTGACTCACCTAATAATAATGAAGAGTCAAATGTAAATTGGAATGATTTGTGGACTGATTCACAAGTTCCCGAAGAGGAACCGGAAGAAGAGTCGGAACCGGAAGAAGAATCGGAACCAGAAGAAGAATCGGAACCGGATGAAGAAATAGAACCGGTGGGGGAAATAATAAAACGGTTAAGTAAAAGAAAATCCTTAACCAACCGACCAAAGTTAATTATGGTCAATGGTGTTTCCGCCAAGGAAGCAAAATATTGGGAGGATTACCAATTCTCCGATGAATCGGATTCCGACGAGAATTCCGATGATGTTATAGAAATTACCCCAACTGAATTTAAAAAGGCAAAAGAAAATAATAAGGGAAAGGGCATAAAAATAGAGAAATCTAATTCCAACCCCGATGAACTTTATATGTATCGTCAACCCCCGAAGTCCTTAAGTTGTAACAATGACCCGGGAACCTCTAAACCACCAGGTTTTTCTAAACCAATGTGGACAATGACGGCTCGTATTAGGGGAACATCATATATCCCTAGAAACTTGGCAAAACGAACCAAAACCGAAGAAGAAGAAACGAGCGAGTCGGAATAAGATAGTTGTATTCATGTGGTGTAATATATGGAATATAGTGTTCTTATGCTTTATGATATATGTAAAAATTTCTTGTATTAATAAGTATTTTTTTATGAATCTAACTCTTGTCTATTTTACAGTTTAAAAACACAAAATGGATAGACAACCCAATATTTTAAGAGACCTACCCGGAGACATGATTGATGAAATCTTGTCTAGAGTCGGCCAGAATTCTTCGGCACAACTATTTAAGGCGAGATCAGTTTGTAAGACATTCGAAGAACGTTCCAAGAATGTCTTGGTTTATAAGAGACTTTCGTTTGAAAGATGGGGGATATCACATTGGGAAACCCATAAGTTACGATGTGTTTACTTTGACGCATATATTGCGGGGAACCCAAATGCTATTTTACGCAACGGGTTAAGAAATTATTTTGACTCAATATATCCGAATATTGGACTTCGTGATTTAGAAAAAGCGGCTAACATGCAACATAAAGAAGCATGTTATGCTTACGGATTAGTAATGTTCGCTTCTCACCAAAGTGAGAACAAGAACATCGGGCTACAACTATTAAACAAAACGTTTCCACAAGTGACGGAGTCGGTAATTGGGGTAAGAAATGAGGTTTTTAGATTATTACGGGACTGTTGGACATTACGTAACCCTCGTCCCTTTGATGACGTTACAACACGCTGTCTTATCAACGGCCATAACGGTTATGTTGCACAAGACCAAGGATGGGAAGTAGTCCTAGTAAAACCAGAATGCATGACTTGTTTCTGGACGTATGAATTACGTGTCTTTATTGCCTTTGCTGAACGACTTGTGTACTAGCTAGAATTTTCTTCACAACTATCTTGTATCAAAGTTATTGTGTGCTATATTTCATGCTTTATGTAAAATAAGCGGTATTGTAAGTTTGTAAAATATTGTATAAAAGTTTGAACGCGAAATATTATTATAATCAGTTTTTCATATAGAATTGTAGTAGTTGAATTGTATATTAGCTACTAAGTATGAACCTAACGGGTAGGTACTACCCGAATTTAAAACTTATAAAACGCTAATATGAAGAAAAAGCTTTTATAAATGAGTTCATATTATGCTACGAAATACTATTAACTACTCTTAATATTCTGTATGATTAACTTGTTCCATTTAACTATTTTGAAGGAAATGGCACCGACTACTCGACACACCGTGAATATGAATGAAGAGGAATTCCGTACTTTTCTAGCTTCAAACATAGCCGCAGTACAGGCTGCGCTACATACCAACAATAACCTTGGATCTAGCAGTACAGGAAATCGTGTAGGATGCACCTACAAAGAATTCACTGCCTGCAAACCTTTGGAATTTGATGGAACCGAAGGACCGATCGGATTGAAACGGTGGACCGAGAAGGTTGAATCGGTGTTCGCCATAAGTAAGTGTACTGAAGAGGACAAAGTGAAGTACGCTACGCATACCTTCACAGGTTCTGCGTTAACATGGTGGAATACCTATCTAGAGCAAGTGGGACAAGATGATGCGTACGCACTACCGTGGTCAGCATTCAAGCACTTGATGAACGAGAAGTACCGTCCCAGAACCGAGGTCAATAAGCTCAAGACAGAACTTAGAGGGTTACGAACCCAAGGATTTGATATTACCACGTACGAAAGACGATTCACAGAATTGTGCCTATTGTGGCCGGGAGCATTCGAAGATGAGGAAGAGAAGATCGACGCGTTTGTGAAAGGATTACCGGAAAGAATCCAAGAAGATATAAGTTCACACGAGCCCGCCTCCATACAACAGGCATGTAGAATGGCTCACAAACTAGTGAACCAGATTGAAGAAAGAATTAAAGAACAGACTGCTGAAGAGGCCAATGTGAAGCAAGTCAAAAGAAAGTGGGAGGAAAACGGTGATAAGAATCACCAATACAACAACAACAGCAATTACAACAATAATCGCAACAATTATCCCAACAATCGCAACATCAATCGCAACTACAACAAACGGCCCAACAACAACAACAACAACAACAACAGCAACTACAACAATCATCCCAACAACAATAATAACCGCAACAACAACAACAATCAGAAGCAACTATGCCAAAGGTGTGAAAAGAATCACTCGGGGTTCTGCACCAAATTTTGCAACAAGTGTAAAAGAAATGGTCATAGCGCGGCGAAGTGTGAGGTCTACGGACCAGGGGTTAATAGAACGAAAGGAACAAATGGTATCGGAACGAGTAATGGCGGAGCAAGTAGTGTCGGAGCAAGTTATGCCAATGTAGTTTGTTATAAATGTGGAAAACCAGGCCACATTATTAGAAATTGCCCGAACCAGGAGAACACGAATGGACAAGGCCGTGGAAGAGTTTTCAATATTAATGCAGTAGAGGCACAGGAAGACCCGGAGCTTGTTACGGGTACGTTTCTTATTGACAATAAATCTGCTTACGTTTTATTTGATTCGGGTGCGGATAGAAGCTATATGAGTAGAGATTTTTGTGCTAAATTAAGTTGTCCATTGACGCCTTTGGATAGTAAATTTTTACTCGAATTAGCAAATGGTAAATTAATTTCAGCAGATAATATATGTCGGAATCGAGAAATTAAACTGGTTAGCGAAACATTTAAGATTGATTTGATACCAGTAGAGTTAGGGAGTTTTGATGTGATAATCGGTATGGACTGGTTGAAAGAAGTGAAAGCGGAGATCGTTTGTTACAAAAATGCAATTCGCATTATACGAGAAAAAGGAAAACCCTTAATGGTGTACGGAGAAAAGGGCAACACGAAGCTACATCTTATTAGTAATTTGAAGGCACAAAAACTAATAAGAAAAGGTTGCTATGCTGTTCTAGCACACGTCGAGAAAGTACAAACTGAAGAAAAGAGCATCAATGATGTTCCCATTGCAAAAGAATTTCCCGATGTATTTCTGAAAGAATTACCGGGATTACCCCCACATCGATCCGTTGAATTTCAAATAGATCTTGTACCAGGAGCTGCACCAATAGCTCGTGCTCCTTACAGACTCGCACCCAGCGAGATGAAAGAACTGCAAAGCCAATTACAAGAACTTTTAGAGCGTGGTTTCATTCGACCAAGCACATCACCGTGGGGAGCTCCTGTTTTGTTTGTCAAGAAGAAAGATGGTACATTCAGGTTGTGTATCGACTACCGAGAGTTGAACAAACTTACCATCAAGAACCGCTACCCACTACCGAGAATCGACGACTTATTTGATCAACTACAAGGCTCGTCTGTTTATTCAAAGATTGACTTACGTTCCGGGTATCATCAAATGCGGGTGAAAGAAGATGATATTCCAAAGACTGCTTTCAGAACACGTTACGGTCATTACGAGTTTATGGTCATGCCGTTTGGTTTAACTAATGCACCAGCTGTGTTCATGGACCTTATGAATCGAGTGTGTGGACCATACCTTGACAAGTTTGTCATTGTTTTCATTGATGACATACTTATTTACTCAAAGAATGACCAAGAACACGGTGAACATTTGAGAAAGGTGTTAGAAGTATTGAGGAAGGAAGAATTGTACGCTAAGTTTTCAAAGTGTGCATTTTGGTTGGAAGAAGTTCAATTCCTCGGTCACATAGTGAACAAAGAAGGTATTAAGGTGGATCCGGCAAAGATAGAAACTGTTGAAAAGTGGGAAACCCCGAAAACTCCGAAACACATACGCCAGTTTTTAGGACTAGCTGGTTACTATAGAAGGTTCATCCAAGACTTTTCCAGAATAGCAAAACCCTTGACTGCATTAACGCATAAAGGGAAGAAATTTGAATGGAATGATGAACAAGAGAAAGCGTTTCAGTTATTGAAGAAAAAGCTGAGACGACCCGACCCAATCCATAGGGACGAATACAATAACATATGATTACATCGCGAGGTACTTGACCTCTAAATGATACATTTTACAAACATTGCATTCATTTTTAAAAGACAATCTTTCATTACATCGAAAGTTGACATGTATGCATACCATTTCATAATATCCAAACTATAAATGACCTAATCTGTCATTTACTTAATAATAATCTTTAATGAACTTCAACGACTCGAATGCAACGTCTTTTGAAATATGTCATGAATGACTCCAAGTAATATCTTTAAAATGAGCTAATGCACAGCGGAAGATCTCTTTCAAACCTGAGAATAAACATGCTTTCAAGTGTCAACCAAAAGGTTGGTGAGTTCATCAGTTTATAGTAATCATTTCATTTTCATCATTTTAATAGACCACAAGATTTCATATTTCCAATTCTCATAAATAAACGTCCCATGCATAGAGACAAAAATATCATTCATATGGATTGAACACCTGGTAACCGACATTAACAATATGCATATAGAATATCCCCATCATTCCGGGATCCTCCTTCGGACATGATATAAATTTCGAAGTACTAAAGCATCCGGTACTTTGGATGGGGCTTGTTGGGCCCGATAGATCTATCTTTAGGATTCGCGTCAATTAGGGTGTCTGTTCCCTAATTCTTAGATTACCA
The DNA here is from genome assembly GCF_046630445.1 of Rutidosis leptorrhynchoides. NCBI lineage: Eukaryota > Viridiplantae > Streptophyta > Magnoliopsida > Asterales > Asteraceae > Rutidosis > Rutidosis leptorrhynchoides. The sequence continues at coordinate 107,698,407 of NC_092343.1, forward strand.
GACTAAATAAAAAGGGGCATATTCGATTTCGATAATTCAACCATAGAATGTAGTTTCACGTACTTGTGTCTATTTTGTAAATCATTTATAAAAATTGCGCATGTATTCTCAGCCCAAAAATATAAAGGGTAAAAAGGCAAATGAAACTCACCATACTGTATTTTGTAGTAAAAATACATATAACATCATTGAACAAGTGTAGGGTTGGCCTCGGATTCACGAACCTATATTAATTATATATATTTATATGACGGTCAATATTTGTCTAACAATTTAGGCCAAGTCATAGTGTACCACAATCCTAATGCTCGAGTCTGACTCAACAGTATAGTAACATGTTATATTACCCATGCTCAGTTAGGTCAAAAGTCAAAGGTTAAAGTAAAAACGAGGTCGCATGCAAAAATACAATAACTTATACAAAAAAAAGATTTTTCGGTCAAACATGACTAAACGACCACTTCAGCGATTTTTAGAAAAATTATCGGAACTCCGATTGATAAACGGTCCAAGGATAAAAGTTACACATTACCAAAAAGATTAAGCATAAATTTTACAGAAGTAAACTAAAACTAGACAACTCGTAGTTGCCAACGCGGTTTCGGCGTTTCAAAGTTAATTTTTCAGCTTTAATAAAATTTACAAAAGTGACCGAGTAGCCTACTTTGGAGATTTTTAGAAAATTCCTCGAAACTCGGATTGACAAACGGTCAAAGCCTTCAAATTCTCGTTACTACAAAGATATAACATGATTTTTGGTAAAAGTAAACATACATCAGGCCGACCATGACAACTGATACAAAACTGACATTTTTAATAAAAAGTTTCAGCTCTTTTTAGAATTTTAAAATGTGATCAAACAGTCAACATTGACGATTTTTAGAAAAATCGTCGAGACTCAAATTGACAAACGGCCAGAGTCGTTTGTTAGACCTTACAGCAAAGAATTCAGTGGTATTTTTGTTTTAATCTGAAACAACGCAGATCATCGAGAATTTCAGTTTCCGTATCGACGTTTCATCAAAATTTACAAAACTTCTTTTATCCATAACTTGACAACCGTTCAACGAAACGAGACGTGCTTTATATGAAAATTCATCTACTCGACGAGTAGAATCCAAATAACCACTTTTTATTACCCAGAAAATTAGTTCACTAATTATTAACAGCATTTTTAATTACGAAATTAATTGTTTAATTCATAACTTTCTAACCGTTCATCGAATTCATTCGATATCTAAATGAAAAGTTCTTAATTTTTCGCTAGCTTTCCAATGACATGCATATCTTATACCTTATTTCATCCCTAGTATAACAACCTTTAAGATTCAACATAACCTATCTAAGGGCAATATCAAATGTACAAATAAGCATAATCCTATTTTCTCGAGCACTAGTCAGGGATACACTATTAGTATGTAAAAATTAAATTAGGAGTACTCACGTATCAATATTGAGGTTCAATATTGGAGGAAAGGTACGTAGACGCAATGGAGATGACAAACACTAGTTTAACCTCACAAGCATACCCATGAACAATACCCATCACCTCCATAGCCATAACTCATAATTTCCTTAGCCCTATCCCACTCATAAAACTTGTCTTGAAATGACCCGGTCATGACCTCGTCGTAGTATTTTAGGTATAAATACTAATAATAACACTAATAATAATAATAATAATAATAATAATAATAATAATAATAATAATAATAATAATAATAAATATATTAATAATAATAATAATAATAATAATAATAAAAATAATAATAATAATAATAATAATAATAGTAATATAATTAATCTAAATGATACGTAGTATTATGAAGTGAATGAGAATGAACTTGTGCATTTATAGAAGTTTGCCATCTCATATTGCCTTACAGCTTGCATCCGTTGTTTTAATCTTGCCGACACCCTATTTTACATATTACGTATCACTTATAACTTTATATATATTTTATATATAATATATTTAATCTTTAGAATTAATTAAATATTATATTATATTTACGCTCATGATAAAAATATAATTTTTACAAAAATGACACGGTCGTGGTCTCACGACTCATGTACCACTTTCCGTTTTTCGGGCGCACTTTCGTACGTTTAGAAAACTAGCCCTTTATATTACGTGACGTGTACCTTTTACAAAAATTAGACTTACATAACAATAAATTACCTTTATAAAAATATAACTTATAAAGTTGAGCGTTGTGGTCATTTCCTTCTATAAATCCAAGTCTCGTTGTTTGTCAAAATATTTTATTTTAAATTAAACGTTTTGTGACATGTACCTTTATTAATAACTAGACTTAAATTAATTAAAAACTAACCCACTCGGAGTGTAACTTAATCTTTTGAGTGTTTTGGTCATTTATTTTTATAATTTATACCCTCGTTAGTTATCAAAGTATACTTAATAACATTAACTTAAACCAAAACGTCTTTTGAATAAATTAAAATATATTTATAATATATAGGTTTGAAATACTTTAATAAAATATTTAGATTTTAATTATATTTCAAAGTATATTTGAAGATCGTTTATAATATTATATCCTATAACGTTTATACTTTAAAAAAAAATATAATTTCCTTATGCGTCAACGTTTAGTTTGTTTTCCTTAAACTTTCTAAATAATATAACTATATTCCCAAAGTTTCACTTTCACTCTAAATAATAGGAAGGTTAACTAGTTAACGTTTATATAGAAAGTCGAACAGAAAACTCCACTAACATTTGGCTAGTTCTCGTTAATTGACACATTTGTCTTTACTTATAACTCACTTTACCATTTTTCGAATACGGTTAATAATAAGGGTTACCTAATTCAAAGTGGACCTCCTAACAGATACTCTTAATCATAATTCAATGTATCTGATAATTCAATCATTTGATATTATCTTTTAATCTCGTCGATAAACTTACATCGAACAAATATATTCATGTAAAGTATTATCTATTCAATACCTTAATAGTACTTCCAGGTTCATAAAATAGATCTCATAGCTTATAATCATATCCACTAATCCGTTCGATGTTTTATATAATATATCTCAATTTAATAATCACACATATGTATATGTATATATAATTGTTCGTGAATCGCTAGGCATGGTCAAAGGGTAATTGATTATATGAATATAGTTTTCAAAATTTCGAGACTCAACATTACATATTTTTGCTCATCGTGTCGGGAACATATAAAGATTAAAGTTTAAATTTGATCGGAAATTTCCGGGTCATCACAGTACCTACCCGTTAAAAGAAATTTCGTCCCGAAATTTGATAGAGTTCGTCATGACTAACAGTAAGAATGTTATTATGACGAATGTAAGCTGATACATAGAGTTTTATCATCATCGAGTAATATAGATAACCCAATTTGATTATGCGAAGATTATAAGTGAAGCTAGCAAAGAGTGGAATGAGTAAATATAGAAGCGTTTTAACTGATGACGTAGTCATGATTGATTTCCGGAATTTAAGGGATTTAAAGAAAATCTTCGTAATAAGATTTGGTTCTTCGGTAATTAAGGAGATTCAGATCTTCTTTGGTTAAACGCGATAATCTGCTTTGATTTTCTTTGTCGAATATTATTCTATAAATCCACCCTCTCCATTTCCTTACAACTCGCATCTCCTATTCTTCCTTCCTCAATTCATACTTTAAAGTATTCATTAATTATGCTCCATCCTATCCTGATCCTTGATATACTCCTAACCTTCATATCTTTCATTCTTCTTTTTAATCTGCCACCGGAAGAATCTATTTACTTCTACTATACTCTTGGGTTTATAGTGTTTCTAGTTCTTCCATGTCTTTACATTGCTATATGCATTGATATATACGGGTTGTAATTTCCGGGTTGTTGTTAGATTTTACACCTTCCCTTATATTTCGATGTCCCTGCTTCCGTCTTCTATAGTCATCGTCATCCCCAGTTAATGCTCTCTTCTATTTGCTGCGGTTTATACCCCACATTTCCATTTCGAAGCTTTGTCCTTTCGTTTCTTCTTCTTGCGATTAAATAGCTCTTGTAATGGTCCGGAATTCATATGTATGGATTTAAGAAGGAATATAGTAATTGTTCTAAGAAGGAAAGGGTAATGGTAAATCCTGATTTGTTAAATTACCAAAATACCCTTAAAAAGACCGAATCATTAAGAAATATTTTCTTGATATATTTAGAGATTAGATAGAATGTAAGAGTCGTGTAAATGGTACATGATGACGGTATGTCCTGTGAATCATCACATCCATTAGAAACTCAGCATGAATTACTGTAATATAATGACGTTGATCAAGTGTCATTATATTATACTAACTCATGCATCAGTTCCCAACACTACTTCAAAAACATTCATATTCGAATTTTTCAGAATTTAGAAACTAACACGGTTTCTTTTATGTTTGCAGATATTACGGAGAGATAAATGATACTTGATAAGAATAGTTGTGAAAATATCTCCAAAGATATGGAGAATATGTATAATGGAAGATACGAAGATATCTTATAACATTTAAGATATGATGATGATGAAGAATATCTGTCTGTGAAGGTTTAGAATAAGAAGTAAGGTGTTTGCTAACGAGTTTAGCAGGCACTGAATCATTTGGATCCTTTGAAGGCAGATTCAGTCTCTGTGATTTGTCCACGGCTTCCTTCATACTTTGCTCAATCCGTTTTTCAGTACCAAATCCTTTCTTTTTCTGAGCTTTACCATCTCACTATCTTTTATCATCAAACTTTTGACCGTTTAAACCATCTACAATTTTTATGTTTCCTCTGCATTTAATGCTAATATCTGAATCTTTGGTTAGCAATTCGAGGTGGGTTCAGAAGAATCGTGTTTTAGATGATTAAACGCTGGTGGTAATAGGGTGGAATATGAAAGATTCCCCAGTAATAATGACGAAAGGGCAACGTATCTATCAAGGTTATAATAAGACTGGTCCGACTGAAAAATCGAAGTTGACTTGCTGGAGCTGTGACAAAATTGGCTACTTTGAAAAGGAATCGAAATGTTGTTTTTTCTAATAAATGATAAAGAATTCGACGCGGGTACATGTTAGATTATGACTTTGGTTTCGAGAGTTTTTCAGGTACAAAACTTCGGGTAACGTGTGGTTGGATCATCATCTCAATTGTTTATTATTTGAAGTGTCTTCTAGAATTTCGAAGGGTTTTAATTGCAGATTGTCATAGTCAATATCTAAATGATGAAATCGTCTTGAATCCCGAATGATTTTCATATTCATCTGAGTGTTACGATTAAAAGTGATGTTCTATCACAGTTTTGAAGTCAAGGTATAGCTTTGAAAAATTGTAAGGATCTAAGAGTGATGATTTTAGTTGTATCTCGAGTTGAATTCTGAAATTCCCAAAAATCAGAATATGTAATTAGATTCGAATGAGTATGGTTGTTTTGATTTCTATAAAAGAATGTATATTGGTATAGTTGATGATTGTCGAATCAGAATTGAAGAACATAACATATTAATTGTGATTTTATATATCTCTCGGGTATTACCTACCCGTTAAAAAAAATTTCTCAAATAATATTTTGAACAAGAATTTTCATTACAATCTTTATGAAAATATATGTGAGTATATTTTCTTCAGATGTAATACAGATTCAATGAGTTAATATCATACTAAGCTCCTTTGATTTTCGGCTTGAATTAGAAATGAATTTTCTCTAAAACATTAGAGATTTCATAATCTTTGCGGAGTATTTCACTAATGTAGTCAATACTTCAATATTTATAGGTATTTCCTTAGTGAATCATGCTGATGCTAATAGAACTCTTGCTAACTTCGCAAGGTATGAATGTTGTTTTCCAGTAAGTTTCGAGTGCATCGAAGATGAAAGTGTAAAATCAAACATGTTATTGAATGATACACTTGACTTATTATGAGACGGAATTCGTTGAATTGAAGCAGAGATTGTGGTTAACAATGATTAAATTGTTAACGAAGACTGTACATCATAGCATATTAGTAATATGAATTAACCGGATAGTTAAGTTCCATACATAATAGCTTAGTACAGAAAGATTTATTATGGTTAAAAAAATTTTTTTTTTTATTTATTTATTTTTTTTTTATATATATATAGGATATACATATAAATTCTTTGGAGGAACTGAGTTAATACTTCATAACTCGTTGATACAATATACTCGTTATTAATTCGTAATGATTTCCACAGTGATTCTTGAACTGGCGAAGCTTGTGAGGTTGGAGGTGTTGAATATTCTCACGATGTTGACAGCATTTGACTGTGTTGGTGAGGCTATTGGTACTGCTGATGTTGTTGGTAAAACAAGTCTAGCTTGTACCTTACGCACTAGTCTTGTTAGGGTTTCGGTTCTTCTCTCTATCATCTCTGTCCACTCATCTAGTTTTTGATTAAGGCTGAGATAGATAATCTCTAAAACTTTAGAGATTACATAATCACCACAGAATGTTTCTCTGATGAAGTTATGAATCAATACTTCATCATTTGTTGTTGTTGGTACTCCTTGGTATCTTTGGTGCGTGTGACGTTGATATCCGATATATAGATTGGGATATTGAGGTGTGTGATGCGGATGTGATTGTTGGTGGTGGTAATGATCCTGTTGTTGATGGTGGTGCTGTTGATGCCGGTGATGCTGCTGGAGCTTATGGTTTTGAGGCTTGCGATGTGGATGTTACTGGTGGTACCGGTTATGCTGCTGGTGCTGCTGATGATGTTTGTAACCTCCGCACCGTATTTTCCAAAGCCACCACCCGAGCACGAAGCTCGTTGACTTCTTCTATCACACCGGGGTGATTGTCGGTTCGGACGAGCGGATAAATATAATCTAAAATTTGGTGTAGTATATAATCGTGGCGAGATACTCTGGAAATGAGAGAGAAAATAGTTTCTCGAATAGGTTCACCGGTAAGTGCTTCAGGTTCATTGCCAAGAGGGCAATTTGGTGGATGAAAGGGATCACCTTCTTCTTGTCGCCAATGATTGAGGAGACTACGAACCCATCCCCATTTCATCCAGAATAGATGATGGCTGATTGGTTGATCCATTCCGGTCACACTGTTGTCAGAGCTCGAATGAAACTCCATATCGGAATAGCTGTCGTAATCTGAGGAGTTCGAACTGGTTGAGGGCTCCATCTCGTATGATCAAGGGAATGAATTTTTGATATGAAATAGATTATAGGAATTAGATTTAGTATTCTTCAATACATAATTTACATATGTATATATATTACCAAAATCCCATAAATTACGGAGGAATCTTTGAAAAATGTCAGTCAAAGTTCACAGTAACAGATATGTGAAGATAGGATTTCGTCTATACACTATTATGCAATAAATGCAGAAAAACGCGTCTAGACTTAAGAATGATAAGCAGGTAATTTCCTACAGATGATAAGAAGATAATTTTCGACACAATATGATAAGCAAAACTTTTGACATGCAGACACGGTCGAAGTCCAGACTCACTAATGCATCCTAACGACTTATCAGTTAGACAAACTAATGCAGACCTGGTTCGCTAAGACCACCGCTCTGATACCACATGAGACGACCCGACCCAATCCATAGGGACGAATACAATAACATATGATTACATCGCGAGGTACTTGACCTCTAAATGATACATTTTACAAACATTGCATTCATTTTTAAAAGACAATCTTTCATTACATCGAAAGTTGACATGTATGCATACCATTTCATAATATCCAAACTATAAATGACCTAATCTGTCATTTACTTAATAATAATCTTTAATGAACTTCAACGACTCGAATGCAACGTCTTTTGAAATATGTCATGAATGACTCCAAGTAATATCTTTAAAATGAGCTAATGCACAGCGGAAGATCTCTTTCAAACCTGAGAATAAACATGCTTTCAAGTGTCAACCAAAAGGTTGGTGAGTTCATCAGTTTATAGTAATCATTTCATTTTCATCATTTTAATAGACCACAAGATTTCATATTTCCAATTCTCATAAATAAACGTCCCATGCATAGAGACAAAAATATCATTCATATGGATTGAACACCTGGTAACCGACATTAACAATATGCATATAGAATATCCCCATCATTCCGGGATCCTCCTTCGGACATGATATAAATTTCGAAGTACTAAAGCATCCGGTACTTTGGATGGGGCTTGTTGGGCCCGATAGATCTATCTTTAGGATTCGCGTCAATTAGGGTGTCTGTTCCCTAATTCTTAGATTACCAGACTAAATAAAAAGGGGCATATTCGATTTCGATAATTCAACCATAGAATGTAGTTTCACGTACTTGTGTCTATTTTGTAAATCATTTATAAAAATTGCGCATGTATTCTCAGCCCAAAAATATAAAGGGTAAAAAGGCAAATGAAACTCACCATACTGTATTTTGTAGTAAAAATACATATAACATCATTGAACAAGTGTAGGGTTGGCCTCGGATTCACGAACCTATATTAATTATATATATTTATATGACGGTCAATATTTGTCTAACAATTTAGGCCAAGTCATAGTGTACCACAATCCTAATGCTCGAGTCTGACTCAACAGTATAGTAACATGTTATATTACCCATGCTCAGTTAGGTCAAAAGTCAAAGGTTAAAGTAAAAACGAGGTCGCATGCAAAAATACAATAACTTATACAAAAAAAAGATTTTTCGGTCAAACATGACTAAACGACCACTTCAGCGATTTTTAGAAAAATTATCGGAACTCCGATTGATAAACGGTCCAAGGATAAAAGTTACACATTAACAAAAAGATTAAGCATAAATTTTACAGAAGTAAACTAAAACTAGACAACTCGTAGTTGCCAACGCGGTTTCGGCGTTTCAAAGTTAATTTTTCAGCTTTAATAAAATTTACAAAAGTGACCGAGTAGCCTACTTTGGAGATTTTTAGAAAATTCCTCGAAACTCGGATTGACAAACGGTCAAAGCCTTCAAATTCTCGTTACTACAAAGATATAACATGATTTTTGGTAAAAGTAAACATACATCAGGCCGACCATGACAACTGATACAAAACTGACATTTTTAATAAAAAGTTTCAGCTCTTTTTAGAATTTTAAAATGTGATCAAACAGTCAACATTGACGATTTTTAGAAAAATCGTCGAGACTCAAATTGACAAACGGCCAGAGTCGTTTGTTAGACCTTACAGCAAAGAATTCAGTGGTATTTTTGTTTTAATCTGAAACAACGCAGATCATCGAGAATTTCAGTTTCCGTATCGACGTTTCATCAAAATTTACAAAACTTCTTTTATCCATAACTTGACAACCGTTCAACGAAACGAGACGTGCTTTATATGAAAATTCATCTACTCGACGAGTAGAATCCAAATAACCACTTTTTATTACCCAGAAAATTAGTTCACTAATTATTAACAGCATTTTTAATTACGAAATTAATTGTTTAATTCATAACTTTCTAACCGTTCATCGAATTCATTCGATATCTAAATGAAAAGTTCTTAATTTTTCGCTAGCTTTCCAATGACATGCATATCTTATACCTTATTTCATCCCTAGTATAACAACCTTTAAGATTCAACATAACCTATCTAAGGGCAATATCAAATGTACAAATAAGCATAATCCTATTTTCTCGAGCACTAGTCAGGGATACACTATTAGTATGTAAAAATTAAATTAGGAGTACTCACGTATCAATATTGAGGTTCAATATTGGAGGAAAGGTACGTAGACGCAATGGAGATGACAAACACTAGTTTAACCTCACAAGCATACCCATGAACAATACCCATCACCTCCATAGCCATAACTCATAATTTCCTTAGCCCTATCCCACTCATAAAACTTGTCTTGAAATGACCCGATCATGACCTCGTCGTAGTATTTTAGGTATAAATACTAATAATAACACTAATAATAATAATAATAATAATAATAATAATAATAATAATAAATATATTAATAATAATAATAATAATAATAATAATAATAATAATAATAATAATAATAATAATAGTAATATAATTAATCTAAATGATACGTAGTATTATGAAGTGAATGAGAATGAACTTGTGCATTTATAGAAGTTTGCCATCTCATATTGCCTTACAGCTTGCATCCGTTGTTTTAATCTTGCCGACACCCTATTTTACATATTACGTATCACTTATAACTTTATATATATTTTATATATAATATATTTAATCTTTAGAATTAATTAAATATTATATTATATTTACGCTCATGATAAAAATATAATTTTTACAAAAATGACACGGTCGTGGTCTCACGACTCATGTACCACTTTCCGTTTTTCGGGCGCACTTTCGTACGTTTAGAAAACTAGCCCTTTATATTACGTGACGTGTACCTTTTACAAAAATTAGACTTACATAACAATAAATTACCTTTATAAAAATATAACTTATAAAGTTGAGCGTTGTGGTCATTTCCTTCTATAAATCCAAGTCTCGTTGTTTGTCAAAATATTTTATTTTAAATTAAACGTTTTGTGACATGTACCTTTATTAATAACTAGACTTAAATTAATTAAAAACTAACCCACTCGGAGTGTAACTTAATCTTTTGAGTGTTTTGGTCATTTATTTTTATAATTTATACCCTCGTTAGTTATCAAAGTATACTTAATAACATTAACTTAAACCAAAACGTCTTTTGAATAAATTAAAATATATTTATAATATATAGGTTTGAAATACTTTAATAAAATATTTAGATTTTAATTATATTTCAAAGTATATTTGAAGATCGTTTATAATATTATATCCTATAACGTTTATACTTTAAAAAAAAATATAATTTCCTTATGCGTCAACGTTTAGTTTGTTTTCCTTAAACTTTCTAAATAATATAACTATATTCCCAAAGTTTCACTTTCACTCTAAATAATAGGAAGGTTAACTAGTTAACGTTTATATAGAAAGTCGAACAGAAAACTCCACTAACATTTGGCTAGTTCTCGTTAATTGACACATTTGTCTTTACTTATAACTCACTTTACCATTTTTCGAATACGGTTAATAATAAGGGTTACCTAATTCAAAGTGGACCTCCTAACAGATACTCTTAATCATAATTCAATGTATCTGATAATTCAATCATTTGATATTATCTTTTAATCTCGTCGATAAACTTACATCGAACAAATATATTCATGTAAAGTATTATCTATTCAATACCTTAATAGTACTTCCAGGTTCATAAAATAGATCTCATAGCTTATAATCATATCCAGTAATCCGTTCGATGTTTTATATAATATATCTCAATTTAATAATCACACATATGTATATGTATATATAATTGTTCGTGAATCGCTAGGCATGGTCAAAGGGTAATTGATTATATGAATATAGTTTTCAAAATTTCGAGACTCAACATTACATATTTTTGCTCATCGTGTCGGGAACATATAAAGATTAAAGTTTAAATTTGATCGGAAATTTCCGGGTCATCACAAAAGCTAACTACGGCACCTATATTGTCATTGCCTGAAGGGAATGATGATTTTGTGATTTATTGTGACGCATCAAAGCAAGGTCTCGGTTGTGTATTAATGCAACGAACGAAGGTGATTGCTTATGCGTCTAGACAATTGAAGATTCACGAACAAAATTATACGACGCATGATTTGGAATTAGGCGCGGTTGTTTTTGCATTAAAGACTTGGAGGCACTACTTATATGGGGTCAAAAGTATTATATATACCGACCACAAAAGTCTTCAACACATATTTAATCAGAAACAACTGAATATGAGGCAGCGTAGGTGGATTGAATTATTGAATGATTACGATTTTGAGATTCGTTACCACCCGGGGAAGGCAAATGTGGTAGCCGATGCCTTGAGCAGGAAGGATAGAGAACCCATTCGAGTAAAATCTATGAATATAATGATTCATAATAACATTACTACTCAAATAAAGGAGGCGCAACAAGGAGTTTTAAAAGAGGGAAATTTAAAGGATGAAATACCCAAAGGATCGGAGAAGCATCTTAATATTCGAGAAGACGGAACCCGGTATAGGGCTGAAAGGATTTGGGTACCAAAATTTGGAGATATGAGAGAAATGGTACTTAGAGAAGCTCATAAAACCAGATACTCAATACATCCTGGAACGGGGAAGATGTACAAGGATCTCAAGAAACATTTTTGGTGGCCGGGTATGAAAGCCGATGTTGCTAAATACGTAGGAGAATGTTTGACGTGTTCTAAGGTCAAAGCTGAGCATCAGAAACCATCAGGTCTACTTCAACAACCCGAAATCCCGGAATGGAAATGGGAAAACATTACCATGGATTTCATCACTAAATTGCCAAGGACTGCAAGTGGTTTTGATACTATTTGGGTAATAGTTGATCGTCTCACCAAATCAGCACACTTCCTACCAATAAGAGAAGATGACAAGATGGAGAAGTTAGCACGACTGTATTTGAAGGAAGTCGTCTCCAGACATGGAATACCAATCTCTATTATCTCTGATAGGGATGGCAGATTTATTTCAAGATTCTGGCAGACATTACAGCAAGCATTAGGAACTCGTCTAGACATGAGTACTGCCTATCATCCACAAACTGATGGGCAGAGCGAAAGGACGATACAAACGCTTGAAGACATGCTACGAGCATGTGTTATTGATTTCGGAAACAGTTGGGATCGACATCTACCGTTAGCAGAATTTTCCTACAACAACAGCTACCATTCAAGCATTGAGATGGCGCCGTTTGAAGCACTTTATGGTAGAAAGTGCAGGTCTCCGATTTGTTGGAGTGAGGTGGGGGATAGACAGATTACGGGTCCGGAGATTATACAAGAAACTACCGAGAAGATCATCCAAATTCAACAACGGTTGAAAACCGCCCAAAGTCGACAAAAGAGCTACGCTGACATTAAAAGAAAAGATATAGAATTTGAAATTGGAGAGATGGTCATGCTTAAAGTTTCACCTTGGAAAGGCGTTGTTCGATTTGGTAAACGAGGGAAATTAAATCCAAGGTATATTGGACCATTCAAGATTATTGATCGTGTCGGACCAGTAGCTTACCGACTTGAGTTACCTCAACAACTCGCGGCTGTACATAACACTTTCCACGTCTCGAATTTGAAGAAATGTTTTGCTAAAGAAGATCTCACTATTCCGTTAGATGAAATCCAAATCAACGAAAAACTCCAATTCATCGAAGAACCCGTCGAAATAATGGATCGTGAGGTTAAAAGACTTAAGCAAAACAAGATACCAATTGTTAAGGTTCGATGGAATGCTCATAGAGGACCCGAGTTCACCTGGGAGCGTGAAGATCAGATGAAGAAGAAATACCCGCATCTATTTCCAGAAGATTCGTCAACACCTTCAACAGCTTAAAATTTCGGGACGAAATTTATTTAACGGGTAGGTACTGTAGTGACCCGAACTTTTCCATGTTTATATATATTAATTGAGATTGATATTTACATGATTAAATGTTTCCAACATGTTAAGCAATCAAACTTGTTAAGACTTGATTAATTGAAATAGGTTTCATATAGACAATTGACCACCCAAGTTGACCGGTGATTCACGAACGTTAAAACTTGTAAAAAACTATATGATGACATATATATGGTTATATGTATAGTTAACATGATATTATGATAAGTAAACATATCATTAATTATATTAACAATGAACTACATATGTAAAAACAAGACTACTAACTTAATGATTTTGAAACGAGACATATATGTAACGTTTATCGTTGTAACGACATTTAATGTATATATATCATATTAAGAGATATTCGTACATCATAATATCATGATAATATAATAATTTAAAATCTCTTTTGATATTATAAACATTAGTTTAACAACATTTAACAAGATCGTTAACCTAAAGGTTTCAAAACAACACTTACATGTAACGACTAACGATGACTTAACGACTCAGTTAAAATGTATATACATGTAGTGTTTTAATATGTATTTATACACTTTTGAAAGACTTCAATACACTTATCAAAATACTTCTACTTAACAAAAATGCTTACAATTACATTCTCGTTCAGTTTCATCAACAATTCTACTCGTATGCACCCGTATTCGTACTCGTACAATACACAGCTTTTAGATGTATGTACTATTGGTATATACACTCCAATGATCAGCTCTTAGCAGCCCATGTGAGTCACCTAACACATGTGGGAACCATCATTTGGCAACTAGCATGAAATATCTCATAAGATTACAAAAATATGAGTAATCATTCATGACTTATTTACATGAAAACAAAATTACATATCCTTTATATCTAATCCATACACCAACGACCAAAAACACCTACAAACACTTTCATTCTTCAATTTTCTTCATCTAATTGAACTCTCTCAAGTTCTATCTTCAAGTTCTAAGTGTTCTTCATAAATTCCAAAAGTTCTAGTTTCATAAAATCAAGAATACTTTCAAGTTTGCTAGCTCACTTCCAATCTTGTAAGGTGATCATCCAACCTCAAGAAATCTTTGTTTCTTACAGTAGGTTATCATTCTAATACAAGGTAATAATCATATTCAAACTTTGGTTCAATTTCTATAACTATAACAATCTTATTTCAAGTGATGATCTTACTTGAACTTGTTTTCGTGTCATGATTTTGCTTCAAGAACTTTGAGCCATCCAAGGATCCATTGAAGCTAGATCCATTTTTCTCTTTTCCAGTAGGTTCATCCAAGGAACTTAAGGTAGTAATGATGTTCATAACATCATTCGATTCATACATATAAAGCTATCTTATTCGAAGGTTTAAACTTGTAATCACTAGAACATAGTTTAGTTAATTCTAAACTTGTTCGCAAACAAAAGTTAATCCTTCTAACTTGACTTTTAAAATCAACTAAACACATGTTCTATATCTATATGATATACTAACTTAATGATTTAAAACCTGGAAACACGAAAAACACCGTAAAACCGGATTTACGCCGTCGTAGTAACACCGCGGGCTGTTTTGGGTTAGTTAATTAAAAACTATGATAAACTTTGATTTAAAAGTTGTTATTCTGAGAAAATGATTTTTATTATGAACATGAAACTATATCCAAAAATTATGGTTAAACTCAAAGTGGAAGTATGTTTTCTAAAATGGTCATCTAGACGTCGTTCTTTCGACTGAAATGACTACCTTTACAAAAACGACTTGTAACTTATTTTTCCGACTAGAAACCTATACTTTTTTTGTTTAGATTCATAAAATAGAGTTCAATATGAAACCATAGCAATTTGATTCACTCAAAACGGATTTAAAATGAAGAAGTTATGGGTAAAACAAGATTGGATAATTTTTCTCATTTTAGCTACGTGAAAATTGGTAACAAATCTATTCCAACCATAACTTAATCAACTTGTATTATATATTATGTAATCTTGAGATACCATAGACACGTATACAATGTTTCGACCTATCATGTCGACACATCTATATATATTTCGGAACAACCATAGACACTCTATATGTGAATGTTGGAGTTAGCTATACAGGGTTGAGGTTGATTCCAAAATATATATAGTTTGAGTTGTGATCAATACTGAGATACGTATACACTGGGTCGTGGATTGATTCAAGATAATATTTATCGATTTATTTCTGTACATCTAACTGTGGACAACTAGTTGTAGGTTACTAACGAGGACAGCTGACTTAATAAACTTAAAACATCAAAATATATTAAAAGTGTTGTAAATATATTTTGAACATACTTTGATATATATGTATATATTGTTATAGGTTCGTGAATCAACCAGTGGCCAAGTCTTACTTCCCGACGAAGTAAAAATCTGTGAAAGTGAGTTATAGTCCCACTTTTAAAATCTAATATTTTTGGGATGAGAATACATGCAGGTTTTATAAATGATTTACAAAATAGACACAAGTACGTGAAACTACATTCTATGGTTGAATTATCGAAATCGAATATGCCCCTTTTTATTAAGTCTGGTAATCTAAGAATTAGGGAACAGACACCCTAATTGACGCGAATCCTAAAGATAGATCTATTGGGCCTAACAAACCCCATCCAAAGTACCGGATGCTTTAGTACTTCGAAATTTATATCATATCCGAAGGGTGTCCCGGAATGATGGGGATATTCTTATATATGCATCTTGTTATTGTCGGTTACCAGGTGTTCACCATATGAATGATTTTTATCTCTATGTATGGGATGTGTATTGAAATATGAAATCTTGTGGTCTATTGTTACGATTTGATATATATAGGTTAAACCTATAACTCACCAACATTTTTGTTGACGTTTTAAGCATGTTTATTCTCAGGTGATTATTAAGAGCTTCCGCTGTCGCATACTTAAATAAGGACAAGATTTGGAGTCCATGCTTGTATGATATTGTGTAAAAACTGCATTCAAGGAACTTATTTTGTTGTAACATATTTGTATTGTAAACCATTATGTAATGGTCGTGTGTAAACAGGATATTTTAGATTATCATTATTTGATAATCTACGTAAAGCTTTTTAAACCTTTATTGATGAAATAAAGGTTATGGTTTGTTTAAAAATGAATGCAGTCTTTGAAAAACGTCTCATATAGAGGTCAAAACCTCGCAACGAAATCAATTAATATGGAACGTTTTTAATCAATAAGAACGGGACATTTCATGAAACAAAAGCTGATTGCACGGGACTAATCAATTTATCAATAACACCTATAAGTCGATTAGTTAGGATTTTTGAAATAATTTTGTAGAAAAAACCAACCAACGAAATAGGTCTAAAGTCATTAATGAGAACGAGGTTCTGAACTTTCGGAATTAACGAAAAGAATGCAGACTTCGCTCCGTGAGGCATAATATAATTCTCAAAAAATAGACGAATGTCCCTGCATAAATCAAAACAAATAATATCCCAAAAGTGTTTAATAAATCGGAAAGAAATAACGTCGGGACATGGCGCTTTCGAACTCCTACAATCCCAAACGGCCTTTTTAATTTCAACATCATCAATATCACTTTCAAGATTAATTGCCTCCTCCTGTGACAATTTATACTTCGGCTCCACTTGAATAAATTCAGCCTCATTATGTTGCCTGTCGAATTTAGCCTCATAATAATCAAAGAATTGTTGTTTGATGGCATTTGGATCTGTGGCCCATGACCCATCTACCATTAAGCCTTGGATATTTTGATAATTATGTTTATGTTTAAGGGAGCAATGAAAAAATTTGGAATTTTCATCACCCTCAACGTCCCATTTAATATGAGTTTTTTATAAGGCATCTGTGGCTTCTATTTTCATCAACTCATCACGTTCCAAAAACAACTTATTCCTTCGATCGATCATAATGGCATCGGCTGAACCAGCATCAATGGCAATGTCTAGATCATGAATATCTTTATCTAGTTGTTTAATTCTCAACACTTCATTTTGTTCTTGATGTGTGAATCCAAGCTTTCAAATGCGCTTTCAACAACCGAAATTTAGCTATTATGTCAACATTCTGACCATTACCAATCGAACTCCATGTACTTTGAACAAAAGAATCAAAATCCAGTCTATCGAACCATGAGTCAAAGATCTTAAAATAAGTCGGGCCAAAGTCAACCTTGTCTTGAAAAAGAAGAATAGGAGCATGATCCGAATACCCCCGATCCAAAACCGAACCCTTCAAATCGTTAATAGAATCAAGAACATTACTAGTAATAAAGAATCTATCAAGTTTACTAAGTTTTGACCCGGCTTTATTTCGATACTTATAACGAACGCCACCCAAAGGAACTTCATCAAATTTGTTTGATTCTATGAAATCTCTAAACACCCGATCATCATGTAGACAAAACTCTGAGCTACATCTCTCGTCTCTACTTCTAACCGAGTTCCAATCGCCCATGAAAATATAATGACCAGGATTAATCGACATGAAATTAGATAACTCATTCCAAAAAAGCACCTTATCCGATAAGGCTTGAGGAGCATACACATTAACCATGAATGTCTCAATATTTTCCTTTATCCAAGTGCCTTTAACTATCACATAATTCTCGTTACACCAAATGTTACTTTTCACGATTACAGACGGGTCCCAAAGAGAGATAATGCCACCAGAAAGTCCCTTAGCAAGACTTAAAGCGTAGTCAAAATGCATATTACCCCATAAAGAATGTAAACGAAAAATCAGAAAACGTGACATTTTGGATTCCTGAACTCCTAAAAATTGAACTTTTAACGAAACACATGTATCTATTATCCATTTTCGTTTCAAAAAACCCCCTGTTGGTTAGTGATCCAATATTAATATTCAAATGTTAACCACTTTGTTTTGATGATGACACCAAGTCTTGTGTGCTTAAACAACGTATAGAACAACACAAGTTCACAAGCCTACACTATCTCTAGCAAAAGACCAATACATAAATAATTAACTTGGTAAAAACTGATATGCGGCTGCACCACGGTCGATTGCGGGTCTGACTGTAGATGTCCTGTTCCAACGGCTACACCATTTTACAACACTGTTGATCTACGATCAACCTCACTTCCACCAGAAAGTCCCTTAGCAAGACTTAAAGCGTAGTCAAAATGCATATTACCCCATAAAGAATGTAAACGAAAAATCAGAAAACGTGACATTTTGGATTCCTGAACTCCTAAAAATTGAACTTTTAATGAAACACATGTATCTCTTATCCATTTTTGTTTCAAAAAAGCCCCCTGTTGGTTAGTGATCCAATATTAATATTCAAATGTTAACCACTTTGTTTTGATGATGACACCAAGTCTTGTGTGCTTAAACAACGTATAGAACAACACAAGTTCACAAGCCTACACTATCTCTAGCAAAAGACCAATACATAAATAATTAACTTGGTAAAAACTGATATGCGGCTGCACCACGGTCGACCGCGGGTCTGACCGTAGATGTCCTATTCCAACGGCTACACCATTTTACAACACTGTTGATCGACGGTCAACCTCACGGCCACCAGAAAGTCCCTTAGCAAGACTTAAAGCGTAGTCAAAATGCATATTACCCCATAAAGAATGTAAACGAAAAATCAGAAAACGTGACATTTTGGATTCCTGAACTCCTAAAAATTGAACTTTTAACGAAACACATGTATCTCTTATCCATTTTCGTTTCAAAAAAGCCCCCTGTTGGTTAGTGATCCAATATTAATATTCAAATGTTAACCACTTTGTTTTGATGATGACACCAAGTCTTGTGTGCTTAAACAATGTATAGAACAACACAAGTTCACAAGCCTACACTATCTCTAGCAAAAGACCAATACATAAATAATTAACTTGGTAAAAATTGATATGCGGCTGCACCACGGTCGACCGCGGGTCTGACCGTAGATGTCCTGTTCCAACGGTTGCACCATTTTACAAAACTGTTGATCTACGGTCTGAAATGTCCCGTTCTTATTGATTAAAAACGTTCCATATTAATTGATTTCGTTGCGAGGTTTTGACCTCTATATGAGACGTTTTTCAAAGACTGCATTCATTTTAAAACAAACCATAACCTTTATTTCATCAATAAAGGTTTAAAAAGCTTTACGTAGATTATCAAATAATGATAATCTAAAATATCCTGTTTACACACGACCATTACATAATGGTTTACAATACAAATATGTTACAACAAAATAAGTTTCTTGAATGCAGTTTTTACACAATATCATACAAGCATGGACTCCAAATCTCGTCCTTATTTAAGTATGCGACAGCGGAAGCTCTTAATAATCACCTGAGAATAAACATGCTTAAAACGTCGACAAAAATGTTGGTGAGCTATAGGTTTAACCTATATATATCAAATCATAATAATAGACCACAAGATTTCATATTTCAATACACATCCCATACATAGAGATAAAAATCATTCATATGGTAAACACCTGGTAACCGACATTAACAAGATGCATATATAAGAATATCCCCATCATTTTGGGACACCCTTCGGATATGATATAAATTTCGAAGTACTAAAGCATTCGGTACTTTGGATGGGGTTTGTTAGGCCCAATAGATCTATCTTTAGGATTCGCGTCAATTAGGGTGTCTGTTCCCTAATTCTTAGATTACCAGACTTAATAAAAATTGGCATATTCGATTTCGATAATTCAACCATAGAATGTAGTTTCACGTACTTGTGTCTATTTTGTAAATCATTTATAAAACCTGCATGTATTCTCATCCCAAAAATATTAGATTTTAAAAGTGGGACTATAACTCACTTTCACATATTTTTTACTTCGTCGAGAAGTAAGACTTGGCCACTGTTGATTCACGAACCTATAACAATATATACATATATATTAAAGTATGTTCAAAATATATTTACAACACTTTTAATATATTTTGATGTTTTAAGTTTATTAAGTCAGCTGTCCTCGTTAGTAACATACAACTAGTTGTCCACAGGTAGATGTACAGAAATAAATCGATAAATATTATCTTGAATCAATCCACGACCCAGTGTATACGTATCTCAGTATTGATCACAACTCAAACTATACATATTTTGGAATCAACCTCAACCCTGTATAGCTAACTCCAACATTCACATATAGAGTGTCTATGGTTGTTCCGAAATATATATAGATGTGTCGACATGATAGGTCGAAACATTGTATACGTGTCTATGGTATCTCAAGATTACATAATATACAATACAAGTTGATTAAGTTATGGTTGGAATATATTTGTTACCAATTTTCACGTAGCTAAAATGAGAAAAATTATCCAATCTTGTTTTACCCATAACTTCTTCATTTTAAATCCGTTTTGAGTGAATCAAATTGCTATGGTTTCATATTGAACTCTATTTTATGAATCTAAACAGAAAAAGTATAGGTTTATAGTCGGAAAAATAAGTTACAAGTCATTTTTGTAAAGGTAGTCATTTCAGTCGAAAGAACGACGTCTAGATGACCATTTTAGAAAACATACTTCCACTTTGAGTTTAACCATAATTTTTGGATATAGTTTCATGTTCATAATAAAAATCATTTTCTCAGAATAACAACTTTTAAATCAAAGTTTATCATAGTTTTTAATTAACTAACCCAAAACAGCCCGCGGTGTTACTACGACGGCGTAAATCCGGTTTTACGGTATTTTTCGTGTTTCCAGGTTTTAAATCATTAAGTTAGCATATCATATAGATATAGAACATGTGTTTAGTTAATTTTAAAAGTCAAGTTAGAAGGATTAACTTTTGTTTGCGAACAAGTTTAGAATTAACTAAACTATGTTCTAGTGATTACGAGTTTAAACCTTCGAATAAGATAGTTTTATATATATGAATCAAATGATGTTATGAACATCATTACTACCTCAAGTTTAGTAGGTAAACCTACTGGAAGTGACAAGAAATGATCTAGCTTCAAAGGATCTTGGATGGCTTGAAAGTTCTTGAAGTAGGATCATGACACAAAAACAAGTTCAAGTAAGATTTTTACTCGAATTAAGATAGTTTATAGTTATAGGAATTGAATCAAAGTTTGAATATGAATATTACCTTGAATAAGAAAGATAACCTACTGTATATAACAAAGGTTTCTTGATCTTAGATGATTACTTGGAATGGATTAGAAAGCTTGGAAGTAAATTAGTAAACTTGAAGGGATTTTTGAAGTGTTCTTGAAGTGTTCTTCCTATGATGTTTATATCTTGATTCTTGAAGTGATTTTTGATGAAGATGATGATTAACTACTAGAAAAATACGTTCATAATAGTGTGTGTGTGTGTGTGTGTTGAGAGAGAATTAGGAAGAGAATTGGAAGTGAAATGGAGTGAATGATGAGTGGTAATTGGTGAGTGGTGAGTGGGGTTAAAAGGAGTTCTAGTTAGTTGACTAGCTCATGGTAGAAGTTAAAATTGATTAGTCATACATGACATAATCAAGAGTGGAATCCCATGCTAGTTCCTATTGGTATATACTCATAGTAAGTACGTTTTGAAGCTGTGTATAATACGGGTAAGAATACGACTAGAATTCTTGATGAAAGAAAAGAATGGAAAAGTAACTGTAACCATTTTCGTTAAGTATGAGTGTTTTGATATATGTCTTGAAGTCTTCCAAAAGTATTTTAATACATCTAAATACACTACATGTATATACATTTTAACTGAGTCGTTAAGTCATCGTTAGTCATTATATGTAAGTGTTGTTTTGAAACCTTTAAGTTAACGATCTCAATTAATGTTGTTAACTCATTGATTATTATATCTAATGAGATGTTAAATTATTATATTATCATGATATTATGATATATTAATATATCTTAATATGATATATATACATTTAAATGTCGTTACAACGATAATCGTTACATATATGTCTCGTTTCGAAATCCTTAAGTTAGTAGTCTTGTTTATATGTATATAACTCATTGTTAATATACTTATGGAGATACTTACTTATCATAATCTCATGTTAACCATATGTATATCCATATATATATATCGTCATGTCGTTTTTACAAGTTTTAACGTTCGTGAATCGCCGGTCAACCTGGGTGGTCAATTGTCTATACGAAACATATTTTAATTAATCAAGTCTTAACAAGTTTGATTTCTTAACATGTTGGAAACATTTAATCATGTAAATATCAATCTCAATTAATATATATATAAACATGGAAAAGTTCGGGTCACTACAGTACCTACCCGTTAAATAAATTTCGTCCCGAAATTTTAAGCTGTTGAAGGTGTTGACGAATCTTCTGGAAATAGATGCGGGTATTTCTTCTTCATCTGATCTTCACGCTACCAGGTGAACTCGGGTCCTCTACGAGCATTCCATCGAACCTTAACAATTGGTATCTTGTTTTGCTTAAGTCTTTTAACCTCACGATCCATTATTTCGACGGGTTCTTCGATGAATTGGAGTTTTTCGTTGATTTGGATTTCATCTAACGGAATAGTGAGATCTTCTTTAGCAAAACATTTCTTCAAATTCGAGACGTGGAAAGTGTTATGTACAGCCGCGAGTTGTTGAGGTAACTCAAGTCGGTAAGCTACTGGTCCGACACGATCAATAATCTTGAACGGTCCAATATACCTTGGATTTAATTTCCCTCGTTTACCAAATCGAACAACGCCTTTCCAAGGTGCAACTTTAAGCATGACCATCTCTCCAATTTCAAATTCTATATCTTTTCTTTTAATGTCAGCGTAGCTCTTTTGTCGACTTTGGGCGGTTTTCAACCGTTGTTGAATTTGGATGATCTTCTCGGTAGTTTCTTGTATAATCTCCGGACCCGTAATCTGTCTATCCCCCACTTCACTCCAACAAATCGGATACCTGCACTTTCTACCATAAAGTGCTTCAAACGGCGCCATCTCAATGCTTGAATGGTAGCTGTTGTTGTAGGAAAATTCTGCTAATGGTAGATGTCGATCCTAACTGTTTTCGAAATCAATAACACATGCTCGTAGCATGTCTTCAAGCATTTGTATCGTCCTTTCGCTCTACCCATCTGTTTGTGGATGATAGGCAGTACTCATGTCTAGACGAGTTCCTAATGCTTGCAGTAATGTCTGCCATAATCTTGAAATAAATCTGCCATCCCTATCAGAGATAATAGAGATTGGTATTCCATGTCTGGAGACGACTTCCTTCAAATACAGTCGTGCTAACTTCTCCATCTTGTCATCTTCTCTTATTGGCAGGAAATGTGCTGATTTGGTGAGACGATCAACTATTACCCAAATAGTATCAAAACCACTTGCAGTCCTTGGAAATTTAGTAATGAAATCCATGGTAATGTTTTCCCATTTCTATTCCGGGATTTCGGGTTGTTGAAGTAGACCTGATGGTTTCTGATGCTCATCTTTGACCTTAGAACACGTCAAACATTCTCCTACGTATTTAGCAACATCGGCTTTCATACCCGGCCACCAAAAATATTTTCTGAGATCCTTGTACATCTTCCCCGTTCCAGGATGTATTGAGTATCTGGTTTTATGAGCTTCTCTAAGTACCATTTCTCTCATATCTCCAAATTTTGGTACCCAAATCCTTTCAGCCCTATACTGGGTTCCGTCTTCCTGAATATTAAGATGCTTCTCCGATCCTTTGGGTATTTCATCCTTTAAATTTCTCTCTTTCAAAACTCCTTGTTGCGCCTCCTTTTTTGAGTAGTAAGGTTATTATGAATCATTATATTCATAGATTTTACTCGAATGGGTTCTCTGTCCTTCCTGCTCAAGGCATCGGCTACCACATTTGCCTTCCCCGGGTGGTAACGAATCTCAAAGTCGTAATCATTCAACAATTCAATCCACCTACGCTGCCTCATATTCAGTTGTTTCTGATTAAATATGTGTTGAAGACTTTTGTGGTCGGTATATATAATACTTTTGACCCCATATAAGTAGTGCCTCCAAGTCTTTGATGCAAAAATAACCGCGCCTAATTCCAAATCATGCATCATATAATTTTGTTCGTGAATCTTCAATTGTCTAGACGCATAAGCAATCACCTTCGTTCGTTGCATTAATACACAACCGAGACCTTGCTTTGATGCGTCACAATAAATCACAAAATCATCATTCCTTTCAGGCAATGAAAATATAGGTGCCGTAGTTAGCTTTTTCTTCAATAACTGAAACGCTTTCTCTTGTTCATCATTCCATTCAAATTTCTTCCCTTTATGCGTTAATGCAGTCAAGGGTTTTGCTATTCTGGAAAAGTCTTGGATGAACCTTCTGTAGTAACCAGCTAGTCCTAAAAACTGGCGTATGTGTTTCGGAGTTTTCGGGGTTTCCCACTTTTCAACAGTTTCTATCTTTGCCGGATCCACCTTAATACCTTCTTTGTTCACTATGTGACCGAGGAATTGAACTTCTTCCAACCAAAATGCACACTTTGAAAACTTAGCGTACAATTCTTCCTTCCTCTATACTTCTAACACCTTTCTCAAATGTTCACCGTGTTCTTGGTCATTCTTTGAGTAAATAAGTATGTCATTAATGAAAACAATGACAAACTTGTCAAGGTATGGTCCACACACTCGGTTCATAAGGTCCATGAACACAGCTGGTGCATTAGTTAAACCAAACGGCATGACCATAAACTCGTAATGACCGTAACGTGTTCTGAAAGTAGTCTTTGGAATATCATCTTCTTTCACCCGCATTTGATGATACCCGGAACGTAAGTCAATCTTTGAATAAACAGACGAGCCTTGTAGTTGATCAAATAAGTCGTCGATTCTCGATAATGGGTAGCGGTTCTTGATGGTAAGTTTGTTCAACTCTCGGTAGTCGATACACAACCTGAATGTACCATCTTTCTTCTTGATAAACAAAACAAGAGCTCCCCACGGTGATGTGCTTGGTCGAATGAAACCACGCTCTAAAAGTTCTTGTAATTAGCTTTGCAGTTTTTTCATCTCGCTGGGTGCGAGTCTGTAAGGAGCACGAGCTATTGGTGCAGCTCCTGGTACAAGATCTATTTGAAATTCAACGGATCGCTGTGGGGGTAATCCCGGTAATTCTTTCGGAAATACATCGGGAAATTCTTTTGCAATGGGAACATCATTGATGCTCTTTTCTTCAGTTTGTACTTTTTCGACGTGTGCTAGAACAGCATAGCAACCTTTTCTTATTAGTTTTTGTGCCTTCAAATTACTAATAATATGTAGCTTCGTGTTGCCCTTTTCTCCGTACACCATTAAGGGTTTTCCTTTTTCTCGTATAATGCGAATTGAATTTTTGTAACAAACGATCTCTGCTTTCACTTCTTTCAACCAGTCCATACCGATTATCACATCAAAACTCCCTAACTCTACTGGTATCAAATCAATCTTAAATGTTTCGCTAACCAGTTTAATTTCTCGATTCCGACATATATTATCTGCTGAAATTAATTTACCATTTGCTAATTCGAGTAAAAATTTACTATCCAAAGGCGTCAATGGACAACTTAATTTAGCACAAAAATCTCTACTCATATAGCTTCTATCCGCACCCGAATCAAATAAAACGTAAGCAGATTTATTGTCAATAAGAAACGTACCCGTAACAAGCTCCGGGTCTTCCTGTGCCTCTGCCGCATTAATATTGAAAACTCTTCCGCGGCCTTGTCCATTCGTGTTCTCCTGGTTCGGGCAATTTCTAATAATGTGGCCCGGTTTTCCACATTTATAACAAACTACATTGGCATAACTTGCTCCGACACTACTTGCTCCGCCATTACTCGTTCTGACACTATTTGTTCCTTTCGTTCTATTAACCCCTGGTCCGTAGACCTCACACTTCGCCGCGCTATGACCATTTCTTTTACACTTGTTGCAAAATTTGGTGCAGAACCCCGAGTGATACTTTTCACACCTTTGGCATAGCTGCTTCTGATTGTTGTTGTTGTTGCGGTTATTATTGTTGTTGGGATAATTGTTGTAGTTGCTGTTGTTGTTGTTGTTGTTGTTGTTGGGCCGTTTGTTGTAGTTGCGATTGATGTTGCGATTGTTGGGATAATTGTTGCGATTATTGTTGTAATTGCTGTTGTTGTTGTATTGGTGATTCTTATCACCGTTTTCCTCCCACTTTCTTTTGACTTGCTTCACATTGGCCTCTTCAGCAGTCTGTTCTTTAATTCTTTCTTCAATCTGGTTCACTAGTTTGTGAGCCATTCTACATGCCTGTTGTATGGAGGCGGGCTCGTGTGAACTTATATCTTCTTAGATTCTTTCCGGTAATCCTTTCACAAACGCGTCGATCTTCTCTTCCTCATCTTCGAATGCTCCCGGACACAATAGGCACAATTCTGTGAATCGTCTTTCGTACGTGGTAATATCAAATCCTTGGGTTCGTAACCCTCTAAGTTCTGTCTTGAGCTTATTGACCTCGGTTCTGGGACGGTACTTCTCGTTCATCAAGTGCTTGAATGCTGACCACGGTAGTGAGTACGCATCGTCTTGTCCCACTTGCTCTAGATAGGTATTCCACCATGTTAATGCAGAACCTGTGAAGGTATGCGTAGCGTACTTTACTTTGTCCTCTTCAGTACACTTACTTATGGCAAACACCGATTCGACCTTCTCGGTCCACCGTTTCAATCCAATCGGTCCTTCGGTTCCATCAAATTCCAAAGGTTTACAGGCAGTGAATTCTTTGTAGGTGCATCCTACACGATTTTCTGTACTGCTAGATCCAAGGTTATTGTTGGTATGTAGTGCAGCCTGTACTGCGGCTATGTTTGAAGCTAGAAAAGTACGGAATTCCTCTTCATTCATATTCACGGTGTGTCGAGTAGTCGGTGCCATTTCCTTCAAAATAGTCAAATGGAACAAGTTAATCATACAGAATATTAAGAGTAGTTAATAGTATTTCGTAGCATAATATGAACTCATTTATAAAAGCTTTTTCTTCATATTAGCGTTTTATAAATTTAAATTCGGGTAGTACCTACCCGTTAAGTTCATACTTAGTAGCTAATATACAATTCAACTACTACAATTCTATATGAAAAACTAATTATAATAATATTTCGCGTTCAAACTTTTATACAATATTTTACAAACTTACAATACCGCTTATTTTACATAAAGCATGAAATATAGCACACAATAACTTTGATACAAGATAGTTGTGAAGATAATTCTAGCTAGTACACAAGTCGTTCAGCAAAGGCAATAAAGACAAGTAATTCATACGTCCAGAAACAAGTCATGCATTCTGGTTTTACTAGGATTACTTCCCATCCTTGGTCTTGTGGAACATAACTGTTATGGCCATTGATAAGATAGCGTGTTGTAACGTCGTCAAAGGGACGAGGGTTACGTAATGTCCAACAGTCCCGTAACAATCTAAAAACCTCATTTCTTACCCCAATTACCGACTCCGTCACTTGTGGGAACGTTTTGTTTAATAGTTGTAGCCCGATGTTCTTGTTCTCACTTTGGTGAGAAGCGAACATTACTAATCCGTAATCATAACATGCTTCTTTATGTTGCATGTTAGCCGCTTTTTCTAAATCACGAAGTCCTATATTCGGATATACTGAGTCAAAATAATTTCTTAACCCGTTGCGTAAAATAGCATTTGGGTTCCCCGCAATATATACGTCAAAGTAAACACATCGTAACTTATGGATTTCCCAATGTGATATCCCCCATCTTTCGAACGAAAGCCTTTTATAAACCAAGGCATTCTTGGAATGTTCTTCGAATGTCTTACAAACTGATCTCGCCTTAAATAGTTGTGCCGAGGAATTCTGACCGACTCTAGACAAGATTTCATCAATCATGTCTCCGGGTAGGTCTCTTAAAATATTGGGTTGTCTATCCATTTTGTGTTTTTATACTGTAAAATAGACAAGAGTTAGATTCATAAAAACAATACTTATTAATACAAGCAATTTTTACATATATCATAAAGCATAAGCACACTATATTACTTATATTACACCACACGAATACAACTATCTTATTCCGACTCGCTTGTTTCTTCTTCTTCGGTTTTGGTTCGTTTTGCCAAGTTTCTAGGGATATATGATGATCCTCTAATACGAGTCGTCGTTATCCACATTGGTTTAGAAAAACCTGGTGGTTTAGAGGTTCCCGGGTCATTGTTACAACTTAAGGACTTCGGGGGTTGACGATACATATAAAGTTCATCGGGGTTGGAATTAGATTTCTCTATTTTTATGCCCTTTCCCTTATTATTTTCTTTTGCCTTTTTAAATTCAGTTGGGGTAATTTCTATAACATCATCAGAATTCTCGTCGGAATCCGATTCATCGGAGAATTGGTAATCCTCCCAATATTATTGACCATAATTAACCTTGGTCGGTTGGTTGAGGATTCTCTTTTACTTAACCGTTTTATTATTTCCCCCACCGGTTCTATTTCTTCTTCCGGTTCCAATTCTTCTTCCGGTTCCGATTCTTCTTCCGGTTCCAACTCTTCTTCCGGTTCCTCTTCGGGAACTTGTGAATCAGTCCACGAATCATTCCAATTTACATTTGACTCTTCATTATTATTAGGTGAGTCAATGGGACTTGTTCTAGAGGTAGGCATCTATCACATAATATCAAACACGTTAAGAGATTAATATATCACATAATATTCATATGTTAAAAATATATAGTTTTCAACAAAAATGTTAAGCAATCATTTTAAAAGAAAACACGGTCGAAGTCCCGACTCACTAATGCATCCTAACAAACTCGATAAGACACACTAATGCAAATTTTCTGGTTCTCTAAGACCAATGCTCGGATACCAACTGAAATGTCCCGTTCTTATTGATTAAAAACGTTCCATATTAATTGATTTCGTTGCGAGGTTTTGACCTCTATATGAGACGTTTTTCAAAGACTGCATTCATTTTAAAACAAACCATAACCTTTATTTCATCAATAAAGGTTTAAAAAGCTTTACGTAGATTATCAAATAATGATAATCTAAAATATCCTGTTTACACACGACCATTACATAATGGTTTACAATACAAATATGTTACAACAAAATAAGTTTCTTGAATGCAGTTTTTACACAATATCATACAAGCATGGACTCCAAATCTCGTCCTTATTTAAGTATGCGACAGCGGAAGCTCTTAATAATCACCTGAGAATAAACATGCTTAAAACGTCAACAAAAATGTTGGTGAGTTATAGGTTTAACCTATATATATCAAATCATAATAATAGACCACAAGATTTCATATTTCAATACACATCCCATACATAGAGATGAAAATCATTCATATGGCGAACACCTGGTAATCGACATTAACAAGATGCATATATAAGAATATCCCCATCATTCCGGGACACCCTTCGGATATGATATAAATTTCGAAGTACTAAAGCATCCGGTACTTTGGATGGGGTTTGTTAGGCCCAATAGATCTATCTTTAGGATTCGCGTCAATTAGGGTGTCTGTTCCCTAATTCTTAGATTACCAGACTTAATAAAAAGGGGCATATTCGATTTCGATAATTCAACCATAGAATGTAGTTTCACGTACTTGTGTCTATTTTGTAAATCATTTATAAAACCTGCATGTATTCTCATCCCAAAAATATTAGATTTTAAAAGTGGGACTATAACTCACTTTCACAGATTTTTTACTTCGTCGAGAAGTAAGACTTGGCCACTGTTGATTCACGAACCTATAACAATATATACATATATATTAAAGTATGTTCAAAATATATTTACAACACTTTTAATATATTTTGATGTTTTAAGTTTATTAAGTCAGCTGTCCTCGTTAGTAACATACAACTAGTTGTCCACAGTTAGATGTACAGAAATAAATCGATAAATATTATCTTGAATCAATCCACGACCCAGTGTATACGTATCTCAGTATTGATCACAACTCAAACTATACATATTTTGGAATCAACCTCAACCCTGTATAGCTAACTCCAACATTCACATATAGAGTGTCTATGGTTGTTCCGGAATATATATAGATGTGTCGACATGATAGGTCGAAACATTGTATACGTGTCTATGGTATCTCAAAATTACATAATATACAATACAAGTTGATTAAGTTATGGTTGGAATATATTTGTTACCAATTTTCACGTAGCTAAAATGAGAAAAATTATCCAATCTTGTTTTACCCATAACTTCTTCATTTTAAATCCGTTTTGAGTGAATAAAATTGCTATGGTTTCATATTGAACTCTATTTTATGAATCTAAACAGAAAAAGTATAGGTTTATAGTCCTAAAAATAAGTTACAAGTCGTTTTTGTAAAGGTAGTCATTTCAGTCGAAAGAACGACGTCTAGATGACCATTTTAGAAAACATACTTCCACTTTGAGTTTAACCATAATTTTTGGATATAGTTTCATGTTCATAATAAAAATCATTTTCTCAGAATAACAACTTTTAAATCAAAGTTTATCATAGTTTTTAATTAACTAACCCAAAACAGCCCGCGGTGTTACTACGACGGCGTAAATCCGGTTTTACGGTGTTTTTCGTGTTTCCAGGTTTTAAATCATTAAGTTAGCATATCATATAGATATAGAAAATGTGTTTAGTTAATTTTAAAAGTCAAGTTAGAAGGATTAACTTTTGTTTGCGAACAAGTTTAGAATTAACTAAACTATGTTCTAGTGATTACGAGTTTAAACCTTCGAATAAGATAGTTTTATATATATGAATCGAATGATGTTATGAACATCATTACTACCTCAAGTTTAGTAGGTAAACCTACTGGAAGTGACAAGAAATGATCTAGCTTCAAAGGATCTTGGATGGCTTGAAAGTTCTTGAAGTAGGATCATGACACAAAAACAAGTTCAAGTAAGATTTTTACTCGAATTAAGATAGTTTATAGTTATAGAAATTGAATCAAAGTTTGAATATGAATATTACCTTGAATAAGAAAGATAACCTACTGTATATAACAAAGGTTTCTTGATCTTAGATGATTACTTGGAATGGATTAGAAAGCTTGGAAGTAAATTAGTAAACTTGAAGGGATTTTTGAAGTGTTCTTGAAGTGTTCTTCCTATGATGATTATAGCTTGATTCTTGAAGTGATTTTTGATGAAGATGATGATTAAATACTGGAAAAATACGTTCATAATAGTGTGTGTGTGTTGAGAGATAATTAGGAAGAGAATTGGAAGTGAAATGGAGTGAATGATGAGTGGTAATTGGTGAGTGGTGAGTGGGGTTAAAAGGAGTTCTAGTTAGTTGACTAGCTCATGGTAGAAGTTAAAATTGATTAGTCATACATGACATAATCAAGAGTGGAATCCCATGCTAGTTCCTATTGGTATATACTCATAGTAAGTACGTTTTGAAGCTATGTATAATACGGGTAAGAATACGACTAGAATTCTTGATGAAAGAAAAGAATGGAAAAGTAACTGTAACCATTTTCGTTAAGTATGAGTGTTTTGATATATGTCTTGAAGTCTTCCAAAAGTATTTTAATACATCTAAATACACTACATGTATATACATTTTAACTGAGTCGTTAAGTCATCGTTAGTCGTTATATGTAAGTGTTGTTTTGAAACCTTTAAGTTAACGATCTCAATTAATGTTGTTAACCCATTGTTTATTATATCTAATGAGATGTTAAATTATTATATTATCATGATATTATGATATATTAATATATCTTAATATGATATATATACATTTAAATGTCGTTACAACGATAATCGTTACATATATGTCTCGTTTCGAAATCCTTAAGTTAGTAGTCTTGTTTATATGTATATAACTCATTGTTAATATACTTATGGAGATACTTACTTATCATAATCTCATGTTAACCATATGTATATCCATATATATATCGTCATGTCGTTTTTACAAGTTTTAACGTTCGTGAATCGCCGGTCAACCTTGGTGGTCAATTGTCTATACGAAACATATTTTAATTAATCAAGTCTTAACAAGTTTGATTGCTTAACATGTTGGAAACATTTAATCATGTAAATATCAATCTCAATTAATATATATATAAACATGGAAAAGTTCGGGTCACTACACGGTCAACCTCACGGCTGACCGTGGATCGACCGCAGTTTTCACTGTAACCAAATTCAACCACTTTGAGTTAGACCACTTTAAGGCATCTATAATTTATAAAACCTTTTTAAATATACTTATAATAGTTGCCTTCTTTGATTTCAAAAGAGTTTTGAACTAAAAGATGTTAATCTTGATTAATCACACCTAATGACACCTTAATGATGATTTAACTTGAAACAAGATTAAACACACAAGTGTTATATCTTTTTATCTTATTATGTAGTGTCATTTAAACATACTATTAATGGTCATTAAAGTCTCAATTAAAGAGGTGCTCTCCTATTAGTTTTAAGTACCATTGTATGTATGTAAATGTAATTAGTTCAAGCTAATCAAGGTTGTAACAAGGATCATTAAGTTTCAACTAGATTCAAACTAGTTCATTTGAGATGTAACAATGTTCTAACTAGCAATATACTTCCATTAAGAAGAAGATAAGGGATTAAGGTGCTAGTTAAGCTTGTTTGGAAGTTTATGGTTGGTCAAGAGATGATTAAAGCAGCAAGCCTAGGGATTCTTCATTATAATTAAACAAGTCAAGATTGACTTGTAGCAAGTAACCAATGGGAGATGATACTTCCATTCAAGTATTGACAAAGCTTAAGATTCATGGGTTATTGTGATTGGAGCTTTGTAGGTTGTCAAGGGATAAGGTTTTAGCATTTTCCATAATAGAAAATCAATGACACAAGAGAAGGACAATGGAACTTTCCTCATTTGCAAGCTTATGTCAACTTCATTGAATGCATCCAAAGTAAGAGATGATGGTCAAAGGTATCAAGATGTTTTGGCATCTTTTTGCAGACTTCATTGAGCCGCGCAGGTTCTGTCAGCATTTTTCTCTTCCTATATATACCAACATTTGCCAAACTTGAAGACCACCTCTTTCCAAAACACTTTCAAATACATATCTACTGATCTCCCAAGCCTCAAGCACATATCAATGGAGAGATTATAAGAGAGAAAGATATATTCTACTTACACTAAGTAGAATTGAAATGTAAACTTTGTACTTATCATTTGTATCTTTAAGTTTACTTTGTAAGACACTTCCTTAGGGGGTCAAGGAAGCTAGATAGTTCTTATGATAGGAAACACCATCTTGCTTAATGATTCAACTTCCTTAAAGGGATCTAGGATTGTTGATCAATTCCATTGAGAATTAAGTTGGTGTGATCTATTGAAGAACTATGAGTGATTGTAAGCTTAGCTATAAGTTTACTTGTAAGCTATCTTCTTAAAGGGATCTAGAAGGTAGTTATGATTTCACTAGGTTAGAGCATTAGGATCTTGTGCTAAGAGAATTTGGTGTTTGTGAATTCTCCAAAGGGACGTAAGGGTTCATAAGTAGCGGCTTATCGAGGAACTAGTGTTGTATCCGGACACTCCACCGGGTTTGGGGTATCATAGTGAAGAAAAGTCTCAATTCGTAGAATTGGGGAATGGATTAAGGTGGATTAGTTAACATCCACTCGAACCACTATAAATCCTCGTGTTTGTTCACTTACATACTTGCATTAACAAACACAAACGCTTCCACACTTAAAACTTATGTATTGATCGTTAAAGATTTTGAAAAAGTTTTAAGAAACCACTAAGTAACTATTCACCCCCCTCTAGTTACTTACAATTGGTATCAGAGCGGTTGCTCGAATCTTTGCTCCAAAAAACGTTTTTGTGACTAAAACTACTTTGTGCAAAAACCCGAGTAAAAGATCTTGGAACTAAGCTCTACTTGGTTGAAGAACGCAAAAGAGTTTGGAAGAGTTAGTCTTGATTCACGATGAAAGTTTTCATATAAGAAGCAACTTCAAGACACTCAAGGGATGTGGAAGTCAAGGATCGAACCCGAATGCTCAAACTTACATCCACTACATTGAGGAAAAATACCACCATTTACATGGTGAGGTAAGTTTGCTTCCTTCTAGCAAAAATATATAAATTAATAGGTTTATTTAATATTATAAAGCTTGTGTACTCTAAATGTTGTGATAATTAACAAAACCTTGATTAAAATGAAAAACTTAAACAAAGAAACATTCTTTGAATAAACAAAGTTAATTTTTGAAAAATAAAAGGATGTAAAGAAAAATGTGGGGTTGGGTCAAAATCACAACTATAGTGTACACAACCTTGAAACTTGTTATGAAATTTAGGAAAATCCTTGCATGAAAAATGACATGAGTTATTTTTTAATGTGTGCTTGATTAATTGATCTTACATGCTAGAATACATAAGTTGTCACATATCTTAGAGCCTTAAATGATAGACATAATATCTAAGAGTAGACTCTAAGCATCTCATTAAGTAGTCTAGAAAATCAAACAAAAGATTACTTAGTGTTAATAATAATTTGTAAAATAAGGTCACTAACTTGTGATTATTTTTGGACAAAAAAAAGAAGTATTTTTAAAAGTCAAAGATATCAAATGATAAATTAAACACTTGGCTTTAAAATACACATTGAGTAGACCTACCACGAGATTTTCAAGAAACACACTTTATAAGACTCAATATAATGCCAAATCGGACGGCGGTCTAGTCTACGGTTAACCGTGGATCGACCGCATCGTCCCTGATCAAAAATTGCTTTCGCAAATTTAAGATCGGCCATGGTGTGACACTTTTAGACATTAAATCTTTTTAAAAATTGTTAAAAAAATCGTTTTACATCGTTTATTGGAAATAATTAAATATTTACCAATGTGAAGCTAGTTATTGTCATTAAACGACACTTGTTTAAATGTCAAGTTTTTTAACACGCAAGTGTAAATTATTTTCAAATAACTAAAAGTGTACAAAATCAATTATTCTCAAGTCATGGACTTGGTTTATCAAATCTTAAAATATAAACATGTCTAAAGGATAAAATCTATTGTTTGAGAAAGGTACTAAAATGGATTAGGACGAGAGTGTTTAATGTTAACAATCCCGGACCCAACAAACATTGGGTACCAAGCCTTGTATCAACAAGTTGTAGGTTTGCTAACAAGTATGGTGGAAGATGAAATAATCACAAGTTCAAAAAGTTCATGTCCTTGATAAATTCATCACACGAAGCACAAAGAACATGATGACGGTGACGTAATATTGGATGGACATATTTAATGAATATTCACCGGTCAAGGTAACTTTACTTACAAATGAATTACTCTTAAAATATGCTACATGAGTTTTAACATGCTAAGTATTTAACATGCAAATATATTAACATGCTAAGTTAGGTTAAAATTCATTTGAAAGTAGAAATCATGTTATGCTTACAATTAGGTGGAATGTCTTTTATGCTTGCAAATGAAATTAGTAAAATGATAAAAATATGTCAATATATGCATTGCGTCAATACATGTTTCAAGTTGATGGCATAAAAGATTAAATCACACGAACATGAAACTAATTGATAGAAATCCACCTAAAAGTAAAATATGATGGTCACCGAGTGAATACATAAATGAGTTAAAAGTGTTAACAAGATTAATCTCATTATTTGATTCAACAATGTAATTACTTAAGAAACGGTGCTAGCATTAAGAGAGGATAAATGACAAGATCACAAAAAGAATCATAACAAACAAATCTTAGGAGACATCAATAGGAGTCAAATTAGATTTTAAGTGTGTAGTCTAAGTTCTCCGTTTTCTAGGTATAGTATAGATTTCTAAAGTTCAACTTTGTAGTCTTCTAAAAGGGGTTGTATATGATTTCCATCATCTATGCTTAAGGAGATATATTCGTGATGATAGAACTCATTCTAGGCTCATATCTAAATTACAAAAAGAAAATGATATTATTCTTGTCTAAGTTGCTAGAGTAGTAGTCAAGCGTTTATTGAGTTGTTAAAATGTCTAAAACACACTTAGACATATTAGGACGGATGATTCTAAATCTTTGAGGTAAGAAAGCTTTAAGAATAATTCATGCTCTTAATTTCTAAATTATGATTAGGTTTGCGTCAAACGAACACCTAGAACAAACGAGTAAAATGAAAAGTTTCACTAACCTTTTAGATAAGTGCTAAGGCATTAGACACACCTATGGAAATCAATACTAGATTATCACTCAAAGGTGTAGGTGTGACTCTAAAGGTAGGTACGTCTCTAGGATACTCTTTAGAAATTAAAACCTTACAAGGTCCAAATAGACATCCTAGCATGCTAAAGAAATAATCAAATGAAAAGTCCAACACAATGTGATTAATAGTTAAAAATGTCCTTGAACTAGAAACTAGAACTAAACCATTTCAATTATCTAGTTTAACAATCACATCGAAAAGAAAAGAGATGTTGCTAAAACCAATCATAATGAAAGAACTCACAAGGATTTTAATTGATTATGTGTGTATCATAAGAATGAATGCCAAGAATGCATATGAAAATTACTATTGATAGACTCAGGACATTCTTACTTGGTCATGAATGAGAAATGGTAAAAAGTTTACAATACATTATTTGCTAAAAAGTATTAGATTGAAATCTTAATTGTGTAAATAGATGTTCATGACTTGATTATTGATTCAATTAACCATTTTTCTTGTGAAAAGTTTTTTTGAACTCATGGATAATAAGGTTGAAATATACTTGATAGAGAAACTTGAATGCTTTATGGTACACTTTACACTCTAGGCTTAAATCTAGGCTTCCGCTCATTATACACTAGGTGTAAATTGCATAATCCTTGTTTATCTCTCGCATATACCATATGTGTTCTCATTGCTTGTATGCTTATATGTGCAAATCTACATGTCATACTTATATGCTCATAATATTATCATGCTTGACAACTTGAGTTCTCTCTTCGTAACCAATGTTGGTTGAAATTATCCTGTAAATGCTATACTACACACGTAAGGATCATTAAGTTGCCGATTGAACTTGATTTGTGAATGTATTGTGCTTAATATTTGCTGCATCTAACATGCCATATATTTTCACCATGCTTATGTGCTTACATGCTTATGTTTTATTAACATGCTGAAAAATTGGGCTTGTTGCTTTTATGCTTATGAACACTCCAAATCGTTAACTATGATAAATGGAAAAAGTTAACTAGTTAGCATTATTCATAGTCAAGTTAACATATGTTGACATGATGATAATTGTCTTAGATCATAATTGTTGAATGCTTGATAAGTAATTCGATATTCGCTTGCTTGCCATGAATTCTGTGATTGCTTGTTATGCTATATCATTTAAGTGCAATCTTGAGCTATGTTTGAATAAATGACTAAATAAGTAGTGACTTAACGTTTTTAACTCCCAAGAAACGAACGAAAGCGAATCGCTTGCCCTTTTTAGCTCTTTTCTTAGCAATGTAAACATTGATCAAACAACGTAGGGCATCAAACGCCTTTCCTAACGTTGCAATATCGGCATATTTAGGTAAATTAGTGACATAAAAGGATTGAGAATCCTTATCGAAACGTACCTTTAGATCATGATTGATTTTTTGATAAACATCTTTGTCGTTCCTTCGTTCCTTAACAAACTAACCATCATGTGTTGGTTTGAACCGTGTGTTACCAACCATGGTGAGGTGACGTAAAACGTCGAAGATCACCTGGTAGACCCTGGTGAGATAGCGAATGAATCTCCAAAGATCACCAAACGGAAATGGCAAAAACGAGACAAAGAACAATTAGTGAGGTGGCGTCTGAAACTCGCCGATGATCATCGTAACGTTAGCGACAGAATAGCAATGGTGAGGTGGCGTTTGATCCCGCCGATGATCATCGTGGAAGATGATCATAGAAGCTGCCGATTTTCTGTTAGGAATCGCCCTACAATTGTGGAGCTGATGTACTATTAACGATTTATTTAATAAACATATATTTACAACAAGATTCATATTAATATTAATATGGACATTTAGTGGAGAAGTTCTGCAATTTCATATATGGTATCGATGACGTTGATGCTCCTTCGCGATAGAGGTCTCAAGATTTAGTTGGGTTGTTTATGTGTTTGGTTTTTAGGTAGTTTCTTTGGTTTTCTTCATCTGTTCAGTTAGATTGTTTGCTGATTTAGTTTACTCACTTTGTTTTTTCATTTTGTCTAGTTGTTCAGGAATGTGGCTCCGTTAGTTTTTGTGACAACCCGTAAATTTCCGACCAAATTTAAACTTGATCTTTATATGTTTCTGACAAGATAAGTAAAGTCTATAATGTTGAGTCTCGAAAATTTTGGAACTATGTTCATGTATTCAATTACCTTCGACCAGTTTCGACGATTCACGAACCATTAATTGTAAATATATATATATATATATATATATATATATATATATATATATATATATATATATATATATATATATATATATATATATATATATATATATATATATATATATATATATAAATGGTAATTGAAAATATAATTTGAAATATTATATGTTATTGCTATTAAAATTTAATTATGTAAAATGAAATAAAAATAAGATATTATAATAATTATTATTTAAAATATATCTATATATATAAATAAAGTATATTAAAAATAAATATTAAATAATTGTAATACTCATTTGATGTCTCGATTGATATTAAGTAAGTTAAATCCAAGCTTATAGGATTTTAAAATAAACGGTGATTTGAAAATAAGTTCTATAAATTTTAGACTTACTAAAAATGTATTTAGGATCTAGTTATTAAATTTTAACTCTTTTTATATTTTACCCAGAATTGCGAGGGACAGTTGATGTAATTTTTATTTAATAAATTAATGATCGAATTTTATACCATAATGACTGAAATAAATAAAGGAATTTAATTTAAAAATTTGGGATTTTTCTGAAAGACTTTTATCCACCACTAATTATCAACGGGATACGAAATAGAAGTCTGTGAAAACTATCGGCATAAGAATTTAAAAATATCGATGGCTTACTGTTCTTAAACTCACATGTTTTAAATTTATTATTATTATAATTATTATTATATTATATAAATATAAAATCTATGGATATATAGATCATAAGCATATACATATCGATAGGCTGGATCAACCTCAACCTTGAACCTTTATCATCTTCAACCTTCATGACACCACACCACAATCATCACCAATTACTCCTACTTCTATTTCTGTTTCTTGTTCTTTCTTAAACCACCATCTTGGTGAACCCATGAACCATAACGATCACCACCTTTCACAATCATCCATCACCACGATACCATTTTCAAACTCGTATATTACAAGTATTATTAGAACCACCATCCACCATCTTCATCACCTCACTAAACCATCATCATTAATTGTTGTTGTTCTATAAGTAAACCACAACATGCATCAAATAAAACTTCATCATCCTCATATATGGATCACAAACATCATCTTTATTACTTCCTATCTCGTTTGTTCGAAGCTACAACCAACACATCATCACCTTCGATTGTTCCCATTAAACAACCATCAATCTTCTACGTTTGTTGTGACGACCGAGAAATTTTCGACCAAATTTAAACATAATCTTTGTATGATTTCGATACGATAAGCAAAGTTTGTAATGTTGAGTCTCAAAACTTTTGAACTGTTTACATAGTTTCAGATAACCTTCGACTATTCTCGACGATTCACGAACAATTGTTTTATATATATATATATATATATATATATATATATATATATATATATATATATATATATATATATATATATATACATACATACATACATATATAAATAAATATAAATGTATGTATTGGAAATAAAAAAATATAAATGAATCATTAGAATTAAAATGTAAAATAACAATTAGAATAATTAATTTACTGTTATTATATATAAATATATATGTTGTCATAAAATATATATAAAATATAGTAATGTAAATAATCAGTAAATGTCATCATATAATATAATATTACATAAATAATAATGATATTATATTAAATTACAAGTTTGAATATAATTGATATATTAATATTATTATCATTACTTTCATTATTATTATTGATATTACCATTAATATTTGTATTGGTAATACTATTACTTCTAAAATATATATATACATACATATATATATATATATATATATATATATATATATATATATATATATATATATATATATATATATAAATGTGAGTTGTATTATTATTATTTTGATATTATTATTATTACTAGTATTATTATTAATATTTCTATAGTATTATTAATATTAATATTTTAATTTATGAATTATATATATATATATATATATATATATATATATATATATATATATATATATATATAAACTGATATATAATTACATATACAATACAAAATATAGATTTATGTTTATATATAAATAAGTATATATATAACTACGGTATATGCATAAATAAATATAAGATAAATACGTAATTTTGCTTCATATCATTATCCTTTTGTTTAATTTATCTGCTTAATTGCTTAAAAGTCGATATCAATTATTAGATCAATCCAAATTCCATTACACATCAAAGTCTTAGTTTTGTCTGTTCTTATTGTTTTCTGATAAAATACATCTCAACCATCAATTGCAAGAAACCAAACGTATTGCCCAAAAACAGTGTCAAATTTGATCAACCATACACTCTCAGTATCAATTACAAACCTTTCTAATTTCTATTAATTGGGCGATTAAACAGAAAATTAAATATTGAGGCTCTAAACTCTGTTCTTTTCACTTTTTACTCATATTTCGAATTCAAATCGAAAGTCAAAATCTATAAGTGCAGTTTTGT
Source organism: Rutidosis leptorrhynchoides (assembly GCF_046630445.1). Classification (NCBI taxonomy): domain Eukaryota; kingdom Viridiplantae; phylum Streptophyta; class Magnoliopsida; order Asterales; family Asteraceae; genus Rutidosis; species Rutidosis leptorrhynchoides. The sequence goes on from NC_092343.1 coordinate 107,739,669, forward strand.
TGGGAATTATTTAGTGAAACTATCTGCAAAGTCACAGCTCCCAAATCCTTTTATCGAGTTCTAATTATAGAGTCAAAGTTAAAATTTCAAAAGTCAAACGAACCGTTCTTGACAAAATTCGAATTTGTTTTTGAGTTTATGGATCAATTAATGATTCAAATAGTTTCTATAAAAGATTTGCAACATATTTCATGTAGGATTCATGAGCTAAAACGTTCTCAAATTCATAATCAATTTTCTTGTTTTGAACCGCGACATACAGCAGGTACTTTCTAAATTTTTTTATTTATTTATTTTCGTTTTCTAAATAATACAACCACTAAACATTGATGTTTTCTAATTTGTTTAATGAACCAAAAATTGTTTTATAATTGATTCACTGATATGAAATTATCCATGGTCGAGTTGAGTTTTTTTTTTAGAAAATGAGTAACAGCGATTGCTGTTGTTATTTATTTTATTTTTCTGTTACTGATTAATTTCAATCACACAAATAAATCGTTTATGTTGTGTTTATAAATCCTAAAACCAATTCGTTACCCTAATGTTATGTTTGGTTTCATTCCTGGTCGATTCAAATTTGGTGATGATGATGAAGAAAAAGGAAGATAATATATACGGGTTATATAAATTTAAATTTAGGTTTAATCAGAAAGACAGAATAGAACAGCTAGTTTGAGAGTGTGGTTTTTAACCGAGAGGTCTCGGGTTCGAGCCCGAGCATGGGCTGTTATCTTTGGAACAAATTCATTTTGAGGTAGTTTTATAACAAAACTTTTATTATCATTATTATTGTTATTTTTATTAGTATTATAATTATTATTATTATTTATCACTTATTATTATTATTATTATTATTATTATTATTATTATTATTATTATTATTATTATTATTATTATTATTATAGTAGGCATGATTATTGTTAATATTGTTATCACTAATATTATTATTATTACCAGTAATATCATCTAGTATTATAAATATTAATACTAAAATAAGTATTAGTTATCAATTATTATTATTATCATGATTACAATTGTGATTGTTATTATTATTGTTATTACTAACATTATTATCATAACTTTCACTACCAGGAAAATTATTATGCTAGTTATTATTATTATCAATACTATTATTATTATTAGTATCATTATTAGTATTATCATTAAGGTTAAAATATAATATCATTATGATCAAATTATTATTTAAGTATTATTATTATTAGTATTAAGATTATTGTTATTATCAAACTTTTCATTAATAATTAGTATTGTTATTAAAATTAACACTTTTATTAGGAATTATCATTATCAGTTTTATTAAAAAACCTATCAATTTAAAAATTTTCATTTTATAAAAATTTACATTTTTATTATTATTATTAATATTAATATTATCATTATCATTATCAATATCTTTACTAACAAAGTGACTAATGATATTATCAAGATAATTATTTTCAACATCATTATTAAATCTAAAGAATAGTATTATTATCATGATAATATGTAAAAATATATTTACTACACATAATCTACTATATAAATATTTCTATATATAGAAATGAAAATTTATATAATGAAACTTATTAAATTAATATATATATATATATATATATATATATATATATATATATATATATATATATATATATATATATATATATATATATATATATATTATATATATATATATATATATATATATATAAATTACAACACTAATAGTAATATATATATAGATTTATTCGATTACGATTATGTGTGTTAATATATATATGAATGATATAGGTTCGTGAATCCAAGGCCAACCCTACACTTGTTCAATGTCATCATATGTATTTTTACTACAAAATACAGTATAGTGAGTTTCATTTACTCCGTTTTTAAATGCTTTTGCAATATATATTTTTGGGACTGAGTATACATGCAATGCTTTTATAAGTGCTTTACGAAATAGACACAAGTGATCGAAACTACATTCTATGGTTAGATTATCAAACCGAATATGCCCCTTTTTAGCTTGGTAGCCTAAGAATTGGTGTTTATTATAATTATCACCAATTGACGTGAATCTTAAAGATAGATCTATGGGCACTAACAAGCCCCAGTCAGAGAATTTGAACTGCTTTAGTACTTCGATTTATCATGTCCGATGTGAGTCCCAGAATGATAGGGATATTCTATATGCATCATTTTAAGGTCGGTTACCAAGTGTTCACCGTATGAATGAATTTTAATTCGCGAGTTACGCGTGACAATATATGAAATCTTGTGGTCTATTATATTATTGAAAATGATTGTTTATGATAAACTAATGAACTCACCAACCTTTTGGTTGATACTTGAAAGCTTGTTTATTTTCAGGTATGAAACAAATCTTCCGCTATGCATTGGCTCATTTTAGAGATATTACTTGGAGTCATTCATGACATATTTCAAAAGACGTTGCATTCGAGTCATTGAGTTCATCACGATTATTATTAAGTCAATTACAGTTGGATATATTATGAAATGGTATGCATGCCGTCAACTTTCGATGAAATGAAAGTTTGTCTTTTAAAAACGAATGCAATGTTTGTAAAATGTATCATATAGAGGTCAAGTACCTCGCGATGTAACCAAATGTAATGTATTCGTCCAGATGGATTAGGACGGGTCCTTTCAGTTGGTATCAGGGCGGTGGTCTTAGCGAACCAGGTCTGCATTAGTGTGTCAAACTGATAATCGTTAGGATGCATTAGTGAGTCTGGACTTTGACCGTGTCTGCATGTCAAAAGTTTTGCTTATCATTTCGTGTCGAAAATTATCTGCTTATCATTCTTAAGTCTAGACACGTCTTACTGCACTTACTGTATAGATAGTGTATAGACAAAACTCATATCTTAGCGCATCTGTTATTGTAAAATTTGCCTGACAACTTCTGAAGATTCCCCCGTAACTTATAGGATTTTGGTATTATATATGCATATGTAAATTATGTATTGCAGGGTACTAATCTATGTCCTATAAATATATTTCATATCAAAAATCCTTCATCTGACCGTACCAGATGGAACTCGAAACTAGTTCAAGTCCCTCGGATTCCGATAGCTATTCCGACAGCTATTCCGATATCTATATCCACTTGAGCTCCGAAGGCATCGTAACCGGAATGGATCAACTAATTAGCCATCATCAATTCATCTGATGGGTTCGTAGCTGACTTAATCAATGGAGACGCGAAGAAGGTGATCCCTTCCACCAACCGAATACACCTCTTGGTGAAGAACCTGAAGCACTTACCGGCGAACCTATCCGAAACACCATTTTCAGCCTCATTTCTAGAGTAGCTCGACACGATTATATTCTATCCACAATTCTAAACCTTATTCATCCGCTCATTCCGATGGACAATCATCCCAGAATAATAGAAGAAGTCAACAAACTTCGCACTCGAGTAATCAATTTGGAGAATATGGTGCAAAATTTACCAGCTTCAGCAACATCACCGGTATCAACAGTACCACCAGCAATAACACAAACCACAACAACACACGCCTCAACATCACAATCTGTACCTCGAGCATAATCATCGTTCTACATGACATTCTACATCATTTATCTTCGTACGACATGACGATTATGTAATCTCTAATGTTCTAGAGATTATATATTTTTGTTCTAACGGTAAATCAAATGAGTTTAATATCATATTGACTCATTAAATCCATGATTACATCTGAAGAAAATATATATGTATATATATTTTCATAAAGATTGTAATTAAAAATTCTTACGTACAAACTGTTAATGGTGAAAATATTTTAACGGGTAGGTAATACCCGAGAAATATTTAGATTTCACATTAATAAGTACACTGTACATTCTTTCAAATCTAATTCAACAGTCATTTACTATCCTATTTATAACCACCGATATACGTATCCGTTCACCACAAAATAACCATTTTCATTCAATTTCATATTTGAATTTTGATCTATCAGAATCCAACAAGTGGCATAATGAAGAAAATATTGGACAAAATAAAATTTGTTAGAAACAAACAAATTAACTATGAGAAATTCTGTTAAGAATCCACGCTAACAAAGTCCTAGCTAACTGTTCCAAGCTAACTGTTAATTCCTTATTACATTTATTTATCGCAATTTATTTATCGCAATTTATTTATCGCAATTTAAATTCTCGCAATTTTATTTATTGTCATTTAATTTCTGTCATTTATTTTACGCACTTTAAATATCGGGACACGTATACAAGGTTTTGACATATCATATTGATGCATCTATATATATTATTTGGAATAACCATAGACACTCTATATGCAGTAATGTTCGAGTTAGCTATACAGGGTTGAGGTTGATTCTACAATAATATATATACTTTGAGTTATGATCGAGTCTGAGACATGTATACAATGGGTCACGAATACGTATTAATTAATTCGAATATTATATATTAAACTATATATGAAATTATTGGATTACTAATTGTAGACTGCTAACTGTGGACTGCCAACATTGGACAATTAAAATGAATTAAAATATTGATTATAACATATGAAACTAAATAATTCTTCAAGTTTTCCACTTGATTTCGTCGTAAACCTCATTTGTATCTTGACGATTACAATCTGCGATTCAAACCTTTCATAATTCTTGAAAACACTTCTATCGATAGGATGAACCAACCGCACTTCATCTACAGAAGAAGAGATTGATGCATATAGTTAAGCACCTGAAAATACTCGAAACCTGAGTAAACGTTTAACACGTGTCTGTGCTAGCTCCTTTGGCATTATTATTACCGAAAATAACATTGCAACTCTTTTTCAAATTAGCCAATTTTGTCACAGCTTCAGCAAATCAACTTCGACTTCCATTCGAATTAGCCTTATTATAACCTCGATATATAAGTTTGCATGTCGTCATCGTTACCGGGGAACCGTTTATATTCCACCACATTAGCAGTAAACTTACCAGCAACTTCAATGAATTTGGACTTTCCGAAAAATCATTATATTCATTAAAACCCCATCGTGTATTCATCTATACCCTGTAATAATAATTGCCATACCAATTACTGAGAATCAACAATCAGTATTTCGAATCTCATAGCATTTCTACATCAATAGTTATATGTATACATATAACAATTATCTCCTAGAATTATGATCTTCAATTCTGAAATTTTGAAAAGCACCCAGCCTACGAATCAATACATTGAACTTTGAAAAAGCTGAATGAAGCAGCAAAAACTGTAGGCTACCATAAACGACCTTAATCGTTGGAAGTTTGATGATAAAGAATAGTATGTTGGAAAAGCTCAGAAAAGTTGGAACTGGAAAACGAATTGAGCTAACCACGAAGGAGACCAAGGACAAATACAAGGACTATACCCTATATTCAAAGAATCCAGGTAATTCTGGATCCGTTGAAATCTTTAGAGAATATCTTGCTCCGAAGTCATGTTAAAATTTTGCGAAATTTTTTTCTTAATCAACCTTCGAACTTGGAAATTCCAAAATATCATCATTAATATCTTCGATATTTCTGAGGATATTTTCATAAATATTCTCGTCTGAAATTATATACCTCTTCGTGCTTCCTGTGTTTCATTATATTGAAAACTTCTGTAAAATTTAAGTTTAATTTATGAATGAATTCTAGAGAAATGTAAAGAAATTGATGCATGAATTAGTATAATATAATGACACTTGATCAACGTGATTATATTACAGTAAGTCATGCTGAGTTTCTAATGAAACATGATGATTCACAGACCCTACCGTCATCATGTGCCATGTTACACGACTCTTACATTTTCCTAATCTTCAAACATATTAAGAACATATCTTATTGATAGTTCTCTTTTTCCGAATATTCTGGTAATTTGACAAATCAAATCATGCTACTATCTTTCATTTCTACTTTGTATATTATGATAATTCGAAACTTCATACATACGAATTCTGGACCATTACTTGTGAAAAGAAAACAAAAGCATGTAGCTCCGAAATTGAAAGGGGGTATAAATCGTAGCAAATAAAAAAGAGCATTAACTGTGGATGACAATGATTATAGAAGACGGAAGATGGAGCTTTGAAATATAAAGGAAAATATAAAGCCCGATAACAACACAAAAATTACAAACCGTGTATGTCAATATTTATCGCAACATAAAGACACGGGAGAATTAAAAACACTATAACCCCAAGGGCGAAGTAGAAGAAAACAGATTCCTCCGGTGAAAGTTGGAAAAGGAGAATGATTGTTGCGATAGCAAGAATAAGGACAAGGATCGAAACTGGATTAAGCATTTTCACAATCTTTTGGATGTATGAACTAAGAAAGAAAGTATAGGAATGGTGAGAATAATGGAACGGGAGAGTTTAATTTATAATGGAAATATCAGATAGAGTAACATTATTATCAATCATTACAATTGTGATTGTTATTATTATTGTTATTACTAACATTATTATCATAACTTTCACTACCAGGAAAATTATTATGCTAGTTATTATTATTATGAATACTATTATTATTATTAGTATCATTATTAGTATTATCATTAAGGTTAAAATATTATATCATTATGATCAAATTATTATTTAAGTATTATTATCATTAGTATTAAGATTATTATTATTATCAAACTTTTCATTAATAATTAGTATTGTTATTAAAATTAACACTTTTATTAGGAATTATCATTATTAGTTTTATAAAAAAAACCTATCAATTTAAAAATTTTCATTTTATAAAAATTTACATTTTTATTATTATTATTTATATTAATATTAATATTATCATTATCAATATCTTTACTAACAAAGTGACTAATGATATTATCAAGATAATTATTTTCAATATCATTATTAAATCTAAGTAATAGTATTAGTATCATGATAATATATAAAAATATATTTACTACACATAATCTACTATATAAATATTTCTATGTATAGAAATGAAAATTTATATAATGAAACTTATTAAATTAATATATATATATATATATATATATATATATATATATATATATATATATATATATATATATATATATATATATATAAAAATTACAACACTAATAGTAATATATATAGATTTATTTGATTACGATTATGTGTGTTAATATATATATGAATGATATAGGTTCGTGAATCCGAGGCCAACCCTACACTTGTTCAATGTCGTCATATGTATTTTTACTATAAAATACAGTATAGTGAGTTTCATTTGCTCTCTTTTTAAATGCTTTTGCAATATATATTTTTGGGACTGAGTATACATGCACTGCTTTTATAAATGCTTTACGAAATAGACACAAGTGATCGAAACTACATTCTATGATTGGATTATCAAACTGAATATGCCCCTTTTTAGCTTGGTAGCCTAAGAATTGGTGTTTATTATAATTGCCACCAATTGACGCGAATCCTAAAGATAGATCTATGGGCACTAACAAGCCCCAGTATGAGAATTTGAACTACTTTAGTACTTCAATTTATCATGTCCAATGTGAGTCCCAGAATGATGGAAATATTCTATATGCATCCTGTTAAGGTCGGTTACCAGGTGTTCACCTTATGAATGAATTTTAATTTGCGAGTTACGCGTGACAATATATGAAATCTTGTGGTCTATTATATTATTGAAAATGATTGTTTATGATAAACTAATGAACTCACCAATGTTTTGGCTGACACTTGAAAGCATGTTTATTCTCAGGTATGAAAGAAATCTTCCGCTGTGCATTGGCGCATTTTAGAAATATTACTTGGAGTCATTCATGACATATTTCAAAAGACATTGCATTCGAGTCGTTGAGTTCATCAAAATTATTATTAAGTCAATTATAGTTGGATATATTATGAAATGGTATGCATGCCGTCAACTTTTTATGAAATGAAAGTTTGTCTTTTAAAAACGAATACAATGTTTGTAAAATGTATCATATAGAGGTCAAGTACCTCGCGATGTAACCAAATGTAATGTATTCGTCCAGATGGATTAGGACGGGTCCTTTCATTTGTTTTCTGTTTTGCACAGAACCAAACATCATTTAAATGTTTATGCGATCCTACTGCTGCTGTATCTATTGTGATCGAAGGAAACCCAAAACCAACCAATAACACCTTGGACCTGCTGCTACCATCGAAGTCTTACAACCCATAAGCAAGTCGACTATTGCTGCAAATTGTAAGCTTGTACCTCCTGCTATTAATCGAAGCTAAACAAGATATATATATATATATATATATATATATATATATATATATATATATATATATATATATATATATATATATATATATATATATATATATATATATATATATTGATTTTGTTCTTCGTAAACAAACCAAATCACCATCGACCCCAACCCTTGTTCCACCTTCATGCTACTGCAAGACTTTCGTCTTCCTTCTGTTTCAAACCCTGTCAAACACCACCATCATCATCTTTATAATTCGTTTTCATTAGATTTCTATTTCTTCTTTGATAGAACCACTCACCATCACCCAAACCAAACACTATGAACTGCTACTTGTTCTTTAGACTAAAGCGAAGCCAAACCCACCATCAACGAAACTATCTCCATCATCTCAGCCTAAGAACTGTTACTACCTTTTCGTTTTCAGTTCGAGATATTACTTCTGCTCTCTTTAATTTATCAAGAGAGTTGATAAAAAAAGAAGTATATATAAAATAATGATGGGTCGATATGTTCACAAGTTTACGGCTTTATCATTGAGGGTGTTTGAATATTAAAATACCTCACCTAATCAATCATGTAGACAGATTTTTCATGTGGGACTTAGGCAGATACATGGCCGACAAATGTAGACTTTGGACATAATTTTTATTATGGTGTATGATACATGATGGTTACGGTTTTATGAAGTAACAAAGATAACGATTTTTGTTTATTTACTGGAAACCAGGCCGCATGCCTTTATTTTTGTGTGGGCCGAGAATCAAATTGGTTGTTGGGCCATTTATAGCTAAAATGGATTTGCAAATGGAATCTATTATTGGGTTTCAATTAGATTTATAGGTTGGGCCGAGAATTATTTGTGTGTTAGGCCACGCATAATTAGTTTTGCTGTTGGGTCGAAAGCCCAAATTAATTAGAAAGAATGAGGAAGGAGAGTGACGATGTATAATGATGAAGTTGTGATAAAATAGTTCTTTTACATAATAAATAAATAAGTGTGTGAGTTTTAACAAGAAAGAAATGAGTGGTTCAATGGTTTGGAGGGAAATGGTGGAAACGAGAGCTCATGGGTTCGAGCCCGGACTAGGGCACTTTCTTTTTAAAAGCTCATTTAACCATTTGAAAGGTAGTCTTATTTATTATTATTATTACTGTTATTATTATTATTATTATTATTATTATTATTATTATTATTATTATTATTATATTATTATTATTATTATTATTATTATTAGGAATATAATTATTATTATTATTATTATTAATTAATTAAAAATTATCATGTTATTAAGATTAACATTATTAGTAAAATTATTATTTTTATCATTACTATCATAATTAGTATTATTATTACTCATTATTAGTAATAGGTATTATTATCAATATTATTGTTTTCTTTATAAAAATGAAATAAATTATTATTATTATTATTATTAAAGATTATCATTATCATTTTTATTGTTAGTATTATCATTATTAATAAAGTTATTATTATTATTATTAGTAAATCATTATTATCAAAACTATCATTTTAACGAATAACTATATGTAACATGTAATTTAAGATATAATATGAGTATACGTTTTAAATGGAATTTAGTATAAATTCTATATAACTACAAATATATAAATAATATATATTAATAAATGAAATTATGTGATTTCTATTATATGTTTTAATAGATATATAAATGAATGATATAATTTCGTGAATCCGAGGCCAACCCTGCATTGTGCAGTTCAGTCGTATGCATACTTTTACTACAAAATATCGTATCGTGAGTTCATTTGATTCCCTTTTACTCTTTACATTTTTGGGACTGAGAATACATGCGCTGTTTTTTATAACTGTTTTATTAAATGCTTTTGAGATATATTTTTGAACTGAGAATACATGAGCTGCTTTTATAAATGTTTGACGAAATAGACACAAGTACTAAAAACTACATTCTATGAAAGCATTATTTGTATTCAGAGGTTCGATTTGCAATAGCTACTATCGGTGAGAAATTTTCGCATTGCACGATGCATTAGCTACCGTTTAGCTACCCTCGGTGAGAAATTTTTGCATTGCACGATGCATTAGCTACCGTAGGTGATTTTATGTAGCATTAGCTACCCTCGGTGAGAAATTTTTGCATTGCACGATGCATTAGCTACCGTTGTAAGATTGTTTATCGTTGAGAAATTTTGTATTGCACGATGTATTAGCTACCGAAATGGTTCGATTTAGCAGTTACTATCAGTGAGAAATTTTTGCATTGCACGATGCATTAGCTACCATTTTAGCTACCCTCGGTGAGAAATGTTTGCATTGCATAATGCATTAGCTACCGTTGTATGATTGTCTATCGGTGAGAAATTTTTGCATTGCACGATGTATGAGCTACCGAAATGGTTCGATTTAGTAGTTACTATCGGTGAGAAATTTTTGCATTGAACGATGCATTAGCTACTGTTTTAGCTACCCTCGGTGAGAAATTTTTACATTGCACGATGCATTAGCTACCGTTGTAAGATTGTTTACGGTGAGAAATTTTTGCATTGCACGATGTATTAGTTACCGTTGTTGAAATTATTTACGGTGAGAAATTTTTGTATTGCACGATGCATTAGCTACCGTTGGTGAGATTATTTGTAAGTTTCCGGTGTTCTTCATATGAATGATTTTATAGTAGTGAGCAGACCTGCACAAATTGATTATGAAAAATGAAATCTTGTGGTCTATTAAAATTATGGAATGATTGATTATAATAAACCTATGAACTCACCAACCTTTTGGTTGACACTTTTAAGTATGTTTATTCTCAGGTATGAAATAAATCTTTCACTGTACATTTGTTCATATTACATGGAGTCGTTCATGGCATACTTAGGACAGTACCTCGCGATGGAACCAAATGTTGATGACTTCGTCCAGATGCATTAGGACGGGTCATCTCATGTGGTATCAGAGCGGTGGTCTTAGCGAACCAGGTCTTGTATTAGTGAGTCTGATTGATAGTCGTCAGAATGAATTAGCAAGTCTGGACTTCGACCATGTCTGCATGTCAAAAAGTTTTGCTTATCATTTCTTGTCGAAAATTACCTGCTTATCATTCTTAGGGAATCACTTGATTATCATTCTTAGTCTAGACACGTTTTACTGCATTGACTGCATGAATAATGTATAGACAAAATTCACATCTTAGCATATCTATTACTATAAACTTTGCCTGATATATTCCGTAAATTCCTCCGTAATCTACGAAATCTTTTGTTCTATATATATAGATATTCTATGTAGTTAGAATACCATCCGATAGCCGAAAATCATTTTAGATCGAAAAATCCTTTATTCAATCGTACGAAATGGAACTCGCCACTAGGTCGAGTCCCTCGGATTCCGACAGCTATTCCGATATGGATTTTCACTCGAACCCCGAAAGCAGAGTGACCGGAATGGATCAACCAATTAGCCATCATCTATTCTGGATGAATTGGGGATGGGTTCGTAGCCTACTTAATCATTGGAGACAGGAAGAAGGGATTCCTTCCATCCACCACATTTCCCTCTTGGCGAGGAACCTGAAGCATATACCGGCGAACCAGTCCGAAACACCATTTTTACCCTCATTTCCCGAATATCTCGCCACGATTATATTCTATCTACAATTCTAAACCTTATTCATCAGCTCATTTCAACCGACAATCATTCCAGAATAATGGAAGAAGTCAATGAGTTTCTCGCTCGAGTAATTAATTTGGAGAATATGGTGCAAAACTTACCAGCTTCAGCAACATCACCAGCACCAACAGTACCACCAACAACCCAAGTTTCAACATCACACGTCTCAACATCACAATCCATACCTTGAACTTAATCATCATTCTACGAATTGTTCTATATCATTTATCTTCATCCTACATGACGATTATGTAATTTCTAATGTTTTAGAGATTATATATTCTAGTTCTAACGGTAAATCAAATGAGATTAATATCATAATTAACTCATTAAATCCATGATTACATCTGAAGAAAATATATATGTATATATGTTTTCATAAAGATTGTATTTAAAAATTCTTTTGTACAAATTGTTAATGGTGAAAATATTTTAACGGGTAGGTAATACCCGAGGAATATTTAAATTTCACATTAATAAGTTACACTGTACATTCTTCGAATCTGATTCAACAGTCATTTACTATCCTACTTACATCCACAGATATACGAATCCGTTCACCACAGAATAACCATTTTCATTCAATTTTATATTTGGATTTCGACTTATCAGAATCCAATAAGTGGCATAATGAAGAAAACATTGGACAAAATAAAATTTGTTAGAAACAAACAAATTAACTATGAGAAACTCTGTTAAGAATCCACGCTAACAAAATCCTAGCTAACTGTTCCTAGCTAACTGTTAATTCCGTATTACATTTTAATTATCGCAATTTATTTATCTCAATTTTTATTCTCGCAATTTTATTTATCGTCATTTAATTTCTGTTATTTATTTTAAGCACTTTAAATATCGTTGGATAAATCGGGACACGTATACAATGTTTTGACATATCATATCGACGTCATCTATATATATTATTTGGAATAACCATAGACACTCTATATGCAGTAATGCTCGAGTTAGCTATATAGGGTTGAGGTTGATTCTAAATAATATATATACTTTGAGTTATGATTGAGTCTGAGACATGTATACAATGGGTCACGACACGTATTAATTAATTCGAATATAATATATTAAACTATATATGAATTATTGAACTGCTAACTGTGGACTATCAACTGTGGACTACTAACATTGGACAATTAAAATGAATTAAAATATTGATTATAACATATGAAACTAAACATTTCTTCAAGTTTGCCATTTGATTTCATCTTAAATCTCATTTGTATCTTGACGATTACAATATGTGTTCAAACCTTTCATGATTCTTGAAAACACCTCAATCGAGAGAATGAACCAACCGCACGTCATCTACGGAAGAAAAGATTTATGCATATAGTTATGCACCTGAAAACACTCAGAACCTGAGTAAACGTTTAACACGTATCTGTGCTAGCTCCTTTGGCATTGTTATTACCGAAAATAACATTGCAATTCTTTTTCAAATTAGCCAATTTTGTCACAGCTCCAGCATTCAACTTCAATTTTTTATTCGAATAAACCTTATTATAAAGATTACCCCTTCATCATCGTTACCGGAGAACCGTTTATATCCCACCACATTAGCAGAAAACTTATCAGCAACTTCATTACTCATTAGTTTAAGTCTCTCTGAAAAACCATTATATCTGTTCATTAAAAACCCTATCATTTACTCATCCGCATCTTGTAACAAGAATTGTCATGCCAATTAATGGGATTCAGCAATCAGTATTTTGAAATCTCGCAGCATATCACGCCAACAATTATATGTGTACATATAACGTCTATCTCCTAGATTTACATATTTCGAATGTGAAGTTTCTGAAAAATACCCTACACTGCGAACTAGTTCTCTGAATTTTGGAAAATGTTGATGAAGCAGTAAAAACTGTAAACGACTTTAACAGTCAAGAGTTTGATTATAAAGAATAAGGTGTTGGAAAAGCTCAGAAAAAGAGAAGGTTTGGAACTGGAAAACGGATTGAGCAAACCATGAAGGAGGCTGTGGACAAATCACAAAGACTAAATCTGCCTTCAAAGAATCCAAATGATTCAGTGTCTGCTGAAGTCTTTAGCGAACACCTTGCTCTCTATTCTAAAATAATTGCGAACAATATTCTTCATCATCCTATGATCTTAGATATTCTAAGATATCATCGTATCTTTCTTTATAAATACCCTCGATATTTCTGAAGATATTTTCATAACTATTCTTATCTGAAATCATTTATCTCTTCACGTTATCTGTATTACATCATAAAGGAAACTGTTTAGTTTTTAAATTCTGAAACCTTCGAGTTTGAAGTATGAATGTTTTTGAGGTAGTGTTGGGAACTGAAGCATGAGTTAGTATAATATAATGACACTCGACGATTCACAAACAATTATATATAAATAGATACATATATATACTATAGCTTGAAAGCGTAACAAGTATTAATTGTATGATATTGTGCATTAAACTTATTGGTTTAAATATCTATTTGATTATTTATGATAAGTTGGAATGTTAATTGTATGAATAGCTTGCGACGTATATTTAAAAACGTGTTTATAAATATTGAGAATAGATATTAACTTGGTTATGAAACGTTTGATAAATACTATTATATTAATAAATTACGAGACGATGATTTTTAGAAGTAAATGACTAAAACACTCAAAGGTATGAGTTATATTCGAGTGGTATAGTTTATGGGTAATTTAAGTCTATATTTTGACAAAGGTACGAGTCACTAAAAGTATAGTGCTAGTTTTCTAAGCGTACGAAGTAACGTTCGAAAAACCGAAACCGGGACATAAGTCGAGTAACGACGTACGACTTATCGGAAAAAAAATTATAAATCAACTATGCACGAGAATATAATATAATATATAATTAATTAATTTAAATTATATATATTATATTAATATTTAATTATGTCGATGAGCTAAATTACAAAACAAATGTGAGCTGGCAGGAGCAGCCATGCGATCGCATGGCATATAGGCACAGAACACATGCGATTGCATGGGGTCTGAATTCAGGAGAAATCTATAAAAGCTCGATCAGTTTACTTCACAAAAGCACACATCTATCTATCTTTACTCCATATTATTATTTATATTATTATTATTATTATTATTATTATTATTATTATTATTATTATTATTATTATTATTATTATTATTATTATTATTATTATTATTAAGATTAATATTTTTATTATAAATCTTATTATTATTATTATTATTATTATTATTATTATTATTATTATTATTATTATTATTATTATTATTATTATTATTATTATTATTATTATTATACATAAAATACTACGACGAGGTCATGAGTGTGTCACTTTCAAAATGGTTTCTCAAACGGGTTAAAGCTAAGGAAATTATGGGTTATAGCTATGGAGGTTATGGGTAATGTTCATGGGTATTGTTTGCAAGTCAAACCTAGTGTTTATCATCTCCGTTGTGTCTACGTACTTTCCTGCAATATTGAATCACAATATTGAAACGTGAGCATTCATATCTTATCTTTTTATATATTAATAGTGTATCCATGTCTAGTGCTCGAACATATATGTTTATGCATGCTTGTATGCTAAATTTTGTCGTTATATAGTTTATGATGAATCACGAATTTAATACAAATATTACTAATATAAGGTATATGATATGCATGTTTTTGAAAAGCTGGCGAAAAATCAATAACTTTTCATTTAGAAATCGCGTAATTTCGATGAACGAATTTAAAGATATGGTCAACTGAATTATGATTAACATTAATTGAAATTGCTTTTGAATCTGCAATTGATATTTAAACAACTTGTTTATTAGATTGATAAATTGAATTTTCAAATATTACTAATCGAGTAAATGAATTTTTATATAAGGCACGTCTCGTCTTGTTGAGCAATTGTCAAAATTGATTGTTTTATCATATTTTAAAGCCTTATAAAAACTATAGTTTAATTTTACAAGAATTGGGAAACTATGTGAAATGTTAAAATGTTTCGATTGACATGATCATTCAACTATAGTATTGAGTCAAATTGACTTTTTGAAATGACTTTTGATAACTTTTGTATGTCGATCTCGAGCATTAGGATTGTGAGACACTTTGACCTGACCTAGCTTGATAGACATTTATTGACCAACATATGTTCTCTAGGTTGAGATCTACGGTTATTTGGTATTCTGAGTTTCGATCACATTTCGGTGAACAACTTTATGTGCTGCTAAGGTGAGTTTCATTTGCTCCCTTTTTAATTGCTTTTGCAATCTATATTTTTGGGCTGAGAATACATGCACTTTATTTTAAACACAATGGACACAAGTACATACTTAATTCTACACTGAGTTTGAACCGAAAATCCCTTAGCTTTGGTAACTAGTAACTGCCGGTTATAAGAACTGGTGGGCGCGAGTAGTTATATATGGATCCATAGGGCTTGACATCCCCGTCTGTTCCAGGTATAGAAACCCTAGACTGAACTATAAAACAGATGTATACTATTTGAGTTTAGTACACGTTGGATTGCGTGTATTGTACTTGTTTATTATATGTTTGTTAAAACAGGGGTACTTATTATAACGTTAAAGTTTAGTTACCAGGGTGCTCAATCTTGTAGAATATTTTAATAAACGTTTCTGGATGAAACAACTGAAATCTTGTGATCCACCTTTATGTACAGATTATGCAAAACATTAAAACTATGAACTCACCAACCTTTGTGTTGACACTTGTTAGCATGTTTATTCTCAGGTTCTCTAGAAGTCTTCCGCTGTTTGCTTATATGTTAGATAAGCTATGTGCATGGAGTCTTACATGGCATATTTTTCAAGGAAACGTTGCATTCACCAAATCGTCACCATGTATCTTATTTTGACTGCATTGTCAACGGAAGTACTATTGTAAACTATTATTTACGGTGATTGTCTATATGTAGAAATCATCAGATGTCGAAAACCTTTGATTTAAATATTCATTTATGGTTTGCCTTTTTAAAAGAATGCAATGTTTACAAAACGTATCATATAGAGGTCAAATACCTCGCAATGAAATCGATGAATGACGTGTTCATCCATATGGATTTGGAGCGATCGTCACAGTTGGTATCAGAGCGTTGGTCCTAGTGAACCAGGTCTTGCATTAGTGTGTCTAACTGGTAGTTGTTAGGATGCATTAGTAAGTCTGGACTTCGACCGTGTCTGCATGTCAAGAGTTTTTCTTATCATTTCTTGTCGAAAATTACCTGCTTATCATCCTTAGTCTAGACACGTTTTACTGCATTGATTACATGAATAGTGTATAGACAAAATTCATATCTTAACGTATCGGTTACTATAAACTTTGCCTGACAGCTTCCGAAAGTTCCTCCGTAATTTGCGGGATCCCTTGTACTATATATAGGTATTCTATGTAATTAGAATATCATCAGATATCCGAAAATCATTTCATATCAAAAATCCTTTATCTAACCATGTAAGATGAACTCCGCATCTAGTTCAAATTCCTCAGATTCCGACAGCTATTCCGATATGGAGTTTCATTCAAGCTCCGAAAGCACCGTAACCGGAATGGATCAACTAATTAGCCATCATCTATTCTGGATGAATTGGGGATGGGTTCGTAATCTACTTAATCATTGGAGACAAGAAGAAGGTGATCCCTTCCATCCACCACATTTACCTCTTGGCGAAGAACCCGAAGCACTTACCGGCAAACCTATTCGAAACACCATTTTCTCTCTCATTTCCAGAGTATCTCGTCACGATTATATACTATCCCATATTCTAAATTTTATTCATCTGCTCATCCGAACCGACAATCATCCCAGTATAATAGAAGAAGTCAACGAGCTTCACGCACGAGTAGTGACTTTGGAGAACATGATGCGCAACCTGCAGGCATCACAGGCACCACCAGCATCAGCGGCAACAGTACCATCGACAACAACACTAACAGTACCATTACCACTACCAACAACCACATCCACATCACATGCCTCAACATCACGATCTGTACCTCGAACATCAACATCATACGCACCATAGGTACCAAGGAGTACCAACAACAATAAACGATAAAGTATTGATTCATAACTTCATCGGAGAAATATTCTACGGTGATTATGTAATCTCTAAAATCTTAGAGATTATTTATCCCAGTTTTAACCGTAAATCAGATTAATAGAGATGATAGAAGAAAGAATAGAAACCCTAACAGGAATGGTACGTGATTTACAAGCTAGACTTGTTATACAGTATCACTAGAAGTACCACTAGCAACACCAGTATCACCACAAGCTCTACCAACTTCATAATCACCGACGATATCAACACCACAATCACCAATGGGTATATTAAGATAACGAGTTATGATGTATTAACTCACTATTTCAAAAAAAATTATATATTATATATATATATATATATATATATATATATATATATATATATATATATATATATATATATATATATATATATATATAAAAATTTTGAAACCATAATATATCTTTTCGTACTAAAGCTATCACGCGTGAATTTTAAGGGGTAGATACTACTAGGTTAATTCATATTACTAATATGCTATGATGTACATCCTTCGTTAATGACTTAATCATCATTAACTACAATCTCTGTTTTAACTCAATGAATTCCATTTCCTAATAAACCAAGTGTATTATTCAATTACATAATTGATTTTACATTTTCATTTTCGATGTACTCGAAACTTTCCAGAAAACATCATCTGTGCCTTGTAAGGTTCACAAAAATTCCACGAGCACCAACATCCTTCACCAGGGAATATCAATAAGAATAAATAATGAAGTATTGATTTCATTAGTGAAATATTCCGCGAAAATTATGAAATCTCTAATGTTTTAGAGATTAATCATTTCTAAGTCAAGCCGAAAATCAAATGAGCTTAATATGATATTAACTCATTAAATCTGTATTACATCTGAAGAAAATATACATACATATATTTTCATAAAGACGGTAATGAAAATTCTTTTGTACAAAGTATTACTTGTGAAATCTTTAACGGGTAGGTAATACCAGGAAAATATTTAAGTTTGCAATTAATATGTTACACTGTACATTCCTCAATTTTGATTCAAAAATCATTAACGATACTCACTATCTTCACAGTGATACACAATCATTTCAAACAAATTCAATTACATATTCTGACAAAACAGAATCCAAGTCAAGATTTAACAAGTGACATCATTCTTAGATCTCTACATCTTTCAAAGCTATACATTGACTTCAAAACTGTGAAAGATCCTTTAGCATTGTTATTACCGAAAATAATCTTGCAATTCCTTTTCAAAGTATCCAGTTTTATCACACTTCCAACCAGTCAACTTCGACTTTTCAGATTAACCTTATTATAACTTTGATATATACGTTTTTGTTACCGAGGAACCTTTCATGTTCCATCACAGTAACAGTAAACGTACCAGCAACTTCATTACCCTTTGACTTAAGCCTCTCCGAAAAGTCACTATAATTATTCATTGAAACCTTATCATATACTCATCCACAACTTGTAACAATAATTGCCATACCAACTACCGGGAATTAGCAATCAGTATTTCGAATTTCGCAGCAATTCTACGCCAACAGTTATTGATAATGCTAAAAACGAACATATATTTCATAGCATTATCCCTCAAGAAAGACAAGCTTTTAGTTGCAATTGTTCTATTTACAAGTGATATTCATTTAAATAATAAAAGGTGAAGACAAAAGACAGATTCGACGAATTGAAGACGCAAACGACCAAAAAGCTCAAAAGTACAAAGTTCAATCCAAGTGGTTCAAATTATTGATGAGAAACGTCTAGAAATTACAAGAGTACAAGTCGCGAAACGCAAAGTACAAGATATTAAATTGTACGCAAGGACGTTCGAAAATCCAGAACTGGGACCAGAGTCAACTCACAACGCTCGACGCAACGGACTAAAAATTACAAGTCAACTATGCACATGAATATAATATAATATATAATTAATTCTTAAAATTATATATATATTATATTATATATTAAAACCGTCGGCAAACAAGAAAACAAAATTACGTGAGCTGGATCAGAGGGCCATGCGATCGCATGGACTGGAAGCACAATTTCCATGCGATCGCATGGGGCCAAAAGTCAGGCCAAGTGCTATAAATTGCAAAGTTTTCAGCTGAGTTTGGTACTCCTTTTTCTATCCTCTCTATCTCTCTGATATATATATATATATATATATATATATATATATATATATATATATATATATATATATATATATATATATATATATATATATATATATATATAATATTTTAATTTTACTTTTAATTTTAATTTAATACTAATAAGGGTATGTTAGCGAATGTTGTAAGTGTGTAAGTCGAAATTCTGTCCGTGTAACGCTACGCTATTATTAATCATTGTAAGTTATGTTTAACCTTTTTAAATTAATGTCTCGTAGCTAAGTTATTATTATGCTTATTTAAATTGAAGTAATCGTGATATTGGGCTAAATATTAAAATTGGGTAATTGGGCTTTGTACCATAATTGGGGTTTGGACAAAAGAACGACACTTGTGGAAATTAGACTATGGGCTATTAATGGGCTTTATATTTGTTTAATTAAATGATAGTTTGTTAATTTAATATAAAGATTTACAATTGGACGTACCTATAAATAATCATATACACTTGATCGAATACAATGGGCGGGATATTTATAAGTACTAATAATCGTTCATTTAACTGGACACGGGAATGGATTAATAGTTAATGGACTTATTAAAACATGGGTGAATTATATACAAGGACACTTGGTGTAATTATAGTTTAAGTCCCCAATTAATTGGAATATTTGACTTCGGATATAAGGATAATTTGACGAGGACACTCGCACTTTATATATATGACTGATGGACTATTATGGACAAAAACCAGATGGACATATTGAATAATCCAGGACAAAGGACAATTAACCCATGGTAATAAACTAAAATCAACACGTCAAACATCATGATTACGAAAGTTTAAATAAGCATAATTCCTTTATTTCATATTTAATTGCACTTTTAATTATCGTACTTTTTAATTATCGCAATTTTATTTTATCGCACTTTAATTTATCGCACTTTAATTATTGTCATTTACTTTACGTTTTAAATTAAGTCTTTTATATATTTAAGATTTTACATTAGGTTTTAACTGCGACTTAAGTTTTAAAATCGACAAACCGATCATTAAATGGTAAAAACCCTTTTTATAACAATAATACTACTTATATATATTTATATATTTACAAATATAGTTTTAAAAATATAGCGTTAAACTTGGCCAAGATCCCTGTGGAACGAACCGGACTTACTAAAAACTACACTACTGTACGATTAGGTACACTGCCTATAAGTGTTGTAGCAAGGTTTAGGTATATCCATTCTATAAATAAATAAATATCTTGTGTAAAATTGTATCGTATTTAATAGTATTTCCTTGTAAAAATATAACTATTTTGTATACACCTCGCATAACATCAAGTATTTTTGGCGCCGCTGCCGGGGAACTACTTAAATGCCGGAAGTGAAACGCTATATTAAAAAAAAAATTAAGTCTTAATTTACTTTTGTAAAAATACGCTTTTGTAAAAATACGTTTGAAATATTAAAAATACCAAAATATAAAAAGAAAAACAAAATATATATATTTTTGAGAATTGTTCAAAATATATAAATTATAAATATTTCTATTTCTATTTTTAGTTTGTAAAAATATAAGTTTTTATTTCATTTATATAAATATTTTATATAAATATTAAAACAGAAAAATATATATATATATATATAAAAAAGTTTACGGGCCTGACACTATTGCAGCCCAGACTTCTGGCCCGGATCCAAGAGTCATGCGATCGCATGGCCTGTATGAACAAAACTCATGTGACCGTATGAGCAGGCCTGACACGCTGGTATGAACCTGGTACTGCATTAATTACGGAGTATAATTTAATTATAATTAATATAAACCCTAATTAGGGTTAATTGTAATAATAATTAAGTTTTAGTTTTATTATTTTTGTATTTTAAGTTTAATTAGTTTTATTAATATATAAAAATTAATACTTTTATAAAATAATAATATAAAAATAATATTTTTATAAAATTGTAATTTTAGCACTTTTTATATCTTTTTATTTTTGTATCTTTTTAATTAGGTTAATTCGTAATTTATATGTTTTTCGCTCGTAATTAGTTTTTAATTTAGTATTTGCCATAGTTATTTTTATTTCTAGATTTTTAAGCTTTGCCGTAAAATCCCTTAAGTGCTTTTTCTTTAGATTAAGATTTAGGCGCTTTAGAATTTTACGACGTTACTCATCGCTTTAATATTTAATAAAATTTTAGTACTTTTTAAGTTATTGCCATTTTGAATATAGATTTCCTTTTAAGCTTTAATACCTTTAGGCGCAACTTTTTAGATTTAGTTGTTAGACTTTTAAGTTTCGACGTTTTTCTTTCTTATTTTTATTTTTCGACCTTTTATTTTTCGACGTTTTTCGACGCACTCTTTTTCTTTCTTATTTCTCGACGCTCTAGTTTTTAGGACATAGAATTTTCTATTTCTTCTCTAAAATTTCAAAACGAAAAATTATTTTAAGCGGTTAAATTAATAGACATCCAAAATTTTCTGGTTCGTAGTAATAGTTGGATTTGTTAGTGGTGAGTTGTGGGCTTCCGATTTAAAGGGTCCTGGCTACCTGCTGCATCTATTGGCTATTCGAAACGTGGGCAAAATCAGAAAAGTCTATTAATTTGATAACTTATATAATTTTTATATTTTATAACTAATAGAATATTCAGTGAATGCACCGAGCAAAACGTTCACCACCTTTTATACGTTCACCACCTGTAACTCGATCAAGACATCTAGCCAATATTATCGCCGTTGATTTTTCTTTAGAATCATCATCTAGTCAAACAAGTACTCCAACTTAAAATCCCGATAATCCATTTTTTGAACCCGACTTCAAAATTGAAAACCCGGAGGATATTCAAGGACAATTCCAAGATCCTGAACCACTAATTATTTCTCCTGAACCACAAACCGTTAAATCAGAATCCTCTAGTGATTCGTATTCAACAAATTCAATTATGGAAGTAACAGAACCTCTAAGTATGGAAGATCGAATGAGAGCCACACGCACTGGCCAAGGTCACGCCATTATTAAGCCAGACATTAATGCGCCAGATTATGAAATCAAAGGACAAATCCTACACATGGTAACTAATCAATGCCAATATAGTGGTACGCCAAAAAATGATCCAAACGAACATCTTCGAACCTTTAATAGGATCTGTACTCTATTTAAAATACGAGAAGTTAAGGATGAACAGATATATCTCATGTTATTTCCCTGGACTTTAAAGGGAGAAGCCAAAGATTGGTTAGAATCGTTACCTGAAGGGGCGATTGACACGTGGGATGTTTTAGTTGAGAAATTTCTTAAACAATTCTTTCCGGCATCTAAAGCCGTGAGACTTCAAGGAGAAATTTTTACGTTTGATCAAAAGCCAAATGAAACATTATATGAGTCATGGACAAGATTTGGAAAGTTGTTGAGAGGATATCCGTAACATGGTTTAGACACTTATCAAATAGTACAAATATTCTACCAAGGATGCGACATTGCTACATGAAAAGGCATCGACATAACAGCTGGTGGTTCCATTATGAAGAAAACCGCAACCGAAGCTCACAAAATCATTGATAACACTACCTCCCATTCACATGAGTGGCACCAAGAAAAATATATCTTTCGTTCATCTAAAGCGGCTAGAGCCGATTCTAGCCATGACTTTGATTCCGTTTCTGCAAAAATAAATGCTTTCGAGAGACGAATGGAAAAGATGAATAAAGATATTCATGCTATACGAATCAGTTGTGAGCAATGCGGTGGACCACACTTAATGAAAGATTGTCACGTTGAGCAAACGATGGAACAACGAGAGAATGTTTCCTACATGAACCAAAGGCCGGGAAATAAGTATCAAAATAATTATCAACCGCCAAAGCCGAACTTTAATCGAAATCAAAACATTCTTTACAATCCAAATGGACCAAATAATAACTCGTATAACCAACAAGGTCCGAATAACCAACCAACTCAAAACAACACTTTTAATCAACAAAGACCTGGTTTGTAAAAACCACCACAACAAACCGAAGAGAAAAAGTCAAATCTAGAAGAAATGATGGCAAAGCTAATGGAATCTCAAACACAATTTATTACATCTCAAACCCAAACAAATGAGAGGTTTGATCAGTCATTAAGAACTCAACAAGCTTCCATTTTAAATCTAGAAAAACACGTAGGTACTCTTGCTAGCATGATGAGTGAGAGGGAACAAGGAAAGCTACCGAGGAATACTGAAGTAAATCCTCGAAATGAGAATGTTAATATGGTTTCAACGAATTCTGAAAAATCAGCTCCAGAAGATGGGAAGGTTTTAGATGTGAGTAACAATGAAGAAGTTACAAAACCACCACCACTCGAGTATGTAAAGCCAGCGGTGGCACCATATAGACCACCCATCCCGTTTCCAAGAAAAGGAGTTGAGTATGAGCAAGTAATAGGTAATAAAGTTTATGATACCTCTGGAAAGAAGAAGAAGAATAAGAAAGTGCAAGAAACAAAAATCGTAAAGATAAACCCGGTGAAGACAGTTCCATCAAAAGTTCCACCCAGGTTGGGTGATCCGGGTGAATTTATTGTTCCTTGTCTACTTAGTGATTGTGTCATGTATGATGCACTAGCAGATTTAGGTGCGAGTGTGAGTGTTATGCCTCTTTCATTATATAAGAGATTAGGAGTAGGTGAGTTAAGTCCAACAGAGATGAGTGTCCGACTCTTTGATCAAACCATTAGGCACCCAGTTGGAATTGCTGACAACCTACCCGTTCAAGTGGGTAATTCAACATTTTTAGTCGAATTTATTGTCATTGACATAGAAGAGGACTCAAACATTCCTCTAATTTTAGGTCGACCATTCTTAGCGTCCACCGGGGCGTTATTTGATGTAAGAGAGGGTAGAATGACACTTAGTAATGATAAAAAAATCAATCACCTTTGTGAGTCAAAAGTCTAAATCTTCACCAACCAAAACCATTGAACCAACAAAAACGATTGGTAAAAACCATATTGATTTACCAACTCCAATGGTAGTGCTTAGCAATAATAAAATGCCTAAGTGTGGGGAAGATGAAGTAACACCTAATGATGACCTGATAACAAGGAACCTCGTTGTTGATACAAAATTAAATGACTCCATTATTAACAGTTCAATGAAGAAACTTATTAAATGGATTCGCGATGCTAGAACCAAGGGGAACTTTAAGTTATGCAACCGGTTAGTATCCAATCTATCGCCTAAAGAAAAGGCGAAATTAGTTGAATTTGTGGATGTTACACAGGAATCCGACCAATGTCTTAAAGCAAAAGTCACAGATATGCAAGTTGATTATGGTCCAAAAGAAATTGACAATGAAGTTAATCATAATTTTGACACCACAGCTACCTAAGTGTGGGGAGATTCAAATGTTCTAAGAAATAATGCTGTCTAGGGTTAGTTGTTCTGTTCTCGTGTAGTTCCGAGAATGGAATTCGATTGGTCTTTTCCGCTAGCAGACACTAAAGAACTAGTTTCTCCCCACATTCTGAATTTTTGTTTTGTAGGTTTTGTATGAAATTAATACGCCTTTAAATTTAAGTTTTGTGTGAATTTAAAAACAAAATTTACTTTATTTCATTAAGTTTAGAAAAAATGATTTCTAAAATTCATCATAAGTTGAAGACTAGGTCATAGAACCGAAATTGCTTTACCCGAGGGCAGGGCAACAAATTTTGTTATCATTATTTTTAATTTTATTGATCTAAAGTATACCAAAAAAATTTAAAAAATTTTAAAAACCCAAAAATCTTTGCTTTTAAAACAATCGCTTTAAAAACGACAAATTTTAAATTTTGTCGAGGGACAGACTAGGTAAACATACCGAAACTACCTAAAGTAAAAGGAAACAAAATTTTAAAAATCATTCATTTAAATTATTTTAATAAATAAAGGTTTTATAAAATATATATATATATATATATATATATATATATATATATATATATATATATATATATATATATATGTTTGTAGTTTTTCTTATGTACAAAACATGGTAAAACAGCGCACTTTCAAAGACTAACATTAAGATCAGCAAAAGCTACTAATTTTGACGATAAGACGCAAAACATATGTGAAATTACAACAAAAGAAATGAACGATGAGGCGCGCCATCTATCATTCGACGAGCTTTGTAATTACAAACTGGGCATTTTTAATCACTTTTCTACACTTATCACCCTCGTGAATTTATAATTATAGTCTGATTTCATGCAAATGAGGGCATTGCATGATCTCAAGTGTGGGGAAGGGTTATAAATTCTCTCGGGTTTGCACTTGGTTTATTTGCCAAATTTTGTGAAAATTTTAAAAATTTTCAAATAAATGAATTCAAAATCATGTTTATACATATTTATGAATGATGAAAACTAGGTGTTAATTCCGAAATTATCGTTACCTCGGAAAGGACATAAATTGAGAAACACCCTAAAACACTTGAATTCATTTAAAATGGAATAAAAGAGAATAAAAAGGCAAAGAAAGAAACTAAGTGTGGGGAGAATGTACCAAGTTATTCAATTAAAAACTATCTATCACATGTTTCTGTAAAGTTATTGCAGGTGCTTTTGTTTTGGACGATACTAATCAGTTTTACCCGATTTACTGTAATATATTTGAAAGAAAGATGGATCTACACGATGAATCAATTCCATCATTAAAAGGAAGTAAAGTCTTCCGGAAAAAGACACACGCTTCTTGATTTAGGTCAAGAAGTTGTCGTCCAGACCAGCTGTAGGTTGACGAAAAATCTAGAAAAGTCATCTCTAAAATCAGCAGGAAATCCACGGACCTCAGCATCAAACAGGGTCGCCAAGTGGTTAGACTTATCCTAACCATGAGAGGATCTGTCTCGTAAAATGGGGAGCGTGCAAATTAGCTTGATAAGACTAATGAATCAGACCCCCAGAAAGGATAATCTCCTTAAAGATAAAAAATCAGCTTTTAAGACTGATATTACTCAATCCTTGAGATTGACTTTAAAGATTGAGAATTACAAACTCATGAAATTCGATGATATCTAAACTCGAGCTTGAACGAGAAAATATTTTGATCAAAATAAAACCGATTTGTTTTCTGAAAACCCATTTTCAATGCGTTCATTACCATTGAACGTAAAATCCTAGGAATTCATCTAGAATTCATTAGGTCACCTGAACCAAATCGGGTGTCAACCGTAAGAACGGTGGTTGCATAGCATGGTCAAAGACAGGACCTTGTGCCAGACCGAAAAACTATAGGGTGATCTTTACTATTGCTCCTACAAAGGATAGTAATTGCATCCGACACGTTTTAGACCATAATCAAAAGCATGTCACGGGACATTGCCTTAACAGTTGCTTGTTCAATGCTTTCCTTTACAACCGGACGGTAGTTTACCGAAAGGTAATATACGGAGCAAGTAACTGGACGTGTTGCTTTCCTAATACAAGGTTAGCAAGTGGGTGACACAAAACCGCAAGTTTTGAGCTAAAATTTTCAAATCTGAAACCCACCAAACCCACAAAAACAATTTGCAAACACCGGTAAAGGGTTATTCTGGAAAACTTATCTAGGGTAAAAGCTAGATTGAATTTTCAAAAGATCAATTGTTTTCATAAAGATCCAATTTTCTAAAGGATCTAAATTTTCATAGTCATGTGGGACTGTAAACCACAACGTTACTATCATTGTTCATACCGCCAAATCGAAATCACTGATGTACAAAGGGTGAAGAATAAAGAAGTGATTGTAGTATTTTTATTTCAAGACTATATTACTTGAGGACAAGCAACGCTCAAGTGTGGGAATATTTGATAATGCTAAAAACGAACATATATTTCATAGCATTATCCCTCAAGAAAGACAAGCTTTTAGTTGCAATTGTTCTATTTACAAGTGATATTCGTTTAAATAATAAAAGGTGAAGACAAAAGACAGATTCGACGAATTGAAGACGCAAACGACCAAAAAGCTCAAATTACAAAGTAAAATCTAAGTGGTTCAAATTATTGATGAGAAACGTCTAAAAATTACAAGAGTACAAGCCGCGAAACACAAAGTACAAGATATTAAATTGTACGCAAGGACGTTCGAAAATCCGAAACCGGGACCAGAGTCAACTCTCAAAGCTCGATGTAACGGACTAAAAATTACAAGTCAACTATGCACATGAATATAATATAATATATAATTAATTCTTAAAATTATATATATATATATATATATTATATTATATATTAAAACCGTCGGCAAACAAGAAAACAAAATTATGTGAGCTGGATCAGAGGGCCATGCGATCGCATGGCCTGGAAGCACAATTTCCATGCGATCGCATGGGGCCAAAAGTCAGGACAAGTGCTATAAATTGCAAAGTTTTCAGCCGAGTTTGGTACTCCTTTTTCTATCCTCTCTATCTCTCCGATATATATATATATATATATATATATATATATATATATATATATATATATATATATATATATATATATATATATATATATATATATATATATATATATATATATATATATATATATATATTATTTTAATTTTAATTTTAATTTTAATTTAATAGTAATAAGGGTATGTTAGCGAATGTTGTAAGTGTGTAAGTCGAAATTATGTCCGTGTAACGCTACGCTATTATTAATCATTGTAAGTTATGTTCAACCTTTTTAAATTAATGTCTCGTAGCTAAGTTATTATTATGCTTATTCAAATTGAAGTAATCGTGATGTTGGGCTAAATATTAAAATTGGGTAATTGGGCTTTGTACCATAATTGGGGTTTGGACAAAAGAACGACACTTGTGGAAATTAGACTATTGGCTATTAATGGGCTTTATATTTGTTTAATTAAATGATAGTTTGTTAATTTAATATAAAGATTTACAATTGGACGTACCTATAAATAACCATATACACTCGATCGGACACGATGGGCGGGATATTTATAAGTACTAATAATCGTTCATTTAACCGGACACGGGAATGGATTAATAATTAATGGACTTATTAAAATAGGGGTGAATTATATACAAGGACACTTGGTGTAATTATAGTTTAAGTTCCCAATTAATTGGAATATTTGACTTCGGATATAAGGATAATTTGACGAGGACACTCGCACTTTATATTTATGACTGATGGACTATTATGGACAAAAACCAGATGGACATATTGAATAATCCAGGACAAAGGACAATTAACCCATGGTAATAAACTAAAATCAACACGTCAAACATCATGATTACGGAAGTTTAAATAAGCATAATTCCTTTATTTCATATTTAATTGCACTTTTAATTATCGTACTTTTTAATTATCGCAATTTTATTTTATCGCACTTTAATTTATCTCACTTTAATTATTGTCATTTACTTTACGTTTTAAATTAAGTCTTTTATATATTTAAGATTTTACATTAGGTTTTAACTGCGACTTAAGTTTTAAAATCGACAAACCGGTCATTAAATGGTAAAAACCCCCTTTTATAATAATAATACTACTTATATATATTTATATATTTACAAATATAGTTTTAAAAATATAGCGTTAAACTTGTCTAAGATCCCTGTGGAATGAACCGGACTTACTAAAAACTACACTACTGTACGATTAGGTACACTGCCTATAAGTGTTGTAGCAAGGTTTAGGTATATTCATTCTATAAATAAATAAATATCTTGTGTAAAATTGTATCGTATTTAATAGTATTTCCTTGTAAAAATATAACTATTTTGTATACACCTCGCATAACATCAGTTATATATATACATACATATAATGTCTATCTCCTAGATTTACACACTTCGAATGTGAAATTTCTGAAAAACACCCCAAACTGCGAACTAGTTCTCCGAATTTTAGAAAAATGCTGATGAAGCAGCAAAAACTGTAAAATGACCTTAACAGTCAAAAGTTTGATGATAAAGAGTAGAGTATTGAAAAAGCTCATAAGATGAGAAAATTTGGTACTGAAAAACGGTTAAACAAACCATGAAGGAGGCTGTGGACAAACCACAAAGACGAAATCTACCTTCAAAGAATCCAAATGATTCAGTGTCTGCTGAAATCGTTAGCGAACACCTTACTCCTTATTCTAAACCTTCACAGATAAATTTTCTGCATCATCCTTTGATTCCAGATATTTTAAAAATTCTAAAACATCATTGAATCTTTCATTATAAATATCCTCGATATTTTGAAGATATTTTCGTAACTATTATTATCCGAAATTATTTATCTCATCGCGCTATCTGTGTTACATCATAAAAGAAACTATTTTAGTTTCTAAATTCTGAAAATTTCGAAAAATGGATGTTTTTGAAGTAGTGTTGGGAACTGAAGCATGAGTTAGTATAATATAATGACACTTCATCAACGTGATTATATTACAGTAAGTCATGCTGAGTTTCTAATGGAACGTGATAAAGGTTCACAGATCACACCCTCATCATGAACCATGTTACATAACTCTTTCATTCTATTTAACCTCTAAACATATCAAGAAAATAATTTTCTTGATGATTCGGTCTTTTTCGGATATTCTGGTAATTTGACAAATCAAGATCATGCCATTACAATTTCTTTCTTAGACCATTAGTTATATTCATCCAAAACTTCATACCTACGAATTCTGGACAACTACTTACCGTACTTAAGGTCGAGAAGAGAAGACAAAAACATGAAGCTTCGAAATATAAGGAGGAGTATAAATCATAGTAAATTGGACAGAGCATTAACTGTGGATGATAATGAATATAGAAGACAGCAGCAGGGACTCCGAAAATGTAACACCCCGTTTTCCCGTGCACGTCTAAAGGTACAAACTTAATTATTAGCACGTTTGTAACTTGTTCGTTTATGTGATTAAATGAGCTTAGTGTTAG
This sequence comes from Rutidosis leptorrhynchoides, assembly GCF_046630445.1. Classification (NCBI taxonomy): domain Eukaryota; kingdom Viridiplantae; phylum Streptophyta; class Magnoliopsida; order Asterales; family Asteraceae; genus Rutidosis; species Rutidosis leptorrhynchoides. The sequence goes on from NC_092343.1 coordinate 107,770,667, forward strand.
TTTATGAGTATATATATGTATATACATATGGATGTGTGTCGCATTGGTGTTGAGTCGTATGAGGCTTAAGGTCGAAGCTTAGACGAGCATAAGAAGAGTGAACGAGGTGTGTTAGTGGTTTGAGCCATCATTTTATGCTAACTTGTCGAAGGGATCAGGATCAGGCCACTGCCGCGCCGCGAGAAATAGGTTCGCGACGCAACAAGCAAAGCAAATCTGGAACAGAACATGAGTTAAGAGTGGTGGTTTTTCCTTTGTAACGTCGCGCCGCGACATTTAGCGCCGCGCCGCGGCAATCCTGTAGATCTGACTCCGATTACTACTCCTTTTAAAAGGGTTTTAGGGGTAAATTGGTCTTTTCGCGTGTAGATCAGATTTGAGCATTTAATCTCAACCACTTGTTCATTTAATGTAATTTCTTTTCCTTTTTCTTTCCTATTTCTCTCCCAAAACTTAAAACCCATTTGAATTATAAGTGAGATTTGATAGTGAATGATTGAGGGTTGATCTTTGGAGCGAGATTTAAAGTTGTTCCTTGTGTCTCTAGCTACGCGTTGATAGTCTCGGTAAGTTCTAACTCTAAGTTTGAGTTTTTATTGGTTAATGACTAGGGTTTTGGGTACTAGAGATTTGTATGACCCATTTGAGGGTAAAATGGGTGAGTTTGGGTTATGTTGTTGTAATTAAACCCTAATAGCCATAATCTAGGGTTTTGGCCTTGTGATTTGAGGTTGTAAGTGTCAATTGGTGTTGTTAGTCACTAATGCACTTTAAGATTTATGAAAGAAGGGTTAATGGGTAAGTTTGACTTGATTGTGAGTTTAAGTGAGTTAAAATGGGTCAAAATGTACTAGTTGACCTAATGGGATAAAATGGGTATGGATTACCCTAGGTTTTGTGTTAATTGAAGATAATAGACTTTAATTCACTAGTCTTAGTGATTAAAGTCGAGTCTTGGCCATTTATGGGCGATTGTGAGTAGTGGAGTCATTTAATGCAAATTGGGACATTAAATGCTCAAGTGGGAGTATTGTGGTTAATCCCACTAGTTGTGAAATTGATTGTGCACTTAATGATTTAGGTACATTGCGTTGAAGCTCGGAAGTGCTAAATCATCATCCTTGTGACAAGGTGAGTGGAATAATTATGCGTTCATGTATATGGCATGTTTATTTGTGAATTTTATGGTATGAACCACGTGCCGGTAGTGCCATAACATGTGTGGGATAAGATGTGAACCACGAGCCGGTAGCATCGAGTGTGAACCATGAGCCGGTAGCACTATAAACTAAGATGTGAACCACGAGCCGGTAGCATCGAGTGTGAATCACGAGCCGGTAGAACTATAAACTAAGATGTGAACCACGAGCCGGTAGCATCGAGTGTGAACCACGAGCCGGTAGCACTATAAACGAGTATGACTCAAATGCGTATGGTGTGAACCACGAGCCGGTAGCACATAGCGTTATTGGTTAACCATATTAAGATTGTTGTTTGTTTAGCATATAAAATATATTGAGTTGAGTATATGCTAATGAAATGGTGTGATAATGTACGACTTGTTAGTGTTACGGGTATGTTGACATGCTATTTGAGTTACAAGTTCGTATGAGGTATTTGGTATTGTGATTGCAAATGGATAGGTTTTATATATATGTATGTATAATTGTTGCACTCACTAAGCATTGCTTACCCTCTCGTTGTTTACCATTTTATAGGTTCCAGCTTGGACAAGGGTAAGGGCATACGGTTGGATTAGTTGTCTCCCGTTTGTGTTGATAGGGGATGCTTTTGGGATAGCTTTTGAAGTGGCCGAACGTTTTGGGTAGTTTAGCCCCAAACCATGCTCGAGTGTCGTTTGGATTATAAACTATCATTTGTTGTTGGTCAAACTAGTATCACATTCGTTAATGGCCTTTATGCCTTTTTGTAGACATTAAACTCGTAGTGTGTTTTGACGAATCGTGTGGAATGGGTTACATATTTAATTGGCGCGTAAATGTGTATTATATTTTTAAAAAAAAAAATTTATCGTACGGAGTACGGGTTAGGTTGTTTCAAGTGGTATAAGAGCATGGTCTAAGGGATTTAGGCGACTTGAGATAGGTGCCTAGAATTGGACTTTATTGTGTGAGCGCTTTATGCGGGACTTGTAGGACTTTGGGTCTAATCGGGAATTGTTAGTGCCTTGGTTTATGCGAACTAACCTTGTGCTAATTGTTTTGTATTGTGTTTAGCAATCATCAAGCAAGACGGACGTTGTACTAGCGAGTTAATGCGACTTGCTCGTGTAACAATGATTAGCTACCGTTGTTATGAGTGCAAATCGTGTCAAATGAGTAATGAACGACGATTGTTGAGCAAGATGGGGTAGTGTGGCGTACATGTATATACTTACATGTTATGTCTTTCGTTACATGGTTTAACCTACTTCGTTTTATAGAATGAAGACGAGAAACGGACCCGATCATGATAACGGAAGTACAAGCGAGGACGTCGAGTTTTCAGCTAAGATTGAGGCCGTCTTTAAAAAGTTAAAAGCGAATTTTCTTACGGACGTCCGAAAGGTCTTCCAACATTCGGTTGATGGGCAAGTGACCGATTTGATAAATGAACGAATGAAGGCCACTATCGAAGAGGCCCTTGATGCTAGAAACATTTATCCTCGCGGTGAAGGAGGTGAAGGAAGGCGGGACTTCCACTACAAGAATTTCAAGGATACTCAACCTCCGATGTTTAATGGGGTGAGGGATCCATTGAAAATCACTTGTTGGATTTCTGATATCGAGGGAGCGTTCCATACCGCGGAGTGTCCTCTCGAGAAGAAGACGAGATATGGGTCTAGCATGTTACGTGAAGAAGGCAAGTTGTGGTGGGACGATAAAATCAATTTATATGGTGAAGAGCAATGCATGAGCTTGATATGGGAGGAGTTTAAGAAGGAATTTTTCCAAGAATACCGAACTTTTTCCGACCTTGATAGAATTCGGGACGAATTGCATCATTTGCAACAAGGTTCGATGGACTTGGTTACTCTCAAATCTACCTTTTTGGCAAAGACTCGCTTTAACCCGAAATATGTTGGTGACGACCACAAGCTAATGAAAGATTTCTACCGTACCTTGAACGATGAGTTAAAGGGTAAGATTATCGGGGAATGGCTAAGACTTTTGAAGAGCTATTCGAGTTGGCTCGGGGTTTTAAGCCGGAGGTTCCAAGGAAGAGTGATTTCACTTTTTCTAAAAGAAAGTTTGAAGGTTCGAGTCATTCGAACTTTTCCAATAAAAAGAACAAGAAAGGCTTCGAAAGCGTTAATAGTTTTAAGAAGGGTGCTTCCGGGGGTTTCGGGCCCACGTGTTATAATTGTAATCAAAGAGGACACATGGCCTGTGATTGCACCAAGGCGTCAACCAAAGTCACTTGTTTTAATTGTGGTAAAGAGGGGCACAAGAGGCAGGAATGCCCCGATTTGAATAATGATAACGTTAAGCGGTTGGAGAAAGCGGCGGGTACGGCTAGGTGTCGAAACTATTTGATGACTAACGACGAAGCCAAGCAATCCAATGAAGTTGCCTCTGGTACTTTTATGGTTAACTCTAATCCGGCAAGGATTTTATTTGATAGCGGTGCAAATTTGTCGTTTGTGTCTCCAAAATTTGTGCCTAAACTTAATAGACCGTTAGTTAAGTTAAGTCGTCCGGTAGAAGTCGAAATAGCGGACAGCAAGACGGTGCTAGTGGTCGATGTGTGCAAACATTGTGATGTTGTGTTTGGTGCCGAAAACTTTAAGATAGATCTCATTCCGATGACCTTGGGCGACTTTGATATCGTTGTTGGTATGGATTGGCTCGATCGAAATAGAGCCGATATTGCATGCCATGAAAATTTTATCCGCGTGAAGACCCCAAGTGGGGGAGAGCTAGTTATTCACGGCGATAAGCGAAGAAGACTTGTGCCGATATGTTCTTTCGCACGGGCACATCGTTTTCTTGTTAGTAGTGGCATAGCTTTTCTTGCCCATGTTGTTGATACTCGTGACGAGCCACCACCCATTCATGAAATTCTGGTGGTTAGTGAATTCGAAGAGGTTTTTCCAGATGAGTTACCGGGTGTTCCGGAAGAAAGACAAGTTGAATTTCGCATTGAGTTGGTTCCGGGAGCTACTCACATTGCTAAAACTCCTTATCGTTTAGCACCGACAAAAATGCAAGAGTTGTTAAATCAAACCCAAGAGTTGCTTGAGAAAGGTTTTATTCGACCGAGTGCTTCGCCGTGGGGCGCTCCAGTTTTATTCGTGAAAAAGAAGGATGGTAGTATGCGGATGTGCATCGATTACCGGGAGTTGAATAAAGTGACGATCAAGAATCGTTATCTGTTGCCTCGGATTGATGATTTGTTTGACCAACTCCAAGGTGCGACGTATTTCTCTAAGATCGACCTACGGTCCGGCTATCACCAAATGCGGGTCCGTGAGGAAGATATCGAGAAAACGGCTTTTCGAACGCGTTATGGGCATTTTGAGTTCGTAGTTATGCCTTTTGGTCTTACGAATGCACCGACGGCATTCATGGATCTTATGAACCAGGTGTGCCAACCCATGTTGGACAAGTTGGTGATTGTGTTCATTGACGACATACTAGTCTACTCGAAAAGTATGAACGAGCATGAACATCATTTGCGTGAAGTATTGAAGACGTTACGAAAGGAGAAGTTGTATGCTAAGTTCTCCAAATGTGAATTTTGGCTAAGGGAGGTTCAATTCCTTGGCCACATTGTGAACAAGGATGGTATCCAAGTGGATCCGGGGAAGATAGAGACGGTAAAGAGTTGGAGACAACCGACTACACCTACGGAAGTCCGAAGTTTTCTCGGATTGGTCGGTTATTATCGTCAGTTTATCCAAGACTTTTCTAAGATCGCTTCTTCATTGACGAAATTGACAAGGAAGAACGTGAGGTTTGTTTGGGAGAACGAGCAAGAAATTGCTTTTCAAGTGTTAAAGGAGAAGTTGTGTCAAGCTCCGGTGTTAGTTTTTCCGGAAGGGGTGGAAGACATGACTGTTTATTGTGATGCTTCGTTAAATGGACTCGGGTGTGTTCTAATGCAAGGAGGTAAAGTCATAGCTTATGCCTCTCGACAATTAAAGGAACACGAGATGAGATATCCGACTCATGATCTTGAGTTGGCGGTGGTTGTGCATGCATTGAAAATTTGGCGCCATTACTTGTATGGTGTCAAGTGTACGATTTATTCAGATCATAAGAGTTTGAAACATCTCTTTAATCAACGAGATTTGAATTATCGTCAACGTAGGTGGATGGATGTGGTAAAAGACTATGATTGTGAGATACTTTATCATTCGGGCAAGGCGAATGTGGTCGCGGATGCGTTAAGTCAAAAGAGTCATCACCCGGCGTTACGATTGGGATTGTTACGTATGATTATTACTAAAGATTTTCTTGAAAAACTCGGAGTGATTCAAATAGAGGCTTACGTTCACAACAAGCATGCAGAGCGAATTGTGGGACAATCGGAGTTCATTACTATAGGCTCGCGGGGTTTGTTGTCTTTTCAAGGAAGAGTGTGGGTGCCTAAGATGGGGGATTATCGACGAGTGCTACTTGATGAAGCACATAAGTCAAAGTATTCCATTCATCCGGGCGCAACGAAAATGTATCTTGATTTAAGGAAAGATTATTGGTGGCCGGGCATGAAACGTGATGTTGTGAAGTATGTTGAGCAATGCATCACGTGTTTGCAATTTAAAGCCGAGCACCAAAAGCCGTATGGTAAGTTACAACCGTTAGAAATCCCGAAATGGAAATGGGAGCACATTACCATGGATTTCATCACAAAGTTACCTAAAATGGCGAGAACCCAGTTTGATTCGATTTGGGTTATAGTTGATCGACTGACGAAGAGTGCTTTGTTTCTTCCCATTTAGGAAGCGATATCGTCGGAGACCTTGGCTAAGTTGTTTACAAGGAAGTCATCTCTCGACACGGTATTCCTATATCAATTATTTCGGATCGAGATACTCGTTTTACATCTCGGTTTTGGGGAAAAGTTTCATGAGGATATGGGTACACAATTGAAATTGAGCACGGCGTATCATCCTCAAATGGGCGGTCAAACCGAACGTACGAATCAAACTTTGGAAGATATGTTACGTGCGTGCATTATCGATTTTGGTGGTAGTTGGGACGAGCACTTACCTTTGGTGGAATTCTCGTACAATAATAGTTATCATACTAGTATTGGAATGCTACCTTATGAGATGCTTTATGGGCGTAGGTGTCGAACCCCGATTTGTTGGGGTGAAGTGGGACAAAAGGAAATCGGGAGTACCGATTTGGTTTTAGAGACGAATAGCAAGATTGATGTGATTCGAGAGCATTTGAAGAAGGCTCAAGATAGGCAAAAGTCGTATGCCGACAAACGTAGACGAACGATCGAATTTCAAGAAGGTGACATGGTGATGCTTAAGGTTTCGCCATGGAAGGGTATTATTCGATTCCGGGAACGAGGAATGTTAGCTCCTCGGTTTATTGGACCATTTAAGGTTTTAGCTCGTGTTGGTGAAGTTGCGTATCGTTTGGAATTACCCGAAGAGCTTGCGGGGATCCATAATACATTTCATGTTTCCCATCTCCGGAAGTGTCTTGCGGATGATTCATCTTGGGTGCCATTAGACGAGATTGAGCTAAACAATAAGTTAGAATATATTGAGGAACCGATTTCCATACTTGATGAGAAGGTCAAAAGGTTGAGACATAAAGAGGTTAGGACTTTTAAAGTTCAATGGCGTTGTAGTAAGGGTTCCGAGTTTACTTGGGAGCCCGAAGAGTTTGTATTGGTTTATCTTCCTTCTTGTCATGCGGCTTGGATCGCGAGGACGCGCTCCGATTTAAGTGGGGGAGAGTTGTAACACCCCGTTTTCCCGTGCACGTCTAAAGGTACAAACTTAATTATTAGCACATTTGTAACTTGTTCGTTTATGTGATTAAATGAGCTTAGTGTTAGTTTATGAGTATATATATGTATATACATATGGATGTGTGTCGCATTGGTGTTGAGTCATATGAGGCTTAAGGTCGAAGCTTAGACGAGCATAAGAAGAGTGAACGAGGTGTGTTAGTGGTTGAGCCATCATTTTATGCTAACTTGTCAAAGGGATCAGGATCAGGCCACTGCCGCGCCACGAGAAATGGGTCCGCGATGCGACAAGCAAAGCAAATCTGGAACAGAACATGAGTTAAGAGTGGTGGTTTTTCCTTTGTAACGTCGTGCCGCGACATTTAGCGCCGCACCACGACAATCCTGCAGATCTGACTCCGATTACTACTCCTTTTAAAAGGGTTTTAGGGGTAAATTGGTCTTTTCACGTGTAGATCAGATTTGAGCATTTAATCTCAACCACTTGTTCATTTAATGTAATTTCTTTTCCTTTTTCTTTCCTATTTCTCTCCCAAAACTTAAAACCCATTTGAATTATAAGTGAGATTTGATAGTGAAGGATTGAGGGTTGATCTTTGGAGCGAGATTTAAAGTTGTTCCTTGTGTCTCTAGCTACGCGTTGATAGTCTCGGTAAGTTCTAACTCTAAGTTTGAGTTTTTATTGGTTAATGACTAGGGTTTTGGGTACTAGAGATTTGTATGACCCATTTGAGGGTAAAATGGGTGAGTTTGGGTTATGTTGTTGTAATTAAACCCTAATAGCCATAATCTAGGGTTTTGGCCTTGTGATTTGAGGTTGTAAGTGTCAATTGGTGTTGTTAGTCACTAATGCACTTTAAGATTTATGAAAGAAGAGTTAATGGGTAAGTTTGACTTGATTGTGAGTTTAAGTGAGTTAAAATGGGTGAAAATGTACTAGTTGACCTAATGGGATGAAATGGGTATGGATTACCCTAAGTTTTGTGTTAATTGAAGTTAATAGACTTTAATTCACTAGTCTTAGTGATTAAAGTCGAGTCTTGGCCATTTATGGGCGGTTGTGAGTAGTGGAGTCATTTAATGCAAATTGGGACATTAAATGCTCAAGTGGGAGTATTGTGGTTAATCCCACTAGTTGTGAAATTGATTGTGCACTTAATGATTTAGGTACATTGCGTTGAAGCTCGAAAGTGCTAAATCATCATCCTTGTGACAAGGTGAGTGGAATAATTATGCGTTCATGTATATGGCGTGTTTATTTGTGAATGTTATGGTATGAACCACGTGCCAGTAGTGCCATAACATGTGTGGGATAAGTTGTGAACCACGGGTCGGTAGCATCGAGTGTGAACCATGAGCCGGTAGAACTATAAACTAATATGTGAACCACGAGCCGGTAGCATCGAGTGTGAACCACGAGCCGGTAGCACTATAAACTAAGATGTGAACCACGAGCCGGTAGCATCGAGTGTGAACCACGAGCTGGTAGCACTATAAACGAGTATGACTCAAATGCGTATGGTGTGAACCACGAGCCGGTAGCACATAGCGTTATTGGTTAACCATATTGAGATTGTTGTTTGTTTAGCATATAAAATATATTGAGTTGAGTATATGCTAATGAAGTGGTGTGATAATGTACGACTTGTTAGTGTTACGGGTATGTTGACATGCTATTTGAGTTACAAGTTCGTATGAGGTATTTGGTATTGTGATTTCAAATGGATAGGTTATATATATGTATGTATAATTGTTGCACTCACTAAGCATTGCTTACCCTCTCGTTGTTTACCATTTTATAGGTTCCGGCTTGGACAAGGGTAAGGGTATACGGTTGGATTAGTTGTCTCCCGTTTGTGTTGACAGGGGATACTTTTGGGATAGCTTTTGAAGTGGCCGAACGTTTTGGGTAGTTTAGCCCCAAACCATGCTCGAGTGTCGTTTGGATTATAAACTATCATTTGTTGTTGGTCAAACTAGTATCACATTCGTTAATGGCCTTTATGCCTTTTTGTAGACATTAAACTCGTAGTGTGTTTTGACGAATCGTGTGGAATGGGTTACATATTTAATTGGCGCGTAAATGTGTATTATATTTAAAAAAAAATTATCGTACGGAGTACGGGTTGGGTTGTTTAAGAAAAATAAGGAAATACATAAACCACAATAACGACCCAGAAATTACAAACCGTGTATATCAATGCGTATAGCAATATAAAGACACGGGAGAATGAAAAACACTATAACCCCAAGGTAATAGTAGAAGAAAATAACCTCCTCTGGTGGAAGATGAAAAAGAAGAATGAAGGATACGATAGCCAAGAAAATATCAAGAATCAGAACTGGATTAAGCATTTTCATAATCTATTAAGAAGTATGAAATAAGGAAGAATATTATAGGAGTGGTGAAAATAAAAGAAACGGAAGAGGTTAATTTATAGCAAAATAACAGACAGAGCAATCGAGGCAGGTGACCGCATCTAATTAAAGAAGATCTTAATATCCTTAATTCCCGAAGAATCAAATCTTATTTAGATTATGAAGATTTTCTATTCCTTAAATTCCGAAAATCAATCGTTAATACGTCAAAAGATAAGACGAATCTCCATTTCACTCTTTTACGATAACTTCTCTCATACGCTTCGAGTAATCGGATTGTTTTATCCATATTATTTAACGGTGATAAAATTATATTTATCAACTCATATTCGTCATGAAAACATTTTTATTATTAGCCATGACGACCTCACTCAAATTTCGGGACGAAATTTCTTTAACGAGTAGGTACTGTGATGACCCGAAAATTTCTGACCAAATTTAAACTTAATCTTTGTATGATTAACGTTTCCGACACGATAAGCAAAGTCTGTAAAACTGAATCTCAATATTTTTGAACTACTTTCATTTGTTCAATTACCCATTGACTGTTTCGCAAACAATTATATATAAATAGATACATATATATACTATAACTTGAAAGCGTAACAAGTATTAATTGTATGATACTGTGCATTAAACTTATTAGTTTAAATATCTATTTGATTATTTATGATAAGTTAGAATATTAAATGTATGAATAGCTTGCGACGTATATTTAAAAACGTTAATATAAATATTGAGAATAGATATTAACTTGGTTATGAAACGTTTGATAGATACTATTATATTAATAAATTACGAGACGATGATTTATAGAAGTAAATGACCAAAACACTCAAATGTATGAGTTATATTTCGAGTGGTATAGTTTATGGATAATTTAAGTCTATATTTTGACAAAGGTACGAGTCACTAAATGTATTGTTCTAGTTTTCTAAGCGTACGAAGTAACGTTCGAAAAACCGGAACCGGGACATAAATCGAGTAACGACGTACGACTTATCGGAACAAAAATTATAAATCAACTATGCACGAGAATATAATATAATATATAATTAATTAATTAAAATTATATATATTATATTAATATTTAATTATGTCGACGAGCTAAATTACAAAACAAATGTGAGCTGGCAGGAGCAGCCATGCGATCGCATGGCATATAGGCACAGAACCCATGCGATCGTATGGGGTCTGAATTCAGGAGACATCTATAAAAGCTCGATCAGTTTACTTCACAAACACACACATCTATCTATCTTTACTCCGTATTATTATTTATATTATTATTATTATTATTATTTTTATTATTATTATTATTATTATTATTATTATTAAGATTAATATTATTATTATTAATCTTATTATTATTAGTAGTAGTATTATTATACATAAAATACTACGACGAGGTCATGAGCGTGTCACTTTCAAAATGGGTTCTTAAACGGGTTAAAGCTAAGGAAATTATGGGTTATAGCTATGGAGGTTATGGGTAATGTTCATGGGTATTGTTTGCAAGTCAAACCTAGTGTTTATCATCTCCGTTGTGTCTACGTACTTTCCTGCAATATTGAATCACAATATTGATACGTGAGCATTCATATCTTATCTTTTATATATTAATAGTGTATCCATGTCTAGTGCTCGAACATATATGTTTATGCATGCTTGTATGCTAAATTTTGTCGTTATATAGTTTATGATGAATCACGAATTTAATACAAATATTACTGATATAAGGTATATGATATGCATATTTTTGGAAAGCTGACGAAAAATCAATAACTTTTCATTTAGAAATCACGTAATTTCGATGAACGAATTTAAAGATATGGTCAACTGAATTATGATTAACATTAATTGAAATTGCTTTTGAATCTGCAATTGATATTTAAACAACTTGTTTATAAGATTGATAAATTGAATTTTCAAATATTACTAATCGAGTAAATGAATTTTTACATAAGGCACGTCTCGTCTTGTTGAGCAATTGTCAAAATTGATTGTTTTATCATATTTTAAAGCCTAAAAAACTATAGTTTAATTTTACAAGAATTGGGAAACTATGTGAAATGTTAAAATGTTTCGATTGACATGATCATTCAACTATAATATTGAGTCAAATTGACTTTTTGAATGACTTTTGATAACTTTTGTATGTCGATCTCGAGCATTAGGATTGTGATACACTATGACCTGACCAAGCTTGATAGACATTTATTGACCAACATATGTTCTCTAGGTTGAGATCTACGGTTGTTTGGTATTCCGAGTTTCGATCACATTTCGATGAACAACTTTATGTGCTGCTAAGGTGAGTTTCATTTGCTCCCTTTTAATTGCTTTTGCAATCTATATTTTTGGGCTGAGAATACATGCACTTTATTTTAAACACAATGGACACAAGTACATACTTAATTCTACACTGAGTTTGAACCGAAAATCCCTTAGCTTTGGTAACTAGTAACTGCCGGTTATAAGAACTGGTGAGCGCGAGTAGTTATATATGGATCCATAGGGCTTGACATCTCCGTCCGTTCCAGGTATAGAAACCCTAGCCTGAACTATAAAATAGATGTATACTATTTGAGTTTAGTACACGTTGGATTGCATGTATTGTACATGTTGGTTGCATGTATGTTAAAACAGGGGTACTTATTATAACGTTAAAGTTTAGTTACCAGGGTGCTCAATCTTGTAGAATATTTTGATAAACGTTTCTGGATGAAACAACTGAAATCTTGTGATCCACCTTTATGTACAGATTATGCAAAACATTAAAACTATGAACTCACCAACCTTTGTGTTGACACTTGTTAGCATGTTTATTCTCAGGTTCCCTAGAAGTCTTCCGCTGTTTGCTTATATGTTAGACAAGCTATGTGCATGGAGTCTTACATGGCATATTTTTTAAGGAAATGTTGCATTCACTAAATCATCACCATGTATCTTATTTTGACTACATTGTCAATGGAAGTACTATTGTAAACTATTATTTACGGTGATTGTCTATATGTAGAAATCATCAGATGTCGAAAACCTTTGATTAAAATATTCATTTATGGTGTGCCTTTTTAAAAGAATGCAATGTTTACAAAACGTATCATATAGAGGTCAAATACCTCGCAATGAAATCGATGAATGACGTGTTCGTCCATATAGATTTGGAGTGATCGTCACATCTTAGAACATTAACTATATTCATTTCAAAATCCATACCTATAAATTCTGAACCATTAATCGCTTGACTTGAAGTTGGGAAGAGAAGACAAAAGTATGAAACTTTTGAATATAAAAGAAAATATAAAGCTCGACAACAACACATAAATTACAAAACGTGCATATCAATACGTATTGCCACGTAAAGGCACGGGAGAATTAAAATTACTATAACCCCAAGGTAATAGTAAAAATAAATAAAATCCTCCGGTGGTAGATGAAAAAAGAACAATGAGAGATATGAAAGTTAGGAGTATATCAAGAATCAGTACTGGATGGAGCATATCAACGAATGCTTTAAAGTATGAAGAAAGAATAGACGGTGTGAGTTGTAAGGAAACGAAGGGGGTGGATTTATAGTAAAATATCCGACAGAGTAATCAAAACAGATGATCGCATTTAAAGCGGATCCTAATTTCCTTAATTATCGAAAAATCAAATCGTATTATGAAGATTTTATCCAAATCTCTTGAACTCCGGAAATCAACCCATCTACGTCAAAAGATATGACGAAACTTACTTTCCTGATTTCATTTTTTTGTGATAGCTTCACTCGTACTCTTTACATAATCGAGTTGTTTTATCCAAATTACTCGCTGATAATAAAATTCTAATTTTCAGCTCGTATGCGTCATGAAAACATATACTTATTGACAGCCATGACCATCCTAATCAAATTTCGGGACGAAATTTCTTTAACGGGTAGGTACTGTGACAACCCGGAAATTTCCGAACAAATTTAAACTTGATCTTTATATGTTTCCGACACGATAAGCAAAGTCTATAATGTTGAGTCTCGAAAATTTTGGAACTATGTTCATGTATTCAATTACCTTCGACCAGTTTCGACGATTCACGAACCATTAATTGTAAATAGATATGTGTGTGTGTGTGTGTGTGTGTATATATATATATATATATATATATATATATATATATATATATATATATATGTATATATATATATGTATATATATATATATAAATGGTAATTGAAAATATAATTTGAAATATTATATGTTATTGCTATTAAAATTTAATTATGTAAAGTAAAATAAAATAAAAATAGGATATTATAATAATTATTATTTAATATATATATATATATATATATATATATATATATATATATATATATATATATAAAGTATATTAAAAATAAATATTAAATGATTGTAATACTCATTTGATATCTCGATTGATATTAAGTAAGTTAAATTCAAACTTATAGGATTTTAAAATAAACGGCGATTCGAAAATAAGTTCTATAAATTTTAGGCTTACTAAAAATGTATTTAGGATCTAGTTATTAAATTTTAACACTTTTTATATTTTACCAAGAATTGAGAGGGACAGTTGATGTAATTTTTATTTAATAAATTAGTTATCGAATTTTATACCATAATGACTGAAATAAATAAAGGAATTTAATTTAAAATTTGGGATTTTTCTGAAAGACTTTTATCCGCCACTAATTATCAACGGGATACTAAATAGAAGTCCGTGAAAATTGTCGGCACAAGAATTTAAAAATATCGATGGCTTACTGTTCTTAAACTCACATGTTTTAAATTTATTATTATTATAATTATTATTATATTATATAAATATAAAATCCAATGTTGTAAAAGTCGCGATTCAGGGATGCATCGGTCGAGACCTAAAAAGGTTGCGTCGACCGAGTCGGTGACGCGTCGGTGACGCATCGGTCGTTGACTAACATTGACTTTATTAATAATTTCTTAAATATATATTTATACATGTATAAAATAGTTGATTTTGTACCATAAATTTCTTAAATAAGAACTTGAATTTAAATACAATCAAACTTCAAACTTAATTAATGTTACTAAGTACATAATCAGTAAGGACACGGAGAAAAAAGCGGCCCAAAAAATGAAAACAAACCCTAATTTTAAAACATATCGCATCTTGATGAAAATTTGACTGATTTTAAGCATTTTTGACGAACTTTGACCGTCTTTGACAGACTTTGACAGAACTTTTAACTTTGACCGTCTTTTGAGTCGTTTTTAGAAAAAACGGGACGGAGAACCTAAAAAAACGATGCATCGGCCGACTAATTATCAACGGGATACGAAATAGAAGTCCGTGAAAACTGTCGGCATAAGAATTTAAAAATATCGATGGCTTACTGTTCTTAAACTCACATGTTTTAAATTTATTATTATTATAATTATTATTATATTATATAAATATAAAATATATGGATATATAGATCATAAGCATATACATATCGATAGGCTAGATCAACCTCAACCTTGAACCTTTATCATCTTCAACCTTCACGACACCACACCACAATCATCACCAATTACTCCTACTTCTATTTCCGTTTCTTGTTCTTTCTTAAACCACCATCTTGGTGAACCCGTGAACCATAACGATCACCACCTTTCACAATCATCCATCACCACCATACCATTTTCAAACCCGTATATTACAAGTATCATTAGAACCACCATCCACCATCTTCATCACCTCACTAAACCATCATCATTAATTGTTGTTGTTCTATAAGTAAACCACAACTTGCATCAAATAAAACTTCATCATCCTCATATATGGATCACAAACATCATCTTTATTACTTCCTATCTCGTTTGTTCGAAGCTACAACCAACACATCATCACCTTCGATTGTTCCCATTAAACAACCATCAATCTTCTACGTTTGTTTTTTGTTTTGCACAGAACCAAACATCATTTAAATGTTTATGCAATCCTACTGCTGCTGTATCTGTTGTGATCGAAGGAAACCCAAAACCAACCAATAACACCTTGGACCTGCTGCTACCATCGAAGTCTTACAACCCATAAGCAAGTCGACTATTGCTGCAAATTGTAAGCTTGTACCTCCTGCTATTAATCGAAGCTAAACAAGATATACATATATATATATATATATATATATATATATATATATATATATATATATATATATATATATATATATATATATATATATATATATATATATATATATATATATATATATATATATATATATATATTGTTTTTGTTCTTCGTTAAACAAACCAAATCACCATCGACCCCAACCCTTGTTCCACCTTCATGCTACTGCAAGACTTCCGTCTTCCTTCTGTTTCAAACCCTATCAAACAACACCATCATCATCTTTATAATTCGTTTTCATTAGATTTCTATTTCTTCTTCGATAGAACCACTCACCATCACCCAAACCAAACACTATGAACTGCTACTTGTTCTTTAGACTAAAGCGAAGCCAAACCTACCATCAACGAAACTATCTCCATCATCTCAGCCTAAGAACTGTTACTACATTTTCGTTTTCAGTTCGAGATATTACTTCTGCTCTCTTTAATTTATCAAGAGAGTTGATAAAAAAAAGAAGTATATATAAAATAATGATGGGTCGATATGTTCACAAATTTATGGCTTTATCATTGAGGGTGTTTGAATATTAAAATACCTCACCTAATCAATCATGTAGACAGATTTTTCATGTGGGACTTAGGCAAATACATGGCCAACCAATGTAGACTTTGGACATAATTTTTATTATGGTGTATGATACATGATGGGGACCGTTTTATGAAGTAACAAAAATAACAATTTTTGTTTATTTACTGGAAACCAGGACTCGGGCCTTTATTTTTGTGTGGGCCGAGAATCAAATTGGTTGTTAGGCCGTTTATAGCTAAAATGGATTTGCAAATGGAATCTATTATTGGGTTTCAATTAGATTTATAGGTTGGGCCGAGAATTATTTGTGTGTTGGGCCACGCATAATTAGTTTTGCTGTTGGGCCGAAAGCCCAAATTAATTAGAAAGAATGAGGAATGAGAGTGACGATGTATAATGATGAAGTTGTGATAAAACAGTTCTTTTACATAATAAATAAATAAGCGTGCGAGTTTTAATAAGAAAGAAATGAGTGGTTCAATGGTTTGGAGGGAAATGGTGGAAACGAGAGGTCATGGGTTCGAGCCCGGACTAGGGCACTTTCTTTTTATAAGCTCATTTAACCATTTGAAAGGTAGTCTTATTTATTATTATCATTACTGTTATTATTATTATTATTATTAGGAATATAATTATTATTATTATTATTATTATTATTAATTAAAAATTATCATGTTATTAAGATTAACATTATTAGTAAAATTATTATTTTTATCACTACTATCATAATTAGTATTATTATTACTCATTATTAGTATTAGGTATTATTATCAATATTATTGTTTTCATTATAAAAATGAAATAACTTATTAATGTTATTATTATTAAAGATTATCATTATCATTTTTATTATTAGTATTATCATTATTAATAAAGTTATTATTATTATTATTAGTAAATCATTATTATCAAGACTATCATTTTAACGAATAACTATATGTAACATGTAATTTAAGATATAATATGAGTATACGTTTTAAATGAAATTTAGTATAAATTCTATATAACCACAAATATATAAATAATATATATTAATAAATGAAATTATTTGATTTCCATTATATGTTTTAATAGATATATAAATGAATGATATAGGTTCGTGAATCCGAGGCCAACCATGCATTGTCCAGTTCAGTCGTATGCATATTTTTACTACAAAATATCGTATCGTGAGTTCATTTGATTCCTTTTTACTCTTTACATTTTTGGGACTGAGAATACATGCGCTGTTTTTTATAACTGTTTTATTAAATGCTTTTGAGATATATTTTTGAACTGAGAATACATGAACTGCTTTTATAAATGTTTGACGAAATAGACAAAAGTACTAAAAACTACATTCTATGATAGAATTATTTGGATTCAGAGGTTCCATTTGCACTAGCTACTATCGGTGAGAAATTTTTGCATTGCACGATGCATTAGCTACCGTTTAGCCACCCTCGGTGAGAAATTTTTGCATTGCACGATGCATTAGCTACCGTAGGTGATTTTATGTAGCATTAGCTACCGTAGGTGATTTTATGTAGCATTAGCTACCCTCGGTGAGAAATTTTTGCATTGCACGATGCATTAGCTACCGTTGTAAGATTGTTTATCGGTGATAAATTTTTGCATTGCACGATGCATTAGCTACCGAAATGGTTCGATTTAGTAGTTACTATCGGTGAGAAATTTTTGCATTGCACTATGCATTAGCTACCGTTTTAGCTACC
This sequence comes from Rutidosis leptorrhynchoides, assembly GCF_046630445.1. Taxonomy (NCBI): domain Eukaryota; kingdom Viridiplantae; phylum Streptophyta; class Magnoliopsida; order Asterales; family Asteraceae; genus Rutidosis; species Rutidosis leptorrhynchoides. The sequence goes on from NC_092343.1 coordinate 107,788,384, forward strand.
CTCGGTGAGAAATTTTTGCATTGCACGATGCATTAGCTACCGCTGTTGAAATTATTTACGGTGAGAAATTTTTGCATTGCACGATGCATTAGCTACCGTTGGTGAGATTATTTGTAAGTTTCCGGTGTTCCTCATATGAATGATTTTATAGCAGTGAGCAGACCTGCATAAATTGATTATGAAAAATGAAATATTGTGGTCTATTAAAATTATGGAATGATTTATTATAATAAACCTATGAACTCACCAACCTTTTGGTTGACACTTTTAAGCATATTTATTCTCAGGTATGAAAGAAATTTTTCGCTGTGCATTTGTTCATATTACATGGAGTCGTTCGTGGCATACTTAGGACAGTACCTCGCAATGGAACTAAATGTTGATGACTTCGTCCAGATGGATTAGGACGGGTCGTCTCAGTTTTAACCCCTCTATGTATCTTTGTCGTTTCTTTATTTCTTGTATATATGGGCTCTATTAATTGAGTTAACAACAAACGTCGATTTATTGACGACTTAACTGTCGCTTAAAGGCCTAAATTGAACTTAATGCATGTTTAAAATTCATTTAATTCTACCATTTTCATGACGTCTCACAATTTTTTAAAAATGTTTTAACCTAGTTATTGGTCGGAGGTACATTCAGAAGCAATCTCTCTGTCCATAGAACATTGAAATGATAAACTTCCTTTAGTCTTTGGGCGTTTCACTCTGGATGGAGAAATAACTTCTTTTTATTTTAGGATTAGAGTAGAATTGCTTACATCTTAACTACCTCGTACCCAATTATGTAGAATTGGATTTTTTTGTTGTTATCTTCTTTTCTTTTCTTGTATGTAAGTTTATTTATCGCGGATAAAATAAAATATCCTACTACTATCTATATACGGAGTATATATATTAAGTTGGTCACCTACAACCTAATTTTAACAGGTGAAATTTATTTCCCCGATGAGTTTTCTTCAAAACGGTCCTTCCGATTTCTTAAACTATGGGATACAGATGCACGTGGTCTGGATTTACTTAATATTAACAAAATGATAGTGTTAGGGTTGTATAAAATAAAACTATATTACTCGATTCGAATGTGTACATTTTAGTTAAATTTGGTTACGATTTTATAATTTGATAATCATTAATTTTAGAGACCTTCTTTTAAGTATGTGTATAGTAAAGCGTGTAATTAGACAATATTCAAAATTTTAGAATACCCAAAATTTCACATTTTTATAATCTTAATTTTGTGTTGTCATAGTCTTAACATTGCCTTGTGTGACATGACTAATAATACGTTTAATAAAACTGAATGATTTGGCGTTAAATGATTCATAATCAGAATCAGTGGCAGAACTTGAACCCGACTATAGAGGGGCGAGTCTAAAAATTTAACAAATTTTTCATTGTCAGCAGGAAAAACACTAAAAAAAACCTTATTTTTTGATAATTTTTTTTTTTTTAGCGTAAAAAATTTTTTCCCGTTAAATCCGGGGGGACGGGCGCCCCCTTTGGAATACCTTATGTTCCGCCCCTGATCTGAATGATTCAAATATTCTGAATGAAGATGCTTCTAATGAAAATAAATTGTTTGATAATTATTTTGAACGAATAATGTAAATGATGTAAACTAACTTATTAACCTTTAACATAAATAAAAATTACATTATAACTGTTTAATAAATGTTTTTAATATAATATAAAAAGCATATTACATAAAACTTTGGTCCTTAATGGTTAAGAGATAGTTTCAGCTCTGAATGGTTCAGCATTGAATGCTGAACCATTCAGCACCATTTGTTATTAAGAGGTCAGAAACAAACGAGCTGATTACTTAATGGTTCAGCATTCAACGTTGTACAATTCAATTAAGAGGTAAACAAACGCACCATAAGAGTGTATTTGATTGCTTCTTAATTAAATGATTCACCATGAATGCTGCTCATTTTAGTATTTAGTGTGTTTCTTGCTGACATTCGAATGACACATGATGTTGACGCGTTTAGTAACCTGTGATAAATCATTCAGAGTTAAAATACCTTCTTAATCATTCAGAACCTTCATTTCAATTAATATACTCCTTAAATAATATTTAGAACACTTAACAAACAATTATATACTTCAAATTTTCATTTAAAAAGGTTAGTACATTAACTTTACATCATTTATATGGTATATTTGACAAAACTATCTGGTAGCTAATAGTTAGTAGCTTATAGCTGTTCACTAGTAGTTGATAGTTATTAACTTTTTATATATATTTAGGTGTTTGGTAAGTAGCTGAAACTGTTAATAAAAAGTATAATGACAAAAATTAGGAGTTTTTTTTCTCAAATACTAGTTCTATTAGCTTTTAACATTTTTTCGTACGTCTAAAAGCTCTAGGAAATTTTAACAAAACAAAGTTTTTTATTTGATTTAAGCTTTTCATAAAAGCTACATAAGTTAAAAGCTCAATAAAGCCCCAAATGCTCCGAGTCAAACATTGCATATATAGTTCATTCACAGTTATTATCAAATAGATTATTATCGTTTAGAACTAAGTTCAACCAGATTGACCTAGAAAAAATTCTCAAGAGAGGCTGAAGGAGAGTAAGACTTCGAAGTTGTAGTAAATGGGTAGCCTTTGAGATAAGAGGCTACCTCTTGTCTTAGTTGGGAACCCCAACGCAATTCACAGAAATTGAACGAATATATAAACAGGCGTTCATTCCATATCGCATATCAATAATGGTGCTCAACTTTCTTCCTCATGTGCCGCCACTGTCCAGTAAGTGTTAGCTTGTCAATGGAGTTCCCAAAGAAGTCTAAATAGAAAGATCAAACTCAAAAACTATGGCTAAAGAAAAATAAAAATGTATGGATGAAGTAAGAATTCATTCAAATTGTAAATCATATAGCGCATAATCATTTTATATTATCAAAAGTTGAGTAATACTAATGGGAAAGATAGATATTTCTTAGGAGTCATACAACACAGTTACGCAATATTTGTAACTTCTTTTAAAATGTTGGATATTTTGTTAGATAGTGTTCAAAGGTTGACTCTTAAGTCACTATCTACCACTCGTGATAGTCGTATCAATAGTGTTAAAGTAGTTGGTAATTAATAGTTAGATATAACATAGGTTTTATTTCAAGTTGACGAGGGCAACGACTATAAAAGTTAAAACGAAGTTAAGGGTGCGTTTGATAAAACTGAATGATTTAGTGTTGAATGATTCAGAATCTGAATGGTCCAGAGCCTCTGAATAAGGTTTGCTCTGAATGAAAATAAGCTGTTTGATAATCATTTAGAATGAACGATATGAACTGACTAAAACTACCTTATTAACGTGTGATATGAATAAAAAATTCAATATACTTGTTAGTTAGGTGATCTGGATATGATCTGAGAAGAATATTATAGATAATTTGGGCTCTTAATGGTTAAGAGAGTGTTTTATCTCTGAATGGTTCAGGGCTAAATTCTGAACCATTCAGCACCATATGTCATTCAGAGGTCAGAAACAAACGCACTGAATGATGAATGGTTCACATTCAGTGCTGAACCATTTCATTAACAGGCAAACAAACGCACCCTAAATCATTTACAACGAATGAGCTCAGTGATTTTGAGCTTTTAGTATCAGTAATCGTTTGGTGGATGAAAAGTAGTATGAAATTTGTTTTGATTTTTAATTTTTATAATTAGAAAGAAAGAAAAAATATATATAGAGAGGTATGGATAAAAGAGAAGAAGTATAAAAAGTTATTGCGGTTTCGAATTATTCCCTTTTCAAACTAGACAAATTATAGAACAAGGATTCTTCATGTCAAATAATTACCTGACTCGTCTGATCGTACCAAATCCGGAATGCGAATAAAATATGAGTGCGGATCACAATCACGTTAACGGTGAGCGGTTTAAGTCCCTGAAAGCTCTCCGATATTGTAACAACCCTCACTTTTCGACTTCTAAATTACTGAATTAACCCTAGGGATATATGACTGACTATATGTATTAAGGGTTGTTATATACAATTAAATATTGACTGAATAGTAATTTTTAGTCAACAATGTACGCTTAAATAAATAATATATTATTAATTTATATAATTTGACATAATTTAACTAAGTATATAAACTTTATATCACTTTTATTATTTAGTTAATGTATTATATATTTAACTATATAATAAATCCAATTATATATAAATGTAATAATATTTACAAACTTACTAAAACTATAGTTTAATAATTAAAATCATAATTATTATTAAAAATACAAAATACCGAATTATTTATTATTTTTATGCAAAATTTGTATTTATTAATTAAATAAAACAAAAATAAAAAAAATAAAAAAAAAATATTATTGACAAATATTCTTGGAAAAACATTAAATAAATTTGTTTATTTACATAAAAAAATCCATAAAATAAATAAAAAATAAATAAATAAATAAATAAATAAATAAATAAATAAATTACTTTTTAATTAAAAATTTTAATGGAAAAACTACTTTTATTATTTTATTTTGTGCATTATCCCATGACCTAACATTTAATACTTTTTAATTTTAAAATCCCATTAAGAATTAAATATTTCTTTTTCTTTTAATTATTTTATTCTTTTTACCTAATTTTTTCAAGTATAAATACCCATCATTTCTCATTCAAACTCACACAAAAATTTCTCTCATTATCTCTTTGAAGAATTACTACTAGTAAGTATTCTTTTCTTACTTTTTATTTTTTTTACTTTTCACTTTTCACTTTTTACTTTTTACTTTTTACTTGGGTTATTATTTTTACAGAAATATGTAAATAATGTTATAAATTATATGCAATTAAAAATAAAATAAATAACATGTATACACTATTACTATTACTAGCACCTATAACCTACTACTTATATTGTAACATAAAAACAATTTGGGATACGTATTAGAGATGTATAGATCTTCGAACTTTCTTGACGAATGGTTTCTATGAGATTCTAGGCAGAGGGTTTGGATTTCCGATTTAAAGGGTCCTATGGCTCAAGCCCCTAGATCTAAATTAGCCATTCGAAGAGAAAGGGGTGATTGGAAGCTTATCTAATACGACAAGTATCCTAAAATGGAAAACACTGATAAAAGTAGAAACTCTCTAGTCATAGAAACTTAGTAAAATAAGAAACTTTCTAAAAATGGAAACTTTATAAAAATAGTAACTTACTAGGAATAGAAACTTAGTAAAACAAACTATACTTAAACACATACTTAAACTTAAACATGGGCAAACCACTTAACTACTCTTAAATGTCAATAGGTTGACTTTCCTGCTCACTCGTTCAACTCTTTATTCCGAGGAATAACACTCTCTCTACTTACTAAGGTGAATTCATAGCCCCTCTTTATTGCTAGCAAACTTACTTACTTTACTTGGGGTGAGACACATGATGTTTTTACTTTTTACAATTTAGACACAAGTACCAAACTGTTAAACTATGCTATACCCGGCTATGTCCGACTAAGTCCCTACAGTGATATTTTTAATTGCTGCTGCATGCTTAATTATTGGGGGTAGGCCTATCGGGAGTAACGTCCCCGATACATTTGACTAAGTCTTTGTATTACTTGATAATGAAATTAAACCGACAAGGACAGACACAACTTGTCATGGGGCAAACTTGAACGTTTAGTCTAAATATCACGCTTTGGCATAACTTTTTGATCCTGCGGGAGATCAACTTTACAAACTAAATCTTGTGGTCTAAAACAACGACAAACTTTTTGTTAAACCTATGAACTTCACTCAACCTTTTTGGTTGACACTTTAGCATGTTTTGTCTCAGGTACTGTTTGATTCAAGCTCTTATACTTACTGCTTATGTGATGCTACTTGGACATAGGATCAAGAGATATCGCATTTATTACTTCTGCATGTGAACATTTACGATATTGTTATTCCTGTCATTGTAACGATATTTCATTTTCCGCTGCGTACTCATTAAAGTTAAATTCATCATTTAGTATTGTTCTCGTTTATTATAATATGTTGGTATGTTTTGATATTAGTGACGTTCCTTCCAGACCCTATTGGGAGGACGTTACAGATTGGTATCAGAGCATAACCAGGTTGTTATAGAGAACCAGGATTGCATTTTTATGTGTGCCTTACTTGTTAGCTAGGGTGCCTTAGCAATCTAGGAAACTATAACCTTTCCTGCCTTAGAATTAAAGCACTTAGGATTGCTCCATAATCTTAACGATTATGCTTTAATATACTTGACTTAAAGATTCTAATCAAAATCTCTTTCCTAATATTAGGATGTCTAATTCTCATCAAGCGAACAAAATGAATCTTTTCGAGCCAACCGAAAAAGATACTGAAAGATCTTCCACTGAAAGACCAGTCCAAAGCCCACCTTATGGATTTGGTGGTCCTCCATCACCAAATTATAGCCCAAATACTAATCTTGATTCACATGGGTCTCCTCAATACTATCCAACCCCAAGAAATAAAGACAAGAGGAAACGTCTTGAAGAAACTGGCCCGTCAAAGAAAAGATCCCGATCTCCTTCCTACGATGAAGTTGATGTCAAGTACGAGATCATGAATCTGCGAAGAACTACCGAAGGCCTAATTCGCCATATTGCAAGGATCGATGCTCAAATAAAGGAAAAAGACCTAGCGATCAAGAAGCTCATGAAGGAAAATGCTGAGCTAAAGAAAGAGATTATATACATACATTTGTTTTATCCCATGATCGATGTGGGACTTTGGTTTGCACCCTTACAAGAAATGCCCGATGGGGGAAGCAATATCTCTCCTACCTAAGAGAAGATGTTGACTTTAGATTGAAGATGGAGGAAAACCGCGTGAATAATCAACTTTCTATGAGGGACCACAAGTACCATGTAATCAACAATGATGTTTCCAATCTTTATGATAACATCGAGTATCTTTATGAGGAACAAAAGGAGAAGAACGACAAGTTTGAGAAGTTTATGAAGGAGGTTGAGGACGAGAAGAAGAAATATGAAGACTACTTCAATCTTAATATTTCCTAGTTATTTTATATCTATGCAAAGGCTAGGCCTTAAACTATTTCTATCCCCGAATCGTGTAATAAGAAGGCTTGTTTAAAGCCTTGTTCTTAATAAAATAAAGTGTTTCGTTTATATCATATTCATCTTTATTCCACTTAATTTTTTTTTTCAAACTTATGACCTATCAAGTTTATCAAACTTCTATATGTTATTGAAGATAACGGTTCATCCACAAGCTCCTGCTACTACTTCAAACACTCACGTATCTTATGCCTTTATGCATCGGTTTGCGAACCGGAAAATATTATTGGGTTATCACAGTATACGAATTGAAATTCTTTAATCAATATCTGGTTACAAATCTCAACACGTCATACCACCATTATTACATAAATGGATGACACATCATATCTTATCATATATTATCATGTCTATAAACTTTGTCTACCACTTATCCTAAATTTCCTCTGTAAATTACGGAAATCTTTTTGCTATAAATACGTATTCAAGGATACGAATATATCATTCGGTATTCAATATCCATTTCATATCAAACCCTATTCCAAACATATAATATGAATTTCTCAAACTCTTCAAGCTCCCACGGCAGCGTAACCGGAACAAACGAACCAATCAGCCATCATCTATTCTGGATGAATTGGGGATGGGTTCGTAGTCGAATCAATCAATGGAGACAAGAAGAAGGTGATCCCTTCCACCAACCGAATTCACCTCTTGGCGAAGAACCTGAAGCGCTTACCGGTGAACCAGTCCGAAACACCATTTTCTCTCTTCTTTCCAGGGTATCCCGTCACGAATATATAATATCGAAGATTCTAGATCTTATTCACCCCCTTGTTCCAACCATCAATCATCCCGGAATAATAGAAGAAGTCAACGAGCTTCGCGCTCGAGTAGTGGCTCTGGAAAATCTGGTGCGAAACCTACGAACACCAGCAGCAGCACCAGCAGCATAACCAGCATCACCACCAGTACCATCAACATCACCACTAACAGCATCAGCTTCATCAACAACAACATTCGCATCCCCCGCCTCAACAACACACTCAGTACCTCAAACATCAACATGATACGCCCCATAGATACCAAGGAATATTAGCAATAAAGAGTTAAGATGTATTGACTCATTCTTCGTGAAGAATTATATATGTATACCTTATATATATATGATTTGGAACAATAATAAATCTTGTCGTACTAAGCAATTACGTGAGAATCTCAACTAGTATGTACTACTTGGTTAATTCATATCACTAATATGCTATGATGTACACCCTTCGCTAATGACTTAACAATTGTTAATCACTGCTTCAGCACAATAAACTCCATTTCATAATAAATCAAGTATAACGATGAATGTATTGATTCATAACTTCATTAGCGAAATATTTCGCAACAATTATGAAATCTCTAAGATTTTAGAGATTATTTACTCTCGTTCCAAACCGCAAATCAAATGAGTTTAATATATATTAACTTATTAAATCCATGATTATATCTGAAGAATACATATATGAACGTATATCTTCATAAAGATTGTAAAAACTGTTAATTGTGAAAATATTTTAACGGATAGGTAATACCCGAGAAATATTTACATCTCACATAAATACACTGTACATTCTTCAATTTCGATTCATAAATCATTAATTATACTCACTGCCTTCACTGTGATACACAATCATTTTCATACAAATTTAATTACACATTCTGAAATTAATATACCAGAATTCAAGTAAAGCTTTAGCAGGTGTTATCTTCCTAAAGATCACTACATTCATGAATTATATTCATTCGTATTCTATGATGAATTATCACATCAAACCACCGAAATTATCATCAACAATGCCTATTCGTTAACCATTAGATCCGTTGACGATTACAATCAGCGTTTAATCATCTAAAAAAATAAAATTTCTTGAAACCATCTCGGATTGATAACCAATGATTCAGATATGGTAGCATTAAATGCAGAGGAAACAAAAGAATTTTCCTCGTCATTGGAACTTAGAAATTCTGAGATATCACTGTATCTTTCGTTATAAATATCCTCTATATTTCTGAAGATATCTTTATAACGATTCTTGTCAGCAATTAATTATCTCTTTGCGATATCTTTATCACATCATAAAGGAAACTATTTTAGTTTCTATATTCTGTAAAGTTCAAGTTTAAATTATGAATGATTTGAAGTAGTGTTGGGAATTGAAGCATGAGTTAATATAATATAATGACGTCAGGCCAACGTGATTATATTACAGTTAGTCATGCTAAATTTTTAATGGAAGATGATGATTCATAGACTTTATAATCATCATTTGCCATGTTACACGACTCTTATCTATTTAAACTCTAAACATATCAAGAAAATATTTTTCTTGATAATTCGGTCTTTTCCGGATATTCTGGTAATATGACAAATCAAATCGTGCTATTACCTTTCCTTCTGCTTTGAATATCATGATCATTCGAAACTTCATACCTACGAATTCTGGACCGTTACTTGCCTTACAAAAGCATGAAGCTTCAACATATAAGGGAAAATATAAATCCCGATAACAACACTGAAATTACAAACCGTGTATATCAATGCGTATAGCAATATAAAGACACGGGAGAACTAAAAACACAATAAATTCTAGAGCATAGTAGAAGTAAACAGACTCCTCTGGTAGGAGTTAGAAAAGAAGGATGATTGTGGCGATAACCAATATAATGTCAAAGGCAAGAACTGGATTGAGCATATTAACAAAACTTTTGGAAGTATGAATTGAGAAAGAAAGTATATAAGTGGTGAAGATAATGAAACGGAAGAAGCTAATTTATAGCAAAAATTCCAGACACAACAATCGAGGCAATTCGCCGCCTTTAATTAAAGAAAATCCTAATTTCGGTAATTACCGGAAAATCAAATCTTATAAAGATTTCGAAGATTTCTTTAATTCCTTGAAATCCGGAAATCAATCGTAACTACGTCAAAAGTTAAGGCAAACATTTAATTTTCTCATTTACTCTTTTACGATAGCTTCGTTTATACTCTTTCTATAATCGAATTACTTTATCCATATTATTTAATGTCGATAAAACTCTAATTCATCATTCTTGTTATAAAGAATGACGATCTCTATCAAATTTCATGACTATGATTTTCATGAACTCCTCTCTGTTTTGTCTGCCTAATATTGTAGCATAAACGCTCAAGGTTTTAAATGAGCTCAATATTATTCATAACACATTTCATGTATCCAATTTACTGAAATGACTTGCATAACATCATCATTTTGAATGATCTCTGCATTAATGATAAAATGCACTTCGTAGAAGAATCTATAGAGATTATGGTTTGTATGACTTAAAATCTTGAAACAAAACAATATTCTATCCTTTGGAAAACACGCAAGGCCCCGAACATACCTGGGAACGTGAAGACCAAATGAAACAGAAATATCCCCATCTCTTCTCAACCGCTGATGCATCCGAGAAGTCTACCTAAAACTTCGGGACGAAGTTTTTATTAACGGGGAGGTACTGTAACAACCCTCACTTTTCGACTTCTAAATTACTGAATTAACCCTAGGGTTATATGTCTGACTATATGTATTAAGGGTTGTTATATACAATTAAATATTGACCGAATAGTAATTTTTAGTCAACAATGTACGCTTAAATAAATAATATATTATTAATTTATATAATTTGACATAATTTAACTAAGTATATAAACTTTATATCACTTTTATTATTTAGTTAATGTATTATATATTTAACTATATAATAAATCCAATTATATATAAATGTAATAATATTTACAAATTTACTAAAACTATAGTTTAATAATTAAAATCATAATTATTATTAAAAATACAAAATACCGAATTATTTATTATTTTTATGCAAAATTTGTATTTATTAATTAAATAAAACAAAAATAAAAAAAAATATTATTGACAAATATTCTTAGAAAAACATTAAATAAATTTGTTTATTTACATAAAAAAAATCCTTAAAATAAATAAAAAATAAATAAATAAATAAATAAATAAATAAATTACTTTTTAATTAAAAATTTTAATGGAAAAACTACTTTTATTATTTTATTTTGTGCATTATCCCATGACCTAACATTTAATACTTTTTAATTTTAAAATCCCATTAAGAATTAAATATTTCTTTTTCTTTTAATTATTTTATTCTTTTTACCTAATTTTTTCAAGTATAAATACCCCTCATTTCTCATTCAAACTCACACCAAAATTTCTCTCATTATCTCTTTGAAGAATTACTACTAGTAAGTATTCTTTTCTTACTTTTTATTTTTTTTACTTTTCACTTTTTACTTTTTACTTTTTACTTTTTACTTCGGTTATTATTTTTACCGAAATATGTAAATAATGTTATAAATTATATGCAATTAAAAATAAAATAAATAACATGTATACACTATTACTATTACTATTACTATTACTAGCACCTATAACCTACTACTTATATTGTAACATAAAAACATTTTGGGATATGTATTAGAGATGTCTTGACTAATGGTTTCTATGAGATTCTAGGCAGAGGGTTTGGATTTCTGATTTAAAGGGTCCTATGGCTCAAGCCCCTAGATCTAAATTAGCCATTCGAAGAGAAAGAGGTGATTGGAAGCTTATCTAATACGACAAGTATCCTAAAATGGAAAACACTGATAAAAGTAGAAACTCTCTAGTCATAGAAACTTAGTAAAATAAGAAACTTTCTAAAAATGGAAACTTTATAAAAATAGTAACTTACTAGGAATAGAAACTTAGTAAAACAAACTATACTTAAACTTAAACATGGGCAAAACACTTAACTACTCTTAAATGTCAATAGGTTGACTTTCCTGCTCACTCGTTCAACTCTTTATTCCGAGGAATAACATTCTCTCTACTTACTAAGGTGAATTCATAGCCCCTCTTTATTGCTAGCAAACTTACTTACTTTACTTGGGGTGAGACACATACTGTTTTTACTTTTTACAATTTAGACACAAGTACCAAACTGTTAAACTATGCTATACCCGGCTATGTCCGACTAAGTCCCTACAGTGATATTTTTAATTGCTGCTGCATGCTTAATTATTGGGGGTAGGCCTATCGGGAGTAACGTCCCCGATACATTTGACTAAGTCTTTGTATTACTTGATAATGAAATTAAACTGACAAGGATAGACACAACTTGTCATGGGGCAAACTTGAACGTTTAGTCTAAATATCATGCTTTGGCATAACTTTTTGATCCTGCGGGAGATCAACTTTACAAACTAAATCTTGTGGTCTAAAACAACGACAAACTTTTTGTTAAACCTATGAACTTCACTCAACCTTTTTGGTTGACACTTTAGCATGTTTTGTCTCAGGTACTGTTTGATTCAAGCTCTTATACTTACTGCTTATGTGATGCTACTTGGACATAGGATCAAGAGATATCGCATTTATTACTTCTGCATGTGAACATTTACGATATTGTTATTCCTGTCATTGTAACGATATTTCATTTTCCGCTGCGTACTCATTAAAGTTAAATTCATCATTTAGTATTGTTCTCGTTTATTATAATATGTTGGTATGTTTTGATATTAGTGACGTTCCTTCCAGACCCTATTGGGAGGACGTTACAGATATAACGATGATTACCGGATCTAATGTCAAACTGTGAATTCGATCGTGGTCAAACATTTAGAGAGAAAAAGTTCTTCTGTAGTAAGAGAAAGTTCTGCTCTGACAAAGTGATGTAATCTGCCTATCAATAAAATACTGGTGGCCTATTTATAGACGAAAAAGGTCAAAGGTTCTTCTATGAGTCATGTTCAGATTGGTGGGTCAATCCCTTATTCTTCGGAATTTTGACCAGTCAACTCGTATTTTCGGCATATGAGTTTCGTCTTCATTCGCTATCCGCTAATCGAATAGCGTATCATTTAATGCCTTTATTAGCTATTCATCTTCATTTGATGTCTTTATTCACGTTTATGGTGTTCGGTTGTTCTTTGAAAATATGTTTTCTATACGCTAACCGAATAGCGTATCATTAAGTCCCCCCAGTTTGAGAATGATGACTTTTTGAAAGTATCATTGTCAAATTTAAAAATATATATTTTCGCTTAGATGTTTATTATTGCATTAAATGCCTTCTGACCTGCTGATTTGACTTCCTCAATGCACTTGATTGCATACGATGTTGTCTTTCCACCGCTTATTACCCTATGGTTTTCTTTCGTTTGAATTTACGCCATACACGTCTCCCATGAGTCGTTTTGTATCTGTTTTGCTCTCATATAAATACCCCCTTTGTATCATCTCGTTTTTACCTTTGCTTTTATTATCTCTCCAATCTTTTCAAATCTTCAATGAATACTTAAGCTTACCGGTAAGATTTATTTATTTCTTTTACTCGCTTATTTCTGTATAATGATTACTAATGAGGTGTCGACCACGCAAGCTAACGTCAAATATATTATTCCATTGACAACGCAAGACTTTCTTGACGATCTTTGTTTATCTTATCCTGAATTGAATGCTTTTTATCTGATCGTTCCGCTACCTTCACAAAGAGCAAATGATCCTCCGAAGGGTATGATATCCTTGTATAGTGATGCTTTAGATATTGGCAATGTACGAATCCCTTTTTCTACATTCATGTTATCTCTCCTTCAATATTATGGAGTTAGTATTCGTCAAATGCATCCACATGGTCTTCAAAAAATTATTATTTTCGAACTGTATCGCAGATCTCTTCGTGCCGCTCCTGAAGTGAAAATTTTCAGTGCTCTATATAGCATTAGGGTTTATAAAGCGGGGTGGTTTACATTTGACCGCAAAGCTGGAACTACTTTTACTCTCGAAATGAATAATAAACTTCTAGATTAGACCAGTTATTTCTTTTTTGTTAAATCAACCATTATTCATGTTGATTATGCATCTGTACGTTCATGGGTTTTAACCTATAATCGTAATTGTGGTAAAACTCCAACAATAACTGCCACTGAAAAAGAAGCTGTTGAGCAAATTAAATCTTTGCAACTCCCCCAATGTAACATCCTAGCTTTGGGCCTGGTAGGTAATGACTTATTTACCCTTCTTTGCTAAAATAGTGATTTTAATAATTATGTGTTTTATAATTATTGTGTATGGAATAATGTGCATTTTGTGACAAGGGTCACAGAACACATTTTATTTTGTGAATTGGACTTAGAATGAATAAGTTATTAAAGATTTTGGGTTTCAGATAGCTGGTAAATACTTGTGTGTTAGATGGAAGTGTTACTTACCTTTGTGTGAAGAAACCTAAAATTAAATATATACTCCGTTCATTCATTACTTGCTAATTTTAGCAAGAACATAACCCTAAAACACACATTTGCTTTCTAAATCCAAAAATCAAAAAGTGAAATTCGAAGCTTGTGATTTCGTGCATCTGATTCAAGTCATTTCAAGCATCAAAACAACGTATAAATCTCAGATTTTGAAGAATTAAATTGAGTTGTAAATGGGTTTTGAAAAAGTTAAATTTTATGCTTGATTCTTGCTTTGAATGTGTTTGTTATGCTTAATTGAGGTTAGAAATAGATTATATATATGTTATATAGTATTCTTGGGTCATTGGATTGATCAAAACAAGCAAAAATCGAGTTTTGGGGTCAAAAACGCGAAAACAGCGAGCTGGAGCTGTTCTACAGCTCCCACACGTTTGACAGCTCAACCACGCAGTTGAGCACACTTTTGAGGGCTCAGCTACGTAGTTGAGGGCTCAACCGTACGTTTGAGGTCTCAGCCACGCGGTTGAGCAGTGGCCAGCTTTTAGTAAAATTGAAAAGGCTGTAACTTTCAAACGTAACTCCGTTTTTGATGAATAAACTATCGTTGGAATCATCTTAAGGTCTAGTATCTAATGATAAGGTTTTAATATACTAAATCAAACTTTGGGTTAGGTGTAAAAAGCTTTTATATTGCAGTTGTGCTGCTGTACTAGCTCAACTGTGCGTCTGAGGAACTCACTCGTGCGAGTGAAGTGTCCATTCGCACGAGTGAGACACTAAACCGTGTGAGTAGGTTTGATAATCACTATTATAAGTGATAGGTCAGTCGTGCGAGTGAGGATACTCACCCGTACGAGTGATCATAGTCAGTCGCACGAGTGAGACCTCATCGTGCGAGTGACAATTTTTGTATGTTTGGGTCAAGTGCAATTCTGACCCATTTACTGTATTGATGTGATATTTATGCTAATGAGTAATTTGATTGAAAAGTGTACTAACTAGAGAACTGATATTCTCAGGTGATAAACAGAAATGTGAAGGCTCAGTGATATAAGACAACTGAGTACTTGTGCTTCCAGGTGAGTGGGATTATCTTTATGGATGTGATTATACAGTGACAAGTATAGTGATCCGTGCCATGCTTATAATTAGACTGTGTAATAAGTCTGTGACCAGTATTGTGACTATATGTGATTATGTGCACACCAGTGAACGTCGATGTGTTTTGTACGACGTAAGAGGTCAATGCTATTTACCTTGTGTAGTGTGGACTATCGGTATATTCTAGCTTGATCAGCTATGAGTTGCCGGTCCTCTTGGGTATGGCTTTAAGTGATTAGTGACCAGTGGCTATAAGCTGTGCTTGATGCTTGTAGTGATGTCCACCTAGATATTACCATTCACTTAGCGTTATGCTAATTCCCCCACAGAGTTTTGCCCTGCAGGTGTGTATTAGCAGCTTTTGGTGGGTTTTGCAGGACAATCGAAGATGTCTGACACAGTGTCACTCTGATGTGTTTTGTAATAACCTATATGGTTAAATGGCTCGTAGTAATAACGTAACACCGGTGTTTTGTGTAATCATATGTTTCTGTAAATTATATATGATATGTAAATTATTTCGTCTTCCGCTGTGAGTATCTTCAAAAAAAATTGTGTATGTAAAAAGTACGGTGTTACAAGTTGATATCAGAGCATAGGTTTGGCAGTATGTGCACTGTGTACATGACTTACTCCCAAACTTATGAATGTGTCGTGTCAAACATCTGAGTGGGGAATAAGTGAATGTAGAGATATGTGCCTAGGTGATTGTGCTTAGTGATAGGTGCTAACAGGTTATCAACTAAGCTTTTGTGAGATGATAGGTTTGCAGACAGGTATAGCTGATCAGACCAGAAATAACGATGCCCCTGTGACTCCCGAACCCGAAATATTTAGAGCGCCATCAGTGGAACATAGTCTAGAAAGTGATCCAGATGAATATGTTCATCAGCTAGAAAGTCAGTTACAGGAAACTCGAGAAAAGGTAAAGGAATTGGAGGCCCAAATCAGGCATTCAACTATGGTGTTTGAAGCTAGTGATCCACCGATACCTCCAGGGTTTACTGGTACTCAGTATACATCTGGCCCATCGGGGAGTGCTTCTCAACCATTCCAGTCTCAACCTCAAGTTATACCTCAAGTGCCATATCAATCTTCCCAACAATATCGGTACCCTCTTCAATATCAGTACGCGACAACGAATCCATTTCAATCTCCTATTTTTTAGCAAGTGGTGAAGGAGAAGAAAAAGTGTACGTTTAAGCAGTTTATGAACTACAAGCCCTCTGAGTATTCGGGTCATCGAGATCCGATTGTGACAATGAATTGGCTAAGGGAAGCTGAACGGACACTGAAAGCCTGTCAATGTGAACCAGAATTGTGGGTAACTTATGCCAACCGACTATTAAAGAATAGAGCTATGGTTTGGTCGGATACAATTACTGCTCCGTTGTCCGAAGAGCAACTCAATCAGGTCACTTGGGAACAATTTGCTGCAAAGGTTCAGGAGCAGTACTTCACTGCATTAGATATCAATCGATTGAAGCAAGAGTTCATGCAAATGACAATGACTGAAGATATGATAGTCGATGAAGCGTTTGAGCAGTTTATGGACAAATTAAGGTTCGTGCATCAGTGGATACCTGACGAACAGTCCAGAGTGCAACAATTTGTAGAAATTTTGCGACATGAGTATCGCACGATTGCAAGACTTGCTACGACTTTGTCACAAGCGCATATGTTGGCAAAGGTAACTGAAAGTGATATTAATGCGGCCAGAAGTGTGAAAGCTGAAAGTGTGTCGCAAGTGAAACCAGCGGCAAGTCAGTCTAACCAGAAATCAAAGAAATCAAGTCGGTTTAAGCCAAAAGGGCAATCTAGCGAGGGTGGATCAGTGTCAAGTGGTCAGAAAACATGGTGTAGAATGTGTAAGTCTTCACATAGTGGGCAGTGTACAACCTTGATGAAACGTTGTTTACGTTGTGGTGTAGTGGGACATGAGCCTCAAGATTGTTCTTTTAAGAATAATGTGTATTGGAACTATCATAAAGAGGGTCACAGATCTGCAGAGTGTCCAGCTACAAGAAAGAGTTATTCTGGGGTGGGGTCCGAGTTAGGGGTACGTGATGTGTCAGCTAGGGGATCATCTGCTTCCTTGGTGGGGCAGAAGCTCAAGAATCCTCCACCATCTGAAGCTAGAGCCATTCAGATGTCAGTAAACGCTACCACTGCTACTGATGATGCAATCACCGGTATGTTCTTAGTAAATTATGTGCTGGCTCGTGTACTATTTGATTGTGGAGCAAATCGCTCATTTGTGTCAACTACATTTTGTGCTAAGTTAAATGTGCCTGTTAGTGTAATCAATGAACCCTTAAT
This sequence comes from Rutidosis leptorrhynchoides, assembly GCF_046630445.1. Classification (NCBI taxonomy): domain Eukaryota; kingdom Viridiplantae; phylum Streptophyta; class Magnoliopsida; order Asterales; family Asteraceae; genus Rutidosis; species Rutidosis leptorrhynchoides. The sequence goes on from NC_092343.1 coordinate 107,806,118, forward strand.
GAAATGTCCCGTTCTTATTGATTAAAAACGTTCCATATTAATTGATTTCGTTGTGAGGTTTTGACCTCTATATGAGACGTTTTTCAAAGACTTCATTCATTTTTAAAACAAACCATAACCTTTAATTCATAAATAAAGGTTTAAAAAGCTTTACGTAGATTATCAAATAATGATAATCTAAAATATCCTGTTTACACACGACCATTACAAAATGGTTTACAATACAAATATGTTACATCGAAATCAGTTTCTTGAATGCAGTTTTTACACAATATCATACAAACATGGACTCCAAATCTTGTCCTTATTTTAGTATACAACAGCGGAAGCTCTTAGTATTCACCTGAGAATAAACATGCTTTAAACTTCAACAAAAATGTTGGTGAGTTATAGGTTTAACCTATATATATCAAATCGTAACAATAGACCACAAGATTTCATATTTCAATACACATCCCATACATAGAGAAAAAAATCATTCATATGGTGAACACCTGGTAACCGACATTAACAAGATGCATATATAAGAATATCCACATCATTCCGGGACACCCTTCGGATATGATATAAATTTCGAAGTACTAAAGCATCCGGTACTTTGGATGGGGTTTGTTAGGCCCAATAGATCTATCTTTAGGATTCGCGTCAATTAGGGTGTCTGTTCCCTAATTCTTAGATTACCAGACTTAATAAAAAGGGGCATATTCGATTTCGATAATTCAACCATAGAATGTAGTTTCACGTACTTGTGTCTATTTTGTAAATCATTTATAAAACCTGCATGTATTCTCATCCCAAAAATATTAGATTTTAAAAGTGGGACTATAACTCACTTTCACAGATTTTTTACTTCGTCAGGAAGTAAGACTTGGCCACTGGTCGATTCACGAACCTATAACAAATATGTACATATATATCAAAGTATGTTCAAAATATATTTACAAAACTTTTAATACATTTTGATGTTTTAAGTTTATTAAGTCGGCTGTCCTCGTTAGTAACCTACAACTAGTTGTCCACAGTTAGATGTACAGAAATAAATCGATATATATTATCTTGAATCAATCCACGACCCAGTGTATACATATCTATGTATTGATCACAACTCAAACTATATATATTTTGGAATCAACCTCAACCCTGTATAGCTAACTCCAACATTCACATATAGAGTGTCTATGGTTATTCCGAAATATATATAGATGTATTGACACGATAGGTCGAAACATTGTATATGTGTCTATGGTATCTCAAGATTACATAGTATACAATACAAGTTGATTAAGTTATGGTTGGAATAGATTTGTTACCAATTTTCACTTAGCTAAAATGAGAAAAATTATCCAATCTTGTTTTACCCATAACTTCTTCATTTTAAATCCGTTTTGAGTGAATCAAATTGCTATGGTTTCATATTGAACTCTATTTTATGAATCTAAACAGAAAAAGTATAGGTTTATAGTCGGAAAAATAAGTTACAAGTCATTTTTGTAAAGGTAGTCATTTCAGTCGAAAGAACGACGTCTAGATGACCATTTTAGAAAACATACTTCCACTTTGAGTTTAACCATAATTTTTGGATATAGTTTCATGTTCATAATAAAAATCATTTTCCCAGAATAACAACTTTTAAATCAAAGTTTATCATAGTTTTTAATTAACTAACCCAAAACAGCCCGCGGTGTTACTACGACGGCGTAAATCCGGTTTTACGGTGTTTTTCGTGTTTCCAGGTTTTAAATCATTAAGTTAGCATATCATATAGATATAGAACATGTGTTTAGTTAATTTTAAAAGTCAAGTTAGAAGGATTAACTTTTATTTGCGAATAAGTTTAGAATTAACTAAACTATGTTCTAGTGATTACAAGTTTAAACCTTCGAATAAGATAGCTTTATATGTATGAATAGAATGATGTTATGAACATCATTACTACCTCTAGTTCCTTGGATAAACCTACTGGAAATGAGAAAAACATATCTAGCTTCAAAGGATCCTTGGATGGCTTGAAAGTTCTTGAAGCAGAATCATGACACGAAAACAATTTCAAGTGAGATTTCCACTCGAAATAAGATTGTTATAGTTATAGAAATTGAATTAAAGTTTGAATATGATTATTACCTTGTATTATAAAGATAACCTACTGTAAGTAACAAAGGTTTCTTGATCTTGGATGATTACTTGGAATGGATTTAGAAAACTTGGAAGTAAACTTGCAATCTTGGAAGTATTCTTGATTTTATGAAACTAGAACTTTCGGAATTTATGAAGAACACTTAGAACTTGAAGATAGAACTTGAGAGAGATCAATTAGATGAAGAAAATTGAAGAATGAAAGTGTTTGTAGGTGTTTTTGGTCATTGGTGTATGGATTAGATATAAAGGATATGTAATTTTGTTTTCATGTAAATAAGTCATGAATGATTACTCATATTTTTGTAATTTTATGAGATATTTTATGCTAGTTGCCAAAATATGGTTCCTAAATGTGTTAGGTGACTCACATGGGCTGCTAAGAGCTGATCATTGGAGTGTATATACCAATAGTACATACATCTAAAAGTTGTGTATTGTACGAGTACGAATACGGGTGCATACGAGTAGAATTGTTGATGAAACTGAACGAGGATGTAATTGTAAGCATTTTTGTTAAGTAGAAGTATTTTGATAAGTGTCTTGAAGTCTTTCAAAAGTGTATGAATACATATTAAAACACTACATGTATATACATTTTAACTGAGTCATTAAGTCATCGTTAGTCGTTACATGTAAATGTTGTTTTGAAACCTTTAGGTTAACGATCTTGTTGAATGTTGTTAACCCATTGTTTATTATAACAAATGAGATGTTAAATTGTTATATTATCATGATATTATGATATATAATATATCTTAGTATGATATATATACAGTTAAATGCCGTTACAACGATAATCGTTACATATATGTCTCGTTTCGAAATCATTAAGTTAGTAGTCTTATTTTTACATATGTATTTCATTGTTAATACACTTAATAATATATTTACTTATCATTTAACATAATTAACCAAGTGTATCAATATCTTAATATGATTCATATGTACCTAGTAAGACGTTGTTATAACGATAATCGTTATATATATCGTTTTCGAGTTTATTAAATTAATAGTCTCATTTTTATGTATATAACTCATTGTTAAAATACCTAATGAGATACATACTTATAATAAAATCATGTTAACTATATATATAACCATATATATGTCATCGTATAGTTTTTACAAGTTTTAACGTTCGTGAATCACCGGTCAACTTGGGTGGTCAATTGTCTATATGAAACCTATTTCAATTAATCAAGTCTTAACAAGTTTGATTGCTTAACATGTTGGAAACACTTAATCATGTAAATAAAAATTTCATTTAATATATATATAAACATGGAAAAGTTCGGGTCACTACAGTACCTACCCGTTAAATAAATTTCGTCCCGAAATTTTAAGCAGTTGGAGGTGTTGACATATCTTCTGGAAATAAATGCGGGTATTTCTTCTTCATCTGATCTTCACGCTCCCAGGTGAACTCAGGTCCTCTACGAGCATTCCATCGAACCTTAACAATCGGTATCTTGTTTTGTTTAAGTCTCTTAACCTCACGATCCATTATTTCGATGGGTTCTTCAATGAATTGAAGTTTTTCATTGATTTGGATTTCGTCCAACGGAAAAGTGAGATCTTCTTTAGCAAAATATTTCTTCAAATTTGAGACGTGGAAAGTGTTATGTACAGCCGCGAGTTGTTGAGGTAGCTCCAGTTGGTAAGCTACTGGTCCGACACGATCTATAATCTTGAATGGTCCAATGTACCTTGGATTTAGTTTCCCCCGTTTACCAAATCGAACAACGCCTTTCCAAGGTGAAACCTTAAGCATGACCATTTCTCCAATTTCAAACTCTATATCTTTTCTTTTACTGTCCGCGTAGCTCTTTTGTCGACTCTGGGCAGTTTTCAATCTTTGTTAAATTTGGATGATTTCCTCGGTAGTTTCTTGTATTATCTTCGGACCCGTAATCTGTCTATCCCCCACTTTACTCCAACAAATCAGAGACCTGCACTTTCTACCATAAAGTGCTTCAAATGGCGCCATCTCAATGCTTGAATGGTAGCTGTTGTTGTTGGAAAATTCTGCTAACGGTAGAGGTCGATCCCAACTGTTTCCGAAATCAATAACACATGCTCGTAGCATGTCTTCAAGCGTTTGTATCGTCCTTTCGCTCTTCCCATCAGTTTGTGGATGATAGGCAGTACTCATGTCTAGACGAGTTCCCAATGCTTGCTATAATGTCTGCCAGAATCTTGAAATAAATCTGCCATCCCTATCAGAGATAATAGAGATTGGTATTCCATGTTTGGAGACGACTTCCTTCAAATACATTCATGCTAACTTCTCCATCTTATCATCTTCTATTATTGGCAGGAAGTGTGCTTTCTTGGTGAGACAATCAACTATTACCCAAATAGTATCATAACCACTTGCAGTCCTTGGCAATTTAGTAATGAAATCCATGGTAATGTTTTCCCATTTCCATTCTGGGATTTCAGGTTGTTGTAGTAGACCTGATGGTTTCTGATGTTCAGCTTTGACCTTAGAACACGTCAAACATTCTCCTACATATTTAGCAATATCGGCTTTCATACCTGGCCACCAAAAATGTTTCTTAAGATCCTTGTACATCTTCCCCGTTCCAGGATGTATTGAGTATCTGGTTTTATGAGCTTCTCTAAGTACCATTTCTCTCATATCTCCAAATTTTGGTACCCAAATCCTTTCAGCCCTATACCGGGTTCTGTCTTCCCGAATATTAAGATGCTTCTCCGATCCTTTGGGTATTTCATCCTTTAAATTTCCCTCTTTTAAAACTCCTTGTTGCGCCTCCTTTATTTGAGTAGTAAGGTTATTATGAATCATTATATTCATAGATTTTACTCGAATGGGTTCTCTATCCTTCCTACTCAAGGCATCGGCTACCACATTTGCCTTCCCCGGGTGGTAACGAATCTCAAAGTCATAATCATTCAATAATTCAATCCACCTATGCTGCCTCATATTCAGTTGTTTCTGATTAAATATGTGTTGAAGACTTTTGTGGTCGGTATATATAATACTTTTGACCCCATATAAGTAGTGCCTCCAAGTCTTTAATGCAAAAACAACCGCCTTGCATTTTGGTTGGAAGAAGTTCAATTCCTCGATCACATAGTGAACAAAGAAGGTATCCAGGTGGACCCGGCAAAGATCGAAACCATTGAAAAGTGGGAAACCCCAAAAACTCCGAAGCATATACGTCAATTTTTAGGATTGGCTGGTTACTACAGAAGATTCATCCAAGATTTCTCCAAAATACCAAAACCCTTGACTGCATTAACGCATAAAGGGAAGAAATTTGAATGGAAGGATGAACAAGAGAAGGCGTTTTAATTATTGAAGAAAAAGCTAACTACGGCACCTATATTGTCATTGCCTGAAGGGAATGATGATTTTGTGATTTATTGTGACGCATAAAAGCAAAGTCTCGGTTGTGTATTAATGTAACGGACGAAGGTGATTGCTTATGCGTCTAGACAATTGAAGATTCACGAGCAAAATTATACGACGCATGATTTGGAATTAGGCGCGATTGTTTTTGCATTAAAGACTTGGAGGCACTACTTATATGGGGTCAAAAGTATTATATATACCGACCACAAAAGTCTTCAACACATATTTAATCAGAAACAACTGAATATGAGGCAGCGTAGGTGGATTGAATTGTTGAATGATTCTGACTTTGAGATTCATTACCACCCGGGGAAGGCAAATGTGGTAGCCGACGCCTTGAGCAGAAAGGACAGAGAACCCATTCGAGTAAAATCTATGAATATAATGATTCACACTAACCTTACTACTCAAATAAAGGAGGCGCAACAAGGAGTTTTAAAAGAGGGAAATTTAAAGGATGAAATACCCAAAGGATCGGAGAAGCATCTTAATATTCGGGAAGACGGAACCCGGTATAGGGATGAAAGAATTTGGGTACCAAAATTTGGAGATATGAGAGAAATGGTACTTAGAGAAGCTCATAAAACCAGATACTCAATACATCCTGGAACGGGGAAGATGTACAAGGATCTTAAGAAACATTTTTGGTGGTCAGGTATGAAAGCCGATATTGCTAAATATGTAGGAGAATGTTTGACGTGTTCTAAGGTCAAAGCTGAACATCAGAAACCATCAGATCTACTACAACAACCTAAAATCCCGGAATGGAAATAGGAAAACATTACCATGGATTTCATTACTAAATTGCCAAGGACTGCTAGTGGTTTTGATACTATTTGGTTAATAGTTGATCGTCTCACCAAGAAAGCACACTTCCTGCCAATAAGAGAAGATGACAAGATGGAGAAGTTAGCACGACTGTATTTGAAGGAAGTCATCTCCAGACATGGAATACCAATCTCTATTATCTCAGATAGGGATGGCAGATTTATTTCAAGATTCTGGCAGACATTATAGCAAGCATTGGGAACTCATCTAGACATGAGTACTGCCTATCATCCACAAACTGATGGGAAGAGCGAAAGGACGATACAAACGCTTGAAGACATGCTACGAGCATGTGTTATTGATTTCGGAAACAGTTGGGATCGACATCTACCGTTAGCAGAATTTTCCTACAACAACAGCTACCATTCAAGCATTGAGATGGCGCCGTTTGAAGCACTTTATGGTAGAAAGTGCAGGTCTCTGATTTGTTAGAGTGAAGTGGGGGATAGACAGATTACGGGTCCGGAGATTATACAAGAAACTACCGAGAAGATCATCCAAATTCAACAACGGTTGAAAACCGCCCAAAGTTGACAAAAGAGCTACGCTGACATTAAAAGAAAAGATATAGAATTTGAAATTGGAGAGATGGTCATGCTTAAAGTTGCACCTTGGAAAGGCGTTGTTCGATTTAGTAAACGAGGGAAATTAAATCCATGGTATATTGGACCATTCAAGATTATTGATCGTGTCGGACCAGTAGCTTACCGACTTGAGTTACCTCAACAACTCGCGGCTGTACATAACACTTTTCACATCTCAAATTTGAAGAAATGTTTTGCTAAAGAAGATCTCACTATTCCATTGGACGAAATCCAAATAAATGAAAAACTTCAATTCATTGAAGAACCCGTCGAAATAATGGATCGTGAGGTTAAGAGACTTAAACAAAACAAGATACCAATTGTTAAGGTTCGATGGAATGCTCGTAGAGGACCCAAGTTCACCTGGGAGCGTGAAGATCAGATGAAGAAGAAATACCCGCATCTATTTCCAGAAGATTCGTCAACACCTTCAACAGCTTAAAATTTCGGGACGAAATTTATTTAACGGGTAGGTACTGTAGTGACCCGAACTTTTCCATGTATATATATATTAATTGAGATTGATATTTACATGATTAAATGTTTCCAACATGTTAAGCAATCAAACTTGTTAAGACTTGATTCATTGAAATATGTTTAATATAGACAATTGACCACCCAAGTTGACCGGTGATTCACGAACGTTAAAACTTGTAAAAACTATACGATGACATATATATGGTTATATATATAGTTAACATGATTTTATTATAAGTATGTATCTCATTAGGTAATTTAACAATGAGTTATATACATAAAAATGAGACTATTAATTTAAGAAACTCGAAAACGATATATATAACGATTATCGTTATAACAACGTCTTACTAGGTACATATGAATCATATTAAGATATTGATACACTTGGTTAATTATGTTAAATGATAAGTAAATATATTATTAAGTGTATTAACAATGAAATACATATGTAAAAATAAGACTACTAACTTAATGATTTCGAAACGAGACATATATGTAACGATTATCGTTGTAACGACATTTAACTGTATATATATCACACTAAGATATATTATATATCATAATATCATGATAATATAACAATTTAACATCTCATTTGTTATAATAAACAATGGGTTAACAACATTCAACAAGATCGTTAACCTAAAGGTTTCAAAACAACATTTACATGTAACGACTAACGATGACTTAACGACTCAGTTAAAATGTATATACATGTAGTGTTTTAATATGTATTCATACACTTTTGAAAGACTTCAAGACACTTATCAAAATACTTCTACTTAACAAAAATGCTTACAATTACATCCTCGTTCAGTTTCATCAACAATTCTACTCGTATGCACCCGTATTCGTACTCGTACAATACACAGCTTTTAGATGTATGTACTATTGGTATATACACTCCAATGATCAGCTCTTAGCAGACCATGTGAGTTACCTAACACATGTAGGAACCATCATTTGGCAACTAGCATGAAATATCTCATAAAATTACAAAAATATGAGTAATCATTCATGACTTATTTACATGAAAACAAAATTACATATCCTTTATATCTAATCCATACCCCAACGACCAAAAACACCTACAAATACTTTAATTCTTCAATTTTCTTCATCTAATTGATCTCTCTCAAGTTCTATCTTTAAGTTCTAAGTGTTCTTCATAAATTCTACAAGTTCTAGTTACATAAAATCAAGAATACTTTCAAGTTTGCTAGCTCACTTCCAATCTTGTAAGGTGATCATCCAACCTCAAGAAATCTTTGTTTCTTATAGTAGGTTATCATTCTAATACAATGTAATAATCATATTCAAACTTTGGTTCAATTTCTATAACTATAACAATCTTATTTCAAGTGATGATCTTACTTGAACTTGTTTTCGTGTCATGATTCTGCTTCAAGAACTTCGAGCCATCCAAGGATCCGTTTGAAATGTCCCGTTCTTATTGATTAAAAACGTTCCATATTAATTGATTTCGTTGCGAGGTTTTGACCTCTATATGAGACGTTTTTCAAAGACTGCATTCATTTTTAAACAAACCATAACCTTTATTTCATCAATAAAGGTTTAAAAAGCTTTACGTAGATTATCAAATAATGATAATCTAAAATATCCTGTTTACACACGACCATTACATAATGGTTTACAATACAAATATGTTACAACAAAATAAGTTTCTTGAATGCAGTTTTTACACAATATCATACAAGCATGGACTCCAAATCTTGTCCTTATTTAAGTATGCAACAGCGGAAGCTCTTAATAATCACCTGAGAATAAACATGCTTAAAACGTCAACAAAAATGTTGGTGAGTTATAGGTTTAACCTATATGTATCAAATCGTAACAATAGACCACAAGATTTCATATTTCAATACACATCCCATACATAGAGATAAAAATCATTCATATGGTGAACACCTGGTAACCGACAATAACAAGATGCATATATAAGAATATCCCCATCATTCCGGGACACCCTTCGGATATGATATAAATTTCGAAGTACTAAAGCATCCGGTACTTTGGATGGGGTTTGTTAGGCCCAATAGATCTATCTTTAGGATTCGCGTCAATTAGGGTGTCTGTTCCCTAATTCTTAGATTACCAGACTTAATAAAAAGGGGCATATTCGATTTCGATAATTCAACCATAGAATGTAGTTTCACGTACTTGTGTCTATTTTGTAAATCATTTATAAAACCTGCATGTATTCTCATCCCAAAAATATTAGATTTTAAAAGTGGGACTATAACTCACTTTCACAGATTTTTACTTCATCGGGAAGTAAGACTTGGCCACTGGTTGATTCACGAACCTATAACAATATATACATATATATCAAAGTATGTTCAAAATATATTTACAACACTTTTAATATATTTTGATGTTTTAAGTTTATTAAGTCAGCTGTCCTCGTTAGTAACCTACAACTAGTTGTCCACAGTTAGATGTACAGAAATAAATCGATAAATATTATCTTGAATCAATCCACGACCCAGTGTATACGTATCTCAGTATTGATCACAACTCAAACTATATATATTTTGGAATCAACCTCAACCCTGTATAGCTAACTCCAACATTCACATATAGAGTGTCTATGGTTGTTCCGAAATATATATAGATGTGTCGACATGATAGGTCGAAACATTGTATACGTGTCTATGGTATCTCAAGATTACATAATATACAATACAAGTTGATTAAGTTATGGTTGGAATAGATTTGTTACCAATTTTCACGTAGCTAAAATGAGAAAAATTATCCAATCTTGTTTTACCCATAACTTCTTCATTTTAAATCCGTTTTGAGTGAATCAAATTGCTATGGTTTCATATTGAACTCTATTTTATGAATCTAAACAGAAAATTATAGGTTTATAGTCGGAAAAATAAGTTACAAGTCGTTTTTGTAAAGGTAGTCATTTCAGTCGAAAGAACGACGTCTAGATGACCATTTTAGAAAACATACTTCCACTTTGAGTTTAATCATAATTTTTGGATATAGTTTCATGTTCATAATAAAAATCATTTTCTCAGAATAACAACTTTAAAATCAAAGTTCATCATAGTTTTTAATTAACTAACCCAAAACAGCCCGCGGTGTTACTACGACGGCGTAAATCCGGTTTTACGGTGTTTTTCGTGTTTCCAGGTTTTAAATCATTAAGTTAGCATATCATATAGATATAGAACATGTGTTTAGTTGATTTTAAAAGTCAAGTTAGAAGGATTAACTTTTGTTTGCGAACAAGTTTAGAATTAACTAAACTATGTTCTAGTGATTACAAGTTTAAACCTTCGAATAAGATAGCTTTATATGTATGAATCGAATGATGTTATGAACATCATTACTACCTTAAGTTCCTTGGATGAACCTACTGGAAAAGAGAAAAATGGATCTAGCTTCAATGGATCCTTGGATGGCTCAAAGTTCTTGAAGCAAAATCATGACACGAAAACAAGTTCAAGTAAGATCATCACTTGAAATAAGATTGTTATAGTTATAGAAATTGAACCAAAGTTTGAATATGATTATTACCTTGTATTAGAATGATAACCTACTGTAAGAAACAAAGATTTCTTGAGGTTGGATGATCACCTTACAAGATTGGAAGTGAGCTAGCAAACTTGAAAGTATTCTTGATTTTATGAAACTAGAACTTTTGGAATTTATGAAGAACACTTAGAACTTGAAGATAGAACTTGAGAGAGTTCAATTAGATGAAGAAAATTGAAGAATGAAAGTGTTTGTAGGTGTTTTTGGTCGTTGTTGTATGGATTAGATATAAAGGATATGTAATTTTGTTTTCATGTAAATAAGTCATGAATGATTACTCATATTTTTGTAATCTTATGAGATATTTCATGCTAGTTGCCAAATGATGGTTCCCACATGTGTTAGGTGACTCACATGGGCTGCTAAGAGCTGATCATTGGAGTGTATATACCAATAGTACATACATCTAAAAGCTGTGTATTGTACGAGTACGAATACGGGTGCATACGAGTAGAATTGTTGATGAAACTGAACGAGAATGTAATTGTAAGCATTTTTGTTAAGTAGAAGTATTTTGATAAGTGTATTGAAGTCTTTCAAAAGTGTATAAATACATATTAAAACACTACATGTATATACATTTTAACTGAGTCGTTAAGTCATCGTTAGTCGTTACATGTAAGTGTTGTTTTGAAACCTTTAGGTTAACGATCTTGTTAAATGTTGTTAACCCAATGTTTATAATAACAAAAGAGATTTTAAATTATTATATTATCATGATATTATGATGTACGAATATCTCTTAATATGATATATATACATTAAATGTCGTTACAACGATAAACGTTACATATATGTCTCGTTTCAAAATCATTAAGTTAGTAGTCTTGTTTTTACATATGTAGTTCATTGTTAATATAATTAATGATATGTTTACTTATCATAATATCATGTTAACTATATATATAACCATATATATGTCATCATATAGTTTTTTACAAGTTTTAACGTTCGTGAATCACCGGTCAACTTGGGTGGTCAATTGTCTATATGAAACCTATTTCAATTAATCAAGTCTTAACAAGTTTGATTGCTTAACATGTTGGAAACATTTAATCATGTAAACATCAATCTCAATTAATATATATAAACATGGAAAAGTTCGGGTCACTACAGTACCTACCCGTTAAATAAATTTCGTCCCGAAATTTTAAGCTGTTGAAGGTGTTGACGAATCTTCTGGAAATAGATGCGGGTATTTCTTCTTCATCTGATCTTCACGCTCCCAGGTGAACTCGGGTCCTCTACGAGCATTCCATCGAACCTTAACAATTGGTATCTTGTTTTGCTTAAGTCTTTTAACCTCACGATCCATTATTTCGACGGGTTCTTCGATGAATTGGAGTTTTTCGTTGATTTGGATTTCATCTAACGGAATAGTGAGATCTTCTTTAGCAAAACATTTCTTCAAATTCGAGACGTGGAAAGTGTAATGTACAGCCGCGAGTTGTTGAGGTAACTCAAGTCGGTAAGCTACTGGTCCGACACGATCAATAATCTTGAATGGTCCAATATACCTTGGATTTAATTTCCCTCGTTTACCAAATCGAACAACGCCTTTCCAAGGTGAAACTTTAAGCATGACCATCTCTCCAATTTCAAATTCTATATCTTTTCTTTTAATGTCAGCGTAGCTCTTTTGTCGACTTTGGGCGGTTTTCAACCGTTGTTGAATTTGGATGATCTTCTCGGTAGTTTCTTGTATAATCTCCGGACCCGTAATCTGTCTATCCCCCACCTCACTCCAACAAATCGGAGACCTGCACTTTCTACCATAAAGTGCTTCAAACGGCGCCATCTCAATGCTTGAATGGTAGCTGTTGTTGTAGGAAAATTCTGCTAACGGTAGATGTCGATCCCAACTGTTTCCGAAATCAATAACACATGCTCGTAGCATGTCTTCAAGCGTTTGTATCGTCCTTTCGCTCTGCCCATCAGTTTGTGGATGATAGGCAGTACTCATGTCTAGACGAGTTCCTAATGCTTGCTGTAATGTCTGCCAGAATCTTGAAATAAATCTGCCATCCCTATCAGAGATAATAGAGATTGGTATTCCATGTCTGGAGATGACTTCCTTCAAATACAGTCGTGCTAACTTCTCCATCTTGTCATCTTCTCTTATTGGTAGGAAGTGTGCTGATTTGGTGAGACGATCAACTATTACCCAAATAGTATCAAAACCACTTGCAGTCCTTGGCAATTTAGTGATGAAATCCATGGTAATGTTTTCCCATTTCCATTCCGGGATTTCGGGTTGTTGAAGTAGACCTGATGGTTTCTGATGCTCAGCTTTGACCTTAGAACACGTCAAACATTCTCCTACGTATTTAGCAACATCGGCTTTCATACCCGGCCACCAAAAATGTTTCTTGAGATCCTTGTACATCTTCCCCGTTCCAGGATGTATTGAGTATCTGGTTTTATGAGCTTCTCTAAGTACCATTTCTCTCACATCTCCAAATTTTGGTACCCAAATCCTTTCAGCCCTATACCGGGTTCCGTCTTCCCGAATATTAAGATGCTTCTCCGATCCTTTGGGTATTTCATCCTTTAAATTTCCCTCTTTTAAAACTCCTTGTTGCGCCTCCTTTATTTGAGTAGTAATGTTATTATGAATCATTATATTCATAGATTTTACTCGAATGGGTTCTCTATCCTTCCTGCTCAAGGCATCGGCTACCACATTTGCCTTCCCCGGGTGGTAACGAATCTCAAAATCGTAATCATTCAATAATTCAATCCACCTACGCTGCCTCATATTCAGTTGTTTCTGATTAAATATGTGTTGAAGACTTTTGTGGTCGGTATATATAATACTTTTGACCCCATATAAGTAGTGCCTCCAAGTCTTTAATGCAAAAACAACCGCGCCTAATTCTAAATCATGCGTCGTATAATTTTGTTCGTGAATCTTCAATTGTCTAGACGCATAAGCAATCACCTTCGTTCGTTGCATTAATACACAACCGAGACCTTGCTTTGATGCATCACAATAAATCACAAAATCATCATTCCCTTCAGGCAATGACAATATAGGTGCCGTAGTTAGCTTTTTCTTCAATAACTGAAACGCTTTCTCTTGTTCATCATTCCATTCAAATTTCTTCCCTTTATGCGTTAATGCAGTCAAGGGTTTTGCTATTCTGGAAAAGTCTTGGATGAACCTTCTGTAGTAACCAGCTAGTCCTAAAAACTGGCGTATGTGTTTCGGAGTTTTCGGGGTTTCCCACTTTTCAACAGTTTCTATCTTTGCCGGATCCACCTTAATACCTTCTTTGTTCACTATGTGACCGAGGAATTGAACTTCTTCCAACCAAAATGCACACTTTGAAAACTTAGCGTACAATTCTTCCTTCCTCAATACTTCTAACACCTTTCTCAAATGTTCACCGTGTTCTTGGTCATTCTTTGAGTAAATAAGTATGTCATCAATGAAAACAATGACAAACTTGTCAAGGTATGGTCCACACACTCGGTTCATAAGGTCCATGAACACAGCTGGTGCATTAGTTAAACCAAACGGCATGACCATAAACTCGTAATGACCGTAACGTGTTCTAAAAGCAGTCTTTGGAATATCATCTTCTTTCACCCGCATTTGATGATACCCGGAACGTAAGTCAATCTTTGAATAAACAGACGAGCCTTGTAGTTGATCAAATAAGTCGTCGATTCTCGGTAGTGGGTAGCGGTTCTTGATGGTAAGTTTGTTCAACTCTCGGTAGTCGATACACAACCTGAATGTACCATCTTTCTTCTTGACAAACAAAACAGGAGCTCCCCACGGTGATGTGCTTGGTCGAATGAAACCACGCTCTAAAAGTTCTTGTAATTGGCTTTGCAGTTCTTTCATCTCACTGGGTGCGAGTCTGTAAGGAGCACGAGCTATTGGTGCAGCTCCTGGTACAAGATCTATTTGAAATTCAACGGATCGATGTGGGGGTAATCCCGGTAATTCTTTCGGAAATACATCGGGAAATTCTTTTGCAATGGGAACATCATTGATGCTCTTTTCTTCAGTTTGTACTTTCTCGACGTGTGCTAGAACAGCATAGCAACCTTTTCTTATTAGTTTTTGTGCCTTCAAATTACTAATAAGATGTAGCTTCGTGTTGCCCTTTTCTCCGTACACCATTAAGGGTTTTCCTTTTTCTCGTATAATGCGAATTGCATTTTTGTAACAAACGATCTCCGCTTTCACTTCTTTCAACCAGTCCATACCGATTATCACATCAAAACTCCCTAACTCTACTGGTATCAAATCAATCTTAAATGTTTCGCTAACCAGTTTAATTTCTCGATTCCGACATATATTATCTGCTGAAATTAATTTACCATTTGCTAATTCGAGTAAAAATTTACTATCCAAAGGCGTCAATGGACAACTTAATTTAGCACAAAAATCTCTACTCATATAGCTTCTATCCGCACCCGAATCAAATAAAACGTAAGCAGATTTATTGTCAATAAGAAACGTACCCGTAACAAGCTCCGGGTCTTCCTGTGCCTCTGCCGCATTAATATTGAAAACTCTTCCGCGGCCTTGTCCATTCGTGTTCTCCTGGTTCGGGCAATTTCTAATAATGTGGCCCGATTTTCCACATTTATAACAAACTACATTGGCATAGCTTGCTCCGACACTACTTGCTCCGCCATTACTCGTTCCGACACCATTTGTTCCTTTCGTTCTATTAACCCCTGGTCCGTAGACCTCACACTTCGCCGCGCTATGACCATTTCTTTTACACTTGTTGCAAAATTTGGTGCAGAACCCCGAGTGATTCTTTTCACACCTTTGGCATAGCTGCTTCTGATTGTTGTTGTTGTTGCGGTTATTATTGTTGTTGGGATGATTGTTGTAGTTGTTGTTGTTGTTGTTGTTGTTGTTGTTGTTGGGCCGTTTGTTGTAGTTGCGATTGATGTTGCGATTGTTGGGATAATTGTTGCGATTATTGTTGTAATTGCTGTTGTTGTTGTATTGGTGATTCTTATCACCGTTTTCCTCTCACTTTCTTTTGACTTGCTTCACATTGGCCTCTTCAGCAGTCTGTTCTTTAATTCTTTCTTCAATCTGGTTCACTAGTTTGTGAGCCATTCTACATGCCTGTTGTATGGAGGCGGGCTCGTGTGAACTTATATCTTCTTGGATTCTTTCCGGTAATCCTTTCACAAATGCGTCGATCTTCTCTTCCTCATCTTCGAATGCTCCCGGACACAATAGGCACAATTCTGTGAATCGTCTTTCGTACGTGGTAATATCAAATCCTTGGGTTCGTAACCCTCTAAGTTCTGTCTTGAGCTTATTGACCTCGGTTCTGGGACGGTACTTCTCGTTCATCAAGTGCTTGAATGCTGACCACGGTAGTGCGTACGCATCATCTTGTCCCACTTGCTCTAGATAGGTATTCCACCATGTTAACGCAGAACCTGTGAAGGTATGTGTAGCGTACTTCACTTTGTCCTCTTCAGTACACTTACTTATGGCAAACACCGATTCAACCTTCTCGGTCCACCGTTTCAATCCGATCGGTCCTTCGGTTCCATCAAATTCCAAAGGTTTGCAGGCAGTGAATTCTTTGTAGGTGCATCCTACACGATTTCCTGTACTGCTAGATCCAAGGTTATTGTTGGTATGTAGCGCAGCCTGTACTGCGGCTATGTTTGAAGCTAGAAAAGTACGGAATTCCTCTTCATTCATATTCACGGTGTGTCGAGTAGTCGGTGCCATTTCCTTCAAAATAGTTAAATGGAACAAGTTAATCATACAGAATATTAAGAGTAGTTAATAGTATTTCGTAGCATAATATGAACTCATTTATAAAAGCTTTTTCTTCATATTAGCGTTTTATAAGTTTAAATTCGGGTAGTACCTACCCGTTAAGTTCATACTTAGTAGCTAATATACAATTCAACTACTACAATTCTATATGAAAAACTGATTATAATAATATTTCGCGTTCAAACTTTTATACAATATTTTACAAACTTACAATACCGCTTATTTTACATAAAGCATGAAATATAGCACACAATAACTTTGATACAAGATAGTTGTGAAGATAATTCTAGCTAGTACACAAGTCGTTCAGCAAAGGCAATAAAGACACGTAATTCATACGTCCAGAAACAAGTCATGCATTCTGGTTTTACTAGGACTACTTCCCATCCTTGGTCTTGTGCAACATAACCGTTATGGCCGTTGATAAGACAGCGTGTTGTAACGTCATCAAAGGGACGAGGGTTACGTAATGTCCAACAGTCCCGTAATAATCTAAAAACCTCATTTCTTACCCCAATTACCGACTCCGTGACTTGTGGAAACGTTTTGTTTAATAGTTGTAGCCCGATGTTCTTGTTCTCACTTTGGTGAGAAGCGAACATTACTAATCCGTAAGCATAACATGCTTCTTTATGTTGCATGTTAGCCGCTTTTTCTAAATCACGAAGTCCAATATTCGGATATATTGAGTCAAAATAATTTCTTAACCCGTTGCGTAAAATAGCATTTGGGTTCCCCGCAATATATGCGTCAAAGTAAACACATCGTAACTTATGGGTTTCCCAATGTGATATCCCCCATCTTTCAAACGAAAGTCTCTTATAAACCAAGACATTCTTGGAACGTTCTTCGAATGTCTTACAAACTGATCTCGCCTTAAATAGTTGTGCCGAAGAATTCTGGCCGACTCTAGACAAGATTTCATCAATCATGTCTCCGGGTAGGTCTCTTAAAATATTGGGTTGTCTATCCATTTTGTGTTTTTAAACTGTAAAATAGACAAGAGTTAGATTCAAAAAAAATACTTATTAATACAAGCAATTTTTACATATATCATAAAGCATAAGAACACTATATTACATATATTACACCACACGAATACAACTATCTTATTCCGACTCGCTCGTTTCTTCTTCTTCGGTTTTGGTTCGTTTTGCCAAGTTTCTAGGGATATATGATGTTCCCCTAATACGAGCCGTCATTGTCCACATTGGTTTAGAAAAACCTGGTGGTTTAGAGGTTCCCGGGTCATTGTTACAACTTAAGGACTTCGGGGGTTGACGATACATATAAAGTTCATCGGGGTTGGAATTAGATTTCTCTATTTTTATGCCCTTTCCCTTATTATTTTCTTTTGCCTTTTTAAATTCAGTTGGGGTAATTTCTATAACATCATCGGAATTCTCGTCGGAATCCGATTCATCGGAGAATTGGTAATCCTCCCAATATTTTGCTTCCTTGGCGGAAACACCATTGACCATAATTAACTTTGGTCGGTTGGTTGAGGATTTTCTTTTACTTAACCGTTTTATTATTTCCCCCACCGGTTCTATTTCTTCATCCGGTTCCGATTCTTCTTCCGGTTCCGATTCTTCTTCCGGTTCCGACTCTTCTTCCGGTTCCTCTTCGGGAACTTGTGAATCAGTCCACAAATCATTCCAATTTACATTTGACTCTTCATTATTATTAGGTGAGTCAATGGGACTTGTTCTAGAGGTAGACATCTATCACATAATATCAAACACGTTAAGAGATTAATATATCACATAATATTCATATGTTAAAAATATATAGTTTCCAACAAAAATGTTAAGCAATCATTTTTAAAGAAAACACGGTCGAAGTCCAGACTCACTAATGCATCCTAACAAACTCGATAAGACACACTAATGCAAATTTTCTGGTTCTCTAAGACCAACGCTCGGATACCAACTGAAATGTCCCGTTCTTATTGATTAAAAACGTTCCATATTAATTGATTTCGTTGCGAGGTTTTGACCTCTATATGAGACGTTTTTCAAAGACTGCATTCATTTTTAAACAAACCATAACCTTTATTTCATCAATAAAGGTTTAAAAAGCTTTACGTAGATTATCAAATAATGATAATCTAAAATATCCTGTTTACACACGACCATTACATAATGGTTTACAATACAAATATGTTACAACAAAATAAGTTTCTTGAATGCAGTTTTTACACAATATCATACAAGCATGGACTCCAAATCTTGTCCTTATTTAAGTATGCGACAGCGGAAGCTCTTAATAATCACCTGAGAATAAACATGCTTAAAACGTCAACAAAAATGTTGGTGAGTTATAGGTTTAACCTATATGTATCAAATCGTAACAATAGACCACAAGATTTCATATTTCAATACACATCCCATACATAGAGATAAAAATCATTCATATGGTGAACACCTGGTAACCGACAATAACAAGATGCATATATAAGAATATCCCCATCATTCCGGGACACCCTTCGGATATGATATAAATTTCGAAGTACTAAAGCATCCGGTACTTTGGATGGGGTTTGTTAGGCCCAATAGATCTATCTTTAGGATTCGCGTCAATTAGGGTGTCTGTTCCCTAATTCTTAGATTACCAGACTTAATAAAAAGGGGCATATTCGATTTCGATAATTCAACCATAGAATGTAGTTTCACGTACTTGTGTCTATTTTGTAAATCATTTATAAAACCTGCATGTATTCTCATCCCAAAAATATTAGATTTTAAAAGTGGGACTATAACTCACTTTCACAGATTTTTACTTCATCGGGAAGTAAGACTTGGCCACTGGTTGATTCACGAACCTATAACAATATATACATATATATCAAAGTATGTTCAAAATATATTTACAACACTTTTAATATATTTTGATGTTTTAAGTTTATTAAGTCAGCTGTCCTCGTTAGTAACCTACAACTAGTTGTCCACAGTTAGATGTACAGAAATAAATCGATAAATATTATCTTGAATCAATCCACGACCCAGTGTATACGTATCTCAGTATTGATCACAACTCAAACTATATATATTTTGGAATCAACCTCAACCCTGTATAGCTAACTCCAACATTCACATATAGAGTGTCTATGGTTGTTCCGAAATATATATAGATGTGTCGACATGATAGGTCGAAACATTGTATACGTGTCTATGGTATCTCAAGATTACATAATATACAATACAAGTTGATTAAGTTATGGTTGGAATAGATTTGTTACCAATTTTCACGTAGCTAAAATGAGAAAAATTATCCAATCTTGTTTTACCCATAACTTCTTCATTTTAAATCCGTTTTGAGTGAATCAAATTGCTATGGTTTCATATTGAACTCTATTTTATGAATCTAAACAGAAAATTATAGGTTTATAGTCGGAAAAATAAGTTACAAGTCGTTTTTGTAAAGGTAGTCATTTCAGTCGAAAGAACGACGTCTAGATGACCATTTTAGAAAACATACTTCCACTTTGAGTTTAATCATAATTTTTGGATATAGTTTCATGTTCATAATAAAAATCATTTTCTCAGAATAACAACTTTAAAATCAAAGTTCATCATAGTTTTTAATTAACTAACCCAAAACAGCCCGCGGTGTTACTACGACGGCGTAAATCCGGTTTTACGGTGTTTTTCGTGTTTCCAGGTTTTAAATCATTAAGTTAGCATATCATATAGATATAGAACATGTGTTTAGTTGATTTTAAAAGTCAAGTTAGAAGGATTAACTTTTGTTTGCGAACAAGTTTAGAATTAACTAAACTATGTTCTAGTGATTACAAGTTTAAACCTTCGAATAAGATAGCTTTATATGTATGAATCGAATGATGTTATGAACATCATTACTACCTTAAGTTCCTTGGATGAACCTACTGGAAAAGAGAAAAATGGATCTAGCTTCAATGGATCCTTGGATGGCTCAAAGTTCTTGAAGCAAAATCATGACACGAAAACAAGTTCAAGTAAGATCATCACTTGAAATAAGATTGTTATAGTTATAGAAATTGAACCAAAGTTTGAATATGATTATTACCTTGTATTAGAATGATAACCTACTGTAAGAAACAAAGATTTCTTGAGGTTGGATGATCACCTTACAAGATTGGAAGTGAGCTAGCAAACTTGAAAGTATTCTTGATTTTATGAAACTAGAACTTTTGGAATTTATGAAGAACACTTAGAACTTGAAGATAGAACTTGAGAGAGTTCAATTAGATGAAGAAAATTGAAGAATGAAAGTGTTTGTAGGTGTTTTTGGTCGTTGTTGTATGGATTAGATATAAAGGATATGTAATTTTGTTTTCATGTAAATAAGTCATGAATGATTACTCATATTTTTGTAATCTTATGAGATATTTCATGCTAGTTGCCAAATGATGGTTCCCACATGTGTTAGGTGACTCACATGGGCTGCTAAGAGCTGATCATTGGAGTGTATATACCAATAGTACATACATCTAAAAGCTGTGTATTGTACGAGTACGAATACGGGTGCATACGAGTAGAATTGTTGATGAAACTGAACGAGAATGTAATTGTAAGCATTTTTGTTAAGTAGAAGTATTTTGATAAGTGTATTGAAGTCTTTCAAAAGTGTATAAATACATATTAAAACACTACATGTATATACATTTTAACTGAGTCGTTAAGTCATCGTTAGTCGTTACATGTAAGTGTTGTTTTGAAACCTTTAGGTTAACGATCTTGTTAAATGTTGTTAACCCAATGTTTATAATAACAAAAGAGATTTTAAATTATTATATTATCATGATATTATGATGTACGAATATCTCTTAATATGATATATATACATTAAATGTCGTTACAACGATAAACGTTACATATATGTCTCGTTTCAAAATCATTAAGTTAGTAGTCTTGTTTTTACATATGTAGTTCATTGTTAATATAATTAATGATATGTTTACTTATCATAATATCATGTTAACTATATATATAACCATATATATGTCATCATATAGTTTTTTACAAGTTTTAACGTTCGTGAATCACCGGTCAACTTGGGTGGTCAATTGTCTATATGAAACCTATTTCAATTAATCAAGTCTTAACAAGTTTGATTGCTTAACATGTTGGAAACATTTAATCATGTAAACATCAATCTCAATTAATATATATAAACATGGAAAAGTTCGGGTCACTACACCGTTGAAGCTAGATCCATTTTTCTATTTTCCAGTAGGTTTATCCAAGGAACTTAAGGTAGTAATGATGTTCATAACATCATTCGATTCATACATATAAAGCTATCTTATTCGAAGGTTTAAACTTGTAATCACTAGAACATAGTTTAGTTAATTCTAAACTTGTTCACAAATAAAAGTTAATCCTTCTAACATGACTTTTAAAATCAACTAAACACATGTTCTATATCTATATGATATGCTAACTTAATGATTTAAAACCTGGAAACACGAAAAACATCGTAAAACCGGATTTACGCCGTCGTAGTAACACCGCGGGCTGTTTTGGGTTAGTTAATTAAAAACTATGATAAACTTTGATTTAAAAGTTGTTATTCTGATAAAATGATTTTTATTATGAACATGAAACTATATCCAAAAATTATGGTTAAACTCAAAGTGGAAGTATGTTTTCTAAAATGGTCATCTAGACGTCGTTCTTTCGACTGAAATGACTACCTTTACAAAAACGACTTGTAACTTATTTTTCCGACTATAAACCTATACTTTTTCTGTTTAGATTCATAAAATAGAGTTCAATATGAAACCATAGCAATTTGATTCACTCAAAACGGATTTAAAATGAAGAAGTTATGGGTAAAACAAGATTGGATAATTTTTCTCATTTTAGCTACGTGAAAATTGGTAACAAATCTATTCCAACCATAACTTAATCAACTTGTATTGTATATTATGTAATCTTGAGATACCATAGACACGTATACAATGTTTCTACCTATCATGTCGACACATCTATATATATTTCGGAACAACCATAGACACTCTATATGTGAATGTTGGAGTTAGCTATACAGGGTTGAGGTTGATTCCAAAATATATATAGTTTGAGTTGTGATCAATACTGAGATACGTATACACTAGGTCGTGGATTGATTCAAGATAATATTTATCGATTTATTTCTGTACATCTAACTGTGGACAACTAGTTGTAGGTTACTAACGAGGACTGCTGACTTAATAAACTTAAAACATCAAAATATATTAAAAGTGTTGTAAATATATTTTGAACATACTTTGATATATATGTATATATTGTTATAGGTTCGTGAATCAACCAGTGGCCAAGTCTTACTTCCCGACGAAGTAAAAATCTGTGAAAGTGAGTTATAGTCCCACTTTTAAAATCTAATATTTTTGGGATGAGAATACATGCAGGTTTTATAAATGATTTACAAAATAGACACAAGTACGTGAAACTACATTCTATGGTTGAATTATCGAAATCGAATATGCCCCTTTTTATTAAGTCTGGTAATCTAAGAATTAGGGAACAGACACCCTAATTGACGCGAATCCTAAAGATAGATCTATTGGGCCTAACAAACCCCATCCAAAGTACCGGATGCTTTAGTACTTCGAAATTTATATCATATCCGAAGGGTGTATCAGAATGATGGGATATTCTTATATATGCATCTTGTTAATGTCGGTTACCAGGTGTTCACCATATGAATGATTTTTATCTCTATGTATGGGATGTGTATTGAAATATGAAATCTTGTGGTCTATTATTATGATTTGATATATATAGGTTAAACCTATAACTCACCAACATTTTTGTTGACGTTTTAAGCATGTTTATTCTCAGGTGATTATTAAGAGCTTCCACTGTCGCATACTTAAATAAGGACGAGATTTGGAGTCCATGCTTGTATGATATTGTGTAAAAACTGCATTCAAGAAACTTATTTTGTTGTAACATATTTGTATTGTAAACCATTATGTAATGGTCGTGTGTAAACAGGAAATTTTAGATTATCATTATTTGATAATCTACGTAAAGCTTTTTAAACCTTTATTGATGAAATAAAGGTTATGGTTTGTTTTAAAATGAATGCAGTCTTTGAAAAACGTCTCATATAGAGGTCAAAACCTCGCAACGAAATCAATTAATATGGAACGTTTTTAATCAATAAGAACGGAACATTTCAAAAACAATGACAAACTTGTCAAGATATGGCCCACACACTCGGTTCATAAGGTCCATGAACACAGCTGGTGCGTTAGTCAATCCAAACGGCATAACCATAAACTCGTAATGACCATAACGCGTCCTAAAAGCAGTTTTTGGAATATCATCCTCCTTTACTCGCATTTGATGATATCCAGAACGTAAATCGATCTTCGAATAAACCGACGAGCCTTGTAGTTGATCAAATAAGTCGTCAATTCTCGGCAGTGGATAACGGTTTTTGATGGTAAGTTTGTTCAACTCTCTATAGTCAATACACAACCTAAATGTACCATCCTTCTTCTTGACAAACAAAACAGGAGCTCCCCATGGTGACGTGCTTGATCGAATGAAACCATGTTTTAATAGTTCTTGCAGTTGGCTTTGCAGTTCTTTCATCTCGCTGGGAGCGAGTCTGTAAGGAGCACGAGCTATTGGTGCAGCTCCTGGTACAAGATCTATTTGAAATTCAACAGATCGATGTGGAGGTAGTCCCGGTAATTCTTTCGAAAATACATCGGGAAATTCTTTTGCGAAAAAAACATCATTGATGCTCTTTTCTTCTGTTTGTACTTTCTCGACGTGTGCTAGAACGGCATAGCAACCTTTTCTTATTAGTTTTTGTGCCTTCAAATTACTAATAAGATGTCGCTTCGTGTTGCCCTTTTCTCCGTACACCATTAAGGGTTCTCCTTCTTCTCGTACAATACGAATTACATTTTTATAACATACGATCTCTGCTTTCACCTTCTTCAGCCAGTCCATGCCAACTATTACATCAAAACTCCCTAACTCTACTGGTATCAAATCAATCTTAAATATTTTGCTACCCAGTTTAATTTCTCAATTTCAGCATATATTATC
This sequence comes from Rutidosis leptorrhynchoides, assembly GCF_046630445.1. NCBI lineage: Eukaryota > Viridiplantae > Streptophyta > Magnoliopsida > Asterales > Asteraceae > Rutidosis > Rutidosis leptorrhynchoides. The sequence goes on from NC_092343.1 coordinate 107,830,931, forward strand.
TGCTGAAATTAATTTACCGTTTGCTAATTCGAGTAAAAATTTACTATCCAACGGCGTCAATAGACAACTTAATTTAGCACAAAAATCTCTACTCATATAGCTTCTATCCGCACCCGAATCAAATAAAATGTAAGAAGATTTATTGTTAATAAGAAACGTACCCGTAACAAGCTCCGGGTCTTCCTGTGCCTCTGCCGCATTAATATTGAAAACTCTTCCGCGGCCTTGTCCATTCGTGTTCTCCTGGTTCGGGCAATTTCTAATAATGTGGCCCGGTTTTCCACATTTATAACAAACTACATTGGCATAACTTGCTCCGACACTACTTGCTCCGCGATTACTCGTTCCAACACCATTTGTTCCTTTCGTTCTGTTAACCCCTGGTCCATAGACCTCACACTTCGCCGCGCTATGACCATTTCTTTTACACTTGTTGCAAAATTTGGTGCAGAACCCCGAGTGATACTTTTCACACCTTTGGCATAGCTGCTTCTGATTTTTCTTGTTGTTGCGATTGTTATTGTTGTTGGGACGATTGTTGTAGTTGCTGTTGTTGTTGTTGTTGTTGTTGTTGTTGTTATTGTTGTTATTGTTGTTGTTGTTGTTGGGCCGTTTGTTGTAGTTGCGATTGTTGTTGCGATTGTTGGGATAGTTGTTGCGATTATTGTTGTAATTGCTGTTGTTGTTGTATTGGTGATTCTTATCACCGTTTTCCTCTCACTTTCTTTTGACTTGCTTCACATTGGCCTCTTCAGCCGTCTGTTCTTTAATTCTTTCCTCAATCTGGTTTACTAGTTTGTGAGCCATTCTACATGCCTGTTGTATGGAGGCGGGCTCATGTGAACTTATATCTTCTTGGATTATTTCCGGTAATCCTTTCACAAACGCGTCGATCTTCTCTTCCTCATCTTCGAACGCTCCCGGACACAATAGGCACAATTTTCTGAATCGTCTTTCGTACGTGGTAATATCAAATCCTTGGGTTCGTAACCCTCGAAGTTCTGTCTTGAGCTTATTGACCTCGGTTCTGGGACGGTACTTCTCGTTCATCAAGTGCTTGAATGCTGACCACGGTAATGCGTAAGCATCATCTTTCCCACTTGCTCTAGATAGGTATTCCACCATGTTAACGCAGAACCTGTGAAGGTATGCGTAGCGTACTTCACTTTGTCCTCTTCAGTACACTTACTTATGGCAACCACCGATTCGACCTTCTCGGTCCACCGTTTCAATCTAATCGGTCCTTCGGTTCAATCAAATTCCAAAGGTTTGCAGGCAGTGAATTCTTTGTAGGTGCATCCTACACGATTTCCTGTACTGCTAGATCTAAGGTTATTGTTGGTATGTAGTGTAGCCTGTACTGCGGCTATGTTTGAAGCTAGAAAAGTACGGAATTCCTCTTCATTCATATTCACGGTGTGTCGAGTATTCGGTGCCATTTCCTTCAAAATATTCAAATGGAACAAGTTAATCATACAGAATATTAAGAGTAGTTAATAGTATTTCGTAGCATAATATGAACTCATTTATAAAAGCTTTTTCTTCATATTAGCATTTTATAAGTTTAAAT